>NC_090929.1:1340523546-1341826761 GCF_040938575.1 Ambystoma mexicanum | reverse complement strand
AACGCTTTTTACGCACATTTTGCTCGACGCAGCCATCGAAACACACCCCCAACAACACATGGCCTACCGTCACGCATTCCCACAGGTGTCCCGATGAAAATGGTACCTCACATGTGTGGGTGCACCTACCTGGCCGCCAAGGGGAAAGCCTAAAACACAAGTAACCCCAAGTCTGTTTTCAGAGCGAAATCTGAGACATTCTGCCGACCGGCACAACATACAGATATGGGCCTTGGGTGTCCAAGCCACCGAGGAAAACAGGGAACCCCATGCATTTCCGAAAAGAGGACACCCGTGGGAATCCGCAGAGGTATGATTTGCGCACATCGCCCCAGATCTTATTACCCAGACAGCCCCGCAAAGTCCGAAATGTGGGGAAAAAACACTTTTTCCGCACATTTCGCTCGACGCACCCATCGAAACACGCCCCCAACAACACATGGCTTACTCTCACGCATTCCCACAGGTGTCCCGATGAAACAGTACCTCATATGTGTGGGTGCACCTACCTGGGCGTGAAGGAATAAGGCTAAACCACTGCTATCCCCCCAAAGGGTTTGGGGAGGCAACCTACAGATTTAGGCCTGGGGTGTTTCAGCCACCAAGAAAAACAGGGACCCCCATGCATTTGCGAAAAGAAGACACCCGTGTGAATCCACAGAGGTATGATTTACGCACATCACCCCAGAATGTATTACCCAGACAGCCCCGCAAAGTCCGAAATGTGGGGAAAAAAATGCTTTTTCCGCACATTTCTCTCAACGCACCCATCGAAACACGCCCCCAACAATACATGGCCTGCCATCCCGCATTCCCACAGGTGTCCCGATGAAAACAGTACCTCACATGTGTGGGTGCACCTACCTGGGCGTGAAGGAATAAGGCTAAACCACTGCTATCCTCCCAAAGGGTTTGGGGAGGCAACCTACAGATTTAGGCCTGGGGTGTTTCAGCCACCAAGAAAAACAGGGACCCCCATGCATTTGCAAAAAGAAGACACCCGTGTGAATCCACAGAGGTATGATTTACGCACATCACCCCAGAATTTATTAACCAGTCAGGCCCGCAAATTCCGAAATGTGGGGAAAATGAACGCTTTTTCAGCACATTTCGCTCGGCGCACCCATCCAAACACACCCCCAACATCACATGGCCTACCGTCCCGCGTTCCCACCGGTGTCGCGATAAAAACGGTACCTCACATGTGCGGGTGCAGCTACCTGGCCGTCAAGGGGAAAGCCTAAAACACAAGTAACCCCAAGTCTGTTTTCAGAGCGAAATCTCAGACATTCTGCCGACCGGCACAACATACAGATATGGGCCTCAGGTGTCCAAGCCACCGAGGAAAACAGGGAACCCCATGCATTTCCAAAAAGAGGACACCCGTGGGAATCCGCAGAGTTATGATTTGCGCACATCGCCCCAGAATGTATTACCCAGACAGCCCCGCAAAGTCCGAAATGTGGGGAAAAAAATGCTTTTTCCGCACATTTCTCTCAACGCACCCATCGAAACACGCCCCCAACAATACATGGCCTGCCATCCCGCATTCCCACAGGTGTCCCGATGAAAACAGTACCTCACATGTGTGGGTGCACCTACCTGGGCGTGAAGGAATAAGGCTAAACCACTGCTATCCTCCCAAAGGGTTTGGGGAGGCAACCTACAGATTTAGGCCTGGGGTGTTTCAGCCACCAAGAAAAACAGGGACCCCCATGCATTTGCAAAAATAAGACACCCGTGTGAATCCACAGAGGTATGATTTACGCACATCACCCCAGAATTTATTAACCAGTCAGGCCCGCAAATTCCGAAATGTGCGGAAAATGAACGCTTTTTCAGCACATTTCGCTCGGCGCACCCATCCAAACACACCCCCAACATCACATGGCCTACCGTCCCGCGTTCCCACCGGTGTCGCGATAAAAACGGTACCTCACATGTGCGGGTGAAGCTACCTGGTCGTCAAGGGGAAAGCCTAAAACACAAGTAACCCCAAGTCTGTTTTCAGAGCGAAATCTCAGACATTCTGCCGACCGGCACAACATACAGATATGGGCCTCGGGTGTCCTAGAAACCGAGGAAAACAGGGACCCCGTGCATTTCCAAAAAGAGGACACCTGTGGGAATACACAGAGGTATGATTTGCGCACATCGCCCCAGAATTTTTTACCCAGACAGCCCCGCAAAGTCTGAAACGTGGGGAAAAAAATGCTTTTTCCGCACAATTTGGCTCGGCGCACCCATCGAAACATGCCCCCAACAACACATGGCCTACCGTCCTGCATTCCCACAGGTGTCCCGATGAAAACGGTACCTCATATGTGTGGGTGCACCTACCTGGGCGCGAAGGAATAAGGCTAAACCACTGCTATCCCCCCAAAGGGTTTGGGGAGGCAACCTACAGATTTAGGCCTGGGGTGTTTCAGCCACCAAGAAAAACAGGGACTACCATGCATTTCCGAAAAGAAGACACCCGTGGGAATCCGCAGAGGTATGATTTGCGCAGATCGCCCCAGAATTTATTACCCAGACAGGCCCGCAAAGTCCGAAATGTGGGGAAAATGAACGCTTTTTCAGCACTTTTCGCTCGGCGCAACCATCGAAACACGCCCCCAAAAACACATGGCCTACTGTCCCGCGTTCCCACAGGTGTTCCAATGAAAACGGTACCTCACATGTGTGGGTGCACCTACCTGGCCGCCAAGGGGAAAGCCTAAAACACAAGTAACCCCAAGTCTGTATTCAGAGCGAAATCTCAGACATTCTGCCGACCGGCACATCATACAGATATGGGCCTCGGGTGTCCAAGCCACCAAGGAAAACAGGGAACCCCATGCATTTCCGAAAAGAGGACACCCGTGGGAATCAGCAGAGGTATGATTTGCTCACATCGCCCCAGATTTTATTACCCAGAGAGCCCCGCAAAGTCTGAAATGTGGGGAAAAAAACGCTTTTTCGGCACATTTCGCTCGACGCACCCATCGAAACACACCCACAACAACACATGGCCTACCGTCCCGCGTTCCCACAGGTGTCGCGATGAAAATGGTACCTCACATGTGTGGGTGCACCTACCTGGCCGCCAAGGGGAAAGCCTAAAACACAAGTAACCCCAAGTCTGTTTTCAGATCGAAATCTCAGACATTCTGCCGACCGGCACAACATACAGATATGGACCTCGGGTGTCCAAGCCACCGAGGAAAACAGGGAACCCCATGCATTTCCGAAAAGAGGACACCCGTGGGAATCCACAGAGGTATGATTTGCGCACATCGCCCAGAATTGTTTACCCAGACAGCCCCGCAAATTCTGAAATGTGGGGAAAAAAATGCCTTTTCCGCACATTTCACTCGACGCACCCATCGACATACGCCCCCAACAGCACATGGCCTACTGTCCCGCATTCCCAGTGGTGTCCCAATGAAAACGGTACCTCACATGTGTGGGTTCACCTACCTGGCCGCCAAGGGGAAAGCCTAAAACACAAGTAACCCCAAGTCTGTTTTCAGAGCGAAATCTCAGACATTCTGCCGACCGGCACAACATACAGATATGGGCCTCGGGTGTCGAAGCCACCGAGGAAAACAGGGAACCCCATGCATTTCCGAAAAGAGGACACCCGTGGGAATCTGCAGAGGTATGATTTGCGCACATCGGCGCAGATTTTATTACCCAGACAGCCCAGCAAATTCTGAAATGTGGGGAAAAAATATGCTTTTTCCGCACATTTCACTCGGCACACCCATCGAAACACGCCCCCAAAAAGACATGGCCTACCGTCCTGCGTTCCCACAGGTGCCCCGATGAAAACGGTACCTCACATGTGTGGGTGCACCTACCTGGCCGCCCAGGGGAAAGCCTAAAACACAAGTAACCCCAAGTCTGTTTTCAGAGCGAAATCTCAGACATTCTGCCGACCGGCACAACATACAGATATAGGCCTCGGGTGTCCAAGCCACCAAGGAAAACAGGGAACCCCATGCATTTACGAAAAGAGGACACCCATGGGAATCCGCAGAGGTATGAATTGCGCACATCGCCCAGATTTTATTACCCAGACAGCCCTGCAAAATCCGAAATGTGGGGGAAAAAACACTTTTTCTGCACATTTTGCTCCACGCACCCATCGAAACACGCCCCCAACAACACATGGCCTACCGTCACGCGTTCCCACAGGTGTCCCGATGAAAATGGTACCTCACATGTGTGGGTGCAGCTACCTGGCCGCCAAGGGGAAAGCCTAAAATACAAGTAACCCCAAGTCTGTTTTCAGAGCGAAATATCAGACATTCTGCCGATCGGCACAACATACAGATATGGACCTTATGTTTCCAAGCCACTGAGGAAAACAGGGAACCCCATGCATTTCCAAAAAGAGGACTCCCGTGGGAATGCGCAGAAGTATGATTTGCGCACATCGCCCCAGAATTTTTTACCCAGACAGCCCTCAAAATCCGAATTGTGGGGACAAAAACGCTTTATCCGCACATTTCACTCGGCGCACCCATCAAAACACTCCCCCAACAACACATGGCCTACCGTCCTGCGTTCCCACAGGTGTCCCAATGAAAACTGTACCTCACATGTGTGGGTGCACCTACCTGGCCACCAAGGGGAATGCCTAAAACACAAGTAACCCCAAGTCTGTTTTCAGAGCGAAATCTCAGACATTCTGCCGACCGGCACAACATACAGATATGGGCCTCGGGTGTCCAAGCTACCGAGGAAAACAGGGAACCCCATGCATTTCCAAAAAGAGGACACCCGTGGGAATCTGCAGAGGTATGATTTGCACACATCGCCCAAGAATTTATTACCCAGACAGCCCCGCAAAGTCCGAAATGTGGGGGAAAAAAATGCTTTTTCCGCACATTTCGCTTGACGCACCCATCGAAACACGCCCCCAACAACACATGGCCTACCGTCACGTGTTCCAACAGGTGTCCCAATGAAAACTGTACCTCACATGGGTGGGTGCACCTACCTGGCCACCAAGGGGAAAGCCTAAAACACAAGTAACCCCAAGTCTGTTTTCAGAGCGAAATCTCAGACATTCTGCCGACCGGCACAACATACAGATATGGACCTCGGGTGTCCAAGCCACCGAGGAAAACAGGGAACCCCATGCATTTCCCAAAAGAGGACACCCGTGGGAATCCACCGACGTATGATTTACGCACATCGCCCCAGATTTTATTACCCAGACAGCCCTGCAAAGTCCGAAATGTGGGATAAAAAATGCTTTTTTAGCACATTTTGCTAGACACACCCATCGAAACACGCCCCCAACAACACATGGCCTACCGTCACGCATTCCCACAGGTGTCCTGATGAAAATGGTACCCCACATGTGTGGGTGCACCTACCTGGCCGCCAAGGGGAAAGCCTAAAACACAAGTAACCCCAAGTATGTTTTCAGAGCGAAATATCAGACATTCTGCCGACCGGCACAACATACAGATATGGACCTCGGGTGTCCAAGCCTGCTAGTAAAACAGGGAACCCCATGCATTTCCGAAAAGAGGACACCCGTTGGAATCCGCAGAGGTATGATTTGCGCACATCCCCCCAGATTTTATTACCCAGACAGCCCCGCAAAGTCCGAAATGTAGGGAAAAAACGCTTTTGCTGCACTTTTCGCTCGACGCACCC
Organism: Ambystoma mexicanum; assembly: GCF_040938575.1. Lineage (NCBI taxonomy): Eukaryota > Metazoa > Chordata > Amphibia > Caudata > Ambystomatidae > Ambystoma > Ambystoma mexicanum. Next base: position 1,341,821,106 of record NC_090929.1, on the reverse strand, counting down.
ATCGAAATATGCCCCCAACAACACATGGCCTACCGTGACTTGTTCCCACAGGTGTCTCAATGAAAACGGTACCTCACATGTGTGGGTGCACCTACCTGGCCGCCAAGGGGAAAGCCTAAAACACAAGTAACCCCAAGTCTGTTTTCAGAGCGAAATCTCAGACATTCTGCCGACCGGCATAACATACAGATATGGGCCTCGGTTGTCCAAGCCACCAAGGGAAACAGGGAACCCCATGCATTCCCAAAAAGAGGACACCCATGGGAATCCGCAGAGGTATAATTTGCGCACATCGCCCCCGATTTTATTACCCAGACAGCCCTGCAAAGTCCAAAATGTGGGATAAAAAACGCTTTTTTAGCACATTTTGCTAGACGCACCAATCAAAACACGCCCCCAACAACACATGGCCTACCGTCATGCGTTCCCACAGGTGTCCCGATGAAAATGGTACCTCACATGTGTGGGTGCACCTACTTGGCCGCCAACGGGAAAGCCTAAAACACAAGTAACCCCAAGTATGTTTTCAGAGCAAAATTTCCGACATTCTGCCGACCGGCACAACATACAGATATGGACCTCGGGTGTCCAAGCCTGCGAGGAAAACAGGGAACCCCATGCATTTCCCAAAAGAGGACACCCGTTGGAATCCGCAGAGGTATGATTTGCGCACATCCCCCCAGATTTTATTACCCAGACAGCCCCGCAAAGTCCGAAATGTGGGGAAAAAAACGCTTTTCCGCACATTTCGCTGAACGTACCCATCGAAACACGCCCCCAACAACACATTGCCTACCGTAACGCATTCCCACAGGTGTCCCGATGAAAATGGTACCTCACATGTGTGGGTGCACCTACCTGGCCGCCAAGGGGAAAGCCTAAAACACAAGTAACCCCAAGTCTTTTTTCAGTGCGAAATCTCAGACATTCTGCCGACAGGCACAACATACAGATATGGGCCTCGGTTGTCCAAGCCACCGAGGAAAACAGGGAATCCCATGCATTCCCAAAAAGAGGACACCCGTGGGAATCCGCAGAGGTATGATTTGCGCACATCGCCCCAGATTTTATTACCCAGACAGCCCTGCAAAGTCCGAAATGTGGGATAAAAAACGCTTTTTTAGCATATTTTGCTAGACGCACCCATCAAAACACGCCCCCAACAACACATGGCCTACCGTCACGCGTTCCCACAGTTGTCCCGATGAAAATGGTACCTCACATGTGTGGGTGCACCTACCTGGCCGCCAAGGGGCAAGCCTAAAACACAAGTAACCCCAAGTCTGTTTTCAGTGCGAAATCTCAGACATTCTGCCGACCGGCGCAACATACAGATATGGGCCTCGGTTATCCAAGCCACCGAGGAAAACAGGGAACCCCATGCATTTCCAAAAAGAGGACAGCCGTGGGAATCCGCAGAGGTATGATTTGCGCACATTGCCCCAGAATTTTTTACAGAGACAGCCCTCAAAATCTGAAATGTGGGGACAAAAACGCTTTTTCCGCACATTTCACTCGGCGCACCAATCGAAACACTCCCCCAACAACACATGGCCTACCGTCCTGCGTTCCCACAGGTGTCCCAATGAAAACTGTACCTCACATGTGTGGGTGCACCTACCTGGCCACCAAGGGGAAAGCGTAAAACACAAGTAACCCCAAGTCTGTTTTCAGAACGAAATCTCAGACATTCTGCCGACCGGCACAACATACAGATATGGGTCTCGGGTGTCCAAGCCACCGAGGAAAATAGGGAACCCCATGCATTTCCAAAAAGAAGACACCCGTGGGAATCTGCAGAGGTATGATTTGCGCACATCGCCCCAGAATTTATTACCCAGACAGCCCCACAAAGTCCGAAATGTGTGGGAAAAAAATGCTTTTTCCGCACATTTCGCTCGACGCACCCATCGAAACACGCCCCCAACAACACATGGCCTACCATCACGTGTTCCAACAGGTGTCCCAATGAAAACTGTACCTCACATGGGTGGGTGCACATATCTGGCAACCAAGGGGAAAGCCTAAAACACAAGTAACCCCAAGTCTGTTTTCAGAGCGAAATCTCAGACATTCTGCCGACCGACACAACATACAGATATGGACCTTGGGTGTCCAAGCCACCGAGGAAAACAGGGAACCCCATGCATTTCCGAAAAGAGGACACCCGTGGGAATCCACCGAGGTATGAGTTGCGCACATCGCCCCAGATTTTATTACCCAGACAGCCCCGCAAAGTCCGAAATGTGGGATAAAAAACGCTTTTTTAGCACATCTTGCTAGACGCACCCATCGAAACACACCCCCAACAACACATGGCCTACCGTCACGCATTCCCACAGGTGTCCCAATGAAAATGGTACCTCACATGTGTGGGTGCACCTACCTGGCCGCCAAGGGGAAATCCTAAAATACAAGTAACCCCAAGTCTGTTTTCAGAGTGAAATATCAGACATTCTGCCGACCGGCACAACATACAGATATGGAAGTCGGTTGTCCAAGCCTGCGAGGGAAACAGGGAACCCCATGAATTTCTGAAAAGAGGACACCCGTGGGAATACGCAGAGGTATGATTTGCGCACATCCCCCCAGATTTTATTACCCAGACAGCCCCGCAAAGTCCGAAATGTGGGGAAAAAAACGCTTTTTACGCACATTTTGCTCAACGCAGCCATCGAAACACGCCCCCAACAACACATGGCCTACCGTCACGCATTCCCACAGGTGTCCCGATGAAAATGGTACCTCACATGTGTGGGTGCACCTACCTGGCCGCCAAGGGGAAAGCCTAAAACACAAGTAACCCCAAGTCTGTTTTCAGAGCGAAATCTGAGACATTCTGCCGACCGGCACAACATACAGATATGGGCCTTGGGTGTCCAAGCCACCGAGGAAAACAGGGAAACCCATGCATTTCCGAAAAGAGGACACCCGTGGGAATCCGCAGAGGTATGATTTGCGCACATCGCCCCAGATCTTATTACCCAGACAGCCCCGCAAAGTCCGAAATGTGGGGAAAAAACACTTTTTCCGCACATTTCGCTCGACGCACCCATCGAAACACGCCCCCAACAACACATGGCTTACTCTCACGCATTCCCACACGTGTCCCAATGAAAATGGTACCTCACATGTGTGGGTGCACCTACCTGGCCGCCAAGGGGAAAGCCTAAAATACAAGTAACCCCAAGTCTGTTTTCAGAGCGAAATATCAGACATTCTGCCGACCGGCACAACATACAGAGATGGACCTTGGGTGTCCAAGCCACTGAGGAAAACAGGGAACCCCATGCATTTCCAAAAAGAGGACTTCCGTGGGAATCCGCAGAAGTATGATTTGCGCACATCGCCCCAGAATTTTTTACCCAGACAGCCCTCAAAATCCGAAATGTGGGGACAAAAACGCTTTTTCCGCACATTTCACTCGGCGCACCCATCAAAACACTCCCCCAACAACACATGGCCTACCGTCCTGCGTTCCCACAGGTGTGCCAATGAAAACTGTACCTCACATGTGTGGGTGCACCTACCTGGCCACCAAGGGGAAAGCCTAAAACACAAGTAACCCCAAGTCTGTTTTCAGAGCGAAATCTCAGACATTCTGCCGACCGGCACAACATACAGATATGGGCCTCGGGTGTCCAAGCCACCGAGGAAAACAGGGAACCCCATGCATTTCCGAAAAGAGGATACCCGTGGGAATCCACAGAGGTATGATTTGCGCACATCACCCCAGATTTTATTACCCAGACAGCCCCGCAAAGTCTGATATGTGGGGAAAAAAACGCTTTTTCCGCACATTTCGCTCGACGCACCCATCGAAACACACCCACAACAACACATGGCCTACCGTCATGCGTTCCCACAGGTGTCCCGATGAAAACGGTACCTCACATGTGTGGGTGCACCTACCTGGCCGCCAAGGGGAAAGCCTAAAACACAAGTAACCCCAAGTCTGTTTTCAGAGCGAAATCTTAGACATTCTGCCGACCGGCACAACATACAGATATGGGCCTCGGGTGTCCAAGCCACCGAGGAAAACAGGGAACCCCATGCATTTCCGAAAAGAGGACACCTGTGGGAATCCGCAGAGGTATGATTTGCGCACATCGCCCCAGATTTTTTTACCCAGACAGCCACGCAAAGTCCGAAATGTGGGGAAAAAAACGCTTTTTACGCACATTTCGCTCGATGCACCCATCGAAACACGCCCCCAAAAACACATGGCCTACCGTCCTGCGTTCCCACAGGTGCCCCGATGAAAACGGTACCTCACATGTGTGGGTGCACCTACCTGGCCGCCAAGAGGAAAGCCTAAAACACAAGTAACCCCAAGTCTGTTTTCAGAGCGAAATCTCAGACATTCTGCCGACCGGCACAACATACAGATATGGGCCTCGGGTGTCCAAGCCACCGAGGAAAACAGGGAACCCCATGCATTTCCGAAAAGAGGACACCCGTGGGATTCCGCAGAGGTATGATTTGCGCACATCACCCCAGATTTTATTACCCAGACAGCCCCGCAAAGTCCGATATGTGGGGAAAAAAACGCTTTTTCCGCACATTTCGCTCGACGCACCCATCGAAACACAACCACAACAACACATGGCCTACCGTCATGCGTTCCCACAGGTGTCCCGATGAAAACGGTACCTCACATGTGTGGGTGCACCTACCTGGCCGTCAAGGGGAAAGCCTAAAACACAAGTAACCCCAAGTCTGTTTTCAGAGCGAAATCTCAGACATTCTGCCGACGGGCACAACATACAGATATGGGCCTCGGGTGTCGAAGCCACCGAGGAAAACAGGGAACCCCATGCATTTCCGAAAAGAGGACACAGAGGTATGATTTGCGCACATCGCCCCAGATTTTTTTACCCAGACAGCCCCGCAAAGTCCGAAATGTGGGGAAAAAAACGCTTTTTCCGCACATTTCGCTCGATGCACCCATCGAAACACGCCCCCAAAAACACATGGCCTACCGTCCTGCGTTCCCACAGGTGCCCCGATGAAAACGGTACCTCACATATGTGGGTGCACCTACCTGGCCGCCAAGAGGAAAGCCTAAAACACAAGTAACCCCAAGTCTGTTTTCAGAGCGAAATCTCAGACATTCTGCCGACCGGCACAACATACAGATATGGACCTCGGGTGTCCAAGCCACCGAGGAAAAAAGGGAACCCCATGCATTTCAGAAAAGAGGACACCCGTGGGAATCCGCAGAGGTATGATTTGCGCACATCACCCCAGATTTTATTACCCAGACAGCCCCGCAAAGTCCGATATGTGGGGAAAAAAATGCTTTTTCCGCACATTTCGCTCGACGCACCCATCGAAACACAACCACAACAACACATGGCCTACCGTCATGCGTTCCCACAGGTGTCCCGATGAAAACGGTACCTCACATGTGTGGGTGCACCTACCTGGCCGTCAAGGGGAAAGCCTAAAACACAAGTAACCCCAAGTCTGTTTTCAGAGCGAAATCTCAGACATTCTGCCGAGCGGCACAACATACAGATATGGGCCTCGGGTGTCCAAGCCACCAAGGAAAACAGGGAACCCCATGCATTTCCGAAAAGAGGATACCCGTGGGAATCCGCAGAGGTATGATTTGTGCACATCAACCCAGATTTTATTACCCAGTCAGCCCCGCAAAGTCTGATATGTGGGGAAAAAAATGCTTTTTCCGCACATTTCACTCGATGCACCCATTGAAACACGCCCCCAAAAACACATGGCCTACTGTCCTGCGTTCCCACAGGTGCCCCGATGAAAACGGTACCTCACATGTGTGGGTGCACCTACCTGGCCGCCAAGAGGAAAGCCTAAAAACAAGTAACCCCAAGTCTGTTTTCAGAGCGAAATCTCAGACATTCTGCCGACCGGCACAACATACAGATATGGGCCTCGGGTGTCCAAGCCACCGAGGAAAACAGGGAACCCCATGCATTTCCGAAAAGAGGATACCCGTGGGGATCCGCAGAGGTATGATTTGCGCACATCACCCCAGATTTTATTACCCAGACAGCCCCGCAAAGTCTGATATGTGGGGAAAAAAACGCTTTTTCCGCACATTTCGCTCGACGCACCCATCGAAACACACCCACAACAACACATGGCTTACCGTCAAGCGTTCCCACAGGTGTCCCGATTAAAACGGTACCTCACATGTGTGGGTGCACCTACCTGGCCGCCAAGGGGAAAGCCTAAAACACAAGTAACCCCAAGTCTGTTTTCAGAGCGAAATCTCAGACATTCTGCTGTCCGGCATAACATACACATATGGGCCTCGGGTGTCCAAGCCACCGAGGAAAACAGGGAACCCCATGCATTTCCGAAAAGAGGACACCTGTGGGAATCCACAGAGGTATGATTTGCGCACATCGCCCCAGATTTTATTACCCAGACAGCCCCGCAAAGTCCGAAATGTGGGGAAAAAAATGCTTTTTCCGCACATTTCGCTCGATGCACCCATTGAAACACGCCCCCAAAAACACATGGCCTACTGTCCTGCGTTCCCACAGGTGCCCCGATGAAAACGGTACCTCACATGTGTGGGTGAACCTACCTGGCCACCAAGAGGAAAGCCTAAAACACAAGTAACCCCAAGTCTGTTTTCAGAGCGAAATCTCAGACATTCTGCCGACCGGCACAACATACAGATATGGACCTCGGGTGTCCAAGCCACCGAGGAAAAAAGGGAACCCCATGCATTTCAGAAAAGAGGACACCCGTGGGAATCCGCAGAGGTATGATTTGCGCACATCACCCCAGATTTTATTACCCAGACAGCCCCGCAAAGTCCGATATGTGGGGAAAAAATGCTTTTTCCGCACATTTCGCTCGACGCACCCATCGAAACACAACCACAACAACACATGGCCTACCGTCATGCGTTCCCACAGGTGTCCCGATGAAAACGGTACCTCACATGTGTGGGTGCACCTACCTGGCCGTCAAGGGGAAAGCCTAAAACACAAGTAACCCCAAGTCTGTTTTCAGAGCGAAATCTCAGACATTCTGCCGAGCGGCACAACATACAGATATGGGCCTCGGGTGTCCAAGCCACCAAGGAAAACAGGGAACCCCATGCATTTCCGAAAAGAGGATACCCGTGGGAATCCGCAGAGGTATGATTTGTGCACATCAACCCAGATTTTATTACCCAGTCAGCCCCGCAAAGTCTGATATGTGGGGAAAAAAATGCTTTTTCCGCACATTTCGCTCGATGCACCCATTGAAACACGCCCCCAAAAACACATGGCCTACTGTCCTGCGTTCCCACAGGTGCCCCGATGAAAACGGTACCTCACATGTGTGGGTGCACCTACCTGGCCGCCAAGAGGAAAGCCTAAAAACAAGTAACCCCAAGTCTGTTTTCAGAGCGAAATCTCAGACATTCTGCCGACCGGCACAACATACAGATATGGGCCTCGGGTGTCCAAGCCACCGAGGAAAACAGGGAACCCCATGCATTTCCGAAAAGAGGATACCCGTGGGGATCCGCAGAGGTATGATTTGCGCACATCACCCCAGATTTTATTACCCAGACAGCCCCGCAAAGTCTGATATGTGGGGAAAAAAACGCTTTTTCCGCACATTTCGCTCGACGCACCCATCGAAACACACCCACAACAACACATGGCTTACCGTCAAGCGTTCCCACAGGTGTCCCGATTAAAACGGTACCTCACATGTGTGGGTGCACCTACCTGGCCGCCAAGGGGAAAGCCTAAAACACAAGTAACCCCAAGTCTGTTTTCAGAGCGAAATCTCAGACATTCTGCTGTCCAGCATAACATACACATATGGGCCTCGGGTGTCCAAGCCACCGAGGAAAACAGGGAACCCCATGCATTTCCGAAAAGAGGACACCTGTGGGAATCCACAGAGGTATGATTTGCGCACATCGCCCCAGATTTTATTACCCAGACAGCCCCGCAAAGTCCGAAATGTGGGGAAAAAAATGCTTTTTCCGCACATTTCGCTCGATGCACCCATTGAAACACGCCCCCAAAAACACATGGCCTACTGTCCTGCGTTCCCACAGGTGCCCCGATGAAAACGGTACCTCACATGTGTGGGTGAACCTACCTGGCCACCAAGAGGAAAGCCTAAAACACAAGTAACCCCAAGTCTGTTTTCAGAGCGAAATCTCAGACATTCTGCCGACCGGCACAACATACAGATATGGGCCTCGGGTGTCCAAGCCACTGAGGAAAACAGGGAACCGCATGCATTTCCGAAAAGAGGATACCCGTGGGAATCCGCAGAGGTATGATTTGCGCACATCACCCCAGATTTTATTACCCAGACAGCCCCGCAAAGTCTGATATGTGGGGAAAAAAACGCTTTTTCCGCACATTTCGCTCGACGCACCCATCGAAACACACCCACAACAACACATGGCCTACCGTCATGCGTTCCCACAGGTGTCCCTATGAAAACGGTACCTCACATGTGTGGGTGCACCTACCTGGCCGCCAAGGGGGAAAGCCTAAAACACAAGTCACCCCAAGTCTGTTTTCAGAGCGAAATCTCAGACATTCTGCCGTCCGGCATAACATACACATATGGGCCTCGGGTGTCCAAGCCACCGAGGAAAAAAGGGAACCCCATGCATTTCCGAAAAGAGGACACCCGTGGGAATCCGCAGAGGTATGATTTGCGCACATCACCCCAGATTTTATTACCCAGACAGCCCCGCAAAGTCTGATATGTGGGGAAAAAAACGCTTTTTCCGCACATTTCGCTCGACGCACCCATCGAAACACACCCACAACAATACATGGCCTACCGTCATGCGTTCCCACAGGTGTCCCGATGAAAACGGTACCTCACATGTGTGGGTGCACCTACCTGGCCGTCAAGGGGAAAGCCTAAAACACAAGTAACCCCAAGTCTGTTTTCAGAGCGAAATCTCAGACATTCTGCCGACCGGCACAACATACAGATATGGGCCTCGGGTGTCCAAGCCACCAAGGAAAACAGGGAACCCCATGCATTTCCGAAAAGAGGACACCTGTGGGAATCCACAGATGTATGATTTGCGCACATCGCCCCAGATTTTATTACCCAGACAGCCCCGCAAAGTCCGAAATGTGGGGAAAAAAATGCTTTTTCCGCACATTTCGCTCGATGCACCCATTGAAACACGCCCCCAAAAACACATGGCCTACTGTTCTGCGTTCCCACAGGTGCCCCGATGAAAACGGTACCTCACATGTGTGGGTGCACCTACCTGGCCGCCAAGAGGAAAGCCTAAAACACAAGTAACCCCAAGTCTGTTTTCAGAGCGAAATCTCAGACATTCTGCCGACCGGCACAACATACAGGTATGGGCCTCGGGTGTCCAAGCCACTGAGGAAAACAGGGAACCCCATGCATTTCCGAAAAGAGGATACCCGTGGGAATCCGCAGAGGTATGATTTGCGCACATCACCCCAGATTTTATTACCCAGACAGCCCCGCAAACTCTGATATGTGGGGAAAAAAACGCTTTTTCCGCACATTTCGCTCGACGCACCCATCGAAACACACCCACAACAACACATGGCCTACTGTCATGCGTTCCCACAGGTGTCCCGATGAAAACGGTACCTCACATGTGTGGGTGCACCTACCTGGCTGCCAAGGGGAAAGCCTAAAACACAAGTAACCCCAAGTCTGTTTTCAGAGCGAAATCTTAGACATTCTGCCGACCGGCACAACTTACAGATATGGGCCTCGGGTGTCCAAGCCACCGAGGAAAACAGGGAACCCCATGCATTTCCGAAAAGAGGATACCCGTGGGAATCCGCAGAGGTATGATTTGTGCACATCAACCCAGATTCTATTACCCAGTCAGCCCCGCAAAGTCTGATATGTGGGGAAAAAAACGCTTTTTCCGCACATTTCGCTCGACGCACCCATCGAAACACAACCACAACAACACATGGCCTACCGTCATGCGTTCCCACAGGTGTCCCGATGAAAACGGTACCTCACATGTGTGGGTGCACCTACCTGGCCGCCAAGGGGAAAGCCTAAAACACAAGTAACCCCAAGTCTGTTTTCAGAGCGAAATCTCAGACATTCTGCCGACCGGCACAACATACAGGTATGGGCCTCGGGTGTCCAAGCCACTGAGGAAAACAGGGAACCCCATGCATTTCCGAAAAGAGGATACCCGTGGGAATCCGCAGAGGTATGATTTGCGCACATCACCCCAGATTTTATTACCCAGACAGCCCCGCAAAGTCTGATATGTGGGGAAAAAAACGCTTTTTCCGCACATTTCGCTCGACGCACCCATCGAAACACACCCACAACAACACATGGCCTACTGTCATGCGTTCCCACAGGTGTCCCGATGAAAACGGTACCTCACATGTGTGGGTGCACCTACCTGGCTGCCAAGGGGAAAGCCTAAAACACAAGTAACCCCAAGTCTGTTTTCAGAGCGAAATCTTAGACATTCTGCCGACCGGCACAACATACAGATATGGGCCTCGGGTGTCCAAGCCACCGAGGAAAACAGGGAACCCCATGCATTTCCGAAAAGAGGATACCCGTGGGAATCCGCAGAGGTATGATTTGCGCACATCACCCCAGATTTTATTACCCAGTCAGCCCCGCAAAGTCTGATATGTGGGGAAAAAAACGCTTTTTCCGCACATTTCGCTCGACGCACCCATCGAAACACAACCACAACAACACATGGCCTACCGTCATGCGTTCCCACAGGTGTCCCGATGAAAACGGTACCTCACATGTGTGGGTGCACCTACCTGGCCGTCAAGGGGAAAGCCTAAAACACAAGTAACCCCAAGTCTGTTTTCAGAGCGAAATCTCAGACATTCTGCCGACCGGCACAACATACAGATATGGGCCTCGGGTGTCCAAGCCACCAAGGAAAACAGGGAACCCCATGCATTTCCGAAAAGAGGATACCCGTGGGAATCCGCAGAGGTATGATTTGTGCACATCAACCCAGATTTTATTACCCAGTCAGCCCCGCAAAGTCTGATATGTGGGGAAAAAAACGCTTTTTCCGCACATTTCGCTCGATGCACCCATTGAAACACGCCCCCAAAAACACATGGCCTACTGTCCTGCGTTCCCACAGGTGCCCCGATGAAAACGGTACCTCACATGTGTGGGTGCACCTACCTGGCCGCCAAGAGGAAAGCCTAAAAACAAGTAACCCCAAGTCTGTTTTCAGAGCGAAATCTCAGACATTCTGCCGACCGGCACAACATACAGATATGGGCCTCGGGTGTCCAAGCCACCTAGGAAAACAGGGAACCCCATGCATTTCCGAAAAGAGGATACCCGTGGGAATCCGCAGAGGTATGATTTGCGCACATCACCCCAGATTTTATTACCCAGACAGCCCCGCAAAGTCTGATATGTGGGGAAAAAAACGCTTTTTCCGCACATTTCGCTCGACGCACCCATCGAAACACACCCACAACAACACATGGCTTACCGTCAAGCGTTCCCACAGGTGTCCCGATTAAAACGGTACCTCACATGTGTGGGTGCACCTACCTGGCCGCCAAGGGGAAAGCCTAAAACACAAGTAACCCCAAGTCTGTTTTCAGAGCGAAATCTCAGACATTCTGCTGTCCGGCATAACATACACATATGGGCCTCGGGTGTCCAAGCCACCGAGGAAAACAGGGAACCCCATGCATTTCCGAAAAGAGGACACCTGTGGGAATCCACAGAGGTATGATTTACGCACATCGCCCCAGATTTTATTACCCAGACAGCCCCGCAAAGTACGAAATGTGGGGAAAAAAATGCTTTTTCCGCACATTTCGCTCGATGCACCCATTGAAACACGCCCCCAAAAACACATGGCCTACTGTCCTGCGTTCCCACAGGTGCCCCGATGAAAACGGTACCTCACATGTGTGGGTGCACCTACCTGGCCACCAAGAGGAAAGCCTAAAACACAAGTAACCCCAAGTCTGTTTTCAGAGCGAAATCTCAGACATTCTGCCGACCGGCACAACATACAGATATGGGCCTCGGGTGTCCAAGCCACTGAGGAAAACAGGGAACCGCATGCATTTCCGAAAAGAGGATACCCGTGGGAATCCGCAGAGGTATGATTTGCGCACATCACCCCAGATTTTATTACCCAGGCAGCCCCGCACAGTCTGATATGTGGGGAAAAAAACGCTTTTTCCGCACATTTCGCTCGACGCACCCATCGAAACACACCCACAACAACACATGGCCTACCGTCATGCGTTCCCACAGGTGTCCCTATGAAAACGGTACCTCACATGTGTGGGTGCACCTACCTGGCCGCCAAGGGGAAAGCCTAAAACACAAGTAACCCCAAGTCTGTTTTCAGAGCGAAATCTCAGACATTCTGCCGTCCGGCACAACATACAGATATGGGCCTCGGGTGTCGAAGCCACCGAGGAAAACAGGGAACCCCATGCATTTCCGAAAAGAGGACACAGAGGTATGATTTGCGCACATCGCCCCAGATTTTTTTACCCAGACAGCCCCGCAAAGTCCGAAATGTGGGGAAAAAAACGCTTTTTCCGCACATTTCGCTCGATGCACCCATCGAAACACGCCCCCAAAAACACATGGCCTACTGTCCTGCGTTCCCACAGGTGCCCCGATGAAAACGGTACCTCACATATGTGGTTGCACCTACCTGGCCGCCAAGAGGAAAGCCTAAAACACAAGTAACCCCAAGTCTGTTTTCAGAGCGAAATCTCAGACATTCTGCCGACCGGCACAACATACAGATATGGACCTCGGGTGTCCAAGCCACCGAGGAAAAAAGGGAACCCCATGCATTTCAGAAAAGAGGACACCCGTGGGAATCCGCAGAGGTATGATTTGCGCACATCACCCCAGATTTTATTACCCAGACAGCCCCGCAAAGTCCGATATGTGGGGAAAAAAATGCTTTTCCCGCACATTTCGCTCGACGCACCCATCGAAACACAACCACAACAACACATGGCCTACCGTCATGCGTTCCCACAGGTGTCCCGATGAAAACGGTACCTCACATGTGTGGGTGCACCTACCTGGCCGTCAAGGGGAAAGCCTAAAACACAAGTAACCCCAAGTCTGTTTTCAGAGCGAAATCTCAGACATTCTGCCGACCGGCACAACATACAGATATGGGCCTCGGGTGTCCAAGCCACCAAGGAAAACAGGGAACCCCATGCATTTCCGAAAAGAGGATACCCGTGGGAATCCGCAGAGGTATGATTTGTGCACATCAACCCAGATTTTATTACCCAGTCAGCCCCGCAAAGTCTGATATGTGGGGAAAAAAACGCTTTTTCCGCACATTTCGCTCGATGCACCCATTGAAACACGCCCCCAAAAACACATGGCCTACTGTCCTGCGTTCCCACAGGTGCCCCGATGAAAACGGTACCTCACATGTGTGGGTGCACCTACCTGGCCGCCAAGAGGAAAGCCTAAAAACAAGTAACCCCAAGTCTGTTTTCAGAGCGAAATCTCAGACATTCTGCCGACCGGCACAACATACAGATATGGGCCTCGGGTGTCCAAGCCACCGAGGAAAACAGGGAACCCCATGCATTTCCGAAAAGAGGATACCCGTGGGGATCCGCAGAGGTATGATTTGCGCACATCACCCCAGATTTTATTACCCAGACAGCCCCGCAAAGTCTGATATGTGGGGAAAAAAACGCTTTTTCCGCACATTTCGCTCGACGCACCCATCGAAACACACCCACAACAACACATGGCTTACCGTCAAGCGTTCCCACAGGTGTCCCGATTAAAACGGTACCTCACATGTGTGGGTGCACCTACCTGGCCGCCAAGGGGAAAGCCTAAAACACAAGTAACCCCAAGTCTGTTTTCAGAGCGAAATCTCAGACATTCTGCTGTCCAGCATAACATACACATATGGGCCTCGGGTGTCCAAGCCACCGAGGAAAACAGGGAACCCCATGCATTTCCGAAAAGAGGACACCTGTGGGAATCCACAGAGGTATGATTTACGCACATCGCCCCAGATTTTATTACCCAGACAGCCCCGCAAAGTACGAAATGTGGGGAAAAAAATGCTTTTTCCGCACATTTCGCTCGATGCACCCATTGAAACACGCCCCCAAAAACACATGGCCTACTGTCCTGCGTTCCCACAGGTGCCCCGATGAAAACGGTACCTCACATGTGTGGGTGCACCTACCTGGCCACCAAGAGGAAAGCCTAAAACACAAGTAACCCCAAGTCTGTTTTCAGAGCGAAATCTCAGACATTCTGCCGACCGGCACAACATACAGATATGGGCCTCGGGTGTCCAAGCCACTGAGGAAAACAGGGAACCGCATGCATTTCCGAAAAGAGGATACCCGTGGGAATCCGCAGAGGTATGATTTGCGCACATCACCCCAGATTTTATTACCCAGGCAGCCCCGCACAGTCTGATATGTGGGGAAAAAAACGCTTTTTCCGCACATTTCGCTCGACGCACCCATCGAAACACACCCACAACAACACATGGCCTACCGTCATGCGTTCCCACAGGTGTCCCTATGAAAACGGTACCTCACATGTGTGGGTGCACCTACCTGGCCGCCAAGGGGAAAGCCTAAAACACAAGTAACCCCAAGTCTGTTTTCAGAGCGAAATCTCAGACATTCTGCCGTCCGGCACAACATACAGATATGGGCCTCGGGTGTCGAAGCCACCGAGGAAAACAGGGAACCCCATGCATTTCCGAAAAGAGGACACAGAGGTATGATTTGCGCACATCGCCCCAGATTTTTTTACCCAGACAGCCCCGCAAAGTCCGAAATGTGGGGAAAAAAACGCTTTTTCCGCACATTTCGCTCGATGCACCCATCGAAACACGCCCCCAAAAACACATGGCCTACTGTCCTGCGTTCCCACAGGTGCCCCGATGAAAACGGTACCTCACATATGTGGGTGCACCTACCTGGCCGCCAAGAGGAAAGCCTAAAACACAAGTAACCCCAAGTCTGTTTTCAGAGCGAAATCTCAGACATTCTGCCGACCGGCACAACATACAGATATGGACCTCGGGTGTCCAAGCCACCGAGGAAAAAAGGGAACCCCATGCATTTCAGAAAAGAGGACACCCGTGGGAATCCGCAGAGGTATGATTTGCGCACATCACCCCAGATTTTATTACCCAGACAGCCCCGCAAAGTCCGATATGTGGGGAAAAAAATGCTTTTCCCGCACATTTCGCTCGACGCACCCATCGAAACACAACCACAACAACACATGGCCTACCGTCATGCGTTCCCACAGGTGTCCCGATGAAAACGGTACCTCACATGTGTGGGTGCACCTACCTGGCCGTCAAGGGGAAAGCCTAAAACACAAGTAACCCCAAGTCTGTTTTCAGAGCGAAATCTCAGACATTCTGCCGACCGGCACAACATACAGATATGGGCCTCGGGTGTCCAAGCCACCAAGGAAAACAGGGAACCCCATGCATTTCCGAAAAGAGGATACCCGTGGGAATCCGCAGAGGTATGATTTGTGCACATCAACCCAGATTTTATTACCCAGTCAGCCCCGCAAAGTCTGATATGTGGGGAAAAAAACGCTTTTTCCGCACATTTCGCTCGATGCACCCATTGAAACACGCCCCCAAAAACACATGGCCTACTGTCCTGCGTTCCCACAGGTGCCCCGATGAAAACGGTACCTCACATGTGTGGGTGCACCTACCTGGCCGCCAAGAGGAAAGCCTAAAAACAAGTAACCCCAAGTCTGTTTTCAGAGCGAAATCTCAGACATTCTGCCGACCGGCACAACATACAGATATGGGCCTCGGGTGTCCAAGCCACCGAGGAAAACAGGGAACCCCATGCATTTCCGAAAAGAGGATACCCGTGGGGATCCGCAGAGGTATGATTTGCGCACATCACCCCAGATTTTATTACCCAGACAGCCCCGCAAAGTCTGATATGTGGGGAAAAAAACGCTTTTTCCGCACATTTCGCTCGACGCACCCATCGAAACACACCCACAACAACACATGGCTTACCGTCAAGCGTTCCCACAGGTGTCCCGATTAAAACGGTACCTCACATGTGTGGGTGCACCTACCTGGCCGCCAAGGGGAAAGCCTAAAACACAAGTAACCCCAAGTCTGTTTTCAGAGCGAAATCTCAGACATTCTGCTGTCCAGCATAACATACACATATGGGCCTCGGGTGTCCAAGCCACCGAGGAAAACAGGGAACCCCATGCATTTCCGAAAAGAGGACACCTGTGGGAATCCACAGAGGTATGATTTGCGCACATCGCCCCAGATTTTATTACCCAGACAGCCCCGCAAAGTCCGAAATGTGGGGAAAAAAATGCTTTTTCCGCACATTTCGCTCGATGCACCCATTGAAACACGCCCCCAAAAACACATGGCCTACTGTCCTGCGTTCCCACAGGTGCCCCGATGAAAACGGTACCTCACATGTGTGGGTGCACCTACCTGGCCACCAAGAGGAAAGCCTAAAACACAAGTAACCCCAAGTGTGTTTTCAGAGAGAAATCTCAGACATTCTGCCGACCGGCACAACATACAGATATGGGCCTCGGGTGTCCAAGCCACTGAGGAAAACAGGGAACCGCATGCATTTCCGAAAAGAGGATACCCGTGGGAATCCGCAGAGGTATGATTTGCGCACATCACCCCAGATTTTATTACCCAGACAGCCCGGCAAAGTCTGATATGTGGGGAAAAAAACGCTTTTTCCGCACATTTCGCTCGACGCACCCATCGAAACACACCCACAACAACACATGGCCTACCGTCATGCGTTCCCACAGGTGTCCCTATGAAAACGGTACCTCACATGTGTGGGTGCACCTACCTGGCCACCAAGGGGAAAGCCTAAAACACAAGTAACACCAAGTCTGTTTTCAGAGCGAAATCTCAGACATTCTGCCGTCCAGCATAACATACACATATGGGCCTCGGGTGTCCAAGCCACCGAGGAAAAAAGGGAACCCCATGCATTTCCGAAAAGAGGACACCCGTGGCAATCCGCAGAGGTATGATTTGCGCACATCACCCCAGATTTTATTACCCAGACAGCCCCGCAAAGTCTGATATGTGGGGAAAAAAACGCTTTTTCCGCACATTTCGCTCGACGCACCCATCGAAACACACCCACAACAATACATGGCCTACCGTCATGCGTTCCCACAGGTGTCCCGATGAAAACGGTACCTCACATGTGTGGGTGCACCTACCTGGCCGTCAAGGGGAAAGCCTAAAACACAAGTAACCCCAAGTCTGTTTTCAGAGCGAAATCTCAGACATTCTGCCGACCGGCACAACATACAGATATGGGCCTCGGGTGTCCAAGCCACCAAGGAAAACAGGGAACCCCATGCATTTCCGAAAAGAGGACACCTGTGGGAATCCACAGAGGTATGATTTGCGCACATCGCCCCAGATTTTATTACCCAGACAGCCCCGCAAAGTCCGAAATGTGGGGAAAAAAATGCTTTTTCCGCACATTTCGCTCGATGCACCCATTGAAACACGCCCCCAAAAACACATGGCCTACTGTTCTGCGTTCCCACAGGTGCCCCGATGAAAACGGTACCTCACATGTGTGGGTGCACCTACCTGGCCGCCAAGAGGAAAGCCTAAAACACAAGTAACCCCAAGTCTGTTTTCAGAGCGAAATCTCAGACATTCTGCCGACCGGCACAACATACAGGTATGGGCCTCGGGTGTCCAAGCCACTGAGGAAAACAGGGAACCCCATGCATTTCCGAAAAGAGGATACCCGTGGGAATCCGCAGAGGTATGATTTGCGCACATCACCCCAGATTTTATTACCCAGACAGCCCCGCAAAGTCTGATATGTGGGGAAAAAAACGCTTTTTCCGCACATTTCGCTCGACGCACCCATCGAAACACACCCACAACAACACATGGCCTACTGTCATGCGTTCCCACAGGTGTCCCGATGAAAACGGTACCTCACATGTGTGGGTGCACCTACCTGGCTGCCAAGGGGAAAGCCTAAAACACAAGTAACCCCAAGTCTGTTTTCAGAGCGAAATCTTAGACATTCTGCCGACCGGCACAACTTACAGATATGGGCCTCGGGTGTCCAAGCCACCGAGGAAAACAGGGAACCCCATGCATTTCCGAAAAGAGGATACCCGTGGGAATCCGCAGAGGTATGATTTGTGCACATCAACCCAGATTTTATTACCCAGTCAGCCCCGCAAAGTCTGATATGTGGGGAAAAAAACGCTTTTTCCGCACATTTCGCTCGACGCACCCATCGAAACACACCCACAACAACACATGGCCTACCGTCCTGCGTTCCCACAGGTGCCCCGATGAAAACGGTACCTCACATGTGTGGGTGCACCTACCTGGCCGCCAAGAGGAAAGCCTAAAACATAATTAACCCCAAGTCTGTTTTCAGAGCGAAATCTCAGACATTCTACCGACCGGCACAACATACAGATATGGGCCTCGGGTGTCCAAGCCACCGAGGAAAACAGGGAACCCCATGCATTTCCGAAAAGAGGACACCCGTGGGAATCCGCAGAGGTATGATTTGCGCACATCACCCCAGATTTTATTACCCAGACAGCCCCGCAAAGTCCGATATGTGGGGAAAAAAACGCTTTTTCCGCACATTTTGCTCGACGCACCCATCGAAACACAACCACAACAACACATGGCCTACCGTCATGGGTTCCCACAGGTGTCCCGATGAAAACGGTACCTCACATGTGTGGGTGCACCTACCTGGCCGTCAAGGGGAAAGCCTAAAACACAAGTAACCCCAAGTCTGTTTTCAGAGCGAAATCTCAGACATTCTGCCGACCGGCACAACATACAGATATGGGCCTCGGGTGTCCAGGCCACCGAGGAAAACAGGGAACCCCATGCATTTCCGAAAAGAGGATACCCGTGGGAATCCGCAGAGGTATGATTTGTGCACATCAACCCAGATTTTATTACCCAGTCAGCCCCGCAAAGTCTGATATGTGGGGAAAAAAACGCTTTTTCCGCACATTTCGCTCGACGCACCCATCGAAACACACCCACAACAACACATGGCCTACCGTCCTGCGTTCCCACAGGTGCCCCGATGAAAACGGTACCTCACATGTGTGGGTGCACCTACCTGGCCGCCAAGAGGAAAGCCTAAAACACAAGTAACCCCAAGTCTGTTTTCAGAGCGAAATCTCAGACATTCTACCGACCGGCACAACATACAGATATGGGCCTCGGGTGTCCAAGCCACCGAGGAAAACAGGGAACCCCATGCATTTCCGAAAAGAGGACACCCGTGGGAATCCGCAGAGGTATGATTTGCGCACATCACCCCAGATTTTATTACCCAGACAGCCCCGCAAAGTCCGATATGTGGGGAAAAAAACGCTTTTTCCGCACATTTTGCTCGACGCACCCATCGAAACACAACCACAACAACACATGGCCTACCGTCATGCGTTCCCACAGGTGTCCCGATGAAAACGGTACCTCACATGTGTGGGTGCACCTACCTGGCCGTCAAGGGGAAAGCCTAAAACACAAGTAACCCCAAGTCTGTTTTCAGAGCGAAATCTCAGACATTCTGCCGACGGGCACAACATACAGATATGGGCCTCGGGTGTCGAAGCCCCCGAGGAAAACAGGGAACCCCATGCATTTCCGAAAAGAGGACACAGAGGTATGATTTGCGCACATCGCCCCAGATTTTTTTACCCAGACAGCCCCGCAAAGTCCGAAATGTGGGGAAAAAAACGCTTTTTCCGCACATTTCGCTCGATGCACCCATCGAAACACGCCCCCAAAAACACATGGCCTACCGTCCTGCGTTCCCACAGGTGCCCCGATGAAAACGGTACCTCACATATGTGGGTGCACCTACCTGGCCGCCAAGAGGAAAGCCTAAAACACAAGTAACCCCAAGTCTGTTTTCAGAGCGAAATCTCAGACATTCTGCCGACCGGCACAACATACAGATATGGACCTCGGGTGTCCAAGCCACCGAGGAAAAAAGGGAACCCCATGCATTTCAGAAAAGAGGACACCCGTGGGAATCCGCAGAGGTATGATTTGCGCACATCACCCCAGATTTTATTACCCAGACAGCCCCGCAAAGTCCGATATGTGGGGAAAAAAATGCTTTTCCCGCACATTTCGCTCGACGCACACATCGAAACACAACCACAACAACACATGGCCTACCGTCATGCGTTCCCACAGGTGTCCCGATGAAAACGGTACCTCACATGTGTGGGTGCACCTACCTGGCCGTCAAGGGGAAAGCCTAAAACACAAGTAACCCCAAGTCTGTTTTCAGAGCGAAATCTCAGACATTCTGCCGACCGGCACAACATACAGATATGGGCCTCGGGTGTCCAAGCCACCAAGGAAAACAGGGAACCCCATGCATTTCCGAAAAGAGGATACCCGTGGGAATCCGCAGAGGTATGATTTGTGCACATCAACCCAGATTTTATTACCCAGTCAGCCCCGCAAAGTCTGATATGTGGGGAAAAAAACGCTTTTTCCGCACATTTCGCTCGATGCACCCATTGAAACACGCCCCCAAAAACACATGGCCTACTGTCCTGCGTTCCCACAGGTGCCCCGATGAAAACGGTACCTCACATGTGTGGGTGCACCTACCTGGCCACCAAGAGGAAAGCCTAAAAACAAGTAACCCCAAGTCTGTTTTCAGAGCGAAATCTCAGACATTCTGCCGACCGGCACAACATACAGATATGGGCCTCGGGTGTCCAAGCCACCGAGGAAAACAGGGAACCCCATGCATTTCCGAAAAGAGGATACCCGTGGGGATCCGCAGAGGTATGATTTGCGCACATCACCCCAGATTTTATTACCCAGACAGCCCCGCAAAGTCTGATATGTGGGGAAAAAAACGCTTTTTCCGCACATTTCGCTCGACGCACCCATCGAAACACACCCACAACAACACATGGCTTACCGTCAAGCGTTCCCACAGGTGTCCCGATTAAAACGGTACCTCACATGTGTGGGTGCACCTACCTGGCCGCCAAGGGGAAAGCCTAAAACACAAGTAACCCCAAGTCTGTTTTCAGAGCGAAATCTCAGACATTCTGCTGTCCAGCATAACATACACATATGGGCCTCGGGTGTCCAAGCCACCGAGGAAAACAGGGAACCCCATGCATTTCCGAAAAGAGGACACCTGTGGGAATCCACAGAGGTATGATTTGCGCACATCGCCCCAGATTTTATTACCCAGACAGCCCCGCAAAGTCCGAAATGTGGGGAAAAAAATGCTTTTTCCGCACATTTCGCTCGATGCACCCATTGAAACACGCCCCGAAAAACACATGGCCTACTGTCCTGCGTTCCCACAGGTGCCCCGATGAAAACGGTACCTCACATGTGTGGGTGCACCTACCTGGCCACCAAGAGGAAAGCCTAAAACACAAGTAACCCCAAGTCTGTTTTCAGAGCGAAATCTCAGACATTCTGCCGACCGGCACAACATACAGATATGGGCCTCGGGTGTCCAAGCCACTGAGGAAAACAGGGAACCGCATGCATTTCCGAAAAGAGGATACCCGTGGGAATCCGCAGAGGTATGATTTGCGCACATCACCCCAGATTTTATTACCCAGACAGCCCGGCAAAGTCTGATATGTGGGGAAAAAAACGCTTTTTCCGCACATTTCGCTCGACGCACCCATCGAAACACACCCACAACAACACATGGCCTACCGTCATGCGTTCCCACAGGTGTCCCTATGAAAACGGTACCTCACATGTGTGGGTGCACCTACCTGGCCGCCAAGGGGAAAGCCTAAAACACAAGTAACACCAAGTCTGTTTTCAGAGCGAAATCTCAGACATTCTGCGGTCCAGCATAACATACACATATGGGCCTCGGGTGTCCAAGCCACCGAGGAAAAAAGGGAACCCCATGCATTTCCGAAAAGAGGACACCTGTGGGAATCCGCAGAGGTATGATTTGCGCACATCACCCCAGATTTTATTACCCAGACAGCCCCGCAAAGTCTGATATGTGGGGAAAAAAACGCTTTTTCCGCACATTTCGCTCGACGCACCCATCGAAACACACCCACAACAATACATGGCCTACCGTCATGCGTTCCCACAGGTGTCCTGATGAAAACGGTACCTCACATGTGTGGGTGCACCTACCTCGCCGTCAAGGGGAAAGCCTAAAACACAAGTAACCCCAAGTCTGTTTTCAGAGCGAAATCTCAGACATTCTGCCGACCGGCACAACATACAGATATGGGCCTCGGGTGTCCAAGCCACCAAGGAAAACAGGGAACCCCATGAATTTCCGAAAAGAGGACACCTGTGGGAATCCACAGAGGTATGATTTGCGCACATCGCCCCAGATTTTATTACCCAGACAGCCCCGCAAAGTCCGAAATGTGGGGAAAAAAATGCTTTTTCCGCACATTTCGCTTGATGCACCCATTGAAACACGCCCCCAAAAACACATGGCCTACTGTTCTGCGTTCCCACAGGTGCCCCGATGAAAACGGTACCTCACATGTGTGGGTGCACCTACCTGGCCGCCAAGAGGAAAGCCTAAAACACAAGTAACCCCAAGTCTGTTTTCAGAGCGAAATCTCAGACATTCTGCCGACCG
Source organism: Ambystoma mexicanum (assembly GCF_040938575.1). Taxonomy (NCBI): domain Eukaryota; kingdom Metazoa; phylum Chordata; class Amphibia; order Caudata; family Ambystomatidae; genus Ambystoma; species Ambystoma mexicanum. The sequence goes on along the minus strand of NC_090929.1, from coordinate 1,341,798,457 downwards.
GCACAACATACAGGTATGGGCCTCGGGTGTCCAAGCCACTGAGGAAAACAGGGAACCCCATGCATTTCCGAAAAGAGGATACCCGTGGGAATCCGCAGAGGTATGATTTGCGCACATCACCCCAGATTTTATTACCCAGACAGCCCCGCAAAGTCTGATATGTGGGGAAAAAAACGCTTTTTCCGCACATTTCGCTCGACGCACCCATCGAAACATACCCACAACAACACATGGCCTACTGTCATGCGTTCCCACAGGTGTCCCGATGAAAACGGTACCTCACATGTGTGGGTGCACCTACCTGGCTGCCAAGGGGAAAGCCTAAAACACAAGTAACCCCAAGTCTGTTTTCAGAGCGAAATCTTAGACATTCTGCCGACCGGCACAACATACAGATATGGGCCTCGGGTGTCCAAGCCACCGAGGAAAACAGGGAACCCCATGCATTTCCGAAAAGAGGATACCCGTGGGAATCCGCAGAGGTATGATTTGTGCACATCAACCCAGATTTTATTACCCAGTCAGCCCCGCAAAGTCTGATATGTGGGGAAAAAAACGCTTTTTCCGCACATTTCGCTCGACGCACCCATCGAAACACACCCACAACAACACATGGCCTACCGTCCTGCGTTCCCACAGGTGCCCCGATGAAAACGGTACCTCACATGTGTGGGTGCACCTACCTGGCCGCCAAGAGGAAAGCCTAAAACATAATTAACCCCAAGTCTGTTTTCAGAGCGAAATCTCAGACATTCTACCGACCGGCACAACATACAGATATGGGCCTCGGGTGTCCAAGCCACCGAGGAAAACAGGGAACCCCATGCATTTCCGAAAAGAGGACACCCGTGGGAATCCGCAGAGGTATGATTTGCGCACATCACCCCAGATTTTATTACCCAGACAGCCCCGCAAAGTCCGATATGTGGGGAAAAAAACGCTTTTTCCGCACATTTTGCTCGACGCACCCATCGAAACACAACCACAACAACACATGGCCTACCGTCATGGGTTCCCACAGGTGTCCCGATGAAAACGGTACCTCACATGTGTGGGTGCACCTACCTGGCCGTCAAGGGGAAAGCCTAAAACACAAGTAACCCCAAGTCTGTTTTCAGAGCGAAATCTCAGACATTCTGCCGACCGGCACAACATACAGATATGGGCCTCGGGTGTCCAAGCCACCGAGGAAAACAGGGAACCCCATGCATTTCCGAAAAGAGGATACCCGTGGGAATCCGCAGAGGTATGATTTGTGCACATCAACCCAGATTTTATTACCCAGTCAGCCCCGCAAAGTCTGATATGTGGGGAAAAAAACGCTTTTTCCGCACATTTCGCTCGACGCACCCATCGAAACACACCCACAACAACACATGGCCTACCGTCCTGCGTTCCCACAGGTGCCCCGATGAAAACGGTACCTCACATGTGTGGGTGCACCTACCTGGCCGCCAAGAGGAAAGCCTAAAACACAAGTAACCCCAAGTCTGTTTTCAGAGCGAAATCTCAGACATTCTACCGACCGGCACAACATACAGATATGGGCCTCGGGTGTCCAAGCCACCGAGGAAAACAGGGAACCCCATGCATTTCCGAAAAGAGGACACCCGTGGGAATCCGCAGAGGTATGATTTGCGCACATCACCCCAGATTTTATTACCCAGACAGCCCCGCAAAGTCCGATATGTGGGGAAAAAAACGCTTTTTCCGCACATTTTGCTCGACGCACCCATCGAAACACAACCACAACAGCACATGGCCTACTGTCATGCGTTCCCACAGGTGTCCCGATGAAAACGGTACCTCACATGTGTGGGTGCACCTACCTGGCCGTCAAGGGGAAAGCCTAAAACACAAGTAACCCCAAGTCTGTTTTCAGAGCGAAATCTCAGACATTCTGCCGACGGGCACAACATACAGATATGGGCCTCGGGTGTCGAAGCCACCGAGGAAAACAGGGAACCCCATGCATTTCCGAAAAGAGGACACAGAGGTATGATTTGCGCACATCGCCCCAGATTTTTTTACCCAGACAGCCCCGCAAAGTCCGAAATGTGGGGAAAAAAACGCTTTTTCCGCACATTTCGCTCGATGCACCCATCGAAACACGCCCCCAAAAACACATGGCCTACCGTCCTGCGTTCCCACAGGTGCCCCGATGAAAACGGTACCTCACATATGTGGGTGCACCTACCTGGCCGCCAAGAGGAAAGCCTAAAACACAAGTAACCCCAAGTCTGTTTTCAGAGCGAAATCTCAGACATTCTGCCGACCGGCACAACATACAGATATGGACCTCGGGTGTCCAAGCCACCGAGGAAAAAAGGGAACCCCATGCATTTCAGAAAAGAGGACACCCGTGGGAATCCGCAGAGGTATGATTTGCGCACATCACCCCAGATTTTATTACCCAGACAGCCCCGCAAAGTCCGATATGTGGGGAAAAAAATGCTTTTTCCGCACATTTCGCTCGACGCACCCATCGAAACACAACCACAACAACACATGGCCTACCGTCATGCGTTCCCACAGGTGTCCCGATGAAAACGGTACCTCACATGTGTGGGTGCACCTACCTGGCCGTCAAGGGGAAAGCCTAAAACACAAGTAACCCCAAGTCTGTTTTCAGAGCGAAATCTCAGACATTCTGCCGACCGGCACAACATACAGATATGGGCCTCGGGTGTCCAAGCCACCAAGGAAAACAACAACCCCATGCATTTCCGAAAAGAGGATACCCGTGGGAATCCGCAGAGGTATGATTTGTGCACATCAACCCAGATTTTATTACCCAGTCAGCCCCGCAAAGTCTGATATGTGGGGAAAAAAACGCTTTTTCCGCACATTTCGCTTGACGCACCCATCGAAACACACCCACAACAACACATGGCCTACCGTCATGCGTTCCCACAGGTGTCCCGATGAAAACGGTACCTCACATGTGTGGGTGCACCTACCTGGCCGCCAAGGGGAAAGCCTAAAACACAAGTAACCCCAAGTCTGTTTTCAGAGCGAAATCTCAGACATTCTGCCGACCGGCACAACATACAGATATGGGCCTCGGGTGTCCAAGCCACCGAGGAAAACAGGGAACCCCATGAATTTCCGAAAAGAGGACACCCGTGGGAATCCACAGAGGTATGATTTGCGCACATCGCCCCAGATATTATTACCCAGACAGCCCCGCAAAGTCCGAAATGTGGGGAAAAAAAGCTTTTTCCGCACATTTCGCTCGATGCACCCATTGAAACACGCCCCCAAAAACACATGGCCTACCGTCCTGCATTCCCACAGGTGCCCCGAAGAAAACGGTACCTCACATGTGTGGGTGCACCTACCTAGCCGCCAAGGGGAAAGCCTAAAACACAAGTAACCCCAAGTATGTTTTCAGAGCGAAATCTCAGACATTCTGCCGACCTGCACAACATACAGATATGGGCCTCGTGTGTCCAAGCCACCGAGGAAAACAGGGAACCCCATGCATTTCCGAAAAGAGGACACCCGTGAGAATCCGCAGAGGTATGATTTGCGCACATCACCCCAGATTTTATTACCCAGACAGCCCCGCAAGTCCGATATGTGGGGAAAAAAACGCTTTTTCCGCACATTTTGCTTGACGCACCCATCGAAACACACCCACAACAACACATGGCCTACCGTCATGCGTTCCCACAGGTGTCCCAATGAAAACGGTACCTCACATGTGTGGGTGCACCTACCTGGCCGTCAAGGGGAAAGCCTAAAACACAAGTAACCCCAAGTCTGTTTTCAGAGCGAAATCGCAGACATTCTGCCGACCGGCACAACATACAGATATGGGACTCGGGTGTCCAAGCCACCGAGGAAAACAGGGAACCCCATGCATTTCCAAAAAGAGGACACCCGTGGGAATCAGCAGAGGTATGATTTGCGCACATCGCCCCAGATTTTATTACCCAGACAGCCCCGCAAAGTCCGAAATGTGGGGAAAAAAACACTTTTTCCGCACATTTCGCTCGACGCACCCATCGAAACACACCCACAACAACACATGGCCTACCGTCACGCGTTCCCACAGGTGTCCCAATGAAAACGGTACCTCACATGTGTGGGTGCACCTACCTGGCCGCCAAGGGGAAAGACTAAAACACAAGTAACCCCAAGTCTGTTTTCAGAGCGAAATATCAGACATTCTGCTGACCGGCACAACATACCGATATGGACCTCGGGTGTGCAAGCCACTGAGGAAAACAGGGAACCCCATGCATTTCCAAAAAGAGGACACCCGTGGGAATCCACAGAGGTATGATTTGTGCACATCGCCCCACAATTCTTTACCCAGACAGCCCCGCAAAGTCCGAAATGTTGGGAAAAAATGCTTTTTGCGCCCATTTCGCTCGACGCACCCATCGAAACACACCCGCAACAACACATGGCCTATCGTCCCACGTTCCCACAGGTGTCCCGATGAAAATGGTACCTCACATGTGTGGGTGCACCTTCCTGGCCGCCAAGGGGAAAGCCTAAAACACAAGTAACCCCAAGTCTGTTTTCAGAGCGAAATCTCAGACCTTTTGCCGACCGGCACAACATACAGATATGGGCCTCGGGTGTCCAAGCCACCGAAGAAAACAGGGAACCCCATGCATTTCCAAAAAGAGGACAACCGTGGGAATCCACAGAGGTATGATTTGCGCACATCGCCCCAGAATTTATTACCCAGACAGCCCTGCAAAGTCCGAAATGTGGGGGAAAAAAATGCTTTTTCCGCACATTTCGCTCGACGCACCCATCGAAACACGCCCCCAACAAAACATGGCCTGCCATCCCGCATTTCCACAGGTGACCCGATGAAAACAGTACCTCACATGTGTGGGTGCACCTACCTGAGCGCGAAGAAATAAGGCTAAACCACTGCTATCCCCCCAAAGGGTTTGGGGAGGCAACCTACAGAATTAGGCCTGGTGTGTTTCAGCCACCAAGAAAAACAGGGACCCCCATGCATTTGTGAAAAGAAGACACCCGTGTGAATCCGCAGAGGTATGATTTGTTTATTTGTTTATTTGTTTATTTGTTTGATTTGCGCACATCGCCCCAGAATTTATTACCCAGACAGGCATGCAAAGTCCGAAATGTGGGGAAAATGAACGCTTTTTCAGCACATTTCGCTCGGCGCACCCATCGAAACACGCCCACAACAACACAGGGCCTACCATCCCGCGTTCCCACAGGTGTCCCGATGACAACGTTACCTCACATGTGTGGGTGCACCTACCTGGCCGCCAAGGGGAAAGCCTAAAACACAAGTAACCCCAAGACTGTATTCAGAGCGAAATCTCAGACATTCTGCCGACCGGCACAACATATAGATATGGGCCTCGGGTGTCCAAGCCACCAAGGAAAACAGGGAAACCCATGCATTTCTGAAAAGAGGACACCCGTGGGAATCCACAGAGGTATGATTTGCGCACATCGCCCCAGAATTTTTACCCAGACACCCCGCAAAGTCTGAAATGTGGGGAAAAAACGCTTTTTCCGCACATTTCACTCGGCGCACCCATCGAAACATGCCCCCAACAACACATGGCCTACCGTCCCGCATTCCCACAGGTGTCCCGATGAAAATGGTACCTCACATGTGTGGGTGCACCTACCTGGGTGCGAAGGAATAAGGCTAAACCACTGCTATCCTCCCAAAGAGTTAGGGGAGGCAACCTACAGATTTAGGCCTGGGGTGTTTCAGCCACCAAGAAAAACAGGGACCTCCATGCATTTCTGAAAAGAAGACACCCGTGGGAATCCGCAGAGGTATGATTTGCGCACATCACCCCAGATTTTATTACCCAGACAGCCCCGCAAAGTCCGATATGTGGGGAAAAAAACGCTTTTTCCGCACATTTCGCTCGATGCACCCATCGAAACACACCCACAACAACACATGGCCTACCGTCATGCGTTCCCACAGGTGTCCCGATGTAAACGGTACCTAACATGTGTGGGTGCACCTACCTGGCCGCCAAGGGGAAAGCCTAAAACACAAGTAACCCCAAGTCTGTTTTCAGAGCAAAATCTCAGACATTCTGCCGACCGGCACAACATACAGATATGGGCCTCGGGTGTCCAAGCCACCGAGGAAAACAGGGAACCCCATGCATTTCCGAAAAGAGGACACCCGTGGGAATCCACAGAGGTATGATTTGCGCACATCGTCCCAGATTTTATTACCCAGACAGCCCCGCAAAGTCCGAAATGTGGGGAAAAAAATGCTTTTTCTGCACATTTCGCTCAATGCACCCATCGAAACACGCCCCCAAAAACACATGGCCTACCGTCCTCCGTTCCCACAAGTCCCCCGATGAAAACGGTACCTCACATGTGTGGGTGCACCTACCTGGCCGCCAAGGGGAAAGCCTAAAACACAAGTTACCCCAAGTCTGTTTTCAGAGCGAAATCTCAGACATTCTGCCGACCGGCACAACATACAGATATGGGCCTCGGGTGTCCAAGCCACCGAGGAAAACAGGGAACCCCATGCATTTCCGAAAAGAGGACACCCGTGGGAATCCGCAGAGGTATGATTTGCGCACATCGCCCTCGATTTTATTACCCAGACAGCCCCGCAAAGTCTGAAATTTGGGGAAAAAAACGCTTTTTACGCACATTTTGCTCGACGCACCCATCGAAACACACCCACAACAACACATGGCCTACCGTCACGCATTCCCACAGGTGTCCCAATGAAAACGGTACCTCACATGTGTGGGTGCACCTACCTGGCCACCAAGGGGAAAGCCTAAAACACAAGTAACCCCAAGTCTGTTTTCAGAGCGAAATATCAGACATTCTGCTGCCCGGCACAACATACAGATATGGACCTCAGGCGTGCAAGCCACTGAGGAAAACAGGGAACCCCATGCATTTCCAAAAAGAGGACACCCGTGGGAATCCGCAGAGGTATGATTTGCGCACATCACCCCAGATTTTATTACCCAGACAGCCCCGCAAAGTCCGATACGTTGGGAAAAAAATGCTTTTTCCGCACATTTCGCTCGACGCACCCATCGAAACACACCCACAACAACACATGGCCTACCGTCATGCGTTCCCACAGGTGTCCCGATGAAAACGGTACCTCACATGTGTGGGTGCACCTACCTGGCCGCCAAGGGGAAAGCCTAAAACACAAGTAACCCCAGGTCTGTTTTCAGAGCGAAATCTCAGACATTCTGCCGACCGGCACAACATACACATATGGGTCTTGGGTGTCCAAGCCACCGAGGAAAACAGGGAACCCCATGCATTTCCAAAAACAGGACACCCGTGGGAATCCGCAGAGGTATGATTTGCGCACATCGCCCCAGAATTTTTTACCCAGACTCCCCGCAAAGTCCAAAATGTGGGGAAAAAAAGGCTTTTTCCGCACATTTCACTAGGTGCACCCATCGAAACATGCCCCCAACAACACATGGCCTACCGTCCCGCATTCCCACAGGTGTCCCGATGAAAATGGTACCTCACATGTGTGGGTGCACCTTCCTGGGTGCGAAGGAATAAGGCTAAACCACTGCTATCCTCCCAAAGGGTTAGGGGAGGCAACCTACAGATTTAGGTCTGGGGTGTTTCAGCCACCAAGAAAAACAGGGACCCCCATGCATTTCTGAAAAGAAGACACCCATGGGAATCCGCAGAGGTATGATTTGCGCACATCACCCCAGATTTTATTACCCAGACAGCCCCGCAAAGTCCGATATGTGGGGAAAAAAACGCTTTTTCCGCACATTTCGCTCGACGCACCCATCGAAACACACCCACAACAACACATGGCCTACCGTCATGCGTTCCCACAAGTGTCCAGATGAAAACGGTACCTCACATGTGTGGGTGCACCTACCTGGCCGTCAAAGGGAAAGCCTAAAACACAAGTAACCCCAAGTCTGTTTTCAGAGCGAAATCTCAGACATTCTGCCGACCGGCACAACATACAGATATGGGCCTCGGGTGTCCAAGCCACCGAGGAAAACAGGGAACTCCATGCATTTCCAAAAAGAGGACACCCGTGGGAATCCACAGAGATATGATTTGCGCACATTGTCCCAGATTTTATTACCCAGACAGCCCCGCAAAGTCCGAAATGTGGGGAAAAAACACTTTTTCCGCACATTTCGCTCGATGCACCCATGGAAACACGGCCCCAAAAACACATGGCCTACCGTCCTCCGTTCCCACAGGTGCCCCGATGAAAACGGTACCTCACATGTGTGGGTGCACCTACTTGGCCGCCAAGGGGAAAGCCTAAAACACAAGTTACCCCAAGTCTGTTTTCAGAGCGAAATCTCAGACATTCTGCCGACCGGCACAACATACAGATATGGGCCTCTGGTGTCCAAGCCACCGAGGAAAACAGGGAACCCCATGCATTTCCGAAAAGAGGACAGCCGTGGGAATCCGCAGAGGTATGATTTGCGCACATCGCCCTCAATTTTATTACCCAGACAGCCCCGCAAAGTCCGAAATTTGGGGAAAAAAACGCTTTTTCCCCACATTCCGCTCGACGCACCCATGAAACACACCCACAACAACACATGGCCTACCGTCATGCGTTCCCAGAGGTGTCCCGATGAAAACGGTACCTCACATGTGTGGGTGCACCTACCTGCTGCCAAGGGGAAAGCCTAAAACACAAGTAACCCCAAGTCTGTGTTCAGAGCGAAATCTCAGACATTCTGCCGACCGGCACAACATACACATATGGGTCTTGGGTGTCCAAGCCACCAAGGAAAACAGGGAACCCCATGCATTTCCGAAAAGAGGACACCCGTGGGAATCCGCAGAGGTATGATTTGCGCACATCGCCCCAGATTTTATTACCCAGACAGCCCCGCAAATTCCGAAATGTGGGGAAAAAAACGCTTTTTCCACACATTTCGCTCGACGCACCCATGAAAAACACCCACAACAACACATGGACTACCGTCACGCTTTCCCACAGGTGTCCCGATGAAAACGGTACCTCACATGTGTGGGTGCACCTACCTGCTGCCAAGGGGAAAGCCTAAAACACAAGTAACCCCAAGTCTGTGTTCAGAGCGAAATCTCAGACATTCTGCCGACCGGCACAACATACACATATGGGTCTTGGGTGTCCAAGCCACCGAGGAAAACAGGGAACCCCATGCATTTCCAAAAAGAGGACACCCGTGGGAATCCGCAGAGGTATGATTTGCGCACATCGCCCCAGAATTTTTTACCCAGACACCCCGCAAAGTCCGAAATGTGGGGAAAAAAATGCTTTTTCCGCACATTTCACTAGGTGCACCCATCGAAACATGCCCCAACAACACATGGCCTACTGTCCCGCATTCCCACAGGTGTCCCGATGAAAACAGTACCTTCCATGTGTGGGTGCACCTACCTGGGTGCGAAGGAATAAGGCTAAACCACTGCTATCCCCCCAACGGGTTTGGGGAGGCAACCTACAGATTTAGGCCTGGGGTGTTTCAGCCACCAAGAAAAACAGGGACCCCCAGGCATTTCTGAAAAGAAGACACGCGTGGGAATCCTCAGAGGTATGATTTGCGCACATCGCCCCAGAATTTATTACCCAGACAGGCCTGCAAATTCCGAAATGTGGGGAAAATGAACGCTTTTTCAGCACATTTCGCTCGGCGCACCCATCAAAACACGCCCACAACAACACAGGGCCTACCATCCTGTTTTCCCACAGGTGCCCCGATGAAAATGGACCCTCACATGTGTGGGTGCACCTACCTGGCCGCCAAGGGGAAAGCCTAAAACACAAGTAACCCCAGGTCTGTTTTCAGAGCGAAATCTCAGACATTCTGCCGACCGGCACAACATACAGATATGGGCCTCGGGTGTCCAAGCCACCAAGGAAAACAGGGAACCCCATGCATTTCTGAAAAGAGGACACCCGTGGGAATCCGCAGAGGTATGATTTTCGCACATCACCCCAGTTTTTATTACCCAGACAGCCCCGCAAAGTCCGATATGTGGGGAAAAAAACGCTTTTTCCGCACATTTCGCTCGACGCACCCATCGAAACACACCCACAACAACACATGGCCTACCGTCATGCGTTCCCACAAGTGTCCCGATGAAAACGGTACCTCACATGTGTGGGTGCACCTACCTGGCCGTCAAAGGGAAAGCCTAAAACACAAGTAACCCCAAGTCTGTTTTCAGAGCGAAATCTCAGACATTCTGCCGACCGGCACAACATACAGATATGGGCCTCAGGTGTCCAAGCCACCGAGGAAAACAGGGAACCCCATGCATTTCCGAAAAGAGGACACCCGTGGGAATCCACAGAGGTATGATTTGCGCACATCGCCCCAGATTTTATTACCCAGACAGCCCCGCAAAGTCCAAAATGTGGGGGAAAAAAGCTTTTTCCGCACATTTCGCTCGATGCACCCATCGAAACACGCCCCCAAAAACACATGGCCTACCGTCCTGCGTTCCCACAGGTGCCCCGATGAAAACGGTACCTCACATGTGTGGGTGCACCTACCTGGCCACCAAGGGGAAAGCCTAAAACACAAGTAACCCCAAGTCTGTTTTCAGAGCGAAATCTCAGACATTCTGCCGACCGGCACAACATACAGATATGGGCCTAGGGTGTCCAAGCCACCGAGGAAAACAGGGAACCCCATGCATTTCCGAAAAGAGGACACCCGTGGGAATCCGCAGAGGTATGATTTGCGCACATCACCCCAGATTTTATTACCCAGACAGCCCCGCAAAGTCCGATATGTGGGGAAAAAAACGCTTTTGCCGCACATTTCGCTCGACGCACCCATCGGAACACACCCACAACAACACATGGCCTACCGTCATGCGTTCCCACAGGTGTCCCGATGAAAACGGTACCTCACATGTGTGGGTGCACCTACCTGGCCGTCAAGGGGAAAGCCTAAAACACAATTAACCCCAAGTCTGTTTTCAGAGCGAAATCTCAGACATTCTGCCGACCGGCACAACATACAGATATGGGCCTCGGGTGTCCAAGCCACCAAGGAAAAAAGGGAACCCCATGCATTTCCGAAAAGAGGACACCCGTGGGAATCTGCAGAGGTATGATTTGCGCACATCGCCCCAGATTTTATTACCCAGACAGCCCCGCAAAGTCCGAAATGTGGGGAAAAAAACGCTTTTTCCGCACATTTCGCTCGACGCACCCATCGAAACACGCACCCAACAAAACATGGCCTGCCGTCCCGCGTTCCCACAGGTGTCCCAATGAAAACGGTACCTCACATGTGTGGATGCACCTACCTGGCCGCCAAGGGGAAAGACTAAAACACAAGTAACCCCAAGTCTGTTTTCAGAGCGAAATATCAGACATTCTGCTGACCGGCACAACATACAGATATGGACCTCGGGTGTGCAAGCCACCGAGGAAAACAGGGAACCCCATGCATTTCCAAAAAGAGGACACCCGTGGGAATCAACAGAGGTATGATTTGTGCACATCGCCCCAGAATTTTTTACCCAGACAGCCCCGCAAAGTCCGAAATGTGGGGAAAAAAATGCTTTTTGCACCCATTTCGCTCGACGCACCCATCGAAACACACCCGCAACAACACATGGCCTACCGTCCCACGTTCCCACAGGTGTCCCGATGAAAAGGGTACCTCACATGTGTGGGTGCACCTTCCTGGCCGCCAAGCGGAAAGCCTAAAACACAAGTAACCCCAAGTCTGTTTTCAGAGCGAAATCTCAGACCTTTTGCCGACCGGCACAATATACAGATATGGGCCTCGGGTGTCCAAGCCACCGAGGAAAACAGGGAACCCCATGCATTTCCAAAAAGAGGACAACCGTGGGAATCCACAGAGGTATGATTTGCACACATCGCCCCAGAATTTATTACCCAGACAGCCCCGCAAAGTCCGAAATGTGGGGGAAAAAATGCTTTTTCCGCACATTTCGCTCAACGCACCCATCGAAACACGCACCCAACAAAACATGGCCTGCCGTCCCGCATTTCCACAGGTGTCCCGATGAAAACAGTACCTCACATGTGTGGGTGCACCTACCTGGGCGCGAAGGAATAAGGCTAAACCACTGCTATCCCCCCAAAGGGTTTGGGGAGGCAACCTACAGAATTAGGCCTGGGGTGTTTCAGCCACCAAGAAAAACAGGGACCCCCATGCATTTGTGAAAAGAAGACACCCGTGTGAATCCGCAAAGGTATGATTTCCGCACATCACCCCAGAATTTATTAACCAGACAGCCCCGCAAAGTCCGAAATGTGGGGAAAAAAACGCTTTTTCCGCACATTTCGCTCGACGCACCCATCGAAACACACCCACAACAACACATGGCCTACCGTCACGCATTCCCACAGGTGTCCTGATGAAAACGGTACCTCACATGTGTGGGTGCACCTACCTGGCCGCCAAGGGGAAAGGCTAAAACACAAGTAACCCCAAGTCTGTTTTCAGAGCGAAATATCAGACATTTTGCTGACCGGCACAACATACAGATATGGACCTCGGGTGTGCAAGCCACCGAGGAAAACAGGGAACCCCATGCATTTCCAAAAAGAGGACACCCGTGGGAATCCACAGAGGTATGATTTGCGCACATCGCCCCAGAATGTATTACCCAGACAGCCCCGCAAAGTCCGAAATGTGGGGGAAAAAATGCTTTTTCCGCACATTTCGCTCAACGCACCCATCGAAACACGCCCCCAACAAAACATGGCCTGCCGTCCCGCATTTCCACAGGTGTTCCGATGAAAACAGTACCGCGCATGTGTGGGTGCACCTACCTGGGCGCGAAGGAATAAGGCTAAACCACTGCTATCCTCCCAAAGGGTTTGGGGAGGCAACCTACAGAATTAGGCCTGGGGTGTTTCAGCCACCAAGAAAAACAGGCACCCCCATGCATTTGCGAAAAGAAGACACCCGTGTGAATCCGCAGAGGTATGATTTGCGCACATCACCCGAGAATTTATTAACCAGACAGGCCCGCAAATTCCGAAATGTGGGGAAAATGAACGCTTTTTCAGCACATTTCGCTCGGCGCACCCATCGAAACACGCCCCCAACAACACATGGCCTACCGTCCCGTTTTCCTACAGGTGTCCCAATGAAAACAGTACCTCATATGTTTGGGTGCACCTACCTGGCCGTCAAGGGGAAAGCCTAAAACACAAGTAACCCCAAGTCTGTTTTCAGAGCGAAATCTCAGACATTCTGCCGACTGGCACAACATACAGATATGGGCCTCGGGTGTCTAAGCCACAGAGGAAAACAGGGAACCTCATGCATTTCCAAAAAGAGGACACCCGTTGGAATCCGCAGAGGTATGATTTGCGCACATCGCCCCAGAATTTTTTACCCAGACAGCCCCGCAAAGTCCGAAATGTGGGGAAAAAAATGCTTTTTCCGCACATTTCGCTCGGCGCACCCATCGAAACACGCCCCCAACAACACATGGCCTACCGTCCCGCATTTCCACAGGTGTCCCGATGAAAACGGTACCTCACATGTGTGGGTGCACCTACCTGGGCGCGAAGGAATAAGGCTAAACCACTGCTATTCCCCCCAAAGGGTTTGGGGAGGCAACCTACAGATTTAGGCCTGGGGTGTTTCAGCCACCAAGAAAAACAGGGACCCCCATGCATTTCCGAAAAGAAGACACCCGTTGGAATCTGCAGAGGTATGATTTGCGCAGATTGCCCCAGAATGTATTACCCAGACAGGCCCGCAAAGTCCAAAATGTGGGGAAAATTAACGCTTTTTCAGCACATTTTGCTCGGCGCACCCATCGAAACACGCCCCCAACAACACATGGCCTACCGTCCCGCGTTCCCACAGGTGTTCCGATGAAAACGGTACCTCACATGTGTGGGTGCACCTACCTGGCCGCCAAGGGGAAAGCCTAAAACACAGGTAACCCAAAGTCTGTTTTCAGAGCGAAATCTCAGACATTCTGCCGACCGGCACAACATACAGATATGGGCCTCGGGTGTCCAAGCCACCGAGGAAAACAGGGAACCCCATGCATTTCCGAAAAGAGGACACCCGTGGGAATGTGCAGAGGTCTGACTTGCGCAAAGCGGCCCAGTTTTATTACCCAGAGCCCCAGACAAAGTCAACATTGTGTTTTTTCCCCACCAAATATCACACTTTGTCGGGGATTGTGGCTAATAAAAACTGGGGCAATTTGCGCAAGGCAGACCTCTGTGGATTCCCAGGGGTGTCCTCTTTTGGAAAATGCATTGTGCTGTGGTGAAAGGCTTGGGGTTACCAGTGGGTTACCCTTTTCCTTTTGCGCCCCCTGTAGGTGCACCCACACATGTGAGGTACCTTTTTCGTCAGGACACCTGTGGGAACGCGAGAAGGTATGACATCTTTTGGTGGCGACGTGTTTCAGTGAGTGGACACAGGGAAATGTGTCCGAAATTGGCTGGAAATGCAGACAATTCTCAGACATTTCCCTCTGGCCACTCACCGAAACACACCGCCAACAGCACATGGCCTACCGTCCCGCGTTCCCACAGGTGTCCCGATGAAAATGGTACCTCACATGTGTGGGTGCACCTACCGGGGCGCAAAAGGAAAAGGGTAACCCACTGGTCACCCCAAGCCTTTTGCCACTGCCCATTGTGTTCATGTGGGCAACCTACAGATTTGGGCCTCGGGTGTTGAACCCAGCAAGGAAAACAGATAACCCCATGCATTTTCCGAAAGAGGACACCCGTGGGAACCCACACATGGCCAAATTGGAGGGGCGGCCCATCTCATGTAGCCCTCCCCAGGGGCAGATAATGGGCGGGACTGTCCTGCACTCCTCCCTGGGCTCAGGCGTCCGTTCCTAGGAGCAGATATCTGGTCCCAGGGAGGGCTGCATGACATGGCACCCACTCCATTGCTATTGGGGGGAGGGGGTCAATGCCCCATCCCATTATAAACTTCCCAGACCCTTTAGGGTGCCCCACAGCCCCCCCTAAAAAGTGTTTATGGAACTTGCCCTGGTGCAGAGGGACACATTGGTGTGCCAATAGATGGGGCAGTAGGGTTTGGGCACCCTGGGGGCAGATTGCCACACTAATGTGGCCATCTGCACCAAGCGAAGTTGGGTAAACAAAAAAAAAAATACAAATTCACAGGCTGCTTTTTAGGGGGGCTGACGGCCACCCTAAATTGGCAGTGAATGATGTACTGCAACGGGGGGTGGCCCTCAACCCCCCACCCCAAATGGAGGGCCCCACCTCATGCAACCCTCCCTGGGGGCATATGGGGGGGCCCCACCTCATGCATCCCTCCCTGGGGTCAGATGCCCCTTCCTAGGAGCAGATATCTGCCCCCAGGGAGGGTTGCAAGGGGTGCCCCCTTTCTACTTCGGTTGGGGGGGGCATCCCTCCCCCCTTTCATTCAGTAAAAAAATCCATGGTGGCTATTGGACACCCCTTCCCCCAACCCCTTTCCCCATCATTGAATTCTTTTTTTTTACATTCCCTTGGGGCAGATGGTCAGCCATCTGCCCCAGGGTTCACATGCATGTGCCCCCATGATTTGGGGGCCGGGAGGGGGGAGAGGGCTGCTTACTTGAAGCAGCCCCCTTCCCCCCACCTTACAAACGGATCCATGGTGGTCTAGTGGGTTTCTGGTCACGGATCGAGCGCTCTGTGCCGATCCGTGACCAGCAATGCCTCATATGTGGTGTCCTTGGAAAGGGGAGAAAGTTCCCTTTCCAGGGACACCACTTTTTGCTCAATCCCTGGTGGCCTAGTGGGCCCCAGGGCCCCAAACCCCCTCCCACCTCCCACCACCGCTCGATTTTTTTTTATTATTATTATTTTTATTTTCACCCCTGTGGGCAGTGATTATCTGCCCCCAGTGGTCTCTGGCGCTGTGGTCCCATGCTTTGGGGCCACAGGGGGCCGCTTACCTAGTAAGGAGCTCCCCCTCCCACCGCGTCACAAACTGATCTGTGTTGATCTGGTGACATTGCTTCCCACGGATTGCGCGCCATGCGCCCGATCCACAGGCAGCAATGCCACACAATGGGTATCACTGGAAAGGGGACAATCTCCCCTTTCCAGCGATACCCGCCTCGATCTCTGGCTTGAAATACAGCCAGAGATCAAGGCTGACAAAGAAGGGCTCTTACCTTCTCTCTCCACCGCAGCAGCCGAAAATGGCTGCTGCGGTGGATTTACTTTCAGTTTCACGCCGACGTGCGTCACGCACGCTGACGTGAAACTGAAGGTAATCCAGCCCCCTGACAGTGAGGGGGGCCCTCCCCCTCACATAGCCCGGGGGTTGGATTACTGTTTTGATCGATCGTTGCTTTGCAGGGATCGTTCAAAACAACGTGCCGAAAAGGACGAGCTATCTCGTCCTTGGCACTGCACATGCACTTCCAAGAACGAGATACCTCGTCCTTGGCACTAAAGAGGTTAAAAACCCTGCAAGTCCATGCCCTTTATGGCCATAACTCACATGCTACTGATGCCATGGAACAATTAGCACACAAAAATGTCAATTGTATGTCCTTGATGCCAACCAATAATTGAAATTTGCTCCACCGATAAACTGGACGTACATGGTATGACACTACCCATGTGTCAACAAGCCACAACAAGACCAACAGGCTGATTCATGGAATTAATATGCGCTGAAATTTTCAGTGCAAGCGTGCAAAAGCCTGCAAAAGCGTGCAAATCGCAGTGCCAGTGTGAAAATCGCAGCGAAACCCGCACACAGCGATTCATGGAAGTCCGTGCGCATGTAAATCCCAGGATGTGCGCCAAAATTCTGCATGGCGCATGCTGGCGCACACGTCTCCAAACAGCGTGTGCTTCGCGCACAGCGAAATCGCACATAGCGCGGCGCACACAACAAAAGTAGGAGGAACAGATGGTGTGACATGCGGAATGGGGAACAACGCGTGAAAATGTGGGTGTCACGGGGGAAGTGCAGGAGGTAAATGCACGGAACGCCCACACTCACGTTCAAAACACGTATTCATGGATTCGAACGGGGCTAACGCGTGCGCCAAAAAAGACACGCTAATCCGGAAACACGTATGCCAGCAGGAAGCAGGCGTACGTGGACCCGCGCAGCATAAAAGTGTGCGCAAACAACAAACAAGCTCAGACGCCAGGATGAATATACCGTTCCTAGCAGCAGTGGTCGTGGGATACCGCAGGAGGAGGAGGAAGATAGTCAGGCCCAGAATTTTCACACCCAGAACCAGCCTTTTTGGGATGCCTGATGACCAGGTGTATGGGAGGTACAGGTTTCCACCTCACATAATACTCGACCTGGTGAGTGAGTGGGAGGATGACCTCACATCACCCACCTTGTGCTCCCAAGCACTCAGCCCCCTGGAGAAGGTCCTCAATGTACTGCACTTCTTGGCCATTTGATCATTTCAGCGGACAAGTGCTATAGTGGGGGGGTGTCACAGGCCACGCAGTCACGCTGCCTACACCAGGTCTTGGCCATCATGACTGCACGCCCATCAGTCCACAGGCACACATACCTGCCCAGAACACCTGCAGAAAGGCAGGCTGCCGTCCAGGATTTCTATGGGGTGGCAGAATTCCCCAAAGTCATAGGTGCCATTGATTGCACCCATGTGGCTCTATGTCCCCCCAGGACATCAGAGCACATCTATAGAAACTGCAAGCACTGGCATTCCATCAACGTCCAGGTAGTAGGTGATGCCAAGGGAATCATCACCTCAGTATATGCCAACTATCCAGGGTCCACCCCCGACAATTTTATTTACAGAATGTCAACCCTAAACCGGGACCTAGAATCTGGGCGGCATGGCGATACATGGCTGCTCGGTGAGTATAAATGCCACAGCACATGCATGCATGTCAGATACTGAGTAATGTCACAACCCCACTAATGATAACCATCACCACCTCCCCAGGGCACAGTGCCTACCCTCTGAGCACCCACATGATGACGCCAATTCGGAACCCCACCACGCCACCCGAGGTAAGATACAACACAGCCCACATTGCAACCCAGGACATAGTGGAGCACACTTTCGGAGTGCTCAAGTCACGCTTTTGCTCCCTTGACCGTTCTGGTGGGCAGCTGTTATACTCTCCCCCAGTAGTGTGCAGGATCATAGTGGCAGCATGTGTCCTGCACAACGTTGCAACACGCCGGGGCCTGCCCGTGGACATGGTGGTGCCCCCACATCCCCAACCACATGCACGGCCGCTGCGCATGGGAGGGAAAAGGGCACGGGGTGAGGCAGGCCGTACGCATCTGGTGGCTAATTACTTCACCTAAAATCACACCCCTGTGGAGTGCACACAGCCCTGGCACATACCATCTGACAATCAATGATGATGACATAAGGGACAGTCCACTATCACAACCATACAGCCTGATATTGGTCACCTGGAAGTGTTACATTGTGTGCATCCCTACCTACACAAACACCACCAATACTGTGTCATCAAAAGACACACTTCTATGCTGCTAAATTCATTACCCCCTTGCAAAATACAACATGACAACAGTGCCATGTCACCCAACCCCTCCCCAGCACCGCCACCCAACACACCATGGCATGTCATGCTATGTGAGAGCAAACAAAGCAATCCCCAAAACATGACATAAGTGTCACAAAGTACAGTGTCCTTAATGGAAACTGGCCACACACAATATGCTCCCAGTAATGTAGAACTAACAACACACATGACCAAATACTTACCAACAATACAATGCAGCTACACAACCTCAAACATAGCATAAACATGACAGTACTAAGTTAAAGTAGTGGTAGTCTTACTGTAAAGACTGGTGGGGGGTATCTGTACCTCTGCTCCCTATATGGTAGAAGGGAGGCACAGAAGACCCCAGCCAAGATTCTCTATTACGGTAGCAATGGACGAGCAATCAAGGCCTAGCTTCTCGGGAGGTGATGCAGGCTGGTTCTTAAGTACAGTGTATCCCCAAGCCCCCACAAAGGAATGTCCACACACTGTATTACTGAAAACACAGTCTTTATATAATTAATATTCAAGGGTTATGTACACTTATCACAATAACGCACTTTGTGCTCAGGAAAATCAATAATGGTAAATATCTACAATTCTAAAGTGGTACCACTAATATTAGACCTCATTAAAGTGCATTCACAATACTGTAGAAATGGCACACAGATCAATAAGAAGGAAACCAGCAATAGAGAGAGGAGAGATAAAAGATGGTTGAAACAATAGGCAGAATACTGGCCCTAGCTACTGGACACAGTTCTGTGTGGAGATCCCCCCACCTGGGCAACCTGTAAAATAAAGAGATATAACACAAGCCCAGTCCATATATTGTGCAATAGTCTTATTCTCTCCTGCAATGTTTTTACCCCCCCAATGTACCTGGTGGAGTCGAGTTCTTCGAAGAGGCGTCGACAGATCCTTCTTGAATGACCCCCTTTCAAGCGGGAGTCACGGATCGTCGAGAGGCGTCGAGAAACGTCGAAGACCTCGGGGTTCGGCGACGGGGAATCGACGGCCCTTCTTGAATGCCTTCCCTTTCAAGCGGGAGGCACGGGGCGTCGAACGTCCGTCGACAAACGAGGTAGAACGATGTCAAAGAGGCGGCAGCTTCGTCCGAGCGGTGCTCGTCGGCGTCGGGGCGTCGGCGTCCTGCAAGGCGGAGGTGTGCGGGGCACCTCGATGACAATAGTTCTGGACCGCAAAGATTGTAGAGACGGAAGCCCAGCAAGGGCGTCGGGTCGTCCGAGTCTTTGAGGTCGTTGGGTGGCGGGAAACCCACCGGCAGGTTTCTCCTCGGCGCGTTGGTCGTCCTTGACTTTCTCCGGCAGGATAAGCGGTCGACGATGCGGTCGAGGGAGTCCTTCGATTGAAATGTTCTTAGGCAAGGAGCGGACGGCTCCGGTCGTCGGCGGCACGGCGTCAAGTGGTTCCCACGGCTGGGCAACACAACTTCGACGGGCCTCCAGCGGTTACACAGACCTGCGAACCCTGGTCGACGGCAATGGACTTCGACAGCGTCGATGTCCGGGTGCTTCACTTCGATCTCCTCGGCGGTCCCGTCTCGGGTCGGCAGCCTTTCGAGGGTCTGACTTCCAGGGCGCTTCGGCGAAGATTCAGCGGTGCTCGATGGTCCCTCGGAGCACGGGAAGAGGGCGCCTAGCCAGGTCCTCTCTCGGGTCAGTCCTCGACGATTTCGACAACCTTCAGTTTCTGTCGAAGCAAATGCCACAGCAAGTCTTCTTCTTCCAGCTGGACGTCGAGGATCAGCAAATCCAGTTACTCTTGAGTGGAGACTCAGCTTCTGAATGCTTCTGAACAATTTCCAGTGGTGAGAGGTCCCCAGATATACTATTCTGTCTCTCATCCACACTGCTGGCACACACACAGCAGCCAATCACACAGAAGGGCATTCATGCAGTCAGTCAGCCAATCAGGCACACAGTGCATTCAGGCCACACTCCTCCCTTTCAGACACTCACAACAAGGAATGTGGATTGGGACAAGTACCCAGCCATTCAACACTACACACTGCATTCAGGCCAGTTTCGGGCAGGGCTGTCTCAGTCTTTGTCTCACATGCTAGAAACCAGACAACCACAACAAGAAGTGTATATTGGTCACACACTCCATTCACCCAGGTCCCACCCACAGGAGGTACCCACAACATACAGTCAAAGGGAAGGCTCCAGTCAGTCTAGCTGGGCCTTCACAACAACACCATATATGGACCTTCCACCCAACAGCCAGTCAGGGGGAAGGTACAGAGTCAGGGCTTCCCAGGACTTTGGGAAAAACAAGACAACAGGCCATAGAAAGCAAGAGGCCACAGGGGCCATCTTGTTTTCTATCAGGAATCAACTGATCCCAATGGCAGGGCCTGGGTATCCCAAAATGGAGGACACCCAGAGCACCTGTCCAATTCAGCATGGAGCTGCCACCAGCCCATACCCTGCTCTGTGGGCCACCCACAGGTGCCCAAAAACATACACTAGGGGCACAGGGTTGTACCCCTACCCAGGGGTGCCATAAGGGTATCCCATGGGTCTGTTCACCAAACCAAAAGAGAGAGCTGCACTGCCAGGAGTCGCAAATGGACTCCTGGGCAGAAAACATAACAGAACACACGATAAAAGGCAGAAAAGGACAAGGATTCAGAGGCCCTGTCCCTCTGATGCATTTCCAGCATCACACTTACAACCTGATTATGGCAGCACATCGACCACTTCCAACTGTACAGTTCTGCTGCCACGCAAATGTGACCACAAAAGTGATGGGTGGAAGGTTTTGATGAATCTAAACCACTGGCAATTGCTCTGGGCAACCTTCCACACCACCGTTTTGTAGCCCATCTGCGCCATTGCAAAAGGGGTCCAGCCATGTGTAAATCAGTCAGCAGCTGCCGCCACCGAAGGTAGCAGCCCAGCCTGAACTGCTAGGCCAGGTCCCCTCTGCACAGAAAACCAAGCAACCTCAGACATGTTTCGGCCTTGTTGGACCTCCTCAGTGAGGTGCAGCCTGGTTACCTGTGGTGCAGCGAGCAAGGGATCCATGTCCGGCATACCCTCTCTCACAAGGAGAAACAAACTGACCACAGAATTGATGGGTGGAAGGTTTCCAATGAATCTAAACCACTGGCAATTGCTCTGGGCAACCTTCCACACCACCGTTTTTTAGCCCGTCTGTGCCATTGCAAAAGGGGACCAGCCATCTGCAAATCAGTCAGCAGCTGCCACCACGGAAGGTAGCAGCCCAGCCCGAACTGCTAGGCCAGGTCCCCTCTGCACAGAAAACCAAGCAACCCCAGACATGTTTTGGCCTTGTTGGACCTCCTCAGTGAGGTGCAGCTTGGTTCCCTGTGGCGCAGCGAGCAAGGGACCCACGTCTGGGCATACCCTCTCTCACAAGGAGAAACAAACTGACCACAAAAGTGATGGGTGGAAGGTTTCGAATGAATCTAAACCACTGGCAATTGCTCTGGGCAACCTTCCACACCACCGTTTTTTAGCCCGTCTGCGCCATTGCAAAAGGGGACCAGCCATGTGCAAATCAGTCAGCAGCTGCCGCCAACGAAGGTGAAACAAACTGACATGTCTGGGGTTGCTTGGTTTTCTGTGCAGAGGGGACCTCTGGAAGTCCGTGCGCATGTAAATCCCAGGATGTGCGCCAGAATTCTGCGTGGCGCATGCTGGCGCACACGTCTCCAAACAGCGTGCACTTCGCGCACAGCGAAATTGCACATAGCGCGGCGCACACAACAAAAGTAGGAGGAACAGAGGGCGTGACATGCGGAATGGGGAACAACGTGTGAAAATGTGGGTGTCCCGGGGGAAGTACAGGAGGCAAATGCGCGGAAAGGCCACACTCACGTTCAAAACACGTATTCATGGGTTTGAACGGGGCTAACGCGTGTGCCAAAAAAGACGCGCTAATCCGGAAACACGTATCCCAGCAGGATGCGGGTGTATGTGGACCCGCGCAGCATAAAAGTGTGCGCAAACAACAAACAAGCTCAGACGCCAGGATGAATATACCATTCCTAGCAGCAGTGGTCGTGGGATACCGCAGGAGGAGGAAGAGGATAGTCAGGCCCAGAATTTTCACACCCAGAACCAGCCTTTTTGGCATGCCTGATGACCAGGTGTATGGGAGGTACAGGTTTCCACCTCACATAATACTCGACCTGGTGCGTGAGTGGGAGGATGACCTCACATCACCCACCCTGTGCTCCCAAGCACTCAGCCACCTGGAGAAGGTCCTCAATGTACTGCACTTCTTGGCCACTGGATCATTTCAGAGGACAAGTGCCATAGTGGGGGGGGTGTCACAGGCTACGCAATCACGCTGCCTACACCAGGTCTTGGCCATCATGACTGCACGCCCATCAGTCCACATGCACATATACCTGCCCAGAACACCTGCAGAAAGGCAGGCTGCCGTCCAGGATTTCTATGGGGTGGCAGAATTCCCCAAAGTCCTAGGTGCCATTGATTGCACCCATGTGGCTCTACGTCCCCCCAGGGCATCAGAGCACATCTATAGAAACCGCAAGCACTGGCATTCCATCAACGTCCAGGTAGTATGTGATGCCAAGGGAATCATCACCTCAGTTTATGCCAACTATCCAGCGTCCACCACCGACAGTTTTATTTACAGAATGTCAACCCTAAACCGGGATCTAGAATCTGGGTGGCATGGCGATAAATGGCTGCTCGGTGAGTATAAATGCCACAGCACATGCATGCATGTCAGATACTGAGTAATGTCACAACCCCACTAATGATACCCATCACCACCTCCCCAGGGCACAGTGCCTACCCTCTGAGCACCCACATGATGACGCCAATTCGGAACCCCACCACGCCACCTGAGGTAAGATACAACACAGCCCACATTGCAACCCAGGGCATAGTGGAGCGTACTTTCGGAGTGCTCAAGTCACGCTTTCGCTCCCTTGACGGTTCTGGCGGGCAGCTGTTATACTCTCCACCAGTAGTGTGCAGGATCATAGTGGCAGCATGTGTCCTGCACAACGTTGCAACACGCCGTGGCCTGCCCGTGGACATGGTGGTGCCCCCACATCCCCAACCACATGCACGGCCGCTGCGCATGGGAGGGGAAAGGGCACGGGGTGAGGCAGCCCGTACACAGCTGGTGGATAATTACTTCACCTAAAATCACACCCCTGTGGAGTGCACACAGCCCTGGCACATACCATCTGACAATCAATGATGATATAATAAGGGACAGTCCACTATCACAACCATACAGCCTGAGATTGGTCACCTGGAAGTGTTACATTGTGTGCATCCCTACCTACACAAACACCACCAATGCTGTGTCATCAAAAGACACACTTCTATGCTGCTAAATTCATTACCCCCTTGCAAAATACAACATGACAACAGTGCCATGTCACCCAACCCCTCCCCAGCACCGCCACCCAACACACCATGGCATGTCATGCTATGTGAGAGCAAACAAAGCAATCCCCAAAACATGACATAAGTGTCACAAAGTACAGTGTCCCTAATGGAAACTGGCCACACACAATATGCTCCCAGTGATGTAGAACTAACAACACACATGACCAAATACTTACCAACAATACAATGCAGCTACACAACCTCAAACATAGCATAAACATGACAGTACTAAGTTAAAGTAGTGGTAGTCTTACAACCTGATTATGGCAGCACATCGACCACTTCCAACTGTACAGTGCTGCTGCCACGCAAATGTGACCACAAAAGTGATGGGTGGAAGGTTTCGATGAATCTAAACCACTGACAATTGCTCTGGGCAACCTTCCACACCACAGTTTTTTAGCCCGTCTGTGCCATTGCAAAAGGGGTCCAGCCATGTGCAAATCAGTCAGCAGCTGCCGCCACCGAAGGTAGCAGTCCAGCCTGAACTGCTAGGCCAGGTCCCCTCTGCACAGAAAACCAAGCAACCCCGGACATGTTTCGGCCTTGTTGGACCTCCTCAGTGAGGTGCAGCCTGGTTCCCTGTGGCGCAGCGAGCAAGGGACCCACGTCTGGGCATACCCTCTCTCACAAGGAGAAACAAACTGACTACAAAAGTGATGGGTGAAAGGTTTCAATTGAATCGAAACCACTGGCAATTGCTCTGGGCAACCTTCCACACCACCGTTTTTTAGCCCGTCTGCACCATTACAAAAGGGGACCAGCCATGTGCAAATCAGTCAGCAGCTGCCACGACCGAAGGTAGCAGCCCAGCCTGAACTGCTAGGCCAGGTCCTCTCTGCACAGAAAACCAAGCAACCTCAGACATGTTTTGGCCTTGTTGGACCTCCTCAGTGAGGTGCAGCCTGGTTCCCTGTGGCGCAGCGAGCAAGGGACCTACGTCTGGGCATACCCTCTCTCACAAGGAGAAACAAACTGACCGCAGAATTGATGGGTGGAAGGTTTCGAATGAATCTAAACCACTGGCAATTGCTCTGGGCAACCTTCCACACTGTCATGATCACTGCTTCCAAGGAGCCAGGACCAGCCCAACGTCCTTGGAAGCAGGCCCCTAACCCTAATCCTAAGCACCAGCCGGTCCCCACTGGGACCTTTTGGACCTTGTCCTGGCGCCGGTGGCACCAGGCTCATCAAAACCATTGGTCCCGGCACTGGAAGCGCCGGGCTCATAATAGGTGTGAAGATGCTTGGGTGGACTTACCTGCAGCAGACCATGCTGCTTACTTACCAGCCACTTAGAAGCCATCTGAGAACAGGAACTACTTTCTTACCTGGGTGGGGCAGCTCCACTCCCTGGATACAGCACTGGAACTCTTCTGGAAACTAGAACTCTTTTCTTACCTAGGCGGGGCCTTGGAAGAAGACGCCTGATCACTCCAAGGCTATTTAAACCACACCCGATAGATGAAGCGTGCTTCGCGTTATTCTGCATCTGCAGCAGAACGCTCACCGAGTCTGCTCCGGCCTTTCTTCTTCCGATCCTGGACCTGCAAGAATCCTACTTACCATTTCAGTATCCAGACATCATCAGCACCTGCAAAGAACAGAAACAACAGGTTAGCAAGGCGAACTTTACACGCAGTGCTTACTTACCTGATCCATCGGCTGCGGCCGTTTCTTCACGCCGCATCTCCACCTGCAAGAACAAAAGCATTGCCATACTTACCGGCACGCTGTAAATTCCGGATTTCTTCGTTCTGCATCGCCGCCTGTGAAGACAAAGTATCGTTAACAACTTACTGGCATTCCGCGGACTCCGGCCCTGCAACCCAACATCTGAAAGGCAAAAGAAAAGACATTAAGCAGGTATTTACTTACGTCCATCACGCTCGTCGCAATAAAACGCCTGCGAATACTCCGGCGTCTCTTTAACACGAACTAAGCTGCAAGGAAAGAGACAGTTAGAGCGCTTGCCATACTTACGAACTTCCAGGCGCTTCACTTCATCTTTCATCTCAAGAGCCCTGCAATACATAAGGGAAAGGCATTATACAGAGTCCGCATATAAACGTGCCACGCATGTAAAGACTATAAAGACAAAAGGTGTCCAGAAACTCACCGCTCATGCAGATAACGACGGTAACCATCCTCTGAATTCAAGAGGCCTGTTTTTCACCAGTGAAGGAACTGGCAACGTCACCCTGCACCAGACGCAGATGGAGAGCCCAGCATTCACCTATATAAGGTGAGCACGTTGACCTGGGGGCTCTACGAAAAAGCTGGGAAGAGAGAGAGAGAGAGAGGGACATTCAACAACCCAGACCATTAACCCCCATATTCTTTCACCTGCAGAAACCTCACTCTTCGAGTCCGACACACAGTGCGAAGAGGTTCGACCCCAGAAGCCAATCGAGTCCTGCACATCACTTTTCGAGTCACAGACAGCTTCCTGCCAAGACCCGCGCCTCCGTGGGAATCAGGTGAGCGTTACAGAATGCGAAGCCAACCACAAAACTCCTACCCAGGCGCAATGGAAACCTCAGACACTGATCAACTAGCCCAGTTGCTCGGGGAATTAAGAGCAGAAGTACATGCAGCTCGTCAGGAAACGAACTCTCTAAGAAGAGAACTGATACTTTCCAAGGAGCGAACAGAGGACCTTGCTAGGCAGTTGTTACAAACGCAGGCAGGACAGACACCTTTGCCTGTTCCAGGAGGAAGTTATCCTTCTGCATCATCTTCAAATCCAGTGCAAATCAATCTGCCCGGTAATGTTCCCTTGGCTCCGCCCGAACGCTTTTCTGGTGATCCAAAGAAATTCGCAGTGTTCATCAATCAGTGCCGCCTACACTTCTTATGTCGACCAGCTGCATTCCCAACAGACCAGACCAAGGTGGCTTTCGTGATTTCTTATCTCAGTGGCAGCGCTGCAGATTGGTCGATCCCTTTAGTCACCCAGGATGATCGGTTTTACATGATTTTCAGGCCTTCCAGTCCAGCATGGAGAAACTGTTCGCAAGACATGCACAAGGGCAGGCCTTGGACAATGAGCTTCTCTCATTACGACAGGGTAATCAAGACCTCTTGACTTATATAGCCTCCTTCAATAGACTCATAGTGGAAACACAATGGCCAGAGGACAAAAGAATAACGCTTTTCTACAGAGGCCTGCGTGGAGAGCTCAAAGATGTGTTAGCACAAGTTGTGAATCCTCCACAAGAATGTTCTGACTATATTGACTTAGTTGTCCAATTGGACCATAGACTACAGAACAGGAAGGCAGATCGTTCCAGATTTGATACCCGAGTGTTTTCTAAACCACAGACCTCGAATAAGGGAGCTGACACTGTGGAACCCATGCAAATAGGGGGCATGAAAGGACCTTTAACCCAGAAAGAGCGGGAAAGAAGAAGGCAGCTGCAATTATGCCTCTATTGCGGAAACTCAGGACACTTTCTTCGGGACTGTCCAGTGAAACCAGCTAAGAAGACTGTAGGAGCCGCGGATACCTGTACCACAAATTCTGAGCAGGGAAACGACCTCGCCCGACAAGAGTAGAGGTCTTCTTGCCGAGCGTTAAGATCTGTCCCGTGACCTCGCATTTCGTGATACCCATGGTCCTCATTAGTCCTGAACGTCCGGATCGTTTGCATGCAATTAAAGCTTACATTGACAGCGGAGCAATCGGTAACTATGTGGACCGTGAAATGGTATCAAGGATGAATCTACCCCTTGTCCCTAAGGCAGTGAAAGACGTCATCACTACTGTGGATGGCACGGAGATAGCCTCCGGACCAGTAACGCATGCCACCCAAGAAGTGACGCTAGTGAGTCAAGATGGACACCGGGAGAGAATCGTGTTCGATGTAATCAAGGCCCCTCAGTTCCAGATCATTCTGGGAATCCCTTGGTTAGAGAAGCACAATCGTCAGAGCGATTGGCGAGCAAAGACGGTTCAGTTTCCAAAGTGTTTTACCACTTGTTATCCTCGGCCTGATGTTTCACTGGCGGCAATCTCTTCTGAGGAGGTGCCCAAATTACCTCTCGAATACCAGGAATTCCAAAACGTCTTCCGGAAGGATCAAGCCAACACCCTGCCTCCTCATAGGTCTTACGACTGTCAAATAGATCTGATACCTGGAACAACTCCTCCTTGCTGCAGGATTTATGCCCTCACCGAGCCAGAGAACCTTCACCTCAGACAGTACCTGGACCAATACCTAGCTAACGGGTTTATCCGTCCTTCAAAATCTCCAGCTTCATCGGCTTTGTTCTTCGTTCCGAAAAAGGAAGGAGACCTTAGGACTTGCATAGATTACCGCGCCCTGAATCAGATCACTGTTAAAAACAGATACCCGTTAACTTTGATCCCTGAACTCCTGGATCAAGTCAAAGATGCATGTATATACAGAAAGTTGGATCTCAGAGGAGCCTACCACTTGGTACGGATAAAAGAGGGCGATGAATGGAAAACGGCCTTCCACACCAAGTACGGGCTATTCGAATATCAAGTGATGCCCTTTGGACTGTGTAATGCTCCTGCTGCTTTCCAGTATTTTATGAACGATGTCCTTAGAGAACTCATAGACGTGTGTGTTGTTGTCTACATTGATGACATCCTTGTCTATTCATCATCTGAAGAGGAACATCAGAGACACGTTAAAAAGGTTCTCGAGAGATTGTGTCAACATAATCTTTTTGCTAAGCTTGAGAAATGCGTTTTCAACGTAACGGAAGTCGAGTTCCTGGGATTCATATTGTCACCTAACGGAGTCCATATGAATTCAAAGAAAGTTGATGCAATCATCAAGTGGCCATCACCAACCTCTGTGAAAGGAGTTCAAAGCATGTTAGGGTTCGCTAACTTTTACCGCAGATTCATTCCTGAATTTTCTCGGATAGTCCAGCCCATCACCGCTCTGTTGAAAAAGAACAAACGTTTTGAGTGGTCTTCTGAAACAGATCAAGCTTTTCAGGACTTAAAAGCTAAATTCATTTCTGCACCTGTTTTAAAACATCCTCGCCCAGAACTCCCCTACATCGTGGAAACGGATGCTTCTAGTCTTGCTATGGGGGCAGTTTTATCACAAAGAGATCCGGTCACACACCAACTACATCCTGTTGCCTTTTGGTCCCGCAAGTTTTCGCCTCCCGAGATCAACTATTCAATTACAGACAAGGAACTTTTGGCCATCAGATCGGCCTTTAAAGCCTTGCGGCATTATCTTCTAGGAGCCAGACACACAGTCACCGTAATGACTGATCACCGCAATTTACAATATCTAAAGACAGCCAAAGCTCAGTCTTCCAGACAGCTTCGCTGGGCTCTGTTTCTAGCAGAATTTGACTTTATAATTACTTATCGACCAGGCAGTAAGAACGGAAAAGCAGATGCTCTCTCCCGGATGGGAGTAGATGAACATTTGACCAATCCAGAACCAATACCCATAATCCCAGAGCAAAGAATTTTGGGTTTGATCAGCGCTCAATCTTTTGAAGACATCAAGACCATGGTTAAATCACTCCTAACTCCGGGCGATTTGCAAGATTGGCAATTAAAGGGGAAAGAATTCTCAGTGGATCAAGACCTACCATATTTCCGAGGACGATTGCATTTACCCTGTGAGAAAATACAAAAACAAGTAATCTCCTGTTATCACCACTCTCTAATGGAGGGTCACCCTGGCATTACCAAAACCATGGAAAAGATTAAAAGACATTTCTGGTGGCCGTCATGGAAAAAGGATATTAGAGACTTTGTAATCTCCTGTGGTGTGTGTGCCCAGAATAAAAGTCAGAAGGAGAAACCAGCCGGCCTATTACAGCCACTAGATATCCTTCCCTGTCCATGGCATACCCTGTCCATGGATTTCATCACGGACTTACCTCCATGCTCGGGGTATACTACCATTTTAGTAGTCGTGGATCTATTCTCCAAGATGGCTCACTTCATTCCCCTGAAGGGTCTACCATCAGCCTCAGTATTGGCCCGAGAATTCTTAGAAAACATCGTTCGGCTACACGGTTTTCCCTCGGTTTTAGTCTCCGATAGGGGAAGTCAATTCATCTCTCACTTCTGGCGCAGTTGCTGTCGTCTAGCCCAAATTGATGTAAGACTTTCAACTAGTCACCATCCCCAAACTGACGGACAAACCGAAAGGACAAATCAAACTCTAGAGCAATATCTACGTTGCATGCTCCAACAAACTGAAAACCCCTGGAATGATATTCTTTGGATCGCTGAATACGCTTACAATAATTCGATTCATTCTGGAACAGGGAAGACTCCCTTCTTCCTACTATACGGACACCATCCTAGAACCTCTAACCTGGATCCTCCCCAAGAATTCGAAGCACCTGCTGTGGATCACTTGCACTCAGAGATCACCCGTGCTTTTAAGGAAGGCTCGGCCCATCTGCAAAGAGCTAAAGCTCAATTCAAAAGAGGAGCAGATCGACACCGTAAAGAGGCTCCTCACTACGCTGTAGGAGATCAGGTCTGGCTATCCACTAAGCACCTGCCTCTAAAGGGACCCCGCACCTTCATCCCGAGATACCTTGGACCCTATCTCATATCTGCCATAATTAATCCGGTGGCTGTCAAATTGGAGTTACCTACGCATATGAAAATACACCCAGTATTCCATGTCTCCTTATTAAAACCAGTACAACCAGAAACCCGATTGACTGAATTCCCAGAACCGGTTTTAGTAGATGGAGAACTTGAATTCGAAGTTAAGAACATCCTAGACTCCAAGATCTCCAAATCTAAGTTATATTATCTGGTTGATTGGAAAGGTTACGGCCTCCAGGAAAGGTCTTGGGAACCTTCAGAATATGTCCACGCTCCTCGTCTGGTCAAGAAATTCCATCTGAATCACCCCGACAAGCCAAAACCCTCGGAGAAGACACGCTTAGGAGGGGCCTTGAGGGGGGTACTGTCATGATCACTGCTTCCAAGGAGCCAGGACCAGCCCAACGTCCTTGGAAGCAGGCCCCTAATCCTAAGCACCAGCCGGTCCCCACTGGGACCTTTTGGACCTTGTCCTGGCGCCGGTGGCACCAGGCTCATCAAAACCATTGGTCCCGGCACTGGAAGCGCCAGGCTCATAATAGGTGTGAAGATGCTTGGGTGGACTTACCTGCAGCAGACCATGCTGCTTACTTACCAGCCACTTAGAAGCCATCTGAGAACAGGAACTACTTTCTTACCTGGGTGGGGCAGCTCCACTCCCTGGATACAGGACTGGAACTCTTCTGGAAACTGGAACTCTTTTCTTACCTAGGCGGGGCCGTGGAAGAAGAAGCCTCATCACTCCAAGGCTATTTAAACCACACCCGATAGATGAAGCGTGCTTCGCGTTATTCTGCATCTGCAGCAGAACGCTCACCGAGTCTGCTCCGGCCTTTCTTCTTCCGATCCTGGACCTGCAAGAATCCTACTTACCATTTCAGTATCCAGACATCATCAGCACCTGCAAAGAACAGAAACAACAGGTTAGCAAGGCGAACTTTACACGCAGTGCTTACTTACCTGATCCATCGGCTGCGGCCGTTTCTTCACGCCGCATCTCCACCTGCAAGAACAAAAGCATTGCCATACTTACCGGCACGCTGTGAATTCCGGATTTCTTCGTTCTGCATCGCCGCCTGTGAAGACAAAGTATCGTTAACAACTTACTGGCATTCCGCGGACTCCGGCCCTGCAACCCAACATCTGAAAGGCAAAAGAAAAGACATTAAGCAGGTATTTACTTACGTCCATCACGCTCGTCGTAATAAAACGCCTGCGAATACTCCGGCGTCTCTTTAACACGAACTAAGCTGCAAGGAAAGAGACAGTTAGAGCGCTTGCCATACTTACGAACTTCCAGGCGCTTCACTTCATCTTTCATCTCAAGAGCCCTGCAATACATAAGGGAAAGGCATTATACAGAGTCCGCATATAAACGTGCCACGCATGTAAAGACTATAAAGACAAAAGGTGTCCAGAAACTCACCGCTCGTGCAGATAACGACGGTAACCATCCTCTGAATTCAAGAGGCCTGTGTTTCACCAGTGAAGGAACTGGCAATGGCACCCTGCACCAGACGCAGATGGAGAGCCCAGCATTCACCTATATAAGGTGAGCACGTTGACCTGGGGGCTCTACGAAAAAGCTGGGAAGAGAGAGAGAGAGAGAGAGGGACATTCAACAACCCAGACCATTAACCCCATATTCTTTCACCTGCAGAAACCTCACTCTTCGAGTCCGACACACAGTGCGAAGAGGTTCGACCCCAGAAGCCAATCGAGTCCTGCACATCACTTTTCGAGTCACAGACAGCTTCCTGCCAAGACCCGCATCTCCGTGGGAATCAGGTGAGCGTTACACACACCACCGTTTTTTAGCCCGTCTGTGCCATTGCAAAAGGGGACCAGCCATGTGCAAATCAGTCAGCAGCTGCCGCCACCAAAGGTAGTAGCCCAGCCCGAACTGCTAGGCCAGGTCCCCTCTGCACAGAAAAATCAAAAATTCGGGGGGGCTGGGAGGGGTGGGCACCCAGGATGTCCAAGGACAGGGTGCGCACCAACAGCCACCTGTGTGGACGTTGGGAAAAATAAAACACCTCCATGGGCTCATGGCCTGCACGGCTATGCCAATGTGGGAGAACTGCTGCTGTCTCTCTCTGTCTCCCTCTGCTGCTGCCACAGGAGGTGGTGGTGCTATAGGAGGCAGCCCACGCAAAGCCTTGGTATGGTCCTCCATGGCAGCAAGCATGCAGGTGTGGAAGGTCTAGTTCTGGAGGATTATAGTGCGGAGATCTCCATGCACCACCTGACGTGATGCCCGGATCTCCTCCCGAGTTGCCTGCATCTCAGCTGAGAGCGAACGTGTGAGCCGCTCCAGCTGCTGTTCTGTCCTCAAGTTAGTGGAAGTCTCAAGATCAACAAGTCTCCCTGGGGTGATGGAGTTCTACCCTCAGGGCTTCCCTGTGGCCCTGGGACTCTATTGATATCGATTGGCGTAGAGCCTCCAGTGCCGCCCGTCTGTCCCTGTTGGACGCCAACATGTCCTCCCTGTGTGATTGGCAAATGGAGTCTGTTGCCTGCTGTAGTTGCTCCATCTGCCTTTCAGGGGGGACAATGGAAGTAGCCACCCTCTCCATTTCTTGAGCCATCATCTCAACTGATGCTGCCTGTTGGGTTGCCATACCGTGCATGGATTGTTCCCATGTGGTATTGCCTGGTGGTGTACGGTCACCGCGTCGGCAGGCACCACACCTGTTTGGGGCAAGGCGATCTGTGCCTTGCTGTGCCGGCACTGCCTGAGGCTGCTGGACTGCGTTCCCCTTCTGATCTGCTGGCCCAGGAACAGGATCAGATGTTGTGGAGTGTGACCCTGCATCCGTAACCGCCAAAGGCGGACTTACCAAAACTGACATCCCCATAGAGGGTTCTACCCCTGGTGCAGGTGGGTTGGACAGAACAGAATCGCTGCCAGAAACACTTACCTGCGACGGCACATAGGTCTCATCATCCGAATCAGCACCTGAATAGAGGTCTGGGGAGGTGCACCCAGAGACACCCCTGGACAGAATGGTCTGCAGCAAGATTGGGTTCTCACCCACCACCACACCACGTCCCACACTGGTGCCCGGTTGTGCCTGAGATCCCTCCTGGGTCTGCACCATCTCCTCAACCTCAACAGCATCAAGTGCGTCATCCTCTGCAAAAACATGAAAGACAAAAAATGGAAACAGGCATTAGCACCATAGAACACAAATAGGTCTGACAATCTACAGAACCAGTACATGATTTACACATGTTCCACATGACTATAACTCTCCCATGCATGCACTGTCACTGAGTTGGAAGGGGAGGCAAAAGGCAGACACTGATGACACCAAGATGGAAGAGCAACACATTTGCTGCATGCTGGGTAGCACTGCCATCACACATTGGCCTGTGAGTTTCATGTCCAATACACATACATGACACATGCCATAACACAGATGTACATCCATATGTCAGTGAATGAATACTGTCAGCCATCCATGCGAGATGGACATGATGAGATGAAAAATGCTACATAGTGTGACAAAATAGGCATGAGTCACACACTGCAACACATGCAGTGTACAAAAGTACAGTGATTGCAGGCCGGTGAACACATCAATGGTTGTGCACTTCAACATGACAGGAAACAACTATCATGTTCCACATTCAAACAGGCCCCAAAAATGTATGTGATCAGGCCACTACTCAATCAGCATGAATGGTCAAACCATTCACCTAACAAGGTAACACATGTGGGCCAATGTGGGCTTCATCAATGACAGAAGCATGTCACAAATGTGACAATAGGGCTGAGGAATGCGTAGCAAAAGTGGGAGAATTGAAACAATCAGCCTGAACGAACGCTGAAAAATACAAACAATGTTGTTGCAGGATGCCACTTCAAGGGCAACTGCAGTAATGTTGCGCTAAATTACTACTGTGGGCAGAAGAGATACTGTCACACCCAAATCCAAGGCCGCTGAATGTTTTGGATGAAGCACATGGGTGACCCATACCACTCAGGCACACACACCCTCACCTGGCACTCAATCAGAACCTGTCACCCAAACAACATACACATGCATTACACACACATGCATGGGCACTCACCGGAAAATGCATCATATTCAGGTATTTCTCCCACACCTTGGATCTGTTCCTCTGTGACGAAGGCCCCAGCAACAGACTCATGTTTAGTGAGTTTGTTGTCCTCTTGTGGAGACCCACCGCCAGTCACCAGAGTAGCGGCATGATTTGAGGCCAGCTTGTTCTTTGCTCTGCGTTTCAGGTCATTCCACCGCTTGTAGCAATCATCAGCTGTGCGCCTCACAAATCCAAGGGCACTTATGCGGTCGGCGATGATCTGCCAGTGTGCCTTACGTTGACCAGTTGTGGTCTTGGACCCTGCAGTCACCAGCATTTCTTGACTATGTGCCGACACATAGGACACAAGTGCATCAAGTTCCGCCTCATTAAAGCAAGGCTTCCTTGAGGTACCGGAGTGTATAGCCGTGTCTGGGGTCTCAGGCTGTCGTGCCAGAGCACCCTTCTTCCTCTTCTTTAAAGGTGGAGCAGAGCCAGAGTGGCTTACGCCGCTCTGGTCAGTAGGGGCAGAATCACCGGTGGACTGGGTAATAGGAGTGTGGGAATGCACAATGACCATAGATCTTGATGCAGGCATTGGTTGCAGGGTAATGTTGGCAGGGGGAACATCAGTTTGATGGACCTGGACTGACACTGTCCTGACTGGGAGTCAGATCTGGGGCGATTGGAGCTGCAGCTGCCCCTGCAGCCTCCCCACCCTGCATATTTGGGGCAGAAGATGACATAGCTGCCCCAGATCGTGGCCTAGACTTGCTGACCTGGAAGTCAGCCAGGGAGTCATCCTGTGCCAGGTCAGGTGCCACAATGGGCTGGTCCAACAGAGGCTGAGCTGGGATGGTGTCAGCCACGTTTCCCTCAACCATTGGGGGGGGCATGGGTGTCCCTGATTGTTCCTCCACACATGGGGGTATAGGGGCACCCTGCAAATCCCGGCCACATCCCCTACCGCGCCCACCATGCCCACCTTTTGAAGGTCGGCCACCTTTGCCTCCCTTACCGCTTGGTCGCCTCCCAACCATGGCACTGATGTTGTTGTGCGTATGGGAGTTGCAGTAAAATATTGTCCTGGGCAATTGGGGGTCAAAGGGGTAGGATACTAGATGGAATTCGTACCCTGGTGCTCTAACAAGGCTGTCTGTGACCCCTGGGGGAAGATGACGGGTCACGCAATGCACAGGCAGCCCAAAATCAAAAATTAACGTGCACGCAACCCCTCGTAGACCACATGCATGAAAAAATGAACCTGCACTACGCTGTGGCACCAGAAAAACACAAAAATAAGCATACGCATAATACACGCAGCCTACAATGACCTCTGAAGGGGAACACGACACACGGGGCAAGAACAGTTGCTAAGTACGTGCGGAACTCACCGTCTGCCTGGAAAAAGAACGTAAAAATATGCGCGTGTGCGCGTTGGCCAAACCCCCGCCAAAAGAAGAATTGTACGCTGTCTGAGGAGACAGGACAAAAGGAGAAGTGAACTCTGTTTGAGGAAACAGACCCAACAAAAATTCAGAAAAGAGCTGTCAGAGGTAACAGGGAGTACGAACTAGAAACGCTGTGAAGTAATCGCGGGTGAACCGACAAGAAGTACAAATTTCACCCACTCGCTCACCACAAAAAGCACATACAAGGAAATGGTGTCCTACACGTAGCTTTTAAACCGGCCCACACGTACACATCAGATACGTGTACGCGGGCACTTTCCTCCAATTACACGCGATGACACTCGGACGTGCAGTTTTTCCATGTGTGCTCTGTCATCACGTGCTATGAGGAAACCGCCGTGCGCGTAATGTAACTTACGCGCTTACGCGCTAAGGGCCATTAGTCCAATGAAATTGCGTGCGTGTGCTGACGTGCTTACGCGCTAAGGCCCTTTCCTCGAATTACACGCTGACGTGCAATTTTTTCATGCGCCAAATCACTCCGTATGAAGCTGGCCACGCGAAAACACACGGAAGACCACGCTCCTGCCCAATAGGCCGAATTTCTGTCCCCCAGAGCCCCGAGCACGCTCCCACCTGCCATCTGCTGCTGCCTGACTTCCTGCTGCCCACGTGCCCTGCCATTTGCTGCCTGCACGTCAGCCAGGGGTGTAGTTGTTGTGACCACCCCTGCTGGAACCGAAGACTCCCGACTGGGATTCCATTGCTCCACAGCCCAGCCCCAGGACCCAGTTGCCCACCCACTCCTGCCTCTGGGGTTGCCATGTCCAGCACAACACGATCTGGCAACACTGGCAACCCCCGGCCAGAGAGGCAGAGGGCTACCAGCTTCACTGCCACCAAAGTTGGTTTCCTGGTGGATCAAGTCCTGGGGCAGTATGATGCCCTCTTTGGATGTTCGCGTGCCGACAATGAAGGATGGACCAGGATCTGGATGGACATCGTGACTGCCATCAACGCGGAGGGGGTGGCAGTCCGCGACTTACATCATGTCAAGAAGCGCTGGGAGGACTTCAGGTCCAGGACCCTCAACAAGGCCCGGCGCCTCGCTAAGGCAGCGGATGTCAAGGGGCACCGGGGACAGCTGTCGAACCATCAAATGAGGGTCCTGGAATGCATATGCCCAGCGCTCTACATCCAGATCCTTGAGAGGCAGATCCATCTGGCGTCGAGCGGTAAGTGTACATGCATGTTGATAGTACGCTGTGCGTGTCGTGGTGTGCCAGTAGTGGGCAGGTTGCACATCTGTTTATGTAGGGCCATGTAGGGATGTGTATGAACATGGGCGTGAGGCTGCCACATGTGAGTCCTCTCAGTTGTGAGAAACATTGATGGTGTATGTGTTGGTAAGCATGCTGGGCAAATGCAGGTGTGGGAGCACTCATGTTCGAATTTCTGTGTATGTACATTGGCATTGTTGTGGCATTGTTGGTGGTTCATAATGCATGTATCTGCACTGTACACAT
Organism: Ambystoma mexicanum; assembly: GCF_040938575.1. NCBI lineage: Eukaryota > Metazoa > Chordata > Amphibia > Caudata > Ambystomatidae > Ambystoma > Ambystoma mexicanum. The sequence goes on along the minus strand of NC_090929.1, from coordinate 1,341,760,985 downwards.
GTGCTGTATGTGTATCTGACAAGTGGGCAACTGTGATGCAACATGGATGCACGTGACATTGATATGTAGAAGGATGAATGGCAGATGTGACATGTATGGCGATCTCATCACTACAACAGTTGGAGGAGATGTAGACATGCATGTAAGTGTGGTGGCGTGTGTGCATGTCTAGTGCACTCCTTGTGTTTCATGTGATATCAGGCTCACCTTTGGCTGTTCATGCTGTTGTATGTGTATGGATGGTGCTGCCTGGTGCAATATTGCTGTTGAAATGTTCATGTGTGTGAGTTAAAATGACATGTGTGTCATGGAGTTTGATGCTGTGTCTGAAGTTAAACATTGCCACTCATGTGCAACTGTCATGTGTGTATCAGTCCATTGTACAGTGCCTTGATGCCTGTGTTTTATCTCTCCCTGTCTGCAGCGTCAACTAAAGAAGAGGGCGGAGAGGGTGCTGTGGAGCACAGCGGCAGGGATCGTCCCGCCAGCCGGAGACGCAAGGCCCGGCTCCCCTACCAGATTGTCATCTCGTCGGAGAGTGAGGAGTCTGGTGCCGCATCCCAGGCCGCAGCTGCCGAGGGTAGGTCCAAGAGGCGGAGGTTGGAGGTGGACTCCTTGGCAGCAGAAGGGGCAGATGAGACCCCACTTGGTCCGCCAGAGGAAGATGGCATGAATTCATCCAGGTTGGTGGGGGGTTTGGTGGAGGAGGAGGCCGTGGAAGGGACACACACGGGGTCTGGAGGTGGGGATTCCACTGGTGCTAGTGGTGCAGTGCAGGACCAGGGACAGGAGGCAGCACAGGCCACCGCGGAGGTGCCTGCGTGCAATCTTGTCTCTGATCCTGTCACTGCATCATCTGGCACCAGCAGGGATGCCTACGTCCAGACACGTTTTCAGGGATGGGATGAGCGCTCAACTACTGGCCTTCCTCTCCCTGTGGACGTGGCTATCCGGGACCGTGTTGAGCCTGTCCTGGCCGGGATAGCCTTGCGTCAACGTGGCATGCGCGGTGACATGCAGTCTTTTCATGAAGAGACTGCACGTCATCTCGGGTGCCTCTTTGACTGCGTTGACCTGCTGGGACGGGTCACCAGTGCTGGATTCCTCCGTGTGCTGGACCTCCTTGCGACCCCCTCCTCACCTGAACCCCCTATGCACCAGTCGTCCTCCATGCCATCTTCCCACCCATGTATCACCTGGGTACCCTGTGGAGCTGCCTCTGACCCTGCGGCCAGGCTGGTGGAGGACACATCCCTGCCACAGTTGGGAGTCAGACATGCAGCAGGGGTGGCCACCTCAACAACTGCACCCCAGCCGGAGGAGGATGTGCAGGCAGCAAGAGCCAGGGCACAGGCAGAGGCACAGCAGCAGCAGCAACAAGATGGGAGCCATCATGGCTCGGGGCCTTCGACATCGGAGGGGCAGGCATCGGCCAGATGGCAGGAGGACCAAGGACTGGAAGTGTCTTCCATGTGGCAGCGGTTAGGCCATGCTATAGATGCGGAGCGGCAGCGAGCAGAAGAGGCACGGCTCACGATGGTCAGGGCAGAGAACTCCATGCGGAGGGCCCTGAGGCGGGCCGAGTGCCTTGAGGCAATTCGCAGGGAGTTGGAGGAGAACATGTCGTCATCCTTGCGAACCCTCAGGGCCATGGAAGAGGACCGCCTCCAGGACATTGAGCAGGAGTTCGATGATTCCCTGGGCCGGGACATCTAAAAGTGAGCCATCGGACTACCCCGCTGCCCTTGTAAATAGTTTTTAGAGTTAGGTTTCCTTTTCGTTTTCCTTTTATTTGTGGTCAATGGACAATGCCACACAAATGTGTATATAGTTATATTTTTAGGTAGTTTGTTAGGGTGGTTTCATTTGTTTACTTGGGATCATGGACCCTTTTCATCCTTGGACAATGGATTGTATATAGTTTCATCATGTAATCATTTTTTTTTTTTTTTTTGCATTATGGACAGGGAGCAATGGATTTATTTTTTCCGGACAATGGATTGTAAATAGTTGGACTATGGATCGATTTCTCTTTTTTGTTTATTATGAACATGAAGCAATGGAGATTTTTTTTTACATTTCCTTTGGATTTGCGTTGTTGGAGGGTGAATTTGGACTGTTTTTCTTTCTAATTTGTTTGGATTGGTTATCATTTTCATTTAATCATCTTTTTCACATGCTTTTCATTTCATGTTTCATATTTTGGTATGCTTTCATTCAATTTTTGATTTTATGTACATAATACATTTTCATTTTTTAGTTCCATGTGTGGGATTCGTCATTGGGTTGATGCATGTGAAAATGTGGGTTTACACAAGCAATGCCAACCAGTGTATGTGTGTGAAGGACATGTGTTGATGTACATAGTTGACTTTTGGTTTGTGTCATGAGATCGGCATTTCACTGCTGGGCGGTGGGGGTGCAGGGGGACATGAGTGGGGCCTGCTGGCAGGTGCCCCTCAGTGCTGGGGGGTGGGGGTGCAGGGGGACATGAGTGGGGGCCTGCTGGCATGTGCCCCACAGTGCTGGGGGGTGGGGGTGCAGGGGGACATGAGTGGGGGCCTGCTGGCAAGTGCCCCTCAGTGCTGGGGGGTGGGGGTGCAGGGGGACATGAGTGGGGGCCTGCTGGCAGGTGCCCCTCAGTGCTGGGGTTTGGGGGTGCAAGGGGACATGAGTTGGTGATCAGTAGTGCAAGGTGACATGTGTCTTGGCTGGGGGGCATGCCCATGGTGGATGGGCTGCCTGCGGGACATGACCAGGGGTGCAGGGTAGTCCCCTGTGGTGTGTGCTGCCTGCAGGGGCTGTGGAGGGTATAGAGGGAACACCTGGGAGGACCCACACTGTCAATTCACGTGTAGGACTCCCCGCGCACCCACGAAATTCACATACCCGCTCTGACAGCAAAATCACGTGTGAAACTTCCTGCGCACCCCAGGAATACACGTACCCGGCTCCAATCGCGTGTGAGACTTCCTGCGAACCCCAGGAATACACGTACCCAACTCGCACAGGGCCAATTGCGTGTGAAACTTCCCACACACCCCCGAAATACACGTACCCTGCTCCTATCGCGTGTGAGACTTCCCGCGAACCCCAGTAATGCACGTACCCTACTCGCACAGGGCCAATCGTGTGTGAAACTTCCTGCGCACCCCTGAAATACACGTATCCCGCTCTGACAGCAAAATTGCATGTGAAACTTCCTGCGCTCCCCAGGAATACCCGTACCCGGCTCCAAGCGCGTGTGAGACTTCCTGCGAACCCCCGAAATACACGTACCCCACTCGCACAGGCCCTTTCGCGTGTGAAACGTCCCACGAACCCCAGTAATACACGTACCCCACTCGCACAGGGCCAATCGCGTGTGAAACTTCCCGCGCACCCCCGAAATACACGTACCTTGCTCCAATTGCGTGTGAAACTTCCTGTGAACCACAGTAATACACGTACCCAATTCGCACAGGGCCAATCTCGTGTGAAACTTCCTACACACCCCTGAAAATACACGTACCCTGCTCCAATCACGTGTGAAAATTCCCGCGAACCCCAGTAATACACGTACCCCACTCGCACAGGGCCAATCGCGTGTGAAACGTCCCACGCACACCCGAAATACATGTTCCCTGCTCCAATCGCGTGTGAGACTTCCCGCGAACCCCAGTAATACAGGTACCCCACTCGCACAGGGCCTATCGTGTGTGAAACTTCCCGCAAACCCTAGTAATACACGTTCCCCGCTTGCCGTGCTGGTACAGGGCTAGTGCAGCCCTTTGCACTGGATTGGGGATTTTGATGGCTTTTCCCTGCGTGAGGGGCGTTTTTGGGGGCATAACTGGCGCTGCTGCAGGATCGCTGCGCCACTGTGCGCCACGGCTGGTTTTGGTAGCTAAAATCCATTAATACGCTGTGCGCGGAAATGGATTTTAGCGCACGCGGCTGGTGCAGAGATTCGCACGCGCACACTGTGCACCAGCCGCGTGAGCCACTTGTGCGCGAATTTCTATGAATTACCACCTAAATACCTTAGAAAATTCTATCTCCGACACAGCTGGTTTGGAGACAATATTAAAATGATCTTTAAACTTTAGAGTAATGCTTAAACGTAATCTTGCGCAGTGTGTTTTGGTGAGCCTGAGACTGCCCAGGCTCTTTCTTCTGCTGCCTTACCTGTTACCTGGAGTCTGTCTACCATTAATGCTACTGCTTCCAGGAGGAAGTAGTTCAAAACCCCCAACACACGCGGAGCGCGCGGTGTGCGCAGTGTGTTTTGGTGTTCTGGTGTGGAGGGGAGGGTGAGGGGCAGGTTGCTCTTCATCGATGGAAGAAACTCTGTCCTACCACCGTGGGAAAGCTGACATCAACCGTCTGCCCCCCCCCACACTAGACTGCAGCTGCGGCGCTGGAATTCCGTGGCGGTTCACAACTGCACTGAAGTATTGGCCACATCTCGTGTAAGTACTAAACGAACTCTCTCTAACGACACTGTCACAAAACCTGTAAAAGACTTCCATGCGTGTCTCACTGGAGTTCACGCAGATGCAGGCCTACTTTCGATTCAGCCGATTCAGCCGTGCCTTAAGAACCACACGGCGAAGAAAAACACCCTTCTGCCTCTAACTTCATCACTGGTTTCCAAGCCTTCATCTGCAGACATGCCTTCGTTTGCCCACCCTCACCCAAAGCATTTTTCATCGCCTGGTACCCTGCCCACCCCTCTCCCTTGCTCTCCACTATACAATTCTGTGGAGGGTACCAAAGACCCCTCATTGCGAGTGTTGTTACCGTGTCTGGAGAAGGAGGGGGGGTGTGAGGGGAAGGAGGCCGGCGGTCACGAAGACTGCTTCACGGCCGAAAACACGGCAGAAAACCCGGGACCGCCTTACCCCGCTTACCTTGGGCCATGTGGCTTGGCTTGAGGGGCTGTCGGGGCTGTCGGGGTCGCTCTTGACGAGTGCAGCCCTGTGGCCAGATCTGTGGACGTGGACGGGGCTGCTCCCCGTTGATGTTCGCCTGCCTCTGCCCCTGCCTCTGCCTTGGAGGAGTCCACGTCTGACTTGGCAGCGGATGCTGAGGGGGGTGGAGTCTGGAGTGGAGTCCCGTGTGTTTGCACCTATGTCGGATGTGTGCAACACGGAGCGGGAAGCTGTGTCCACTCCCAGTGCTCCCTGTATGAGTTTGAATACACTTTACTCACCACCCTCTATATTGCATCATGCCGGAAACCTTCCTACAATTACCTTGCCTAAACTAATGGTATAAGCTTGGCGTGCCCACACAGTGAAAAACTGTGAAAATACTGATAAATTCGAGGGCGGACTAGACCTAAATCGGTCAGAGACTTCTGAGTCACGAATGTGCCCCCCACACTGTACACCCTTTAAAGCAGTTTCGAAAGCTTGTGCCCAAACTGACTTAGAGCTTGGCAATGCTGAGAAAAACTGCGAAATGGAAGAGGAGGTATTTCATCCCCTGGCCACGCTCCCACATCCCTTAAGCACACCACATGAAGGATGCGCCTCTCCGGCACCCATGAACAACAGGAGAGACTCACTTGAAGTGGTAAATAAAATCTTACAGGGAATTTCACAAATAAACCGAGCCCGCAACCTCGCACTAGAAGAGTCAGCCCTCCAGCTGGTCGAGAAAAACAGTGGACACCCTCAGTGCCCATTCACGATGCACAATTATTGGCAGACAGGACCACCCTATACCAAAACTCGATGCTCACTCTAAATAACACACCGCCTCACCAAGAAAAATCTGTGGGTCCGGCTTCACCCAGTTTATCTTGCTCTCAAGCACGGGCCCCTCAAAGGCATGACACTTTGCAAACGCGACCAATTAACTCTAGAAGTGTAAAACACATGAGTCCACAAAATGGCGTGGCAAGCGATTCTTCCCCTTCCAGTTCGTCCTCGCCTGAGACCCGCTCTTCTGTTTCTTCACTCATAGAACGTGATTATCCAAAAGTCAATAGATCTAAAGCTCAACTACACAAAAAAGATCGCTGCTCAAACGTTAGGCTCGACGCGACTTGCATAAAAGATCTTCAATCAGTATTAATGTCATCTACTGGAATTTCGATTGCCCCCTTTCTAAAGCTCTATGAGCAATGAATGATAATGTGAAGGACCTGTCAACGTTAGTGGCGCTTATGAACTCGAAACTAATTAACACCGAAAAATATTTGAACGCTGAAAAAAGGGAAAACGAGACTATAAAAGCCAAAACAACCTCGGCCTTGCAAACACTAACAGATCAGAAAGAAAACAACAAACTGGACAGAAAACTCCTGGCTGAGATCGCCAAAGAAGCACTAAGCGCGCTAAAACACCAACAGGTCTTACATCAGGATACGAATCAACAAGCGAGACTGGAGCCCCAAGGCCACCATAAAAACTACAATGGGCAATTGTTCACTGACCTCCCTGTCCCCATATCTGCCAGCAACCTTCATAAGGACACTGTAGCTCAGAGGCCGCAAATCACTAGTGTCTTCCATGTGGCAGCGGTTAGGCCATGCTATAGATGCGGAGCGGCAGCGAGCAGAAGAGGCACGGCTCACGATGGTCAGGGCAGAGAACTCCATGCGGAGGGCCCTGAGGCGGGCCGAGTGCCTTGAGGCAATTCGCAGGGAGTTGGAGGAGAACATGTCGTCATCCTTGCGAACCCTCAGGGCCATGGAAGAGGACCGCCTCCAGGACATTGAGCAGGAGTTCGATGATTCCCTGGGCCGGGACATCTAAAAGTGAGCCATCGGACTACCCCGCTGCCCTTGTAAATAGTTTTTAGAGTTAGGTTTCCTTTTCGTTTTCCTTTTATTTGTGGTCAATGGACAATGCCACACAAATGTGTATATAGTTATATTTTTAGGTAGTTTGTTAGGGTGGTTTCATTTGTTTACTTGGGATCATGGACCCTTTTCATCCTTGGACAATGGATTGTATATAGTTTCATCATGTAATCATTTTTTTTTTTTTTTTTGCATTATGGACAGGGAGCAATGGATTTATTTTTTCCGGACAATGGATTGTAAATAGTTGGACTATGGATCGATTTCTCTTTTTTGTTTATTATGAACATGAAGCAATGGAGATTTTTTTTTACATTTCCTTTGGATTTGCGTTGTTGGAGGGTGAATTTGGACTGTTTTTCTTTCTAATTTGTTTGGATTGGTTATCATTTTCATTTAATCATCTTTTTCACATGCTTTTCATTTCATGTTTCATATTTTGGTATGCTTTCATTCAATTTTTGATTTTATGTACATAATACATTTTCATTTTTTAGTTCCATGTGTGGGATTCGTCATTGGGTTGATGCATGTGAAAATGTGGGTTTACACAAGCAATGCCAACCAGTGTATGTGTGTGAAGGACATGTGTTGATGTACATAGTTGACTTTTGGTTTGTGTCATGAGATCGGCATTTCACTGCTGGGCGGTGGGGGTGCAGGGGGACATGAGTGGGGCCTGCTGGCAGGTGCCCCTCAGTGCTGGGGGGTGGGGGTGCAGGGGGACATGAGTGGGGGCCTGCTGGCATGTGCCCCACAGTGCTGGGGGGTGGGGGTGCAGGGGGACATGAGTGGGGGCCTGCTGGCAAGTGCCCCTCAGTGCTGGGGGGTGGGGGTGCAGGGGGACATGAGTGGGGGCCTGCTGGCAGGTGCCCCTCAGTGCTGGGGTTTGGGGGTGCAAGGGGACATGAGTTGGTGATCAGTAGTGCAAGGTGACATGTGTCTTGGCTGGGGGGCATGCCCATGGTGGATGGGCTGCCTGCGGGACATGACCAGGGGTGCAGGGTAGTCCCCTGTGGTGTGTGCTGCCTGCAGGGGCTGTGGAGGGTATAGAGGGAACACCTGGGAGGACCCACACTGTCAATTCACGTGTAGGACTCCCCGCGCACCCACGAAATTCACATACCCGCTCTGACAGCAAAATCACGTGTGAAACTTCCTGCGCACCCCAGGAATACACGTACCCGGCTCCAATCGCGTGTGAGACTTCCTGCGAACCCCAGGAATACACGTACCCAACTCGCACAGGGCCAATTGCGTGTGAAACTTCCCACACACCCCCGAAATACACGTACCCTGCTCCTATCGCGTGTGAGACTTCCCGCGAACCCCAGTAATGCACGTACCCTACTCGCACAGGGCCAATCGTGTGTGAAACTTCCTGCGCACCCCTGAAATACACGTATCCCGCTCTGACAGCAAAATTGCATGTGAAACTTCCTGCGCTCCCCAGGAATACCCGTACCCGGCTCCAAGCGCGTGTGAGACTTCCTGCGAACCCCCGAAATACACGTACCCCACTCGCACAGGCCCTTTCGCGTGTGAAACGTCCCACGAACCCCAGTAATACACGTACCCCACTCGCACAGGGCCAATCGCGTGTGAAACTTCCCGCGCACCCCCGAAATACACGTACCTTGCTCCAATTGCGTGTGAAACTTCCTGTGAACCACAGTAATACACGTACCCAATTCGCACAGGGCCAATCTCGTGTGAAACTTCCTACACACCCCTGAAAATACACGTACCCTGCTCCAATCACGTGTGAAAATTCCCGCGAACCCCAGTAATACACGTACCCCACTCGCACAGGGCCAATCGCGTGTGAAACGTCCCACGCACACCCGAAATACATGTTCCCTGCTCCAATCGCGTGTGAGACTTCCCGCGAACCCCAGTAATACAGGTACCCCACTCGCACAGGGCCTATCGTGTGTGAAACTTCCCGCAAACCCTAGTAATACACGTTCCCCGCTTGCCGTGCTGGTACAGGGCTAGTGCAGCCCTTTGCACTGGATTGGGGATTTTGATGGCTTTTCCCTGCGTGAGGGGCGTTTTTGGGGGCATAACTGGCGCTGCTGCAGGATCGCTGCGCCACTGTGCGCCACGGCTGGTTTTGGTAGCTAAAATCCATTAATACGCTGTGCGCGGAAATGGATTTTAGCGCACGCGGCTGGTGCAGAGATTCGCACGCGCACACTGTGCACCAGCCGCGTGAGCCACTTGTGCGCGAATTTCTATGAATTACCACCTAAATACCTTAGAAAATTCTATCTCCGACACAGCTGGTTTGGAGACAATATTAAAATGATCTTTAAACTTTAGAGTAATGCTTAAACGTAATCTTGCGCAGTGTGTTTTGGTGAGCCTGAGACTGCCCAGGCTCTTTCTTCTGCTGCCTTACCTGTTACCTGGAGTCTGTCTACCATTAATGCTACTGCTTCCAGGAGGAAGTAGTTCAAAACCCCCAACACACGCGGAGCGCGCGGTGTGCGCAGTGTGTTTTGGTGTTCTGGTGTGGAGGGGAGGGTGAGGGGCAGGTTGCTCTTCATCGATGGAAGAAACTCTGTCCTACCACCGTGGGAAAGCTGACATCAACCGTCTGCCCCCCCCCACACTAGACTGCAGCTGCGGCGCTGGAATTCCGTGGCGGTTCACAACTGCACTGAAGTATTGGCCACATCTCGTGTAAGTACTAAACGAACTCTCTCTAACGACACTGTCACAAAACCTGTAAAAGACTTCCATGCGTGTCTCACTGGAGTTCACGCAGATGCAGGCCTACTTTCGATTCAGCCGATTCAGCCGTGCCTTAAGAACCACACGGCGAAGAAAAACACCCTTCTGCCTCTAACTTCATCACTGGTTTCCAAGCCTTCATCTGCAGACATGCCTTCGTTTGCCCACCCTCACCCAAAGCATTTTTCATCGCCTGGTACCCTGCCCACCCCTCTCCCTTGCTCTCCACTATACAATTCTGTGGAGGGTACCAAAGACCCCTCATTGCGAGTGTTGTTACCGTGTCTGGAGAAGGAGGGGGGGTGTGAGGGGAAGGAGGCCGGCGGTCACGAAGACTGCTTCACGGCCGAAAACACGGCAGAAAACCCGGGACCGCCTTACCCCGCTTACCTTGGGCCATGTGGCTTGGCTTGAGGGGCTGTCGGGGCTGTCGGGGTCGCTCTTGACGAGTGCAGCCCTGTGGCCAGATCTGTGGACGTGGACGGGGCTGCTCCCCGTTGATGTTCGCCTGCCTCTGCCCCTGCCTCTGCCTTGGAGGAGTCCACGTCTGACTTGGCAGCGGATGCTGAGGGGGGTGGAGTCTGGAGTGGAGTCCCGTGTGTTTGCACCTATGTCGGATGTGTGCAACACGGAGCGGGAAGCTGTGTCCACTCCCAGTGCTCCCTGTATGAGTTTGAATACACTTTACTCACCACCCTCTATATTGCATCATGCCGGAAACCTTCCTACAATTACCTTGCCTAAACTAATGGTATAAGCTTGGCGTGCCCACACAGTGAAAAACTGTGAAAATACTGATAAATTCGAGGGCGGACTAGACCTAAATCGGTCAGAGACTTCTGAGTCACGAATGTGCCCCCCACACTGTACACCCTTTAAAGCAGTTTCGAAAGCTTGTGCCCAAACTGACTTAGAGCTTGGCAATGCTGAGAAAAACTGCGAAATGGAAGAGGAGGTATTTCATCCCCTGGCCACGCTCCCACATCCCTTAAGCACACCACATGAAGGATGCGCCTCTCCGGCACCCATGAACAACAGGAGAGACTCACTTGAAGTGGTAAATAAAATCTTACAGGGAATTTCACAAATAAACCGAGCCCGCAACCTCGCACTAGAAGAGTCAGCCCTCCAGCTGGTCGAGAAAAACAGTGGACACCCTCAGTGCCCATTCACGATGCACAATTATTGGCAGACAGGACCACCCTATACCAAAACTCGATGCTCACTCTAAATAACACACCGCCTCACCAAGAAAAATCTGTGGGTCCGGCTTCACCCAGTTTATCTTGCTCTCAAGCACGGGCCCCTCAAAGGCATGACACTTTGCAAACGCGACCAATTAACTCTAGAAGTGTAAAACACATGAGTCCACAAAATGGCGTGGCAAGCGATTCTTCCCCTTCCAGTTCGTCCTCGCCTGAGACCCGCTCTTCTGTTTCTTCACTCATAGAACGTGATTATCCAAAAGTCAATAGATCTAAAGCTCAACTACACAAAAAAGATCGCTGCTCAAACGTTAGGCTCGACGCGACTTGCATAAAAGATCTTCAATCAGTATTAATGTCATCTACTGGAATTTCGATTGCCCCCTTTCTAAAGCTCTATGAGCAATGAATGATAATGTGAAGGACCTGTCAACGTTAGTGGCGCTTATGAACTCGAAACTAATTAACACCGAAAAATATTTGAACGCTGAAAAAAGGGAAAACGAGACTATAAAAGCCAAAACAACCTCGGCCTTGCAAACACTAACAGATCAGAAAGAAAACAACAAACTGGACAGAAAACTCCTGGCTGAGATCGCCAAAGAAGCACTAAGCGCGCTAAAACACCAACAGGTCTTACATCAGGATACGAATCAACAAGCGAGACTGGAGCCCCAAGGCCACCATAAAAACTACAATGGGCAATTGTTCACTGACCTCCCTGTCCCCATATCTGCCAGCAACCTTCATAAGGACACTGTAGCTCAGAGGCCGCAAATCACTATAGAAGCCCTGGGAACTACAAAGCTCTCTGGCGAGCCAACAGAAGTTCTAAAAACAACAGCACAAAACGCTGACTGTTTGGTCCCAAACAAACCGACCAGCTCCACGGGGAGTTTGATCGACTCAGCACCTGCAATCTGGTGTAATCAGGGTCCAACACCTGACATCACAAAATCCTTGCTGGAGGTCCCTGCCCTCGGTCTAGAAAAACCGACCGACGACGTATTCGAACAAACAAACTTTGCTAGTGTCTTGGAAAGTAGCAAGAGCTCACACAACCCTGCGACGCTGGACCCACAAACACCCTCGACATCAGCATCTACATCGGACACGGGTGTCCCTTGTGTGTCCGGGGTATCCTCAATTCCACAAACAGATGAGCCAAAAAGTCAAATATTTGACATATTTAAAGGAACCACATCTCAGAAATCAGGCCCAAGGGCCTCCAAACCAGGACAGACAAAAAAAACAAAAAATCTAAAAACTAAAAACCAGAGACTTGGAAATAACTCAAGAAAATTTCTCTGGAACCTAAAAACTGTCAACGTCACTGTTAACAACACTCTCACAGATGAGCGAGGCCCTGCACCGAAAAAAGATCTTCCCACTGACAATGCAACGGTAAAGAGTAAGATCCCGACATTGTCTTCTGAACCTGCAGACGAAACTTCTATTGACCTCACTAATCTCTCTGTGTATGAGGACCTGGATTCCGAGATCTTAGCTGCTGACACGGGAGTAGATGTCCAGGCAGTTGCCCCTGAATCCCAAAAAAAACCAAACGATGAATACGATCTGGAAATCATCCAACTACCAACTGGAGCCTCAAGAATATGTACTTTACCTGAAATGTCCACTGTACAGGAGATGCAGAATGCCGTCCCTGTGAGTCCTACTTTCAAAACTTTGGAGGACAGACGAAAAGCTCTTGTGCATTTGCAGCCAACTTCTAAACTGATGACGAAAAGGGCTCTAGATCTGGAAGAGGGCCTAAGAAATTATGGCGCCCCAAAAGGAAAAACTTATGACAGGCCTGATCCTAACAAAGAGAACAAAACTAGATCAAGACCGGCCCGACATGAGACCAAGGATTTAGGTCATGGCTTAGACCTAAATGAATGGCGCCAAACAAACAGGATGGACAAAGGACGCAGCGAAAAAGGCTTATCACTTCACAAAGCCTGGTTGTAACGCATAGAAAATGGCGACAATCTCATCTTAAATCGAACAAACGTTCTATGCCTATTTCAGCATGTGCTATCTCTTAGAATGATTCGTTCCGACGACATCAAGACCGTAGAATTTAAGAACGAGGATCAAAATGATAAAGTCATCCTCCATTTTAGATCTAGAATCGTCCTGAATATTGTCACGGATGCTGCATCTGCACTCATGTCCATGGGCTACGACATTTCAGAAGTGTCTGAGAATGCCAAAACGGATCATACGACAGAAACTCATAAATCTAAACCGGATAATGTACATTAAGAACTGTCTTCTGCAAATAGAGACTCCGAAATCACTTCGTACCATAACTCAGAAATACTTAGTGAGAGTGAATTACACCTTGGACCCGACAATAAGAAAATGCAATCATCCTGTAGTCTCACTGGGAATGACTTAGGAAAACTCTCAAAAGACGACAACATCAAGATCACTATCAAAGGTACTGGTGCCACTGAACAAAGTTGTGGTGACTCAAAAACCCTTAAAAACTCAAGCGTTGATCAAAAAGACTGGTCCTGGCTGGCGGAAGCGCTATGCAGATCCTCAAGAAGATAATGCCATGTGGTAGAGGAGCAACTGGAGTTCAGGATTGGATCCTGGAACACCAGGGGCTTCTCCCACCTCCTTGAAGATCCCTGGCCGGATGAGCTTGATGTGGTCTGTCTCCAGGAAACATGGCTAACTACCTGTCAGACCGTGGACACCTATGAAGTGGCATTTAATCCGGCCTCCAAAAAAACCAGAGGAAGACCCATGGCAGGCCTGCTGACACTTGTCAAAAAAAGTTCTGAATGCCGTATTATAAACACTTCAAATCTGTCCCCATTTATTCAAGTAACAACAATAGCTTCGGCAGGGCCTAAACCGGACAATGTGATTCATTTCCATCTATTGAATCTATATTGGAACCACACTCAGGCCGGCACAATTCCCTTTATAGATCAAGTCTCATCAATAATTGACGACCTAATGCTTAAAAATGAGTCACACACCATAATTATATGCAGAGACTTGAACATCAACTGCATGGACATAAGACGGAAAAACAACGAAGTCCTTAATGCACCGAATAACATGGCCGCAAAATGGATGGTGGAAATGGAAGCCAGAGACCTGGCAATGCTTAACGGAAACACCGCCGGCGACATACCTGCCGAACCAACATGGAGACGACTCGCACAAAAATCTATCTTGGATTACTTTTTCGTCTCAGAAAAGATCCAACAATCAACTCTGTCTTTTGTAGTAAAGCAGATGACTCAAAGCGATCATGAGATGATAATTCTAACCACCTGACAAATGCTGGAATCACCGGATCTTGGTAGAGCCTAACCGAGTGAGGCTCTCACTCCACCCTGACGAAGTCGCCAAAATCTCAGAGACATTTATCAAGACTGACCTTGGAGTGGAATATGTCCACCTTCTCAAACTGTTTATGGAAAAAAAACATGGATCGAGAAACCCTGTATTCGCAAACAAACACAAATTTGACGTAGAGGTTATGAGGAGAAAGAGAGAACTTCGCACAACTATCAGACACATAAAATTCAGAGACCCCACAACTTTTTTGCAAGGAAAACATGCTGCAAAACAGAATTACAAAAACTGGATTCGATCTCACAAGGCTCTAATGCTCCAAAACGATGCTGAACTGGTGTTGCAAAAGATGAGAAACAAAAACTCATCTGAATTTTGGAGCTTAATTAACAACGAAGGCGCTCCTCAAAGTGCACTGATGACAAACATGGTTTCAGAAGCAGGGTGGACCTCACATTTTGAAAATCTGTACAGCAAAAAAGGGAAATGGTTGTCCCCGATGACATAAAATCTAACAAAATGGGACCTCACTTTCCCCAAAGCGGATTTACTTCAAATTATTAAGAATGTTAGCGCCTCAAGGTGTCATGCGATGAAGTATTGGTTGCTTGACAAATACCCTCCTTGGTTCCCTCCTCCTCACCTGTACTGAGTTCTTCTGAGGAACTGTCTGTGTTTATGGCTCTCCTTTCTCTCCAGAGGTCCAGTCCTTTCCTGTTGATTTTAGGACGAGCTCCACTGGAAGCCACCCTGCCTGCTGGCAGACAGCAAGGCAGAGGGGGCCCTCCGGGAGTCCGCCCCCAATACAAGGGAAAAGCGTGGCTGAAAAACCCTGGTGTGCTTGGATGTAGTTAGCACTACGGATGTCAAGGCTGAATGCTTTCCGTCGAAGTAGATGAGAGGACTTCAATTCCCAGAAGACACTGCGGGAGTCAGGTTAGCTGAGCGCTGTTTGAATGGATACCCGAGGAATGAGGAAGAGGACTGCAGAAGACTGAGGTGGGAAAGAGCATACCACTTAGAGGTATGCACAACACGGAAGAGAAGGCAATAGAGCGGAAGAAGGTCCAAGGGCTACAAAGCGGGAGGAACAGAGGAGGAGAGGAAGCCCCCTGAGAGAACAAGGGCTAGGAGCTGAGCGGGCAATCACTGAGGACTGACCAGAGGGAGCAAGCGGAATACTCAAGGGGAGACAGAGAGGAGCACTAGCGTACGAACCTGGCGAGGAAAGCAAGGTTGCAACGCATCGACTACCGCGAGTGACGCCTATTTATGTGCGTCATGACGGTAACGTGCAGTGCGTGGGAGACTAGACTGCTGGTGGAGGTATGGAATCAGCCCTTCCATTGGCTCCATAGCTTCCATGGATCGCGCGTCATGACAGTATAACCCCTTCGCCAAGACCTTCCTCCAGGCTTGCCTGGATGGTGTCTGTGGAATATGCGTAGGAGTCTGGTGGCATGTAGATATTTGGCTGGTTCCCAAGATCTTTCCGTCCAAGGGTACCCTTTCCACAGTATGAGGTATTGTAGGACTCCGTGCTTGTAACGAGAGTCCAAGATGCGTGAAACCTCATACTCTTGGGCGTCATCATCCACACAGGGTATCTTTCTTCTTGAGGTTCTCAAAAAAGGATCAGGTTTGTAATCTTTAAGAAGCGAGGTATGGAATACTGGATGTATTCTTCGAAGAGAGTGCGGGAGGTTTAGCCGAAAGGCCACAGGATTGATCTGTTGCTTTATGGAAAATGGTCTGATATATCTCGGAGCGAATTTACCTGGGTGGACTCTCCGGGGAAGGTATTTAGTGGACAACCATACCTTGCTTCCTTCCTTCCAATCAGGATTTGGTATTCTGTTTTTGTCAGCCCATCTCTTGTAAGTCTGGCGACTGGCTAACAGGGTTTCTTGAGCAGACTTATGAGTATGTTTCAGAGTGTCCAGTAGCAGGTCTATGGTAGGGACATTAGTGGGTTGAAACGTAGAATATGGGATGTGTTTGGGTTCGTACCCATAAGTACATTTGAAAGGACTCATTCCAATTGCTGTATGCTTGGTGTTGTTATACGAAAATTCTGCAACCGATAAGAGATGATACCAGTTATCCTGAGTCTGGTTGCAGTAACATCTCAGAAATTGTTCAAGTGTAGCGTTGAGGCGTTCGGTCTGTCCGTTTGTTTCTGGGTGAAAGCCAGAAGACAACGCTCTCTGAATCTGCAATTGTTTACACAAGGTTGTCCAAAACTTGGAGGTGAACTGTGTTCCTCTATCAGACACAATTGAGGAAGGTAGACCATGGAGACGGACTACTTCCTTTAAGAACACGTTTGCTGTGGTAGTGGCAGAAGGAATGCCCCTAAGAGGAATGAAATGAGCCAGCTTACTGAAGGAGTCGACAACGACCATGATAGCAGAACTTCCTCCCGATTTGGGTAACTCCACGATAAAATCCATAGATATATGTTGCCAAGGTCCGGCAGGTGGTTCATCTTGTTGTAGAAGCCCCAATGGTTTAGCCGAACTGTGTTTGCTTTGAGCGCATATAGGACAGGAAGAGACGTACTCCACAACGTCCTTATTCATCTTCGGCCACCAGAAATTCCTCTTCAGTAGTTCCAGTGTAGCAG
Source organism: Ambystoma mexicanum (assembly GCF_040938575.1). Lineage (NCBI taxonomy): Eukaryota > Metazoa > Chordata > Amphibia > Caudata > Ambystomatidae > Ambystoma > Ambystoma mexicanum. Next base: position 1,341,744,295 of record NC_090929.1, on the reverse strand, counting down.
CACGGCTCTTGGGTGGGTAGGTAAAGCAGGTTATCTTTAAACAGGTATTCTCCTTTGTAGGTTAGAGAAGGGTCTCTTGGAAGAGAGGTGGTTTTTTGGGCTTCCAGAACCTGTTGTAAATATTTGTTTACTGTTCCTATGAATCTCTTCCCATTGAGCAGCCATTCCTGTTCGGGGGGATTCCCTGATTCTTCTTGGTGGCTGCGGGAGAGTGCATCGGCTAGGTGATTGTCTTTGCCCGGTAGGTATGTGAGTATGAAATCAAATTGGGAGAAATAATAAGCCCAACGAGCATGACGAGAGTTCCTGCATTCCATCTGCTGGAGAATACTTAGGTTCTTGTGATCTGTGCGTACTTGAAACGGGTATTTTGCTCCTTGCAACAAATGGCGCCACTGCTCACACGCCTGTTTAATTGCTAATAGTTCTTTTTCAATCACAGAATAGTTTCTTTCACTGGAGGTAAGTGTTCTGGAATAATAGGCAATGGGATGTTCGAGTTGATCCTCTTTCCTTTGTAGTAGAGCTGCTCCAATAGCCCCTTGTGAGGCGTCAGCTTCTACGATAAAGGGTTGAGACTGATCAGGCTGCCTGAGGATAGGTGCAGAGGTGAATGCTTGTTTAAGCTGATGAAAGGCGGAATCTGCTTCTGGCGTCCAATGGAACTTCACCCCTTTCTTTAGTAAAGCTGTGATAGGTAGGAGTGTGTTAGAGAAGCCTGTGATAAATTTCCGATAGAAATTTGTCAGCCCCAAAAACCTCTGGATATCCTTGACTGAGCTGGGAACAGGCCAATTGCTAATAGATGTAGTCTTGTTAGGGTCCATCTCAATGCGGTTTTCTGACAGAATAAAGCCCAGATACGAAACTGTAGAAACCTCAAAAAAACATTTCTCTGGCTTGACTAATAGGTGGTGGTCTCAGAGTCTCTTGAGCACTTCTCTTACGTGTAGGCGGTGTTGTTCTAAAGTGTGAGAGTAAACTAAGATGTCATCCAAGTAAACTACAGCGGACTTAAACAGAAGATCACTGAAGACTTTGTCCATAAATCTTTGGAACTGGGCTGGCGCGTTAACTAACCCAAAGGGCATTACTTTGTACTCAAAATGACCTAATGGAGTACGAAAGGCGGTCTTCCATTCGTCCCCTTGTTTGATTCGTAGGAGATGATAGGCCCCTCTGAGGTCTAGTTTTGTAAACCATTTAGCCCCTTGTACTGCTTCCATGATTTCCTTTATCAGAGGCATCGGGTATCGATCTCGTATGGTTTGGCTATTTAGGCCCCTGAAGTCAATACAAGGTCTGAGTTCTTGGTTCCCCTTTTTGGTATAAAGAACAGAGAAGCTCCAGCCGAGGAAGTTGATTCTTGTATCAAGCCGTTCTGTAAATTGCTGGCTAGGTAGTCTCTTAATGCTTCCTTCTCTGGAAGGGATAAGGGATACATTCTCCCAAATGGAACCACAGCATTAGGTATGAGATCGATCTTACAATCCTCGGCTCGATGTGGAGGAAGAGGTCTGGGAAGAGTGTCTGCAAAGATGTCAGTGAATTCTTGATAGGTAACAGGTATGGAGTTAATACTCCTCGCTGGCACTGTGTCACCCTGATGTGAATGTTGTCCTTCCTCCTTCAAACAGGACTGCATACAAATGTCTGATCTGAACTCTATAATGTTAGTTACCCAGTCAATTCCCGGATTGTGCTTTCTTAACCAGGGTATCCCGAGAATCACTGGAAAGTGGGCAGCCTTTATCAGATCAAATATCACTGTTTCATGGTGAGTCTTCATCTTAACCGTGACTTCTGTGGTTTCTTGTCGGATAAGACCAGAAGACAAGGGGGTACCATCCACTCCTTCTACAGGTATGGGTTGAGGTTTTTCTCTCCTAGGAATGGCGTATCTACTGGCCCATTGGTCGTCCATAAAGTTCCCAGCTGCACCACAGTCAAGCATTGCTAGACACTCAACTGCTTGGGTTGAGGTCCATTCCAGGACGATCTTTAGGACCATAAATTGGTTTGAGTGGGTACATGGTGTAGGTGGACTTGTAAAACAGGGATCAGCAAAAGAAGCCCCTTCCGTCTCCCTGCTCAGGGTCGGGGTCTTTCGTTTCCCGATCTTCGGGGAGGTACTTCCGGACAGTCTCTTAGACGGTGCTTCTCAGAACCGCAATACATGCACAAGCTCCGGTCTTTTCGTCTCTTTCTTTCTGCTGCGGTAAGGGGACCCCTCGCTGCACCTATTTGCATGGGCTCTTCAGTCTGGGGAAGAGATCTGTCTGGAGCGGCTGGCGAGTAGGAGGATGGTGTAGAAGGCGGATTGGGTCTGATCTTCCTTCTTTCTGCTCGTCTCTCGGAAATTCGAAATTCCATCTGGAGAGCCAGAGCGACCAGTTCTTGGAAGGAGGAGGGTCTTGCTACTCGAGAGAGTTCGTCCTTCAAATCTTCATGTAGCCCTCTCCGAAAGAGAGTCTGCTTAGCTGAGTCAGGCCATCCTGTCTCCCAAGTTATCCTCTGGAAGTTCGAGGCATAGGTTTGTACATCAAAAAGACCCTGTTTGAGGTCTAGTATGTTTTCATAAGACGTGTACAAAGTCTCGGTCCTTTCAAAGCGTTCTCTGAATCGTAGTACAAATGCATTGTAATCATTCAACACAGGATCAGTTTCTGTAACCAACGGGGTGGCCCATGCTAGAGCGTTACCCCCAAGGTTCGAAACGAGGAAGCCCACCTTGGTCTTGTCGAGTTCATACATCTTTGGGCGAAAAGTGAAGTATACCCTACAGGCGTCGAGGAATTCCTTAATTTTCTTGGGGTTCCCTTCATACTTCCCACAAGGTAAGGGCATAGGTGGGAGATCTCCCCGAACTTCTTCTCTCAGAATCATTTGTTGTCTCAGAGCGGCATTGTCTGCCTTAAGGGCGGTGTTTTCTACCTTCATGGTTTGGAGCTCAGCAGTTATCCCCTGTATGGCATTAACCAGTTCTTGGTACTGCTCTAAGCTAGCCATCCTTGGGCGTTGCAAACTGTCATGCGATGAAGTATTGGTTGCTTGACAAATACCCTCCTTGGTTCCCTCCTCCTCACCTGTACTGAGTTCTTCTGAGGAACTGTCTGTGTTTATGGCTCTCCTTTCTCTCCAGAGGTCCAGTCCTTTCCTGTTGATTTTGGGACGAGCTCCACTGGAAGCCACCCTGCCTGCTGGCAGACAGCAAGGCAGAGGGGGCCCTCCGGGAGTCCGCCCCCAATACCAGGGAAAAGCGTGGCTGAAAAACCCTGGTGTGCTTGGATGTAGTTAGCACTACGGATGTCAAGGCTGAATGCTTTCCGTCGAAGTAGATGAGAGGACTTCAATTCCCAGAAGACACTGCGGGAGTCAGGTTAGCTGAGCGCTGTTTGAATGGCTACCCGAGGAATGAGGAAGAGGACTGCAGAAGACTGAGGTGGGAAAGAGCATACCACTTAGAGGTATGCACAACACGGAAGAGAAGGCAATAGAGCGGAAGAAGGTCCAAGGGCTACAAAGCGGGAGGAACAGAGGAGGAGAGGAAGCCCCCTGAGAGAACAAGGGCTAGGAGCTGAGCGGGCAATCACTGAGGACTGACCAGAGGGAGCAAGCGGAATACTCAAGGGGAGACAGAGAGGAGCACTAGCGTACGAACCTGGCGAGGAAAGCAAGGTTGCAACGCATCGACTTCCGCGAGTGACGCCTATTTATGTGCGTCATGACGGTAACGTGCAGTGCGTGGGAGACTAGACTGCTGGTGGAGGTACGGAATCAGCCCTTCCATTGGCTCCATAGCTTCCATGGATCGCGCGTCATGACACAAGGGCTCCAGGGCCGGACGGCCTCACTAACTTTACTATAAAGCAAAGTCCAGAGCAATGGGCAGAGTTCTGTGAAGAACTATTCGCCTGAATCAGCAGAAGATGCGCAACTCTGAACTCTTGGAAATCTGCAATAATAGTCCCCATCTTCAAAAAAGGAAATCGCCTCGAGCCCAAAAACTACCGACCAATAGCGCTTCTGGACGTATTAGGCAAAGTGTATGCAACAATGCTCCAACAGAAACTGTCACAATGGATTGCAGATAGCAATCATTTTGACGTATGACGGACGGGCTTTGTAAAAGGGGTCGGCTGCGGCCTAAACCTTTTGCTAATAAATTTGCTAAAGATGGAAGCAATCAGATCTGGCAAAAAGGTCTACTTAGCCCTGGTAGACTTTTCCCATGCTTTCGATTCCATCGACCGAGAACTTTTGTGGACCAAGATGACAAACTGGGGCTGCCCGGAGAGCTTATTAGCCGCCATTAAAGAAATCCACATTGCAACCACCATCAGAGTGCGCCTTGACCAACGTGGAACTCTTACAGAGGAAATTAACACCTTTTGTGGAGTTAAACAGGTCTGCCCCCTGGCGGCAATCATATTTAATTTGTTCCTCTCGGACATCGGCATTGCAATTGATGAGCCCCGATCCTTTTCCCCCAAAATACACGGCTCTGCCCTGAGCTGGATGTTGTGCGCTGACGACCTAATCTTGCTAGACACCACTCCAAACGGCCTTCAGCATAAAATGAATGCAGTAGAACGCTATGTGGAAAACAACAGTCTGTATATCAATAACACAAAAAGTGAAATTCTGACGCTGCAAAACCTGCAAATGGGCCGACACCGGAAAAACAATTAATTTAGTTGGCATCTAGGAAAAGAAAAACTAACCACGGTGGAAAGCACAAGATATCTCGGCATGCAAATTAACACAAACTTAAACGATAGCCCCTGGGTGGAGACTGCGAAAACAAAACGCCGAAACTTTGCTTCCCAAGCCCTGATCCTAAACAAAAGATATGGGAAGTTCTCGCTCAAGCCAGTGATAACCTTCTATCAACAGAAGGTTGTCCCAGCTCTCATATACGGAGCCGAAAATGCCTTTGGGTGTCCAGCGGAACTCTGGTCAACCCTAGAACACATCTTCTGGGTGAAAACCTTACATCTACCAAACAGCACTTCAACAGTGTGCTTACGATATGAGCTAGATATCCATTGAGGCTCGGATTGCGTGGAACGCCCTGGCTCTATTTAGGAAAATCACGCTGCCAGATGCCGCTCCACAATATAAAATATTGAGCAATCCTGGAAACGCGAATCCAGACTGTCTGTTAGCCATATGGTCAAAAAAATGTGAACAGCTCCTGACCATGTATGAGACCAATACCAAAATGCTGCAGGACAATCCACTTTTGGTAAAGAAAAAGATCTGGGAATTAGACTGGATTCAAACCAGCACAGACCGAAGGTCTTCGAAAACAATGAGAGATGCCCCTAGCGAAGCAAGAGCGCTTAACAAACTGCAAAATTACGTGGTCTTATTCCCAGACAACAGGAGGAGGGCCACATTCATGAGATTTCACCTAAATCTGTTTAGAACAAAAGAACGAATAAAGAACTGGGCTGGAAAGGACAAGTCAGACACAGTATGCAGGTTCTGTAAAGCGTGCATTGAAACAATTAAACATCTTGTCCTATTCTGCCCTTTCCACAGATCCCTAAGAACTAAACACCTAGGCCAAATGTTAAATGAATACTCACTGAGGAGTGCTGAAGAATGGTGGCACTTGATGTTTATGGGCTCCAATACAAAACTGACAAGGGTGTTGACCTTGTTTCTGCATGAGATTGAAAGGAGCCTTGAGTTATCTGATGCCGCAATACAGGGACTTCAGGGTAGTGCTTAACATTGCGTAAAAGTACATTGGGCACTCCCCGATAAGGCTCCTTTGGTACCAAAGGCTTGATCCCTGTCAAAAGGACGGAACTTTATCTCATGCCTATATTTTGCTTTGTCTTGTCTTGTCTTGCTTTGTATTGGCTATTGGGTTCTGACAAACTGGATGCATTTTAAAGGTTCGTATAAACCAATAAAATAAAGAAAAAAAAATAAACGTAATCTTGACATGGAGCAAGGACTAGTTAATGGAGCACTGGGTATAGTTGTTGGCTTTCAAACATACCCACATGACAACAACATTCAGTTTGTCAATATTCTCTTTGACAAACTTTCAGAAGTAAAAAGGTTAGGGCGCTCAAAAGCTCGATTCCTTCTTTTCAAAGACATGTATGTACGCAGAGAACAATTTTCTCTAACTCTAGCATACACAATCACCATTCACAAATGACAAGGTCTTACCCTAGATATAGCATTGATAGATATTGGGAACACAGTCTTTAAAGACGGCATGAGCTACGTAAAACTATCATGCTTACGTACACTTTACAGTCTATTTCTAATAAACTTTGATGCAAGTAAAGTAAACAGTGATATTCCTTGCATTTTAGAATACAATAGACTACGTTCACTGTACACCCCATCTAAGAACCTATCCTGTTCCACAAAAAGCAAAACGTTGTAAAAGAAAACTACTTCAAACAGAAATGCAACAGGATCTCACTGCAAATCCTCCTAAGAGAGCAAAAGAAGCTAATACTTCATCAATTACTACAACCAAAGAAAAATCCATTACTCAAAGTAACTCAGGTACTTTTTCAAAGAAGCAACACACACTACGAAGAAATGACTTGGGCACAGAACTATCTGGTCCATTCAAATTTTCAAAATTAACTGGTGTTAACTGCTATGCAAATGTAGCAATAAATATTCTATTTCAATTGCCACCAATTGTTGACAACATTTGCTTACACAGTACAGACCAATTGTGTTTGCAAATGTTAGTCCTTCATAGAAATGCCAGCAACAATCCTGACAACACATATAGTGTTCACGGAATAAGACAAGAATTAGACTACTTTGCGAAATTCACTATAAACTCACAAGAAGATCCACAAGAATTTCTAATGTACTTACTACAAGTAATGGAAAACAAAAACATACCTATAAATGAAATCTACCAGATTTCATACATGTGGAAACATACATGCACTCTGTGCAACAATATTCAAAACAAACAAATCCCTAATGAACGTTTTGTGTATGTATCATACCTAACTGTGAATCAGTTCCATTTCAGCAACTTGTACAAAATGCAAACCATAGCAGATTATGTACTACCTGCAATTCAGATAATTGCTCCACCTTACAAATACAAACACATAGTAAATACGCAATACTAATGCTTCTACATTACAATGCAAATACAACTGCAAACTGACTGGATTCACACATGGTCAAGTATCACTTGATAAGAAAACCTTCACAACAATAGGTTTAATCTACCATGCAGGAACCACAACCAATGCAGGTCACTACACTGCATTTATAAAAAAGAATTGTGGATGGTTCAACTGTAATGATAGTACCATTACTTTAAAGCAAAGATTATCAGCAAATCTTATAAATGCTTATTTAATATTCTTAAAACCAAAATTTTATAACTAATCTGTACATAAACGTTAATAAAACTTCAATTAGAAAACTATAAACAGTTAGAATACGCCAAAAGGTATCTAACTGCCCCAAGATTCTGCAACAACCAAACAGATAAATCAAAACCACTAAATTATAAGAAGAAATAAACAGTTAGAATATGCCAACAGGTATCTAACTGCCCCAAGATTTTGCAACAACCAAACAGATAAATCAATACCACTGACAAATAACAAGAAATAAACAGTTAGAATATGCCAACAGGTATCTAACTGCCCCAAGAATCTGCAACAACCCAACAAATAGATTAGCAAATTGAGAATATAAATAAAAAATATAACCAGTTACAATTCAGCAACAAGTATCTAACAATCTGCAACAAGCCAACAGATAGAACATTAGCCAGAAACAACAAGTGAACACTGAAAACACAGAAATAAATGTACTATACCAAAACTAAAAAAGGGTTATTTTAATCCAACATGGATTTTCTTTTCCCCACAGACCCATTGATTTCAACAACAAACACAGACACTGAGCAAATTGCACAGTACACTGGTTTGTAAACTACTAAATATGAGGGTCGAAATGAATAAGAAATGTCTATTATTCAATGTTATAAGTCTTTATAAACTACCTACACTAACATGATCTTTTGTTTTATCACAGAAATTGACAAATAATGTATCGGCTCCAGTTACCAATCCAAACACTAAGTATATTATAATAAATACAACTCATAAATACCATAAATGCCATAACACAACCATTGAAGCAAACATATAACTGTACACCACAATACAAAATGTTTAATTCCATGAATATGTTATACTGCAGTGCTTGTTACCAAACTCTACAATCTTAATGACATGTAGTAGCCAAAACTTTGCATACAAACTATACAAATGAAACAGTACATAAACTGTAGATTTGCAAACATTTCATAGATATTCAATTCTATGGATGTGATCTATGGGTATGATATGCTGCGCTGCTTGTGGCCAGGGCCTAGACACTTGGGTGCATGGCCTACGGCCTACGGCCTTCGGCCATGCACCCAAGACTCTAGGCCCTTGCCAGAACCACCGCAGCATATCACACCCATAGATCATACACATAGAATCAAACGGCCATGCACCCAAGACTCTAGGCCCTGGCCACCACCACTGCAGCATATCACACCACTAGATCATACACATAGCATCAAACGGCTATGCACCCAAGATTCTAGGCCCTGGCCACCACCACCGCAGCATATCACACATGTAGATCATACACATAGAATCAAACAGCCATGCACACAAAATTCTAGGCCCTGGTCACAACCACCGCAGCATATCACACCCATAGAAATAAACATTTTAACTGGCTATATGGGCTACTGCATTCATTTATTTTATGTCTGCGGACAGCGCGGCTATCCGCAGACATGACTAACACATCAGGGGTGCCTGCCACCTAAATAAATAAAGCATTTGACCCATCTCTTACTCCCCCACCCTCCCCAAACACTCTTACATACCAACACACTTGCCAACGTTGTATTTCTCCCCCGTTTGTCACTGTGCTGTCCGCAGATGTCTACGGATCCAAGATGGCGGGCGCATCAAAACAATACGACGCACCTCACGCTTCATTCCAGCCAATCAGCGAACACGTAACAGTGAAGTGTGGCCGCAGAGCACAATTGGTGAAAATTCCTCCACTGGTTTGGTCTGTAGGCATGAGCAAAGTATTTTTCCCATTCAGTCTTTGGGAAAAAAATAAGTTTTGGGACACCCCCTATAAATTTGCGCCTTCTGGACCAAACCTCACCAAACTTTGCATACAAATTCAGAGTGGGCCATATAGTACTCTTGCAAAGTTTGGTAGTTTGGTGAGGATTCGTCCAGGGGGAGCAAACTTATAAGCCGGCCAAAAAGTGCTCTTCCTATGGGATTAGCAACTTAACCATAACTACACAGCCACTACTGTGGCTGTGTAATATTACACCACCTGCAGTAGCAGAGAGTCTGCAAAAGAGTCTGCTGACTGGTTGCAAGTACTGCAATAGTATGTTTACAGAAGTGGACAGGGCCTCAGGTGGCTGGCTTATGTGGGTGGGTTGTGGCCAGTGTTAAGCTTGTTGGGTGCATGGCTGTATTATGCTGTGGGGATGGTGACCAGCTACTAGACTCTTGGGTGCAGTCTGCCCACTGGCTGCAAGTAGTGTAATAGTATGTGTACAGAAGTGGACAGGGTGTGTGGAAGCTGGCTTATTGGACTGCCCAAAGGTTGTGGCCACTGGACGGATTCTTAGGTGCATGGCTGTATTATGTTGGGGTAATTGTGGCCAGCCACTAGAGTCTCGGGCGCATAGCCGCATGTAGTGTAATAGTATGTGTACAGAAGTGGAAAAGGTGTGTGGCAGGTGGCTTATTGGACTGCCCCGAGAATCTTGGGTCTATGTTAGTCTGTGCAGTGGGTGCGATTAATGTAATAGTATGTGAACTGAAGTGGACTGGGCCTTAGGTGGATGCCTTATGTGTATGGGTTGTGGCCACTGGGCAGATTGTTGGGTAGTTCACTCTATTGGTTGTGGGCAGTCAGTAGATTCTTGGGTGCATGGTTGGCGGACATGCACCCAAGAGTCTCTCCTCTGGCTCGAAGTACTGTAATAGTATGTGTACAGAAGTGGCCAGGGCGTGTGGCAGCTGGCTTATTGGAATGGCCCAAGGCTTAATGCCACTGGGCAGTTTCTTGGGTGCATGGATATATTATGTTGTGGTAATTGTGACCAACTACTAGAGTCTTGGGTGCATGGCCGCAAGTAGTGTAATAGTATGTGTACAGAAGTTGTCAAGGTATGGCAGGTGGCTTATTGGACTGCCCCGAGAATACTGGGTGTATGATAGTCTGTGCAGTCGGTGAGAGTAATGTAATAGTATGTGAACTGAAGTGGACATGGCCTTAGGTGGATGCCTTATGTGTGTGTGTTGTGGCCACTCGGAAAATTTGTGGGTAGTTCACTGTATTGGTTGTGGGCAGTCAATAGAGTCTTGAGTGCATGGTCGAAGGCCATGCACCCAAGAGTCTGTCCACTGGCTGAAAGTACTGTAATAGTATCTGTACAGAAGTGGACAGGGTGTGTGGCAGCTGTCTTATTGGACTTCTCTGAGATTCTTGGATGTATGAGAGTCTGTGCAGTGGGTGTGAGTAATGTAATAATATGTGAACAATCAGGCGAGCAGCTTATCTGGTGACTGCAGGCAGGCTTCATAAGGGTAGGTGAGTGGAAAGTAGATGACATGAGGATGTTTGTGTAGGCTGTATTATGCTGTGGTGGTTGTGGCAAGCTCCTGGACTCTTGGGTGCATGCACCCAAGAGTCTACCCACTGGTTGAAGTACTGTAATAGTATGTGTAGAGAAGTTCACATGGCCTCAGGCGGCTGGCTAATTGCACCCAAGAGTCTGCTGACTGGTTGCAAGTACTGCAATAGTATGTAAACAGAAGTGGACAGGGCCTCAGGCGGCTAGCTTATGTGTGTGGGTTGTGGCCAGTGTGCAGATTGTTGGGTGCATGGCAGTATTATGCTGTGGTGATTGTGGCCAGCTACTCAACTCTTGGATGCACCCAAGAGTCTGTCTACTGTCTGCAAGTAGTGGACAGGGTGTGTGGCAGCTGGCTTATTGGACTGCCCCAAGGATTGTGGCCACTGGTTGGATTCTTGGGTGCATGGCTAAATTATGATGTGGTAATTGTGGCCAGCTAGTAGTCTCTTGGGCACCCAAGAGTCTGCCCACTGGCTGCAAGTAGTGTAATAGTATGTGTGCAGAAGTGGACAAGATGTGTGCAAGGTGTCTTATTGGACAGTCCTGAGCATTGTGACCACTGTTGAAGTACTGTAATAGTATGTGTAGAGAAGTGTACAGGGCCTCAGGCGGCTGGTTTGTTGCACCCAAGAGTCTGCTGACTGGTTGCACGTACTGCAATAGTATGTGTACAGAAGTGGACAGGACCTCATGTGGCTGGCTTATATATGTGGTTGGGTTTGTGGCTGTATTATGCTGTGGTGATTGTGGCCAGCTACTAGACTCTTGGGTGTTTGCCCACTGGCTGCAAGTAGTGTAATAGTATGTGTACAGGAGTGGGCAGGGTGTGTGGCAGATGTCTTATTGGACTGTCCTTAAGGTTGTGAACACTGCTTAAATACTGTAATAGTATGTGTAGAGAAGTGTACAGGGCCTCAGGTGGCTTGCCTATGGCACCCAATAGTCTGCTGACTGGTTGCAAGTACTGCAATGGTATGCATAAAAAATGGACAGGGCCTCAGGCGGCTGGCTAATATATGTGGTTTTTGGCCAGTGTGCAGATTGTTGGGTGCATGGCTGTATTATGCTGTGGTGATTGTGACCAGCTACAAAACTCGTGGGTGCATGGTCAGCACCTAAGAGTTTGCCCACTGGCTGCAAGTAGTGTAATAGTATGTGTACAAAAGTGGACAGGGTGTGCTGCAGCTGTCTTATTTGACTTCTCTGAGAATCATGGGTGTATGAGAATCTGTGCAGTGGGTGCGAGTAATGTAATAGTATGTGAACTGTCAGGTGAGCAGCTTATCTGGTGACTGCAGGCAGGTTTCATTAAGTAGAGGAGTGGAATCTAGATGATATGAGGATGTTTGTGTAGGTTGTATTATGGTGTCTGCCCACTGGTTGAAGTACTGTAATAGTATGGGTAGAGAAGTGCACAGGACCTCAGGCGGCTGGTTTATTGCACTCAAGAGTCTGTTGACTGGTTGAAGAACTGCAATAGTATGTGTACAGAAGTGTACAGGGCCTTAGGCAGCTGGCTTATCTGTGTGGGTTGTGGCCAGTGTGCAGATTGTTGGGTGCATGGCTGTATTATGCTGTGGTGATTGTGGCCAGCAACTAGACGCTGCACCCAAGAGTCTTTCCACTGGCTGCAAGTAGTGTAATAGTATATGTACAGAAGTGAACAGGGTGTGTGGCAGATGCCTTATTGGACTTTCCTGAGGGTTGTGGCCACTGTTGAAGTACTGTAATAGTATGTGTAGAGAGGTGCACAGGGCCTCAGGTGGCTGGCTTATTGCACCCAAAAGTCTGCTGACTGGTTGCACGTACTGCAATAGTATGTGTACAGAAGTGGACAGGGCCTGAGGTGGCTGGCTTAGGTGTGTGGGTTGTGGACAGTGTGCAGATTGTTGGGTGCATGGCTGTATTATGCTGTGGTGATTGTGGCCAGCTACTAGACTCTTGGGTGCATGGCCAGCACCCAAAGGTCTGCCCACTTGCTGCAAGTAGTGTAATGGTATGTGTACAGAAGTGGGCAGGGTGTGTAGCAGCTGGGCTATTGGACTGCCCAGAGGGTTGTGGCCACTGGGTAGATTATTTGGGTGCATGGCTGTATTTTGCTGTGGTAATTGTGGCTAGCTACTGGAGTCTTGGATGCATGGACAGAGAGAGTCTGTCCACTGGCTGCAAGTAGTGTAATAGTATGTGTACATAAGTGGACATGGTGTGTGGCATCTGGCTTATTGTACTGTCCTGATGGTTGTGGCCACTGGGCAGATTCTTGGGTGCATGGCTGTATTATGCTGTGGTAATTGGGGCCAGCTAGGCCATGCACCCAAGAGGCTGCCCACTGGCTGGAAGAGTGTGCCCACTGTCTGCAAGTAGTGTAATAGTATGTGTACAGAAGTGGACAGAGTGTGTCACATCTGGCTTATTGGACTGTGCTGAGGGTTGTGGCCACTGGGAAGATTTTTGGGTGTATGGCTGTATTATGCTGTGTTACTCAGCTAGTAGCAGCCACATTCTCTATGGGATAGTATGTTCATGCCAATGCTGTATAATATTTGTGACAGTGTTTTGTCAGATGATTTTTCATACCAGAGGTCTTTCAACTTTGTTTTCTCAGCTTTGGTTAAGTAGGATGTGACATATCGTGCAACTGCAGTGGAATTGTCTGCAATGTACTGCACTTCTATGTTTGCATTCCATAGGAGGGCAATTATTGCATTGCAATCATTGATGTACTTCGATGCTTTGGTCTTTTTATGCAGCATGTGTTCTTAGGTGATTTGCCTTTCACACTGTGTCTAACAGAAGACATGAAGCTGTTTACTTGTCCTTTTGCTGAAACTGGTCTAGGGAAACCAATGCAGCATTTGGTGTAGTATTTGCCTTTGATTTTTATATGTGTGTCGACAATACTTGCCACACTTGTGCCTTTGAAACCGCTAAATGCGCATATGTTTGTCACTATGTGAACTTTCTGAAGGGATTTTGCAAGTGACATATTTGTGAATGTACTACAAAACAGTAGCATCACTGTCCTGACCAAATTTAGGAGCATCTTTAATCCACAAAAGCATGTGGATGTGTGGTGCTGTTCCGGCTTGATATTCTTTTCTTCAAAAGAAGTGTTCCACTTCTCCTAGGGGAGGAATTGTTTTATTACAGATGAAGTGCAGCATGGAAAGGAAGCGATGATGCAAGTACCTTGACACATTTATGGCATTTTCATGTCTATCCCTGCTTTATTTTTATTTGCTATGCATAGGCAATTGTCTAATGTGCATACTCTGCTCAACTTAAAGTTACATACCATGTGGGTGGGCGTAGCATACACTGTACATCTGCATGACATTGGAACCAGTATTATTTCGTACTACGCACGTTTGACAAGAATTTTTTAATATACTTGCCTGTATAACATCATCTTTCTCTAGCAACTTTTGAAGTAGCTGTGTGGCAGACATGTTTAGAAAATTAGAACTTTTTTTCAATGTGTGTGCAACTCCATAACATAGAGTTGCTTGTTCACTTTCAAAGAGGAGGTGGAATATGTATCCAACATTTTGTCTGAATCTGGGGTCTTCAGAATACATTTGTAAAGAGTGGTATTCTGAATCTGTTATTTGTGTGCATCTTTCATCGTACCTTCCACCTTTTCCAGTAGGAAAGAGGAAAGGAAAGGCTTGTGCTTCTACACTTTCTTCCCATGTGCTGATTGGAGATCCTTTGGCTTGCCACATTTGATGTGTGCAGTGGGTGAATTGTATACTGGTCTAAAATAGAGGAGGCTGTAGTTGGATCTAGAAGTTCAAATTGGCCAGTTGATTAGGAATCCTGAATTATTTTGGTGATTTATCTCAGGTTTTCTTCAATGTTTATTTCTTTGTAGTATTCATTGTTATCTTTAAGATATTGCAGGGCTTTTCTAACTTTGTTTAAGTCTACTAATTGCTGCTAATTGTTTTTGTATTTTGTAGGTACACCATTCACTAGGATAATCAAAGATTGATCAATTAGCCGTTGCACTCCCAGAGTGTCTACATTTTCTTTAAAATCGAATGGCAAATAAACTACTTTGCCACAAATGCCTTTCAGTAACTCAGAAGGAGGCAACTTTGTTGTTTTCGGTTGAAGGTGTATTATAGCTTGAAATGGGTGTACTGTTTGGATTACAATGCTCTCATACAAATTAAGCTGTTGGAGTGGTTTTGATAGTGGGGATATTTCCAAGTTATTAGTGATAGCCTGTGAAGGCATTTGGTTATTGTCAAGTTTTCCAGTGCAGTATGTGCAAAGTATTCAGGGGTTAGTCGTTTCGTATTTGTTTTCTGCTATAAGATAGAGAGCTAATTGGAATCATTGGAATTCCTCATTGCCTTCTATTTTGTACATTAAATGTACAGTTTTGGTCCTCTTTGAATAAAAAGTTCTGCAACAACACACACATACTTGGTTTCTTACTTCAACAGATGTGCTTTTAAACTTTGCTATTTCTTTTTTATACATGTTTAATAGAAGGTTGGTGCAAGGTTGTGTCTACTTTTTTCTAAAGTGACTTGATTTTGTAAGTGCTCTTCACTTCCAAAATATTTGCTTTGGATGTGGTCTATTTCTTCCACCAGTTCTTTGGCTGCAGGAGAATGTGATTTTGATGTGGTGGAAGATGCTTTTGACACAAGGCCCGGAATTGCACGCTAATTAATGTACTCATAGTCCTGTGTATTTGCGCACTGGACAGGAGTCCATGGTTTGTAATATTTACATTTTTAATTTGTCTTTGACTTTCACATTCTGATTTTGGAACTGCCGCAAAGGTTTGAAGGATTGTTTTTCGTATGTTACACATTGAGGTGCATGGCCATTTGTAGACGGGACGGATTGGTTCGGTGGAATGGAGAGTTGATTGTAAATTTGTTGGGGATATTCTTGCAATAAGCTTTTATTCTCCCATAATGGAACTGTCTACCTTTTCATACCCTCGCCCACTGCTATGTATGGCAATTGGGTTTCTTTGCTCTTGTTTGTATGCCTCTTCTTTGTTCTGCAAAGGTATCTATGTTGAAATTGTGTCTGTTGCGAAGTACATTTTGTAATGTACTAATTAATGTTGTCAGTGGTTTCATTCTGTTTAAAATTAATATAAATCATTTCCTTTTGATGAACATTGAATTGTCTATGAGAGCTTCCAGTTTTCATGCGATACGTTTTAAGGGTGGAGTGTGATTTCTCTCATGTTTTTATAATGTTCTGAAGGATTCTATGATGAAAATTTGTTTGTAAATTAACTTTTTTGGACTGCTTAATTTTGGCAATGCTAAAGTTGGTAGATGTACTGTTGCACTAGTTGCATTCTTCTTAATACATTTAGTTTTAGTTTTACATTTTGAAAGAGAAGTCACACTTTTTTTCTGCTACCTGGTTCCGTTGTACTCAGTGAATGTATTAGCTGTTTTGTATGACCCTTTTGTACACAGTCTGCTAAAGGGGGATCGCCTTTTTGCATAGTTACAGTTGTATGGGCTCTATTCCTGCGTTGTTTTCTATGGAGTTGCTTTTTGGTAGGCATTTTCTTGTGTCTGGTGGAGAAAAAAGGAAAGTGTGGGTTTGGAAGTTGTGCAATGTATTTGCGTGTACTGTGCATGAGTGTCTGAATATGAGGCTAGGTGTACATAGAGGAGTGTGATTGTGCAAATGGCTTTTGGTTGGGAAGTTTGTACTGGTATGTGTGTGTGTTCCTGTGGGGAAGGTTTGCTTCAGTGTGCATGATAGTGTAATGTGCTTGAAGAAGTAACGACATTACCATGTTTTTACAAAACTATTGGGTGTTAAGATACTGATGTTCTGATGACAATAGAAAAAGTGGACCTGGCAAGGTGCAATGAGGAAGGGTGAAGCAAGTGTTGTGAGGTTGGAAACAATTGTCTAGACTGCAATACAACAACACTGCACTGTCTGAGTAACAGGCAGAACATTACAGCAGTACTGCACTTACTTTGTTGGATGTAAAGAGTAGGTTTCTTCTGGGTTTTATCTTCCAGCAGAGACGTCACTGCCTTTTAGCAGGTGGTTCTTCACTGTAATTGCACAAGAAGGAGGGTAGAGGGTAGAGGGTATGTGTGTTAATGGTAGAGTAATAGCAGTAGGAAAACACATCGTTTTACATTGCAGGAGGATTAGTTGGCTGGAAGAGTTAGAGTGCATGTGCAATTGTACAGCACTGCATATGAGTGGGGACTTGGGAGTGTTAGCATTGTTGGTATGGGGGCATGTGCTGCAGTGATAACTATGCCCTGTGGGTCTGCGGTTTTCAAGTGTCTGAGATGTTTTTGCACTATTTGTTGTTCAAAATGGATTAGTGGAAATCACAGAGTGAGAAAAATGGCAGAAAGATGTAGAGATTGGAAAGGAGAAAGTTATTGTGTGTGGAATTTTGTTACGTTTCCCACACATAGATGGTTGCTACATGAGTGCAGAAATTCTTTTCTGTTGTTTCATGTATTTATCCAAATTTAGAGATAGCACCGTTTGCAATGTAAACATGCATTGTTTTGCTTTCCTCCCAATGGTGCATTTTGTCAATTGTGCAATGCATCTACTTGCCATGCATTCCTAAAATACATGCACTTTCCCTTGTTTGTGTGCATTCTAGGCATTTCACATAGGATCGGGCACTTGCATGTGCTATGCGAATATTCCCAATGTGCATTTCTATTTAAAAAATCACAGGCAGTAGTACTGAAATTGAAATATGTGGTTTGCAGCTGTTATGCTAGTGAGCAGTACAAGAAAACTGTAAGCAAACAGCATTGTAAGTACTGTCAGTTGAGGAGGAAATAGTAGGAACAACAGTGTGATTATTCAGTAGGTTATGCAGGGCAAGTGGCAGGCATCCTGTTCAAATGCATGCAATCTGTGTACTTGCTATTCTTTGGTAACATATATGCAGTTTTCATTTTCTGTGTGCATTACAAAAATGTGGATGAATAGTAGAAAAATCTTGGAGTGATTTACAGTACATTTGGATGCAGGTGCTTGGGAAACATAGGAGACCTGTGCTCTGAGTGTTGGACAGTACATCTGCAGTGTTGTACCGAGTTGGTAGAGTTAGATGTAGAGATCTTGGATGTGCTTGATGGATGATGTGGAACTGCTTACCATTAGCCATTGAGAGAGTGCTGCAAAGTGTGAAGTGGAAAGGTAAGAAGGGCTGCCTCTCTGTTACATGATTTGTGGACACTCTGGTAGTCCATGGATAACACATGCTACATCCAGGGCTTCTCAGCATGCCTGGCATTGAAATGGGAGTGTCCAGTGGGGATTAGACAATCAGGTGTTAAGGGTGTCCTTTACAGGAAGGAAGGGTTTGTGTATTGGCTGTGTAGTGAAGATGGCTGGAGATATTGTATGGTTAGTGGGAGATGGCTTTCTTTGTGATCATGAGAGGTATGCATAGGCAAGAGGTGTTTCTGCAGATCAAGGTTTTCCAGGCCTGGAGGCTTTATGGTCTGGCCACAATTTTCAGGCACTGCTTGCACATTGCAAGCCAGCATCTTAGAAAAAGTGTTGCTTTCAATGATTAGGAACATTCAAAAGAAAAAGCTTTGCCAAAATGCATTGGAAAACACCATGGAATTTTTAGTGCATTGCAAAGTGAGTTTCAATTGCCAACAAAAACCCTGATTTACAGAGTGGTGCAAAGTCTATTTTTGCAGTGCAAAGAGACTTTGCACCATTGCAACTCATTGCAAGTCAGTGCAACTCTGCACCATTATGTGAATCAGGGTGTTTGTTGGCAGTGCAAAATGACTTTGCATGATAATCAAAATTCCATGAATCAGACCAGGGGGCACCGGTCAGAGTGGTCTGGGCACTACCATTTCCCTGCTTTTTGTAGGTATAACTAGGAACTGTTGAGAGGGAGGCATACTTTTTTGTACATTATTTATGGTGTATAATTTATTTGGTGTTCAATAAATTAAAACAATTTCTATAATTTGTATGTTTCATTTTTATCCTTCTCTGTCCTCCACTGCAAACTGCTAATTGGGAGTTTCATATTCAAGGCAAAACTGGAATGATTATGACGTACAGAATACAGCTAAGTCCCACGAGAAATTCGGTCCAGCTACTCCCCGACATAGCAGTCATCTCTGCGCCCGAGCACAATGTGCTGCGTGATTTTCATAATGTTTAAAAGTAGTCATCTCTGCAAGTAATTGAATAGTCACCCAATTATAATTACTAAATGAATCCAATCAATGCAATGCTCTTTTTATTTTCATGTTTGCAATGACTACGGTCTTCCGAAGGGCCTTCATCCACTAAAGCGCTTTGAAGCCATGACAATGCAACAGGCACTATACAAATATCAAACAACGTAACTATCATTTCCACCGGCGTGCTTAATCAATATTGCAGTCACATTATACGTTAATATCTTGGTTAACGAAGCTTAATGTAAGTGGCCAACCTTGATGTGGTTTTATTAGGTCCAACCACGTGAACAGCTGCCTTGTTTTAAGGCATGTGACTGGATTCTGGCTAAATCTAACATTACTGCTGAGGCTGAACTCACCCAGACACATGAGCTGGCAGCTGTTCACAATACTTCTGTCTTGACTAAGAGAAAGTTCTCGCTCAGGGAGGCCATATGGGGCCTGTGTGCACAATATGATGCTGAGGTGCACACATGCCAGTTTGCATTATCTCATGCTCTGAGCATTCAGGGCTTGTCTCATGGGACGGTGTATGCGCTCACTAGCCAAGAAGACGCGGAGGACAGTATGTACACCCACGATTACACATGCATTTCTGTTCGGGTCATGCATAGGGCCTAGGTCACTGTGTGCAATCTCATGCTGGGTGACTCAGAGTGGAGTGTGAACAATTAAGCAATGTATCATAACAAGCCTGTGTGCCTCACCTGGGATTTAATTATGAAAACAGTAAAATATACAGTTTGCAAGAGACAAACACCGAATTCCACGGTGAGATAAAAATACTTCAAACACATCAGAACATCGAAGAGTGAACTTAATGATTTTAACCTTGTGGCTATCGGTTTTGAGTACTGTAAGGTGCACAGCCCAGTGTGGTGCCGTCCATACCCCCACTCGAAATGTTGCATGAGAACAGAAAACTCGAGAGGGATGGGATGAACGCGAGGATGAAGAACACGGACAAAGGAACCAGTGTTGGCTTTCCTTGTTGGGTGGAGACACTGACATTGGGGCATGAGGATTATGAGGGATGACGATATGGGTTGTGGGGAATAGGTCAAGCCCTCAGAACAGCACCCACGAAGACAAGCCTGCTGCAGCAATATGAACATTAGGCAGGCACGGGCCTTGGCACACAAAACCTCTCTGGACACAGCATGTGAGGGGTTGTACTGGCCATCTAACAGGCATGCCTTGTTTGAAAGCTTCCTGCAATTCCACATTAAAAGAAATATTAGTGCATTTGACTAACGAAGAGTAATGCATGGACTGCAAAGAGTAATAAAGCCAATACGGACAGACAAACAACCCGAAACATCCAATACATATTGAACTGAAGAGCAGGAAAGCCCTACTCTCCGGAATGGGGAACTACAAAACCAAACTACCTGAAAGGAACTCCAGAGTGCATGATTTATCCCAAAATATCAACATTATTTATTTAAATTGATGCAAGATTATATATGACCTAAATCACGAAGTTAATCCAAGAAAAACACAATAATTTAATGCAGGTAATGAAAATGTATGAAAACCAAATATCAATTATATGTGTAATATAGTAAAAACACAAATAATGTTCACAACTGTGGGCATGTGCCCTACTCCCAAAACTTATATCCACATCCACATTTCACATTTCATACATGTCAGCAATTCTAAATAAGACATCACAACGAAATAGACAATAATATTGAACATATGTTTTGTTCTTTCTTGAATGTAATTTTCTTTTAGATAACACGATTTAATTTCTAGATGTAACAGGACCGACTGGTTTCAACATAAAGGCTACAACTTCATCAAATCTTCATCAAGGAACTTACTGCATTCTACAAAAATCCATGTATAACAAAAATGTCATCAACCTAGGTATAAAATTCAACTATCAATTAAAAACACGAGTGTCATTAACTAACATTTTTTAATTCAACATGTGCCCAAGGACTTATAGTTAATTCCAAAACTCCCCAAACAACCTTGGTGCCACACAAAACCAGAGCCATAAGCAAAGGAGTGACCACGCAGCCAGGCAGAACCAACACCTCACCACTCTACTGATGTGCATTGCCTCACACAAGTGTAGATGTAATTCACCCTGTGCGGGTGCAATTGTATTTTGGCTTATATTCTGTATTCACTGCCTTATTTGAAGGTGTAAATTAGTGTTGAATGATCACCTAAAATTAGATTATTAGAAGGCACACCATTGACAATCCCATAAAACAGGGTCAAAAAAAGAGGGAAGACCACAATCTAGGACATTTTCAAAAGTGTGCTAACACTACTTATACTCCCGGGGGGATTTCTTAGTGTGGAACACACTGGGCCTCATTACACGGTAGGCGGTAGGGATTTACCGGTACCGGTAAAATACCAATACCGGTAAATCCCTGCCGCCTTACTACGAGGTCCCTTAGCGGGTTGGAGTTTTAACGCCTGCTTTTTGCAGGCGTTAAAACCCAAACCGCTAAGGGACCTCGGAGCTAATTACGGCACCGCTAAATTGCGGTGCCGTAATTAGCGCCTTCCCCATTCCCATTGAGCCCTATGGGGCAGAAATAGGAATGGGGAAGGGCAATGGCGGAAGGGGGATTTACCGCCCCTCCAACCTTGGGATGGTGCGGTAAATCCCCTTTCCGCCAAGGCGGTGCCGGTATTTTACCGGCATGAGCCATGGCGCTAATAGCGCCATGGCTCACCGCCTACCGTGTAATGAGGCCCACTGTGTTATACGGGCAAGCTGAAACTCCCACTTCATTTGTGTTGGCAACCCATTTTATAACTGTGCATTTTTCACCTTTAGCAATACCTAATGGCAAGTGCTCAGAACGTTACAAATTCATTTCTCTGTTCAATGAAACACTGTTATCTTTATCCTCTCAATTGATCAGCAGAGATTCCGCAGTATGACAAGTGTGACATTCACTTTATAACTTTGTTGTTACCAACATTATCTAGTAAATCGCCCAATGGTCACATACTAAAAGAATCTAGACCCCTGCATGATTCACAGTGTACTCAAGGACAGACGGATTCTCTTTAACATAAGGGACGAGATCTATAGATTCTAGCACAGGCATTCCTAAATGGTACACATATGCAATCACCCCGGTCATGTAATTGCAGCATTCCATATCATCGCAACAACGGGTACTTGGATTCCAAGAGAAATTGTTGTTATCAGCAAACTTACAACTTTAAGTGTCACCAAACACTCCAGAGCAACCAGCGTATCTATAGTTCAAATCCTGCAGTACACCATCAAACGTTCTACGATGTTAAGTACGTGTGCCTTAGTCATGTGATTACATCATTGCGCATTAGCATGTACAGTGCCACCAGTAAAAACAAAAAACAACTAGAATGACAACGCTTACTTTTGCCAACATATTCATTGACGTTGTAGTTTGTACAATGCTCATTAGTGCCAGCCCAAGCACTTCCACAAGAGGCAAACCTGCACTACACACTTATCCTTTATCGGTTGTAGAGCGGCTCTTGAAGAGACACGTCAGTGTCAACTGCATATATTGTTATCAATTGGTGGCTGGTTGCTTCATCTCCCTCTCCATAAAGGGAACCCACCTAATTTGCAATGATTATAAAATGCACAGTGGGGGGCTGATTTTGTTTGGGCTATGCTCTATTTGCACCGGGATTCTTGTTGGCAACTGTAGAAACCAATACCACGGGCGGAACCTAAAAAGGTCTCATCTATTATGTAGTGATAATCCAACTCGCGGCTGGGGTTCCAAAATTACCCTTTATTAAGGGACAATAAATTAAAACAAAGTGAAATAACCTCTATTTCTTACCCAACACAAATAGTGGGCCTTAAAAAGGTGAAAATGGTGTCCAAAACAACAACACTCCCATCCATGGAACACCCGTAAGCACAGTTCCCACTTCCAATGCAGCCAGGGGTGTTGCTAGATCTGGAAAAGATCAGGGGCTAAGCTAATGTCAGGACTGGCGCGACTCGGGGCTAGCTATAGCCTTTTGGTTGTAGCCCCTGAGTTTCTATCCGGGGCTAAAACCAAAAGACCCAGGGCTATAGCCCCCTCAGCCCCCGCCTAGTAACACCCATGCATGCAGCCCCACAGAAATGCTCATTTGCACACTATTCTACCTAACCGAATGCCTCGGAATTCGTCCTGTTGCCATCCCATTCCCACCCGGCAGCCCCAGGGCAGTGTAATAAGCGCCCAGTAGGAAGAGGACTGTACCACCTTTGAACAGTGACTGTGACAAAGGAAGAAGAAAGCGGGGGAACAGAAGATGTTTTGGGGCCGACACAAATCAAAGAGAGATAAGGAGGGTTAAGCCCCCCCTGCCAATGAAGCAGACCCTCAATGTTAGTTATCCTCTTTATATGTATTTGATTGCCTTTTGTACTAGCGAATACTTCACTCAGTGATCCACTCAACAGCTCAATCGATCACTCACCGAATCTCTGTCTCACACGAACTCACCCACTCTCCCACTGCTTGTTTATTATCACACATAAAGACATTCTCGTTAGAAATTCACTGCCTACAGCCTGCCGTCACCTAATTGCATCTGCTCAGCGGTAAACTAGCATGACTCGACAGAAAACAAACTTGCTTTGCCTGCAAAAGAATCATTAGCACATCTTGGCACATTTGAAATGGAATCGGTTTCTCTTTCGAGCTAAACACCTTCTTGCTATTTTGAGCAAACAGGGACTTGTTGAACGAGCTTTTGACAGCAATTCCAATATTGTTATACATCAGTTTTCTTTCATGATTCTGTAGTTGTGAGTTACAAACAATTATATTCTCGTTGATAAATACTAAGGTGAAGCAGCCGTTCATGCATGGATTTCAAATTGAAGGTTATTTTGTCTACATTTGGGATTCAAATGATTTGGTTTGGCAGTCTTTTGTTAAACCGGCGTGATGTAATGTGAATGGAAAATACGAACTGCTGGCTACGTGTCCTTTGTATGGCTTATCGACAGTCAATTGCGAACGCCCCCAGAGCATCTAAAATGGCGTGTTTCCACAGATCTGTCATATTTGTAAAAGAGTACTTAGCACTTCAATTCCGTAGTTTCAAATGATCCACAAAGTCACTGAACACTGTCTCTAATGAGCGACATTGCACACAACACCACTACTTAACATAAGGATGTTGCTCACATATCTGCATGGGCTAACATCACCCCATCGGCTGTAAGCATCCCACTGTGTTCATTTTCCAATGTTCCTGCACCCTCGCCACTTATCACATTTCTCAAGGTCACCTAACACTGTTTCCCTAGCTGCCAACTTCATGAAAGCAAACTCGCACTTCTCCTTGCAAATTGCTCTACTTCAAATCAAGTAACAGGGACTCGACAGAGGTCTGCTTCTCCAAGTCTACAAATGTTTTCTCATCAAAACTAACTCACGTATCCGACTTGTTGTCTTACCTTACAACGATGGCGAAGTAGCAACTCAGCTAAAAATAATAATGCATAAAGAAACCTTGCAAATAAACCTGCTTTGAAATTCACCAAATAAACTACGTCTAAAAAAGTCATACTTTTCAAATTGAGAAATTAATCATGTATTTCCATATTTGTAGTGAACGCATCAGCTGCATCCAGATGTGGTTCACATCTATAGTTTAACGTTAAATTATGCTGAAGCTCTTTGTATTTGACACCTGTGATGAGATCACTTTGATAAACAATCTTTTTCGTAATTTATGTTTAGTTTTCTACAAATAATCCAAAGGAGAACCAACAAAAAAAGTAAAAGTATGCAAAGTACCCTGCTATTAATCCAGATCTAAACCAGCGTCTGTATTTGAAGGGCTCTTCCTAAGTGTCTTAATCCTAATAAATATTGGGAACTACAGACATTATTACTGTGTACTTCTAATTTGGATCTTGCAAACATCTCACCGAAATATCTGACCAATGAAGACTGACTTTTATTCAAGCACCTCTTGAGGAACTACGAGTTATCTTAGGCACTTTACCAGGTGATAGTATTTATCACTGATGCACTGTTTAGAAAGATTATAGACCGTCCAAAAACTTTAGTGAATGTATAAATATATGACATTAATCTAAACCTTACTTTGGCTGTTCAATTTTATATATATGACGTGCACTTCAAAGATAGTCTAAGAAAAAACATATTATTTTACATGATCTATGTGCACGTTTTATGACAAATGGGTCCTAAACCGTAGAGGTCATTGCTATTAGGAATATCTGGCTTTAGGCATCCTGCTGTTATTTCCTGATATACTAGATCACATAGTAGCAGTGAATATGCATCGAGTGTATTTTTCTATTTATACTAAACCGCCTGGTCCATGCTAAAAAATAAATATGCATATTAATCTTCCCACAGAGGCACCAGACTAATGTCACATTGCGCATGTCCAGACATTTGGTCCATCCAAACATTTCACTAATGTCACATTGCGCATGTCGAGACATTTGGTCCATCCAAACATTTCTCTCTCCTTCCTATCGCACCACTTCGTATGGTCAACTCCAGGTTGAACTATGAACACTGCCCTTGTCACATAACTTAAAGTCATTCAAAAAGCCAGTGACTGATTTTAGAAATATCTATACATGTATCTTGAGTGTTTTTATTTCGTTCTTTTGCATACAACCCTCACTGCATGCTCATATCTAGGAATTTTGAAGCTTCCAGTATCATTTGTCCCTTGTGACAACTACCCACAAAAGACTTGTTCCTGCTATGTTAGCTCTTCTTCCCCTCAATACTATGCAGTGCAATGGGAAGCATAAGTCGAACCGTTAATGGTTGATACATCAAACACCTTTTATGCTGTGCTTTGCTATGAATTGTATACTTTTGAAGAGGGATTTAACTATCCTCTTGTGCTGACAAAGATTATTCCTTAAACCCTTAACTGCTGAGGGTTTTCCCTCCTAGTGATAAGCGCTTTTAAGGAAATTTCGGTATGTCGGTATTCAATCCCTTGTAACTTTTTTTTACAAGTGATTTCCCGGCCAGATTTGCACACTTGTCTTCCCACATGTAGGCAGTCATAACACCATCAAGGATTAGTGGTTTGCTGTAGGGAGGGTGCAAGAGGGTGCGTGTGAGAAAGTAACAAAAAAGTGACCACATGTACAAATAAGCCTGTTGTGTTTTTCTTGAAAGAGCGAGGAACAAATGGTTTGTAGTTCTGAAACATGCTATGAAACATGCACAGTAGAGGCTACATATGGCTCTGGTAAGTGGTAATGTGTTAGTTAGGGCATGCAGGTGTAAGCAGTTAGTAACGCCTTACGAAAGTGTTTCTAATTGTGTCCACAGCTAGTAAGCTGCTGTCCAATGATTTATAGTGCTGTGCATGGCTTGGAAGTGCCAATTAGTGTTGAGCTCTGTCACGCGATATGCTGTGTCTTACTGGTACAGTTAGCTTTGTAGGAAGCAGGGGCCAGTTGTCTCTGTCTGGTGGGGCTGGGCCCCGTGCGCGACCGCACTGCTCCCTGTATGCAGAGCGCTGCAGCACTTATCTGTGTCAGGCAAGGGGCCGGGATGTCGATCCACTGTGGCATAGCCTTCGCAATGGATACAAATCCAGAGCTGCTTGGAGACACGTCTTTCTCAGCAAGAGGACTTGAGCACATGCACTGTGCCTTTGTTCCTGTGCACGTGTAATGACATGCCACTCCCATCGTGGCCTTCCTGCAGTTTTGGACCCAGGTGTTGCTGGGAAACATAGTTTGGTAGGTGGTTGACCGACAAAAAGGGCAGAGAAGTCTTCTAAAAGGCTAGATTGTCCATTTGGGGAATTCATTTTAGTTTTTGCTGTGTCTTTGGCACTATTACAATGTCTTTGGCATGACTGATGCCATATATTGCTTGCTTGCCTTTCTTGCTATGTGGGTTGCCCCTGTCCCTGACTCCAAGCCCTAACATCTGTGGAAAGTCTTTTTTTCTGTTGAATATCACGTAGCTTGACTCAACATCTGATGATACACAAAGATGTAAAGCTAAATTATTCATGTATCCTCCCCAGTGATGTTAACTCCATCTTGATGAATGGAGCCATCTTCTCAGAAACAGAAACGTTATGATTCTAAGTTCTGTGTCACCCTTCCTGTTTTGGTCTTTGATTGGACACATCTTGGTTTCAGAGTACATGTATTACACATTTCAACTGAACCAAGTCAAGGTCGTAGTGATAGAAGTGATTATGCTCAAATGTGAATCTTGCAGCCAGTTTTTAAGATGCTAGTTGTGACTTTATCCAAACATAAATGTACTGTTTTACTTTAAAAGATAATATTAGGCTGTTTGCCTTCAAGAAATGTGGTTTGGCA
The DNA here is from genome assembly GCF_040938575.1 of Ambystoma mexicanum. NCBI lineage: Eukaryota > Metazoa > Chordata > Amphibia > Caudata > Ambystomatidae > Ambystoma > Ambystoma mexicanum. The sequence continues at coordinate 1,341,717,063 of NC_090929.1, read as the reverse complement.
AAGCAATCTAAGAACATTGGCGCATGCATTGACAAACTGGCACAAAACTCTTTCTGGAAACCTAGAAAACCACTCAATCAAGAGTTCCTTCAACATTGCACTTTTTTGGAACAACCAGGTCGATTATGTACATATTTTACAATTGGACAAGCACAATCCACTCCACAGACATGAGCATAAAGGCTTCAAGGTTGTCCTGGCTGAGGTGGTTTCTTAGGAAAGTTTTAAGATTCTTCAATTTTGAAAAACATCTTTCACATGCTACTTGTGTACACTATAAGGTCAAGATAAACTTGTATGCCAAATACAATTGCAGATACGCACTACTGAAAAGTGTATACTTTTTTCGAATTGAGTAGCAATATTCTGCACAGTTACATCATGTATTACATTAGTAAATGTTTAGGTTGGTCTCTTCTTGTGGTGCTGGATCTTAACTAAAAAGGGCTTCAAAGGCATACTCTTCTGGTAGTGTCCTCTTCAGTTTAATCGACTTGGTTGCAAAGTCTTCCCTTATCCCCTGTACCGTCATGGGGTCATCCAGTCTTTCAAGCAAGGAGTAAATATTTCTAAGAGCATTGTCGGGTATTATTCATTGAAATGTCTGGGATCCAGGCATACTATATCAGTGGCAAGAGATGAGTGTGTTTTAAAATGACGAGTTAGGCTTTGAATAATGTTGTCCATAATAGCATTATGTACACAAACTATAAATCAGTCTTTAGACAAGGTGATTGGATCATCCCATGGACTCATTCCAGGCATCCTCTTTTTGTGGGACACTCGCCCCTCTGGAAGTGCAGTTTGCACTCCTTTAGCATAGCCTCTTTCTTCCAAGCCCACGTTGCCCATTATGCACATTTGCTGCACAGTACATGGAATCAACATTTCTTGACTACGCAGCAAGCCCTTTAGAAGTGTCCAAGACCATTTTTTGTGCCTGGAGGATGTCCATTCCACTTGTCTGGAGGTAATTAGATGATGGGGTTATAGAATTAAATACTCAAAGATGTAACTGGCTGTGAGCACTGTTTGCAATTTGCACAAAGCCTCAGCAAAGTTTAAATCTTGGTAACAGATGTTTGATTTGAATGTATCAGTATTTGAGCCAATATTATTGAGTGCTACAACCACATCAATGAACATTGCTTTGATCAGGTTATTAAAGGAGCCAAAAACATTCCATAGTGCTGCATTCTTTTCCCACCACCTTCTTTCTCCTATTATTTGGACTGTGTGGTCTTCCACAGACAGCTCACACCACACATCCATCCTTTTGTAGGACTCCTGGAAAGAAAACGGCTCACAGGAGTTTAACAGGCCAAACAAAGACTTGGATTCATTTGATGCTTGTGTTCCTTCTACAAGTACAGGATTTAATACATTTGCATAGCAGCAGGCATGTATTTGATCAGGGGATTCCTTACTGACCTAGGATGTGAAACCATTGTAATGGCCCTGCATATTGGATGCATTATCAGTTGAATTTCCAATGCAGTTGCTTAGGTCAAGACCATCATCTTTAATAACACTCTTCACCAACTCAAACAGACCCTTTCCAGTAGACAAAGTGCAGTTGGTTACTGCTAGCAGGCGTTCAAGTACAGTGTATGTAACATATCTAATAATTATAGAGCACTTATCAGTAAAACTCACATCTTGGGTCTATCTGAATTGAAAATAGTCCTGCTTCCTTTATTTCTTGACTGATTACCATTTTAATCAGTTTAGAAATGGCTTCAATCACATACCCAACTGTAGTCTTTGACATGATGTCTGCCCAGTTTTCTTTTGGGATTTGGTTTGAATGGCCTCAATATGTTTCCTTAGAGGTTGGTCACATTTACTAAGGAGCAGAAGGATTTCAAGTAAGTTGCCATGATCCAGCTCTTCGTTATCCAGCTCAAACATGCTCTCTGATTGCCCATGAAAACTGAGCCCCCTTTTCCCAATGACTTTTCTAACATCAATGAATCGCTCCAATATGTCTCTCCTGTTTGTGATTTGCTCAATTCGAGCACATTTCTTTTGGTGGAAGAGTAGACCACTTACATCGACCCTTGAAAAGGTCATCATATGAAGCCATGCACCTCTGATGACCTTGGCTTGCCTCATCTTCTACAATGCACTGGTAAGCATGCCTCCAGTTTTTCATCCCATTGTTGAAAGGACCCCTCTCTCCATGTTTAGGAAAAGCCATACAAACTGTGCAAAAACAAGCCTTTTGTATTCCAGAGTAACTTAACCAGTGCCCTTTACTCCCATCCTGCCTCCAAAATGCTAACTCTGCTTTAATTTGTTTATGTTTGGGAAATTGAACTGATTTGTGCTAAAAGTAATGGGAAAGTTGATCTAGTTTTGGACGTTGACGCAAATAGTCTGCCACCTGTGGATCATCTTTCTGTTGTTTGTGCTTCACACCCCAGTTCCCTGAGTCTTCTGTTTGTAGTAAAGCAGATAAACATTAATCCGAATGTCTAGCACCTGGCACTTCCTCTGGGGGGATGATGATGTCTCCAATTAGTTCAGACACACTTTTTACTGCCACTTCCTCCTTGGGGGAATCTCAATTGTCTGTGACAGAATGCTACCACTACTACCTGTCACTTCCTCTAAAGGGATATCCTCAATTCTTTCTGACAGACTTGTTTCTGCCACTTCCTCTGTCAATGCATCTTCAGCGATTTGTAAAAGAAAGGCACCAATGGCCGCCACTTCCATTAAAAGAGATATCCACAATTCTTTCTGACAGACTTGCTTTTGCCACTTCCTATGTGGGGGCATCTTCAGCAGTTCGTAAGAGAAAGGCACCACTGGCTGCCACTTCTTCTAAAGGGATATCCTCAATTCTTTCTGACAGACTTGTTTCTGCCACTTCCTCTGTGGGGGGATCTTCAGCAGGTTTGTAAGCGAAAGGCGCAACTGGCTGCCACTTCCTCTAATATAACATCCTCAATTCTTTCTGACAGACGTGTTTCTGCCACTTCCTCTGTGGGAGCACTAGTCCTTTTCATTTTTACAGTGTACCTTTACTTCAAATTCTTAAGAGGAAATGCATCCTTGGTAATCTCTCTTTTGCCCGAGCAAGTTACAGAATCGGCTCAGGCCGAACAATCAAGCTTTGCCAGTTTCCCAAGTCACAACTAGACAGACACACACACATAGAATATGTGGCTTTGAAGGTAGTTAAGGTGCCTACGTTGCAAACGTTTATCAATGGCACTGTGGCGGAGCCTTTCATATGCATGATGGAACAATTCCAACTCAAAGAGCTGTAGGGATAAGTATGTAGGGGTAACTGAGGGACGTGAAGAGCAGGGGTTCTTGTATAGGTAAGGGGTTCATATAGAAAATGCAAACATAATGAATGGGCAGCGTGTGCACCAGATGGAAATGCACACACCATCGCAGTGAGCATGTGTTTAAATTAGTTAACTTCAGGGAAATGTTCCATTGGACTTAATTTGCACCAACTTTAATAACTAATATACATTAACATACTAACTTAACCTCCCATTTAACAAACTGAATTCCCTGTCCTTAACATGGAGTGCACATTGGTTCATATGAAATAGATTGGAAATGATTTTGAAATGCCCTTCTGCAATGAGTTATGAGATGGCTGGTTTCATTAAATGTGCTGCATAGCAGAAGCTGTGAATGTGAAGTATTCGCTGCTATAAAGGCCATTGTGTTTTTGCACAAAGCAACAGGAAGAGAGATGCACCATTTATAGTTTAGCAGGCATTGTAAAATCACTGAGCAGGTTGGGTGATGTGGGCATGTTCAGGAAGAGAGGCAGGTCCTTCTGAATGACAGCAGTAACTTTCAAAAGTAGCTGAGAGGGGTTGAGTTTAGATGGGCAGGCTGACTTGCATTTAGGCATGCAGGGATTCTGTGCTGGGAGCTGGGCTGTGACAGGCAGTATGAGACGCTTTGCCGGCTGAGGCAGTGCTGATGAGTTGCTGAGGTTGTGACATCCCTTATCGGTGGCGAGCAGAAAGAGGTGTTTTCCACAGCCAGCAGCGCAGGAACCTCACCAATTTCAGGGTGAATATGGTTCAGAAGTGAGGTTTGGCTGCATGGATACGTGTTTAGTAGCTAGTCAGGGTTAGAAGATTGCTTTCATGCCTAATGTTGATTAATGTTTAAAACTAACAGAGTTTTGAAAATTCATAAACAAAGATTGATTTGCTGTTTTATTTCTATTTTGTGTCTCAAGCTGCATCTCCTGCCAATTTTGTTTGTGTAGAAGGACATTAGTAAGACAAAACTGGGGGAGCCTTTTGATGAGGGCAAACTGTGTAATCTATAATGTAATATCTTATTTTTCTATTTTGTACACATGGCTTAGACAAATTATGTATTTTATATGAACAATTCTGAACATCATTAGCATATAAAATCATAAAGCTAAGACATATTGAGTCAGCGTTTCATTGCATAACTGCACTCACTGGCACAGAGGTTGAGAGTTCACAGGGACTAGCCTCATTTTACTGTAGGTGGTAATACAGCAAGTTTACATGTTGTGTGCTTTGGCTGCTAGAGCATAACGCAGCATCGTAGATAAGTTGCTGAGAGAAACATTGATACTGTCACATATAAGTGTAATAAGTTCAGTATCTATTAAATTGAAATATCCTCGGATAAAGGACTAATGCATTACCACAATAAAATATACCACAATTTACCACAATAACAAAATATCACAAGATTAGGAGTATCGCCTCCAGAAAATAAAGTTGACATATTTGGTGGGTTGGCTAGGACATAATTCATATGTTCTCTTTCATTTGGTGGGAAATGTCCCCTATGCTGATTTCCATTGTCATTTAATCTATCCACATACTGGGGTCTTTCTTGCTGGCCATATATAATTGTATTAGGGTCAAATCTGCTCTGTGCCCCTTGTGTCTGGTATGGGCCATTGTACATTTGACTTTGCTGGTTATTCATGCCTGACATATCAGGGTGGAATCCTACCCTAGGAGTATTGCCTACATCCCTAGGGCTAATGTAAGGCTCTTTGTTGCTTGGATCAACTGATTGGAACATAGGAGCTTGGGGTGATGTCCTCTCTGGCGACACGCTCCCTTGATTATGTGTCATGTTGTTTCTTGCTCGTGGTTGGGCTGATTCAAGTGCCATTTTTACAGATTTTATCTCCATTACTGATGGTGTGGATACTTTAGATTTTGATTTCATCTCTTTATTGTTTCGTCCTTCCTCTCTCTGACAATAAATTACCTCATACAGTTTAGTCCCCTATTCTATTATCCATTCTAATGGTTTTTCCCTGTCAAATTTGTGAATTAACTGTGATATAAGATCTTTTTGGAGACCATAAAAGTGTGTAGCCCTAAATTCTAAATGATTAGGAGTAAAGGACACATCAAAACGGGAAAATGCTTTTTACTGTTCTACTAGAACAATCAGAAAAAAACGGATGCTCAGAATGGGACATAGAACGCATCCCAGGGAAAATAAAGAAAAAGCTAAAAATGTATGATTGGATTGAGACCCCAGAAAAAGCAGAGAAGCATACATCCCTGACCCACCATACAATCAATACACAAAGGATTGACGAGACAAGAAATTATCTAAAAAACATTCCAGATAAACATCTACGCACAACTTTCCTAAGAGCACGCTTGAACGTCTTGAAGATGAAAGAAATGTTATTCTTCAGAAAGCAGGCGCAAGACAAAAACTGTAGATACTTTAATACCTCGGAGACCGAAACAGTGCAACATCTACTCCTTCACTGTCCGGGTACAGACAAATTCAGAACAATTTACCTGCAACCACATAGACTAAAACATCTTACCAAAAGTGAAGAAGAGTGGTGGAACAGGTTAATGAGTGGAGAATCCACCACCCTGACCGTGGCAACAGCCAAGTTTCTTGAAAGCCTAGCGCTGGAAGACAAATCAGTTGGGAACAAACAGAAAACCAATGATTTTAAAGAAGAAAACACAGATGGAAGAGAATTTTAACAGCACAAAAAAAACAGAAATATACCACATTCTCCTTCAAATCACTAGCCAAGAGAATGATTTTGTAAAAATTGTAATACAATTAAACACAAAAAAAATAATAATAAAATTTAAAAAAATGCTTTTTTTAATTCTTGGAGGAACAGACGAGGGGGCATATCTGCTTTTCAGTCATGCTATATGCTGTGTTTCTGGCCTCTTGTATCGACTGGCAAGGTAGGAACAGATGTCTAACCTCTTTCTCAAAGTCTGCCCATGCCAGGTTTTCCTGTTCATTGAGACCCTGAATGACACTAGCAGCTGTTGAGTCAAGTGTTAGGTGAAAGTACTGTCTATACTGTTCCCTAGGTATCTGGAGGTCTTTGAATATATAGTGGACTGTTTCTAAATGGTCATCCATGCAACAATCGCCTCCCTTTTTGAATGGTTCAATCAAAGTCTTAATTTACTTCATTTTTTTAATAGGGCTACATAGTGCATTTTGGGGTGCATCATTCTGTCGCTCATTTCTGTTGTGTGGTGGGCAGGACTGACTGGATCCACAAGCGGGTGAATCATACTCTCCCAATAGGCTATAATCAGGCCTGACCACAGGAATAGCTACTGGTACATTGTTCCCTCGGGCAGAGCTAGGGATAATCTCAACTCCATTAAATGTAGTGCCTTGTCGCTTTTCCTGAGATTTAATACCAAATGTTTGCTGTTCCAGATCCTTGCATTGTCTATGAAGTTGTTCTGCCTACTGATAAAGATTGGAAATCACATCCCTAATTGTATTGATCACAGCCTGCACTTGGTTTATCTAAACTTGGCACTGGACAACATCTCTGTCTTCCCTGTCATTCTCTTCCAAAACCATTTCTTGTTCTATAGCACAAAATTCTGTATCGTTCTCCATGCTATTGCTTCTAAGTGTCTGTAATTCTGAAATGGCATCATCCTTGTCTTGTCTTATTACATCTAAGATCCCTTTTAGGTGCATCAATTCCTGCTCACCCTCTTTAAATTGCTTTTCCTTCTGAGTTAACTGATTATACATATCATTACATTTAGACTACAATTCTGTATCAGACTGCTCTAATTCTATGTCTAAGGCACTTTATTTGATCAACTGCATCACCCAAACTGCCCTGCAACTTATTAATCACTTCAGAATCATTTCCTTGCATTTTCAAAGACTGGTGTAGGAGAAACCACAATTAAGCACATAATCGTATTATGTAATCCTTTTCCCCCTTCCGGTCTGGAGCGTTAAACAGTCTCAGAAAGCATACCTATATGATGCTCTCTTCCTCAAAAATATCCTGCAATGGTTCTTTTTGCAATTCCCCGCATATTCGCTCTTTCCATAGAATTGTATTTCCGGACGACCAAACTCCACGGGCGAAAAGTTTCCCTCAAGGTAGTTTGCCAAGTCAGAAAAATCAGTTTCAAATTGAGATATGGTGACACTGCGCACAATGCTGCACAATCACTTCACAGAATGAATTCACTTTTATGTGTAGCCAATGTCAAAATGCCTAATGCACTGCCACACCCAGTAACTGTTTTAAAGTTCCCAAAGGTCAACACACCAAATGTGTTAGATATATTTTATGTCCCACGCCATTATAAAATAAAAAATAATAATAATTTTGCATTTATATAGCACTACAAACCCTCAGGTATCTGAGCGCCGCTTATTATTACTCATGGTGTGTGGTGCTCACAGCTTATAACCAATCAGGACCACCAGTCAACCACGGTCACAGAATGGTCACGCCGCGCTCCCCACCCCCTATGGCCCATGAGTTCAGAAGCAACACAAATAGAAATCAATCTCCTGAGAGGTACCAGAATAGGCCCAATCAGGGTGAGTTTAATTAATATCGACCCAGCCCGCAAAGAGAGGACTCCAGGGACATGGACAGATTTCAATGCCTAGTGGCCCAAGTTAAAATGTAGTCTGAGCAAATAGAAAAACTCTGTGCTGTTCAAAAACAGCAGCCAAGTGAAGGTGCAGAATGCCATAGGAGTGACAGTGTGCGTTCTGACAACAAGTGACTATTTATTAGCCCTTGCATTGATAAAAACACAGAAGCCCATGAATCACCATTGTGTAACAGTCCTGAATTGATTGCTGATCCAAAAATAAGAATACAATTGAATGAAAGTGAGACATGGAATGCGCACACACACAAAATGAGTGTGTGGTTCAATTTAGAGTTGAATCAGACTATTGAAGTGGGTGCTGACAAAGAACAAAAAGGGAGAAATGAACAAGAACAACCTAAAGAACAGATATAGATTTAAAAGGAACATTCTATGTGAAAATAAAACACGTGGTGGAGAAGTAGGGGTAGCTGTTAGAATATCCTCTCTTAATAGTTAAAATACTGTAGAGAGGCATCAGCTTCACCTCACTGATGATCCCCAACAAGGGTGAAACACGTGTATGGGGTTGCTGGTGGTACTCTCGTTCAGATTGGAATTGCCATTGTATTTCGGTGCTGGACTGCCCCTGGGCAGGACAAAGACTGATATGCAAATGGATATTTCCCATCTGTGAAAAGCACAGTGAGTAAAAGCAGTGGCTGCGAACTCTCAAGTGGTTAATAACCACTGAACAGGTTATCATGTCTGTTCTTGCGAGAGAGGGGCGCCCGCTACCTTTGTAAAACTATTTTTTAAGGAACCTGGGATTGGTAACCCTAGGTCTCCTGGGGGCAACCAGACGTGGTCTCCCTCTCACTGTGCTTAGAGAGGCATCAGCTTCACCTCACTGATGATCCCCAACAAGGGTGAAACACGTGTATGGGGTTGCTGGTGGTACTCTCGTTCAGATTGGAATTGCCATTGTATTTCGGTGCTGGACTGCCCCTGGGCAGGACAAAGACTGATATGCAAATCGATATTTCCCATCTGTGAAAGGCACAGTGAGTAAAAGCAGTGGCTGCGAACTCTCAAGTGGTTAATAACCACTGAACAGGTTATCATGTCTGTTCTTGCGAGAGAGGGGCGCCCGCTACCTTTGTAAAACAATATAAAAGAATGCCATGCTGTAGCTAAGTCAAAAAGTTCAGTGGAAGTATATCTTCAGAATGGCTGTGTGCCTAGCGTCACAGTCATTCTCATGTGTGTGGAGATTTATTTTGACCCCAAGATAAAATGGCAAACACAAATAGATGAAAACACATTGGCCCTCATTACGACCCTGGCGGAGTGGGTCTACGCCAGCGGTATTCGCGGCGGACCCGTCCGCCCTACTACGAGATCCCGTAGCGCCATGGTGAGTTTTCCGCCCGTTTTTTCCGGGCGGAAAAATCCATGGCGCTACGGGACCTCGTCGTTAATTACGCCACCGTAATTTACGGTGGCGTAATTAACTCCTTCCCCACTCCCATTATACCCTATGGGGCAAAAATGGGAATGGGGAAGGGTAAAATGGGGATTGGGGATTTACCGCCCCGCCAAGGTCGGAATGGGGCGGTAAATCCGCCAACCCCCATGGCGGTATCGGCAGCTTTCCGCCGTGCTCCATGGTGCATTTTGCACCACGATCTCCGCCAGGGTCGTAATGAGGGCCATTGTGTTTTTATTTAAAGGAAGACGAAGGCAAGTCCAACGTTACTCCAGAGATAAAAATAAGAAAAATACATTTCTTCTCTTTCTGAAATACACATGGGAGATGGGCAGCCATGGATCCATATACATATAAATGGGCATTCTGAAATGATAAAAGCCCCTTTAGCACTTGAGCAGGAAAGAATTTTCATTAATGAGAAAATACTCCATCATATAGTTGACAGGGAGGAGATCCCAACATTCAGAATAAAGAACCAACACATTTTTGGTTGGGATGACCCAGAATAAGGACAAAGGGTTGTAGGAAGATGCATGTTATAGATTGCAATTGATCCTAAGAGTATCCATTACAATGTGTGGGTAGTGAGTGGAACACAAAATAAATGTTACCTGGGAAATGACATCATACGCAGAATGTGTATGGTGTTAGACTTCCTCAATCAAAAAGGCTTGGTCCAGATTGGGAGGGGCTGCACCTGAATTTGAGGACAAGAGACAAGGTTATCAGTGCATGCAGATGGCCCCATACGCGACAGAATTGAAGGTGAAAAAGGCTATTACCATCCCTGCATTTACCAGACAAGTTACTATAGAACTAGTGCACAGGACAGGAAGGGACAACAGTTAAAAGATTGTGAATCATTTGTATGCCTAAATGGATCCATGAGGCAGCAAGGGCCAGAATACAAATATACACCACTGATAGAAATTGGGGATGGAACCATTACAATCCTGGTAGACAATAAAGGATACCAGGATATTCATTTGGAGGAGAATCCAGTGATAGGAATGGCAATACAAAAATCTCATTATACTGCAGATTTCACTAATGCAGTGATTGGGAACATCTCTGAAAGGTATGTGACTGTGCAGGTTGAGTTGCCAGAATGTATGCCTAAATGGATCAATGAGGCAGCAAGGGCCAGAATGCAACTATACACAACTGATAGAAATTGGGGATGGAACCATTACAATCCGGGTAGACAATAAAGGATACCAGGATATTCATTTGGAGGAGAATCCAGTGATAGGAATGGCAATACAAAAATCTCATTATACTGCAGATTTCACTAATGCAGTGATTGGGAACATCCCTGAAAGGTATGTGACTGTGCAGGTTGAGTTGCCAGAATTGTTGGACTCTCAACCTAAAAGAATCTTTAAAGTTCAGTCAGTTTATCCTTACGAATCAAGTGAAATAGTGTGCTGTCATCAAGATGATTGCATCCTATTTGATGTAAACGAAAATAAAACAGAAAAACAGTATATTGAAATGGAAGTCAATATTCCAAAATATTTAAATGTGTCAACTCTCCAAAGCGGTACAGTCACACGGTTAGATGAAAATACTGAGGTTCCACGATTGGAGGACTTCACAGAGTTCTCTAAAATGGTAGAAGAATAGGTTCAGGCTGCAGATGCGTGCACAAATGAAGAAGAAAAGGACCAATTTAGGAATTTAAAGAGGTTTAAATTGCTGTGTAATTTCCGGGATTTGCGCCAATTTAAAGAAGTTTAAATTGCTATGTAATTTCTAGGATGTGCGCCAAATCCGCGTGTGGCGCACACCTGTGCACGCGTCATTTCCACATCCCGAACGCCGTGTGCGACGCGCACAGCGACGCGCACACAACATCAGCGCACACATCAAAAAGGGGGCAGAACAAGGGGCGGAACACGCGGAATGGGGAACCACATGTGAAAATAAGGGCGTAACAGGGGAAATACCACTGGGAAGTACACGGAACGCCAACACGCACACAAACAATACGTATTCATGGAATCGAATAGGGAAAACCCGTGCACGTCAAAACAAATGCACACGCACAATTACGTCCACCACACGAAAGCAGGCGGAAGCGCCCTCACGCAGCATAAAAGTGCGTGCAAACAATAAACAAGCAAATACAGCTACGATGAATGTCCCGTTCCTCGCAGCAGTGATCGTGAGACACCACAGGAGGAGGAGAATAGCCAGGCCCTGCATTCTTTTGCCCAGGACCAGCCTTTTTGGGGTGCTTGATGACCAGGTCTGTGGTAGGTATAGGTTTCCACCTCATATCATCCTAGAGCTGGTCAGGGAGTGGGAGGATGACCTCTCATCGCCCACCCTGTGCTCCCACTCATTGAGCCCCTTGGAGAAGGTGGTCAATGTACTGCACCTTTTGGCCACTCGGTCATTTCAGTGGACAACTGCCATAGTGGGGGGGTTCTCACAGGCCACGCAGTAACGCTGCCTACACCAGGTCTTGGCAATCATCACTGCGTGCCCCTCAGTCCGCAGGCACATATACATGCCCAGAACACCTGCAGACTAGGCAGACTGTGGTCCTGGAATTCTACAGGGTGGCACACTTTCCCAAAGTGCTTGGTACCATAGATTGCACCGGTGTGGCCCTATGTCCACCTAGGGCCACAGAGCACATCTTTCGAAACCCCAAGCACTGGCATTCCATCAATGTGCAGGTGGTATGCAATGCCAAGGGGATCATCACCTTTGTATATGCAAACTTCCCTGGTTTCACAAAGGATAGTTTCATATTCAGAATGTCCGCCCTGAGCCGGGCCCTGGAAGCTGGGAAGCATGGCGACACATGGCACCTAGGTGAGTACAAATGCCTGTGCACATGCATAATTGTCACACAAAGACAAATACAAACGCCCCACTAATGACAACTATTATCACCTTACCAGGGGACAGTGCCTACCCTCTGAGCACCTACATGATTACGCCCTTACGGAACCCCACCACACCACCCCAGGTAAGATACAACACAGCCCATATTGCAACTAGGGCCATAGCAGAGCGCACATTTGGAGTGCTCAAGTCATGCTTTCACTCTCTTGACCACTCTGGTGGCCAGCTACTATATGCACCCCCAGTAGTGTGCAGGATCATTGTGGCAGCATGTGTCCTGTACAACGGTGCAACACGGCATGGTGTACTGGTGTACATGGTGGTGCCCCCACATCCCCAAACACATGCATGGCCGCTGCGCATGGGAGGGGAAAGGGCATGTGGCGAGGCAGCCCATACCCAGCTTGTGGCCACATTTTTCACCTAAACTCCAACCCCTGTGGAGTGCACATAGGCCTGGCACATACCAAGTCACAATCGATGATGGCAAAGGGACAGTTAACTGTCACTACCTTACCACCCTGAGAATGTGTCCATGGGAGTGCCACATTGTGTGCATCCCTAGATACTTAAACACAGCCAATCCCATGTGACCAAAGGGAACACATTCAAGCCATTCCCCCCGTTGCTAAACAGGGCATGAAAGGACTGGCATGCCAACCAAACCCTCCCAACACTCCTCAACCCCTAACTGCCACACCATACCATGGCATGCAATGTGAACATATCCAACCATATGCACAACACCTGGCACAATAGTCATGAAGTGCCATGTGAGAAATGTAAGTAGTCACCAGACAATTATACCTCACATGGAATCGGAAAAAAGGAGTGACCAAAACCTCACACCATGAAAACGGTGCCACAAATGCATGCCACCAGTCTTTCAAGCAACAAAAGTCTGAATACCTTTTGCCATGCACACTGGACAATAGCAACTAGCCATATCAAACACTGCACAGCACAGTGAGTGTGCATTGCATTCGTGAAAACCACTCTGCATCATTTCAAAAAATGGCATACAACCAAATATCACCCTATAATGCATGTACACGAATAATGACTCGGAAGTGAACATGGATTGTTGTGACACAGCATGCATGAGAAGTCAATCTGGGTGCAATGTATCTGGGGCATTGTTGCCTAAGTGTATTCATCCATATGGACATGTCTAGAATACATGCATGTGAAATTAAGTGAATGCCAGCATCCCGTACACAGCACATATGAACATAGCACCAAAGACCCCACTGTGTCTCAAATCACACCCATCCCCTAACACGTCAAAATAAATCACTACATTGCATCAGCCATTGACCAGCAGAACATATCATGTACAGAGTACACCACATCGGCAATGGCAGACAGTGACCCATCACTGAATTATAGAAATTGATGAAATGAACAACACACAAACTTCATCAAAGTGCATCAATGAGGGATTGAATAAGGGAGAAGAACAGTACATTCCTACATGTCCTTCAAACTGCCCACAGTGTGAGAATGAACTGGAAAAGCAAAGTACATATTATACATGCCAGGACCAATAAGGGAGAGCCTAGGGAGGGAATGTAGGCTGACATAACTAGCATCAACATTCCTATGCCTGATGGGAATAGTCGCAGTGCAGGAGTCACATTAGGAGGGGAGTGACGGAAGAGGATGGAAGAGGTGAGGAGAGTAACAAAACAAGCGACAAACTATCGTAGGTCTACAAAGAATCAACATAGTGCTGGGAAGGCGGAGAAGAAAGACAGAAGGGAAATGAGAGATGACCTGTAATCAGTGGTGGAGGGACTAATGATCAAATAAACTGTCAAAATAATACTTAAAATGGTGAAGGTGGGGCGTGGAAGGACGGAGGCAGAAGGGCAAATGTCTGCAAAGAACAAGCACCTATGTATCACCATGGTCAATTGCAATTGGGCTAGTGGTTGAAAATGACAGCCAGAGGACAAGGAGGAGGCCAAAGGGGGGGTGGAGAGGGAGAGGGAGGAAAGAAGGGAGGAGGGGGCCAAGCTCAAAATGACCATTCGGGAAGATGGTGAAAGAAAGCACACACAGGGGGCAGAGGGAAACCTGCCGGCTAGAGGAGAGTAGGGAATGTGATGATAGAGGGGGGGAGACAGAGGGACACTGACAGGGGCAGGGGAGACAGGTGGGCCTTAAAGTGACTGAGAAGGCATGTGAACAGGTCTAGACTGGAGCACCTTAGTGGGCTTTTCATAGTGGTGGCAGGCTCAAGCATCCTGGTTGGCCGGATTGTCACAAGGGCCAAGTGCAACAGTGGGGGGGATCAGGTCCAGGACACAAACTGAAAATTAAAATGACAAACAATGTAGTCATAACTCAGATGTCACATCCAAACACCAGCAAGGGCTGGGAAAAGTCCAAAGTGGTGCTAGCAAGGAATGGGTGGTTGTTGAAATGCGTGGTGACAGGGGTAACTCAGCGTGCAGCCTTCATGTGGCATATCAAAATCACTGTGGGAAAATTGTCCCAATTCCACATTCTCAGCACATGGATCCGTCCCACCTTCAGTGTGTTGTATGCAGACAAAGGGTGCATGGCACCAGCTACAGCAGGAAGTGCATCAACATAAACATTCAATACATAACAAACATCTCAAGCAACATGATGAAGTGCACAGTCAGCTTAATACTCACCAAAGTGAAGTGCAGACATGCATTGGAGAACCCATCTGGAATGCACACTAGGGGTGTACACACAAGTAGAACTGCAGGCTGGCCACAGATATGACGGAAGCCCAATGCCCATGTGTGATATGCTGTTACACCGAGCCATCCTTGCGAGCCCATGGAAAAGGGAAGCAGGAGTAGCATATGTGTCAGGACCCCAAGCAAAACACATACACAATACAAGCCTGAATGGGCCCAGCAGGAACATACAGTGGATGCCTTCCGATGCCACAATGCGCCACACTGTCACATGTATGCACAATAGACAAAATCAAATTGAAAAAAAAGAATTCTAAAGAAAATACAAATAAAATCAAATAATCTATTGAAAGAAATAAAATGAAAAGAGTAACGAATGAAACAAAAGCAAAATCAATAAAATAGAAGAAAACCTGAAAAAAACATAACAAATAAAAAGCGAAGTGAAATAATTGAAAAATAACAGCAAAATAACAGAAAAAATTAAATCAAATTAAAAATTGAAATGAAAAGATAACATACTTACCAAAAACCATACAAATTTGATGAAAAATCTGAAATATTTACGGATTAAAAACTGCAGAAAAAAAGAAAAAAAATGTGCAGGAAAAAAACACAAATGGCCATATATGACCCAGGGGGTGGGAGGTGCACCCAGGAGGGGGGAGGTAAAGGCTGCACTTCTACACCCACATGTGTAGATGTCGAGGTAAAAAAAAAAACAACCTCACTGGGCTATACGCCTGCACGGCCCAATCTATGTGGGAGATAGGTTGTCATCATCACCCTCTGGATCTGAATCAGAAAGTGGAAGTGGTGTAATTGACTCACCAGGCAAAGCCACGCCTTGCCCCTCAACGGCCGCAAGTATGTGGGTCTGGTAAGCCAGGTCCTGGTGGGAATGAGACTGAGGCCAGCATGCATTAACTCACGTGTCACACGTGCTTCCTCCTGCAGGGACTGACGTGTGAGACGGAGTTCTGCTTGCATGTCCTCGCATGGAAAACGGAGTGAATCCGGCTTGCATGGAGTTCAGCCGAGATGGTTCTTTCATGCTGTTCAAGCCTGTCTTCTGTCCGCCTACTCTGATCCATCGAAAGGTCAGCTAGAGTAGATCGGAGGGCTTGTTGTTTCACCCTCAGGGCCTCACGGTGTGCCTCTGCTTGAGCATTAAGTGTTTCACGCAGTGGCGCCATTTCAGCCCAGTGCACCCTGTCATACACTGTCATGACCAGCCTGAGTGAGCGGCATGTGGACTGCGTAGCCCGCTGATGGAGCACAATTTGACTAACAGAGGGGAGGATGGAATGGGTCACACTTTCCATACCTTGAGCAATCATCTCACCTGCTCCCCCCTGTTGCTGTGCTATGGCAATCATGGAACGCACCCACTCAGTTGACCCCGGTGGCACACGGCCACCGTGTGGCCGGACACCACACCTGCTGGGCCCAAGGAGATGTGTTCCTTGCTGGTTGGAGTCACCTGAGTCTGCAGGACTGCATCCCTCCGTCGACCTGATGCCTCAGGAACATGGCCAACTGGTGTTGAGTGTGATCGTGCACCCGTAACCACCACAGGTGGACATTCCAACCCTGCCTGGCCCCATACTGCAGGATTTGCAGAAAGAAGACCATCCAACACAGGATCACCTACCGGCGATGACACGTCATGATGCAGATCCGGCTCAACATAGTGGTCAGAGGATGCATCAGAGCCTGACTCAGAGTCAGTTCTGGACACGATGGCCTGGAGCACCTGTGGGTTCTCGTGGGCTGCCACCCCACGACCACCACTGGTGCCTGGTTGGTCATGTGAACTGACCACCGTGTCTGGTATGACAGCTTCATCCTCTTCTGCCAGTGCGTCATCACCTGCAACATAAAAAAGAAAAACAAGAACACGCACGTCAGTAGCACATACCACACACATACAGTTCACAACATTGACAGACGAATAATGAAACAGCCATGTCACAGGCAAATCAAACCCCAACATGCATCCAGTAGCATTGCAATGCAGGGCCATTCCAAAATCAGTAAAGAATATGTGCAAAATGTGAATGCAACACATGTATTGCATGTTGCACATCACCTGCATCACACACAACCTCTAGAGGGCATACATGCAATTAAAAAATGAGCGATGGTAACAAATAGTCGGCACCTAGCATAAGCATGTGTTACCACACAGATAGACACAGCTAGAAATGTAACCGAACACACCATGATACAGGTAACATGCATGTTCATGTGCAGCACTCAACTACAATCAACTATGCACAGAACATGTGTCATAGGAGGCATCTACGCTAGTGCATTTCCAAACTGTGATGGGAGGGACATGGTTACAAACATGTCAGGTCAACATCACACAGCACCATCATGATTGCACGTTAAAGGGCTTAACTTGGCACAGGAGCGGGTGTGTGTGTTGCAGTGCATGTGTAGCCCCTCAACTTACAAACCAAGATGTACATAGTGATGACAATATTCAAACAATATGGCAGTTTAACGGCAATTGCAGCCATTATGTGCAAATGGCATGCACCAGGTAGCATGGTTTCCATGAAACACTCGCTCTAGGGCCAATAGCAGGGAGGTACTGCATGGCAATGACATGTTCCACGCAGAACTGTGCATTGCCAGACAGTGTAGGTGTACGTTTATTGCGTTTCGTCAGTTAAATGTCTTTACAGCCAATGAGAAGTGGACATGATGGAGGAGAGTTGAGGAACCATCCATAGTACATCCATGCATATTGAAGACAAAACCATTTGAAAAGTGGTCATGGGACTGTAACTGGGGGGGGCATAGCCATGATACAGATGTGCACAGCTCAAAGACATGCGTGATGACACACTGACCTACAGTGAGCATGACATGGTTGTCCTATTGAGATGACACTTGGATCATCCTGGAAATATACAACAATGAGCTGATGGTGACACCTAGGGGCATACATGTAATGCACAAGTAACATGATCCTGCACATATGTGCATGGGGAGCCACTGCCATAGAGTGAGCCACACTGCACCAAGGACAAAAGATGCGTATGACATGATTGCACACATACACAAGTGGCTCAGAGCGCAAACAAGCAAAGGGAGGGGACCAAGGGAGAAAAGGAATTCAAAACAACTATCATACAGGGCACAGTGACATACAGAACACGCTAGTGCATGGAGAAGGGATAAAGGGTTGAAGACCCAGGAAGGGGGAGAAGGGGAATGTGCCAAACAGAACAGACCAAAGAAGGCAAATGAAGTGCAATGATAGAATATCCATTCAAATAGTGGTAGTGCAGCTGCAAGTGGCAAGTGCAAGATGATTTGGACAGGGCAAATCTGATGAGTGCAGACAAAGAGTGCTGGACTGTATGGGTACAAGCACTGGACCCATTGATATGGGAGGCCTGTAGGCAGTGCAGCAGGGAGGCAGGGTGAGCAGGTACCTGATCCGATGGGCAGAGCGTGTGCAGGGGCACAGTGCCAACAGAGAAAACTGTTCAGCTAGGTAGACGAGGGGCTAATGCAGGAGAACGAAGGAAGGTGTTGAGGTGCTACCAGAAGCAGATATATCTCCCCTCAAGATTCAACGTGGCGAGTTGGCAGTTCAAAAGTGAGATCCCAGCTGTACACACAGATCTGCTCCTACCTCATTCATTAAATTCATGAATGAGCTTGAGGGAGTGTGGGGTAGAGGAGCAAAGGACTCAAGGGGGGAGGAATTAGTAGAGGGATTATCAAAGGTATTTTCTACCCAGTCCCAAAGAAACCTTGTGCACAGGGTCTGAAGTAACATCCTTGCATCCACTAGTAGCCAGTGAAGGGGTCACATAGCTGGAATAATGGGATCCCAGAGCTTGTGGCCAAGGACACGTCTTGCAGTCCTTTACCGGATTAGTGGTGGAGGGTGGAGGACAGTTGATTATTGAATGAGACTGTCACAGTACCCCAACCTTGAATGAACCAGAGCTTGACAAACTGTGAGCATGCAGAAGGATGTTAGGAAGGGCACAGTACCCTTGAGGTGGTGGAGCAATAAGTTAATCCATTCCAAGATACATCACAAATGTGTGTGTAAAAGGGATGTGTTGAGTAAAAGGTGACCCATAGGTTCATGGCCTTGCAGGTAGAGGCAGGAGGAGGGCCAAGTGGGGCTGGCAGAGATTGATTGCAAAGGATGGAAAAGGTGCATCAATGAAGAGGATGTCAGTCTTGCTGGCATTCAGACAGAGACCGTTGGTAGTACACCAAAAGCAAATGGCAATGAGGCTATCTGAAATAAGGGCGGGCCAAGAGGTGGCCAAGGGCAGCCAGGAAATGAGTTGGTTGTCAGCATAGCACCAGAACTCGTACAAAAAATGATAATGCAGTAGTTAAGAGCTGGCAGGTGCTCTTTAAGAATTGCGGCCGAAAGTTCGGACCCTTGGTGAACAACACAGGTGGAGAGGGAGATTGAAGATAGGTAAGAGCCAACTTGTAGCTGGGTGAGTCACACATACCAAACACACATGTCATTGAGTTGCACGCATCAATACTCACCAGATGATGCATCATAGTCCATTATCTCTCCCACTCCATGGATGTGTTCCTCTGGGATGAACTCTGAAGCGATCTCCTCATGCTGAGTGAGTTCATCCTCCTCTGATGGTGGCCCACCACCAGTCACCAGAGACATGTTGTAATTGGGGGCACGCTTTTGCTTAGCACTGCGTTTGAGGTCATTCCAGCGCTTGTAGGAGTCCTGAGCTGTGTCCACCTGGAATCCCATGGATGTCACACCATTTGCAACATGCTGCCAGTGGACCCAACTCTGGTGATGTGTTGTATGGCACTGTGGGCCCACAAGCATATCGCGTTGGTGTTCCGACATGTAGCCAAAGGAAGTCCAGTTCCTGATTGCAGAAAGGCTTCTTCGTTGACGTGCCAGAGGCCGGAGCCGTGTCTGGGGTCCCAGCCTCTTGTGCAGGAGCATACTTCCTCCTTTTGGACAGTGGTACTGACCCTGAGGAGGCAATGTGGCCCTGATCAGTGGGGGCAGTGGCACTGGTGGACTGGACCAAAGCAGTGGGTGTTGGTATGAAGACAGTAGGTCTTGCTGGGGTCTGAGTCACTGCCGGGGTAGTGTTTACTTCATCTGCACATGCACTTACCACCACCCGGCTGCTTGGGGAAGCAGATGTCAGTACTGACCCAGATATGTGTGCCACAGTCACAGCCACAGTGGACACACATGAGCCCACCTTCCGGACAAGATGGAAATCGTCCTGGGAGTCCTCCTCAAACAACGAAACATGCGCTGCCTTACCCAGAGCCCAGGTCGAGGTGTCCAATGCTGCACCTGCAGCTACCACCACCAGTGGGCCTGTGACAGCAGATGTAAATTGCTGTTGGGTGATATGGGCGCCAGGTTGTGATGCAACAGCTGCATCACCAGGAACCGCAGGGGGTGGTGGCATGTCTGCACCAGCACATGGCTGTGCATCCCATTCCAGAGGGGTACCCCTGCCTCTTCCATCCCTGTAGCCACCCTGGCCACCCTGGACTCCCCGTCCTCCCTGGTATCCGCACCCACTTGCCCGACCACGTCCAGCCCTTGGAGGATGGCCAGCTTTGCCACGCTTAGCCTTTGGTGGCCTCCCAACCATTGCACCGATGGAAAATGGGCTATGGGAGGTTCACTCAACAATTGTCCTGGACGATTGGCTAGAAGGGGGCAGGGTACTTGATGGTATAGGTACCCAAGTGCCCCTGCAAGGATGTCTATGACCCATGGGGAGAAATGACAGGTCATGCAACGCTCAGACACCCCCTAAAATGAAATAAAAAAATAAAAATACAAAGATGATAAATAAAAATGAATTTAAGCTCACGAAATTAGAATGAAAAATAAAAATGTGTGCACGCGACCCCGGTAGCCCACATGCATGAACATTACCTCCAGCAGTATGGTTTGGCACCAAGGAACACAAAAAACACGTACGCATGGAACACGCGGGCAACAATGACCTCTAAATGGCACGCATGCACAGGGGGAACCACAGTGGGGAAAAAAGCGCGTATGCAACCCACCGTCTGCCTTGCGTGGAAAAAAAAAGAAAACACACGCGCTTGTGTGCATAGGCAACACCCAACCAAAAGAAGAGGTACAGACTTCAGATGCTCTGAAGTAATCGCGTGTGATTCCAGCAGAGTAAACACACGCGTCAGTCTCCACGAACAGCACGTACAGTGTTCTGCTGGCCCGTGCTCACATTTAACCCATGCAGAGAGCAACACCTGCGTGCGTAATGTCACATACGCGCTTACGCATTTGGGCTCTTTCCTCCAATTACACGCATTAACACGTGGACGTGCTGTTTTTCACGTGCGGAATCACTATGTGCTCATCACTAGGGAAACACCCATGCACGTAATGTCACAGACGCGCTTACGCGCTTAGGGCCTTTCCTCGATTTACACGCTGATGTGCAGTTTTTTCACATGCCAAATCACTCCGTATCAAGCTGGCATGCGACAACACATGGAAGACCACGCTCCTGCCCAGAAGGCCATTTTCCTGCCCCCCAGAGCCCCGAGCACGCTCCCACCTGCCATCTGCTGCTGCCTGCCTGCCTGCTGGCCACGTGCCCTGCTGCACGTCAGCCATCTGCAGGGGTCCAGTTGCTGTGACCACCCCTACTGGAACAGAAGACTCCCGACTGGGATTCCATCGCTCCACAGCCCAGCCCCAGGACCCAGTTGCCCACCCACACCCGCCTCGGGGATTGCCATGTCGCACACAACACCATCTGGCACCGTTGGCAACCCCCCAGCAGAGAGGCAGAGGGCTACCAGCTTCAGTGTCAATGAAATTGGTATCCTGGTGGAGCAAGTCCTGGGGCAGTATGATGCCCTCTTTGGAAGTTCACGCGCCGACAATGAAGTATGGAAGAGGATCTGGATGGACATTGTGGCTGCCATCTACGTGGAGGCGGTGGCAGCCTGCGACATTCAACATGTCTGGAAGTGCTGGGAGGACTTCTTGTCCAGGACCCTCAACAAGGCCCGGCGCCTCTTGAAGGCAGCGGATGCTGAGGGGTGCCTGGTCCGCCTTACCAACAACCAGATGAGGTTCCTGGAATGTATACGCCCAGCGCACCACATCCAGGTCCTTGAGAGGCAGATCCGTCCGGAGTGAAGCGGTAAGTGTACATGCATGATGATTGGACACTGTGCATGTTGAGGTGTGTCAGGAGTGTGCAGGTTGGACAAATGTCTTTGTAGGCCCATGTATGGATGTGTATGTACAGGGACATGAGCCTGCCGCATGTGAGTCATGTCATGCTTGAGACACATCAATGGTGTATGTGTTCAAATGCATGCTGGCCGAATGCATGTGTGGATGCACCCATGTTTAAATTTCTGTGTATGTACTGTGGCATGGTTGTGGTGTCATACATGGGTGCTGGTTCCACCTGCATGTATCTGCACTATGTACATGTGCATGTGTGTGTATTTGACAAGTGTGCAACTGTGATACACTATGGATGCATGTAACACTAACATGTAGGAGGCTGATTGGCAGCTGTAACATGGATGGCAATAATATCACTGCGACAGGTGGTTGAGATGTACAGATGCATGTATGTCTGGTGGCGTGTGTGCATGTGTTCTGCACTCCCCGTGTTGCATGTGACATCAGGCTAACCTTCGGCTGCTCATGCTGTTGTATGTGTATGGATGGTGCTGCCTGCTGCAACATTCCTGTTGATTTGCGCATGCGTGTGAGTTGAAATGATATGTGTGTTGGGGAGTGTGATGCCATGTGTGAAGTTTGACACTGCCACTCATGTGTAACTATCATGTGTGTTTCAGGCCATTGTACAGTGCCCTGATGCCTGTGTTCTATCTCTCCCTGTCTGCAGCGTCAACTGATAAAGAGGGCGGAGATGGTGCTGTGGAACAAAGCGGCAGGGATCGCACCGCCAGCTGGAGACTCAAGGCCCGGCTCCCCTCCCAGGTTGTCATCTTGTTGGGGAGTGAGGAGTCTGGTGCCGCATCCATGGCCGCAGCTGCTGAGGGTAGGTCCAAGAGGCGGAGGTCAGAGGTGGACTCCTCGGCAGCAGAAAGGGCAGCTGAGACCCCACAGGGTCCGATGGAGGAAGATGGCATGGAGTCATCCAGGTTGGTGGTGGGTTTGGATGAGGAGGAGGCCATGGAAGGGACACACACGGGGTCCGGAGGGGGGATTCCACTGGTGCTCGTGGTGCAGTCCAGGGGCAGGGACAGGAGGCAGCACAGGTCACCGTGGAGGTGCTTGTGTGTAATCTTGTCCCCGATCCTGTGACTGCATCATCCCGTCCAGACCTGTTCTCAGGGAGGGGATGCGCGAATAACAACTGGCCTTCCTCTCCCTGCGGACATGGCAATCCGGGACCGTGTTGAGCCTGTCCTGGCTGGGGTGGCGTTGTATCAACGGGGCATCCGTGATGATGTGCAGGGTTTTTCGTGAAGACTGTGCACGTTATTTGAGATGCCTCATTGACCGCGTCGACCTACTAGGACAGGTCACCAGTGCTGGATTACTCAGTTTCATGGACCTTGTACCGACCCCCTCCTCAACTGAACCACCTATGCCCCAATCGTCCTCCATGCCATCTTCCAGCCATGTGTCACCTGGGTACCCTGTGGAGCTGCCTCTGACCCAGCGGCCAGGCTGGTGGAGGACACATCCCTGCCACAGTTGGGAGTCGCAGGTCCAGCAGGGGTGGCCACCCCAACAACTGGACCCCAGCACGAGGAGGACGTGCAGGCATCAAGAGCCAGGGCACATGCACGGCAGCAGCAGGCTCAAGGTGGGAGCGATGATGGCTTGGGGCCATCAACATCAGAGGGGCAGGCATCGACCGGAGGGCAGGAGGACCCTGGATTGGGAGTGTCTTCTGTGTGGCAGCGGTTGGGCCAGCAGATAGATGCAGAGCGGCGGCGAGCAGAAGAGGCACAGCTCACTATGGTCACGGCAGAGAACTCCATGCGCAGGCCGCCGAGGCGGGCTGAGTGCCTCGAGGAAATTCGCAGGGAGTTGGAGGTGGACATGGCGTTATCCCTGTGAAACCTCAGGGCCAGGGAACAGGCCCGCCTCCAGGACGTAGAACGGGAGTTCGATGATGCCCTGGCCCGGGAAATCACAAGTGAGCCGTAGGACTTACCCGCCGCCATTGTATTAGGTTTCCTTAATATTTTTCTTTCATTTGGGGCGCATGACTATGCCCCACATTTTTATATAAAGTTGTTTTTAAGTTAGGGTTTTTGATAGGTTTCATTTGGGTTGTTGGGCCCATGGACCCTGGATTTGGAAATTGTATATAGTTGAAGACTGGATTGGACTTCTTTTTTTTTCATTTTTTACCATGGAGCAATGGATTTATTTTTTCATTTGAATCTTGTTTGATGGACGAACCCTTTGGAGACATTTTCATTTGGATTTATTCTGATGCAGCATTCATATATTTTATTTCATTTATTTTGGACATGTAGCCTTTTGTTTATTATTTGTATTATTGTGTGAGTTTCTTTCATTTCCTTGCTTTTATTTTTAACACATTTTGGTTTAATACTTCATTTGTGTGGTTTTCTCTCGTTGGTTTCATGCATGTCATGATGTGGGTTTTCTCATTCACTTGCACCCAGTGTGTGTGTGTGTGTGACGGACATCATGTATTGATGTGCATACTTGCCATTTGGAATGCATCATGTAATGGTGGATTTCAATGTGGGGTAGATGGTATACTTGGTTGGGTGTTTGGGCTGTGGTGGCGTGGGGTGGGATTAGGGTGGCCATAAGGGCCATGTGTGTGGATCGTGATGACATGTTGGGGGGACATGAGTCGGGGCCTGCTGGCAGGTGCCCGTCAATGCTGGATTGTCGGGGGTGCAGGGGGACATGAGTCAGGGCCTGCTGGCAGATGCCCGTCAATGCTGGGTGGGCATAGGCACAGGAGGACATGAGTCGGGGCCTGCTGGCAGGTGCCCATCAATGCTGGGTGGGCGGGGATGCAGGGGGGCATGAGTCAGGGCCTGCTGGCAGGTGCCCGTCAATGCTGGGTGGGCAGGGGTGCAGGGGGACATGAGTCGGGGCCTACTGGCAGGTGCCCGTCAATGCTGGGTGGGCAGGGGTGCAGGGGGACATGAGTCGGGGCCTGCTGGCAGGTGCCCGTCAATGCTGGGTGGGTGGGGTTGCAGGGGGACATGAGTCTGGGCTCACAAGTGTGCCCACAAGTGCATGGTGCCATTTGGGCTGACTGCAGCGCATGGTGAGGGTTGTAGGGCAGTCCCCTGTGGTGTGGGCTGCCTGCAAGGCATGGGGAGGGGTGAAACCGACACCAGGGAGGGCACACAATGCCAAATCGCGTGTAAATCTCCCCAACGCACCCCTCCGAACACACGTATCCCTCTCGCGCTAGCGAAATCGTGTGTAAAACTCCCTGCACACCCCTCAGAATACATGTACCCCTCTCGCACAGGGACTATTGTGTGTCAAACTCCCCACGTACCCCACAAATACACGTATCCCGCTCGCACAGGGCCTATTGCATGTGAAACTCCCCGCATATCCCACAAATGCACGTATCCCGTTCGAACAGGGCCTATCGTGTGTGAAACTCCCCGCGTACCCCACAAATACACGTATCCCACTCGTACAGGGCCTATCGCATGTAAAACTCCATGTGCACCCCTTAGAATACACGTACACCTCTCGTGCTACCGAAATCGCATGGGAATTGTCCCCCTGTGGTGTGGGCTGCCTGTGGGGCATGCACTGGGGGGATGGGCTGCCTGAGGGGCATGCACTGGGGGGATGGGCTGCCTGTGGGGCATTGGGAGGGTGGATGGGCTGCATGCATGTATTCTGAGGGGTGCGTGGGGAGTTTTACATGCGTTTTCGTGGTTGGGGGCTGTATGCTGGTCAACCGGCCTTTGCACCATGTACTGGATTTGTGCGCTGATCATGGCGCACGGGGCGGGGGTGGGGGCATAACTGGCACTGCTGCAGGGTTGCTACGCCACTCTGCACCACAGCTTATTATGGATGTTAAAATCCATGAATACCATGTGCGCTGAAATGGGTTTCTATGAATTACCCCCTATATCAAAAGCATGATCTAAATAACAAAACTATTGCATATGCTAGCAAGGCATTCTCACAGGTTGAAACTAAGTTCAGTAAATGTGAAAAAGCACTTTCAACCACTGTATGGGCGTTCCAACATTTCCATCCCATAGTTCAAGGGCAAAGAGTAATTATTGAAACAAATCGCCAGCCCCTGCAGTTTATGCAAAGTAAGAGAATTAGATTGGAGAATATGGCTCAGTCCATAATTACCTCCTGGACATTGGCACTGTGGAAGTAAGATATGGACAAGGTAAAAAGAGCACAGTTGCCCATGAGCTTGCAGATTTGTATGATTGTGCAGCCGAATGTGCACCCGAAGAAGCAGAAATGGAATGAAGTTTGAATGAATTTGAACAGTCCCCAAACAAAACATTCAATGAAGAGATATGTAGGGATTTACTAACTGTGTATGTGGATGGTTGTGCATACCATGTGGAAAATAACACAGAAAAATAGCTTGTGGCAGAAATTGGAAATATCTGGTTTAAATGTGAAAACATTCCAAGAGTGAGCATGAGGATTGGGCCTGGAAGTAGTCAAGTGGCAGAGTTGGCTGCTATTTACAAAGTAGTTGCTACTTCAGCGGAAAACAAACTCAAAGGGAAAGTTCTAGTAACTGATTCTGATTATGCAAAAAATTGTTTTGTAGAATATTTACCTGGCTGGAAGGTAAAATGTATGCTCACCTATAACAAAAAACACTGAAACATGGCAAGATGATTCAAGCCATAGATAAACTTGTGTCAGAAAATGATTTGATAATACATTGGAGAAAAATCCATGGCCATTTAAGTATGCCAGGTGAAGACAAATAGGGAAATGACAAGGCAGATCAGTTTGCCAAAATTGGAGCTGTGATGGGGGAGTTGTTTCCCATTGAACACCTACTTGGTGAAATACAGGTATATGTGATAACACGCTCCAAATCTCCAAAAGTAGTTGAGCAGCCTGTGGTGCAATGGAGTTTATGATACTCCAGATCAAGACCCAGTCAAAGCACAAAGGTAGGATCTGATTTTAGTCATATTCTATAATCACTTGTTAGGTGCAGAGCAAAATCCTCTGACCGAAGAAGATTGTAAAGGGAAAGGGGAGTTGAGGGTGTTCCTAAAAAACAAAAAGAGAATTAGGTTACAGGATGAACTGATGATTAGAGAATCTGTGACAAATACAATGGGTAGTGCCATTGTCATTTCAGGGACTGATGTTACATCATGCCCATGATACTATAACTGCAGGACACTGGGATTCACAGAAAACTTTGGAAATTTTTAAAGACTATGCTTATTGGCCACACATTTCCCAAGATGTTGATTTATACACCAGTGGGTGTCTAGTATGTGCACAATTCCAACCTGCTTCACCTACGCATAGAGCACCATTAATGAAAAGAGGTTTGATCCTCCCATGGTCTGATGTGCAAATTGACTATGTCAGGCCTGTACAAGGGGAATCCGATATATGTTAACGGTAGTTTGTTTAATGTCCAAATGGGTGGAATGCATTCCAGCACTGGATTGCTGTGCACAAATAGCAGCCACCTTACTTGTGAATAATTTTTTTTTTTCAAGATTTGGGTTACCCCAAATGATAGAGTCAGACCAGGAAAGACATTTTACTAGTGCATTGATGACAAAAGTATGGCAGATTTTGGGTGTGAAAAGGAAACTACACATCTCATACAGCCCTTCCTCTTCAGGTGGGGTGGAACGAAGCAACAGGTCAATTGTGGATGTGTTGAAGAAATGTGTGGATGAAACAGGTTCTAGTTGGGACCTTCGGCTCCCATTTCTATTAATGGCCATCAGGTCGACTCCTGCTAAATCAGCAAATCTCAGCCATCGTGAAATACCGACAGGAAGAAAAATGGTGTTGTCACAGCATTAACTTTAAAAGACCAGTGAGCAGACACTTGTAAATGCCTCCACAATTCACAAATATGTGGAAGAGTTGAGGAAGCACTTACAAAATACATTTGCATTTGTGCAACAGAACTTGAAAAAGGCCGCCGACAGTGCAAAGACATATTACAATAGGAAGACATATGCAAAGAAGTACAAGGTAGGAGATCAGGTTAATAAATTTAATTTTGGAAGGGTAGACATAAAAACTCTACATTTCTTGCAGCATGGCAAGGACCATATAAAATAATAGACAAGATATAACCTGTGGTGTATAAAATAGCTAAAAAGGAGGCTGAGTTGACAGTGTAATAGTATGTCCATGTAAACCAAATTAAACCTTCATTCCCGAAACATGAGGTGAAGAGGCTTCAGCAATCTGATGCCAGTTAAAAAATAATAAGTGCAGAATGGAAGGTTGTCCTAGCCACGGATTCAATGAAAATATTAATAATACATGGAAAGTACTAAGGGGTTCTGGTATGAAGATATAATGTTGGGACGTGTGTATTTTTTAAATTGTTTTGGCTGCATGACATAATATGTATGTCTCTGATTTGTATAACAATACATTTATTTTCAGGTGTTACGGCATGGCAGACGAGTACCTATGGTTGCGCTAAATGATAATGCTATTTATTTCAGATGTTCCAGTAGAAGAGGGATGAAAAATATATTGTGCTGGGTTTTTTATGTGTCTCTTTGTTTTTACTCTAATAAATTAATGTATTGCCTTGTCAGTGCTGGATCCTTGGAGTGGTGGACCCCTGCAGGATGCCACCTGATCAGAGGCCCTGGGAAAACCCCCCCCAGGCCGAAGAAGGGGGGTGAAAATGAAGTCTTCAGAGACCGTGAAGATGGTGACCAGACAAGAGCACTGGCTGTTTCTTATAATGTTAGTTCTGAGAGTATCAGGTGCCATGGTCACAAAGGGACAGGTCATGCCAGAGCCAGGTTGAAGTAGAAGAAGCACCAGGATTTATCTTGGGGAATAGAAGGTTACTGTATCGGAACATGTATAATAGCCTAAATCCTGACTTCATCATCAAAAGATTAAAAGATTTTTGAATGAAATAGAGATTACGTCAAATCATGTGAAGGAATGGGTGCAATCCCACAAGGAGGAAGCTCAGAGGACAACCAGAGAGATCATACTGCAGTTAGAAAAGGTATTTGTGAGTTCTTTGGTATAAAGAAAAGGAGAGGGAAGCGAATGGCAGGTTTATTCATGGCGTCTATTGTGATGATTATCATTGGCGCCATATTGGGCACCACAATGTCCACAGCCAATGCCGTGTCTGTAGCTGCTTTAAGTGCTAAAGCACAGGAATTAACCTATGATTTAAAAATACTACAACAAGCGTTAGATGGAAACAGAGGTGGATAAAATTAGGCGATTAGATATATGTCAATGAGACTACCTTAGTACTGAACGAACAAGCCAAAATTATGGAGCATAGTACCAATGTCATTGTTAACATGATAAATTGCTGCATGGCATTTTAATTGTAGTAAACCCAATTGAGAGGTTGATGGAAACATATTTACTGGAAGTTCAAAGTGCGATAACTGAGTTAATTCAAGGACATATACCCTTGTATTTTGTGTCATCTGATATCATCCATCACATGATGTCATGTATCACACAAAGAGAGGTGGAAATGATAAAGGAAAAGATTGCATTTGAAATGGGTCCATTTGAAATGGTAAGTGCAATGCCATTATACCTATATATGGATAGGATGGAACTAGGTTTCCTGTTATGCGTTCCACACGTTGCTCCAGAGTTGATTTATCAAACCAAACTGGTACATAATGTAGTTTTTTGCCATGGTGAGACATACACACAGATTAGAACTCCAGAGATGATAGCGTTTCAATCCTGGGAACCTGATGTTTATCTGATTCCAAATTTAGATACGTGTGTGAAATTCTAAGAGCCAAATCATATTTGTCCGAGCAAGCCATTTATTCCTGATGCCTGCGCACCACGAGATGCACACCCTCCCAACCTCCTAATGGTGGTGGTTGCAATGGGAATTAGGGACATCAGGGTCTAGCAGGCATGTGTGCAGCAGGACACCAACATTGTGCAAGCCACACATGGGGTTGTTCTGGGGGGAGAGGGGAGAGGGTGTTTTGGGAGTGTTGTGGGGGAGGGGGGAAAGGGTGTTTTGGGAGTGTTGTGGGAGGAGGGTGGAGGGGGAAAGGGTGTTTTGGAAGTGTTGTGGGGGATGGGATGGGGGAAAGTGTGGTGGGATAGTTGGGGACATGCACTTTTTCAGCTCATTATACCTTAATATACTAGTGACTAGTTAAAAAACTTCGTCATTGTGTATGTGTACTTAATTGGGGACAGGGTCCATTGTGCGCTTCACCACAGACACCAGTGCGCTAATACCCATATCCATCCTACATAGTTCAACCATGTGTCTCAGAATATTTGGTTGATCAGATGCTGTTGCACATCGCGTCCCTCCTGGCCATCGCCTCTTGCATGACCAGCATCCCTGTCCCCTCCGTCCTCATCACCATCATCATCCTCATCAGGTGGTTGCATTTCAACTTCAGAGGGCAGTGGCACATTCCGTCTGATACACATATTGTGCAGCATGACACATGCCATGGTGATCTTGGCCACCTTCTCATGGCCGTACAGGAGAGCCCCACCCGACCTGCTTATGCACCAGAACCAGGTCTTCAAAAGACCAAATGTCTGATCAATCACGACGCGGGTACGGGTATGTGCACGATTGTAGTCCTCTTCGTGCCTGTTCTGTGGGTTCCGTACAGAGAAAAGGAGCCACCTCTTCAGGGGATAGCCAGAATCACCTATATGGGTGGAAGAATGGGGACCTGTTAATGTTCACCTCAAGTGCAACCTGTACATATCACACTAATCGACTTTGCATTGTGATTGACATCCACGATTCCCAACATGCATGCAGACGATCTGTGACTGCAATGTGCAAAGGTGAGCTTGTCCCTGCAAGTGGACATGCCCCATGCATGCCTCCGACAGTCATTGACATGTCCTGGGTGAGGCCAGGTTTTAGGTGTCCCTGGGCCAGGCAAATTTGGTACCACCATGCTAGTGTACTGCCATTCTGACACCGATGTTTCCATGCTGTGAAGCATCACTTCAGTGGTGCTATAGGTGTGTGGTTCAGTGCTATGGCTAGGGGTGATCCCTTTGCATGCATTCAAGGGTGCATTGCTGTATTGATGCTGTGCTGCGCTAATTCTGTATTACAATCTTGACGCCATGTTGCAGATTTGTGTAAAATGTGGAGTGGCATGATGTGCAATGTGGATGTGGATGGATGTGTCATATTTGGCAACCTGGATTGTTCTCAATGTTGTGCAGCTTCAAATTGCATATGGGTTCTTCTCAAGTACAGTGTGGCCTTCCCTGATGGACATTGGCCTACATCTGTATGTCCATTTCTCCTACGGACGACAGTCAACAACCAGTTGCAGTATGTATCTCTCCCCCCCACAATCACACTCCCATGTGCTTACCCTGCTACTCACCAGTAGCCACAAATGTTGTCCGGCTTGTCGCCCCATGTAGCGTGGTATGGTTGAGTTCCGCAGGACCATTGAATCATGGGTTGATCCGGGATATCGGGCGCAACAATGTGTGATTATCTTGTTTGCGTCACATACCATTTGGACATTGATAGAGTGGAATTGCTTTCTGTTTCGGTAGACTACTTCATTGTGATGTGGGACCACCAATTCCACATGGGTACAGTCGATGGCCACGATGCAACTTGGGATGCCTGCCAGTGAATAGAAGCCAACTTTGGTGTTTGCGATCTCCTGGGCAGTCCGTGGCAGGGATATGTGTTCATGTGCGTGCTTCAGGAGGGCATCAAGAACCTGGTTCAGTGTGCGTGAGAATACTGGTTGTGAGATGCCATGCTGGTAGGTGCCTGTGGCCAGGAAGTGGAGCACAGTCACCACCTTCAGTAGAGGGGGGATGGCATTTCTGATGTCTATGAGGCTCACAATGTCATCATGTCCACGATGCTGGTGATGGTATCCCAGTCCAGACGGTACAGGGTGTGTATCTTCTCAGGGTGTGGAAACAAAAAAATTGATATGAGGCCGGGAAGCCCAAAGGAAACACACCAACACAGGTTACAAAGGACATACAAAGCGCTTTATTCAAAGTTACAACAATTATCAAAGTCAATTGACATACAGATAGCTATTCGGCCCTCAGAGTAACAGAACGAACCATCAACGGTAGTTCGCCGTGTTAGTGTGAGAGACCGAACATTGGGATACTCAGGTTTTTATACTTTTTATCCAGCCTTGGCCAACCCCCTCGCGGGTTAACCATTCTTCGGACCAGGCCTAGGGTTTGTTGCCAGGTCAATCCCATAATGTATGCAATTTGATCAGTTCCGCTGATACAGTTGTTCATTTACACATAGGTCAGGGATAGGACAAGGTCTCAGTTCGCGACCCCAACAAGTGGCCTGCGGGCATATTACTTATTCCTGTGTGCGGAGGTCACAACGGCCAGAATCCCACTCGAAATGTCAGTCGGCCTCCATTTTGTTGTTCAGGGTGACTTCCACACTGCAAGAGTACCTAAAATGGCGGCTTAATCCAAGATGGCGATTTGCACAATACATTAAGGTCAAGACCTTGCCGCGGAATCTATTTACACAATGTTTTTAGACAACTTGGCGGAGGCCAACATACATTCAAACAATGCGATAGGAGGTACAATATTATTTCGATTTCAACAAGGGGTTAGGTTAAATGTACTGGCTCGGATCCTGGGAATTGTTGGCTGCCTCTGTGATATTACTAGGTGCCCTGGTGGTGCTTGCTGCGCCTGTCTTGCCCTCCTCCTCCTCCTCTTCCTGCGTCTCCTCTGTGCTGCCTGTTGTTGTTGGTGCTGCACTGCAATCATGTCCTCCAGCCCATGTAATGCTAGTAGTGGAACCATCTTGGTGTGGGAAGGGGTGTGTGAAGGGGTGTGGTGTGCTCCTTTTGTGCTGCCACAGTCTCCATTGCCTCCACCTGTGCTGATTGTGTCCACCTGTGGCTGGTGGGAACACTGCTCAGTACTCTTAACGGGTGGTTTGCGATGCCGGTATTAGCGCCTTGTCGGTAAGGGTTTTTTGGGGCATTAGCATGTCCGCATGGCTTGTGATAGTGTGCTGTTACCGCCATGCCACTATGTACGGGATGAAGGGTCATGCGCCCTCGGACTAGCCGCTATTAGTGGCACCGTACTTAGTGGTGCCGCTAAGAGCGGTTATCCGGGTCGTAATTGGCACGGGTATCTAACGATACCGGTATTCCCTTACCGGTAACGTTAATCCCTTACCGCACAACGTGTAATGAGGCCCTATGTCTGTATGACACTAGCTTGACTAGTAGTCTTGTACTGTAGCAGCGCTTCAATGCCTCTGGGTTGTATGCACTCTATACACATTAACAGGAATCGGGACAATTTCAAAGTTTTTGTCCATTTCATGGCAAAGCAAGTTAGGTGGAAAACTGGAACTTAAAAGTTGTGCAGTGACTAAAGTGAGATGTGTTTTCTTCAATGTTCTTTTTTTTCTAGTGGGTGTTGGATTCTTACATTTAGAGCACTTTATCAGAGTTATTGTTGTTAAAAGAAGCTCGATAGGTTCAGTATGTGAAACATGTATTTGCACATCAGAAACAGATGGTTCAGCTCTGCATGGGTCATTAATGTTATCCTTCAATGCAGATTTCAAGATAGCTGTGGTTTCCCCTCTTACTGAGCCTTTGGTTTCTGTTGTTATTGCCAGCAAGTCCATGCTGCCAGCAACTGAGGCTAGTGATAACTGAATATCCTTCTTAGTGCCCTTTCTTTACTAACAGCTTGGTTGTTTGTGCTGGTTACCCGTTCTTTACTCAGTAACATGCACGTGTACTTTGTGAAGCCACAGTAGTTAGCAAAAAACACTTAAAGCAAGGCACACCACTTTTCCATAATTGCTGGGTGGGCATGATATTCATTCAGTAGTAACACACTGAACACTTCCTCACATGGCTCCACTTTGCAATCTTGCAGGCTTTTAGCAGAGGCTTTCTTAATGACAAAGGGCCTCATGCCGAGTTTGCTGGTCCAGAAATAAGGGTGCTGGTAAGCTCACAAGCACCCTTGTTTCCGGACTGGCAAACTACAGGTTTGCCTGCTGGAGTCGCTGTACCCGACAGGTCTGACCCTGCCGAGCACAGCAGTCATGGTAGGCAAAGCTGTCACGGAAGCACCAGCACCGTTAACAACGGACTCTATGGGAATGGGGATTAACAGAATTACTGGCGCCTGACTTCCCGGCCACCAGACTTGTAATAGCACCTGCAGGGTTACCGCCGGACCAGTAATGAGATGCAAAATATTCGAATGCAGAGTTCAATGCCTGCAAAGCAGCAAAGCACAGGCACGTCCTTTCCAGCAGGGTTTCAGGCGAACACTAAAAATGTCCTCACTTCGTTGCGCTTCACAATCTCGCTGGCTTTTAGCAGAGGCTTTCTTAAAGACAGAGGGCCTGATTCATGGAATGGGTTGCAGAAATGGCACAAAGTTTGGAGCAGTGGTGCATAAAACGTATTGCACGCCAAACCTATTCATGGATGTAAACATGCATTACTAGCTGTCGTGCAAGTAAAAACAAGCTGTGCGAGGAACACCCACAACACGCCCACCAAAAAGCATGCAAAAGGACAAACACAGCACAAGCCTCCGTGCCACCCCCCGCCCACCATCCAGTACCCTTGTGAGAAGGCTTGCCTCACCCCGCAAGCCCAGGCTGCACTCCAGCGGAACCACACATATTACCTCGCAAGCCTAGGCTGCACCCCTGCGAAATCGCGCATCTCACCTCGCAAACACATGCTGCACCCCAGCAAAATCAAATGCCCTCCCTCGCAAGGCCAGGCTGCACCCCAGTGAAATAGCAGGTCTCACCTTGCAAGCCCAGGCTACACCCCTGTGAAATCACCTGTCTCACCTTGCAAACCCAGGCTGTACCCCAGAGAAAAACAAATGCCCTCCCTCGCAAGGCCATGCTGCACCCCTGTCTTGGGTGTTAGTCCTAGCAGTGCATGGTGGTGGCGCGTGTTATGGTTGCTTAGCTAACCATGAATGGCGAATTTCAGAGGTTTTTCGGTTTGACCTGTAACCACAACGTCCATGTAATAATGTTGTTCCAATGAATTTCATATGTTTTTACTAGTGCAACTTAACCATAACATTCCTTTAACAACGTTTTTTCACTGAATTCCATAGGGTTTTACCAGGATACCCTTACTTTGTATAGATGTACCATACAGCATACCAAATGGATGTTTGCGTCCTGATGGTCATAGTAACTGCTGACTCTACGTCTGTTCGTGTATATCAGGTAGCATTTAAACTGCAGAAAAAGGCAGGCGGTCTGTTACGTAGTGGTACCATTCAGCAAAGACAAAGAACATATACAAAGAGCACCAAGTATGTGTATTACAAGGAAAACTGGAGTACGTCTACAAACTTTATACTTGTGAAACAAACAGAGCAAAGTATACACCATAATGGAATGCACCAATAATCGAAATAACGTCTGCATCCAACAATATTATCGCACTGCTGGTTTACATAGAAACCAAGAAGGAAATGGTAGAGCAAGGACTGCAAAGTATTGAGAGCAGAATGTCATTACAAGGTGGTAAGTATGCTGAAATGTCTCCTGTATTTGCACAGCTTGTGCGGTGTGCATTAGTGGAAATTCTTGATTTTCTTTTTGTACGCCGCAATGCCAAGCACCCTAGAATGGATGGAAGAGAATTTACCTCATGACACAATGAGTAATCGATGGTAACCTCAATGGTACGCTGCAGTCTGAATACTAAGACAGTTAATATGTATTGCTTCATATGCACCTAACAGATATTTTTATCTTTAACAAGACATACTAGAAATAAAAGGAATGCACCACAAGCAGCACCTCTTCTGCAACAGCATATGGCCACAGGAAATGAAGGAAACTGTAAAAAACTAACATAGAGAGCCTGGACGACAAATAGGAACAATTGCTAAAGAATGTAGCCATCTTAAAAGATTTTGTACAAGGACATAATATGGGAAAAATAGAATACACTGCTCCACCTTTAAGTGTACCCCTTCCCCATTTCCCAGCCCACCATCCCCAACAATATGCCTGTGAGTAGAGATGTTGCGATGAGACTTCAATCCTTGACTCTTCTCATGATGAACGTGTACAAATCCCCAATTCTCCTGTGTATGTATCCATTTCTGCTACCCCTTACCTTTCCTAATAGAGTCTATGGAGGTCATTACGACCTTGGAGGTAGCCATGCCGCTGATTGCAGCATGGCTACCTCCGTTCTGGGTGCCAGGTCCGGGTTCCTGGAATGGGGAAATACCGGCCCATTCTGACCTTGGAGGGCTCAGTATTTCCCCGTTCCAGGAACCCATCCCCATTCCCATTAGAAGCCCCATAGGGCTCAATGGGAATGGGGAGCATGCTAACAACAGGCCCGTTAATGACAGGCCCGTTGTTAGCATGCTGGTCTTCTCACGGGACCCACTAAGGACGCCTGGTAAAACCAGGCGTCCTTACCGGGTCCCGCGAGCAAACCTCGTAATGCGGCAGAAGGGGGTTAACGGGGCCGGCAGCTCTACCGGCCCCATTAATCCCCTACCGCCAGGGTCGTAATGACCCCCTATGTATGTCAAAAATTAAAGGTGTAGATTTAAAGTGTTGCTGAGTTTGTGAGTGGCTTTTCCTTTTATGTTAAAATTCCATAATGAGTCGGTGGTGCAACATACTGTCCCGAATGGCTGCAGTTAAGCAAAATGGGGGTTTCCTATGGACACCACACCTGCCCAGCGTATGCGCAATCACAATGATGGTATCCGTACAACGCCAATATTGGCCGCAGGTCCACCTCTTGTGATGCACCTTTAATTAGTTGTAGGAGCACACGTCTGTCCATTCCACAGATAGGCCCATGTGTATGCCATCCTCTGTGTCCTGGTAACACAGCACTTCCAGCATGGTGGGAAAAAGTTGGGACATACTTTCAGTAGTATGAGGCATCCACCCATGTCCTACGGACAGCTGTGCACCTGAACATTGCACTTGCTGTAGGCTACAAACACCCAGCTAGTGCGAAAATGGTCGCCGGACATGTGTCATATCTTTAATGAGTCCGGGGAGGCCAACCCTGTTCGTAGGACACCTATGCACATGCGCACAAAGTATTCTGCCCAATATGCATCCTGCGGACAGCTGTCCCATTCAAGAACATTTGCCACATCGCTATGTGACCGCATCCACGCTGTGCGTGGGCCCTTATTTGCCGGACATGATCCGCACCCCCAGACATCAGAAAAGTACTGC
Source organism: Ambystoma mexicanum (assembly GCF_040938575.1). Classification (NCBI taxonomy): domain Eukaryota; kingdom Metazoa; phylum Chordata; class Amphibia; order Caudata; family Ambystomatidae; genus Ambystoma; species Ambystoma mexicanum. The sequence goes on along the minus strand of NC_090929.1, from coordinate 1,341,679,721 downwards.
TTTCTGCAATATAAGGAGTGTAAGTACACCATTACAAACATCCCACACTGTGCCATTGCACATGTAACTATTTTTTGAATGATTTAGGCTTGCTTTCTAGTTCCAAGTGCTCCACAGCAGCCCTAGAAAAGGCCACACCCCAGAGCATTCTGTTTTGCAGAGAAGAGTAGCGGGCCACATTACTTTGTTTTGGAATTTCTTTCTGATCAATTCTGCTGTGCTATATTACCTTTGCAATTAATGGCAACCGTGGCTGCTGCTGCTGCCTCTATGTCAGAAACACTCACACCCTCACCATAACCCCTCCTTCCGAAGGTCCTGGACAAGGGAACAGGCATGGTGATGTAGATAGGGATCAAGAGGAGAACAAGCATGAAGTAGAACACATCCCCAATTCCTGCAGCCAGCGTGGGTGCTGGGTGTGGAAACTGTTTACCAGCATAGGAGGCGTTCCAAAATGTCATGCTAACCAAGTGAAATGCGCTAACTCACTCGCGGAAAACCTGGCTTGTACAGCTATGGCACCACCTCCATGCGACGACACCTCAAATCGAACCACAGGCAGCAGTTCAGAGGGTAGTGCCCTCCAAACAAGGCAGTAGGTTACTTTCCTCTACAGCATTCTCCGCATCTGCTCCTGCCACCGCCATGGATACTGCTGTGGGGCAGCAGAACCTTAAACTAGCCTTGCAGGACATATGCAGCGCAGCAGACCCTTACCTTTCAATGGTCATTGTATTGTGCATTTACTGCGATAATGTAATCTGCAGGGGAGAGCAACTTTGAAGTGCTATCAAGGGTTTGATCCGGGAGCATGAGAATGACTGCCCCCTACCTAAATGAGGGCCACCCAACATCCTCCTCTCTCTGCACTTGCCCCATCTTATCCTTGTGGTTGGTGCCCCTTCCGTACCCTCTGTTCCCTTCCTTTTCTTCTGTGTCGTGGGTTAAAACACCAAGAAAGTTACAAACCAATGAAAAAACAAAAAAAGTTTTAAAAAAGACTCCTTTTAGAGCCACCTTTCAGAGGTCAGAAAATGGAATTGCTAATGAAAGGATGCAGACCGCTGCGCAGCCTTTAAGCTCTGCAGATTGCCCAGTAAATAATGGGAGGGGTGGCTCTGTCAAAAACATTGCAGTTGATTGCGGGAGAAAGTGCTGGCTCTAAAAACAGGCTTTTGTGGTGTTTTTTGTGTTTCGAAGGGTTGAAATGGGCTACACCTACTAGAAAAATGCTTCTTGTACTTGCAAAAAATGGCAGCAATGCATTTTGGATAGGTTGGAGAAAAATTTGATTGCTAGTATCAGACAGATGAACTCCATCTGTGGGAAAAAACATTCGTGCAACTAAATGTAATATTTGCATTGTGGAAGTAGGACATACCAACATCTCTAAAAAAGGCACAAGCAGCCTTCTTGACATTGTGCCTTGATTTTTCCATTTGCGGACTAAATGAAAAAGAATTCAGCCACATCTGTGTCTGTGCAATGCGAGAAAAAATGACTCACAAGTTTGTAATAATACCCAGGACGTGGCCAAGTCCCTCCTTCATCGCAAACTGCAAAGACATTCCGGTAACATGTCATAAACTGTTCCCTCCACAACGAAGAATAACAATGTCTGGATGATTGAGCATCACCAAAGTGGCACAAAGAGAAACAAAAATCAGCCCCTTCATTGCACATACTCCATACTAGTGTACATCCACATGATGGAATGCAAAATGTGCAGCCACTCCTCAGTGTTTAGCATGCACTTTAAACCATTGTATGTAGGACTCCCCCAAAATCCATACGCTCTGCCTCCTGAACGACACAGCCATAAGCATAGGTTTCTACATTCCTCTCTACAAACAGACCTTCTGCCACAGTCTCTGCATACACGCCACACCCAGACACCTTATTGAGCAATCCATTAGCCTCAACAGTGCCATTTCCATGCCTGCCATCCTCAAAAGCCCCAGATGTGGCACATGCGATCCTGGAACTACCGCGCTATCCGTTGACTTATCATGCTCTGTACGGGAGTGGGGGAATACATTTCAACCAGGGTAGGGAATTTCGTCTTTAGTGGTGGCTCTGAAAAGAGCCCTCTTTTTAGGTGCTTGAAAAAAACACCTTTTTTTGATTTTTATAGGGGTTTTTGTTTTCTTCTTCTCCTTACATTCTTACAGTAAACTCTTCAAAGCATCCTGTAGATTCTGAAACAAAATAGCATTTCCAATGGCGGGCAAAGAAATGGGATTTGCATCGAAAACATAGACATTTCGAGAATTAAGCACCTCATTGTCACAGGAGAACATCCCAGCAGTGCATAAAAATTCACACATGCCTCTGTTTATAAGACACCTTCTGACCTCTGGCTGGGGACAAAGTACATTGGGATAGTCGCATACTTTTCTTGGTAGTATTCATGAGAAAACCACCTTCACAGTGGGAAAAACCTGCATCACTGCTTTCACCAGCTTCTTCACCAGCTTCTTCAGTTGACGGAACAAACCCACATGCAGGGTTACATAATGCACCATGACAACATCCACACCTTTGCAAAGTGCAACCACAGCACCGAAACTGGACACATGCACACCGTGCACAAATCCTCCACTCCTTCCAAATTGAAATTGTCAGCAATGCCTCTTTCCTGGGCATACCTGTGCAGAACATGCACAAAGGCATCACCCAAGATCAACACTTTGCATCGCTCCATCTCTGACAGCCTCACTACACAGAGCAATGACAAAAAGTATTACCACCCATTCTTGTGAATCACACCCTCAACACCTGATTGGATAATCCCCACTGTCCCATTTCCATGCCCAGCATGCTAGGAAGGGCAGGATGTGGCACGTGCGCTTCCCCATCAACAGCGAAGGTTGTGCCCCAGTAAAGCAAGAACAGTCCTTGTTCCCTGCCCACTACTCTTTTTCCAGCACTCCCTCATTGGGTACTGTTAAATAGTCACACATGCATCCACCAATCACATCCAAGACCTCTGTATCTAATACTATAATTTCTGCAAAACACTCCATACGTACCAATAAACACTCAGAGTGCAAGTCGTGTGTACCTCTAGTAGAATGTTCTGTGAAACTATCCAAGATTTATGCATCCATATTCATCCACATCGGCACCCATCACCACAAAGTAAAGGTATTAATATTTTGTATGAAGTATTTTTGCAACTCTGTTATAAGTGCCTCTGAGCAGGGTACCTGCTACTGAACCTCCATAACTTACTCCAAAAGCATACTGTCATTTCTCCCATCACATACCATCTAATGCCACTTGCAATGGTATGTGCTTTGAAAGTTTTCATTTACCCATATCAGCCATTGTAATATCCAAACAGTTAGTCTCTTCTTTACTTCTGTCAAGTGTATGACTTCTGCACAATGTATCTCCTATACAATTCGTAAAATTGTTGCATAAAAGGAGCACTGAATGTATCCTACCAACCTAAACCAAGTAGATACATTGCATGCATAAGTACTGGGTGCCTGTCACTTACCTTGCACACTTCACAGAAAGTAACATTACTTAGAAAGGCAAACACATGTACGTGTGCATTGACAACAGTGCCAATCGTAAATGTGGATACATAAATCCAACAAGTGAAATAATTGCTCTACTCATGTAGGAAGCCTATATGTGCAGAACAGTTAATAGATTTTAACACACAAAAACATTTTCTTTTCCAAGCTGTACACCTTTTTAAACTTTTTTCTCACCCTTCTACAACTAGCACTAATCAATTTGCAAAGTCAATACTCCTACACCAATACATACACTTGCTAAACCACACGTCATACGGCACACTTACAAACGAACCACTTACCCGCTTACCAACAATGCTGATGCTCCCAAATCCCCATTCATATACAAAGCCATCCGATTACACACACACACACACACACACACACACACACACGCACACACACACACACTAAGTCCTCCTGACAACACATCCCCCTACCTTTTTGAGTAATGTATTCTCCAAATGCAGTCAGTATTCCATTAACACACATATTTTCTTACTGTCTTCTTTGACAGTTGCAGTAAACACCTCTGTCCTAAAAGTCAGTAGCATGTCAACTTGAAAATCCAACCCACAGTAAGGCTACTCTCGACAGCCAACAAAGTAAGTGCAATGCTATCATGGAGTTTCACCTCTTATTGAGACAGTGCAGTGTTCCTGTAAATTAAGCATCAACCCACTGGCATTTTCTTCATTCTTACTCATTGCACCTCAGCAGTTGCTCACTTTGTGTTATCATATTGCATCCATTAGATTAACTCTGAAATAGCGATATAGCATTCTCACCATTCACTAACACACCATTACACAATCACACATCTCTCTCTGTATTCCTACCCTCATATTCATCCATTCATGCACAGCTGCACACATATACATCACAAAATGTGCACACCAACACTTTCCTTTTTACTCCAACAACTGCTACAGAATGCCTAGCAAAAAGGAACTCCATACAAAATAACACAGAAATAGACAAGCTCTACCTAAAAGCATAGGAAGTAGCCATCCACCCCTAGCAGATTTTGTACAGAAAGTTGAAACAGAACAGCTAATGCAGTCACTAAGGAAAACAAAAGCACCTACCAAGGAGAATGTAATGCCTCCGTCAAAATGTACAACTGAAAACAAAGGTAGTGAAAAGAGTGCAACTGTCACTGCTGGTAACAGAACATGTACAAATGCTAATGTCACCACAAGGAAGCATTTCAAAAAAGTAATTTTACAAAGAATGTTCCACCACAGAATCCTTAAGAACCTTATAAGTAGAGGGGAGAAATCACCCTGAACCCTTAAACCATACCACAGAAAAATAATCCTGAAAGCTCTTGTAGACAGTGCAATGCTCTTGAAATAAACATTCTTTCTATTCATTTTAAAGAGAATGAAACCACTAACAAAATAAATTTGTAAACTACAACCACTACTTCAAAACAAACACAATATCAGCATAGACAACTTTGGCAGCACCAGAAGAGGTGAGTGGAGTCACACCACCAGCACAGAGCCATGTTTCAATGATGAATCATACAAACAAGAGCAAATAAACCAAATGCCATACATAGCACTGTACAAGGGTATGGAAATGTAGACAATAGCATAATGTAAGAAGAAACACTGCTTTCTCAAATATTCCCGTCAAACCTAGATGCCACTCTCCATGGTACCGAACCAATATGGCCCATCTATAAATGGCCTTGCACATCAATGTGTAATGGTCGCCATAACCCTATCAAGTTGTTGCAGCAGTTCCTCAAGCACCATGTGAAAGGCAACGACAAATGAAAAAGTAAAATACTACAAACTATGAACTCCTGTCCAGTGATCAAATACACAGGAGTACAAAGACATTTGTTAGCCTGCATTTCTGGACCTGCTTGCAAAAGCACCTTCCACAATATCAAAATGTTAGCAACACACCATTTTAGTGAAAGAAATCTTGTTTACAAAGTGTACTAAGCAAAAAGTACTCAGACACAAAACTGCCTGGTCCATTCAAATTTTCGAATGCAAGTGGTGTAAATTACTATGCAAATGTAGCAATCAATGGTGTATTGCAAATGCAAGCAATTGTTGAAAACATTTATTTAAACGGCTCAGAGCAGTTGTGTTTACAAATGATAGTCCTGTACAGTAATGCTGCAAACAATCCTGGAAACAGTTACAGTGTCTCAGGAAGAAGGCAGGAATTGGACTACTGTGCTAGAATAGTAAATTCACGTTAAACTCACAAGGAGATCCACAGGAAGTTGTAATGTACTTACTGAAAGTATTGGAAAGCAAAAGCATACCCACGAACAAAATCTTTTAGATTTCCTACATGTGGAAACATACATGCACTTTCTGCAATCATTTAATTCATAAGTGCCCAACGAATGCTTTCTCTATATATCTATACATAACTGTGATTCCATTCCATTTCAGCAAGTGGTACAAAATGCAAACCATAGCATATTGTGTAGGCCTTGCAATTTCGATAATTGTTCCACCTTACATGTACAATCACATAGACAATACATAATATGAATGCTTTCAACATACAATGCAGATGGAAACAAAAATAACTGCAAGCTTACTACCTTCACACACGGACAGGTATCACTTGGCAACAAAACCTTCACACCAATAGCCATAATGTACCACACAGGCGACACAACCAGTTCAGGTATTGCATGCATTAGAAACCACATACAATCTTTGAAGAAGTTTTAAAGGAATTTGTTTCCTTTCATTAAGGAGAGCCCCAAAAATCTCCTTGCCCAAAGGCACTTAAGTGCGTAAGATGGCCCTGCCATCCACATATGCGCAGCAATCGCACACACAGTCTGCCAACATACACATTGATTTGTAAGACACTGCACATATAAATAGTAGATAGGGCCCGTAAATGTACATTTATAGATGCTTTCAGCTGTACATTCATTGCACCATGTATAAGGTACCGGCATGTCTCCATGTACGTAAAAGTAAGTTATATGTAACTGCACTACTTAGAATCGGAAATGCGCAATGAAATGTTAACACGTTGCTGCCTGATCTTGTTTTTGTAGCCACATGGTGGCTGGAAATTGAAGCCTAACATACCTCTCTATCAACAGGGGAAATGCTCATTGTAAAATTGGCTTGAGTAGTATGCATGAATTGCTCCACATGTGCACGTTCTATGAAATTAAAAAAGAAAATGAAAGATAACTTAGTGTCATCGGAGCGCACATTTTCCGTAAAGGTAGTCTGCAAGTGTTCAGTACACTGTACAGTGCGATTTCCTGGAGACACAGTATAACCATGGAATTTGCAGAAATTATGTTAGTACAACTGTACATAACATATGTACAGGGATTACAATTTAGTCGGATACAGTTCGGTGTACATAAATATTAAAGTACCATCCCGTACACTTTGTATGTTTGCAATGTAATGGGTTTGTACGAATATTCATGCACGCTGCATGACAGAACCATCTCTGCAGCATTCAGCCTAAATGAGTACTATGATTGGTTTTTGTTTTGTTCACATGGTTCTCAAGGCCATGCAAACCTATATATGGAGCACAGCAGTGAAAATGAACACACCTCCTGCACTGTAACAGTACACCGTATGTTCAATTGTGTGCTAAAAGATTGGCTGTATTGTACTTACAATGACCTTTCAAACACTTAACAGTTTTACGCGGCTTCATTGTATTAAAAATATTAACGGTCAGAGGAGCATATAGCACTCAGCTGGCACACAAACTTCGACAGCTGATATTTTACTGGTCAGTGGTTTGGAAATACACCTCCTGCGTAGTCCTGCAGTTGGAGCGACCCCGTAGGAGAATATTTTTGTTTTATATATTTGTTTGGGCATACACAAAGAGAATGTGCCGTGAGTCTGATGACACTCACTGACAGTGACATCTGTTGTGAAAAGCAAACACATGAAAGAAGGCTCTATTGGCAATGTTTGAAAGAAGAAGGGCATGTGTGTAGACGTGGAAGGAGAGTGGCACCTAAAAAACAGACAGCAAGCCTGTGGGTGAACATCCAACAGTACTCATTAACACACAGTTGCTCACCCTAAGGTGCAAGAACCGGCCATCTAGGGCCCTTTGTGACATCCTTCCCTCAGAACCCTTGTCCTTTACATTTCCACTTATAATGGCTACTGAAATGTATTCATATTCGTCTTCGTTCGTAGATACCTGATAGCTTACTGCCCGTGTCACAACTTTCACTAGCCAACAGACAGATTACCATAAGCGGTGTGTAGAAGGTCATCGTTATCTGGAAGATCGCTATGGCCCTGTATGTCCATTTGCATTTCCGGAAATAAGAAGCAACATTGCATATCTTTATGATGTAAGACATCACAAAAACAACAACTGGCACCTTTACTAATTTAAAAAGAAAGTGTGTTCTCCCACACAAACAACCAAGGACCAAAAAAATAATCCTTTTGCTGCTTTGCCAGATGACAAAGGAAGTATACAAAAGCACACACAGCATTCTATGCTCGAAGTTACCCACAACATGGAAAAGGCATGCATTTCAGGCAGCTTACACTTTCTTGTGAACATTCTATGTAAAATGAAACCACTGGCGACAGTACAGAGTGTTGGACACAAATTATTGGATGCGCTGCCAGTTTACACAAATTGTACATATACAATATTAAATATCATCATTGCTGCAAGGCCATATGCAAAATTACGTTTCGACAAAGACTCAGATGGGTTATTGCATTATTTAATTGTGTTCATTTTCCATGGCCATGTGCCCGAGTTGTATGCACAAATGACTGAGTTGTGTGCCAACAAGTGTTTCGACCTCCACAGGTCTTTTTCAAGGCAAAACTCTATTCCACAAAAAGATATATAATAATATAAGACCATTTCAATACACATATGCATCACCCCAATATGTGTCACAAATCGCCCAAAACATGTTATTGTCCGGGGCATAGAATACAGGAAAAACATAAACCATAAAGTAAGGTATACATTACCACATCATAGTGTCATAAAAGGTAAACACAGGAACATGTCATCAACAGCGCATGCAAAGAAATGAAAACAGGTAAGAACTTGAAACAACTTGTCCACAAATAAGTATTGGATAATTGATATGGCATGTTATCTGTGTGTGATCTAAGTAATGTGTGGAATTAGCTGGAATTCATGCAATAAATTCACGCGTGCCACCATCTGGAGCCCAGTGCCTCCAGCTACAGCACCTCTCACTGCAACCGTTAAGCCAAAAGTGTAAATGGAAACGAGGTGTGTGGTGAATGGGTGTGCATTTATTTCAAAACCACTTAAGTAGGAATGAAGTTCCATATCCCGATAGTTATCATGCAATACCGAAATGCATCAACTGGAAAATTACCCATTACAAAGTCTCTCTACAGCTTATAGATTCTAGCCAATGTTGTTGCAAACGGATATCTGATGTCCTGAATTTCAAATAGAAATACACTGGTAAGTGCATCTTATTGGTCAGAAAGATTGATAACTCAAAAGCTCCTAGTTAACCAATTGCCAATTACAAAAGGACAGCGTTACCTGCACAGTTAGAATGCTGGTCAATCCCAGTGAATTATCACGTTCTCTGTCAATGTCGTATAGCCTGCCCTTAATGGCAACACCTGATGGGCAAAATCGTGCATAATGAAAAAAAAGCAGAATGATACATGCCATAATTCAGCATATTACGCGATAAATGCTTTACTAAAATTGACTTACACATATGTACGGCTGTCTGCACGCATCTGTCCGAAACCCAACAAGTCCAAACGCGGACGTCCCCGCACTCTGTATAAATGGAAAGCACCTCATCAACACCTGACACGTCGTCACATTACCGGTGCAGTCACATGATTATTGACGATGTCAATGGAACCGCAAGCTCTTATGATGTACAGTGTCAATCCAGTGTACGAATAGCAAGGAGTGTATAAATACTTGATAAATGTATTATGTGACGTGCCCCTGATCGCGCACTTGCAAATTATCACCCAATGATTAACATGATAGTCAATGTAAGCATTTGAGGGCAAAACAAGTAATGCTCACACTAATAGTGTGCACAAAAGGACATATTCAAATGACCAAATCAGACATCCAATGCGGGCGCAGCATCCAGCTATGTTTGTTTAAAGAGTGGGTTTTGTTGAGATTGATAAACTCAAGCGCTTCCAATTACCTGGCGCACCTCAGTTATACTGTTTCTTGGTCACAAATTATGCAAATATTTTCTGAACAACTACTGTGTATTGGAAGACAGGAACCAAATGCTCTGTGTGTGCATGTCTGTTTTACCTTCTGTTTTTTTCCTGTAGTCCAGACTGAAAGTTAGCTGAAAGTGAGTGGTCCCACAAAATGCAGTTCAAACTCCCCACTGAAAGTCAATAATGGACACATCCCAGGAGGGAATGAGGCCAAGACCAAGTGCGGGTGAAAGTAAAATTAAAGTTTATCTAAAACCAAATAGAGAACTCTGCAAACTCTGAGGGCGCTATGCCCAATATCACTCTAACAGTACTTTAAAAAGAGTTACAGCATCATAAATGACGACAGTCTATGAGTTACATAAGTTACATTTTCATTGGTAGATTCCATAACCATTGACATCATGACAGTTGGGGGGAGAATCATATAGTTCACACTTATGTATACATACATTTGTCTTGGGTCCCCGAGAGGGGGAAAAGTATGGGGGTCATCTTGTGTCAGGGCGCAGGGAGGTGACATTCTGTATGGGCCTAGTGGAAGTAGGAGAAGATACATTTGTTGCATTAAAGCATCAGTGAAACATGGGACTTTGGCTGCAGGACTATCATAAGGAGGGAAAAAACGGTGGGGGATGTGTGCTCGGTGTGCGTGGCGCTGCTGGAGAGGGGAAAGAAGGTCCTTTGGTTCTTCAATTTTGGCCCAGTCCAATTAGTGGAATTATAAGTAAGCCATTGGAATGGGGTTCGACCATGTTTACTGCTACTTTATTTACAACAAGGAGAAAGTAGGTTCTGACTATATCGTGGGCTCTGTCTTTACATATTCCAAGGTCACCATGCTACAGAATTGCTCTTATTTGCATTAGTCTCGTGGCCGCACCTTTTATACTGTACACATGAACCTTCTAGCATCTCAAAACATGTGCGAGTATAAACAATGCTGGAAAACAATTGAGCGTGTAGGCCATACATTTTGCATCATAACATATGAGTCACCTCGCATCTAATACATTTTGCAAGAGCATCTGGTACTGAAAGACATGGAAACCGTATCATAAAACACCAACATGTGGATCATGATATCGTATTCATTGCAATTGATTTAGATGGGTTAATTATTGATCGTTCTGTTACATCTCATAGGGACAGCTCCCTTACACGTTAACACAGGAGAGAATGTATAGCCTCACAGAGGGGATTAGCATTGTAGGTGAGAACAGGGTGGGACACAGTCGTGGGGCATGCATCTGCCACATCAAAAAGGGGTGTGAGGTTGGGGGTTATACATGTTATATATCTTAAAGGTAGTGTCTGCAAATTATGAGGCATGTTTGTGGAGATGAATAGTTTTTTCCAGGACCAGGCTCTTGCCCAGTCATTCACAGGTCAGTTATGAAAGGAGGAAGGCGAGAGACACTGTGTTCAATTTGTAGCTGTTTGCACCCAGTCGTCTGTGAGAACAGGGCAGCTGCAGGGACTCTGGAGCTGGCTAACTGTGTGCGGCACCAGGGGAGAGTTGCAGGCCTGCAGGCTGGCTTTGCTGTGAGGCCTGCTTTGGCATATACAAAATGGAGTCAGGGTTCAGTACAAAATGGAGTCAGTAATCAGCCATCTTCTGGACGTTGCACCCGTATGCATCGTCCCGAGGCTGTCTGGCACCTCTGGCCACAGGCGCATGGGCAGCCGTGGGATCAGCATAGTGTGCGTGCGTGAGAGGAAATGGAGGGGAGGGGGCCTGAACGACCTTTCCTCCCATACAGGACATAGGTGCTCACATGGCACGTTGGGCTACGCTTGCCATGAACGTTATGAAAATAGTAATAGTACACAGTTTGAGATAGTACTGTCTGCAGTAATGTCACCAATGGGGGCGAGTGTTGAGATGTGATGGAGTGCCCTCACTTAAAGTTAGTACAAGTGATGCACACATAGCAGTAGCACAAAATGGCAATGCGGAGCATGTTCTTAGAGCATATGAAGAAGTACACAAAACAAAGGTAATAGTGAAATGGCCAACCGTCCCGCATTCTGCAGGAGTTTCTGGCATTGATGGTTTTGGCCGGTGATTTGCAGACCTGCAAACATGCTGAATCTGCCTTCACCCACTTCCAGATTAAAGCATTTTGTGCCCTGAGCACACACCTCTGTGTAATAGTGGAATTGCAGGGCAGAAAGGTGGTAGGGGATCTCTGCCTAGATATGCAGCATGCAGCTCTCTCAGGATGTGTGGCATTTGAAGATGTTGCTCTGTGTAAACAGAGCATGGCAATGGCAGCAGAGAAACGTCATAGGGGAAAGGGGGGCATATTAGCAAGCACTATTGTCCTTTAAGAAATGTGAACTTGGAGTGATTACAAGTGGCATTGAAGCATGTTGTCTTTCAAGTAAGACTGCATTTGTCAGAGTGAAGTGTACATTGTTTCTCGTACATTAGTGTGTCCACTACTAATTTACCTTCCTTGATGGATGGGGAGAAAAGAATAACAGCATAGGCATGTAGCTGAACAGATTTGTATAACCTTTTGTTGTAATGGGATATGTTTGTTTCCCAAGCATTTCTATAAAGAAAACCTCTCATAAATACGTATGTGAAGTACTGTCAGGAAAGGAAGAAGGCGATGGATATGGCAGGGGAAATGTGCACAAAATACACAGTAAACAACCTTGAATATAACAACGTGCATTCAATACCCAAGACTCGTGTATACCACTATAAGAAAAGGAATGTAGGGTAAGCACTTAGAACCTCCTTATGACTGAAAGGAAAGTCGGCAAACTCCTTACCCACTATGCTATTACAGATACTGACAGCGCTAAGCCCACGTAGAGGGCAAGCAGGGACAGAATCTGTAAGCTGACACTCTAGACAGTACTGGATAAGGAATTTGGAAACAGTACTCACAAGGACCGGAATGACCACATGAATGCCAGTACTCACGAAGACCAGAAAGACCACTTGGATGTCCGTATTCACGAGGACCGGAAAGACCACTCAAAAGTCAGTACTAACCCACAACCCTGTAAATCAAACAAGAACCCACAAGGCAGTAAAGGCAAAGAGTGAGGATGACTAAATACCTAAACCCAAGTCAAGAGGCAAGAAGGAATAATACAGTGTGGAAAACAAAAGATAATCACACAGGAGCTAGTTACAACAGCTTCCCACACCTAATAATAAAATAGGAAATAAATGTAAAAGTGTAAAGGAAAACATGGCATGGATCCCAATAGAAGGCAAGGATCAGGAGCAGTGAAAACGATTTCAAAAGGGAAACTTTCCCACCCATCCAAGGTGAAAAGGCAGGAAACTAAACCTGTAAAGGAAAGATTAATGCAACAAGTCTTTCAGTAGCAAAGGGCAATTTCTAGGAAACAGTGAACACAGGCAATTGGGCTACACCAAAAGGAAAGCTCAGAGAAAGGCTGCCTGCAGACAGAGAAAGGGAGAAAGGGATTTCCAAAAGGCAGAAATCAATTAGGCATACAAATACGAATTCCAGGACAAGGAACAAGAAGCACTAACTAGAACTGGGCACAAAAACTAGGAACCTGGAACAAGGGACCAGTCACGACAGGAACGCTGCAACAATGACCAGCGCTGGACTGAAGCAGACTGAGGCTTTTTAAAGCTGCTTAACGAGCACACCCCTCAGGCGTGTTGCCTGCTGCACCTGCAGCCACAGGTGTTGCCTATCCTCCACCCAGCCTTGTCCTGCAAGGGAGGAGGTGAGGCAGTGAGCCAGGCATTCTGGGAAGCATAGTCATTTGATTATAGTAGCAGTAGCATGCTGGCTGCCAAAAACCTGGGATGGATCCGGAAGGGAAGTAATTTGGGAAATAAGGTTTTAGCGCTCCCAATTCATCAGGACACTGTAGCATAAGGTTCGGAGGAAATGTCCAGTAGGGAAGACACCCCAAAACATGCCCCCAAGTGGCAGGAACGGGAGCGAAGGGAGCGAGCCGTGACACTATACCCCCTTCCACGGCCGACTCCAGGCAGCCGTTACTCGCACAAAACATCCTCTTTCCATGACAGGAGCGCTTTGTCTTCAGAAGTGGCACTGACGGAAACGATGACCCACGGGCAGAAGCAGAAGGACTGGAATGAATAGAAGCAGGCCGCAGTCTACCAGAGCCATAGGTGGGTTTTCGGTGAGGAAGAGACTCATGGGTCGAAGAAAGGCATGAAGGACTTGCAGGCCCCGAAGCAGAGTTGGAAGGTCCAGGAAGCTTAGTCACTGGAAGAGGATATGCATACATCCTTGAGGAGAGAGGCAGGCTGGTGCTACATGCCTTAGACAACGGTAGAAGTTCTGTTAGCCTCACTGCCGAGAGTGGACACACAGGAGGTGAGGAAACAGCAGGTTTCAGGAAATGTTTATGTTCGGAAGAGGAAGGTGGCGGCTGAGGTAGAGGTTCGGATACTCTGTCATCCATCTGGGTAAAGGTTTGTGGTTGAAAGTGACAAAGATTCGCCTGCATAAGTTCCTTGCCTTGGAGGTCTGGAGATCCAATGGGTTGTACGAGGCTGGCACTCCCATTGACAGTCATGTAGCCAGTCAAGTAGCCACCTTGTTGCACGTGGGATACAACCGCAGGAACGTTTGGCATACTGATAGGAGTGTTAGACACAGTACTCGGAACATCAGGCATACTAGCAGCGGGAGCAAAAACAGGCACATCTTGAACTGCAGCAGACATTCCCCTCCTTTGGCTACTAGCACCCAACTGGCGCTGCAGCTGGAGGGCCGTGCCCGTCCCTTCCCTCAGACTCATATGGGATCCGGCAACAAAAGGGTTGTCAAGCGGTTGATCCAAACCGGACTCCAAACGCGGACCGTCCAGCCCGCTATCCTGGTCGGCTACTCGTTCGGTGACTGGGCCGTGGTGGATGGCATCCGTTTCTCTCTCGTAATACTCCAGGCAAGTCCAGCGGCCTCGCATGTAAGGCCCTCCCGAGTCGTGAGCCAGCTTGATATTTCTGAAGAGAGAGCTGGCAGAAGTCTCAGGCTCAGATGTTGCATATTCGGGAGGCGCTGATGCTACAGTCAAGTAGTTGGGAGAATTGTTTTGTGTACAAGGCAGACATTCTGGTGATCCCCCTGAAGCATAAGAAGGGCAAGATGAACGTTCATCACTAAATGGTTGGGATTCAGGAGGAATCTCTGGAGCAGAGGAATATGCAGCAGGATCTGACAGTGTAGACAGGTACACCTCCGATATTGGCAGCGAGGCTGAGCAGGACACAGGTCTCTCATGAACTGAAGCCAAACTAGCAGTAGGCTCTGGGACCGAAGACATGCACCTAGAATGTACTACCCGAGGCTCCATGGCTGAAGGATAATCTGCTGGATGAGTCACTGTAACCGAAGACAAACATGCCAGAGGAAATTCCGAGGCTGAGGGCATGCAAGCTGGAGCCGTCTTGTTAGCTGAAGACAAACTTGTCAAGGTCTTTGGCTCTGACTGCGTACATGGTGAAGGCTCTTGGGTGACTGGCAGACATAGCACTCCTTTATTGATCGAAGATACGTGTGCCAACGATGACTGCAGAGCTGCGGACAGGATTATTGAAGAGTCAATGGTAGTAGGAGGACAGTCTGAAGTCCCAGAAGTCGGCAGACACACTTGTGGTTCAGAAATAGAAAGCCCCTTTAAGGCAGTTGACCCCTTGGCGCCAGTAACCAAAGTCTGAGCTGTACCCTTGCCGTCCCTCTCCTTAGTGGATGACACAGAGTCTCTTCCTTTGTAGAAGTCAAAATCAACCAGAGGAATCACCATAGTAAAGTCTCTGTTAATCAGGATTTCGTCAATTGACCATTCCTCTGTCTTAGCTTCTGAAAGTGGCTGATTAACAATCAACAGTTCAGGGATCGCCTGCCGGGTTTTTGGTTCAGTAATCTGTGGAATGAGTCCATCAAAACATGAATTCTGCACTGTCTTTGACTGCTCATAGTGACCGTAATTGGCAGAAGGAAGAGCGAACACAGAGGCAGCATCGTTTTCCACATCAGCTTGAATGTCTACTTCAGTCTCAGCAGCTAGATCAAGGGCAGAACCTAAGCCTACAGTTGTGACTGATTCTGTGTATGCCACCATTGTGGATTGTGTTTGGAAATCAGAAGCATGTATGTGTTCAAGCTCAGAGTTATGACAAACTGCTACACAGGAAGCTTCAGGTAAAGGAGTGGCTTGTGAATCTTCAACTAACAGCAATTCCTGACAAACGGTAGGGCAGTTGTCAGAACCTGTGCCCTGAATAAGTGCTGTGCTTGAAAAAAGACCTTCACTCCCAATAGATCTTACATATTGACAAGTATCATGATTTACAAAAGTCTCCGCACTCAGGGACTGAACAGTATTCACTTCATCAACGGATAAAGTTGGAGGTGTATTCAGAAAAGACTGTAACATCTTATTCTCCTCTTTTAAGGAAATGTATTCTTGTTTTAACTCCTCAAATTCTGCTTTTAGCATGTCCCGCATTAACTGTACATCCCTATCAGTAGGCACAGGGGGAGGCATGGTGGCATCAGGGCTGGATCCAGCCCTAGCCATCTGGAAGTGCATTGATTGTATATTGTCATCTACTGCTTGCAGGTCTTGTGATCTATACTCTCTCTTACCGACGTGGTCTGTGTTTCTATTAAGCAGACTATTGGCATCAGACCCCTTGGCATTAGTGACCACAGTAAGAATCTGTGCAGAGGAGTAAGCTGTAGACTGAGGGCAGAAAACAGAAGATATGCAAGGAACCCCTCCATTCTTCATGCTTGAATCATGAAACTGTTCAATCTGAGGTAAAGCACAACCGGAGTCATGGGGTTCAATAACAGAGGTACTTGTGTGTATAAATTCTTGCAGTGTGTTGTTTTCCACTGCTAAGGCTTGTGCGGACATAGACTCTGGATCAGAATTAAAGACAGAGCTAGGATCAGGCAATGTACGATGGGCCACCCAATGGGAAACATACTTTGCACGTAAATACCCATTCGTGTCAAGGAGTTCATTTAAGTCAGGAGCAGAGATTCGATTTTCACGGGTAATTGTAAGGGAAGCTTTCTGGATAGACTTGTTAGAGGCCTTGCTGCCTTTCCTTCGTAATCTGGCCATGTTCAAACGGGAACAACGGCTGGTCATTCTGTCAGGAAAGGAAGAAGGCGATGGATATGGCAGGGGAAATGTGCACAAAATACACAGTAAACAACCTTGAATATAACAACGTGCATTCAATACCCAAGACTCGTGTATACCACTATAAGAAAAGGAATGTAGGGTAAGCACTTAGAACCTCCTTATGACTGAAAGGAAAGTCGGCAAACTCCTTACCCACTATGCTATTACAGATACTGACAGCGCTAAGCCCACGTAGAGGGCAAGCAGGGACAGAATCTGTAAGCTGACACTCTAGACAGTACTGGATAAGGAATTTGGAAACAGTACTCACAAGGACCGGAATGACCACATGAATGCCAGTACTCACGAAGACCGGAAAGACCACTTGGATGTCCGTATTCACGAGGACCGGAAAGACCACTCAAAAGTCAGTACTAACCCACAACCCTGTAAATCAAACAAGAACCCACAAGGCAGTAAAGGCAAAGAGTGAGGATGACTAAATACCTAAACCCAAGTCAAGAGGCAAGAAGGAATAATACAGTGTGGAAAACAAAAGATAATCACACAGGAGCTAGTTACAACAGCTTCCCACACCTAATAATAAAATAGGAAATAAATGTAAAAGTGTAAAGGAAAACATGGCATGGATCCCAATAGAAGGCAAGGATCAGGAGCAGTGAAAACGATTTCAAAAGGGAAACTTTCCCACCCATCCAAGGTGAAAAGGCAGGAAACTAAACCTGTAAAGGAAAGATTAATGCAACAAGTCTTTCAGTAGCAAAGGGCAATTTCTAGGAAACAGTGAACACAGGCAATTGGGCTACAGCAAAAGGAAAGCTCAGAGAAAGGCTGCCTGCAGACAGAGAAAGGGAGAAAGGGATTTCCAAAAGGCAGAAATCAATTAGGCATACAAATCCGAATTCCAGGACAAGGAACAAGAAGCACTAACTAGAACTGGGCACAAAAACTAGGAACCTGGAACAAGGGACCCGTCACGACAGGAACGCTGCAACAATGACCAGCGCTGCACTGAAGCAGACTGAGGCTTTTTAAAGCTGCTTAACGAGCACACCCCTCAGGCGTGTTGCCTGCTGCACCTGCAGCCACAGGTGTTGCCTATCCTCCACCCAGCCTTGTCCTGCAAGGGAGGAGGTGAGGCAGTGAGCCAGGCATTCTGGGAAGCATAGTCATTTGATTATAGTAGCAGTAGCATGCTGGCTGCCAAAAACCTGGGATGGATCCGGAAGGGAAGTAATTTGGGAAATAAGGTTTTAGCGCTCCCAATTCATCAGGACACTGTAGCATAAGGTTCGGAGGAAATGTCCAGTAGGGAAGAAACCCCATAACATGCCCCCAAGTGGCAGGAACGGGAGCGAAGGGAGCGAGCCGTGACAAGTACACCTTCAACTGTATGTGGGTGGCTGTGTACATTGTCCATATTTTAAATGGTTGATGGTGAGGAATTCCTTTCATGTCACAATATTGTACTGCACTTCCTTAACAAAGGGTCTCATTAGGGGCAAACCATAGCAAACGCAAATGGTGGCATGTCGCTCAATAATGTGGAACAAGAGCAAGGACCTACAGCATATGGAAGTGTACCCATGTCAGCTCACTTCTGGTGCTCTACCAAGTCTAAAATGTCCTCCACAACCATTTTGTAAAGGTGACCACCCTCAGAGAGATGCAGAGTTAAAACTGGGTATGATACAGCAACGTATGGTCATAACAGCCTACCCTAAGGAGCGAAGGAAAAAAACAGACTCAGTAAACATATTTGTGGCATCCATATAACAGTGTTGGCATGCATTGCTTTATTACGTTGCAGTGGGTGTGGCCAAGAGCCTAGGCCTTGTAATGCAGCCATGCATGTCAATCTGTGGCCAGGTACCACAACCCACAGATGTAACACAGCCACTGGCACTCCTACCAAACCCCTGAACCATAATACAGCTATGCATGCAAACATCTAACCAG
The DNA here is from genome assembly GCF_040938575.1 of Ambystoma mexicanum. Classification (NCBI taxonomy): domain Eukaryota; kingdom Metazoa; phylum Chordata; class Amphibia; order Caudata; family Ambystomatidae; genus Ambystoma; species Ambystoma mexicanum. Next base: position 1,341,660,880 of record NC_090929.1, on the reverse strand, counting down.
TTAGCCGAATCCACAAACATAACACAGCACCCCTACCCACTTCCATTCACATAGTATTTTACTACTTCCAACCAAACCACAAAATCTTCAGAGGATTGCCTCTGCTCCCAGCACTTCATTAACTACAAAGAACAAATACATCATAATACAGTACAGTAAGTATTCTGCACAATGGCCACCACCCAACCACATAAAACATCCACTGGAACCCTATGCACTTCTATACACACAGTATTCCAACACTTCACCCATTAGACACAGTGCAGGACTGTTGACTCCATCAACTCCAGCCTTGCAATCAAAATTGTAGGACGTGCTAACAATCACCACACCCATGCAACCAACAATGTGTACAATGCTGACAAACCACTCACACAAGGCAACAATGTGAAACCTACTTGCAACCAGTGGTCATACTTTTTTTTTTGGTGCAAGGCCTCCAGCCATGGATCCAAGGTGCTAGGGTCTTACCACACACACCACAGCATACTACACCCTATGCAAAAATGCTCATGTCATGTGCAATCCACTCCCCATCTGCAATTGAGCCTGTGAGCAGTCACCACAGAAAGAGCTTGTCTGAGGACCAATCATGCAGCAATGAAGGCTCCCTACAGTCACCACACAAGCTAGTCACCTGAGGAGCTACTCAGTCACCACACAAGCTAGACGCCTGAGGAGCTACCCACGAATTGACGCAGTACTCGTGACCACCGCTGGCACACCACCGTCTTGTTCCACCTAAACACATATATGTCATATGAACCGATTTTCACTCCGCTACCCTTTCCATCCACTCTTCCACCCACCAGATGCCGCAAACCATGTTTTCCAGCACCTTTCAGCACTGCACTATCCTCTGATTCACCAGGGCAGCGTTTCCCAAAATTGTGACACATATCACGCTTCCCTCCAGCCAACCACCGGGCTTGTCCAATGTTCACCGAAATCATGCCACACTCCAGGCCAATGAGACTTTTGACCGCAGAGCGAACAGGGAAATGGGACCGCGGAGCGGAGCCAGATATCAATTTTCTTTTAGACAAACATTTTAGCTGTTTCTAAAAAAAGTACTGGGCGGATGTTCACCAAATTCACAAAAGCACGCTTTCAGGACCAAGCCGCTGCTCCTGCCGCAAATTTGGTGAAAATCTGTCCAGCGGTATGGCTTGTCGGTGTGCCCAGTTTTTGTTCATTCACTATTTTCAGGTTAGAAATACTTTTCCCTCACTCCAAAAAACCTCACCCAACTTCCCAACAAATATTCAGAGTCGGCCATATACTTCTTTTGCACAGTTTTATGCAAATTCGTCCAGGGGGAGCCAAGTTATAAACTGGCCAAAAAAGTGGTCTCCTTATGAGATGAGCAACTTAACTATAACTAAACTGCCACTACTGCGGGCCGTGTAATACACATGTTATGTTATGTTATTGGGCATTTGTATAACGCCTTTTTTACCATTGGTATGATCTCAAAGCAATGTCTGTGAAATGCCCTCAGAGACCATAGTCCAGGTCAGCGGAGAGAATAGGGTAGTAGATAGCACTTGGGTGCACTCAGTATGTGTGCGGCCAGTGCAGTTTATGTGGTGTGTAGCTGCATTCTAATGCTAAGCATAGTGCAGAAGGTGTGCAGCAAAGGCGAATTGACCTTGGTATCTGTATTCTGGCAGTGATGGAGCTTGTGTATGAGATTATGTGTGCAGCTAGGCTGATATATTGTGGAGCCGCAGACTTTTGAGGTGTTCAATGACTGTTGAGGTGTTCATGGAGGTGTATAGTTATGTGTGCAGCTAGGCTCAATTGATAGAGGGGTATAGCTACATTCTTTTGTTTGTTGGTGTAGAGGAGAGAGTGAGCATATCGGTATGTGTGAGTGTCTGCGGATTGGAGGGAGACCCCTGTTCCTGATTAGCTTCCAGTGCCTGCCAAATTATCTGTACCTATTTTAGAGGTTCAGAGCCTTACTTCTCTGAGACATTCTCATTCTAGTGTGGAGTTTGTTCTGATTACCACGCTTGAGAGTGTCTTTCCCTTTTGGCAGTGTCATCGGTCTTAAGTTGTCGGATACCAAAACTTTACTGGTCTATGCGATTGCAGGTCTATGTTTGTTTCTTTGTCTCATTGGGTCTGCCATTGTTTATTGGACAGCATCTACTAATTGTGCAGTTACATCCAATTCTGTTCAGACTTATGAGTATATTCTAGATGCAATGAATGCTGCTCAGTGAACCTGACGGTTTAGCATCAGCGACTATGGTCATCCCTGTGTCTTATTGAGTCTTCAATTGATTGTTGGATGCCACATTCCCACTGTGCAGTTACTTTCAGTTCTGTTGTATTTTATGAGTGCATCCCAAACATGATGGCTGGTATTCAGTGAGACCAAAGGTCCAGCAACAGACCTGGGTGTGTTATTGTGATGTTTCTGACCAACAGTGTTACTTGCAGCGATTGCTTATAGTACGTATAGTGCTGCTAATTGTTTTTCCCTTTTTTAGAGAAACCATTTTAGAAAAATGTTTGTGATATTGTGGGGGCAAGTTTTAAGTGTTCTTTTTTTAAATTAGTGTCAACCCCAAATAACATTGAAGCGTCATACTTTTAATATTCAGTTGCTGCTATAGCACAAATCTTAGCTCACGTTTTGTTTTGCTTTGGTTTTAATAGAAAACTATATCTGCCAGCAGACTTGTAGTTTGTGGGACTACGTTTTTGCAAACCAGGTGCGGGAGCACGGGCATGGGTGCAACAAGCTGTCTGTGCCGGCCCGCGGTGCTCCGAGGGGATCAGCGCTGGCCAGAACTCCTGATTCGGTTTTTACTCGCGCTCACTTGCAGTAAGCCATGTTCTTATTGAAATATGCAGGCACTGGCACAGATTAATGCTGTGAGGGCCAAATTAGCCTTTCAAGCTGCACAGAAGTATGATCATCTGTTGCACAGAGCATGCACATCGCCATAGTGGTGTGATATCTTGAGGAGGCTGAAACAATCCCCTTGCCACTAGTTGCCACTGCAAGGCCACTAAATGTGGCATAACATACAAATTGTGCAGTTCATAAAATGTATATTAGTAATAAACAGCGAGCTGACTTAAATGAACTAGATCAGACACTCACACTCACTGGGAAGGAGGAGGACAATGACGGGATACAGAAAGTCCCTGAGTGTGAGGTGGCTAATTCTCCACAACTCTGGAACATCAGATAATGGAGACATAAATCTGAAGACTAACCTTAGTACTTTCTTCAAAGTACTTTTTTCTTAACACCAGGTCACTTCTGAAACATGAGTTAGATATTGGCACGTACATTGTGGAACATGATATTGATTCAATGAAATAATGTTATTAAAGGGAAGTTATGATTATAAGTAAAACCAAAAAAAACACAAAAATTTGCCAGTTATGATAAGCTAAGCAACCATAACTCGCGCCTTCAAGTGCACTGCTAAGACTAACACCCAAGACATCAAAGATAATATCACAGATGTCCTGGGTGTTAGTTTTAGCAGTGCACAGTGGTGTCGGAAGTTATGGTTGCTTAGCTTACCATAACTGGTGTATTTCTGAGGTTTTTCGGTTTTACTTGTAACCATAACGTTCCTTTAACCATTTTTTTCATTGAATTTCATAGGTTTTTATTAGTGCAACTTAACCATAACATCCCTTTAAAAAGTTGTTATTGCTGCAACATAACTGTAACTAACGTCTCTTTAACAAAGTTTTTTTTTCCAGAGAATATCATGGGTTTTTACCCGTGCATGCTATTTTCCTACAACTGACTAATATCATACTTCCCCCAATATTGCAACATTTTTGTCCAGTTTACAACGTTTCACCATTTCCCACCTTCTAGCATCATTTTTAACACTTCTACACTTTTTCCACTGTTTTTGCTTTTGTCGACGTCCACGAACATCTGACGTCATTGCAGACCTTCCAGAAAGTGCCATGTGACCCTGATCTCGCGCGCGGCATGATGATGTGTCCATGAACACATTTGCACTTCGCGTTCGGGTTCTTGCTTTTTGAAAATGCATTTTCTACTGATCTAGGAGCTTTCAAGCTCAAAATGTACCCTTGCACAGCTCATACACCTATTCTTACTCATTATCCATTAACAATCTAGTACAAAGCACATACTTCAAAGAATAGTAGCAAAACTGCTATTTATCTTACAAATGGCATCAGCTATTGCCATCCCTCCTCCCCAAGAGCCACCACCACCACCACCAGCTGGAGGACCCGCACAACAAAAAAGGTGCAGTATTTCCAAAGACACCTCTAGCACCCAGAGAGAATCATGGATGTGGCAGTTCTTTACCACTGTTGGGAATGTACCAAAGGCTAAAGCTACAAAAGTGAAATGCAGTGAGTGAAACTTTGTATTCAGTCGCAGACTACCTGGACATTACTCCAATGGGACCACCTCCATGTGCTGCCACACCATATCCAACAACCACAATGCTCTCAGAAAGATTGTTCCTCTCTTAGCAAGTAGTAGGCTGTCTTCCTCCACCTCATCTTCCTCAACCAATACTGTAACCACACAGCCTACTTCTGTGGGACACAAAATCCCACCAGCTACCTTGCAAGCAAGGAAAGAGGCTGTTGATCTGTATCTTTAGAAGACAACCATCCTCTAAATATAGTACAACACACTTCTCTGCAGGGGGAAGCAATTTCGAAGTGTGTTTGAAGCTGTAATCAAGGAGCATGAGAAACACTGCCCACTAACTTAGAAGTAACAAACAGGCAATATCTTCCCCTGTCCACCTGCCCCTCCATATTAGTCCTTGTGGCTCTTCCCTCATTTCCCTCCCCACCTTACATTCTAACCTCTCCTGCAAAAAATGTTTTAAACAACAAAAGAAAGGTTAATTTAGGAAACACATTTCACAGTTAAAAAATAGAAAAAGAAAATCTTGTACACTCCATCTACTTAACATTTCTCAGTAAAGTCAATACGTTTTTCAAACATTTCCATTAGCATTTTGTGTTATGCTAATGGGAGTAATGTGGCGTTCATCCCCTGTTCCAAGGATAAGTTATCGGCCCAACCAAAGTGTGTCTTTGTGTCCCCTGATACCTGCGGGCTGCGGCACGTTATACACAAATAAATAAATAATGAGGGCTCCAGACCATTATCCTCCATTGCAATCCCTGCAATGGGGATAAAGGCCATTAGCACCTCGGGTTCCCAAAGCGGAAACCGGGGTGCTAAAAAATTGATTTTTCTTCCTGCAGCGGGACACCATAGGAAGGAAAATCCTTTTCCAAGATGACCACCATGGAAAGGGGAGGCGGGGCTCCGTGCAGAGCCCCTTTTCCCTTTCAATGGCGGCCTGCAAAAGGCGAAGACAGAACCTTATGAACATATTACCTCAAGCACATTTTTTCCCTTTCAAACTTCCACTTTTGAATAACTTTCAAAAGATGGACATGGCCACTTTAACCCAATGTTTCACCCCCCGCAGTCATGGCCAGGAGCCAGATTGTCCGGGTCATGACCTTATACCATGACCCGAAAAATCTGGCCACTGCCCATGGCCACTGCCCATGGCCACAGACTATATACCTCAGTCACCAAAGGTATATAACAATAAAAAATAAAACACAGGCACATTTGCAAAACCATGCTTTAAGGTCATTGCCAATGCTCCTCACACAAATTTACTTGAAATCCGTGCATGTTTTATTTGTTCAAAATCGTAAATGTATGTACATACAATAGTCATATAACTTAGCCCCCACTTGATAAAACCCATTCAGACTTTACACAAACACTGAAGGTTGGGTCCAAAATCTTTCTGAAAACGTTTGTCCACATTTGGCAAATGGCAACAAAGCTATAAGCCATCTAAAAATGTTGAGACCACCCATCTAATCTAACATAGGCCTGTCCCCAGAACATCTGAACCATTTGCCGACTTTTGCGGGTGAAAACCGCCCATTTTCTGGCTTCTTATGGCCATATCACATCCCATCCTCATCACCCCTCATTACCCCAGAGATTGTTTGATAAGTTTGATAAGTGCAATGGTGTTTTACTCCGATGTCCACAGACACCGGCAGCTGTCCGCAAATCCAACCTAGTGGGCGTTTCCAAAAATCTGAACGCACTTCATGCTTTTCACCATCCAATCAGGGGGCGTGTCCAATGTCCACGGACATCACGTCACCCTCTAGGCCAAACCAATGCCTGTTCACAGACCGAACAGGGAAATGGGTCCGCGGAGCAGAGCTGGATTCACTAATTTTTATTTTACCTACTTTTTGATCATTTAAAAAAAAAGAAACTACTGGACAGATTTCCACCAAATATACCAAAGCACACTTTTGGGACCAAGCCGCTGCTCCTGCCGCAAATTTGTTGAAAATCAATCCAGCAGTTTGGGCTGTATGCGTGAGCACATTTTTTCCATTCAGTCTATGGAAAAAAATAAATTGGGACCACCTATAACTTTGCCCGCCCTTGACGAACCTCACCAAGATTGTCAAATAAATTCAGAGTGGGCCACATACTTCTCTTGCAAAGTTTGGTGAGGATTCTTCCAGGGGGAGCAAAGTTATAAGCCACCCAAAAAATGATATTCTGTGCTCTGACTGAGACTTGGTGTTATGCTGTTGCAGGTTCTGGACTCTGGCGATACCACCCGACTATGATATCTTGCATCAGGATGGATCTGATGGGAGGGGGGGTGGGGTTGCTTTCATCTTCAAAAGCACAATTGATGTATGGAGGACTGAGATACCTGACATTACTGAGAGTGTGCTGATGCAGATTAAAACTAGGACCAATGTGAAAATTGTGGGATTTTAATTTCTGTTTGGGTAATAGGTGTGACCCTTATGCCAGATGCCTTGAGGAAGCTCTGGGGATCTTGGCTACTCACAACGTATTAATATGCCTGCGCACATAAAGGGAATAATCTTGACTGGGTTGCCACATACAAAACTAAGTTTATGGATCCTATAACGTATCCGTGTCTGTGATCTGATTATTTTTTTATGCACTGCACAATCTTGTGTGAAGGGCCCATAAAGAAAGCAGATCTGAAAAAAAGCAACACTCTTATCTAGGAACCTGAAGAAACTCACTCCTGACACATTAGAGCTTGACCGAGACCACTGACAGAGTAGGTAAACACACTTGACCTGGCAGATGATATTGTTCATGCTTATCTGCAAATGCTGGAGAAATAAAAATCCATTAGCACCACTGAGAAACAAGCAATGGTGGAAAGATAGGGGAATGCTTGGTTTTCTCCAGATCTGTAAATCCTCAAGACCGCCAAAATCAAGTGTCTGTACTCATGGAAGTCCTTGTACGATGACATCATGAGGAGGCTTATATGACAGTAGCCAAAACATTTCAAGAAGCAGTTATACATGCAAAACAAATTATCTTCAATGCTAGGATTGATAAAGCCCAGTTGAAGTCTAAGGAACTCTACTAGATTTTGAAGGAGTTTGAAAATCCAGGACCGGCTATATCTGATACTATTATTAAGGATGCTGCTTGGTACACCTCTATACAGAATGTGATGTGTGGAAACGTTAACATTGAAGCATATAAAAAGCTTATTTTCTCGTTAGCAGACAGTTCTGCCCGTGCAACATTCACATCCCTGACTCTAGAAAATCAGTTCCATTTCAAACCTATCAAAGAAGTGGAACTTGCATTACTTAATTTAAAACCAACAATGTGCAAAGGGGATGTATGCACTGCAAGAGTAATACAAGCATGCTCTCCCCTGCTAATTGGGACTTTGTGAGGATGTATTAATGCCTCATCATTTAAAGAAAGGAATGTGCCATATTGCATTAAGAGTGCTTGAATTAAGCCCATATTGAAAAGGCCTGGTTTGTGTCCAGATACACCAACCAAGTACAGGCCCATCACTAATACAGCTTTTTTGATGTAGATCCTGGATCATGTAGCATATACACAATTGGTCATACATCTGAAGACAAATAGGACTCTGATTAGGTGTCAGTCAGGCTTCACGGAGAGCCATGGCACAGAAATAGCCCTATTGGACCTGCAATTTAGATTGTTACGAATCATGGATAAGGGGCAAACTGCACTATTTATGCTATTGGACCTCTCCACTGGCTTTGACCTGGTGGACAATGCTTTATTGGTTACCAGGTTGATGGAGGTGACACAGCTCAATGGGTTAACTCATTTCTGAGTAATAGATGTTGTAGAGTCTGCAGCAAGGCTGCTGTAGCTTGACCTGTACTTCTGACATATGGTGTGCCACAGGGGGCTTGTCTATCTCCCTCTCTCTATACTATGCTTACTGTGCCACGTTTTAGCTTATTGGACAAAAATAATGTTTCTTTTACCAACTATATGGATGACACGCAATGTGTCATACCTATGTCTGGTAACCACAAAGATGATGAGGAAATCATCAATACAATATATGGACTCATCCTGGTATGGATGATTAATAATAGCTTGGCTTCAAATAAAGGAAAACACAAGCTGATTGTGGTTGTTACACAGGTGCAAATAGGCAAATTGGGAATAGATTACACTCACTTTCAAGTGGCAGGATGCAACCTCCAAACTAAAGAGAAAATTAAAACATTGGGGGTCTACTTAGATCAAAAACTGAATATGAGGGCCCCGGTGAGCAGCCTAGTCTCCTCCCCTGCATAATACATTAAGCTGCTATTGCAGCTTTGTCCGTTCATCTCAAAAGCTAACTGTGAAAATGCGGAAGACTTATAATCAGTTCAAAATGTATTATTGCTGCAATTTGCTTGTGAGCACCACCAAAACAGAACATATTGATTGCAAACTATTCAGAACAGTGCGGTGAGAGTAATCACAGGACTGCAGGAAAGGAATCATACACCCAATGCCAAACGTCATTGACACTGGCTGCCCACAGAGGCACAATTTCATTTTTGTTCACTGGTGATTACGCATAAATGTCTTATTGGGTCTGGCCCGCTGTAACTGAGTGAGGCATTGGTCAATACATGGTGTACTAGTACGCTAAGATCAAATAACACCAGTCAACTTAAAATTACTTTCTGCAAACTAACTCTAGTGAAGAATTGTGCATTCTTCAGGGCAGCTCCGAGAGCATGGAATGCTATTCCTCTTGATCTTAGGGAGATGTAATCAGCTGCAGTGTTGGTCTCACCAGACGTCCAGAGCGGGTCCCGCAAGGGGCCCTCGAAATAGGGCAAAATTGGTTTAACGGCGCTGGCACCTCTACCAGCGCCGTTAAACCCATTCCGCCAGGGTCGTAATGAGGCCCAATGTTGAAAATGGATGTCGCCCCACCACTACAGCTCACCCTGAAAGAGAGGCCTGCTCCCCAACCAGCACACATTGAAGCACATATTCCCACATCATACATTCTCTCATTCACATGCCCACCTATAAAACCTATACCCTCTTATTCCCATGGACACCCACACAGCATGCACTCTCTCATTCGCAGGCATACATACAGACACAAACTCTTGAATGCGCATGACATACAAAGGCACATTCACACTTACATAGTGTTTTTTCTTACTTGCTGCCCCATTCCTGGATCCAGCTGCTGCCTACCATGATGGCCCTCTGGTTCCAGCAAAGCATGCAACAGCACCAGAAAGCAGGGAGAGCTGTGTGTTTCCTGCACACATGTGCTGGAACCAGAGCACCACCTCCCTGCCGCTATTCCTTTGAATGTGCAGAGAAGTGCAAGAGTGTCCCCTACACAGATTCTCTGCTGCAGCTGCAGTACACTAGCTGGCATCCCCAATGAGCTATGCATGGCTGAGGAAGCAAAATTCCCCTTGCCTAGCATGGCCATTGGACATGCATGCTGGGGTACTGAACGGTCAAAAGGAAACATAATTTTGCTGTACCGTTAAAGCCAGACCAGGAGAACTACGTCAGCTGCTTGCTGCAGGTGAGGGAGTAGTCAGAGATATCACTGTGGTGGTGTGGCTCCTCCAAAATGGGTGACAGTTCGGCACCCCATCACCCATTATGGCTGAGCCATCGCTGTTCCGATGTATTATTGATTGTATATCCAAGTCCCCACCCCGATGATCACTTACGTCATAGAAGCCTTATTACACATTGATCTAAAATGGCTGCACATCATTGAGGGTACATTTTGGCATAAGATCTTGGGTCTACCGGTTTGTTTCCTGATGGCAGTCATACGATTATAGTTAGGATTCATTTCCTTAAAAGCCATTGTATTGAAAAAAGAGCAGATCTTTACCTGAAGATGTGCTTTTGCACAAAGAATGCTCTGTTGACAGCCATTCATCGGGAAACATCTAAATTCCATCCTACATGTGTATTGAAGGATACTATGGATACATTCTTCGCTGAACTATGTTGGACACCTAGAGGGGGAAATGATTTAGTGGGAATGCAGAATTTCCTAGCGAAGCAAATTGAACTCTGGGACTGGCTGGAGAAATATGCCCATCTGAGTGTGTTAAAAAAAAATCAGTTTGCGACACACAGGTTATATACATTCAAGAAGCCTCAGGGTTACCTCAACCTTTGTCCCTCTAAGAGACTTAGGCGTTTTATAATATTATTGAGAGTAGCACAACATCCTACCTTGACTGTAACATGCATTGTCAATGAGATTCCTAAGGAAGATTGGTATTGTTGACACTGCAAAAACCACGAAATCCCAGAGACAGCTAAACATCTCTTGACCGAATGCCCTACAATGGCCAAAATATACAAGCACTTTGTTGGCAACTATTTCCATAACCTGGAAACAACTGGGCAGTTGTCCTTTTGGGTCTATTGCACCAACCCCACTAGCATCCAACTGTTTACTGCACTTTATAATGTTTGGCTGAAAATTGAATTGAAATTGTTTTGGGCATTTCAATACAAGTAAACTGGCAGTCGTGAGTCAGAGTGAGCCCCGATCACATCAGCATTAAGCATACGTAGGGGAACAATTTCTGTTAGATTGCGAAGTCAAGGGTTGAACCCTACAGAATTTGTACTTGAATATATGGGATTGAGATTCCTGTTTCTTCTCTCTGCAATCAACCATAGTTTTTGGTTGTCATACAGCCTTTTCTTTAAGGTACCTAAGGAACCTTGAAAGTTTGTAAGTCAACGTGTATGTACAGTTACTTGCAGTAAGAAAAAATTAGAACAAGCTATGAATTGATTATTTTTGCTTGAAGTTTGATGTTCATTTGTTTGTTTAGAAACTATTAATCTGCTGTATAGCATGTTTCCACTGTTATAGGTTTTCTTTTTTTAGAGTTGTATAGTTTAATAAGTAATTGAGTTGTGTTTAAAAATTGGATTTTATGTAAATTGTATGTGTATATGTGTAAAATGTATTGTTTAAACTAAATTACATTCAAAATAAATTAAATTAAATATTGATTTGCGCTCGACACAAGCATGGATTACTGTTAGTTGTCTTTCAATGTTCACAGCTCCCAAAATATGGAGCAGAAATAGCTCTGTTATTCAGAGTGAAGTAGGTATGTGATTGTTAAACTGGAAGCCATTGAAATTCAGTCTTCCCACTCTCTTGAAGCTTGAAAAAAGTTATTTACCTCTGGAGAACTGACACTTAATCTACCCTACGTATCTGATTTTATTTATTTAGTTCCGAATATTATAATCACTATTTGTGATATTCCAGAAACTTTGCATCAGTGCGAAAACAATTAACACTAGTTAAAAAATTGCTCTAGTGCAACAACACATATTTTTTCAATGGCTTTTTGCACCCCAGGAAAAAGATTAGTACTAGGGAAAAGATTGGACCTCATTCCAAGTCGGCTGGTCTGGTAACAAAGTGCTGGTATTCATGGATATCAGCACTTTACTAGACTGGTCAACTATAGGTTTGGCAGTGGGGCACATGGGTTACCTCCCCAGGAGCCCTATGGGCAAAACAAGGCCTCATTACTGGTACCAGCTTTGCCAGTGCTGGTAATGACAGCAAATCCCCTAATGGAGTCATCTGGGACTCTGTGAATGGGAATTTACGCTGTCACTCCATCACCCATAATCCCATGGCAATGCTGCCAGACCCAGCGCCGGAAACAACAATTACAGTTGTTTGGATGCTGGCGGCTCTACCGTCAGGATACCGGCAGGCTCAGAATGAGGCTCATTGTCCTGTGGTAAAAATGAATTGAACAAATATGGGTGGTACTACAGCAGCTTTGAACGAGTGAAAGTACAATTAGCACTTGTGTACAATTGTCGCTAATGGAAATCAGGCAGTCTACAAGGAGTAGGGCAAATATTTCCTTGTTGAAAAAGTGCTTTGAAAGAATATGTTTATTGCACTAGGGACATTACTACCCTAAAGCTAAATGCTAACGCACATTTCTTAAATACCACACATAGCTCTACTGTATGCCATCCTTTTTCATTTTAGTCCACGTGCTACAAAACCTTGTGTAAAAACTCTGCAGCACATTACCTTTTTAAGTTCCCTAAAGGCACCCTGCAAAGGAAAGATGTCCATATGTTAAATGTTGTTGTTCACCTATGTATCCACCAATTTAGACACGTTTAGGAACGAATCAGCAACTGAAACCCTAACTTAGAATTCCTTTAGCTAGTCCGATAACTGTGTGACAGGAGAGCCCGTTACAGATCGTGCGCAACTTGCAAGTAACATGTTTGAGCTCTGGCAAGGTCAACTCAAATAATGTTTTTCTTTCCATGGTCGATCATCTGAGTGACGTTGTATATAGGCTAATATAAATATGTGTTATTTGGAGTACTAGAAGCAATCCCTGTACTTTGTTTATATTATAACTTACTATGATACTTCATCTTGCAATATTAAAATGAATGTATTCATGATTGATGCATCGAAAACAGGGCACCTGCATTGCAAAACTGCCATCAAAAGTGCTTCATGCCACAACATCCTGGTGCTGCGCTAAAACAACCTAATTATCAAGGTTACATGAACTGCATACCACCAAAACCAAATGCTCCACGACATACATTCAGTCTTCCGGTGCTAATTATTTATTTTTTGCGCCTTAAAACAATCTCAATCCTCACATAGCCCTTTACAAATTACCAATACATAAATAATGGTTCTAGACCTACTTTTTGGCGTTTGCAGCTGCTTTTGCACTCTTGGGCCACCTTCTTCAAACACAAGATTAGACTTTGTATAGATATGTTGACTTCCTCGCCTTCAAAGTAACATTAATAACGGTTATTATTGTTGTTCCCAAAAGTTTGCTGTGCGGCAGTTTTAGTTGTACTCAGGCATGGATCGTCTGGTTTGTTCCCGTATCACTCGCATCACATTGTTGGCTGGTAATATGAAACATACGCATTAAACACAATGGCCCTCATTACGACCCAGGCGGTAAGGGGTTTACGCCGGCGTAAACTTCGCCGACCCTTACCGCCTGAGTACGAGTTCCCGTAGCGCCATGGTGATTTTAACGCCTGCTTTTTGCAGGCGTTAAAATCCATGGCGCTAAGGGACCTTGTTGTTAATTACGCCACCGTAATTTACGGTGGCGTAATTAACGCCTTCCCCACTCCCATTATGCCCTATGGGGCAAAAATGGGAATGGGGAAGGGTAAATGGGGATTGGGGACTTACCGCCCCGCCAAGGTCGGAATGGGGCGGTAAGTCCGCCAACCACCATGGCGGAGTTGGCAACTTAGCGCCATGGACCATGGTGCTAATAGCACCATGGTTCTCCGCCAAGGTCGTAATGAGGGCCAATGAAATGCAAGAATTAGTGCAATGTGTTTTTCGCCTGCACAAGCAGTGTGGGGATTGAGTTTAAGGCATTACCGGATTTTGGTAATAGGAACAGTAAATCAGACGCTCACTCCAGGCTGGGATTAAACATTTTACATGCAGTCGTTTTTAGCCAAATTGTAGGTTCTCTGTGTTTTAAGGAACTTTATTTATCTGTAAGGCAGCAATCAAGTAATCACTGCGTGAGTAACGCCTTGCCAGTTTTGAAGAAATAAAGAAACAGCAATTATAAACAACATAACCAGAATCTAGAAAAAAAGAATCCCAAATGTATTCTGCCATCTTTCCTGGAACCTTGGATCAATTCAAGTAATGGTTACACGGTATTCTGCCATGTCCCACAGCAAACGACATAATGATCGATGAATGAAAACTGATTCACTCTGAAGGGACCCAATGATGTTTATTAGATATATGCATATATAGCATTTACAAAGCATACATGCACATATCGCAATGCTCCACATAGCCAGTCAACTCTAAATAATAGGATTCAACTCTATCTGAAGCAACCCATGTTAAACATACAAAAAAAAAATCAGAACAATATATGTGACTCCTTGAAATACCTTTGTGCTGTACATGATGTCTGCTTCGATCATAATCAAAAACGTGCTGGTCACACCTCACAGGGCTTGAGATCAATGTGTGAGATTGCACTTCTTTATAATCTGAAAGAGTAATGAATGAGTGCTTATTTAAGGCATACTCACCAAGAATCTTTTTATGGGTGAGTCCAATTCAAAAAGTGCCAGAAACTAAAACTAGTGTAATGGGTAATCTTTTTTCAGATACCGAACACTATGAAATGTGCTGTGACATCAGTATCCATGGTAACCTGCGAATAACTTGGGGGCCTCGTGCAAGCAAAAATGATGTGCTGATTGCCAACTTTAATACATAAGTATCTGGAACTCTCGCCCACCTCGAATGCATAGACTGCCGGGACCCACATGGGTGCTGTCAGCATATTTCACCATGACAGGCATTAAAAGGATACAATATGTATCCCTAGTCTAGATATTCAAACTCGGTCAGGACAGGAGACTGCTCATTTACATTTTTACCACTTTTCAGGGGTGGCTCATCTCTAAAGGGCAACGGGGCACCGACCCACCCATTTAGGATGAGCGGCCAAGCTAGACCAGTGAAAACATTGTGTTCCCTCGGTTGCCACATTGTTTCCCTTTGACAGTTCATACCCTAACCACCTATGTCCAGTGGGCCATGCAGGGCCAGGGTTGTTTTGCTTCCCACCCTTGCATGGCCCATTGGGGATGCACTCTGTGGTACTGCAGAACTGAATGTGCGAGAGGCATCCTCACACATTCATAGCAGATGGGGCTTACTCATGGGATACCTTGAAGCACCTCCCTTGTAAAGGAGGGGGGAAACCCCCTGGTTAAGCAGAGAGGACGCGCCAAGGGAAATATGACGCCCAAAAATGGAAGAGTCCAAAGAATTTGACAAAGCCCTGTTTTATTGAGGGAAAAAAAAAGTATAAAACAGGGACAGCAATGGGCATCAAGAAAATGCCCATGCTTTTGAATATTTCCAGGCTGAACAATGATTAAAAAATGAGAATTACATCAAAGGGATGTTTCATTCTGGAAAACAGAAGCGGTGGGGGTATTGGTTAAGGGGAATCACTTAGATATATGTTCAATAGCTGTTAGTACTGTCATTGGCTTCGCTCTATCTGGTGGCTCTGCCTGAGACAACCTACTCAACGAATACAGGTGAAAACATTCAATCATAATACAATACTATTGGCTGTTGCAACATTTATAGGACAGCGTTATTGGTGGGTAGGTATTGGTTAGTAATGTCTTTCTCAGCCTTGGCAATTTGCAAGGTAACCAGCACATGTGCAACAATAGGGGATGGTGACAATGTTACCAAGGTATTACTTTTCCCAATAAGGTTAACATGTCTGATTCTCCAGGCCACAAGCCAGGATGTTTAGCTTTTAACTTTGCATCATCTTGTATCTTTTGTCCTGAGAACTAAATAGGAACAAAGGATCAGCCTGGCTGTCCCTGAATCTGATGAATAGACATTAATCTCCAACTGCTGTAGGTCACATGCATGGAGACCACATTTTGAATTATTCTGCTCAGCATTTCCTAGGGTTTTCGCCCTTATTAATGCAGGTGTCATTACCGTTTATAGCATCTAGAGACTTGTTCAGGCTACTTTCTTCCCAAAATTAAGTCTTATGTATTGGGAATCCAACCTTCCATCATGATTCTTTGCTTAATCTAAGAGAAATGTGTCTCACTCCTGGGACCTGTTATTGTCTGTTTTCGTGGGTGGCGATCCAACCCTTCCCTGTTCATGATAACCTTGGCACAGGCTGTGCGATTATTGTCTGGGCTGCTCAGGTCTGAATTTTCTGCTATCTCAGCGAGTGAGGTCCCTCTGCAGCTTCGAGGATTCTCGATTGTCTCCCATTCACTAGAACGTGGCTGCACCGTCCATCTTGTTTAACATGGCCACTCATTCTTGCTGCGTTTCTATGTTAAGCAAGCTTTATATGTATTCTGTGTGTCGTGTGTTTCAGCGTAAATATAGAGCATGTATTTTCTAGCCTATTGGATGCAAGCATATTCTTCAATTTAACCGAGTGCTTGAGTAGCTTTGTGGTGGATGCGCATCTGCTTCGTGTCTAATGCATCTATGTTTGTCAAGCTCAGCGGTGATGTCATCTGCGTATTTGGTTAGAACATGTTATAATTTCTTACATATTTTGCAAATGTATCTATTCTTCGATTAATCCAGGATGAGGTCAGTGCTTTTGGAAACTGGATTAAAGGGGTTTGAGACGATTTGTAAATTGCCTGGTCCTCTATTGGGCCTGTCTGTGGTCCAATCATCATCAATGTAAATATAAAAAGGGATTTATGAATGTTTTGTCCAAGCCAGGGATCAGCTCCTTAAATTGGGCTGCTCATGTGAGAAATGATTTGGGTTTTCTGGGTTTTGGGGGAGTATTGGTCAAATCCCTCAGTGATTACATCTGTTTCCAAGAAAGTGCTTAAGAGCGCAGCAGAGGCAAAGGCCCGGCAGGTTGTCTTGGCAAAATCCAGGGCCTCAGAGCAGCTGGCTCAATATCTTATAATCAAAAAAGAGGTGGGTTGCAAAGACTACCTAGATTTTGTTTCTCTTAGGTGGAAAAGGGCTCAATACCTAAAGTTCCATATTGGAATTCTGCCAATTGCCGCATTTCGGCACAGATGGCATAATGCTGTTTTGGCATCATGTATTCTTTGTGGCAAGCCCACATAGACTGTTCAACATTACTTGATATTCTGTCCAGCCACTGAGCCTTTGAGGAAGCACTTTCTGAAGCCCTTGTTTTTAAGTCACACATGCAGGTCATCAGTTTATGCCATGCAATGTGCCTGGATACTGCAGATGCAGAGGCTGTCCTTGCTACCACTAGTTACTTGATTTGGGCGGGAAAAATACATATGAGAAAGGCTAATGTAGGAGAATAATGCTTTGGGGTAGAGAATTTCTCTTGTATTAGCTGTTATTTGTGGTACAATGTTGACCCTGCTTTATTTGTCATCTCTTATAAAATGATGAATTTGTTTTCTGATTGGAAGTGATTTATGAGCTAAGCATTTATGATGTTGTTTATTTGTGGTTTTGTCACTTGTGTATTGCGTTTATGACTTTTTTGTCAAATTAAAGCTTATAAAGAAACATATTGTCGGTACGGTTGCCTCAGCAAGTAATGTCTATCACATCTGCAATATGGCAGCGGAGAGGAGGTGGATGATTTAAGCAATATGAACCGTCCATTTCTATAGCATCGAGACAGGAGAGTGGCCGACGTAAGGAATGATACATTAATTTGCCTCTCACCATTTCACCCTCTGAGAGTACGCTCTTCTCCATAGGGTACCATGGGGATTCATATCTTCGTCACCCCCCGCAGGTCCTCAGATTTCTTTATATGCTTGTCAATAATCCAGGTCATATAGCAGCATTCCCCATCTGGTTTACAGAACACTGAACATCCAGCATAGTAAGTGGCATCTCAGCGATAATGGCATTTTGTGCCGCAGGTCCAATATGACTTTGTTTTAGATGTACCAGAGTCAGATCCTCAGTTTGTGTCTCCTCATCTTTCTTAGTGTCCATGTCTATCACTATTTTGATCCCTACTTCTTTTTTGGCCGTCTTCGTACATTGAGTTATGGCTAGTTTCAGGACACAGAATACAAACAACACTAACACTAGTACAGCTATTAGTACCTTGAACCCGTTAGCCAGCTAGGAGTGGATCCAGGAGTTTTTGTGTGGAGATCTGCGAGCAGCATTATGGCCTCTGCGAGAGTCTCATTTTCTTAATTGTGGGAAGGTATAGGTACAGCAGGATGAGTCAATTGTTGTGCACATGCCACCCTCCATGGCTGTCAAATCAAGGATGTACCGATATTAAAGATTCATGAGATTTACTGCTCTGATCTCTTCCTTTTGGGCATTAAAGCCTTTCACTGTCAAGTTCATTGTTTGTGTAATTCTGTCACACGCCGCGGTCCCTGGCGATTGTGGAAACGCTGGCGGTGGAGCGGCCATTAACTTTGCCGTCACGTAATTACGTTCTTGTCCGCAGCGGTCTAGTTTCCAGATCAGCGATGTCCTTTTAGTCGGCACCAACCCGGAAGCAGATGCGTTGCAACCTTTCGCGTCAGGCTTCCGGGTTGATACGCTGTAGGTCTTTCCTCCGTGGCACTTCGCCGCTCTTTCTTTCTACTTGTCTTCAGTATTGCACTCTCTTGGCTTACCTTGCTATCTAGGGTAGCGTTTCCTTGTTTCCCCTTCCCTCGTCTGTCTTCTCAGACTCCCCCGTTCAGTCAGTCCTTTTCCTGTTGTCCTGCTTGTCTGCATTTAGTATCCTGTGCCTGCTATCCTGCTACCTGGCTCAGCTACGAGGGGTTTTTTAAGCCCGCCGGATTTTTCCCCTTAAACCGGTCTGCCCCGGTACGGGGGCCCCCTTGGCCCCGAGTCAGAGGGGCAGGGTGGCTTCCTCTCGAGGCAGACCACATCGACAATCCAGGGAAGAAGCATTGAGAATCCGGAGATTCGGAGTTGTGTCGGACCAGGAAACGACAGGTGAGGAGACGGGCGTGAGGGGTACTCAGGAAGGTGGAGTGCATTTGACGGAACGCAAGAGTGAGCCTGACAGTTTGCAACGCCTAAAGGAAAAGATGGCCACTTCGGAACAAATACAGGAACTAGTGGCCGCGGTCCAGGCCCTGAATGTGGAACTCCAGAATGTGAAAGCAGATAATGCCGTATTGAGACAGATGGTCTCTACTAGGGATACAAGGGATTCTGACTTACCTCCCATGGCTTTATCCTCTGGAAAGTTCGATGGAACTCCGAAACGTCTAAAGGAATTTTTGGAAGCTTGTTCTATATACTTCACCTTTAGACCTCAGTTGTTCCAAAATGATCATACTAAGGTGGGATTTATGGTATCCAACCTAACGGGGAATGCATTAGCTTGGGCTGCCCCTTTGGTGACCAACAATAATCCCGTCATAAGAGACTATGAGGGGTTTTTGTCCTTATTGCGCCAGACTTTCGAGCAACCTGAGATGATACATGTGGCTGCGGAAGAACTCCTGGATGTTAACCAAGGTTCTAGGGATTTACTGACTTATATTTCCACATTCAAACGTTTGGCTTCAGAAGCTGGATGGCCAGAACGGGCTCAATACACCATATTTCGTCGAGGTTTAAAGGATGAAATAAAGGACGAACTGGC
This sequence comes from Ambystoma mexicanum, assembly GCF_040938575.1. Taxonomy (NCBI): domain Eukaryota; kingdom Metazoa; phylum Chordata; class Amphibia; order Caudata; family Ambystomatidae; genus Ambystoma; species Ambystoma mexicanum. The sequence continues at coordinate 1,341,641,317 of NC_090929.1, read as the reverse complement.
AAGGATAGCCCGCCCCACCACCCTGTCTGATTTGTTCTCCATTGTTACTCAAATTGACTATCGCCTTAGTGAACGCAAGGCGGAAAGAAAGAAGCAAAGAGCCCCGGCCTCTTTTCTACCGAGTACCCACTCATTGCCCTCCCTGCCTAACTCCGATAACAAGGAAGAACCAATGCAAGTGGGGTCTGCTAGATCTTCCTTGACTCCTGAAGAAAGAAGACGTCGGAGGAATGCTGGCCTCTGTATGTATTGTGCATCAGGCACTCATTTACTACGAAACTGTCCAGAAGTTCCACCTAAGCGGTCGGGAAACGATCAACCTCGGAACTAAAGGGGACGAGTAACCGAGGTCAGCGTGCTAGTCCCTATGTCACTGTGACTGTAGCTTCACAAGCCGTCTCGATGGACTCTCGTCTCATGGCAGTTCCCATCCAGTTGGAGACTCCGACAGAGGTTCTTACAACCATGGCTCTGGTAGATTGTGGTGCCGCAGGCATATTCATGGATACCATGTGGGCACACCAACAAGGACTCCCTCTGTTAAAGCGAGAAGAATATCAGAAAGTAGAGGGAGTTTACGGTTCACCACTCTCGTCAGGACCAATTACCCATTCCACAGTATCCTTGAAGGTCCGGGTTTTCCAACATTCGGAAGAGTTACAATTTGATTTAATACGAGCAGCACATTTTCCTGTGATCCTGGGAATTCCTTGGTTGAGGAGGCATAACCCGCTCATCGATTGGGCACAAAACACCTTGGCTTTTTCCTCCCCATATTGTAAACAGAATTGTTTATCCCATGCTTCAGAGGAAATGGTACAAGTCCTTACTCCACAACAGGAAGGAGTACATGAGATTAGTAGGGTTCCTCCGGAATTGGCAGAATTCAAGGAAGTCTTCAAAGATGATCCAATCTTAGATCTACCTCCACATAGGCCGGAGGATTGCGCTATTGAGCTGGTGCCAGATGCCCTGGTGCCGTTCAGCCGCATGTTTTCTTTGTCTCTACTAGAAAAGAGGGCGCTTCGCAGATATTTGGACTCTCATTTGACCAATGGCCTCATTCGTCCCTCCAAATCTCCGGCTGGAGCTTCGCTGTTCTTCATACCTAAGAGGGATTCGACTGAGTTAAGGCCCTGCATTGACTATAGAGGTCTAAATAAAGTCACAGTTCGGGACCGATACCCTATGCCTCTGATAACAGACATATTGGAAGCGGTTCAGGGTTCTACCATCTTCTCTAAGCTGGACCTCCGGAGTGCTTGCCACCTTCTACGTGTTAAGGATGGAGACGAATGGAAGACCGCATTTCGTACTCCATTTGGTCTTTTTGAGTATCGAGTGATGCCATTTGGCTTGGTTAACGCTCCTGCCATATTCCAGCGCTTTATGGATCGTCTATTCTCTGACCTGCTATACCTCAGTGTCATAGTATACTTGGATGACATTTTGATTTTCTCAAGATCCCCATCTGAACATATAGTACATCTTCAGACGGTTTTGCATCGCTTGCAATTGCAACATCTGTTAGTTAAACCTGAGAAGTGCATCTTCAAGAAGTCATCCGTTCCATATTTGGGATACATTCTGTCCCATGATGGTATTATTATGGATCCAAGGAAGGTATCTGCCATCTTGGACTGGCCCATTCCCACCTCTTTGAAAGGTGTTCAACGGTTTCTGGGCCTGGCCAATTTCTACAGAAAATTCATCAGTCATTTTTCACTGATTGTGTTACCAATAACCTCATTACTTAAAAAGGACGCTAAACCGTTTTTCTGGTCAGAATCAGCTGATCAAGCTTTTGTTGACCTTAAGAAGAGATTCTGTTCTGCACCCATCCTAACTCAACCGGATCAAACTCAACCTTTTATCGTAGAGGCTGACGCCTCAGCAAGCGCGTTGGGTGCAGTACTACTCCAGCTGAAAGATGAGAAGGAACATCCCGTAGCATATCTTTCGAAAACTCTTTCTTCCAGTCAACAGAACTATTCGGTGATAGAAAAAGAACTTTTGGCTCTCAAGGTGGCCTGTGAAGAGTGGAGACACCTGCTACAAGGCGGAAGGCATCCGTTTACTTTACGTACAGACCATAAGAACCTGAAGATTCTCCGTAACATGGAATGCGTCAATTCAAGGCAGGCCCGCTGGGCACATTTCTTCAGCCAGTATGACTTTATCATCACGTACATTCCTGGCACCCAAAACAGCTTGGCGGATGCTCTGTCTAGATGCCGGTCTGCAGACTCTTATTCCCCCTCAGTTAGTCAACCAATGTTTCCTCGAAACAAGATTGTGGGAATGGTTTCGGCATTCTTGCAAGATATAAGATCGGTAACTAAACCCGATTTGGCAATCACAGTACCTAATGACTTACAATCTAAAATCCATTGGTCTGAAGGTCTTCTATTGGTAGGACAACGTTTGTACGTTCCCTCAAGGTCCTTACAATCTAAAGTTTTAGAATGGGGTCACAATCATGTTACTGCAGGACACAGGGGAGTTCGAGGCACCCTTGAGCTAATCTCTCGATCTTTCTTTTGGCCTTCACTCTCACATGATGTTAGGCAACACTGTAAGACGTGTGTGGTCTGCGCCCAAAACAAGAACTCCACGCATAAGCCCTATGGGTTGCTTACGCAGCCAGACTTGCCCAACCAGCCTTGGTCCCAAATTTCCACTGATTTCATAGTAGACCTGCCCAAATCTCAGGGGAAGACTTGCATTATGGTAACCATTGACACATTTACCAAGTTAGCACATTTTTCCGCACTACAGGGTGTGCCGTCAGCCTCCGAGATGGCCGAGGTGTTTCTCAGGGATATTTTTAGGCTCCACGGTCTTCCCGATAAGATTATCTCAGATCGAGGTAGTCAATATACTTCACGGTTCTGGAGCGCCCTGTGTACACGGTTAGGAATCGAGAGGGCTTTATCATCAGGTTTTCATCCTCAGACCAACGGTCAAACTGAGCAGCTTAATGCCACTCTGGAACAATATCTCAGGTGTTATGTTAACAAGAATCAGGACAATTGGGTGAACCTTCTGTCCACTGCTGAATTTGCATATAATAACACTGTACATTCGGCCACGGGACTGAGTCCTTTTTTTGGTTCCTATGGACATCACCCTCGCAGCCTACTCCCAGTTTTTCCCTCTCATACTAACATACCCACCATCGAATCCACACTTGATCAAATCTCTAAAGCCCACGACACTGCTTTACAAAGTTTAGCTTTGGCCAGACGCAGATATAAAGACCACTCTGATCGGGCTCGGTTACCCTGTCCGGAATGGAAGGAGGGCGATCGGGTCTGGCTATCAACTAAATACTTGCCTAGGTGGGTACATCCGACCAAACTAACCCCCAGATATATCGGTCCCTTCAAGATTATCAAGAAGATTAATCCTGTGGCATTTAGATTGCTACTACCCAAATCCATGGGCCGGGTACATCCGGTTTTTCACTCCTCCCTTCTCAGCCCTGTGGATCCAGACACCCCGATGGGCAAGACTACTGGGCATTTGAGTAATCTCAAATCAGGACCAGAGGAATATGAGGTGTCTGCCATCCTTGATTCTAGATACCATAAAGGCAGGCTAGAATACCTGGTGTCATGGAAGAACTATCCTAGTTCCGAGGACTCCTGGGAGCCCAGGTCGTACATACATGCATCTAGACTCATCGGGCGTTTTCACCGGACACATCCAGGGAAGCCTGGAGGGTTCGGATTGGGAGGGGGATATACTGTCACACGCCGCGGTCCCTGGCGATTGTGGAAACGCTGGCGGTGGAGCGGCCATTAACTTTGCCGTCACGTAATTACGTTCTTGTCCGCAGCGGTCTAGTTTCCAGATCAGCGATGTCCTTTTAGTCGGCACCAACCCGGAAGCAGATGCGTTGCAACCTTTCGCGTCAGGCTTCCGGGTTGATACGCTGTAGGTCTTTCCTCCGTGGCACTTCGCCGCTCTTTCTTTCTACTTGTCTTCAGTATTGCACTCTCTTGGCTTACCTTGCTATCTAGGGTAGCGTTTCCTTGTTTCCCCTTCCCTCGTCTGTCTTCTCAGACTCCCCCGTTCAGTCAGTCCTTTTCCTGTTGTCCTGCTTGTCTGCATTTAGTATCCTGTGCCTGCTATCCTGCTACCTGGCTCAGCTACGAGGGGTTTTTTAAGCCCGCCAGCTTTTTCCCCTTAAACCGGTCTGCCCCGGTACGGGGGCCCCCTTGGCCCCGAGTCAGAGGGGCAGGGTGGCTTCCTCTCGAGGCAGACCACATCGACAATCCAGGGAAGAAGCATTGAGAATCCGGAGATTCGGAGTTGTGTCGGACCAGGAAACGACAGGTGAGGAGACGGGCGTGAGGGGTACTCAGGAAGGTGGAGTGCATTTGACGGAACGCAAGAGTGAGCCTGACAAATTCCAAGTGGCTTATCTGCAACCACTTAGCATTTGTGTTTGCTTGTATCCAAGGATGAAAGTAGCAAAGAAAATGTCTGTTCTACTGACCAGTCTATGTTCATCTGGTATTTCAACAAGTGCTGCTGCCATTTCTTCTGACATGTAATTGCTACTTCTTTTTACCTGCTCGAGGGTATCTCAAGGGTATTTAGGGATCTCTTTGTTCGCTGGTGTGCATCCATTTTGGGAAATCCACCTACTTGTATCTTCTTCTGGGGTTTTAATAGGGCTTGTGTATTTAGTAAGACTAAGGAACATATTCCTCCCCAGTTTGGGGGCAACTGCATATAGGCCTTTGACCCACAGGCAAAATAGTGATCCATAAGTACTGCAGTGCCGACCTTCATACCAGGTACCTTAGATTATCATTTGCACCCCTTATTTGCTCCATCCTTCACCGGGCCATCATTCTGGAAACATAATGAGACAGTCTTGAGAGGAATTATGGGTACAGGGCCTGCTTCATTCTCTTCCCAGGCAAGCAACTTGGAGTGCTCCACCCAATCGTTGAGGCACTCATCATTCTCTTTTTGCACCACCTCTATTGGTACTGCCAGGAGTGCTTATGATTTGCACCCCATCAGTCCTTCAACTCACCCTTCTGATGTAAATACATGCCAATATACTAGTAGTTGGGGCCTTTCCCAACACCAAGGCATTCCCCCTATCTTTCTCTTCCCATTAGGTGGTGTATAGGAGGCAAGGTCCTTTGAGACCCCTCCCCTCCATTCTAACCCCACGTGCAGATTATGACTTGTCCACCATCTACCCATGCGCCTGTGGCCAGGGATGAGGGATGGCAGCGGGACGACCCATATGCATGCAAACATTGACCAAAAAGCTGATCCCAGACTCCATTGTGTGCTACAACTAGGCTCCATGTTGTACATAGCACCCCCCAACCGTGTTCTCCCTTTTGAAGTAACCGATATGGATTCTACGTCTGTGTGCCACCCCGGTTTACCCATACTGCTAATCCCTCTGTTAAGGTTATAAATCCTCTCATGTAAATGTGTATTAAGGGGCTAAAATCCAGAAAACGAAACAAGAAGATCCTCACCTATGTTCAATGGACATAAACTATTAGTCATGTGCCCAAGCCCCATTTTATTGAACAAATCTTGTCTTTTTCTGCATGATATGTTGATTTACTCATGTAAGGCAATACAAGGCACACATTCCAAATGTTCACTGGCTTTTCAAATATACGTGTGTTCACAAACATGAATAATTTGCATACTGGTGCCAATGTATATAATGTAAGACAATAAAGCTACAAAACCTTTGTTGGTAGAATTTAATTTGTAACATGGTACTCATGATAAACGTAAACGTGTAATGTATAACAATGTTCATAAGCTTGCATATTGTTCTATGTACTTGTAACTACACTGCTTTAATCCTACCCTGCATTCTAAATGACATGTATGTAACCCTGTAAAGTAAACGAGCTGGAAGCAACAGGGCTCTATCTCTCTCTCTGTGTTCTCCTGCAGTGCCCTGCACGCAGCCCCAACCTTCCTCCCGCCTCTGGTCAGGCTGACTGCTAAAGGCCCTTATTCTCATTTACAATGTGATGCTGTAACTGTAACCTCTCACCACTCCACTAAGCCTGCACCAGGAATCCACCCTCCCCTAAACCCCTAGACCCACAACAACACCATAAGGTTCACAACCGAGGCCTTGGTTAAAAGAAATATAGGCAACAAGCCTCTCATTCCACCACCTTTTGATGTACCAGCCATGAGCCCTTTGACCAGATAGTATCCAAGCTCACCCCAACCCTGACTGACCATGGTGGCAGTACATTTTACTCTTGTACTAACATACTGTAAAGTTGTCCCCCACTAGATCTAACAAAGTAGAATGATAGAGGCATCCCTGACATGTGCCCCCTGATAGAGTACCTGAACCCATGAAGCATCCCCTTTATTGCATAGTGTTTTTATGATGCTGAGATAAGAGCACGCAGAGTTATGTGCTATCTCTCTTGTGATGTTAGATTAACAACTTGTAGGATTTACTGGGCATTATGAAATATGATGAACACTGAATGAGTATGTGTGGCTACAAGGGCAAATGTCAGTGCAGCTAAAATGTATCAATTGAAACATCTCCTCATCTAACACTCTACCCCGATGAGGCCAGCTGACCTCCAAGCATCACCGTGACACCACGTGGAACTTCACCAATCCAGAAGCTTCAACCTTATACAATCCATTCTGTCCAGTCCCCAGTGCCCAATCTCATCGATTCATGTAATCCCTAGTTCCAACGTCATAGGTGATGTGGTTTTATAACAAAATGTGAATGTTTTCTGATGTCTGGCAGAGCGCTCTCAGAGTTTGCAGAGTTCTCTGCTTGCTCTATTTTGGTTTTTTGGGTAAACTTACTTTTTACCTTCACCCACACTTGGTCTTGGTCTCATTCCCTCCTGGGGTGTGTCCATTATTGACTCTCATTGGGGAGTGATTGCTGTATTTTTGGGGACGCTCACTTTCATTGGGCATTGCAATTCCTTTTGATCTACTGTTTTGGCTTCTCCTCTTTGTGAACCGTCTAATATATATTGAATCATCTTGCTTCTTCTCCAATAGTCATCTATCATTGACTTGGGATTGTCCCCTAGTTGTGCAGAGGGCCAAATGCATTAGGCACTTTGCCCTTGTTGCTGGTATTTCTGTGGCTAGAAATGTCCTTGAAGCATTCATAGCATAGGGAATGGCAGAGCACACATAGTAGCTCTCCCTTGTTGTCTCCCTCCTCCTACCCGGGTCATGTACTTGTTTCACATATTAGTGGTCACGTGGGCCAAATCAGCCATGTAGGCATTAATGTGTTCGAAATTAGTGTCAGAATTTCTCTTGATTCTTTTTTTGTGTTTAGTAACAATAAAGAAGAACTGGGTCATAGCTTCGTTGAACAGGGGAATAGAGGTCACATTAGCATATGCTGGTTCGGATTCATGATAGGAAGCAACCTTTTGTAATGCCAGGAGCGTAAAGAGGAAGAGACAGCAGAAAGCAAAAATATTGGCACAATAATTTTTTTCCACATGTTGCAAAGTTGCATGCATGTTGCTTTGTCTGTGCGCAAGAAGCCTATATTTAGCAAAATCGAAAAGATCACATTTTCTTTTTTTGATACTTTCATGGCAATGTCCAAACGGTGAATATCTACAATAAAAATGTGAATATTATTGCCATGAAGATTCTCTTTAATATGAAACTAATCTTAGATTTACTAATATAGCAACGAAGGGTACTCGTCTTGCCCTGAGAGCACACTAACTATCCACTACAAAAGAGAGAACTGTATATAATAATACTATCTTAAAACGTAACATTCAATAGGTTGCATTTTTGTTTTTCAAACATGTGTCTCTTCTTACTATGCAGGTAAAAAGTTCTCAGGGACACATTTTTGCTGGAGCCGACTTTTTGTGTAAAAAATTATGGTGCGTTTAGAAATTCTGTGTACGTTTTGTCTGCTCCTTGTAATGGATTGAGATATGGGCCTTGTTACTTCAGCGTCTGGGACTGTAGGCAGGGGGGTCTCACCTTTACAGGGTTTCACACCGCTAAGGGGATCCAGGCTCACCTGTCTTGTACTTTGACCACAGTGGGGGTCAAGTCTTCTGCAATGAAGGGATCGCCAAACCTTTCTTGTGCCAAGACTGAGTGAAGTTCTTTCTTAACATAGTGTATCCAGGGTAGAGGGCGGGGGGTTGCAATAGAGTTTGTGTGTCTAGTTGTTGATCATCTTCATCATTCTTCTTTGACCTCACCTGCATGACTCGAAGCTCTTGAGATATAAAAGAAACACTAGCCACCATCGCTGCCAGATACTCATGCATGTCAGACAACAGCACTATAGGGATTAGTTAGTGCTCTAGTGGGCGGACCAAGAGGTATATGCATACAGCTTCCCGTCACCAGGTCATGGGAAGTCAGTTGTTGGTCTGAGCTGGGCTGATTGCATAATGCAAATGGAGCTAAGGAAAGGCAATGAGACATTCTTTCTTCAGGGCCATTTTCAATTTGGCTATTCCCTCTTTGAGCATGCCATTGAGGCATTCACACATCAAATTTTCTTGCGAGTGATACGCGGAAGAGAATTTATGCTTAATCACAGGCAGGGTTGAGATATGCTCAAATAATGAATTCACAAAATGTGGTCCATTGTTGGACCGAAGGACATTGCACACCATCGTGGGAATACATCTCAGAAGAGGAATTGTGCAGCACAGGTGGTATCAGGGTGTGTGCATGGACCAGCTTCAATCCATCATGAAAAAGGACATACGACTACCAACATCTACCTGTAGCCGTTACAACTACTTAATCAATGTGCAAATGTTGGAAAGGCCCAGTGGGGGGTTATTGCTCCTCTCACTACTTGCAGCTTGAACCCTGCCATATGTATATGGCACACAAACACTGTTAACAATGAAGGCAGCAACATGGTCTGCCAGATTGGAGGTAAACCAATCTTCAGAAATCTGAGCTGCAAGACTATCTTGTGTTGTGTGAGCAGGATGCTGAAGCTGTTCTAATGCTACTTTTAGTAATAAGAGAGGCATACCCGGTTTGCTAATGCAGAAATGTGTCCACATTGCATTTGTGGGAGTTACTGAGTACCCCCACCTTTTCAATAGCACCTGATTTTCTGGTGGTGCACATCCCTGTAACTCAATTATTTGTTTGTTGGACAAGGAATTAAAGCCTTCTTTCATCACTATGTTACACGCTCGTGTGTACTATAAACCTGGAAAAATATGCTGCTTTTTTGGCCTCGGTATCAGCCGCTTTGTTGCAGCAGTAGATTATGTTGCCACCCTAGTGTGGGCTGTGCACTTCACCATGGCAATGGCTGAAGGGGTTTGTAGTGCAACAATGAGCCTGACCAATAAGGGTGTGTGCTGTACTGGTATGCTATTAGCATGTAGAAAGCCCTGCCTTTTACAACATGAAAGTCCTGCATGCACTGCTGACATCAAGTGGGCGGAGTCATAGTACACTGTGATCTCCTTGTCCTTATATGTTTCTAAAGCTACAATGAGTAGTACTAATTCTGCAGCTTTTGCTGAAAAATGAATAAAGGCGATCGAGCACTTGCCACTACTACAAAATGTCCATTCTGCCTCAATTTTACCACTGCTGTCCCACTGTGCCTTTCCCCTGAAGTCTGGTCAATTGACAAGGACCCATCAATGAAGAGAATTTCCCCACCCCGAGGGCATTTTTTTTTGGCATGGGGTATATCATCCTGGTACTCTGTGTATTTGGTGCAGTCATGCACATAATCTCCTTCCTCAACATGTTCTGCTATGAACGTTGCTGGGTTCACGACTCTGCATCTGACTATTTTGATTGGTGGGTTTGAAATGATCACCTCGTACCCTGATGCTCTCAAAGCCTTGTGCATTCATGGCAACACCTGACATTGGTTATCGTTGCTGGGTTCACGACTCTGCATCCGACTATTTTGATTGGTGCGTTTGAAATGATCACCTCGCACCCTGATGCTCTCAACGCCTTGTGCATTCATGGCAACACCTGACATTGGTTATTTCACCTCCTTAACACAGGATATGGTTACCTCTGCATCAACAAGAAAGTTAAATATTTTGTCACATATGGTCACGTCGACTTGTGGCTCCTCTTGCAGGTCAGGTGTAATGGATAGGATTGAACACATCAAGTCAATCTGTGGGCTGTCCTATTGTGGTTATAGGTTCATCCATGTCCTGGTGAAAGGGTTCTCTCCCACTACAGTCACGTTCCTTATTCTGGGAGTATATGCCTGCACTCAGGTAACTGGGCCCAGGTTGCCACATTATTCTGTTGTGTTGGTGCCTACAGTAGCATCTGCACCTGTCGTATCTGTATGGGAGCTTGCTGTTGTATTGGTGGCAGTTGTGCATGCACCAGAGGCGGCTCTGCACTGTATGGTGGAGGATTGGTTGTCCTCCCTCTTGGGTCTTGCCAATTCTGTTGCATTCCTCCGCTACTTCTACACACTCGAGTGATGTGTTCCATTTTCCCACACACCCAACATTGCTGTGCTGGTCCTGCTATTCTGTGCTGTCCTCCATTAAACCCTTATCCTTGTGGAGCTTGAAATCCAACTTCCCCTGGGTACACCCCCTCATCCTCAGGGCCAGTAAATGTATTCTCCCCTTCCTGCAAAGCGCCCTCCTGCCATTGGCTGATGGTGCTTTCTTTCTTGCATAACCACTCATTCTCCACTTTCCAACATGGCCCCTTCCATCAAGCAACATTTCCAGTATTTTTCAGCTCTAACTTTGCTTCTTCTAGCTTTCTTTCCTCATGTTTCTTTCTAGCATTCTCTTGTAACAATCAACAATGGTGAACTATAGTCAGCTGACTCTCTGGCCATGCTGTGCTTCACATTCCCACTTGTTTCTTCAAATGCTTCTGCACTGGCTTCGGTAATCCCTGGCACAATATGTGATTAAAAAAATAGGTATTGGGCCTCATTCTGAGTTGGGCGCAAAGGGATACCGGGCACCGGTAATGACACCGGTGCCAGTAATCCCTTTGCGCCCTATTCTGAGGTCCGTTAGCGGGTCCCTCCCTTAGCGCCTGGTTTTACCAGGCGTTATGGACAGGACCCGTTAAGGGATACCGGGGTCAATAACGGTACCACAATTTGCGGTACCATTATTGACAACTTCCCCCTTCCCATTGAGCCCTATGGGGGCTCAAATGGGGATGGGGAATGGCTTTTACAATGGGGACTTACCGGTCCCTCCAACCTATTAATAAGGCCCATTGCTTTGTCCCACTGTCCACGAGTCTTAAGGCACCAGCACAGTTGAATCTCCTGAATGTACTCAATGGTGTATTCTACCTCCTTCATCTTTGATTGTACTCATGTCTGATGTATTGGGATATTGTATTCTGAGTGCCATCCAAACGCTGCCCTGAAATTATTGAATGGTGCCCCATCATGAGCCATGTTCTGTGCGATCACCCCAGGGTAGCCCGCCCCTCTCCAAACGTCGTCTGCTTTCTCCCCAATAATGGCAGCGAGCACGCTTTTAATGTCTCTCACTGCTAACGTAATTCCTGCTGTCAGTTGTTCTATCTCATGAATCTATTTTTCCACCCCAGCTGTTAACAATGGCAATTTACATCTCAAATTATCTTTATCCATTTGTGGCCATGGTATCTAATGTGGCCATCGGCCACCCATTTCTAGCAATTGAAAATGTGCTAGTTTTATGTTAATTTTTAGGTTCTTGTTTGCCCTTCGTTCTTATGAATGCAGCAGCCATGCTCACTTTCTACCGTCCTGGTAATGCCCTCAACCTCTGAGAATATGGGGTAACTTCTTCTAAACTATGCGCTTGTCCCTTTGAATGCTTAGAGTGTGTCCTGGGTTTGAGATTTTCCTCTTCTGGTTCTTCTGCATTGGGCCATTCCATTTCCCTTTCTGGCCTCACCTGCGGGGAGGGGCCCTGCGTGTCTCTCTACTCTTCCTCATTGTCACCTTCTTCCCTTTCCTTGTCCGAACACATCCTCTCCCAACGATCATCACGTTCCTTGTCTTCCTCATTCTCAAAATCTAGTCACTTTGAAAGGCTTTTCCTGTACTTTTCCCACATTGCACTCTCCCAGAAAAGTGGCTTCACCTCTGTTGGAGATCCCACTACACTCTTTTTCACTTTCCAAATAGTACCATTATCCCCCCTGCTTCTATATAGGGTGCCGATCCTTATCCGTTTCCCTGCTCCTGCGTTTTAGCCAGGAAGAGTATGATTTTTAATTTTCTCTTCAATTTCTTGAAAGTGCCTCTCCCAGCTCCTCTCTCTCTCCGGCTCCAGTTCCTTACTCCTCTCCTCTTTCTGACATACATGCTCCATAAGGAGCCTTTGAACTTCCTTTTGTTGTCTCTCTCAGCTTTACTCCTTCTGTCCCTCTCTTTCTTCTTCTAATTCCCTCTTCCTCTTTTCCTCCTTTCTCAGTTTTTCCCTACCTTCTGTCTTTATCTCCTTTTCTGCATCTTCTAATTCCCTTCGGATCTTTTCCTAATTCCATTATTTCCTCCCATTCTCTTTCTTCCTACTCTAACTTCTTTTTCTGCCGTGTCTCTTCTTCCTGTTTGTCCTGCTTCTCGCTGGCTTCCCTTTCTCTGGCTTTAATGTCACTAATGTTTTGTCCACCTAATTTAAGCAATATCTGTCCTTCCAACCACTCATTTGGGCTACTTGTCATCCCTTCCTTGTCACTCTCTGTTAGCATCACCTGCAGTTTACAGAGCTCTTTACATTCATCGTGTGTGAACCCTGGCATTTGGATATACGTATGGAGCACATATATGGGTTAGTGTAGCCTGCCGCTGCTTTGAATTCTTTCAAAGGCTAAAATCCCTGTCCTTCAGTTAGCAGAGTCATGCTCTAGGGATGGGAAGTGGAGCCGTGGGCACATTGCCCTGTCCTTCATGCTGAATGCGGGGTGGATCTTCTACCTCTTCCCCAAACATCTTCCTTAACTCCAGAATTGCTAAACTGTTGCATAACATCTTTCCATTGTATGCAGCATGTAAGTATGTGGTCATGCATTGCAGCACAGATTTCAAGAGAATGCTCTCCTGGGGCCAGGCTTTCACCATTTTGTTACTGTTTCACGGGACCATTCCGCATTATACTTTTTGACTTATACTGTGGAAGGGACTCCCATAATGGCATGTCATGCTCTTGACTGATGGTACCTACCTGACCTTAAAATATTTTTGACTCCAACTCCTTCTCATGAACAATATATTCTTCAATTCCAAACACTTTTCAGACCTTCCCCAACCCCAAACCCTTCCGGCTTCAACAACACCAATTCGGGTACACACCACAAAACCTGTCCATGGCCAGGAATCTACCCTTTTAACCCAAACCAAAGCTCCACATACTCCTATGACATAGACCAATATTTACAGAACCTAATTTTCACAACTGTTAACCAACTTCTACCCTTTATTCCATGTCCCTACACTGCTGATAAACAAAACTTCTTCAGTCAATTTTCCACAACCTCCTTACAATCTACCACTGGCAGACCAAACATCTTCCATCAACATGTGAACATATGGGTGAACCCTCAAAACCAACACAAATTCCCCACAGCCGTGTTCCTGTTCTACTTCTGACAAGACATCCTTCTTTTCTTAAAGCTGCACGCAGGGCGTGGCAACTTCCATGCCCTCAACACAGGATGCTTCTTTGTTTTTTATTCTTTTTTTCCATTTCTGTTTCAATATTGAGTACCCGTTCTCAGAGTTTAAGGTGCCACCTTCCATAACCCAAGGTACAGGTAAACTTCTCATAAATAAATTGTGTATCATTTCTACCAAACGTATACAAACAAATCCCCAAATATGAAAACATCTCCCTCCTATCTTTGTTTGTCAAATCAATGCTCTCATACTTACATCCGTGGATTGGCCGAAGCACTTGAAATCGCTCCTCCCACAATCGCTCACTTTGCCTTCTAGCCTGTGAGGTGTCCCCTGGGAAGCAGGGAGTATTTTCTCCAAAGGGGGCTCCTGATGACCATTTCATTTCACGTTTGGTTTATCCAGTCCTCACCCGTCACTCCATAGCCCACAGGCTCGCCCTGCAAAAAAAAAGTTTTAATTCTGAAGGCATTGGCCAACCGTCCTCAGATACCATACATAAAGGAGGGATAGAAACCCCCTGGGTAAGCAGAGAGGGCAGGCCAGGGGAAATCCCACACCCAAAAAACGGAACAGTCCAAAGTGTTTGCCAAAGACCTGTTTCATTTAACAAAACCCATATAAACTGTTAAGGATTTCAATCAGGCAACACACTCGGCCTAGTATGTAGCGCACAACTGAGATGCTTTTCTCCTTATTTTATGCAGTACACAACTCGTATCAAACTCCCTTTTTCAAATAGCCCGGGTCACAATGGAGCATAAACCATGCTGGTTGGTACAATCAAATATTTATTTATTTATTTTAAAATTCAAAATAAATTATACCATTTGTAATATGGGGCAGCAATAACCAATGGGGTGAGAATTACAATGAGAATGTAAGAAATGCACTTGGTTTATCCTTCTAGTGGAAAATATGCAAAACAGCAGGGAATAGAAGCACTTTTTGATTTAGGAAAGATAGCACCCAAGTTAGGGTTTCCCCATGCAATGTTCCCTCAACCCACAGATAATCGAATTCTGAGTAAAATCCAACGCTGCCTCACAGAATAAGAGGCAAAAATGGACTTAAGACCTTTAACAAAGGCCTAAAATAGCAATCAGAAATGGCAAATAATGGATTAATGTGTGGTTAAATTATAATATACATATGTTTTATCACAATAGCATGCAGGTTATATCACTGGCAATCACAAGGCAATGGATCAGCAAAAGGCATACAATTGGAAATGAGTGGACATTTTAGAACAGATTCAGCCAAATGACACGTGTAAAACTTGCATTTCGTTTCAATTTCCGCTTTAAATTAACCAAACGGTTTTTAATAAAAATGGGTGAAATACTCTTATTTGGAGTGCGGTTGGGTTGGGATATATATAGATATATCACAGGGACATTCTAGAGTTGAAAATAGGTCTCTAGCTATGAAACTGGATGAGTTATGCAATATATAAAAAGATGCACTTTGAGCAAAATGAAGCTGTGAAATCGGAAAGGAAATCAGTTGTGACAAGAACAATTTTACTTTAAACTAGATTATTCAGACTAGACCACCAAAGATGGACACAGTAAGATCCAAGGTTGATTCGCAAATTCAACCCTGTCATCCCAGCGCCAAACCCTGGTGGAAACCAGTCTGATCGCTCGAAATAGGACTAATGGTTTAGGATTACACAAGACAAAAGTGGAAAAAAATGGCGCTAGCACTTTAGAAAGTCATGTGCAGGGTGCACAGATATTTCAAACTGTTTTTAGCAAGTTATCCAGATAAGGATAGGATTGCTTAGAGAGTGGGACAAGGACAAAGGCAAGACTAGATAGGTTATGGGTTTCTACGGGGTAGGGATTATACTCACAGTTCACTTTTAGTTTTGGGATTTTTGGACCGTCAAACAGGTTCTGGTCACCACATGGCTGTGCACCTGGCATAAGAAAACAGCTGGGCTGTTCTGGTCACCGGATGGCACGGACAGCGGAATGGCAATTCTAGTCACTGGATACTAAAGGTCACCTGGATGGCAGGATTGCAGCAGGCATGCAGTTAGTGAGCAGCAAGCCAGTCTGATTTCAGGATGCAAAAGGTACCACAGCTTTCTTCTTTGGGTATTTGGGATTTTAGTGGATTTTTCTGGATCAATAATCTAGCTGGAGTAGGAATCAGCTATGCTTGGGTTTTGCTCTGGGGTCTGGAATCTGGATGGAGCAGGTCAGGAACCCAGTGCAGGAACTTCAGGAAGAGTGTGTGTCTAGAGTCTTGTCAGGGACTCTTATTTATAATGCATAGTGACATCATCACTCGGCAGGCTTAGCTAAACACACTTCTAACCCACGGGATTTGTTAGGGGTGCTCACTGGAACCAGTGCCACCATTTCGCTGTTTCTGTTGAAGCAAAGCTTGGTTTTGGAGACATTCTGTTCAGTGGGTCAATGTAGCCCACACAAGCAAGGACAGCTATGGACATCAAGAACATTTCCAGGCACTCAAATATTTCCAGGCTGGGCAAGGTTTTAAAATCGAGATTTACATCAATCGTGATGTTTCATCCTAGAAAACATTAGAGGTGGGGGATTGGTTAGGGGGATCCACCAGATATATGTTACATAGGGGTAGTACGTTCATTAGCTGACTCTGCCTGAGACCACCTACTAAAATGATACAGGTGAAAACATGTTGTCATAATATAATACTATTGGCTGTTGCAACATTTATAGTACCACATGATTGGTGGGTAGAGATTGTTTAGTAGTGTCTTCCTCAGCCTTGGCAATTTGGAAGGTTATCAGCACATGAGAAACAATAGGGGCTGGTGAGAAAGGCACCAAGGCACTACTTTTCCAAATAAGTTTAACATTTCTGTTTCACTAGACCACAAGCCAGGAAGCCAGGAAGTTTTGCTCTTTACTTTGCTTCAACTTGTACCATTTGTCCCAAGAACTAGATGGAAACCAAGGCCTCACCCTGTCTATCATTGAATCTGATAAATAGACATTATTCTCCAACTGTAGGTCATGTGCATAGGGACCATATTTTGAATTATTCTGCTCAGCATTTATTTGGATTCTAGCATATATTAATACGGTTGTCCTTACCCTTCCTAGCATCTGGAGACTTGTTTAGGCTACTTTCTTCACAACATTAAGCCTTACTTAATGGGAATCTAAACTTCCAACATGGTTGTTTCTTTGCTTAGTGTAAGAGAAAAGTGTCCCATGCCTGCAAACTCTTATTGTCTGTTCTCTTGGGTGTTGATCCAACTCTTCCTTGTGCATGATTACCTTTATACAGGATGTGTAATTTTTGTCTGGACTACTCAGGTCTGAATTTTCTGATACCTCTGGGAGTCAGGTCCCCCTGCAGCTTCACAGCTTCTCGATGTCACCAATTAAGTTGAACATAGCTGCACCATCCATCTTGTTTAACATGGCCACTCACGCTTGCTGTGCTTCTGCATTAAGCACACTTTATATGTATTCTTTGTGTCTTGCGGTTTAGCGTATATATGGTGCATACATTTTCTAGCCTATTGAATGCAAGCATATCCTTCATGGCTAAGTGCAATTTAACCTATTGTTCATGTAGCTTCGTGGTGGATGTGTATCTGCTTTGTGTCTAATGCATCTATGTGTGTCAGGCTCAGTGGTGACGTCATCTGCGTCTTTGGTTAATACATGTTCAAGTCTTTCATAGTTTACATTAATTTGCCTCTCAACACCCTGCTTCCTGTTCATGTTGCACATAGCCAGATAACTGAAGTGGGAGAATGGAAAACCAGACTCCCGTCCTTCACCTCTCGCGCTTGGCCTAGAGGGTCGCGGCCCAGACACCCGCCACGAGAAGAGTTTGCCCATTTACCAGATGACCAAATACCCTGGTACAGAAACATACGGATGTGTCCATCTGCCTGCCCAACAGCCCGCACTGGCCATGCCGACACCTGCGGCACGGACCAACTAGACTGAAATCTACACATCGTTAGAGATGCCATGACGACCTAGATAACGGGAAGCACCGCTGAACTATTATACACGCTGAACATTTCCACACCAATCTACACGAAGAACATACTCAGTGCTCTGACGTAGGCGACAGGCTTATTCACGGACGTGCATCTTTATTATTTTTACATAGGCTTTCAGAATGCAGAAACGCAAGACGCACCATGAGCTCATTTATAACGCTTGCTCACGCTTCTCTTGAAACCCGTTACCATCATGAGAGATGTAATGGAAACACGATACTGGCCATGAAACTGTATGCCACTATAACCTAAAGCATCCATGCACTAAATGGATTACTCGTGCACCAGGCCCAAGTAGGCCCCAAGCAAGAGTTCCCGTGGACATTAACAAAGCAAAAGTCAGGTTGCTGAGCCTGCAGAAAGAACCCAGTGGAGCAACCAGCCAAGGTCGTACTGTTGCAAACCCACAGTCAAGAAACAAATCTTCAAAGGCACGATGTTGCAACCTCGCACTCCACGTACCAATGTTAAAATCATATCTGCAAATTAAACCAGACATACAGTGGAAAAACAATATTAATTGTGCAGAATTATGCCTCAAACACGGTCCCTCCCCACGTGACCAAGCCGAACCTGACGAGATGCCAAAACCCAGGAGAGAAAAGGCGTCTGGGTACCTCGCTACGAGACGCAGGCCGACACACTTGAAAGGCTCAATGGACACCTGCTACAGTGGGAACGGTCAGTCTCCCACCTATGAATAAATCCTCACATTGCCTGCACGTACCCATACTGAAACACTGTTGCAACCACAGGTGCACCGTGTGCTGGGAACAACGGTGGTCCCAGGCTCGGGAGCTCACGGATGCACCAATCAGAACATGAGGTTCTTATCTCAGACGTCAGTAACGTTAGCCAATCCTCAGGGGTCTTCATGTAACAATTCTTATGTATCTAATTGTAGGGACAACCCAGATATACCACCTGACTACACCTTAACCACTAATATCATTCTCTATAGGCGTACTATACTAACCCCACCACTCGAGCAACCAATCAAGAGTGGCGATAGGTTCTTTTGGTAACTTTTTGGAATGACGCAAGTAGCGCGTCATAATGTAGTAAAAAGGGCCTGCGAGCCCCACTATTGTGTGTGTGTCAGGACGAACGCGTGCGCTCCTTGACCCATCCCTGCCGTTTGCATAATAAACGACAGAAGTTGCCTTGCTCCTTGTGTGTGCCTCATACTCTGTCTCGATCCGAGATATACACGGGAGGAGTTGGGGCCTCCCTGCCCGGAGGTCTGCGGACGGCCCGGCCGACCCCGGCAGAATTCCCCCCCGACAAGTTGGAGGCACTGCTGAGATCTGTTTAAGATCGACTTTTATTTTTTATTTTTCCAGGCACTCCCGTTGCGGGGAGGCCCGGCGGCGCGGCCCCCTCTGCCGTTGCCCCCTTCTGAGGACTACAGGACCATCGCGGAGCTGCGAGAGGACCGGACAGCGCAATCCGGATATTGGCCCTCGGGAGCCGGTTGAGAAGTATCCCGCCCGCGGTCGGCGAGTGTCCAGACGTGGTCCAGACGAGGGGAGGTGGCGAGCCGCTTGGAGGGGTGCACGCAGTCGAGCGGCCCTGCATCGAGGGAACTTGGTGAGCATGACACGCACAACAAGCAATGCGAAATTGTGAGGGAGGGGGCGGAAGTAAATAAGGGAGGAGGGAGGTATTGTAAAAAGGTGGGGTGAAGGTTTAATTGAGTGATGATAATGGAATGAATGGTAGTGAATTGAGTGCGAGAGAAGGCGGCTAACGTTACGCGAAAGAGGGGGGCAGGGCACGAGAACAACACGTGCAGACGCTCGCAACAAAAAGCTAACGTTACGCGAAAGAGGGGGGCGGGGCACGAAAACATCACGTGCAGCCGCTCGAAAGACACTGATTGGCCTAAATCGCGACTACGTGTGAGGGTGGGTGTGTGTGGTTTCCTACGATTTGACATTTATCATTCAATGAGTAGATGAGGTTCCCTATTGTTCGAGCAAGAAACTCGATAGGTAGATGAGGTTCCCTATTGTTCGAGCAAGAAACTCGATAGGTAGATGAGGTTCCCTATTGTTCGAGCAAGAAACTCGATAGGTAGATGACGTTTCCCTGTGGGCGGTGGCTAGTTACGTAGTTGCCCAAAACGGAAGATAATTGGCTGGTTAAGCCCTCCTGTTGAGGGGCGTATCACACGCGAGGCGACGCAGCGTGCGCAGTCCGGTTATAGTATTGATGAGATTACCTTGTTCCAGGAGAGACAGGAAGACAGCTGTAGGGTTAGCGGGGTAGATTGCAAGTGTATTTTGAATTTAAAGAACATAACACGAATATACCAGTAGTTCGAAGAAATAGGTGACGTCACCAGTAGGGATTTAGTAAGATATCGTGAACACAAGAAGCTTTGGGTTTGACATTGGTGGGGAAGAGAAACATGATAAAGGAGCGGACACGGAGATAAACGATAAACGAGTGGATCAAAGAGGAGAAGGGGAAGGGGGCGTGGCTGCGCACGGAGAACGCCGGCCACGGCAAGTGTAAAGGTGGGAGGAGAACGGGGAAAAAGGACGACTGTGTAAGATCGTCGTAAGGGGTACGCAGCTGCAGGGGGCTGCGTGCGCTTCGGCCGCAGGGGGCCGTAGGGGAAGGAATATAATATAACATCATAAATATATTTGTTTTATAATTTTTTTTTTTTTTTTGTGTGATTATTATCATTGCATAATTTGTCAAAGGATTGTCGTAAGTCCCCACACTTGCGGGGCAAGGTAAGCAATAAAAGGTTGTATGTTGCAAACTGGTAGCAAGGGGAAGGGTAAGAAAGGGTGCGCTAGTATGTCAGACGGGAGAGGGTTGGGAGGGTGGGGGAATACCCTCACTACCCCACTACAACATATATGCACCACACTGCCACCACATAGGGAGAAGTTAATTAAGTACAGCATAGAGTGGACCCAGGGGACGGACAACAAAATGTTGACACCATGGCCGCCTAATGGTAGCTTTGACCCATATGCCCAACATTCACTATTAAACCATCTGCACAATACATACAAGGGGAAGAAGTTGGCAAACCATGTGGAGGTGTTTAACTTATGGAGGATGTTCCAGGGGTCTAGACCAGGACCAAATGGAATGTTCACTATGGGGGAAACACCGGAAGAAAAGGAGATTAAGAAAGAAGGAACGGATGGGGAAAAGGAGAGTGAAGGAACAAAGAATATGGGGAATGAAAAATTGGGTGGAGGAAAGGTTGATAAATTAGCTGACATAAAACAGGAACCGAGCAATGAGATACCCTTAACACCGGGAGTGAAAACAGAGGGGGGAGGGTTGTACCCTTTAAGAGAATTAGGAGAAATAAAAGGACAGTTAAGGGCGGCTGAAGGATACTCAAACCCGGCATACAGCCCTCCACCATATGTGGCTCATGGAAAGATACCAATGGGGGACGGGAGGAGAGAAGAGCAGACTGTAGAGATAGGAAACGATGAGTGGGTAGCTGCACAGATATTGTTGAAATTACGAGGATCACTAACTGGAGAGGAAAGGGAGGCGGTAAAGAGAACAAATGAGGATAGTGAAAGAGAGAGTGAAATGAGGGGAGAGGAGCTGCTACGGCAGAAGGAAGAGATTTTGGAGGAAAGATTAGCTAAACTAAGGGATGAGCAGAATGAACTGATAAAACAACTTGAGGGGGAGGAAAGAGAGAGAGTGAGGAAAAGGAAAGAAGATAAGGACGAATTGGAAAAATTAAGGGAGCAAAGTGAGGAGAGAAAGAGGGAAGCTGTAAGGGTAAAAGCAGCAGCAGAAAGGGTATCAAGAGTAGTGATGAGGGAGAAGAAGAAGGAAGAAGAAGAAAATGAAAAGGAAATGGAAATATGGAGGAGGAGGATAATATCAGAGACAGCTAAAAAATATGAAGAGGGGAAGGTAATAGAGAGTATAGTAGAAAGAGAAAGGGTGAAATGGGAAAGGAGGAGAGAGGATGAAAGGATATTGGAACAGATGAGTAACGAAGTAATGGAGGAATTAAAAAGGAAAAGAGAGGAAAATAGTAGGGAGATGGAGGAGAGGAGTGAAGGGGAGAGAGAAGAGAGTAAGAGGGAGAGTGAAAGATGGGGAGAAGTATATAAAAATAGAGAGGTAGCAACAACGTCAGCACTAAGGGGAACAGGTGGTAACAACGGAAAGGAAGAGGGAGACCTAATAGACTTAAAAACTGTAACAATAAAAGGAAAAAAGGCAGAGTGGGGGGCGCAATTTATGAATGATTTTTGTAGTGAGGATGGAAGGAAGAGTGAAAGGGAAAGCTTAGATAAGCTATACCTCACTAGAACAAACATAGATTCGCCATGGGTGAGTAGAAGATGGGAGGAGCTGGAGAGAAGTAAGGAGGAAGTGAAAAGAATGGGAGAAACACAAACTAACGAACACACGCCACCGACGCTCACCAACCAACACACGCCACCCACATCACCATCACGCTCTCTAACGCCACACCCCACATGTTCAACAACTGCACGCTCTCTGCACAGAATAAAGCTCGCACCCTTCATGGACGAAGTTACACCTTATGCATGTCGGCTTAGGGACCTCCCTAGTCGCAGGCAAGACAGGCAAACAGACGTGACAATATTGAACACAGGAAAGGATGAAAAAAGGGGAAAGGAAGAAGAGGGAGGTAGGAGAAGAGGTAGTAAGGAAGGATTTGAAGTAGTAAAAGGAATGGGGGAAGAGGAGGGGTGTGAAGAGTTAACATCATGGAGCATAAAGGATGACACAAGACAGAATGTAATGCCACTGCTGGAGAGAGGAGGGGTTAGACCACAATATGTACCTTGGAAACATACGGATAAGGAAAACATAAAATGTAGGCTCCCATCATTAAGTGGAGGTGCGGGTAAATGGATATATGAAATGGAAAAACACACCGCAGGACAGAAACTAGCAGTGGGAGATGTTAAGGGCCTGTTAATATCAATATTAGGGGATAGAGCGGATGACATTTGGAAAAGAGCGGGATTCCATGGGGTAACAATAACAAACACATCGCATGATGGAGCACCATTTGCAAACTGCAGACATGCGCTATGGCAGGCACTAAGAGTGCAGTACCCAGACACATCAGACATAGGAGCCATTACTTCCCGTAAGATGGGTGAGAACGAGGATCCTGTTGATTATATCCAGGATATTCAAGAGAAGTGGCGCATGGAAACTAGAGAACAATGGGACAAAACACCAGCCATATTTTATCATATACTAGTACAAGGGCTCCCAGAAGGAGTTCAGAGACAATTAAAGAAAGTAGTGGGGATGGAAGCAAAACCATGGCCGGAAATACAACTGACTATAGTACATCACTGTAGAACATGGCAAGGAAAAATGAAACAAAAGGAAGAGGACAGGAAAACAGAAGAGGCCAAATTAGTACAGAAAAAACTTACTAAATATACCATGGAAGGGGCACTAATAACTGCGCCAACACCAATGGCCCAAAGCCCAACGCAAGTAGTGGCTGCACAAAATCCAGCTCAAATAGCGCCTCCACAAGAGGTAATAGAGCAAGTGCTGCCTCTGCAATCACACGCACAGAACATGGGAGGAGGGTACCCAATGCAAGGAGCTGGGTATTATAATTATAATAGAGGGAGAGGAGGGTTTATGAGGGGAAGAGGATACGGATATAATACCCAACAACAGGCTGGGGGACTCAGAAATAACTACCAGACAGGGCAACCAGTATACCAGGACAACACAGGGAACTTCCCATGGCAAAACAGGGAACCACCCGTGTGTTGGAGCTGCGGACTATTAGGACACATGTCACGTACATGCAGGGTCAGGCCAGGAACACCAGCATGGAACGAACAAGCACAACATAGGACATCACAAGAACAGCAGGGCATACAACCACAGCAGATGTC
Source organism: Ambystoma mexicanum (assembly GCF_040938575.1). Lineage (NCBI taxonomy): Eukaryota > Metazoa > Chordata > Amphibia > Caudata > Ambystomatidae > Ambystoma > Ambystoma mexicanum. Next base: position 1,341,617,736 of record NC_090929.1, on the reverse strand, counting down.
ACCACAAGGGAGTGACCAACACTATTCCCTACCACAACAACAAATAAAACAATACCTGCCACAAGTAACTGGTGCAGCGTTAATACAACCACCACCACAACCTGAACGAACGCAATTGGGTGGGGTGACGGTGTTGGGGCACAACCCTTACACAGGGAATGGCCAGTCATTGTACCCCCAATAGGACAGCCCACAGACGGCCTTGGTGTGTCCCATCCTGTCAGTAACACCTAATAGTGCGGAGGAGCCACGCATAGAGGTAACGATAGGTGACAAAAAATTATCATTCCTTGTTGACACCGGGGCAACCCGGTCTTGCATAAGGGAAGGTAAGTTTAAGATGTCAGGCGAAGCCATGAACACACAAGGGTTTTCTGGGGCTAAAGGGTTGGTTCAATTTACTGATAACGTCCCGCTATCTATTGGAGATTACGATCTGTCAGTACCACTTTTGTATTATAGTGCCTCACCAGTAAACATACTGGGGAGGGACATAATGAACAGATTAAATATGACGATCTCCTTTACAGAGGATGGCATAATTTGCTCTACTCCAGGGATTAACATGCTTGCAGCACGACAGATTTTGCAAGCATACTGTGGACAGATAGCGATCAGGGCGGAGCCGGTAGACGGCGAGCTATTCCAGTACGGAACAGACATGGCATTTGCATGGATGCCAGGGATAGGAGGGAAAATATGGAGGAGACCAGCAGCCTATCTATTCCGACCAGAAACACCAGCTAATGAACTGGAAGGGAAGGTCATTGCAGTGGACATTGAGAGCATTATTGCAACAGCTGATTATGTTGCTGTGCACGCCCAAGATAAAGAAGGGAGAGCATGGAGGGCGGTGATAGCACTAGCAGAAGGATGTAGGCTGACCCAGGTGTCAGATGAAGAGTTGTTTTCAGAAGAAAAGGAGGAAAATGAAATGGTGTTCATGATGAGTGTAGAAATGTGGCTAACAGTGGCTCACAAACAAGTGGCACAGAAAATTGCAATGGCACTTGAGGCACCCGCTGGCACACCAGTCCCATTTTTTAAAGAAGATATGTCAAAGGTGCCAAAATCATTATGGACTATTAGCCCTTATGATGTAGGATGCATTAAAAGCATAGGGGGTGTAAGGATAAAATTAAAAAAGGGTGCCATACTACCAAGAGTGAAACAATACCCATTGTCAAGAGAGGCAGATGAGGGCATATACGAAACCATAACAGCCCTTATAAACAATGGCATATTGGTCCCCTCAGAATCCCCATGCAACACAGCTGTGTACCCGGTGCGCAAGGCTAAAGGAGGGTCTTGGCGGTTCATACAGGACCTCAGACCGTTGAACAACATAGTAGAAGCAGAGTATCCAGTAACAGCAAACCCGGCCACAATTTTGTGTGGCATTCCAGCAGAAGCATCACGTTTTACAGTGATTGACCTTAAAAATGCTTTTTTCTCAATACCATTACACCCAGACTCACAAGACTTGACAAGCTTCACTTACCGAAATAGGAAGTGGAAACATACCAGATTACCACAGGGATATTGTGAATCACCTTCAATTTTCAATAGGGTAATACAGATGGATTTGGGTAACGTTGAGTTGGAAAGCACAGTGTTACAGTATGTGGATGACATAATAATTTGCAGTACAAATGAAGATAAATGTAGAGAGGACTCATTAAAAATGTTGACGATATTGGCTGAAAAGGGGTACAAGGTAGACATGGAAAAGATACAATACTGTCAGGAACAGGTACTTTACAATGGCCAACTGATATCACAATATGGAAGAAGGATTGCACCACAAAGAGCACAGGCAATATCAGGCACTCCCGTGCCACAGACTGTAAGAGAACTGCAGCAATTTCTGGGACTGTGCAACTACTGTAGAGCATGGGTATTTGATTACAGCTCTTACATAGGACCCCTGCTTGAGGGTTTGAAGGAAGCAAATAAAGGGGAGAAAAAGTTGGGATGGACTATGGAAATGAAGGAGGCATTTGATGAATTAAAAGAAGCAATATCAACTGCTCCAGTACTAGCATCCCCAGACTATGAGCGACGATTTTTTATATTTTCACATTGCGACTCAGCAGTAATGAAAGCAGTATTGGCCCAAAAGACTAGCATGGGCTATAAACCAGTAGCATTTTACAGCGGTCACTTAGATCCAATAATGTTAGGACAATTCTCTTGCGAACAAGGTCTTGCTGCAGCTGCATTTGCAGTAGAAAAAGCATCATCAATAACTATGGGGTGTCCAACTACACTATTTGTAGAACATGCACTATTTGCGATATTGAATAAACCTAAGTCCACACTGACGACACAGAGGGCAACAGGTTATGAGATTATTTTGTCCAAAGCTGAACTGGCAATTGTTAGATGTAGCACGGTTAACCCTGCAAGGTTCCTAGCAGAAGTAATTGAAGAGGGAGATTACGCCCACGACTGCACCCAAGTAACTGAGATGTACTCATGTACTAGGAAAGTTGAAGAAAACGCACTAGAGGGAGGTGAGCTTTTGTTTATTGATGGGTCATCAACTATTGATCAAGGAGACGGGATAAGGAGGACTGGGGCAGCAGTAGTACAAATGATGGAAGCGCCAGTGTGTGTGGCTATTAAGTGTGTACAATTACCACAGCATTACTCTGCTCAAGCGGCGGAACTGGTTGCACTCATATTGGCACTAAAGGAAAGTTTTAATAAAAAAGTTACTATATATTCCGACAGTGCATATGTTACATCCACTGTCCACTCAGGGCTATCAAAGTGGAGAAGAAGAGGGTTTAGGAGAGCTGACGGCACTCCAGTACAACATGCCCTCTTGTTGGCTGAACTAATTGAAGTAATAAACGATCCCCAAGAACTAGCCCTAGTAAAATGCACAGCACACACCAATGGAGAAGACTATATATCAAAAGGAAATGCAGCAGCAGACGCACATGCAAAATATGCTGCATATTTTGGTGAGATATGGAACCCCACAGACTCACAGAGAGGGAGAGGGAGGGGAATAGCGAGGGAGATGTTAATAAAAGAAGGGTACACCCATCTCCCAGCCACCCAGATTATGGAGTTACAAGCGGCTGCACCAATGGCCGAAAAAGAAGTATGGGTGAAAAGAGGATGCACAATGTCACCAACCGACGCACTATGGCGCCAGGGTGGCACTGGGAAAGTTGTAATACCATTGGCATTGTTAAATACCGCCTTGAACCAATTACATCACCCTGCCCATACAGGCAAAGAAATAATAGCAGCACGAATTAGAGAAGATTGGTTCTGTCCCGAGTTAACATCCCATGTGTCAAATTTTATCAGCAATTGCCTTACATGTCAACAGTTCACGGCCGGTCATACTTTAAAAGTGATAAGAGGTACCATACCCCGACCAAAAGGACCTTTTCGGCACCTCCACATTGACTATGTTGATATGATCAACATTTGTCAAGGCAATAGATACATGATAGTAGTAGTATGCCCATTTTCTAGGTGGATCGAAGCAGGGCCCTGTTCACACCCTGATGCGTTTAGAGCAGCCAAATTTATAGTAAGGGAGGTATTCCCCAGGTGGGGAGTGTGCGAGGTGTTAAGATCAGACAACGGACCCCATTTCGCAAATGAAATGTTCCAGCATATCACATCCCTACTGAACATTAAACACAAATTTGCATGTGCGTACCACCCACAGGCCAATGGTGTATGTGAACGCCTGAATGGCCTATTGAAGGAGGCAATTGCTAAAATACAGCAAACAACAAAGAAAAGTTGGTTGTATTGCCTTCCGTTAGCACTGTTCGAACTTAGAAACAGGCCAGGGTCCGACCACCACCTCACCCCACACGAGGTGGTTACTGGACGCCAAATGCGCCTTCCCCTAACACCAACGTCAAGGGCATTCACCGACCAAGAAAGTTCTGCGAATGTGTTAGGTGATGAAATGTATCAATATGTGTCTTCTTTGATTACTAGCGTTGTGTTTGTGTCTCAACAGCTCGAGCGCACACGGGGCGGGTCCACCAGCAACCAAGAAATAGAAGAAAATACAGAATTGGGAAAGGAGAACTTGTGCCAACTTGCCAAAGGTGACCACGTACTACTTCGAAATTTTAATAGAAGGTGGAACCAGCAGAGGTTCACTGGCCCCCATTTAGTAGAGGACGTATCAACAAGAGCAGTAAAACTAAAGGATAAGCGTGCGTGGAACCACCTGCATGATGTAAAAATCTACAAACTGCAGACCCGCCCCAGCGCCAACGACAGGTCCATTGGAAAAACGCCAACAACATCCCCGGCAGCGGAAGAAAACACAACCACAGACAACGACCCAATTGTTCCCTCGGAGAGAATAACGGACGAAGAAGGGGGCGATCCCCACACTGCCCACCCCATGGTCACACGTTCAAAGAGTAAAACTGCTCCCGCCATCTGAGCAAACCCCCCCCCCATTGACTACTAAATACAATTGTAATAAAAACTAAGGACTTCGCTTGCACCAATACACATGTAAACACGTGAATGTTCTCTTTTTCTCTCGCACATACAGGAGCTGCGTAATATTGTATTGTTAAGAAAAGTTATCTAACAAATTCAGTGTGCAGGCGTAGATGGTGCTGCCAGACGATAGTTACCCAGAAGAATTGTCACACCAATTTGTATACGAAATAAAAAGGCCAACATACTTAAAAAAGAAAAGGGTACGTGTATACTACACGGCCTTCCTCCTGGCCATAGAAAATTACATGCCCCACCTCCGCCCATACTTGCCGGTCTTGAGAGACCGATCACTTAGAGTAGCGTGGGAGCAACTCTTCACCTGGGCACTGAATGACTATTTGATAGGGAGAGCTTAATGAAACAAAACTAACATTTAATAACAAGCACTTTTTGAGAATTTTTAGGCGGGCAACTTTAACGTCGCAAGAATACGCTGCCAGGACTGCAGCAAGGTAAGAGCAAAATGTCGGTGAGGTTAGCATATGTAATAAAAATAATAGGGATTTTTATGATCACCGGAGTTTTGGCTGCCTCTGTATGGCAGTACAGCTATGCTATGAGTTTTTTTGCTGCACCCAAACCTAATGTACCCCACCTCCCTGCTGCAACAGGTGTTACGTCAGGTGGTAACAGTAACAATGAACAAAAGCGAAATAAAGTTAAACGCAGCACATACTCAGACAATAAAGGTATTGATAATTATGTACAAGATTCAGCACACGTCACAAACAACATATGGTACCAGCACATGACCCGCATTGGTAAGCAGACAACTGAGGATAGCTGTTACGTTTGCTCATTAATACCATACGCCATGAGCGCTTCACGAACATTTGTTGCCACAGAAATAGATGAAAAAACAGCACAGTGCATAATATATTTGGCCCTGTTCCAAACGAAAGGAAGATTCCAAGGAACAGTAGTGCACATGACATGGAAAACACGAGACTCATACCCATATGAAAACAACTTCCTCAAGACCTATCTGAGTTATCACAAGACCAGTTTACATGCTGAAGCATTCAGATACATAACAAGTGGCCCTGAAAAAGGAGAAACAAAGAAGGTAACACTGCAGTATCTACCATGTGATTGGTACGCCACGGAAGTTCCGGGTAAACAAGGATGCTGGGAGAGGCCATTACTGACGATAACAGGAAAGGTGTTCCTGGGTACCAGCTGGGAGATAGGAGTGGTTGGCAGCAACATGGTAACAAAAGAAACTATCTCAACCATCGAGACACACAATCATCGATGTTGGACGACATGGATCAAGTACGTACCAATGCTCACGTGGGTAGAAGAAGATGAAGACCCGATAACTATATTACCATTGACTGCGCCCAAAGTATGTTACCAGCATAAAGGAGAGGTGGACGTGGGATATAACACCAATTGTGCAAGTGTGATGGAGTTACCTGAGGGGGGAGCGGGAACAGCAGTAATAATGGACCATTATTGGGCCTGCGGAGAAAAGGCATATCATACACTGCCTCCCCTGTGGAGTGGTGTGTGCACAATGGTACACGTCAATGTACCATCACTAGTGGTACCTAAGAAGCATGTCGATGTGGCGAAATTTCCGAAAATGGATGAAGGAGACAGGAGAAGAAAGAGATCTGCACCACTCCAGAAGGAGCAAGAAAACAGGACAAACAGCAATGATACTGTCCTAAACAGGAGAAAAAGACAAGGAGAGCCATTAACAGGAAATTATCTGTGGGGAAGGTCGGAAACGGAACTAACATCAATACCGCCAGAACACAGACTATTCAGCAGAGCAGCAATGTTCTTCTCCTCAATAATACATCCGGGACTGCAGGCATACGCAAACGCAAAATGGCTGCAAATAACCAGATGGGAACTAATGATGACCATAAATTCGACAGTAAATGGGTTTAACGCAATTAAAGAGGAGCTGCGAGCTGTAAGGATGGTAGCACTACAGAACAGATATGTATTGGACCTTCTCACAGCAATGGAAGGAGGAGTTTGTGCAAAGATAGGACAATCATGCTGCACGTTCATACCTGCCAACGATGCCGACAATGGTACACTAACAGAAGCAGTTTCACAATTGGCCCAGATGCACTCCAAAATGATGGACGAAAGTAACGGCGTAAACAAGGATAAAAGCTGGTTTTCACTATTATGGTCATGGATGCCATCTTGGCTGTCAGATGGACTGAAAATAATAGTGGGATGTGCTATTTTGGCTGGAGCTGCACTGATAATAATTAGATTTTGGAAAGCCCGGAAGGCGCGCTCAACTGATGAGTTGCTGGAAATGGTGGGAATGCACCCCTTGATGCCAGCAGATGACGGCCAGCACACAGGTGTGATAATACACGAAAGGGAGAAGTTGCGCACCCAAATCATCGCCAATCATCTAGACCCACCATCAGTGAAGATCGAGAACCCAAGGAACCCTAGGAGCTACATAGGAAGATGGGTGTACTGTACTCCTGGAGGAACATGCGAATACATGTATTGGTCATTTGAAGATCACGTAAACCATTATGGACATCTCGGAGGGATAACCAAGATATGGAGAGTAAGAGGAGATAACGAGAAGGATATGTTTGTGGTCGACAAGTCGACCAGAGGGGGGACTGAAGTGGGAGAATGGAAAACCAGACTCCCGTCCTTCACCTCTCGCGCTTGGCCTAGAGGGTCGCGGCCCAGACACCCGCCACGAGAAGAGTTTGCCCATTTACCAGATGACCAAATACCCTGGTACAGAAACATACGGATGTGTCCATCTGCCTGCCCAACAGCCCGCACTGGCCATGCCGACACCTGCGGCACGGACCAACTAGACTGAAATCTACACATCGTTAGAGATGCCATGACGACCTAGATAACGGGAAGCACCGCTGAACTATTATACACGCTGAACATTTCCACACCAATCTACACGAAGAACATACTCAGTGTTCTGACGTAGGCGACAGGCTTATTCACGGACGTGCATCTTTATTATTTTTACATAGGCTTTCAGAATGCAGAAACGCAAGACGCACCATGAGCTCATTTATAACGCTTGCTCACGCTTCTCTTGAAACCCGTTACCATCATGAGAGATGTAATGGAAACACGATACTGGCCATGAAACTGTATGCCACTATAACCTAAAGCATCCATGCACTAAATGGATTACTCGTGCACCAGGCCCAAGTAGGCCCCAAGCAAGAGTTCCCGTGGACATTAACAAAGCAAAAGTCAGGTTGCTGAGCCTGCAGAAAGAACCCAGTGGAGCAACCAGCCAAGGTCGTACTGTTGCAAACCCACAGTCAAGAAACAAATCTTCAAAGGCACGATGTTGCAACCTCGCACTCCACGTACCAATGTTAAAATCATATCTGCAAATTAAACCAGACATACAGTGGAAAAACAATATTAATTGTGCAGTATTATGCCTCAAACACGGTCCCTCCCCACGTGACCAAGCCGAACCTGACGAGATGCCAAAACCCAGGAGAGAAAAGGCGTCTGGGTACCTCGCTACGAGACGCAGGCCGACACACTTGAAAGGCTCAATGGACACCTGCTACAGTGGGAACGGTCAGTCTCCCACCTATGAATAAATCCTCACATTGCCTGCACGTACCCATACTGAAACACTGTTGCAACCACAGGTGCACCGTGTGCTGGGAACAACGGTGGTCCCAGGCTGGGGAGCTCACGGATGCACCAATCAGAACATGAGGTTCTTATCTCAGACGTCAGTAACGTTAGCCAATCCTCAGGGGTCTTCATGTAACAATTCTTATGTATCTAATTGTAGGGACAACCCAGATATACCACCTGACTACACCTTAACCACTAATATCATTCTCTATAGGCGTACTATACTAACCCCACCACTCGAGCAACCAATCAAGAGTGGCGATAGGTTCTTTTGGTAACTTTTTGGAATGACGCAAGTAGCGCGTCATAATGTAGTAAAAAGGGCCTGCGAGCCCCACTATTGTGTGTGTGTCAGGACGAACGCGTGCGCTCCTTGACCCATCCCTGCCGTTTGCATAATAAACGACAGAAGTTGCCTTGCTCCTTGTGTGTGCCTCATACTCTGTCTCGATCCGAGATATACACGGGAGGAGTTGGGGCCTCCCTGCCCGGAGGTCTGCGGACGGCCCGGCCGACCCCGGCAGAATTCCCCCCCGACATAACCATCAAGGGTACCACGTGGAGGAGTGGATTCTTGACCACGGCTGTAGGTAAGAAAAAGAAATGTGCATTTGTGCATGCCTGGTGTGTGATGAATGAGTGTTTGGTGCACGCATGAATAAAAGAGTGTGTGTGGAGTGGGTACGCATGTGAATGAGAGAGTGAAAGTGCTTTGGCACTGGGGTGAATGTGTTTGTGTGTGGAAAACGTACCCCTCTCCCTGTGCCTCCAAATCAGAGGCACACCATTTATGAAAATGCAAGCATAATAAGTGTTACTAAGTAGCTAGACTAGCATTTTGGTGCAGTCAGTCTAGCCATTTATTACAGTGGCATGACTTTTTTTTACTGGGTATTTATGATGAAACAATCATGAGAAGTGTTATTATATGGCTAGAGTGGAATCTTGGTTCTGCCATTTCAGCATCTCCTTACTGTGGCAGATAATCTGTGAGAAAGCAAGCAGGGTAAGTGTTATTGTTTGGCTAGACTGGCATTTTTATTTAGCCAGTCTAGCCATTTCCTACTGCTGCATTACTTATTTGTATTAGGCATCTATTATGAAGAGCAAGCATACATTTTATTACATGGCTACACTGTGATTTTAGTTCTGCCAGTCTAGCTATTTCTTCCTTTGGCATGACATTTATTTCTGGCATCTATAATGAAGCAAACAAAAGTGTTATTAAGGGGGTAATTCATAGAATCCAGCGCACAAATGGCACACGCGGCTGGCGCACAGTGTGCGCACAGTGTGCGCGTGCGGCAGCCTGGGCCAGCCGCGTTCGCCAAAATCCATTTCTGCGCACAGCGTATTCATGGATTTAACATCCATAACCACCCGTGGTGCAGAGTTGCACAGCGACGCTGCAGCAGCGCCAGTTACGCCCCAACCCCTCCCTGTGTGCCATGAACAGCGCACAAATTCCGTACATGGCGCACAGCCCAGCGGACAGGCATACAGCCCACCAACCATGAAAACGTCTGTAAAACTCTGTGGGAAGTTTTACACGCGATTGGCCTTGTACGAGCAGGGTACGTGTATTTCGGGGGTGCGTGGGAAGGTCAACACGTGATTGGCCCTGTGCGAGTGGGGTACGTGTATTTTGGGGGTGTGCGGAAAGTTTTACATGCGATTGGCCTTGTGCGAGCGGGGTACGTGTATTTCGGGGGTGCGCGGGAAGTCTTACATGCGATTGGCCTTGTGCGAGTGGGGTACGCGTATTTCGGGGTTGAGCAGGAAGTTTTACACACGATTGGCCTTCTGCGAGCGGGGTACGTGTATTTCGGGGGTGCGTGGGAAGGTCAACATGCGATTGGCCCTGTGCGAGCAGGGTACGTGTATTTCGGGGGTGCGCGGGAAATTTTACACGCGATTGGCCCTGTGCGAGCGGGGTATGTGTATTTTGGGTGTGCGTGGGAAGTTTTACACACAATTGGCCTTGTGCGAGTGGGGTACGTGTATTTCGGGGGTGCGCGGGAAGTCTTACACGCGATTGGCCTTGTGCGAGCGGGGTACGTGTATTTCAGGGGTGCGCGGGAAGTTTTACACGCGATTGGCCTTCTGCGAGCAGGGTACGTGTATTTCGGGGGTACGTGGGGAGTTTTACACACGATTGGCCTTGTGCGAGCGTTGTACGTGTATTTCAGGGGGTGCATGGGAAGTATTACACGCGATTGGCCCTGTGCAAGCGGGGTACGTGTATTTTGGGGTTGTGCATGGAGAATCACATGCGATAGGCCTTGTGCAAGCGTGGTATGTGTATTTCGGGGGTGCATTAACACGCGATAGGCCCTGTACGAGCGGGGTATGTGTATTTCGGGGGTGCATGGGAAGTTTTACACGCGATTGGCCTTGTACGAGCAGGGTACGTGTATTTCCGGGGTGCGCGGGAAGGTCAACACATGATTGGCCCTGTGCGAGTGGGGTACGTGTATTTTGGGGGTGTGCGGGAAGTTTTATATGCGATTGGCCTTTTGCGAGCGGGGTACGTGTATTTCGGGGGTGCGTGGGAAGTCTTAATGCGATTGGCCTTGTGCGAGCGGGGTACGTGTATTTCGGGTTTGAGCAGGAAATTTTACACGCGATTGGCCTTCTGCGAGTGGGGTACGTGTATTTTGGGGGTGCGTGGGAAGGTCAACACGCGATTGGCCCTGTGCGAGCAGGGTACGTGTATTTCGGGGGTGCGCGGGAAATTTTACACGCGATTGGCCCTGTGCGAGCGGTGTACGTGTATTTCGGGGGTGCGCAGGAAGTTTTACATGCAATTGACCTTGTGCGAGCGGGGTATGTGTATTTTGGGGGTGCGCGGGAAGTTTTACACACGATTGGCCTTGTGCGAGTGGGGTATGTGTATTTCGGGGGTGCATGGGGAGTTTTACACACGATTGGCCTTGTGCGAGCGTTGTACGTGTATTTCAGGGGGTGCATGCGAAGTTTTACATGCGATTGGCCATGTGCAAGCGGGGTACGTGTATTTTGGGGCTGCGCATGGAGAATCACACGCGATAGGCCTTGTTCAAGCCTGGTACGTGTATTTCGGGGGTGCGCGGGTAATTTCACACGTGATTTGGTAGTTTGGGTCCTCCCAGGTGTGCCCTGTACCCCCTCCCCAGCCCCTGCAGCCAGCCCCCACCACAGGGGACTACCCTGCACCCCTGGTCATGTCCTGTAGGCAGCCCATCCACCCTGACCATGCCCCCAGCAAGCCCACATGTCACCATGCACCAGTGAGCACCGACTCATGTCCCCCTGCACCACCACCCGCCAGCATTGACGGGCACCTGCCAGCAGGCCCCGACTCATGTCTACCTGCACCCCCACCCCCCCAGCATTGACAGTCAGGCCGCGACTCATGTCCCCCTGCACCCCCACCCCCCCAGCATTGACGGGCACCTGCCAGCAGGCCTCCGACTCATTTCCCCCAACACCCCCACCCCCCATCATTGACAGTCATGCTCCGACTCATGTCCCCCTGCACCCCCACCCCCCCAGCATTGACGGGCACCTGCCAGCAGGCCCCGACTCATGTCCCCCAGCACCCCCACACCCCCAGCATTGATGGTCAGACCCCGACTCATGTCCTCCTGCACCCCCACCCCCCAGCATTGACGGGCACTTGCCAGCAGGCCCTGATACATGTCCCCCAGCACCCCCAGCCCCCAGAATTGTCGGACAGGCCCAGACTCATGTCCCCCAGCACCCCCACCCCCCAGCATTGACTGTCAGGCCCTGACTCATGTCCCCTGCACCCCCACCCCCCCAGCATTGACAGGCACCTGTCAGCAGACCCCGACTCATGTCCCCCAGCACCCCACCCCCCCAGCATTGACAGTCAGGCCGCGACTCATGTCCCCCTGCACCCCCACCCCCCCAGCATTGACGGGCACCTGCCAGCAGGCCTCCGACTCATTTCCCCCAACACCCCCACCCCCCATCATTGACAGTCATGCTCCGACTCATGTCCCCCTGCACCCCCACCCCCCCAGCATTGACGGGCACCTGCCAGCAGGCCCCGACTCATGTCCCCCAGCACCCCCACACCCCCAGCATTGATGGTCAGACCCCGACTCATGTCCTCCTGCACCCCCACCCCCCAGCATTGACGGGCACTTGCCAGCAGGCCCTGATACATGTCCCCCAGCACCCCCAGCCCCCAGAATTGTCGGACAGGCCCAGACTCATGTCCCCCAGCACCCCCACCCCCCCAGCATTGATGGTCAGGCATCGACTCATGTCCCCCTGCACCTCCAACCCCCCATCATTGACGGGCACCTGCCAGCAGGCCCCAACTCCTGTCCCCACCCAACATGTCATCAAGATGCACATTCATGGGCCTCATGTCCACCAAAATCCCACAGCACGCCACCCCAGTCTTGAGACACAATCAAGTTTACCATCCACCCCACACTGAAAGGCCTATTTCTTGTCACACACCAAAAGTCAACTATGCACATCAACACATGTCCGTCACACGCACACACTGGGTGCCAGTGATTGTGTAAACCCACATTGTGACATGCAGTAAACCAATGAGTAAATACCACACATGGAAGTAAGAAATCAAAATGTATTGTGGACAAAATTAATCCAATGGAAACAAATCATGAAAATAATTTCAGACAAGAAAAGAAATGCATGTCCAAAAAAGAAAAAAGAAATAATGATGTCACAATCCAAAGTAATCCAAAATAAAGTTAGTCAAAACTCCTTCTCCACCAAAGCAAATCCAAAGGAAACCAAAATTAAATAATCCATTGATCCATGGTGATGTTCAAAAATGTTTTCTTCCAAGAGCCACATTCCAACTATGTACACAGATTGAAACCAGGGTCCATGAGCGCAACAAATGAACTGAAGCCTCTAAATAAAACCCTACCTAATTAAAAACTATATACAAAAACGTGGGGCATTGTCCAAGCGTCCCAAAAGAAAAAAAAAGAAAGGCAACCTAACACTATCTAACTATATACAATGGCGGCGGGCAAGTCCTGCGGCTCACTCTCTGATGTTGTGGGCCAGGGCATCATCGAACTCCATGTCGATGTCCCGGAGGCGGGCCTCTGCCCTAACCCCAAGGTCTCACAGGGATGCACTCATGGCCTCTTCCAACTCCCTGCGAGTTGCCTCGAGGCACTCAGCCCGCCTCAACACCCTACGCATGGAGAACTCCACCCTGACCATGGTGAGCCGTGCCTCTTCTGCCCGCCGCCGCTCCGCATCTATCTGCTGGCCCAACTGCAGCTACACGGAAGACACTCCCATTCCAGGGTCCTCCTGCCCTCTGGCCGATACCTGCCCCTCTGATGTTGATGGCCCCGAGCCATCATCGCTCCCACCTAGAGCCTGCTGCTGCTGCTGTCCATGTGCCCTGTCTGATGATGCCTGCACATCCTCCATCTGCTGGTCTCCAGTTGTTGGGGTGTCCACCCCTGCTGGACCGCCGACTCCCGACTGTGGCAGGGATGGGATCTCCACCAAGCTGGCTGTGTTGGTCAGGCCAGGTCCACAGGGGGCCCTAGTTGAATCTGTGCCGGAAGATGGCAGGAAGAACGACTGGCGCATAGTCGCCACAGAGGAGGAGAGGTCCGCCAGAGTGCGCGACACATGTAGGAACTCACCGACCATGGCCTCTCCCAACTGTGCCACATTGCCATGCAGCTCTTCGTGATGGCGTGCGTGGTCCCCCCAGGAAGCACGCATGTCATGACGAATGACACGCATGCTCAACACAACACCAATCAGGACGGAGCCCATACAGTCATGGGACTCCTAGTCCACAGGTAGTGGAGAGGCAGATGACGTGGGCCTCCCCCCCTACTTGCAGACAGGCCTGGGGCAGGGCATCCCTGCTGGTGCATGGTGGTGCAGTCACAGGGTTAGGGACCGCGACATGCACAGGCCCCTCTGCAGCGACCTGTGCTTCCTCCTGACCATGGCCCTGGACTGCACCACTTGCACCAGTGGTACTATCCCCACCCGCCCGGTGGAGGCATCCTGCCACTTAGCTCTACAGCACCGTCTCTGCTCTCTTCTTCATTCGACGCTGTGTAGAGGGAGACATAGAACACAAGCATTAGGGTACTGTACAATAGTCCCCTAGACAGGAAGCAATAACACATGAGTGGCACTGTGAAACGTCACTTCCATCCTGTCCCTCCACAACACATGGGTCAATGCAGGCAACACACATGCAGAAACAGGCATGGCACATCCAATCAACATCAGCATCCATGTACAAGGGCCTCTATTAACAAAAATGTTGCCTTAAAATTCACATGCATCATGGCTCATAATGATCCCATGCACACACATCACCGGAGGATCATGCATCATGGCTCGTACACCACAGACACAGTGGCTACAACAGTGACCACACTGCATGACTGAATCTACACATCGTCACGGACATGTCTCATGCATCCATGGCATTTCAAAGTCACACACACGCTTCTCAGACACACAGACATGCACACCATACATGTACATGAGAGCAGCACCCATCCCTCACCCCCCATCCATGTCCAAGAACAGGGACTGGCATGCATTCATGTGTGCATTCCGCATGCAGCTCGCCATGTCTCATTGGAACACATGCACCATCCATGTGCTTCACGCATTACTGGTCTCACATGCATTACCATGATGTCCCGGCACACACACATCCATACATGGCCTTTGTTACACATACAGGCAAGTAGCTGACTACCAGCACACTGCAACATGCCCTGTTTCACACAGCAATGCATGGCAACTTACTGCTCGACTCCAGATGGGTCTTCCTCCGAAGGATCTGGGCGTGGAGCGCTGGGTTTATGCATTCCAGGACCCTCATCTGGATGTTGTTCAGGTCGACCCGGCACCCCTCTGCATCTTCTGCCTTCACGAGGCGCTGGGCGTTCTTGAGGGTCCTGGACCTGAAGTCCTCCCAGCGCTTCCGGACATGCTTGATGTCACGGGTTGCCACCCCCTCCGCGTTGATTGCAACCACAACGTCCTCCCAGATCCTCTCCCGTCCTTCCTTGTCGGCGCGATGGTGTGAAGAGGGCATCATAATGCCCCAGGACATGCTCCACCAGGACACCAACTTCCTTCTCACTGAAGCTGGTGGCCCTCTGCCTCTCTCACCAGTGGTTTTGGATGGTGTTTGCCCCGACATGGTGACCCCCGAGGCAGGTGTGGGTGGGCAACTGGGTCCTGGGGCTGGGCTGTGGAGCGATAGTATCCCAGTCGGGAGTCTTCTGTTCCAGCAGGGGTGGACAGAGAAACTGGACCCCTGCAGATGGCTGACGTGCAGGCACCAAATAGCAGGGTACGTGGGCAGCAGGCAGGCAGCAACAGATGGCAGGTGGGAGCATGCTCGGGGCTCTTGGGGGCAGGAAATGGCCTTTTGGGCAGGAGCGTGGTCTTCTGTGTGTTTTCGCGTGGCCAGCTTGATACGGAGTGATTTGGCATGTGAAAAAAGAGCACGTCAGCCCGTAATTCGAGGAAAGGCCCTTAGCGTGTAAGCGCGTCTGTGACGTATCGCTCACGGGCGTTTCCCTCAACACGGGTGCAAAGTGGATCAGCATGTGAAAAAACCACACGTCTGTGTGGGAATGCGTGTAATTCGAGGAAAGGGGCTACGCGCGTAAGTGACGTGATGCGCACGGGCGTTTCCCTCAGCACGGGTTAAAGGTGAGCGGAGCCAGCAGTTCATTGTACGTGCCTTTCGTGGAGACCGACGTGTGTGTTAATACTTCGTGTTGTATCGCGCACCATCACTACTTTACAGCGGATCAAGGACGTATCTCTTCTTTTGGTGGGGGTATTGGCTACGCATGTTTTTCATTATCACGCTAGTCTGACGGTGAGTCGCGCATGCTATTTTTCCCACTTCGGGTGCCCCTGTGTATCGCGTACCCATTTTCGAGGTCATAGTAGCCTGCGTGTCCCACGCGTATGTGTTGTTCGTGTTCCTGGGTGCCACCGTGTACTGCGGGAGGTTAATTCCACGCACGTAGGCTGCAGGGGTTGCGTGCACAGTTTTACAGCTGTTTTGGGGTGCCAGAGCGTTGCGTGACCCATCACTTCATCACTGGGGTCACATACAGCCTTGCAGGTGCAGGGGTGCTGTTAACATCTTGCATCCCACGCCCTTCACCCCAATTGCCCAGGACAATTGCCATCTACACCTCCCATTGGCACTTCTCCATCTGTGCCGGCACTACTCCATCTGTGCCATGGTTGGGAGGCCACCAAAGACTAGGGGCACTTCAGCTGGGTATACTCCTCATGGCGGGTGTGGTCAGGGATGTGGCCGGGGTGACCAGGGAGTAGGGGGACTCCAGGGTGTCCAGGGTGGCTGCAGACGGGGAAGTGGCAGGGGTGCGCCAGCTCGGGACGATGTTGTGCCACATGTTGGTGCAGTCATGCCACCACCCCCTCCGGCTCCACAAGATGTAGTTCTCGCATCTGGCACTGCCATCCGTGTGTCCCGGCAGTCCGTTTCATCGACTGCCACGGGCCAAAGGGTAGTGGTAGCTGCAGTTGCAGCTGTGGACACCACCACCCAGGCTCAGGGTCTGCCAGCACAGGCTGCTTTGGCAATTGAGGAGTCCATGGAAGTTTTCCAGGTGTTCAGGAGGCACACCGTAGGTGCACGCAGGTCTGCCCAGACCAAGGCATGTGTCCCTGGAGCAGTAATTCCATCTGCTGGCCCGACCAGCCGGGTGTCGGCAACTGCAGGGGCAGATGCAGCTGACATGACCCGGTTGTGAGTCTACCAACCAGGACAGTACCGGTCAATGACCCTGGGCCAGCGGATGTTGCTGTGCAGGGTCCATTCCAGGGCACCCAGCAGCTACTGATGCAAGTCAGGGCCTCACTCAATGTTCCATCTGCCACTCTCTCGGCTCATTCCACCAGTGCCACTGCCCATACTGATCAGGGTGGCATTTGCTAGCCAGGGTCCGGACCAGCGTCCAAGAGGAGGAAGGTTGCACATGCAGTACAGGCTGGGACCCCACACACAGCTACGGCCTCCTGCACATCGAGGAAGAAGCCTTTCTGCAATCAGGAACTGGACTGCCTCGTGGACTACGTGCAGGACCACAACCATGACATGCTGCTGGGGCTGAATTGTCAGACTACGGCTGCCCATCGTGATACCCACTGGAAACAAGTTGCGGAAGATGTGAGTGCATTCGGCCATGAGGTGCGCACAGCCCAAGAGTGCAAAAAGCGTTGGAATGACCTCAAACGCAGCTCTAAGGCGAAGCATGCCTCAAATTACAACATGACTCTGGTGACTGGCAGTGGGCCGGCACCTGAGGAGGTAGACCTCACTCCGCACGAGTCACTCGTAGCGGAGTTCATACCACCACAATTGGTCGAAAGAGTGGGAGAGATGCAGGACTTTGATGCCCAGTCCAGTGAGTGTTGCTGCGTGTTTGTCGAGGCTATGGTTGTATTACTCGTGTCATGTGTTGGGCATGACTGCCACTACATGTCATGTGTACATGGTTCTCATGGGTGTCCTGTGGAAGATTCAACACCAAAAGGATTGAATGATGCAAGTGTCGGGGTAATTGAACCTAAGACAAAAGGGTCAAATTTGTCATATATCATATATATATGGTTAATGCTTTTCATATAGTTCAAAATAGAAGTGGTTTTTGCTACAGTAACTGGGGTTTTGGGGGGAGACCACAAACTATTGGGCCAAAAAAATGGACCCTTTGGTCATTCTATCCTTTGCATTCGAACATTTGCCCTAGAACCGTTTTCATGTGCAAGTCATGCAATGCTTCACTGATACGTGCCTGATGTGCAGGATGGTGGACATGTTGAGCAGACAGGGACTGTCCTCATCACCACACTTGCACCATACTCACATGCTTGTCACCCGGATGCCCCTCCGGTCCATGTTCCAGCTCACTAGCCCTTCTGCATGTAGCCTGTGTTGTCCTTCCTCTCAGCACTGGGACTATGTCATTGCATCAGTGACGTGCATGTGTCCCCTGCCTGCATGCGGGTACTCCATGTAGGCATGCTCCCTTGCAACTCCACCCCCCATACCCCAATTTCACCATTGCACTGTTGTGCATCATTTTGCGGTACTGCAATGACCTGTTCAAGCCTCCTGTGCACATGCTAACTTCCACCAGCCAACCTGCCAGACACATGCAGTGGGGTACATCCTCTGTCCTTCATGCAGGGTGTCTCACTTGGACTGTGTAGATGGCAGATGCTCTGCAGGGACCTGATTGCCCATTCATGCTCCATGTGCATTCCATGCGTCCCCCTATGTGTCCTTGACTGGATGATCATTGTAGTACGTGTCCAGGGTGACCTACATTTCATGCCATTCCACCATCCATCCCATGGCCACTTTGGCCCAGTCCTGCATCACACACATGTTTAAGATGTCACAGTCTGTGTGGGGCACAGTCCTCCCCCAGTTTCAGGCCCACTGACTCTGTCCAACTGGTGTAGTGGTTTTGCACACATGGGTGTACTACTGAGGGTTTATCATGTGTCCTGCTTACTGTCCCATCATCATCTGCTGTGTTGTCAGTTGACTCAGATGATGCCATTGATGCTAGTCAACACGGGCTGCCAATTCACAGGTCTCTGGTCACCCTTTTGCTACCATGCAAGGCATCCCTGGGATTTCACTCGGGGGGGGGGGGGGGTTTGCTTGTAGCCATGCAACCCATTTCATGCACATTGCCACATTGCACGTGATGCCTGAAGTTGCCCATGCGCTGCCTTCACGTGTTTTGATACACATCATGAAGTACTTGTTCATGTAGATAGTGAGTAACGTACGCATGTTCTGCACTGCATCAACCCACTTCTGAGCCATGTAACACCATTCTACATGCGTACTCACTGATGCAATGTCAAATTGACCAGGCATGCATGGCAGGTTCTCTTCTGTGTGTGACATGTCTGCTTCATGTGTAGGCTGTCTTCGTGATGTCCATGTGTGACTGTGTTATGTGCTTCTAACATGTGTTCTAATTTTTTTTTTCTCTCCACTTTTCAGATGATGACCCAATGAAGGCAGAGGATAGTGTTGTCATGCCAGGCACAGGGTTGTTATCACAACCGCAACCCGGCACAAGTGGGGGTCGTGGGGTGGTAGACCATGAGCACCCACGTGTGCTACAGTCCATCTTGTCTTTGGCTGGCAATGAGTCCAGCCCAGATGACCACTCTGACAACCATTTCGAGTTGGATGTGCATCAGGTCCACACGTCAGGGGTGAGTGATTCTGATGTGGACACTCCTCTTACCGCAACACCTCCACTGAGGGGCCAGACAGTGGTGGGACCTCTAGCTGTGGTGCTCGGGACGCAGGGTCACCCTCCACACCATTCGCTGATGTGCCTGGGCATCACGTAGACGAGGGCATGTAGTCGTGCAGCCGCGGGCAGTGCCAACCCAGCGAGGACTCCTGGTCCTTGGGTCCCGCAGGTGTCAAGCCCAGCAACGCGGTGGCTGCGCACCATCAAGGTGTACTGAGTGGGAGCAAGACATGACTGCCAATTCTGAACGTCAGGGGGCAGCACTTGATAACATCGCTGTGAGCATGGAACGTGTGGCCCAATCCATGCTCCCTCCTGCTAGGCAGGTGCTTCTCCAGCAGCAGGCGGCGCAGTCCACGGCCCGCTCGCTCAGGCTGGGCATGGTGGTCTCTGACAGGGCACGCCAGCCTGAAATGTTGTCTCTGTATCAAGCAATTACTGCTCACGCAGAGGCACACATGAAGGCCCTGAGGGCTGACTATCATTCCCTCAGATCAACTCTGGGTGCTCTCTTGACGTCCCAGAGGGTGCGGTCGGAGGAGGAGAGGTTTGAGCAGCTTGAGCGTACCCTCTCGGCTGAGCTACGTGCTTGCCGGGAGGTGCATCAGTTGTCCAGCCAGACCATGCAGGAAGAACTCCATGTTACACATGTTACCTTGCAAGAGGAAGCACGTGTATCACGGGAGGTTCTGCATGCAGACCTGTGTGTCATTGCCGCACAGAACCAGGCTCACCCGTCTGGCAGACTTGCTGCCGACAAGGGGCAAGCTGCGCCTAGGCGTGGTGAGGCTCCTGGCCCACGTCCTCCTATTCTGGATGAGGCAGACTCGGGCGAAGAAATAGCTCCCACACAGGTCACGCTGTGCAGGCGTTGAGCCCATGGAGGTTTTTCTGGTTGCCTCAACATCATCACATGTGGGTGTTGAGGTGAACCCTGTACCTCCCCCCTCCTGGGTGCCTCCCCCCCGGGTCGTATGTGGCCATTTTTGATTTTTGATTTTAGTTTAGTTAGTTAATATTGACTATTTGATAGGAATTTTAATTAGGTTATGTAGGTTGTTCATTGTTAGTTTAATTAGTTAATATAGTTTAATATTGTTTGTCTATTGTGCTTTCATGTGACAGTGTGGTGCTTTGTGGCTTTTGAAAATATCCACTGTCTGTTCCAGCTGGGCCCTTAGTTTGTCTTGTGTATGTGTTTGCAGCTTGGGGTCCTGACTCACATAGGCCACTCCTGCTTCCCTTATCCATGGGCTCGCTAGGATGGTTCGGTGTAACAAAATATTACACAAGGGCTTTGTACTTGCCTCATAACTGTGGCCTGTCTGCTCCTGTACTACTTGTGTTAACACCCCTAGTGGGGATTGGTTGCATTTCACCCACCCGATGTCTGTAATGAATTTGGGTGAGTATGTGATTGGTTTATCCATTAATTGATGTGGATTGTGATGTATGTCATTTTCTTGCCTGCATATGTGCTTGATGCACTTCATGCTGTAGGCAGTAGTCTACACCCTTGGCCTGTCAAAGTGACACTGATGGTGGGAGGAGTTTGGATGTAGCTCTGTAACCTGGCCCTGTGACAACCAGCATGTAGACACACACACACAGGGAACTTTCCAGCCGTATTGCTTTGTTTAATGCCCTTTCTGCAGGAAGAAGAGCCTCTGGACTACGTTTGGCAGCAGACACAGGGACCAGTAATTCCGGAAACTGGGCACATTAGTCGGTGCAGACGTGTGGATGTGTGTGCAAGCAGATGCACAGGGCTTGGGTACATTGCAGAAGACAGGGGTGTTTGTTTGTGAAGAAGTCACTTACTTTGTGGCATGGATGGGGTTGTGTGTGTGTGTTGTAAACACACATTCATATTAGTAACTCACGCTCTCGTTGCAGCATTGAAGTTCTCCTGTTACCGGACCTGAGAGTGCGCAGGCAGGAGGCCAGCCCTCACCCCAGAGATAAGTGTCTCTTTGGCTTGCATTTGACTGATTTGGTACAATGTGCATGATGAACATGTTTTCTGTAATTAAGTATGTGTTTTACTGAATAGTTGTATTTTGCCTACTTTCCCTTGCAAATCCACATCCACTCTCCTGCCCCTCTTTCTGGTTATCCTGAATACCAATGACTGTCCATGCAACATATTCCTGACCCTTCTTCCCTGCCAGGATCTCAGATGGCTGTGTTAGTTTGACCTTGCAGGCGCCCAGACCATGGAGGGGGAGGTTGGTTTGTGCTACTCCTGCGCCTGGACACCAGAGCTGTGACACTACACATCAGTTGTTGCATCATCCCTTAATCATCATTTAATGTACCGTAAATGGTACCCATCCTGTTAGACCATTGTTCAACTGTGTTACCTTGGTTGTTCTATCATTGTGCTTGTACATGTGCTTGGACATTTCCTGCTACTTCAAGTCATCTACTGGAGACTCTTACAGGGTGTTTTGGTGCTTACAGCCTTTTTCCCTGCTTTGTGGGTTTGCCTACTTGGAGTTCTCTGCGATTTGGTATTTTTACCAGTCAAGGTGGACTCTGAGGGGGCTGGATCCTATTTACACGCAAGCTGGAACATGGAGACCAAGGGGTAGGGTGATCCTGTAGCCAGGTACACTTGAAGGAAGAAGGCTACATACCCCAGAGACAGTTGTTCAGAAGGTCACAGTGATGTGTAAGGGAGAGCCTTTTGTTGTTGGACAGTTGGCTTGGCCTACAGTGTTTTGGGCACTCTGACATTGTAATTGTGGGGTACTATGTACATGATGTGTTGTGCTGCTCAATGCCTGTTCCTTTGTTGTCTTTACTTTTCAGGTGTCAGGGGATTGGTGTGGTTTGACATGCTGGGGTGTTCACATGGGCAATGTGCACATGTGATGTGTACAGGGCACTGAGGGTCACTTGATTTTTCATGCATATCTTGAGTGAATGTCCCTAATGACACACACAGTTGCACGATGATCCACCACACGTACATCCACCCTTCCATGGCCACAGGTGCACACAGATGGCATTCCTAGGCCCGCGGTGTCCATGCAGCACATGATCTATTATCACTTGGGTGCTCTGTACATGCGTCATTTGGTGGTAGATTTCATTAGTCTTTTTCATGTGATGCTCAAGGTGTATCTGCAACATTATGGCTGATCAAAGTGCTGTGTGCTGAGCAGTGTGTTGCAGGAGACACACACAGCACATGGGTCCGGGAGTCGGGATTTTGCCATGCCCAATGTGCATGTGAACGGGCATTCAGTGTTGTGTTCATGCTACGACTGTTGGAAAGCATTTGTGTCTGACTTTGTATGTGTGGGAGATTGTTGGTCAGTCATTTCATCTGATTCCAGGTCCAACATCATTGTCTCATGCCATATTATTGGTCATGGTTTGGCCTTTTGCCATTGCATGCAATGTCATGGTGTAGCAGACAAGGGTGATGTGGTTTGGGAGGGTTTGGGTGACATATCAGGGATTGTGATGGACTGGTTTGCAGGGGTGTGTGATGCACACCTTGCATGTGTTCCTTTTGGTCACACAGGATTGGTTATGTTTAAGTAGCTAGGGATGCACACAATGTAGCACTTCCGTGGCAGCATTCTCAGGGTGGTAAGGATGTGACAGTTGACTGTCTCTTTGTCATCATTGATTGTCACCTGGTATGTGCCAGGTCTGTGCAATCCGCAGGGGTGAGAGTTTAGGTGAAGAATGTGGCCACAAGCTGGGTCCGGGCTGCCTCACCACGTGCCCTGTCCCCTCCCATGGGCAGCGCCTGTGCCTGTGGTTGTGAATGTGGGGGCACAACCATGTCCACTGGTACCTCCCGCAGTGTTGCAACATTGTGCAGGACACATGCTGCCACAATGATCCTGCACACTACTGGGGGTGCTTATAGTAGCTGCCCACCAGAGTGGTCAAGGGAGCGGAAGCGTGACTTGAGCACTCCGAATGTGCGCTCCACTATGCCCCTGGTTGCAATATGGGCATTGTTGTATCTTACCTGGGGTGGTGTGGTGGGGTTCCGGATTGGCGTCATCATGTGGTTGCTCAGAGGGTAGGCACTGTCCCCTAGGGAGATGTTAATAGTTGAGATTATTAGTGTTTGGATATTTGTCTGTGTGTGACTTGCATGCATGTGCACAAGCTTTTGTACTCACTTAGGAGCCATGAGTCGCCATGCTGCCCAGCTTCCAGGGCCCGGCTCAGGGCGGACATTCTGTATATGAAACTGTCATGGGTGGAGCCAGGGTAATTTGCATAGACAGAGGTGATGATTCCTTTAGCATCGCATACAACCTGCACGTTAATGGAATGCCAGTGCTTGCAGTTTTGATAGATGTGCTCAGTGGCCCTAGGTGGACGTAGGGCCACATGGGTGCAATCTATGGCACTGAGCACTTTGGGGAAGTGTGTCACCCTGTAAAAGTCCTGGACCATGGCCTGTCTTTCTGCGGGTGTTCTAGGCATGTATATGTGCCTGTGGACTGAGGGTTGTGCAGGGATGATTCCTGGTGTAGGCAGCGTGACTGCGTGGCCTGTGAGACCCCACCCACTATGGCAGTAGTCCAAGGGGCTCAATGCTTGGGAGCACAGAGTGGGGGATGTAAGGCCATCTTCCCACTCCCTGACAAGGTCTAGGGTGATACGAGGTGGAAACCTATACCTCCCATAGACGTGGTCGTCAGGCATCCCAAAAGGCTCGCCCGGGGAAAAAAAATGCAGGCCCTGGCTATTCTCCGCCTCCTGAGGTGTCCCACGATCAGTGCTGCGACAAATGGGGCATTCATCATAGCTGTATATACGTGTTTGTTGTTTGCTCACACTTTTATACTGTGCGCGGGGACACTTCCGACTGCCTTCGTGTGGGGGGCGCATTGATGCCTATGCGCGTCTTTTGTCGTGCGCAGGTTTCCCGTTTTCGAATCCATGAATAAGGGTTGTTCGCGTGCGTGTGGGCCTTCCGTGTATTTCCCTGCAGTACTTCCCCAGTTATGCCTTCTTTTTCACGCGTTGTTCCCCATTCCGCGTGTTACGGCCCGTGTCCCGCCCCCTTTTTGGTGTGTGCGCGGATGTTGTGCGCCTACCCTGTGCGCGTCGTGCACAGCGTTCATGATGTTGCAATGACGTGTGCGCCCGTGTGCGCCACGCATGGGTTTGGTGTACATCCCGAGGTAAACACGCGCAGGGACTTCGATGAATCGCATGCGTGCGCGTGCGCTTCCTTTTTCACGCTTGCGCCTGCTTGCGCCAGCTTGTGCCTGCTTGCGCCACTTTTTTTGGTGCACGTTTGTTCCATGAATCGGCCCCTAAGTGTCGGAAAAGTTTTCTTATTGTGGCATGGCATTTTTTATGGTAAAATCAACAGGAGTATGTTCTTATGTGCAGGTACTGGTATACATTGGCAGAGCCAGCTTGGACATGTTTTCTGATTATATAATTACTGGCATTATGCATAAAGCAAACATGAGTATGTTCTTATATGGGAATACTGGCATGTCGATGTGAAGGCAGCATGGAAATATATTGGCACAGCCAGCATGAACATGTTTTTATACTAGCATATATTGTGGGGGAAAGCATCATGAAAATGCATTGGGATATTTTCCTGTGCACTGTTGATGACTTTCATCTATTGGACGTGTTAATATGTTACTCTTCAAAACCAATTGCAAACTGTCTGGCCTTTTACACAATCTTTCACAGAAGATGAGCTGTATAATGCACCATTTAACCTATCATTCAAAAATATGTCTTTGAGGGAGAACCCTACAAAATGCACGTGGTTGGTTGGGATCATTTGCTATGCTTGGTCGCTCACACATGTTTGTGGCAAATATTTACACCCCTAATATTAAAAAATTCACCAGCCACCACTGCCAGTTTCAAAGAAACTTCTGGAAACCCAACAGGTTTGACTTTGTCGAGACATGGGAAAGGCATTTGAGAGGTGCCGCAGTAAATGTACTAACTTGCCAATAATGGTAGCAGCTACAAAATGGCATGTGCACCTGGGCATATAATAGAAGTGCCTTGTGAATGTGTATCTAATATCTATGCACAAGCCAATGTTTGTTTTTAATCAGACTTCAGGACTCAACTACTGCTTATAAATCAAGTGGCTGAAGGCAGACCTGGTTAGGACATTTGTGTTACACCAGTAGCATGTTAGCAACTCCAAATAACTTGTTAACTCTGAGAAGACTGCTTTGAAATAACACTGTCAGGCACTTTGAGTACACCGTTTGATGTTACTACTTGACAAAGCTTGCTCAAAGATGTCCCAGCAGGATGTGTTTTGGGAGGGGAGGGGCAGAAAGTGGGTGAAAATCACCATTGAGATTAGCATGTCAATAGGCAGCCAATAGGTGGATAAATAACTAAACAACACCTACAAGTGTCCGTCATCATATGCCAGATTCCACTAGCTCCAATGTATTCATTTCAGATTAGAGGTGGTGTTTTAGCACCACTTAATAGCAAAAATGTGCAACAACAAAAAATAACAATTTCTGTACATTGTGCATATCATGTCCCTGCTTTAAATATGGGAGGTGGGTGTTTTTCGTTCTCATGCATTTTTTAGTCTGTCCTGTTTCTAAATCGAGATGAATGCTTGGAATGTGTAGAATTACCCTATTCCATTCCTCCTTTGCAAAAAGGGATTAAAAGATCAAATTTGCACAACTACCTTTTATCTAATAAATGAAGTTATGTTAATGTTTAAGGTTTTTATACCCTGCAACAATGCCACTTATGTGGTCTCCAGGCACTCAGGCGGATCTGTAATGCAGGTAGGCAGGGTGGGTAGTTAGTAGAGCTAGAGAGTTGTGATGTGCTGTTAGCAGATTCAGTTCAGAAACACTGTTCACTGAGCCTAAATGTGAATTTCGGAAGTGGGCCGCCATGTACTGTTGTGCAAGATTATGTGTGGTTTGTTTTGTCATTGTGGTGTTATGAAGTATGTGTGGACTGTGGTGTAGTAGAGTTCTGGTTGTGTTAAGTCCAGAGTTTGAGAGGTGTATGCAGAGGAGTGGTTTCTTTTGTATGGATTGTTGTTGAAAGTCCTAGAAATCCAACCAAGCGCTCCACACCTCCCACCCATGAAATCCACCCAAGTGCACCACAGCTCCCACCCTATGAATATATAGAAGTTTGCCCCCCCCTGGAAATCAACCAATGCACCACACTCCCCATCCCAGCAATCAATCCCATTGCATCACCCGTCGCCTGAAAATCTATACAAGTGCACCATATCTCCAACCCTCGAAATGCACATAACTGCACCTCACAACCTAGAAAGCCATCCGAGTGTGTCACTCTCCCTACCTGAAAATCCGTCTAAGTGCATCCCATTTCCTACCCCTGAAAACTACCTAAGTGTGTCTGATTCCAAAACTCTGACATCCATCCAAGTGCATTACAATTCCCACCCCGGAAATCTGTCTAAGTGTGTCACACTTCCTACCAATGAAATTCATCTTACTGCATCACCTGTGGCAGTCGTGATCTTTGTCTCCCCGTGGTAGCCTTTTCTGGGTTTAACCTGGATTGTCACCTCAGGGGTCATGATTCCTAAGCTTCTCTGAGATTTGCTAAACTGTCTGATTTATTAGTACAGGCTCTATTTCTACCAAGGTGATGTGTTCACTAGCCTAAGAGCAATTCGCTGGGAATGGTTAGTCGTCTCCCTCAATACCCTATAGGCTTTGTCTTTTATCTATTGGGGAGGCTCTGGTGCATTATTCCGGTTTACTTGTTGGTCCTCAGTGGGGGTACACCTAGTCCGAGAGTTATGAGGAAGTACAACTCTTTGCATGTGTCATACATGTTTTGTGAATTAGTCCTCAATCGGGCATAACACATAATTATATCACATTCTGTGATGAAGGTAGAGATGAAGTGCCATATTTCACTGAGCAGAAATCTCCTATGCACATTTCCACGACTATCCAATACAGTTGTGGTGATTTGATCTGTCCCTTCTCCCCCTTGACAATCTCTTGGAGACTCTAAACTTATTATGAGAAACCACAGCTTCAGAGCTTTCAGCTTCACAGAAATGTCAGTGTAAGTGATCTCTGTATCAATGATACGCTTCCAGCTAGGGAGTCTGTCCAGTCTTATCCCTTTGGCTAACTTCATAATCCAGGGGATCACTCTGAGCAGCCCTCCATGTTCGTGCTCTAGGGGGTTTATATAAATACATTTGAAAAATGATATGTGAACACCTACATAAATGCAACATTTCATATTATCCATCGTGCCAATGTGCAAAAGTTGCATGCACATTTGAGAAAATCATGTTACTGTCAGACTGCTGGAACATGATGTTTTATAATGACAATTAGCCTGATTACAAGTTTGCCGGTCTGGGAACTATGGTACCGGTAAGCTTGCCAGTACTGTAGTTCCCCGACCGGCAAACTACAAGATGTGCTCGTGGGTGCCTTTCTGCCCGCCACCCGCGAGCACAGCATTTGCGATGCACCGGCACCATTCATAATGGTGCCGGTGCATCCAGCTTCCCCATTCCCATTGAGCCCTTTGGGGCTCAAATGGGAATGGGGAAGATTTTTTCCCGGTGCCCAGGAATGGGCAAATACTGGGTCCAGCAAGGCCGTAATGACCCGGCAATTGCCAATTTCTGGGCGCCTGAAGAAATAAAATACTGGCAGGAGCCGTGCCTGTATTACAGACACGGCTACTGCCAGCCTCGTAATGAGGCCAATGTTTTTCCACTAAGCATCATCTTAAAGACATATGCCCTCATTACAACACTGGTGCTAAACCATGGCGCTATTAGCACCATGGTTGGTGCCGGTGTTGTAACGGGTCCGCCATGGTTCAATGGGGAATTACCACCCCATTCCAAGGTTGGCGGGGCGGTAATTCCCCATTGAACCATGGCCCTTCCCCATTCCCATTTTCGCCCCATAGGGCTCAATGGGACTGGGGAAGGCGTTAATTCCATGGGTGAGGCTTTGTTTTCTTCAGAAACAACTAGAGGGACGAGAGAGGACACGAGACTTTAAAAAAGCACTACGGCGTATGTATTCTATCCCAGATAAGATAACAGACTAAATGCTAAACATGGTTGGCCAAGGAATAGAAACCACATACATATTAAATGTGCTTTACTAGTAAATGCAGCACACCTATGGTCGTCAGTGACCCCTCGAATTTTAACATGTTTAATGTTTTCTATGCTTATGGTTAACAGAACAGGGTTGTCATTTGTCCAAAATGCCAGGGGTAGCGGAAGTGACATCACATGACCCTTGACCTTTGACAACATCACAGGAAGTGATGTCATTTGACCACATTCCAAATTGACATCATGGGAAGTGATGAAACGCAACCTTTCACCCCTTGACAAAAGAGGAAGTGGCATGACATAGCATCGTTCCTAAGGACACTATGAAAAATATGGTTACGATATCACTAATGTGATATACATTTCATACAAGAATGGACCGCCATATGTATCGTTAATATCAGTGTGTATAAGCCCATATTACCAAATTACTGTGACTGCAAGCAGACCTCCAAGGCCAAATGATAATGATATGTTATTATATAGAACTTACGCTTAAGTGTTTTATATAGAACAAATATACATACAATATCACCCAACCTCAGAAGGATGAAAGGCTGGGTTGACATTGCTGTGATTTGAACCTGCAACCTGCATATCACACACACCTCGTGTCAGCAAGCGCTCACCCCACTGAGCTATTTTACCGGCTATAGTAAAATGAGCAATTACATGTCTGAATGTTCTCAAAGTCAGAAAGCAAATTAAACACTCAGTAGTGGATGCCATTAAACTGCTAACTGAGATTTAACAGCAGGCCAGTGCATCTGCAGGTCTGGTGCAAAGTTGGCGCATGCCAAGCAAGCGTGGATCTACTTTTCAGGCTTCACAGGTTGGCAAAATAGGGAAAGCAGCACACTCACACAACATCCCATACTCTGGGCACTCACTCGTTATCTCATACATGTAAAGAAACATCCTGAACAGCATGCCAGGGAGATGGGAAAGATAATGCTTAACCCTTTAAGTGCCAAGGACGGGTTCAAACTGCAACTTGCGAAAAGCAAATACATAGCACAAAACGGATGCTTATGCTACACTAAATGCTTTTTGGACGTTTTTGTCTGCATTGTGAATTTTATGTGTTTAGGAACAGACTAAATCAGTGGCTCACCCCTGAACTGTGCCTTAAATAAACCTTTAATGAATCTATCAGCTATTGTTTAGAATTCCAGAAAGACAAATTATTTATTATTCCTAATATTTTTTGTTTGGGGTCACTGCTCAAAGTGTTACACTTGTGGAACCCGGTGTTGTTTTTCTTCTGAGGACTGAACAAGAATGCCAGCCACTCCAGAATCAAAGAGCCACATGGTGCTGGCCACAGCCCAGGAGCTTCCATAAAAAAATAAAATATATTTTATTTTTTATTTTTGGAGGTAGCAAGGGAGACCGCAGGGGTAGCAATGGAGACATCAAGAGTCGCAGTTGCAATGCATGGTCACCCTCAATTGATGCCTCTGCAACAGAGTTTCCTGAAATGCATTTAGATACATAGTGAACTGGGGTTATACTGATAGACACAGATGTGAGTAGAACGATATGTTTTGTTTTAATGTAATATTGTCTTGTATAATATACATTTGCCATTTTGGCAGATATGTTCCTTGTGGCTATGAAATAAATCAGTCCTTCAACCCACCCTTCTGATGTAAATACATGCCAATATACTAGTAGTTGGGGCCTTTCCCAACACCAAGGCATTCCCCCTATCTTTCTCTTCCCATTAGGTGGTGTATGGGAGGCAAGGTCCTTTGAGACCCCTCCCCTCCATTCTAACCCCACGTGCAGATTATGACTTGTCCACCATGTACCCATGCGCCTGTGGCCAGGGATGCGGGATGGCAGCGGGACGACCCATATGCGTGCAAACATTGACCAAAAAGCTGATCCCAGACTCCATTGTGTGCTACAACTAGGCTCCATGTTGTACATAGCACCACAGGCCTCATAGATAATGGGTGCTTGCAGAGCTGCAGGTCGCCCCTCGAGAATCACGCACAGTGAGCCTTTCATCTCCCTCACCCTCCTCCCATCTGCGTCCCCGCAAAAGGCCTGTTCCCACGGGAGACTCGGCACAAACAAGCTACATGATAAACACTGTATCTTTCACCTTCCGCAGTCCATCACTGACCTGTGAATGACCGGGTAAAGGCTTGGGTTTAAAGAAAACAATTAATCTCCACAAACATGCCCCGTCCCCTTGCAGACCCCACATTTATAATATACACTGTGGATAACCCCCCAACCGTGTTCTCCCTTTTGAAGTAACCGATATGGATTCTACGTCTGTGTGCCACCCCGGTTTACCCATACTGCTAATCCCTCTGTTAAGGTTATAAATCCACTCATGTAAATGTGTATTAAGGGGCTAAAATCCAGAAAACGAAACAAGAAGATACTCACCTATGTTCAATGCACATAAACTATTAGTCATGTGCCCAAGCCCCATTTTATTGAACAAATCTTGTCTTTTTCTGCATGATATGTTGATTTACTCATGTAAGGCAATACAAGGCACACATTCCAAATGTTCACTGGCTTTTCAAATATACGTGTGTTCACAAACATGAATAATTTGCATACTGGTGCCAATGTATATAATGTAAGACAATAAAGCTACAAAACTTTTGTTGGTAGAATTTAATTTGTAACATGGTACTCATGATAAACGTAAACGTGTAATGTATAACAATGTTCATAAGCTTGCATATTGTTCGATGTACTTGTAACTACACTGCTTTAATCCTACCCTGCATTCTAACTGACATGTATGTAACCCTGTAAAGTAAATGAGCTGGAAGCAACAGGGCTCTCTCTCTCTCTCTGTGTTCTCCTGCAGTGCCCTGCACGCAGCCCCAACCTTCCTCCCGCCTCAGGTCAGGCTGACTGCTAAAGGCCCTTATTCTCATTTACAATGTGATGCTGTAACTGTAACCTCTTACCACTCCACTAAGCCTGCACCAGGAATCCACCCTCCCCTAAACCCCTAGACCCACAACAACACCATAAGGTTCACAACCGAGGCCTTGGTTGAAAGAAATATAGGCAACAAGCCTCTCATTCCACCACCTTTTGATGTACCAGCCATGAGCCCTTTGACCAGATAGTATCCAAGCTCACCCCAACCCTGACTGACCATGGTGGCAGTACATTTTACTCTTGTACTAACATACTGTAAAGTTGTCCCCCACTAGATCTAACAAAGTAGAATGATAGAGGCATCCCTGACATGTGCCCCCTGATAGAGTACCTGAACCCATGAAGCATCCCCTTTATTGCATAGTGTTTTTATGATGCTGAGATAAGAGCACGCAGAGTTATGTGCTATCTCTCTTGTGATGTTAGATTAACAACTTGTAGGATTTACAGGGCATTATGAATTATGATGAACACTGAATGAGTATGTGTGGCTACAAGGGCAAATGTCAGTGCAGCTAAAATGTATCAATTGAAACATCTCCTCATCTAACACTCTACCCCGATGAGGCCAGCTGACCTCCAAGCATCACTGTGACACCACGTGGAACTTCACCAATCCAGAAGCTTCAACCTTATACAATCCATTCTGTCCAGTCCCCAGTGCCCAATCTCATCGATTCATGTAATCCCTAGTTCCAACGTCATAGGTGATGTGGTTTTATAACAAAATGTGAATGTTTTCTGATGTCTGGCAGAGCGCTCTCAGAGTTTGCAGAGTTCTCTGCTTGCTCTATTTTGTTTTTTTGGGTAAACTTACTTTTTACCTTCACCCACACTTGGTCTTGGCCTCATTCCCTCCTGGGGTGTGTCCATTATTGACTCTCATTGGGGAGTGATTGCTGTATTTTTGGGGACGCTCACTTTCATTGGGCATTGCAATTCCTTTTGATCTACTGTTTTGGCTTCTCCTCTTTGTGGACCGTCTAATATATATTGAATCATCTTGCTTCTTCTCCAATAGTCATCTATCATTGACTTGGGATTGTCCCCTAGTTGTGCAGAGGGCCAAATGCATTAGGCACTTTGCCCTTGTTGCTGGTATTTCTGTGGCTAGAAATGTCCTTGAAGCATTCATAGCATAGGGAATGGCAGAGCAAATATAGTAGCTCTCCCTTGTTGTCTCCCTCCTCCTACCCGGGTCATGTACTTGTACCACATATTAGTGGTCACGTGGGCCAAATCAGCCATGTAGGCATTAATGTGTTCGAAATTAGTGTCAGAATTTCTTTTGATTCTTTTTTTGTGTTTAGTAACAATAAAGAAGAACTGGGTCATAGCTTCGTTGAACAGGGGAATAGAGGTCACATTAGCATATGCTGGTTCGGATTCATGATAGGAAGCAACCTTTTGTAATGCCAGGAGCGTAAAGAGGAAGAGACAGCAGAAAGCAAAAATATTGGCACAAAGATTTTTTTCCACATGTTGCAAAGTTGCATGCATGTTGCTTTGTCTGTGCGCAAGAAGCCTATATTTAGCAAAATCGAAAAGATCACATTTTCTTTTTTTGATACTTTCATGGCAATGTCCAAACGGTGAATATCTACAATAAAAATGTGAATATTATTGCCATGAAGATTCTCTTTAATATGAAACTAATCTTAGATTTACTAATATAGCAACGAAGGGTACTCGTCTTGCCCTGAGAGCACACTAACTAGCCACTACAAAAGAGAGAACTGTATATAATAATACTATCTTAAAACGTAACATTCAATAGGTTGCATTTTTGTTTTTCAAACATGTGTCTCTTCTTACTATGCAGGTAAAAAGTTCTCAGGGACACATTTTTGCTGGAGCCGACTTTTTGTGTAAAAAATTACGGTGCGTTTAGAAATTCTGTGTACGTTTTGTCTGCTCCTTGTAATGGATTAAGATATGGGCCTTGTTACTTCAGCGTCTGGGACTGTAGGCAGGGGGGTCTCACCTTTACAGGGTTTCACACCGCTAAGGGGATCCAGGCTCACCTGTCTTGTACTTTGACCACAGTGGGGGTCAAGTCTTCTGCAATGAAGGGATCGCCAAACCTTTCTTGTGCCAAGACTGAGTGAAGTTCTTTCTTAACATAGTGTATCCAGGGTAGATGCCGGGGGGTTGCAATAGAGTTTGTGTGTCTAGTTGTTGATCATCTTCATCATTCTTCTTTGACCTC
Source organism: Ambystoma mexicanum (assembly GCF_040938575.1). Classification (NCBI taxonomy): domain Eukaryota; kingdom Metazoa; phylum Chordata; class Amphibia; order Caudata; family Ambystomatidae; genus Ambystoma; species Ambystoma mexicanum. The sequence goes on along the minus strand of NC_090929.1, from coordinate 1,341,584,051 downwards.
ACCTGCATGACTCAAAGCTCTTGAGATATAAAAGAAACACTAGCCACCATCGCTGCCAGATACTCATGCATGTCAGACAACGGCACTATAGGGATTAGTTAGTGCTCTAGTGGGAGGACCAAGAGGTATATGCATACAGCTTCCCGTCACCAGGTCATGGGAAGTCAGTTGTTGGTCTGAGCTGGGCTGATTGCATAATGCAAATGGAGCTAAGGGAAGGCAATGAGACATTCTTTCTTCAGGGCCATTTTCAATTTGGCTATTCTCTCTTTGAGCATGCCATTGAGGCATTCACAAATCCAATTTTCTTGCGAGTGATACGCGTAAGAGAATTTATGCTTAATCACAGGCAGGGTTGAGATATGCTCAAACAATTAATTCACAAAATGTGGTCCATAGTCGGACCGAAGGACATTGCACACCATCGTGGGAATACATCTCAGAAGAGGAATTGTGCAGCACAGGTGGTATCAGGGTGTGTGCATGGACCAGCTTCAATCCATCATGAAAAAGGACATAAGACTACCAACATCTACCTGTAGACGTTACAACTACTTAATCAATGTGCAAATGTTGGAAAGGCCCAGTAGGAGGTTATTGCTCCTCTCACTACTTGCAGCTTGAACCCTGCCATATGTATATGGCACACAAACACTGTTAACAATGAAGGCAGCAACATGGTCTGCCAGATTGGAGGTAAACCAATCTTCAGAAATCTGAGCTGCAAGACTATCTTGTGTTGTGTGAGCAGGATGCTGAAGCTGTTCTAATGCTACTTTTAGTAATAAGAGAGGCATACCCGGTTTGCTAATGCAGAAATGTGTCCACATTGCATTTGTGGGAGTTACTGAGTACCCCCACCTTTTCCATAGCACCTGATTTTCTGGTGGTGCACATCCCTGTAACTCAATTATTTGTTTGTTGGACAAGGAATTAAAGCCTTCTTTCATCACTATGTTACACGCTCCTGTGTACTATAAGCCTGGAAAAATATGCTGCTTTTTTGGCCTCGGTATTAGCTGCTTTGTTGCAGCAGTAGATTATGTTGCCACCCTAGTGTGGGCTGTGCACTTCACCATGGTAATGGCTAAAGGGGTTTGTAGTGTATGAATGAGCCTGACCAATAAAAGTGTGTGCTGTACTGGTATGCTATTAGCATGTAGAAAGCCCTGCCTTTTACAACATGAAAGTCCTGCATGTACTGCTGACATCAAGTGGGCGGAGTCATAGTACACTGTGATCTCCATGTCCTTATATGTTTCTAAAGCTACAATGAGTAGTACTAATTCTGCAGCTTTTGCTGAAAAATGAATAAAGGCGATCGAGCACTTGCCACTACTACAAAATGTCCATTCTGCCTCAATTTTACCACTGCTGTCCCACTGTGCCTTTCCCCTGAAGTCTGGTCAATTGACAAGGACCCATCAATGAAGAGAATTTCCCCACTCCGAGGGCATTTTTTTTTGGCATGGGGTATATCATCCTGGTACTCTGTGTATTTGGTGCAGTCATGCACGTAATCTCCTTCCTCAACATGTTCTGCTATGAACGTTGCTGGGTTCACGACTCTGCATCTGACTATTTTGATTGGTGGGTTTGAAATGATCACCTCGTACCCTGATGCTCTCAAAGCCTTGTGCATTCATGGCAACACCTGACATTGGTTATCGTTGCTGGGTTCACAACTCTGCATCCGACTATTTTGATTGGTGGGTTTGAAATGATCACCTTGCACCCTTATGCTCTCAACGCCTTGTGCATTCATGGCAACACCTGACATTGGTTATTTCACCTCCTTAACACAGGATATGGTTACCCCTGCATCAACAAGAAAGTTAAATATTTTGTCACATATGGTCACGTCGACTTGTGGCTCCTCTTGCAGGTCAGGTGTAATGGATAGGATTGAACACATCAAGTCAATCTGTGGGCTGTCCTATTGTGGTTATAGGTTCATCCATGTCCTGGTGAAAGGGTTCTCTCCCACTACAGTCACGTTCCTTATTCTGGGTGTATATGCCTGCACTCAGGTAACTGGGCCCAGGTTGCCACATTATTCTGTTGTGTTGGTGCCTACGGTAGCATCTGCACCTGTCGTATCTGTATGGGAGCTTGCTGTTGTATTGGTGGCAGTTGTGCATGCACCAGTGCGTGTTGTGCTGGCTGCATTTGCGGGGCATATGGCTGGGGTGGCACGTAATCTTGGGAATAATAATCAGGTGGCTCTGTACTGTATGGTGGAGGATTGGTTGTCCTCCCTCTTGGGTCTTGCCAATTCTGTTGCATTCCTCCGCTACTTCTACATACTCGAGTGATGTGTTCCATTTACCCACACACCCAACATTGCTGTGCTGGTCCTGCTATTCTGTGCTGTCCTCCATTAAACCCTTATCCTTGTGGAGCTTGAAATCCAACTTCCCCTGGGTACACCCCCTCATCCTCAGGGCCAGTAAATATATTCTCCCCTTCCTGCAAAGCACCCTCCTGCCATTGGCTGATGGTGCCTTCTTTCTTGCATAACCACTCATTCTCCACTTTCCAACATGGCCCCTTCCATCGAGCAACATTTCCAGTATTTTTCAGCTCTAACTTTGCTTCTTCTAGCTTTCTTTCCTCATGTTTCTTTCTAGCATTCTCTTGTAACAATCAACAATGGTGAACTATAGTCAGCTGACTCTCTGGCCATGCTGTGCTTCACATTCCCACTTGTTTCTTCAAATGCTTCTGCACTGGATTTGGTAATCCCTGGCACAATATGTGATTAAAAAAATAGGTATTGGGCCTCATTCTGAGGTGGGCGCAAAGGGATACTGGGCACCGGTAATGACACCGGTGCCAGTAATCCCTTTGCGCCCTATTCCGAGGTCCCCTAGCGGGTCCCTCGCTTAACGCCTGGGTTTACCAGGCGTTATGGACAGGACCCGTTAAGGGATACCGGGGTCAATAACGGTACCACAATTTGCGGTACCATTATTGACGACTTCCCCCTTCCCATTGAGCCCTATGGGGGCTCAAATGCGAATGGGGAATGGCTTTTACAATGGGGTCTTACCGGTCCCTCCAACCTAGTAATGAGGCCCATTGTTTTGTCCCACTGTCCACGAGTCTTAAGGCACCAGCACAGTTGAATCTCCTGAATGTACTCAATGGTGTATTCTACCTCCTTCATCTTTGATTGTACTCATGTCTGATGTATTGTGATATTGTATTCTGAGTGCCATCCAAACGCTGCCCTGAAATTATTGAATGGTGCCCCATCATGAGCCATGTTCTGTGCAATCACCCCAGGGTAGCCCGCTCCTCTCCAAACGTCGTCTGCTTTCTCCCCAATAATGGCAGCGAGCACGCTTTTAATGTCTCTCACTGCTATTGTAATTCCTGCTGTCAGTTGTTCTATCTCATGAATTTATTTTTCCACCCCAGCTGTTAACAATGGCAATTTACATCTCAAATTATCTTTATCCATTTGTGGCCATGGTATCTAATGTGGCCATCGGCCACCCATTTCTAGCAATTGAAAATGTGCTAGTTTTATGTTAATTTTTAGGTTCTTTTTTGCCCTTCGTTCTTATGAATGCAGCAGCCATGCTCACTTTCTACCGTCCTGGTAATGCCCTCAACCTCTGAGAATATGGGGTAACTTCTTCTAAACTATGCGCTTGTCCCTTTGAATGCTTAGAGTGTGTCCTGGGTTTCAGATTTTCCTCTTCTGGTTCTTCTGTATTGGGCCATTCCATTTCCCTTTCAGGGCTCACCTGCGGGGAGGGGCCCTGCGTGTCTCTCTACTCTTCCTCATTGTCACCTTCCTCCCTTTCCTTGTCCGAACACATCCTCTCCCAACGATCATCACGTTCCTCATTTTCAAAATCTAGTCACTTTGGAAGGCTTTTCCTGTACTTTCCCCACATTGCACCCTCCCATAAAAGTGGCTTCACCTCTGTTGGAGATCCCACTACACTCTGTTTCACTTTCCAAATAGTACCATTATCCCCCCTGCTTCTATATAGGGTGCCGATCCTTATCCGTTTCCCTGCTCCTGCGTTTTAGCCAGGAAGAGTATGATTTTTAATTTTCTCTTCAATTTCTTGAAAGTGCCTCTCCCAGCTCCTCTCTCTCTCCGGCTCCAGTTCCTTACTCCTCTCCTCTTTCTGACGTACATGCTCCATAAGGAGCCTTTGAACTTCCTTTTGTTGGCTCTCTAAGCTTTACTCCTTCTGTCCCTCTCTTTCTTCTTCTAATTCCCTCTTCCTCTTTTCCTCCTTTCTCAGTTTTTCCCTACCTTCTGTCTTTATCTCCTTTTCTGCATCTTCTAATTCCCTTCTCATCTTTTCCTAATTCCATTATTTCCTCCCATTCTCTTTCTTCCTACTCTATCTTCTTTTTCTGCCGTGTCTCTTCTTCCTGTTTGTCCTGCTTCTCGCTGGCTTCCCTTTCTCTGGCTTTAATGTCACTAATGTTTTGTCCATCTAATTTAAGCAATATCTGTCCTTCCAACCACTCATTTGGGCTACTTGTCATCCCTTCCTTGTCACTCTCTGTTAGCATCACCTGCAGTTTACAGTGCTCTTTACATTCATCGTGTGTGAACCCTGGCATTTGGATATATGTATGGAGCACATATATGGGTTAGTGTAGCCTGCCGCTGCTTTGAATTCTTTCAAAGGCTAAAATCCCTGTCCTTCAGTTAGCGGAGTCATGCTCTAGGGATGGGAAGTGGAGCCGTGGGCACATTGCCCTGTCCTTCATGCTGAATGCGGGGTGGATCTTCTACCTCTTCCCCAAACATCTTCCTTAACTCCAGAATTGCTAAACTGTTGCATAACATCTTTCCATTGTATGCAACATGTAAGTATGTGGTCATGCATTGCAGCACAGATTTCAAGAGAATGCTCTCCTGGGGACAGGCTTTCACCATTTTGTTACTGTTACACGGGACCATTCCGCATTATACTTTTTGACTTATACTGTGGAAGGGACTCCCATAATGGCATGTCATGCTCTTGACTGATGGTACCTACCTGACCTTAAAATATTTTTGACTCCAACTCCTTCTCATGAACAATATATTCTTCAATTCCAAACACTGTTCAGACCTTCTCCAACCCCAAACCCTTCCGGCTTCAACAACACCAATTTGGGTAGACACCACAAAACCTGCCCATGGCCAGGAATCCACCCTTTTAACCCAAACCAAAGCTCCACATACTCCTATGACATAGACCAATATTTACAGAACCTAATTTTCACAACTGTTAACCAACTTCTACCCTTTATTCCATGTCCCTACACTGCTGATAAACAAAACTTCTTCAGTCAATTTTCCACAACCTCCTTACAATCTACCACTGGCAAACCAAACATCTTCCATCAACATGTGAACATATGGGTGAACCCTCAAAACCAACACAAATTCCCCACAGCTGTGTTCCTGTTCTACTTCTGACAAGACATCCTTCTTTTCTTAAAGCTGCCCGCAGGGCGTGGCAACTTCCATGCCCTCAACACAGGGTGCTTCTTTGTTTTTTTATTCTTTTTTTTCATTTCTGTTTCAATATTGAGTACCCGTTCTCAGAGTTTAAGGTGCCACCTTCCATAACCCAAGGTACAGGTAAACTTCTCATAAATAAACTGTGTATCATTTCTACCAAACGTATACAAACAAATCCCCAAATATGAAAACATCTCCCTCCAATCTTTGTTTGTCAAATCAATGCTCTCATACTTACATCCGTGGATTGGCCGAAGCACTTGAAATCGCTCCTCCCACAATAGCTCACTTTGCCTTCTAGCCTGTGAGGTGTCCCCTGGGAAGCAGGGAGTATTTTCTCCAAAGGGGGCTCCTGATGACCATTTCATTTCACGTTTGGTTTATCCAGTCCTCGCAGGTCACTCCATAGCCCTCAGGCTCGCCCTGGAAAAAAAACGTTTTAATTTTGAAGGCATTGGCCAACCGTCCTCAGATACCACATATAAACAGGAGGGATAGAAACCCCCTGGGTAAGCAGAGAGGGCAGGCCAGGGGAAATCCCACACCCAAAAAATGGAACAGTCCAAAGTGTTTGCCAAAGACCTGTTTCATTTAACAAAACCCATATAAACTGTTAAGGATTTCAATCAGGCGACACACTCGGCCTAGTATGTAGCGCACAACTGAGATGCTTTTCTCCTTATTTTATGCAGTACACAACTCGTATCACACTCCCTTTTTCAAATAGCCCGGGTCACAATGGAGCATAAACCATGCTGGTTGGTACAATGCAATATTTATTTATTTATTTTAAAATTCAAAATAAATTATACCATTTGTAATATGGGGCAGCAATAACCAATGGGGTGAGAATTACAATGAGAATGTAAGAAATGCACTTGGTTTATCCTTCTAGTGGAAAATATGCAAAACAGCAGGGAATAGAAGCACTTTTTGATTTAGGAAAGATAGCACCCAAGTTAGGGTTTCCCACTGCAATGTTCCCTCAACCCACAGATAATCGAATTCTGAGTAAAATCCAACGCTGCCTCACAGAATAAGAGGCAAAAATGGACTTTAAACCTTTAACAAAGGCCTAAAATAGCAATCAGAAATGGCAAATAATGGATTAATGTGTGGTTAAATTATAATATACATATGTTTTATCACAATAGCATGCAGGTTATATCACTGGCAATCACAAGGCAATGGATCAGCAGAAGGCATACAATTGGAAATGAGTGGACATTTTAGAACAGATTCAGCCAAATGACACGTGTAAAACTTGCATTTCGTTTCAATTTCCGCTTTAAATTAACCAAACGGTTTTTTATAAAAACGGGTGAAATACTCTGATTTGGAGTGCGGTTGGGTTGGGATATATATATATATATATCACAGGGACATTCTAGAGTTGAAAATAGGTCTCTAGCTATGAAACTGGATGAGTTATGCAATATATAAAAAGATGCACTTTGAGCAAAATGAAGCTGTGAAATCGGAAAGGAAATCAGTTGTGACAAGAACAATTTTACTTTAAACTAGAGTATTCAGACTAGACCACCAAAGATGGACACAGTAAGATCCAAGGTTGATTCGAAAATTCATCCCTGTCACCCGAGCGCCAAACCGTGGTGGAAACCAGTCCGATCGCTCGAAATAGGACTAATGGTTTAGGATTACACAAGACAAAATTGGGAAAAAAATGGCGCCAGCACTTTAGAAAGTCATGTGCAGGGTGCACAGATATTTCAAACAGTTTTTAGCAAGTTATCCAGATAAGGATAGGATTGTTTAGAGAGTGGGACAAGGACAAAGGCAAGACAAGATAGGTTATGGGTTTCTACGGGGTAGGGATTATACTCACAATTCACTTTTAGTTTTGGGATTTTTGGACCGTCAACAGGTTCTGGTCACCACATGGCTGTGCACCTGGCATAAGAAAACAGCTGGGCTGTTCTGGTCACCGGATGGCACGGACAGCGGAATGGCAATTCTGGTCACTGGATACTAAAGGTCACCTGGATGGCAGGATTGCAGCAGGCATGCAGTTAGTGGGCAGCAAGCCAGTCTGATTTCAGGATGCAAAAGGTACCACAGCTTTCTTCTTTGGGTATTTGGGATTTTAGTGGATTTTTCTGGATCAATAATCTAGCTGAAGTAGGAATCAGCTATGCTTGGGTTTTGCTCTGGGGTCTGGAATCTGGATGGAGCAGGTCAGGAACCCAGTGCAGGAACTTCAGGAAGAGTGTGTGTCTAGACCACCTACTAAAATGATACAGGTGAAAACATGTTGTCATAATATAATACTATTGGCTGTTGCAACATTTATAGTACCACATGATTGGTGGGTAGAGATTGTTTAGTAGTGTCTTCCTCAGCCGTGGCAATTTGGAAGGTTATCAGCACTTGAGCAACAATAGGGGCTGGTGAGAAAGGCACCAAGGCACTACTTTTCCCAATAAGTTTAACATTTCTGTTTCACTAGGCCACAAGCCAGGAAGCCAGGAAGTTTTGCTCTTTACTTTGCTTCAACTTGTACCATTTGTCCCAAGAACTAGATGGAAACCAAGGCCTCACACTGTCTATCATTGAATCTGATAAATAGACATTATTCTCCAACTGTAGGTCATGTGCGTGGGGACCATATTTTGAATTATTCTGCTCAGCATTTATTTGGATTCTAGCATATATTAATATGGTTGTCATTACCCTTCCTAGCATCTAGAGACTTGTTTAGGCTACTTTCTTCACAACATTAAGCCTTACTTAATGGGAATCTAAACTTCCAACATGGTTGTTTCTTTGCTTAGTCTAAGAGAAAAGTGTCTCATGCCTGCAAACTCTTATTGTTTTTCTCTTGGTTGTTGATCCAACTCTTCCTTGTGCATGATTACCTTTGCACAGGATGTGTAATTTTTGTCTGGACTGCTCAGGTCTGAATTTTCTTATACCTCTGGGAGTCAGGTCCCCCTGCAGCTTCACAGCTTCTCGATGTCACCCATCAAGTTGAACATAGCTGCACCGTCCATCTTGTTTAATATGGCCACTCACGCTTGCTGTGCTTCTGCATTAAGCACACTTTATATTTATTCTTTGTGTCTTGCGTTTTAGCGTATATATGGTGCATACATTTTCTAGCCTATTGAATGCAAGCATATCCTTCATGGCTAAGTGCAATTTAACCTATTGTTCATGTAGCTTGTGGTGGATGTGTATCTGCTTTGTGTCTAATGCATCTATGTGTGTCAGGCTCAGTGGTGACGTCATCTGCGTCTTTGGTTAATACATGTTCAAGTCTTTCATAGTTTACATTAATTTGCCTCTCAACACACTGCTTCCTGTTCATGTTGCACATAGCCAGATAACCATCAAGGGTACCACGTGGAGGAGTGGATTCTTGACCATGGCTGTAGGTAAGAAAAAGAAATGTGCATGTGTGCGTGCCTGGTGTGTGATGAATGAGTGTTTGGTGCACGCATGAATAAAAGAGTGTGTGTGGTGTGGGTACGCATGTGAATGAGAGAGTGAAAGTGCTTTGGCACTGGGGTGAATGTGTTTGTGTGTGGAAAACGTACCCCTCTCCTGTGCCTCCAAATCAGAGGCACACCATTTATGAAAATGCAAGCATAATAAGTGTTATTAAGTAGCTAGACTAGCATTTTGGTGCAGTCAGTCTAGCAATTTATTACAGTGGCATGACTTTTTTTACTGGATATTTATGATGAAGCAATCATGAGAAGTGTTATTATATGGCTAGAGTGGAATCTTGGTTCTGCCATTTCAGCATCTCCTTACTGTGGCAGATAATCTGTGAGAAAGCAAGCAGGGTAAGTCTTATTGTTTGGCTAGACTGGCATTTTTATTTAGCCAGTCTAGCCATTTCCTACTGCTGCATTACTTATTTGTATTAGGCATCTATTATGAAGAGCAAGCAGACATTTTATTACATGGCTACACTGTGATTTTAGTTCTGCCAGTCTAGCTATTTCTTCCTTTGGCATGACATTTATTTCTGGCATCTATGATGAAGCAAACAAAAGTGTTATTAAGGGGGTAATTCATAGAATCCAGCGCACAAATGGTGCACGTACTCCTATGGATTCATGGATTTAACATCCATAACCAGCCGTGGTGCAGAGTGGCGCAGCGACGCTGCAGCAGCGCCAGTTACGCCCCCAACCCCTCCCTGTGTGCCATGAACAGCGCACAAATTCCATACATGGCGCACAGGCCAGCGGACAGGCATACATCCCACCAACCATGAAAACGTCTGTAAAACTCTGTGGGAAGTTTTACACGCGATTGGCCTTGTACGAGCAGGGTAAGTGTATTTCGGGGGTGCGTGGGAAGGTCAACACGTGACTGGCCCTGTGCGAGTGGGATACGTGTATTTTGGGGGTGTGCGGGAAGTTTTACATGCGATTGGCCTTGTGCGAGCGTGGTACGTGTATTTCGGGGGTGCGCGGGAAGTCTTACATGCGATTGGCCTTGTGCGAGCGGGGTACGTGTTTTTTTGGGGTTGAGCAGGAAGTTTTACACACGATTGGCCTTCTGCAAGCGGGGTACGTGTATTTCGGGGGTGCGTTGGAAGGTCAACACGCGATTGGCCCTGTGCGAGCAGGGTACGTGTATTTCGGGGATGCGCGGGAAATTTTACACACGATTGGCACTGTGCGAGCGGGGTATGTGTATTTTGGGGGTGCGTGGGAAGTTTTACATGCAGTTCACCTTGTGTGAGCGGGGTATGTGTATTTTGGGGGTGCGTGGGAAGTTTTACACTCGATTGGCCTTGTGCGAGTGGGGTACGTGTATTTCGGGGGTGCGCGGGAAGTCTTACACGCGATTGGCCTTGTGCAAGCGGGGTACGTGTATTTCAGGGGTGCGCGGGAAGTTTTACACGCGATTGGCCTTCTGCGAGCAGGGTACGTGTATTTCGGGGGTGCGTGGGGAGTTTTACACACGATTGGCCTTGTGCGAGCATTGTACGTGTATTTCAGGGGGTGCATGGGAAGTATTAAACGCGATTGGCCCTGTGCAAGCGGGGTACGTGTATTTTGGGGTTGTGCATGGAGAATCACATGCGATAGGCCTTGTGCAAGCGTGGTATGTGTATTTCGGGGGTGCATTAACACGCGATAGGCCCTGTACGAGCGGGGTATGTGTATTTCGGGGGTGCATGGGAAGTTTTACACGCAATTGGACTTGTACAAGCAGGGTACGTGTATTTCGGGGGTGCGCGGGAAGGTCAACACATGATTGGCCCTGTGCGAGTGGGGTACGTGTATTCTGGGGGTGTGCGGGAAGTTTTACATTCGATTGGCCTTGTGCGAGCGGGGTACATGTATTTCGGGGGTGCGTGGGAAGTCTTACATGCGATTGGTCTTGTGCGAGCGGGGTACGTGTATTTCGGGGTTGAGCAGGAAATTTTACACGCGATTGGCCTTCTGCGAGTGGGGTATGTGTATTTCGGGGGTGCACGGGAAGTCTTACACGCGATTGGACTTGTGCGAGCGGGGTACGTGTATTTCAGGGGTGCGTGGGAAGTTTTACACGCGATTGGCCTTCTGCGAGCAGGGTACGTGTATTTCGGGGGTGCGTGTGGAGTTTTACACACGATTGGCCTTGTGCGAGCGTTGTACGTGTATTTCAGGGGGTGCATGGGAAGTTTTACATGCGATTGGCCCTGTGCAAGCGGGGTACGTGTATTTTGGGGTTGCGCATGGAGAATCACACGCGATAGGCCTTGTGCAAGCGTGGTACGTGTATTTCGGGGGTGCGTGGGTAATTTCACACGTGATTTGGTAGTTTGGGTCCTCCCAGGTGTGCCCTGTACCCCCTGCCCAGCCCCTGCAGCCAGCCCCCACCACAGGGGACTACCCTGCACCCCTGGTCATGTCCTGTAGGCAGCCCATCCACCCTGACCATGCCCCCAGCAAGCCCACATTTCACCATGCACCAGTGAGCACCGACTCATGTCCCCCTGCACCCCACCCCCCCAGCATTGACGGTCAGGCCCAGACTCATGTCCCCCAGCACCTCCACCCCCCAGCATTGACGGTCAGGCCCCGACTCATGTCCCCCTGCACCCCACCCCCCCCCAGCATTGACAGGCACCTGTCAGCAGACCCCGACTCATGTCCCCCAGCACCCCACCCCCCCAGCATTGACAGTCAGGCCGCGACTCATGTCCCCCTGCACCCCCACCCCCCAGCATTGACGGGCACCTGCCAGCAGGCCCCGACTCATTTCCCCCAGCACCCCCACCCCCCCAGCATTGACGGACAGACCCCGACTCATGTCCTCCTGCACCCCCACCCCCCAGCATTGACGGGCACTTGCCAGCAGGCCCTGATACATGTCCCCCAGCACCCCCAGCCCCCAGAATTGTCGGACAGGCCCAGACTCATGTCCCCCAGCACCCCCACCCCCCCAGCATTGATGGTCAGGCATCGACCCATGTCCCCCTGAACCCCCAACCCCCCATCATTGACGGGCACCTGCCAGCAGGCCCCAACACCTGTCCCCACCCAACATGTCATCAAGATGCACATTCATGGGCCTCATGTCCACCAAAATCCCACAGCACGCCACCCCAGACTTGAGACACAATCAAGTTTACCATCCACCCCATACTGAAAGGCCTATTTCTTGTCACACTATGCACATCAACACATGTCCGTCACACGCACACACTAGGTGCCAGTGATTGTGTAAACCCACATTGTGACATGCAGTAAACCAATGAGTAAATACCACACATGGAAGTAAGAAATCAAAATGTATTGTGGACAAAATTAATCCAATGGAAACAAATCATGAAAATAATTTCAGACAAGAAAAAAATGCATGTCCAAAAAAGAAAAAAGAAATAATGATGTCACAATCCAAAGTAATCCAAAATAAAGTTAGTCAAAACTCCTTCTCCACCAAAGCAAATCCAAAGGAAACTAAAATTAAATAATCCATTGATCCATGGTGATGTTCAAAAATGTTTTCTTCCAAGAGCCACATTCCAACTATGTACACAGATTGAAACCAGGGTCCATGAGCGCAACAAATGAACTGAAGCCTCTAAATAAAACCCTACCTAATTAAAAACTATATACAAAAACGTGGGGCATTGTCCAAGTGTCCCAAAAGAAAAAAAAAGAAAGGCAACCTAGCACTATCTAACTATATACAATGGCGGCGGGCAAGTCCTGCGGCTCACTCTCTGATGTTGTGGGCCAGGGCATCATTGAACTCCATGTCGATGTCCCGGAGGCGGGCCTCTGCCCTAACCCCAAGGTCTCACAGGGATGCACTCATGGCCTGTTCCAACTCCCTGCGAGTTGCCTCGAGGCACTCAGCCCGCCTCAACACCCGACGCATGGAGAACTCCACCCTGACCATGGTGAGCCGTGCCTCTTCTGCCCGCCGCCGCTCCGCATCTATCTGCTGGCCCAACTGCAGCCACATGGAAGACACTCCCATTACAGGGTCCTACTGCCCTCTGGACGATGCCTGCCCCTCTGATGTTGATGGCCCCGAGCCATCATCGCTCCCACCTACAGCCTGCTGCTGCTGCTGTCCATGTGCCCTGTCTGATGATGCCTGCACATCCTCCATCTGCTGGTCTCCAGTTGTTGGGGTGTCCACCCCTGCTGGACCGCCGACTCCCGACTGTGGCAGGGATGGGATCTCCACCAAGCTGGCTGTGTTGGTCATGCCAGGTCCACAGGGGGCCCTGGTTGAATCTGGGCCGGAAGACGGCAGGAAGAACGACTGGCGCATAGTCGCCACAGAGGAGGGGAGGTCCGCCAGATTGCGCGACACATGTAGGAACTCACCGACCATGGCCCCTCCCAACTGTGCCACATTGCCATGCAGCTCTTCGTGATGGCGTGCGTGGTCCCCCCAGGAAGCACGCATGTCATGACGAATGACACGCATGCTCAACGCAACACCAATCAGGACCGAGCCCATAGAGTCATGGGACTCCTAGTCCACAGGTAGTGGAGAGGCAGATGACGTGGGCCTCCCCCCTACTTGCAGACGGGCCTGGGGCGGGGCATCCCTGCTGGTGCATGGTGGTGCAGTCACAGGGTTAGGGACCGCGACATGCACAGGCCCCTCTGCAGCGACCTGTGCTTCCTCCTGACCATGGCCCTGAACTGCACCACTTGCACCAGTGGTACTATCCCCACCCGCCCGGTGGAGGCATCCCGCCACTTAGCTCCACAGCACTGTCTCTGCCCTCTTCTTCATTCAACGCTGCGTAGAGGGAGACATAGAACACAAGCATCAGGGTACTGTACAATAGTCCCCTAGACAGGAAGCAATAACACATGAGTGGCACTGTGAAACGTCACTTCCATCCTGTCCCTCCACAACACATGGGTCAATGCAGGCAACACACATGCAGAAACAGGCATGGCACATGCAATCAACATCAGCATCCATGTACAAGGGCCTCTATTAACAAAAATGTTGCCTTAAAATTCACATGCATCATGGCTCATACTGATCCCATGCACACACATCACCGGAGGATCATGCATCATGGCTCGTACACCACAGACACAGTGGCTACAACAGTGACCACACTGCATGACTGAATCTACACATCGTCACGGACATGTCTCATGCATCCATGGAATTTCAAAGTCACACACACGCTTCTCAGACACACAGACATGCACACCATACATGTACATGAGAGCAGCACCCATCCCTCACCCCCATCCATGTCCAAGAACAGGGACTGGCATGCATTCATGTGCATTCCGCATGCAGCTCGCCATGTCTCATTGGAACACATGCACCATCCATGTGCTTCACGCATTACTGGTCTCACATGCATTACCATGATGTCCCGGCACACACACATCCATACATGGCCTTTGTTACACATACAGGTAAGTAGCTGACCACCAGCACACTGCAACATGCCCTGTTTCACACAGCAATGCATGGCAACTTACTGCTCGACTCCAGACGGGTCTTCCTCCGAAGGATCTGGGCGTGGAGCGCTGGGTTTATGCATTCCAGGACCCTCATCTGGATGTTGTTCAGGTCGACCCGGCACCCCTCTGCATCTTCTGCCTTCACGAGGCGCCGGGCCTTCTTGAGGGTCCTAGACCTGAAGTCCTCCCAGCGCTTCCGGACGTGCTTGATGTCACGGGTTGCCACCCCCTCCGCGTTGATTGCAACCACAACGTCCTCCCAGATCCTCTCCCGTCCTGTCGGCGCGATGGTGTGAAGAGGGCATCATAATGCCCCAGGACATGCTCCACCAGGACACCAACTTCCTTCTCACTGAAGCTGGTGGGCCTCTGCCTCTCTCACCAGTGGTTTTGAATGGTGTTTGCCCCGACATGGTGACCCCCGAGGCAGGAGTGGGTGGGCAACTGGGTCCTGGGGCTGGGCTGTGGAGAGATGGTATCCCAGTCGGGAGTCTTCTGTTCCAGCAGGGGTGGACAGAGAAACTGGACCACTGCAGATGGCTGACGTGCAGGCACCAAATAGCAGGGTACGTGGGCAGCAGGCAGGCAGCAACAGATGGCAGGTGGGAGCGTGCTCAGGGCTCTTGGGGGCAGGAAATGGCCTTTTGGGCAGGAGCGTGGTCTTCTGTGTGTTTTCGCGTGGCCAGCTTGATACGGAGTGATTTGGCATGTGAAAAAAGAGCACGTCAGCACGTAATTCGAGGAAAGGCCCTTAGCGTGTAAGCGCGTCTGTGACGTATCGCTCACGGGCGTTTCCCTCAACACGGGTGCAAAGTGGATCAGCACGTGAAAAAACCACACGTCTGTGTGGGAATGCGTGTAATTCGAGGAAAGGGCCTACGCGCGTAAGTGACGTGATGCGCACGGGCGTTTCCCTCAGCACGGGTTAAAGGTGAGCGGAGCCAGCAGTTCATTGTACGTGCATTTCGTGGAGACCGACGTGTGTGTTAATACTTCGTGTTGTATCGCACCATCACTACTTCACAGCGGATCAAGGACGTATCTCTTCTTTTGGTGGGGGTATTGGCTACGCATGTTTTTCATTATCACGCTAGTCTGACGGTGAGTCGCGCATGCTATTTTTCCCACTTCGGGTGCCCCTGTGTATCGCATACCCATTTTCGAGGTCATAGTAACCTGCGTGTCCCACGCGTATGTGTTGTTCGTGTTCCTGGGTGCCACCGTGTACTGCGGGAGGTTAATTCCACGCACATAGGCTGCAGGGGTTGCGTGCACAGTTTTACAGCTGTTTTGGGGTGCCAGAGCTTTGCGTGACCCATCACTTCATCACTGGGGTCACATACAGCCTTGCAGGTGCAGGGGTGCTGTTAACATCTTGCATCCCACGCCCTTCACCCCAATTGCCCAGGACAATTGCCATGTACACCTCCCATTGGCACTTCTCCATCTGTGCCGGCACTACTCCATCTGTGCCATGGTTGGGAGGCCACCAAAGATTAGGGGCGCTTCAGCTGGGTATACTCCTCATGGTGGGTGTGGTCAGGAATGTGGCCGGGGTGACCAGGGAGTAGGGGGACTCCAGGGTGTCCAGGGTGCCTGCAGATGGGGAAGTGGCAGGGGTGCGCCAGCTCCGGACGATGTTGTGCCACATGTTGGTGCAGTCATGCCACCACCCTCTGCGGCTCCACAAGATGTAGTTCTCGCATCTGGCACTGCCATCCGTGTGACCCAGCAGTCCGTTTCATCGACTGCCACGGGCCAAAGGGTAGTGGTAGCTGCAGGTGCAGCTGGACACCACCACCCAGGCTCAGGGTCTGCCAGCGCAGGCTGCTTTGGCAATTGAGGAGTCCATGGAAGTTTTCCAGGTGTTCAGGAGGCACACCGTAGGTGCACGCAGGTCTGCCCAGACCAAGGCATGTGTCCCTGGAGCAGTAATTCCATCTGCTGGCCCGACCAGCCGGGTGTCGGCAACTGCAGGGACAGATGCAGCTGACATGACTTGGTTGTCAGTCTACCAACCAGGACAGTACCGGTCAATGACCCTGGGCTAGCGGATGTTGCTGTGCAGGGTCCATTCCAAGGCACCCAGCAGCCACTGATGCAAGTCAGGGCCTCACTCAATGTTCCATCTGCCACTCCTCGGCTCATTCCACCAGTGCCACTGCCCATACTGATCAGGGTGGCATTTGCTAGCCAGGGTCCGGACCAGCGTCCAAGAGGAGGAAGGTTGCACCTGCAGTACAGGCTGGGACCCCACACACAGCTACGGCCTCCTGCACATCGAGGAAGAAGCCTTTCTGCAATCAGGAACTGGACTGCCTCGTGGACTACGTGCAGGACCACAACCGTGACATGCTGCTGGGGCTGAATTGTCAGACTACGGCTGCCCATCGTGATACCCACTGGAAACAAGTTGCGGAAGATGTGAGTGCATTCGGCCATGAGGTGCGCACAGCCCAAGAGTGCAAAAAGCGTTGGAATGACCTCAAACGCAGCGCTTAGGCGAAGCATGCCTCAAATTACAACATGACTCTGGTGACTGGCAGTGGGCCGGCACCTGAGGAGGTAGACCTCACTCCGCACGAGTCAATCGTAGCGGAGTTCATACCACCACAATTGGTCGAAAGAGTGGGAGAGATGCAGGACTTTGATGCCCAGTCCAGTGAGTGTTGCTGCGTGTTTGTCAAGGCTATGGTTGTATTACTCGTGTCACGTGTTGGGCATGACTGCCACTACATGTCATGTGTACATGGTTCTCGTGGGTGTCCTGTGGAAGATTCAACACCAAAAGGATTGAATGATGCAAGTGTCGGGGTAATTGAACCTAAGACAAAAGGGTCAAATTTGTCATATATCATATATATATGGTTAATGCTTTTCGTATAGTTAAAAATAGAAGTGTTTTTTGCTACAGTAACTGGGGTTTTGGGGGGAAACCACAAACTATTGGGCCAAAAAAATGGACCCTTTGGTCATTCTATCCTTTGCATTCGAACATTTGTCCTAGAACCGTTTTCATGTGCAATGCTTCACTGATACGTGCCTGATGTGCAGGATGGTGGACATGTTGAGCAGACAGGGACTGTCCTCATCACCACACTTGCACCATACTCACATGCTTGTCACCCGGATGCCCCTCCGGTCCATGTTCCAGCTCACTGGCCCTTCTGCATGTAGCCTGTGTTGTCCTTCCTCTCAGCACTGGGACTATGTCATTGCATGAGTGACGTGCATGTGTCCCCTGCCTGCATGCGGGTACTCCACGTAGGCATGCTCCCTTGCAACTCCACCCCCCATACCCCAATTTCACCATTGCACTGTTGTGCATCATTTTGCGGTACTGCAATGGCCTGTTCAAGCCTCCAAGCCTCCTGTGCACATGCTAACTTCCACCAGCCAACCTGCCAGACACATGCAGTGGGGTACATCCTCTGTCCTTCATGCAGGGTGTCTCACTTGGACTGTGTAGATGGCAGATGCTCTACAGGGACCTGATTGCCCATTCATGCTCCATATGCATTCCATGCGTCCCCCTATGTGTCCTTGACTGGATGATCATTGTAGTACGTGTCCAGGGTGACCTACATTTCATGCCATTCCACCATCCATCCCATGGCCACTTTGGCCGAGTCCTACATCACACACATATTTAAGGTGTCACAGACTGTGTGGGGCACAGTCCTCCCCCAGTTTCAGGCTCACTGACTTTGTCCAACTGGTGTAGTGGTTTTGCACACATGGGTGTACTACTGAGGGTTTGTCATGTGTCCTGCTTACTGTCCCATCATCATCTGCTGTGTTGTCAGTTGACTCAGATGATGCCATTGATGCTAGTCAACACTGGCTGCCAATACACAGGTCTCTGGTCACCCTTTTGCTACCATGCAAGGCATCCCTGGGATTTCACTCGGGGGGGGTTTGCTTGTAGCCATGCAACCCATTGCATGCACATTGCACGTGATGCCTGAAGTTGCCCATGCTCTGCCTTCACGTGTTTTGATGCACATCATGAAGTACTTGTTCATGTCGATAGTGAGTAACGTACACATGTTCTGCACTGCATCAACCCACTTCTGAGCCATGTAACACGGTTCTACATGCGTACTCACTGATGCAATGTCAAATTGACCAGGCATGCATGGCAGGTTCTCTTTTGTGTGTGACTTGTCTGCTTCATGTGTTGGCTGTCTTCCTGATGTCCATGTGTGACTGTGTTATGTGCTTCTAACATGTGTTCTAATGCTTTTTTTCTCTCCACTTTTCAGATGATGACGCAATGAAGGCAGAGGATACTGTTGTCATGCCAGGCACAGGGTTGTTATCACAACCGCAACCCGGCACAAGTGGGGGTCGTGGGGTGGTAGACCATGAGCACCCACGTGTGCTACAGTCCATCTTGTCTTTGGCTGGCAATGAGTCCAGCCCAGATGACCACTCTGACAACCATGTCGAGTTGGATGTGCATCAGGTCCACACGTCAGGGGTGAGTGATTCTGATGTGGACACTCCTCTTACCGCAACACCTGCACTGAGGGGCCAGACAGTGGTGGGACCTCTAGCTGTGGTGCTCGGGACGCAGGGTCACCCTTCACACCATTCGCTGATGTGCCTGGGCATCACGTAGACGAGGGCATGTAGTCGTGCAGCCGTGGGCAGTGCCAACCCAGCGAGGACGCCCGGTCCTTGGGTCCCGCAGGTGTCAAGCCCAGCAATGCGGTGGCTGCACACCATCAAGGTATACTGAGTGGGAGCAAGACATGACTGCCAATTCTGAATGTCAGGGGGCAGCACTTGATAACATCGCTGATAGCATTGAACGTGTGGCCCAATCCGTGCTCCCTCCTGCTAGGCAGGTGCTTCTCCAGCAGCAGGCGGCGCAGTCCACGGCCCGCTCGCTCAGGCTGGGCATGGTGGCCTCTGACAGAGCACGCCAGCCTGAAATGTTGTCTCTTGGTCAAGCAATTACTGCTCATGCAGAGGCACACATGAAGGCCCTGAGGGCTGACTATCGTTCCCTCAGATCAACTCTGGGTGCTCTCTTGACGTCCCAGAGGGTGCGGTCGGAGGAGGAGAGTTTTGAGCAGCTTGAGCGTACCATCTCGGCTGAGCTACGTGCTTGCCGGGAGGTGCATCAGTTGTCCAGCCAGACCATGCAGGAAGAACTCCATGTTACACATGTTACCTTGCAAGAGGAAGCACGTGTATCACGGGAGGTTCTGCATGCAGACCTGCGAGTCAATGTCGCACAGAACCAGGCTCACCCGTCTGGCAGACTTGCTGCCGACAAGGGGCAAGCTGCGCCTAGGCGTGGTGTGGCTCCTGGCCCACGTCCTCCTATTCTGGATGAGGCAGACTCGGGCGAATAAATAGCTCCCACACAGGTCACGCTGTGCAGGCGTTGAGCCCATGGAGGTTTTTTTTGTTGCCTCAACATCATCACATGTGGGTGTTGAGGTGAACCTTGTACCTCCCCCCTCCTGGGTGCCTCCCCCACCGGGTCGTATGTGGCCATTTTTGATTTTTGATTTTAGTTTAGTTAGTTAATATTGACTATTTGATAGGAATTTTAATTAGGTTATGTAGGTTGTTCATTGTTAGTTTAATTAGTTAATATAGTTTAATATTGTTTGTCTATTGTGCTTTCATGTGACAGTGTGGTGCTTTGTGGCTTTTGAAAGCATCCACTGTCTGTTCCAGCTGGGCCCTTAGTTTGTCTTGTGTATGTGTTTGCAGCTTGGGGTCCTGACTCACATAGGCCACTCCTGCTTCCCTTATCCATGGGCTCGCTGGGATGGTTCGGTGTAATAAAATATTACACAAGGGCTTTGGACTTGCCTCATAACTGTGGCCTGTCTGCTGCTGTACTACTTGTGTTAACACCCCTAGTGGGGATTGGTTGCATTTCACCCGCCCGATGTCTGTAATGAATTTGGGTGAGTATGTGATTGTTTTATCCATTTATTGATGTGGATTATGATGTATGTCATTTTCTTGCCTGCATATGTGCTTGATGCACTTCATGCTGTAGACAGTAGTCTACACCCTTGGCCTGTCAAAGTGACACTGATGGTGGGAGGAGTTTGGATGTAGCTCTGTAACCTGGCCCTGTGACAACCAGCATGTAGACACAGACACACAGGGAACTTTCCAGCCGTATTGCTTTGTTTAATGCCCTTTCTACAGGAAGATGAGCCTCCGGACTACCTTTGGCAGCAGACACAGGGACCAGTAATCCAGGAAACTGGCCACATTAGTCGGTGCAGACGTGTGGATGTGTGTGCAAGCAGATGCACAGGGCTTGGTTACATTGCAGCAGACAGGGGTGTTTGTTTGTGGAGAAGTCACTTACTTTGTGGCATGGATGGGGTTGTGTGTGTGTGTTGTAAACACACATTCATATTAGTAACTCATGCTCTCGTTGCAGCATTGAAGTTCTCCTGTTACTGGACCTGAGAGTGCGCAGGCAGGAGGCCAGCCCTCACCCCAGAGATAAGTGTCTCTTTGGCTTGCATTTGACTGATTTGGTACAATGTGCATGATGAACATGTTTTCTGTAATTAGGTATGTGTTTTACTGAATAGTTGTATTTTGCCTACTTTCCCTTGCAAATCCACATCCACTCTCCTGCCCCTCTTTCCGGTTATCCTGAATACCAATGCCTGTCCATGCAACATATCCCTACCCTCCTTCCCTGCCAGGGTCTCAGATGCCTGTGTTAGTTTGACCTTGCAGGCGCCCAGACCATGGAGGGGGTGGTTGGTTTGTGCTACTCCTGAGCCTGGACACCAGAGCTGTGACACTACACATCAGTTGTTGCATCATCCCTTAATCATCATTTAATGTACTGTAAATGGTACTCATCCTGTTAGACCATTGTTCAACTGTGCTACCTTGGTTGTTCTATCATTGTGCTTGTACATGTGCTTGGACATTTCCTGCTACTTCAAGTCATCTACTGGAGACTCTTACAGGGTTTCTTGGTGCTTACAGCCTTTTTCCCTGCTTTGTGGGTTTGCCTACTTGGAGTTCTCTGCGATTTGGTATTTTTACCAGTCAAGGTGGACTCTGAGGGGGCTGGATCCTATTTACACGCAAGCTGGAACATAGAGACCAAGGGGTAGGGTGATCCTGTAGCCAGGTACACTTGAAGGAAGAAGGCTACATACCCCAGAGACAGTTGTTCAGAAGGTCACAGTGATGTGTAAGGGAGAGCCTTTTGTTGTTGGACAGTTGGCTTGGCCTACAGTGTTTTGGGCACTCTGACATTGTAATTGTGGGGTACTATGTACATGATGTGTTGTGCTACTCAATGCCTGTTCCTGTGTTGTCTTTACTTTTCAGGTGTCAGGGGATTGGTGTGGTTTGACATGCTGGGGTGTTCACATGGGCAATGTGCACATGTGATGTGTACAGGGCACTGAGGGTCACTTGATTTTTCATGCATATATTGAGTGAATGTCCCTAATGACACACACAGTTGCACGATGATCCACCACACGTACATCCACCCTTCCATGGCCACAGGTGCACACAGATGGCATTCCTAGGCCCACGGTGTCCATGCAGCACATGATCTATTATCACTTGGGTGCTCTGTACATGCGTCATTTGGTGGTAGATTTCATTAGTCTTTTTCATGTGATGCTCAAGGTGTATCTGCAACATTATGGCTGATGAAAGTGCTGTGTGCTGAGCAGTGTGTTGCAGGAGACACACACAGCACACGGGTCCGGGAGTCGGGATTTTGCCATGCCCAATGTGCATGTGAACGGGCATTCAGTGTTGTGTTCATGCTACAACTGTTGGAAAGCATTTGTGTCTGACTTTGTATGTGTGGGAGGTTGTTGGTCAGTCATTTCATCTGATTCCATGTCCGACATCATGTATGACATGTCACTTTGTATATTATTGGTCATGGTTTAGCCTTTTGCCATTGCATGCAATGTCATGGTGTAGCAGACAAGGGTGATGTGGTTTGGGAGGGTTTGGGTGACATACCAGGGATTGTGATGGACTGGTTTGCAGGGGTGTGTGATACACACCTTGCATGTGTTCCTTTTGGTCGCACAGGATTGGTTATGTTTAAGTAGCTAGGGATGCACACAATGTAGCACTTCCGTGGCAGCATTCTCAGGGTGGTAAGAATGTGACAGTTGACTGTCTCTTTGTCATCATTGATTGTCACCTGGTATGTGCCAGGACTGTGCAATCCGCAGGGGTGAGAGTTTAGGTGAAGAATGTGGCCACAAGCTGGGTTTGGGCAGCCTCACCACGTGCCCTGTCCCCTCCCATGGGCAGCGCCTGTGCTTGTGGTTGTGGATGTGGGGGCACAACCATGTCCACTGGTACCTCCCGCCGTGTTGCAACATTGTGCAGGACACATGCTGCCACAATGATCCTGCACACTACTGGGGGTGCTTATAGTAGCTGCCCACCAGAGTGGTCAAGGGAGCAGAAGCGTGACTTGAGCACTCCGAATGTGCGCTCCACTATGCCCCTGGTTGCAATATGGGCATTGTTGTATCTTACCTGGGGTGGTGTGGTGGGGTTCCGGATTGGCGTCATCATGTGGTTGCTCAGAGGGTAGGCACTGTCCCCTGGGGAGGTGTTAATAGTTGAGATTATTAGTGTTTGGGTGTTTGTCTGTGTGTGACTTGCATGCATGTGCACAAGCATTTGTACTCATTTAGGAGCCATGAGTCGCCATGCTGCCCAGCTTCCAGGGCCCGGCACAGGGCGGACATTCTGTATATGAAACTGTCATGGGTGGAGCCAGGGTAGTTTGCATAGACAGATGATTCCTTTAGCATCGCATACAACCTGCACGTTAATGGAATGCCAGTGCTTGCAGTTTTGATAGATGTGCTCAGTGGCCCTAGGTGGACGTAGGGCCACATGGGTGCAATCTATGGCACTGAGCACTTTGGGGAAGTGTGTCACCCTGTAAAAGTCCTGGACCATGGCCTGCCTTTCTGCGGGTGTTCTAGGCATGTATATGTGCCTGTGGACTGAGGGGTGTGCAGGGATGATTGCCAACACCTGGTGTAGGCAGCATGACTGCGTGGCCTGTGAGACCCCACCCACTATGGCAGTAGTCCAAGGGGCTCAATGCTTGGGAGCACTGAGTGGGGGATGTAAGGCCATCTTCACACTCCCTGACAAGGTCTAGGGTGATACGAGGTGGAAACCTATACCTCCCATAGACGTGGTCGTCAGGCATCCCAAAAGGCTCGCCCGGGGAAAAAAAATGCAGGCCCTGGCTATTCTCCGCCTCCTGCGGTGTCCCACGATCAGTGCTGCGACAAATGGGGCATTCATCCTAGCTGTATATACGTGTTTGTTGTTTGCGCACACTTTTATACTGTGCGTGGGGACACTTCCGACTGCCTTTGTGTGGCGGACGCATTGATGCCTATGTGCGTCTTTTGACGTGCGCAGGTTTCCCGTTTTCGAATCAATGAATACGGGTTGTTCCCGTGCGTGTGGGCCTTCCGTGTATTTCCCTGCAGTACTCCCCCAGTTATGCCTTCTTTTTCACGCGTTGTTCCCCATTCCGCGTGTTACGGCCCGTGTCCCGCCCCCTTTTTTGGTGTGTGCGCGGATGTTGTGCGCCTACCCTGTGCGCGTTGTGCACAGCGTTCATGATGTTGCAATGACGTGTGCGCCCGTGTGCGCCACGCATGGGTTTGGTGTACATCCCGAGGTAAACACGCGCAGGGACTTTGATGAATCGCATACGTGCGCGTGCGCTTCCTTTTTCACGCTTGCGCCTGCTTGCGCCACTTTTTTTGGCGCACGTTTGTTCCATGAATCGGCCCCTAAGTGTCGTAAAAGTTTTCTTATTGTGGCATGGCATTTTTTATGGTAAAATCAACAGGAGTATGTTCTTATGTGCAGGTACTGGTATACATTGACAGAGCCAGCTTGGACATGTTTTCTTATTATATAATTACTGGCATTATGCATAAAGCAAACATGAGTATGTTCTTATATGGGAATACTGGCATGTCGATGTGAAGGCAGCATGGAAATATATTGGCACAGCCAGCATGAACATGTTTTTATACTAGCATATATTGTGGGGGAAAGCATCATGAAAATGCATTGGGATATTTTCCTGTGCACTGTTGATGACTTTCATCTATTGCACGTGTTAATATGTTACTCTACAAAACCAATTGCAAACTGTCTGGCCTTTTACACAATCTTTCACAGAAGATGAGCTGTATAATGCACCATTTAACCTATCATTCAAAAATATGTCTTTGAGGGCGAACCCTACAAAATGCACGTGGTTGGTTGGGATCATTTTCTATGCTTGGTCGCTCACACATGTTCACACACTACTATTAAAAAATTCACCAGCCACCACTGCCAGTTTCAAAGAAACTTCGAGAAACCCAACAGGTTTGACTTTGTCGAGACATGGGAAAGGCATTTGAGAGGTGCCGCAGTAAATGTACTAACTTGCCAATAATGGTAGCAGCTACAAAATGGCATGTGCACCTGGGCATATAATAGAAGTGCCTTGTGAATGTGTATCTAATATCTATGCACAAGCCAATGTTTGTTTTTAATCAGACTTCAGGACTCAACTACTGCTTATAAATCAAGTGGCTGAAGGCAAACCTGGTTAGGACATTTGTGTTACACCAGTAGCATGTTAGCAACTCCAAATAACCTGTTAACTCTGAGAAGACTGCTTTGAAATAACACTGTCAGGCACTTTGAGTACACCGTTTGATGTTACGTCTTGACAAAGCTTGCTCAAAGATGTCCCAGCAGGATGTGTTTTGGGAGGGGAGGGGCAGAAAGTGGGTGCAAATGACCATTGAGATTAGCATGTCAATAGGCAGCCAATAGGTGGATAAATAATTAAACAACACCTACAAGTGTCCGTCATCATATGCCAGATTCCACTAGCTCCAATGTATTCATTTCAGATTAGAGGTGGTGTTTTAGCACCACTTAATAGCAAAAATGTGCAACAACAAAAAAATAACAATTTCTGTACATTGTACATACCATGTCCCTGCTTTAAATATGGGAGGTGGGTGTTTTTCGTTCTCATGCATTTTTTAGTCTGTCCTGTTTCTAAATCGAGATGAATGCTTGGAATGTGTAGAATTACCCTATTCCATTCCTCCTTTGCAAAAAGGGGTTAAAAGATCAAATTTGCACAACTACCTTTTATCAAATAAATGAAGTTATGTTAATGTTTAAGGTTTTTATACCCTGCAACAATGCCACTTATGTGGTCTCCAGGCACTCAGGCGGATCTGTAATGCAAGTAGGCAGGGTGGGTAGTTAGTAGAGCTAGAGAGTTGTGATGTGCTGTTAGCAGATTCAGTTCAGAAACACTGTTCACTGAGCATAAATGTGAATCTCGGAAGTGGGCCGCCATGTACTGTTGTGCAAGATTATGTGTGGTTTGTTTTGTCATTGTGGTGTTATGAAGTATGTGTGGACTGTGGTGTAGTAGAGTTCTGGTTGTGTTAAGTCCAGAGTTTGAGAGGTGTATGCAGAGGAGTGGTTTCTTCTGTATGGATTGTTGTTGAAAGTCCTAGAAATCCAACCAAGCGCTCCACACCTCCCACCCATGAAATCCACCCAAGTGCACCACATCTCCCACCCTATGAATATATAGAAGTTTGCCCCCCCCCGGAAATCAACCAATGCACCACACTCCCCATCCCAGCAATCAATCCCATTGCATCACCCATCGCCTGAAAATCTATACAAGTGCGTCACATCTCCAACCCTCGAAATGCACATAACTGCACCTCACACCCCAGAAAGCCATCCGAGTGTGTCACTCTTCCTACCTGAAAATCCGTCTAAGTGAGTCTGATTCCAAAACTCTGACATCCATCCAAGTGCATCACAATTCCCACCCCGGAAATCTGTCTAAGTGTGTCACACTTCCTACCAATGAAATTCATCTTACTGCATCACCTGTGGCAGTCGTGATCTTTGTCTCCCCGTGGTAGCCTTTTCTGGGTTTAACCTGGATTGTCACCTCAGGGGTCATGATTCCTAAGCTTCTCTGAGATTTGCTAAACTGTCTGATTTATTAGTACAGGCTCTATTTCTACCAAGGTGATGTGTTCACTAGCCTAAGAGCAATTCGCTGGGAATGGTTAGTCGTCTCCCTCAATACCCTATAGGCTTTGTCTTTTATCTATTGGGGAGGCTCTGGTGCATTATTCCGGTTTACTTGTTGGTCCTCAGTGGGGGTACACCTAGTCCGAGAGTTATGAGGAAGTACAACTCTTTGCATGTGTCATACATGTTTTGTGAATTAGTCCTCAATCGGGCATAACACATAATTATATCACATTCTGTGATGAAGGTAGAGATGAAGTGCCATATTTCACTGAGCAGAAATCTCCTATGCACATTTCCACGACTATCCAATACAGTTGTGGTGATTTGATCTGTCCCTTCTCCCCCTTGACAATCTCTTGGAGACTCTAAACTTATTATGAGAAACCACAGCTTCAGAGCTTTCAGCTTCACAGAAATGTCAGTGTAAGTGATCTCTGTATCAATGATACGCTTCCAGCTAGGGAGTCTGTCCAGTCTTATCCCTTTGGCTAACTTCATAATCCAGGGGATCACTCTGAGCAGCCCTCCATGTTCGTGCTCTAGGGGGTTTATATAAATACATTTGAAAAATGATATGTGAACACCTACATAAATGCAACATTTCATATTATCCATCGTGCCAATGTGCAAAAGTTGCATGCACATTTGAGAAAATCATGTTACTGTCAGACTACTGGAACATGATGTTTTATAATGACAATTAGCCTGATTACAAGTTTGCCGGTCTGGGAACTACGGTACCGGTAAGCTTGCCAGTACTGTAGTTCCCCGACCGGCAAACTACGAGATGTGCTCGTGGGTGCCTTTCTGCCCGCCAGGTCTGACCTGGTGGGCAGAGCGGCACCCGCGAGCACAGCATTTGCGATGCACCGGCACCATTCATAATGGTGTCGGTGCATCCAGCTTCCCCATTCCCATTGAGCCCTTTGGGGCTCAAATGGGAATGAGGAAGATTTTTTCCCGGTGCCCAGGAATGTGCAAATACTGCGTCCAGCAAGGCCGTAATGACCCGGCAATTGCCAATTTCTGGGCGCCTGAAGAAATAAAATACTGGCAGCAGCCGTGCCTGTATTACAGACACGGCTACTGCCAGCCCCATAGGGCTCAATGGGACTGGGGAAGGCGTTAATTCCATGGGTGAGGCTTTGTTTTCTTCAGAAACAACTAGAGGGACGAGAGAGGACACGAGACTTTAAAAAAGCACTACGGCGTATGTATTCTATCCCAGATAAGATAACAGACTAAATGCTAAACATGGTTGGCCAAGGAATAGAAACCACATACATATTAAATGTGCTTTACTAGTAAATGCAGCACACCTATGGTCGTCAGTGATCCCTCGAATTTGAACATGTTTAATGTTTTCTATGCTTATGGTTAACATAACAGGGTTGTCATTTGTCCAAAATGCCAGGGGTAGCGGAAGTGACATCACATGACCCTTGACCTTTGACAACATCACAGGAAGTGATGTCATTTGACCACATTCCAAATTGACATCATGGGAAGTGATGAAACGCAACCTTTCACCCCTTGACAAAAGAGGAAGTGGCATGACATAGCATCGTTCCTAAGGACACTATGAAAAATATGGTTACAATATCACTAATGTGATATACATTTCATACAAGAATGGACCGCCATATGTATCGTTAATATCAGTGTGTATAAGCCCATATTACCAAATTACTGTGACTGCAAGCAGACCTCCAAGGCCAAATGATAATGATATGTTATTATATAGAACTTACGCTTAAGTGTTTTATATAGAACAAATATACATACAATATCACCCAACCTCAGAAGGATGAAAGGCTGAGTTGACATTGCCGTGATTCGAACCTACAACCTGCATATCACACACACCTCGCGTCAGCAAGCGCTCACCCCACTGAGCTATTTTACCGGCTATAGTAAAATGAGCAATTACATGTCTGAATGTTCTCAAAGTCAGAAAGCAAATTAAACACTCAGTAGTGGATGCCATTAAACTGCTAACTGAGATTGAACAGCAGGCCAGTGCATCTGCAGGTCTGGTGCAAAGTTGGCGCATGCCAAGCAAGCGTGGATCTACTTTTCAGGCTTCACAGGTTGGCAAAATAGGGAAAGCAGCACACTCACACAACATCCCATACTCTGGGCACTCACTCGTTATCTCGTACATGTAAAGAAACATCCTGAACAGCATGCCAGGGAGATGGGAAAGATAATGCTTAACCCTTTAAGTGCCAAGGACGGGTTCAAACTGCAACTTGCGAAAAGCAAAATACATAGCACAAAAAGGATGCTTATGCTACACTAAATGCTTTTTGGACGTTTTTGTCTGCATTGTGAATTTTACGTGGTTAAGAACAGACTAAATCAGTGGCTCACCCCTGAACTGTGCCTTAAATAAACCTTTAATGAATCTTATGAAAATTATTTGTTATTCCTAATATTTTTTGTTTGGGGTCACTGCTGAAAGTGTTACACTTGTGGAACCCGGTGTTGTTTTTCTTCTGAGGACTGAACAAGAATGCCAGCCACTCCAGAATCAAAGAGCCACATGGTGCTGGCCACAGCCCAGGAGCTTCCATAAAAAAATAAAATATATTTTATTTTTTATTTTTGGAGGTAGCAGGGGAGACCGCAGGGGTAGCAATGGAGACATCAAGAGTCGCAGTTGCAACGCCTGGTCACCCTCAATTGATGCCTCTGCAACAGAGTTTCCTGAAATGCATTTAGATACATAGTGAACTGGGGTTATACTGATAGACACAGTTGTGAGTAGAACGATATGTTTTGTTTTAATGTAACATTGTCTTGTATAATATACATTTGCCATTTTGGCAGATATGTTCCTTGTGGCTATGAAATAAAGGAGAGGGAGTACATGAGTAGAGGGCAAGAGAGGTGTTAAACCTGTGGTGTTAATGAGAGCAGGGTAGGGGTGCCTGAGTACAAAGTGCTAGTATTGATCTATGTGGTTCGTGGTGGAGTTCCCTGGGTATATATTTTAGGTGGAGGGGAAAAACCAAACACTAATAGATGGCAGACCTGTTACACCGAGCAAGCCAGTATTATTGAGAAATAATGGATGGGCATGTGTCAAAGACAAATATTTCATGAGGCTTGCGATGAGTTCTGAGCAGCACCTTCTCTAAGGTTAATGTGGAGGAGGAAGGTGCTAGTAGGCATGAACCATCCTTGCCTGTAGGAGTCCATGTGTGTAGTACAAGGGTGTTTGTGATTGACATTTGGGTCTTTCAGTTGGGGAAGGGACAGATGGTTTCATCGTTTGAGAAGTGATGTTTGTATTGGGGTTAGTAATAATAGAAGAATGTGGGCTATCACTTTATGTGGAAGGATATGTCTAATACAACACCTTTGTGACGGTATGGCAACTATGCTAATTTCGTTTAAACTCAGCAACCAAGCAAGCCACATTCTGTTTGCTGTGGGCCATTTTGCCATATTACAGTAGGCTAGGGCGTTTGTAGGTTTAATCCAAACTTTATGTAATTCAAGGATAGTCATCTCATCGAGGTTCCTTCATGTGTTATGTGATAACTAGTCAAGACAATTACCTATTGCGTTTTTATCTGGGCAATGTTTAGATGGGGCTACCTTAACCACACAACTCGGTTGGGATGTCATCCAAGCTAACATTTTTAAAAATGTGTAATGTTCAAATTTACCATATGTAGAAAAAAATATATGTCAGATGCATGTCAGCACTATTTTAGCAAAATTACATCAATGCCACAAGAAGTGTATTTTCAAGAATTGGAATAAGAGAGGTGTTAAATGGGTTTAGGTCTACTTGATGGAAAATATTTGACCTATTCCAATTTAACTTGATGTTTGGTGGTTTATTTGGTCGAAAATGCAGGGGGAGACCCCCCATACCCCAACCAACCACTTCCCCCCACCTTCACATATTCGCTTACCCCTCCCCATGTATTTATTTTATTTTAATTGACCAAAAAAAGATTAAAATAATTCGGACACATTGAAAAGGTTAAATGTTTTTCGATCAAGTATGCTAATTATGTAGTTATCCATTGGGAAAAAGAAAGAGAAACAAGGAGGGCACTGTGAAAGATAAGGAACTGGGAGACAAAACCAAAAATCTGCAGCAACCTTTAAACAGAACAGGGGCCATAGGCTGACACAGTCCCCGGCAGTGCAGGAAGATACTGTTCTTAATAAGGGTTACATAATCTGTACTATATCAAATAAATAATATTCTGGCAAAGATCATATTCTAACTACAGACCACAAAACAAGGATCCTTTTTTGTGGTGTTGTTGAGTATTTGTATATTTTTTTGGCTAGTGGTTAACTCAGATGTGACATGTCAGTCTAATACACCCAGGTGAAGCATGGGCGATAAAGTGCAGTCTTACTGCAATGTTTCCACACTGTTTTGGATCAAAAGATATTTCTGCAGGGTGAGCTGTACTCTGATAAGGAGGAAGAGGAGGAGGAGTTGCTCTACAAATACTCCCCGTGACATGGAGCGCTATCGCAAAGTGCGGGCGAATATGTGCAGTTTTACTGCAGTCATACGCAAGATGTACGCGAGGGGGTCAGATGGGTAAAAAACGTCTCGGTCTCTGCTTTTAAAACTACGGGTATAGCTTAATTGTAAAGTTTGATTTGTATCAGCAGCTGTTCTATCTACACAGATAAATCCACATCGAGGTCCTTACTGTATCGAAGGATTGCAGTGAGTTTCTGATTTCAGAGACTTTGAAATATTGCTTTGCCTTTTAAGCAAAGTGCATCATCATGCCAGAATTATATTCCATGCGCAGAAAAGCAAACTGTACATTCAATTCTATATTAACAGGAGGCTTGCATTGACAAGGAACCTCAAAGTCCAAACAAAAATGCAACTATTGATACAGTAAGGCAGCCATTGAACTCAATTGGTGTTGACACCTCCTCCTTTAATGCAAACTCCTCTTTGCCCACGCAATGCAGGGCTGATGAAAATGCCAAAGGCAAACATTACCACATTTTTTTTTAAATTAGCTTTCTAAATGAGCCCTTTCATTGAACAGCCAACTGCTGCTGGTGATCTTGGGTTCAAATATGACTAAAGACATTTGATTGAAGACCTATCATCTTGAGTTTAAACTGATGATAGCTCTGTAAATCTCTTACCCACGGCACGTGGAGTTTTATTACCCCACTTTTCTGTCTTTAAGTGCAACCTCTGAGCAAACTATAAACAGCAAAAGTGTGATTCTTTTAATGGAATCTGCACAACTCAGTCAACGCCTTCCAGACTCCTTGGGCGTTGTTGAATGAGGAACTTAAAGTTACAAAATCCTCGTCCTTTGCCTCAACCCCTTCACTTTCTTACCCACTTAAATCAGATAACATCACACCGGGACCACCTCTTGGAGAAACAACTATTCCAGCATTGCATTTTGTTTTATGCTCTTTAGTTTTCGAGAATATACATTCTAATTGTAAGGAGCAAACATCGCTTTAAAACACGGAGAAATCAAAAATGCACATAGCATATGGTTAAATTACAGATACGCTTACCATCAGGAAAAAAAAGGGCAAAGGAGCTGTCCTTGAACAGTGTGCCATATAACAGTGAGGAAATACAAAAGGTGGAGACGGCACACATCAGTCGAGAGAAACTGACAAAGTAAAGTCAAAAATCTTCAATAAGGACCTTGACAGGGATTCCTTGAATGAAACACCGTTGGTTACACCACGGAAACAGGAGACAATAAGTTGTATATTTACCAGGCAGGCTTTATGAAAGGCTCAGGCCCTGCCCAGAATTGTTTTTTATTAAACTTTGTAAAAGAAAGAGCTCTCTCAGACGGATCCCCGGTATATCTGGCTTTTATAGACTTTGACCTAGCATTTGATAACTTAAATAGAACGCTTTTAAGGACCACACTCTTAAAATGGGGATGTCTAAGATACTTAGTTGAGATAATAAAGGATCATCATACTGCTATCTCTTTACCAGTTAGATTGTATTAAGAGGGTAAACTATCCCAGCACATCTTTACACATAGGAGTTTAAAACAGGGCTGTATGTTGGCTCCTTTAACCTCTTTATATTAGACAGAGGAGAAACCTTACAAGAAGCCAGATCCTTTCCTCTGGGTATAGGGGGCCACATGATTGACTGGCTGTTATATGTGGATTTCTTGATTCTGTTGGACCAACCCCATAAGGGACTGCAACGTCAGCTCCACAAACTGCATCAATACACTCATGATAATGATCTTTCTGTAAATGTGGCTAAATCTAAAGTGTTGATACTGAGGTCAGCAAGAAGAGGAGAAATTATTTTCTACAAATGACACCTGAATAATCATATGTTGGACGGATGTATGTGATTTCTTTGAAATATTTCACCTAGTGGAGATTTCACTGAATCCATTTCACCGAAAAAACGAATTGAACTTTTTACTTATTCTACTTTTTGTTTTTATTAATGCGGGGGGAGACCACCAGAACACCCCCGCACCGCTCCTTACCCCAATTTTACCCTTTCCCCACCTATTATACATTACACATATACCATTTCACCTACCATTCTTAGTGAAATAAATTCAGTGAGATCTCATTAGGTGACATGATATTGGATAAAATATACGGTAACACTATGAGATGGGTTGTCTTTCCATTATTTGTGGTTTTGCAATATGCAAAGTTCAAATGATACACCTAGAATTACCATGCTAAAATAAGGCTGTTCTATAGGCCTCCAAGTTGTTTGAGCTAAACAATACATTTGGCAGTATTTTGATTGTTCCCCTCCCAAAGTTCAATAAACCGAAGGTTGTAACATTGTTAACATACAGACCAGAAACATCCTTTAGCATTTCTCCAATACTGTGGAAAAAACTAGAAGTGTTTTGGAGAAGAGTTCTGTACCTCTCAAACAGAGTCCCTATCCAGATTATCTGGCATGAGCTGGATTTGCTATCCTTGGCAGTCATGGTGCAATGCAAACTGTTATCTCTGTTTAGGAAGTGCTTGCTCCCAGAAACAAATACTTTATTCTGTTTACTGAATGATGTATTTCAAGAACAAAAAAGACAAGTTCTTGTCAATTTGGGAGGAGGGATGTCTTAATAGTAGCAACTCCTTTGACACCACACTGGATGTGTTACTTGCTAACCCCTTGGCAGTAGAATGAAAGCTTTGGTTGAATGATTGAATAAACACAGGATCAGAATGTAAAAACTATAAGTTACTGTACCACTTCAACTATGAGGTGAAGCTTCTTAACACAATTGCAAATTAATTAAATATATTTCCTGGAGAGCACCGTTTTTAGGATTTCTCCTTAATTTATACCACATAAAAGAAGTTCTTTGTGTTTGTTCAAGTTTGATAAAAGCTCCTCTAAATGTACATTTTGTAAAGATTACAATCTTAAATGTCCTGCATTAAGATAATTTAGACAATTACACTATGGTTGTTTTTTAAAACAATTAGTACAATTACGCCAGAGGAGTAGTGGGTTATTGTGCTCAGTAGGTCTAATACTGGCTTAGCATTATCCACCGTTAATCTTTTAAAATAACTTTTTTTATAAAGACAATTGAGTATTTCTCTAAACATGTTGACTAAATTGTATTTTATTGACAATTTTCCTCAAATTATGTTTAATTGATGTCTTTCGTAATGTGAATGATTATATTTTTCTGTGATAATAATTATGTTTATGTATTATATTATGACATTGTGATGACATGTTTGTGTTCTATTGTTTTGTGAAAGGTTTGTATTTCAAACCAAACACATAATAATAATGTTTTAAGGAAATACTCCCATTTATACAATCCCACCTCAGAATTCAGGGCAAACAGCAGACAATCACATGTTCGAGCATCTGTTGCAAAGGGCACTTTTGGGGGAGTCTATTTGGTATCTAGAGGCATTTCATTTAGTCAATAAGCAGAGGTTAGGGCCCGAGCTACTATCTTGGGGAGTGCTTGCCACTTTGGTTAAGCTTGTTTCCATGTTCCATCAAAATATGTATGTAAAAATCAGGATGGAGTACTGTCAAGGCCTATACAAACTTTTGTGGGGCTTAGACAGGGCTGCATTTTACCCCTGTTGCTTTTTAATGTGTACATTTCTGATATTGACACTCTTTGGCATTCCATGAAGGCTTTCCCAATAAAATCTCGGGACTTTGAAAATACACTGGCTACCTTTCACGACGATTTGAGGTTCTTTGATTTGACTCCCATTGGTTTGCAACAAAAGCTAACAAGATTCTCTAGTTTTGCTGACGATAATAACTTGCTGCTAAATGCGAGAAAATCAAAGATCATCATATTCATTCGAAAGGCAGTCTAAATCAATGTTCTGAATGGTTAAATATGCTCACTTGGAATGCGCCCATTAAGTATCTGGGTATACATATCTCTAAAAATGACTCAAAATCTGCTATTAAGAAACATTTGAGATCTAAAACGCAGCCCTCCATTGTCCAATTAAAATGGGTTTATACAGGACTGAGTATGTTTTTGCTTATTCTGGTTAGAAACTTCTTTCTATCTAAAATAGTACCAGCAATACTATGGTCTGGATAATATTCTTGCAGACTTGGAAAAATATATGAATTCCCTAGAACATGCTATTTGGAATGCAGTTTTAGGCCTCCCACTATCGATACCTAATTGAGTTATTAGGCACAGGTTTGGTCTAATTTCTCTGGCTACTGAAGTTCTTTGGAAACAAACTGCCTGATACATAGAATTATTTGCGTGAAAAACGCAGATCTGCGCTCCTTTCTGCCCGAAAATCCCCATACTTCAAACAGGGATTTTCGGGCAGAAAGGCATGCAAATCTGAGTTTTTCACGCAAATTATTTCATGAATCAGGCTGAAAATGTGCCCGTCCCTTAAGATACAAGCACCCACTGTTAAAACTCTATATTTTATTTGAATGTAGCATTTTTGGATGAATCAAGTATTTCTCTTAATACTTTTTGCACAAACATGTTATTAACTTTGACTAGGATAGGTTCTGATCAAAATAAATTAACAATCCATTTAAGGTAAAAAAAAAAAAACTCATGAACTAGACTTGTGCGATTATTAATTACGGTATTACGGTACAATTATTATTACGGTAGATTAACTAGGCACTTCCACTTTATACATGGAATATCAGCAGTTAATTAGTAAGAGAACGGATCTGGCAACATACATCTATTTGTTTCCATATAATAGGGCCTGTTAGAGCTATACTAGATTCAAGCTGAATGAGCAACCCTACTTTGGAATGTCCTGGCCCAATGGTCGGCGTACAGTGAACAAAAAGAATATGTAGGTTGTGTAAGAACCCAGATTATTTTGAAATAATTAAACATCTCTTCCTCTTCTGTAAACCAATATTGCTCTGTACAAGACAAAACACTATTATGGTCCAGTTTGATAGACTAGGGATAAGCTTAACCCACTTGCTAAATCTCTATAGATGTTTAATGAATGTATTTATTATGATGCAAATACAAATTTAAACAATGATGAATTGAATAGGGCAAAGGACCCTTGGTGTAAGGAATTGGATCAGTGCTACTATGAGGCATGAACTTTTCAAGTAAATCATGGTATGTAAGCCTTTCACAACAATACAAATAAACATAAAGACACATTTAGAATGATCACAAAAAGTTATACAGAAACGTAAAGTCAACATATATATTTTAGTTGAATGGTAAATAAGATTTTACACGATTTTGTTTTTTGATTGTATTGACTTTGTGTTTTTGCATAACCTTTTGTGATAATTCTAAATGTGGCTTTATGTTTATTTGTATTGTTGTGAAATGCTTACATTTTGTCTAACCAAATCACAAATGTAAGAAAAAGGACAGTGGGGTGTTTAAAAATTAAAATGTATTTAAGTGAAGAGTTTTCCCCATGTACAGGTGGGTCATACTTCAATGAACTGTCCTGGATTCCTTCTCTTAATGGAAAGGTTTTCCCTCTGGGTAGATTTTGTACTTCTGTCCTCCATTCACCACTTTGTTTCCCATCCAAAGTTTCCTTGCATGATGTCTCATAATATTTTCCATCTGTCCTATGTGTAAGCTATGATATTTCCCTCAAACTCTACCCCAGGCTTGTCAGAGGTGTGGTATGTTTTGAAGAGATGCTCATTTTGTTTGTATACTTTAATTTATGCCTTAAGTATGTGAGACAGACCCATCTTATATTTTGAGATTCTAAAAGTAGAGGTGAACATTTAGAAATATAAATCACTATAATCAGATATATACTACTTCTTGATAAGACATATCAAATTGTCAGTTACAAAGCACCAATTAATTTCATAATTACACATTTGATGTGAGGTTTTCACCATGTTAAATGCATTTATTCATTTATTGCGCAATTGTAGCTGTACTCCACCAGATGTTACAGATGATACCTCACCTAAATATTCCCTTTCTATGTTACCATTATCCAAAGCAGAAATTATTTTAGTGTCCATATTCTCTATGAATTTTCACATTTATAATTCAAAGCAGATGCCTGTTCGCAGTGCATCTAAATGCCATTCACCTTTCTGTCGACCTCTTACAGCTAGTGCACCATTGACTTTGATGGATGATGAACTGGGTTATAGATTCTCTTTGAAACTGAAGCCTTGTTTTCATTAGTGGGTGCCTGAAGTGAATTTATTGTGCTTATGTTTTTTAAAACCTGCTTTGCATAAAACGGAGGAACATTTCGGGCTGGCTCGAAGCCACTCGCCTGTTTCAGTTCTATTCTTTCAGTTCAGCCCCTCTGGGTGTAATGTTTCCATTTTTGCAATGCTGACCTGCTTTTTCAATATACATGGCAAAGCAATACAAAACCCAATAACATTTTCAGTCCGATTCTGAAGTTTTAACACAGTATAGTTTGAAATGAATTAGTAATGTGGCAGAATAAAGGATCACATTACTTATGGTTTCAAATCTTTTAGACTGGGAATAAAAATGTTGTCATAAGGGCATCACCCTTAGGCATGCTATCGACATTAGAAGGACTTGTGAAGAAATGCAATACTTGAAGCTTTTACTTCCATGGCTTGCTCCATTCCCTGATAAATAAATACTTCAGTTCTGGACCTGCCTTTGAAATGTAACATTGTTCATGCTTTGAAATGAAGCCATTCTGGAAGGTCCTTTTCACTATTTTGTACAACTATGCAGCTTAACAGGCATCCTTTTGAATTGTGAAAGAAAGCAAGAGGAAGACATATCCAATAATGTAAAGTGTCTATACATATTGTTCCTCTTGTTCTGCCAATAAGGTCTTTCTCATGTTATGTATTCTAGGCCTAATTTCTATTATCTATTCAATGATCTACATTATATTGTAATAATGCCCTGAAACGATGTCTTTTATATAAATGTCTTACATTGATTGTTAAGCTGTAGAAATTGAGGGGGTAATTCATGGAATCAAGCGCTGAAGTGGGGCACGCGGCTGGCGCACAGAGTGTGTGTGCACCAGCTTGCGCCAGCCCTGTGCGCCAAAACCCATTTTGACGCACAGCATATTCATGGATACATCCATAACCAGCCGTGGCGCAGCATGGCGCAGCGACCCTGCAGCAGTGCCAGTTACGCTCCCTACCCCGCCCCATGCACCAAAATCATCTGCACAAATCCCCTACATGGCGCAAAGGCCAGTGGACC
The DNA here is from genome assembly GCF_040938575.1 of Ambystoma mexicanum. NCBI lineage: Eukaryota > Metazoa > Chordata > Amphibia > Caudata > Ambystomatidae > Ambystoma > Ambystoma mexicanum. The sequence continues at coordinate 1,341,545,850 of NC_090929.1, read as the reverse complement.
AGCATACAGCCCCCCCAGCAATGAAAGCACGCTAAATACGACACTCTGCCCACACGGAAGAACGCAATCGCATGGAAAACTCCCTGCGCACCCCTCGGAGTACGTGTACCCCGCTCGCACCAGGCCAATCATGTGTAAAACTCCACACGCACTCCTCAGAATATGCGTACCCCGCTCACAGCAGGCCAATCGTGTGTAAAACTCCACGTGCACCCCTCGGAATACGTGTACCCCGCTTGCGGCAGGCCAATCACGTGTAAAACTCCCAGGGCACCCCTCAGAATACGTGTACCCTGCTCGCGGCAGGCCAATCGCGTGTAAAATTGCGTACCCCGCAGCCCATCACCCCTGGCCATGCCACGCAGGCAGCCCATCACCCCGGGCCATGACCCGCAGGTAGCCCATCACCCCTGGGCATGCCCCGCAGGCAGCCCATCACCCCTGGCCATGACCCGCAGACAGCCCATCACCCCTGGCCATGACCTGCAGGCATCTCATCACCCCTGGGCATGACCCACAGGCAGCCCATCACCCTGACCATGACCCGCAGGCAGCCCACATGGCACCATGCACTTGGGAGCCCTGACACATGTCCCCCACCCCACCCCCAGTGACGGGCACCTGCGAGCAGGCCCAACTCATGTCTCCCACCCCCAGTGATGGCAACCTGCCAGCAGGCCCCGACTCATTTCTCCCACCCCACCCCCAGTGACGGCAACCTGCCAGCAGGCCCCAATTCATGTCCCCCACCCCCAGTGATGGAAACCTGCCAGCAGGCCCCGACTCATGTTCCCCACCCCACCCCTAGTGACGGCAACCTGCCAGCAATCCCTGACTCATGTCCCCCACGCCACCCCCAATGATGGGCAACTGCCAGCAGGCCCCGACTGAATCCCCCACCCCACCCCCAGTGACGGCAACCTGCCAGCAGGCCCCCCCCAAACACCACGTCATAACTATACAGACCAATGGCCCTAATGCCAACCCAAATCCCACCCCCCAGTGCAAACACCCAACGATCCACTGCACCCACTCCCTAGTAAATTACCCATTCCATTATTGTCTGAAAAGAACCAACATGCCCATCAACAAATGGCTGACAGACCCACACAGTGGCAACACATGACTGAAACAATGCTCATGGAGACATGAACAAAATAAATCATAGTACACCACACCAATAATGTAGAATTATGAAATGTATTAAAAATAAAACAAAATGACAAAAATAAAGTCACACATACAAATGAAGAAATAATGAATGCAATCTGAAAAAGAAAGTAAAATCCAAGGAAAATTGAAAAACCAAGACTTGAAAAATGAAAAGTGGTGGTTTGCCAAAGTCCATAGAAACAAATAAAAAAGTGAAAAGCATAAAAAACATTACTCCATGGGATGAAAAAAATATTAAGAGTATTTACATGTCCAGAACTATTTACAATGAAAGTTTGAAGAGTCCATGATCCCAAAACAAAAGGAAACCTACCTAAAACCCTATCTAAAATACAACTATATACAAAAGGTGCAGCAAAGTCCGTGGACTCCAAATAAAATTAAAAACCAAATGAAACCTAAATCTGAATAACTATATACAAAGGTTGCGGCCTAGTGCGACGGCTCACTCATTGATGTCCCGGACCAGAGCATCATCGAACTCCACTTCAACGTCCCGGAGGCAGGCCTCTTACCTGGCCCCACGGTCTCGCAGCGATGCAGCCATGGTCTCCTCCAACTCCTTGCGAGTTGCCTCGAGGCACTCGGCCCGCCTCAATGCCGGGCACATGGAGTTCTCCGCCCTGACCATTGTGAGCCATGCCTCCTCCTTCCGCCGCAGCCCTGCATCTATCTGCTGGCCCAACCACTGCCACACGGAAGACACTCCCAATCCAGGGTCCTCCTGCCCGCCGGCCGATGCCTGCCCCCGGGATGTTGCAGTCCCAGAGACATGATCGCTCCCCCGCTGGGCCTGCTGCTGTCTCCAATGCAACTGCCTCTGGCACAATGATGGCCTCCAGGCTGATGGAATCCTCTGGTGCCGCCGTGCATGTGCCCTGCTTGATGATGCCTGAACGTCCTCCATCTGCTGGGGTCCAGTAGGTGGGGTGGCCAGGTATGTCTCCTCTACCAGCCTGACCGCTGGCTCAGGGGCAGCTCCACTGGGGGCCCAGGTGATACTTGGGGGGGAAGATGGCATGGAGGACAACTGGCGCATAGGGGGTTCAGTTGAAGAGGGGGTCGCAAGAAGATCCAGCACATGGATGAATCCAGTGCCGACGACCTGTCCTAGTAGGTCGACGTGGCCAATGAGGTATTTGAAATGACATGCATTGTCCAGATGAGAACCCTGCACAGCCTCCCGAATACCATATTGGTGCAACGCCATCCCAGCTAGGACAGGCTCAATACGGTCACGGATTGCAACGTCTGCAGGGAGAGGAAGGCCAGTTGTTGTATGTGAATCCCCTCCCTGAAAATGGGTCTGGACGGAGGCATCCCTGCTGGTGCCAGATGATGCAGTCACAGGATCGGAGACAGGATCACACACAGGCACCTCCACGGTGGCCTGTGATGCCTCCTGTCCCTGCCCCTGGGCTGCACCACTAGCACCAGTGGAATCCCCCCCTCCAGGCCCCGTGCATGGGCCTTCCACGGCCTCCTCCTCAACCAAACCCCACACCAACTTGAATGACTCCGTACCATCTTCCTCCATGGGCCCCTGTGGGGGCTCAGATGCCCCTACTGCTGCTGAGGAGTCCACCTCCAAACTCCGCCTCTTGGACTTTCCCTTGGTAGCTGCAGCCATGGACGCGGCACCAGACTCCTCACTCCCCAAAGAGATGACTACATGGGAGGGGAGCTGGGCCTTGTGTCTCCGGCTGGCGGTGGTTTCCCTGCCGCTGTGCTCCACAGCACCGTCTCCGCCCTCTTCATCAGTAGACGCTGCAGACAGGGAGAGACAGAACACAGCTATCAGGGCACTGTACAATGGTCTGATACACACATGACAGTTGCACATGAGTGGCAGTGTCGAACTTCACAGATGGCATCACACTCCCCAACACTCATATCATTGGAACCCACACACATGCACAAATTAACAGGAATCATGCAGCAGGCAGCAGCATCCATACACACACACCATCATGAACATCCGAAGGTTGGCATGATGTCACAAGCAACATTGGGAGTGCCCAACACATGCACACACACTACCAGACAGACATGCATCTGTTCATCTCCACCACCTATCACAGTGCATTCATCTGCAACTATGTCACATCTGCCAATCGGGTTCCTACATGTCTTTGTCACATGGATCCATGGCGTATCACAGTCGCACACATGTAAACACAAACACACACTCATGTACACAGTGCACGTACATGAAGGTGGAACAAGCAACCATGTGTCACACCCCAACCATGGCATAGTACATACACAGAAATACTAACATGTGTGTGTCTCCACATGCAGTTGTGCATCATGCTTTGGAACACATACACCATTGATGTGCATCACACATGACTGGACTCACATGCAGCAGGGTCATGTCCCAGCACATCCATACATGGGCCTTTCCAGACATATGTCCAAGCTGCACACTCCTGGCACACCTCAACATGAACTGCGTACAATAAGTACGCATGGACACTTACCGCTTGACTCCGGATAGGTCTCCCTCTCGAGGACCTGATGGTGAAGTGCTGGGTTAATGCGTTCTAGGACCCTCATGTCGTTGGTGGTAAGGTGGACCCGGCAACTCACTGCACTGCTGCGCCCAAGAGGCGCCGGGCCTTCCTGATGGTCCTGGACCTGAAGTCCTCCCAGCGCTTACGGACGTGTGGTAGGTTATGGGTTGCCACCCCCTCCGCGTTGATGGCAACCACAATGTCCATCCAGATCATCCTCCGTCCATCCTTGTTGGCACGTGTTCTTCCAAAGAGGGCTTCATAATGCACCAGGACTTGCTCCACCAGGATGCCAACCTCTCTTGCTGTGAATCTGGCAGCCCTCTGCTTCCCTGGCTGGGGGTTGCCAGTGGTCTCAGATGGTGTTTCCCCCGACATGGCAACCCCCGAGGCAGGTGTGGGTGGGCAACTGGGTCCTGGTGCTGGGCTGTGGAGTGCTGGAACTGCAGTGGTGAGTCTTCTGTTCCAGCAGGGGTGGTCACAGCCACTGGACCCATGCAGATGGCTGACGTGCGGGCACCAAATAGCAGGGCACATATCCAACAGGCAGACAGGCAGCAGCAGATGGCTGATGGGAGTCGGCTCGGAGCTCTGGGGGGCAGGAAAATGGCCTTCTGGGCAGGAGCATGGTCTTCTGTGTGTTGTCGTGTGGCCAGCTTAATATGGAGTGATGTGGCACGTGAAAAAACAGCACATCAGTGTGTAATTCGAGAAAGACCCTTAGCGCGTAAGTGCGTATGTGACGTAACACGTGGGCGTTTCCCACGGCACGGTGCATAGTGTTTCAACATGTAAAAAAACAGCATGTCCGCATGTTAATGCGTGTAATTCAAGGCAAGGGCCTAAGCGCGGAAGTGACGTGACGAACGGGCATTTCCCTCAGCACGGTTAAATGTGAGCGGGGCCCAGCAGTTCGCTGTACGTGCTTTTCGTGGGGACCGACGCTTATGTTGCTACTTCTGTTTGTTTCACGTGCCATCACTACTTCACAGCAGATCGAGGATGTATCTCTTCTTTTGGCGGGGGTCTTGCCTATGCGTGTTTTTCATTACCACGATAGACAGATGGTGAGTTGCGCATGCTATTTTTCCCACTGTGGGCCTCCCTATGTATGGCTTACCCATTTTCAAGGTCATAGCAGCCTGTGTGTCCAATGCGTACGTGTTTTTCATGTCCCTGGGTGCCACCGCATACTGCAGGAAGTTAATGGGCTACCGGGGGCGGCGTGCACAGTTTTACTGCAGTTTTGGGGTGCCTGAGCATTGTGTGACCCATCATTTTCTCACCAGGGTCACATACAGCCTTGCAGGCAAACAGGGGTGCTGTTAACATCTAGTACCCCACCCCCTTCACCCCAATTGCCCAGGACAATTGTTGTGTACACCTCCCATTGGCACTACTACATCTGTGCCATGGTTGGGAGGCCACAAAAGGTGAGGAGCGCACTACGGCTGCCCAGCGAGTGTACCACTGGAAGCATGTTGCGGAGTGTGTCAATGCATTCGGACATCAGGTGCGCACAGCTCAGGAGTGCAAAAAGCATTGGGATGACCTCCGACGCTACGCTGTGCTAAGCTAAAGTGTGCCTCCAATTATGCCATGACTCGGGTGACTGGCAGTGGACCACCACCTGAGGAGGAAGATCTCACTTCGCACGAGTTGATCGCTGCAGAGTTCATACCGCCAGAATTGGTTGTCTGGGTCAGTCTGGTCAGCTCATTGAAAAGTTAAGCTAGCAAGAATCTTGATTTATCTAGCATATTGCCATAATGACCTTCAATGGAATCCATTCAATTTGTCTTTTCCCACTTCAAAGGTCCCTGACCATGAGGAGCTTCACTTGCAAATGCCAATGTAGCCTACCCTGTGCAGACAGCATAACATCACCACCTATACTTCATTTGAACTTAAAGAGCGTAGTGGCCAACAGTGACATGCATTAGGACTGAAAGGTCCCACTGTTTGTGATAACATTAACGGCCTGATTCATGGTAGTGTTTTATAATGGTGCAATCCCATAGGAAAACATTCCATGAATCAGGCCCTCATTTTTTTGCCAATGAGAGAATATTTGGGGAAGAAATGGGAAAACCAACGAAAGTGCCCTTTTCTTGACCTTCACTTCAAGTGTGTTGCTTGGGCTCAATTTTAGCATTCCAATATAAGATTGAAACTTGTGAACAAAAGTGATCACACAGAGCTATATACAACAGGTAAATCTCTTAACTGAGAATCTAGTTAGAAAATAGTTAACCTTCTGTTGATGATAAATTATCAAAAAGTCTCAGTTGACAATGTACCTGCACATTGTTGGATTGATTGGCCCTGCTCTGCCTGCTCTGTGATAAATACATTATTAAATGTATGAAACAATGAGGTGGTACGTATTAATCACTAATATTTTGATTACATTTTGTGTTAATTTGTGTAGCCTTTCCAGTGGAGAAAATATGATCTATTTGTTGCTATTATAGCATATACATTGACAGCCCTTTCCTACTTACAATGCAGTTGTGATGGATTTGTGTTGAGTCCCATTCCCTTAAAGTGCCTGACCTGTCATTGTCCCCTTTTCTCTTCATAATTTGTGTTTTCAGTGCAATATTTAGATATCCAGCTCATGATGGGAAAATGGTCATGCCCTTGAAGTAAGTCATTGTGTAAAGGTTCTATTTACCGAAATCCCAATTCAATTCCCATTTCTCTAAACCTAAATTGGGAGAAAACCCATATCGACAGATTTTGATAATTGTCTCAATGTGAAAAAGGTACTCGAAACGACACTAAATTGCAGTGCATGCACCACTAAGCAACTATCTGGAACGTTTTGTCATTTAAATTTTCCCATTATCATAATTTCATTTCACCTGCTGTAACAGCATTTTAAATGTCTTCTAAGATATTATATGGAAATATAATAAATAATTGTTTTGCATATAATCACTTCTACTGTGACTGAGTGACATGTCACTGACAAAGATTTTACTACCAAAAGATAATTTTAATAAAAGGATGTCACATCCCACAACAGCAAAGGCAGAATTATGGTAATGTTGTGCAATTGTATTAGCAGTAGTGCAAATACAGTGCAAGTATATTTCCTCTGCTGCTATGTGCATTGCACCTTGGCAAAATGTGGTTTGCACATGGGCAAGAATAAACATGCCGCAATTCCGGTTGTAAAGATGTTGACGTCTTGAAATACAAAACTGGGAGTGAATGTTCAGTAGTGTTGTAATATGTGTATTTAATGTAATGAGTTTTCCATTCTATATCATCTATATATAAAAGTCAAAGGTTGTGTCTAGGTTTGTGGGTCTGTGGCTTAGCTAAGCGTTGTTCCTTATAGGATTTCTCACTGCTTCCCCAGTCTGCACCAAATTCTGCATAGTTACATGTAAGACCCTATTGACATTGCTGTCTACATGACATTTGGGCACCTCACCCCTTTCCGTGGATTTCAAAAAAAGTCAAAATGTGTTTGTGGCTTTGTGGCCTGCCGAAGAAGCTGTAAACCATGTTCACTGGGAAAGGAAACAAAAACTGTATGAGAGGCGAATGGACCTGAGAGGTGAAGATAAAGGCAGGTTGCATCCCAGACGTTTCCAAATGTTTGCCGTATCAGGTGAAATTACTTTTCCAGAGGATTTTTGTGAGATGGTGCCTGCCCACAAAGCCGTAAACCATGTTCACCAGGAAGGGAAGCAAACACGTTTGTTTTGAAAGATGCCTTATCATGCAATAAACCATGGTCACCGGGAAGGGAAACAAAAATATTTCTGCATCAGGTGAAATAACTATTTCACTGGGTTTTTGGGAGCGGTGCCTGCTGACAAAGCTTAAACCATGTCTCAACCGTCCCTGCACGAGAAACAAAAATTGAGGTCCCTGGATCTCAAAAACCACGTTTCACGGCCCTAGGATGCACGGTTTCCCTTTATATTTGCACTGCAATGTACCACAATGAACTGCACCATGCCCGGGTGATCCGAGACAGCGACCTACAGGATCATTCATTTTCACCAATTGATAAGAGTGTTATCATGTCTGCCTACAGAACCTGTTCATACTTTTGCTAGTCATTTATATAAATGTAATCCTATTGCTATGTTGGCTAATCAGTGTGATCCATAGTTAGTGTTATAAAGTTTGTTCAAATTCTTTGCAAGGTAAAATAGCAAATGCTCATTGTGGTCTGGGCCAAGGGTTAACTAGAAGAGGGAAGTGGGCGGTGGGCGGGCAAAAGCGAAAGATACGGGATAACTGCAACAATTCGTGCAAAAAAGGTGAGCAGCAAATGTAAATTCCAAAAATACAATCATCCAAACTCGTATTTGTGAATTATTCCTAAACCCAGAAGTCATGGACACATAAAGGTTATATTCTTAATTTCATCAGTGATAAGAAAGGATCCAGTGAAAAAATACATTCACAGCATTTAATAAACGTATGAACAGCTGCCTCCTGCCGACATATACAGTTATCTAATTTGTTTCTTTAGATGTTGTTTTTTCAGTTTTTACTTTGATAATTAATGTCCTAAAACCACTGCCTACAAGAACAAGAGTAAATTATTTAGGAAAACACTCACATCCCTTAAATACCATCACAGTTTGCCTTCTTTGTTTCTGGTCGTCGGAAGTGATATGCGTCCAGATTGTGTTGCCTAAGAAGACATCAAGGAAAAAGGAGGATAAATACCACCTGGTTGATGTGTCTGCTTTGCAGGTTACATGTTCTGCACGGGCCTGCACCTGTATCTACACGTTTATGTGTTACTATTGTGTTACTATTGCATTCACGGGATGGAAATGTGAACGTGAATGGATACGTCCAAGTTATCCAGGAGTGTTTTATGTTGGATCACTGGTAGCAGGGCACTTTCCTGTGCTCCTTCCCCGGGACTTTGTCATGAGATTATATAAGAATAGGGAAGGGTTACCGCAATGGGAGCATATCCGTTTGAAAATAAGGGATATTTTGTGGAATGCACTCTGCAAACCTCTTTACAAGAATCCTGGTCTTGTTTTAAGATAAACGTGCACTGGTGATTTGCACTTGGAGTGATTTACTCCGTGCCAATCTCACCATAAAGATGGAGTGTAGGTGGAGTGTTTCCCATGTCGAGGTGCTTAACATCCAGTCTGTGTTTGCTGTTTCTGGAATTGAGGAGGAGCCACTGTATAAAGAATGTTCCTTGATGAGTGTCGCAGAGTGTAGCTGGAGTGTTTCCTGTGTACCCTGTGTGAGCCGGGGAGTTTTGCTCTCAGGAAAACATTCCTTCCACCTCTGCTCTAGCGTGCACTGTGACTACTAGAACTCAGCGCCGTCACTGGGGTATGGCCACAATGGAGTGGGATCAAGGGCTTGTTAACAGAGGATGAGACATCAAGCCCACTTGCAAAGCGCCTCAGTTTCTCGATCGACAGATAATGGATAACTTAACCAAGGTAACTCTGTGCTTGTGCTGGCTTCCCCTGAGCATGCTCCCGTATTTAGCCACCCCCCTCACCCCTGCCTCCAAAAGTACACCTCTTGTTTCTTCAGAGGGGTTGTTTTATCAATGGAGGGAGGTACTTTAACTGAGTAAAAGCTTAACCTGGGGAAGTGCTTGGATGCTCGTGTGGGTGATATCTTGGGGGTGGCCCTGATCACAAGAGTCATCAGAGCAGAGGGTCACAATTACTGCAGTGAAGACAATGGATGGGGAAGCAGAGCAACAGAAGTAGAGGAACAGTCCTTACAGAAGACCAGTCTGAGCAGTCGGATGATAGCTTCTCCCGTGCCCATAAGAAATCTGACCTAAATTATCAGATGATTATGATTATGGGGAATGAGACTTCGAACACCCGCTCAAAGAAGCGTAGCAGAGCGAAGCTAACAGAGTCGCCTGTATCGTTGGTAGCTAATACTGCCAATCCCTCTCCTTTTGAAGTCAACTTGGATCATTTGGACCTCTTGACAAATGAGGGAGTTAGCAGAGTTTTTTCATCGGACACTGGACCCTCTTCATCTGAGTCTTATATTCAAGCCACGGATAAAAAGAAGATCTCGCAGAATGCAAAGATCTAGTGGCAATAATCATTTTGAGAAGCCCACACAACAACATATTCAAGCAAATATGATGTCTGCTTTGACGATATCATCGGCTCCATTTTTAAAACCTTATGAGTCGATAAACGATAGCTACAACGACCAGGCCATGATGCATACCAAGTATTCAGTCATTTATAACATCCATGTATAGCAGATTGGAACGAGGAAACACATCTGAGAACCAGACTCATAAGCATCTAGTAAATATCGTAACAAAGATCAGTGATGACAACAAATTGCTGATGGAGATAACAAAAGAAGTTCTGAAGATGTTGAAGGGCAGTAAGAGTGAGATCCCTTGTTATTGGCAGCTAACAAGCATACAAAACTGGAATAGAAATGATGCAAGTATAGAGACTGACCCAAGGAGTCCAGAAGAAGTGCCATTGACCGGCACCCACTGTGTCCAATCAATGAAGGATATGGGAGCTGTTGCTTTGGACAATCTGCCTTTGAACCAGGGGGAGAGGAATGAGATATCTGAGATTGGAACTCAGACTAACACTCCTCAAATTGAAAGGGCGTCTGATCAAGTCAATGTAAGTGTATTATCGTCAGTGAGAGAACCCCTGGGAATGACTTATGACAAGGTTAAGGTACATTCATCTAGAGCGCCACAAGACAATACCAATTTTTCAATTTTTTTTATGCAAAAAAAAACCTGCTAAGTAAAGCTAATAAAAATCAACTGACAAAAAAGCCAAAAAACATGTTATATGTGAAAAATGTTGATTCAAATGACTCACGAAAATGTTTATGTAATCTGGATCTAAGAAGATGTTAGCCTGAACCTGTAAAGGATCAAGACTCACCAAGGAAAAAAATTGGGTCAATGAAAATAGAGCGAAACCAAGATGCAAATTCTTCTATGCAAGAAGAAAATGGAGTGATACAGCCTATCTCACCAGGAATTGGCATAATGAATATCTCTGTTAATGACGATGATGAAATAGTACATCAAGTGACTTGGCATTTATCTCCTGAAGTCAATTTAAGCTCTTATACCAGGGCGAGCCAAATAAAGCGACAGCTCGCAATGGATGTGGAGGAAAGCGCAAATAGAACTGACCAAAGAGCTGTGTATTTGACTCTTGCAGAAAAACACCTACGGGCTGATAGTGTCTTTGGAATGCCAGAACATAATTAGAAAGCAAAGTTATGCTGTCTAGAACATTTGTTAACAAGGCCCAATTGATGATGGGTAACATAAAAAAGTACAGAAATGCCAGCAATGAATGGATTGCTAACAAACACCCTGGACCTAAAATCTAGAACTCCTACTGGACATTTGAAGGGGATGAACCGTACAGAGAACACTTTAACCATAGAGAGAATATTGACTATGGATGTTCGTTTGATATTGAACCATAATATTGTATTGTATTGAGAGTGATTAAATCTGTTCACATTGCTATAGTTGAATTTATTAATGAAAAACAACATGATGGGTGTGTTTGCATATAACTTCAACCTTAATACATAATCTGCTATTGGCATCAGCAGGATCCTTGGATCATTTGTGTTTTGCTATATCAGAAAAGGAAAATGAATTCCACTGTAAGGCAAAAGGTAGGGGCAGGGCTCCAGAGGGGGAATTGAAGATAAAAGTAATGGCAGATCAATCAAATCCTTAGGCTGATATAAAAAAATATATATTTTCCCCAGTACAATAACAAAACCATCAAATCTGAACTGTTGAAGGATGGGGAGTTAAATCTCTTAAAGATAACATGTTGTGTTACTAACAATTGTAAAAGAATGTAGAAAAAGGAATGATAAATCATACTTGGACAGGGTTGACTCCTGGGATTGGGATTGGTTGTCTGGTGCATTGACAAAACACAAAAACAGTGACGTTAAGAGCAAGCCCAGATCGAGGTGATTGCCATGATTACCATAGGATCTTGGGAAACAACTTGTTTTGTAGATTGTGTGATGCCTTTAATTGATGATTGTAATTGCTCGCTGGCAGATCCATCAATCATCGTGTGTGGTGATTTAAATATAGACAATTTAGCAATCGATCCGTGAAAATGCATTGATATTCGGGTAAAGTTCATGGGAAAGAAAGGTCGAACTGCAACCTGGGTTTGAATCTGTAAGAGAGACATTTTGAAATAATGAATGGTAACAAACCAGGAGACATCCCACCTGCCACTACTGGGCACAGAAAATCTCAGTATTCCAATCTTGATCATTTTGTTCTGTCACAAAATTTGTACACATTTGGTAAAATCTTTAGAGGTAATTCCAACACATGATAGTAACTAAAAATGGCATGGTATGTTCATGTAGAGAGGAATCAAGAGAGGTGGGTGGCTAAGCTCAAGATAGAAACCAGACTTAATAGGTTGTGGTTAAAGCCAACAGATGTGCCAGGTTTGAACGATAAATATTTTCTGCGTTGAGGTATCGCCCGATTGGGATTCATTATATTACTGCACTTTCAGACTTTATTGAACTTACAACACAAGGGGAAATCTCCAGTTTAAACTAAGACACATCTACGATAAAGTTATTGTTAGTGAAAAGAAAAAGCTACACATGGATATCAGGAATTTGCAAAATCTTCCTGGTTAGGCCAGAGCTGTGTATCATAAAAAAAGGAAACAGCAGTACAGAATTGGTTAATTTTGCATAAGAGCATTGTTCTCCAACATGATGCAGAGGCAATGCTCAGAATGCTATTTGCCGATGATTATAGGAATCTGTGTAAAATTCTAAATGATGCAGGGACCGGTGAAATAGCTCTTCAGAGCGTTCCGGTGCCTGAAGACAAATGGGCACAACAGTATGGGAGGTTATTTGCTGCCCCGAAGCAATTGAATAGGACCACTGTGTAAGGATGAAGATTAGGAACGTTAGTACCTCCAACACGCCAGGTCCAGATGGTCTGACAAACAGTATGTTGAGGTCTGCCCCGGAAGAATGGGTGGATTTCTGTATGATCCTATTTATCCTAAACATGAGGGTGAAGGAGGTGCCTTCTTCGTAGAAAATGGCTATATTGGTCCACGTCTTCACAAAGGGCAATAGGGTGGATCCTAAGAATAACTGCCTTATTACTTTTCCTGATGTTTTGGGGAAAATATTTGCATAACTGATATTGGTGAGATTGAAAGCGTGGGTTATAAGGTCAGAATATTACGATTGTCACCAAACAGGTTTTGTAAAAGAGTTTGGGTTGTTATTGATCAATCTATTGAAAATCAGAGTGATGAAGGAAAAGTCTTTGGTGATTTGGTCATCCTTGACTAGACACCAATTGGATTGCAGCGGAAATTGAAAATCTTACAGTTTTATGTAGAACATAATGGGCCTCATTACAAGTCAGGCGGTAGTCGTGCTGGTAAATCCAGCAGGCTGACGTGGGTCTTATGAGTTTTCCCGGCAGATGGCTTCACGGAAACAATGGGGTTTTACGACCCCGGTGTTACTGGAAGTCAGGCGCTGGAAAATCATTAATCCCCATTCCCATTGAGTCCCATAGGACTCAATAGCAATGGAGATGATGGAACCATCAGCACTGTTTATAACAGTGCCAGTGCTTCCGCGAAGGTCTGCGGGAGGGTGCCGTTGCTCCCGCCATGTGATACCTGGCGGGCGTGATGGCAGCCGCCTGCAGACTCGGAGTGTGCCAGTCCGGTAACAACGGTGCTCACACTCGTAATGAGGCCAAAACCTCATTTCAATGGTTCATAGGAACAGAGTTTGTAAAACCAGTTGAAGTGATTAGATACTTGGGAATGTTTGTAAATTCGACACCCCTTGGATCACAGAGTTAAAAGTAAAAGCAAAGAGCCTGATGGCTCAAGGAGTTGTGATACACATAGAATATGGCAAATGTTCACTAACCCTGGTGCTAATGTTTTACAAACAGAAGGTGGTCCCGGTTTTATTGTATGGGCCGTAGTCTTCTCTGTGCCCCCATCCCTCGCCCCTCAGAAATTTGGAGAACACTGGAACACTGGAAGGGACTTTTTGGAGAAGAATCCTTACTATTATAAGTAATGAAATGGGCCTCTATGACATGGTGACTTGGAGATCTCTTGGGATATTTTGTAAATTCCTTATGGACATTACCGCACCTCAATTCTCTGTATTAAAGGATAGGAAATGTTGGGCTTATGACTGTGTATTAAAATCGTGGGCAGAGTAGTGCAGAGATGTCCGAAGGAGCGTGGGTGCAACTGAGCAACTGTTAAAAATGAATACTGATTCCATTTTTTTTTAAAATGGTGGTGTCGAGATTGGATGGAAGCAGAGACCAGGAAAAAGGGAGTTAAATTAGTCATACATCTGAATAAGGATATTAAATGATTGACTATCCCCCCAAAATATATGGTAAATTTCCTAGCCCTTACCATTGGAATTTGTTTTTGAGGTTTTGTTTGAATATATTTAACACAAAGGAGATTTTAATATCTCAAATCCAAGAAGATTGTTTAGACAGAGTTTTTAGACTGTGTACAAAGGCTACAAAGACCTTGTCACATTTAACTTTATTTTGTCTAGTGCTGAGAGTGCTAAGAGCACGTTATCTAGGCACATTTATTTAAAAAAGAAAACACTAGATGCCGACAAATGGTGGCAGTATATGTGCAGGAGTGTCCTTTTCAAAGTGATATTTGCTTTGAGTAAATGGATGAAGTATTTAAAAAACGTGTTAAAAATAAGTAGAGTTGGATGAATGTGTGCGATCCTATCTACCCTTTGTTGTATAAGTCAAGAGAAAATAGGATGAGTTAATTTTTAACTGATTTTAATTCTTATATGATGAATATTGGAATGTTGCAATGTTTTTGTATGGATAATGTGATATTGATGGTAAAAGTTTGAAATAAACAAAATACCAATAACAAATTAAAAATAAAAGAAGTGAAGCAAACATAATACAAGCACAACAACATTTTTGTGAATATGTAATGTGGGCACAGGCTAGTGAACAACTGAAACACATGCACACACACGCAGTGTGACATGCGTGATATGCACATATACCATTAATACCACTCATAACACAGATGCATTTCCACAATGTAGTCTAACACAGCATTGCACCAATACCATTGGAAGTCATATTGCAAAATGAATTCAGATACATTGGTTTAAATAAAGAAACATAGCCTACATGCACTAGCAACAATATGGGCTGAGCTCATAGAACCTCTTTTGTCATGAACAAGGCAGGAAGCAGAGAAAGAAAGTGGCACTTCTGACACACACAGCCAGGCTGGTACATTACAGCCAGAACACATGCCGATAATGTTCCCAATAGGGACTCCAACAATGATACAACAAGCACACAAGGTGGTACAGGCGGCAGGGAAGCAAATGGGGCCAAGACGAAACCTTCAAGACAGTAGGGTGTTGTTTCACTGAATCCTGGTCAAAACACCCACAGTGAAGGGAGCAATGTTAAATGCCAATGTTTCGTATTGTTCTTTTTTATTTATTTTTAAATGTATATTATTGTATAAAATGTGTATTTGTTAAACACATGGGGCCTGATATGTAAAGGGTTTATAAATGGGGATTTCCCATTGAAAAAGGCTTTTGTAAATCAGACTCTAGGGGAATCCATGTGCACACACACGCTGGGGATTGAACGTGGTGACTGTGGCCACATGACAATTGTTAATGTATGGATAATAAAAAAAATATCCCGTGCAACCAGTGGGCGATTTGTGCCTTTCATCAATTGTGTGTGCACATCACCAGGAGCCAGACCATGAAAGCGATCTTGTACGTTTGAAGGTGAACGTTGTGAAAAGGTACAATTACACAGTTTCCACTCAAAGTGATGTCCAGTAGCATTTCTTTAAAAAGTGTTGATTGTGCCACGCAGATTTTCCTGGGCTCCAAATCGGACTAACGCCAGTTTAAACCTAAGGAAATGTTGAGCAGAGAGAAAAGGGGCAGGCTAACAGCAACAATTTTTTCTGAATCAGCATCCTCTGTGGCATGAACGCATTGCTGCAAGACTTATTATTTCTATTGCAGTTAAGTCATTTAATGTAATATGCAAATGAAGGATGGAGCAGGTCAGATTGAAAAAAATAAAAAAAAGATAGCAATGGCCTCATGAGGCACTACAACCGATAGGTAGACAATTAGGAGTCTGGCTGGGCACAAATGTTATGAAAAGTTTATAGCATACTCCCCATGTGTTTGTTCGTTTGTTTATTTATTTATATAGCGCTCCTCACCCAAGGGTATCTGGGCACATTTACATAAGTTTTGAATACAAGTTACCTAGAAGATACATACATAGTACAGTGATGACATTATGTACATACAGGAGAAGATTCAGTGCAATGAATACATTATTTACATACAAGGGAAGATTCCAGATCGGTATGCAGCTGACATATACAGTAGACAGTAAGCGTGAATACCTTCAAGAGCAGTCTGCATGGCGGGGTTTACGCATCTTTGTCAAACAGCCAGTTCTTTGTGTTTTTTTAAGAAACTAAAGAAGGATTGGTCAGCTCTTAGAGCTGTGGGCAAGGAGTTTCATAGAGTGGCAGGAAGCTACTACCCCCAGCTTTTTCCTGTTTATATCTAGGGATTTTAAGGCAGAAGGAGTACGTTGTTCTCGTGGGGTGAGTTGTGGTATTTTTGACAAATGTTGCCATTAAGTATTTGGATGCCGAATTATTTAAACATTTATGGATGAGGGAAAATGTTCTGAGATGAATTCTATTTTTGATTGAAAGCCAATTGTTGTTTCGTCTAGCCTCAGCTATATGCTGTCTTCTGGGAATTTTTAGCGCTGTTGTGAGGGTGTTATTCTGGAGGATTTGGAGTTTGCTGATGATATTTTGATTGGCACCGAGATGTGCATTACAATAATCGAGGTTAGAGATAATCAGGGCTCTCGCTAAGGTAATACAGCTGTCGGTGGATTAGAAGGATTTGCATGCACGGATCAACTTGCAGGTGTACGCAGTCGCTGAGGCTGTGGCGTTAACTTGCTTACACATGTTTAGGGCAGAGTCTAGGCAGAAACCAAGGCTTTCGACTTCCTTTGCTACTAGTATGAGAATCTGGGTGTCGTCGGGGTAATTAGTGTATTTGACACCCATGTGATCCCGATCATCAAATAGGGGCTTAGAGAAAATGTTGTACATAGTGGGTGACACACAAGAGCCTTGTGGTACTCCACATTTAATGGGTGTCGGGTCTGCCGAGGCTGAAGGTGGGAACACTCTCATGGATCTATTGTTGAGGAAGGAATGGATACAGGCTGTTCTTCAGGTGAAAAGTGGGATGAGGTAGATAGGTGCTTACAAAGGTCTTTATGGCCCACCAAATCAAAAGCAGCCGACAAGTCTAAAGGAGGAGTAGGGCTAATTTCCCGTTATCCTTGAGGTCATCTATTTGGTTCTTCAGATCAATCAAGCCCGTTGAAGGAAGGGAACTGTTGTAATCGGCCTGTAATTTGTCGGTATGTTTGGCTCCAGGTTGTTTTTTTAAGAGTGGTAAAACCCAGGCATCCTTGAGGTTGATAGGGACCATGCAGGTTGTAAGTGAAGCATTGATTAAGGTTTTGATGAAGGGGCAAGGTCCCTGGCCGCTTCTTTAATTACTGTGGCAGGGCAGGTATCTCCTGGGCATCTCAAGGGTTTTAGCGAAGCTATATTTTCTACTTGTTTGATGGAGGCTGGTGCAAATTCAAACCACTAGGGAGGTGTGTCAGTGTTAGCAGACGTGCTTTGCGGGATGGTCGGCAGCAGTAGATTTTTTTTTGCTGCTATTTTGTTTTGGAGGAGGGATATTTCATTGGACAGGGCGTTTTGGATATCCGTAAACCATGCTTTATCCTTATTGCAGGTGATGCTCATTTTCATTACCTGCTCATGCCTACTATATTCGGCAACACTCAATTTCCATATTGATTTTGAAAGTAAGTGAAGGTGCACCCATTTCCCTCGAATTCCAATACGGAAATGCAAATGTCGAATGTGCAAAACATATGGTTCAATGATACAAATTGCAATCGGGTAACTATGCATGCTTTTTTTTTTGTGTCTTTGTTTCAGTTTCGATTACATGCAAAATGTCTATGTATGTGAGTGCAAAACTGCCCATGGGACTGTAAATGGGCTAAACCAGAAATAATAGCTCTGATTCACGAAAAAAAAGTGCTACAATTGTGCAAAGTTTAGCACCAGCACTAAGATTACGTGTCACAATCATACAGCGCGAAGACGCGATTCACAAAGAAAATGCTTCGCAAAACCCAACAACACAATGGAAAAAATGTTGCACTGTATACACACAGAACACTTTCCCTAGCCAGACACCAGCTGTATCCAGACGTGTAAGACATGGGGTCTATTTTGGCTAGCAAAATAAAGCCCGACAAGGACCCCGCGGAATACATACGGTCCATACAGGAAATGTGGACGCAGGAAAATAAACAGTCATGGGAGAAACAAAAAAAATACCTTTGTTTTATCTCATGTTAGTGGGGGGGCTCACCGCGGATGTGCGGGTCGCGTTAGAAAAGATAATGGGAATTGAGGCAAAGGAGTTGCTTGACATACAAGCAACAAATGTACACTCTAACAAAAGAAAGCAGGAGACGGATAAGGAGACAGTCGATAATGCAACCAAAGCAGAAAACAAATTGGTTCCGAAAAAAACTGGCAAAAATACAAATGGAGGGAGCAGTACTCACAGGGCCAGTAGTGGTCCCACAAGCTCAGCAGGTGGGCTTCCAGTGGCCATGGTTATGCAGAAAGGAAATTACACTCAGATGCCACCAAACCAGCAATGGGGAATGGTACAGATGCAGCAGCAACCTACATTCATAAACGTGCAGCAGCATCCAGTGGATAGGCAGGCAGAGGGAATGGATACATGGGACAGTATCAGACGGGAAGAGGATACTATGCACATGGACCGGGAATGGGATACAGTGGGATGACTCCACATTGCGGATTACATTGCTGCGCATTTGCACAAACATGCACGCTCATTGCACAGGCAGGGCAGCCACAACAGACATAGGGCTTCATTATAAATAGGGCGGTACAGTAACAACCACACTATGAGTTGTGCTTGCGGGTCTCCCTCTGTCGCCAGTGTGGCTACCGTGAGCTCAACTTATGGATGCACCTGCACCGTTATGAACAAGCTCCCCATTCCATTTCAGCCTTATGGGGCTGACTAGGGATGGGGAGTCCTTTATTACTGGCATCCGCAAATGGGCAATTACCGGGTCCGCCAAACTCGGCATGACCCGGTAATTGCCCATTCACGGGTGCCAGTTTTTTCACAAGTTTGGAGGTAGCCTGCCTTTATTACAGGCATGGCTACCTCCAAACTTGTAATGAGGCCCATAGATGCAGCAGACTCCTCACCAGATGCAGGTCATGTCACAGCAACAACAGACATACATGCAACAGACTCCACAGCAAGTGCATGTAATGCCGCAGCAACACAAATTACAGATACAGCCTGCGCAGGCTCAGGGTATTACTACCCATGGACAAATGCAGGTACAACATGGGTAAATAACGGGAACTCAAGGTACAGTGAGCATGCTTCAGGCACCAGGGCAGCCACAGATACCCAAAGGAGTAACCGTACTGGGAAAGAATACCATACCCCAATACATTGGAGTGACAATGGTGGGCAGTAATTCATTTGCATCATCCACAAACACTTTTCCCCAATAGCCCAATAGAAGTGCCCATGGGGCGTGCAAGTATGTCCTGCTCTAGCAGTAACTAAAGACTCTAAGGAGGTATCAGAGGTAGCAGTTCAGATAGGACAGAAGGGAATTTCCTTTCTTATAAATACTGGCACAATAATAATCGTTAAGAAAAACCTAACCTTAAGACTTTCCACACCCCATAACACAAATTCCTGTGAATCTCTCACGGCCAAACTCACCATCGCCAACAACCAAACTATCACCACTCATCTGATAAACCGGCCCCCCAGGCTCCTTTGAGGAAGACTTCATGAACTTACTATCTGACAACTTAAAACATTCTTCACATTGCCTTACCCTCGGAGACATCAACCTCAGATTTAGTGACCCACTAGACCCTAATGCCTTACAGATTAATAACTCCCTCGAGGAACTAGGTTTCACTCAAAAGATTACAGAACCCACGCATATCAAAGGAAGGACCCTCAACTGGATTGCTGAACACAACTGCCCAACCACTATCACTTCCATAGTGCCTCAGCCGTGGTCCGACCACTACCCGATATCCTTCACCCTAGAAACCACACCACCCATGAATACCAGTAACATAGCTCCTGCCGCTCCCATCAGAAACAAAAGAAATATTACTCCTGAAAATCTCATCCACCTCATCCTTCCCACACTAAACTCATCTCAGACCAGACTGACCCAGCCACCATGGTAGAAATTTACAACAAAGTGATGCTCGCATCTTTAAATGTCATTGCAGCACTGAAGATGAGAAAGAGCAAACCCCGTCAACAATTAAACACCTGGTTTACACCTCATCTGAAAGCTATCAGACAAGAGAAATGTCTAAGTGAAAAAATCTGGAGATCAGACCCCTCAGACCTCAACAAAAATAACTTGAAAAATTAGCCACCCTCTACAAAAAATAAATTATTTTAGCTAAACAAACATCCTACAACTCCCGAATCTCCCAAGCCAAATAAAACACCAAAGAACTGTTCGCCATCCTCAAAGAGGTAGAATCCCCCATTCAAGCGCCTGTCTTAAGGATAAGAATTGGTGCACGAGCATACAAAATGCCTTGACCAATAAGATAACAATGCTCCAGGAGAAGATTAACAATAAAAAAAGATATCATTACTGCTTCTAAGACTGATATCAATGGTACCACTTCTAAGACTGCCACGATTATCTCACCACTACCGCAATCTACCTTAACTCCTCCCATATCACTAACCCGTAGCTTCCACTTTCGCAAAGTATCTACCAAAGAAGTTGAGAAATGTATCCTCACCCTCAAACCTTCCAATTGTCAAGGTGACCCTTGTCCAGCCCAAACTATAAAAGACGCTGCCCGTGAACTTTCCCCTTTCATCACAAACCGTATAAACGCTTCATTCACATCAGGTACCATACCTACTAACCTGAAACATTCCTGGGTCTGCCCTCTCCTCAAAAAACAAACTCTCGACCCCTCCATCCCAACTAACTACCATCCCATAATCACAGTGCCTTTCCTACTCAAAATCCTGGATAAAGTAGCATACCTACAAATTCAGCACCATCTGGAACAAATCCACCTCCTAGGTGTTTGTCAGTCTGGCTTCAGACCTCAGAATGGTACCGAGACTGTACTCTTAGACCTTAAGACACAAATAGACACTCTAAGAGACAAAGGTAAGACGGCACTCCTGCTACTCCTCGCCATTTCAGCTGCGTTCGATCTGGTGGACCACTCAATACTTTGCAACCATCTGGTCTCGGCAGCCTGCTTCTCTCAGGAGGCAGTCGCTTGGATCCAGTCCTTCCTCGATAACAGAACAATGCAAGTATTCTCTCCTTCAGCAGCTGTGGACCCCATGCCCATATCATGTGGTGTACCCCAAGGGTCCTGCGTATCGCCCACTCTGTACAACAGTTTCACAAAGCCCCTTTTCGATGATCTAGATGGTTTAGGTATCACCTACACTAATTATGCCGATGATACACAGATCCTCATCCCGTTGATGGGAAATTATGACAAGGATTTGGCCTTTGTGAACAGAGTTTACCTCATCATCAAGGCATGGATGGCCTCTCACGGTCTATGCCTGAATGATGACAAAACAGAACTCCTCATTCTAGGTACTCCATCCAACATTAAAAAACTAGGTCCTAACTACGCCTCGCTTATAATCGACAACAATAACATTACTGTGGCCAAGGTAGTTAAAACTCTTGGCTTCTACATAGACTCCACGCTCATCTTTGGTAAACAAGTGAATGCTATGGCCTCAGCCACATCCTGTACTTGCAAGCTAATAAGAGCAGCCAAGCACTTCCTTTCAGCCAATAACTGCATCACTTTAGCGAGAGCCTTAATCTTATCCAAATTAGATTATTGTAATGCTTTATATATAGGCAGCAATAAAAACATTACAAAATTCAGACTCTTCAAAACAATGCCCTGAGAGCTGCCCTAAATCTCCCCAAAAATGCCCATATATCTGATCTTAGGAGATCCGTCAATTGGTTCTCCACAAAAGATAAAATCCTCCTTAAAACTGCATCGTTGACACATAAATTCCTTAACCACGCAGCCCCACAATACCTCACTGATAGATTCATCAGACAAACAGCCTCTCGCCCCCTAAGAAAAGCGAACTCTAACCTCCTACTAGTACCTAGATTTAAGCTCACTAAATCCGGTGGGAGCAGTTTCTCTGTTAAAGCAGCACAATATTGGAACTCCCTTCCCCCTGCTTCAAGGGAAGATCTACCTTACCTACAATTTAGAACTAGTCTCATTCAATGGCTAAAGGATCATGACGTCTCTGACCCTCCCCAACTTGAATCCTTCCGAGGTTCTATCGTATATTCCTATATCTTCACTGCTTCTGTTATATTTATGTGCCTCACACTTATCTTGTTACTTATTGTATATACCTTCTGCCTGTTGTTCCACGCATACAGCACTATAACCTTAGCTGTATTTCTCATGTCCACTATGTAATTTAAGCCTAACAAACCTCTTTATACTTTCGTGCCCGAATACCTCCAGGTCCGGTGCGCAATATAAATGATAAAACAAACAACGAGATTGTGTACAAAGGAAGAAGGATTTCCATTATCTAACAAAGGTTTGGACACACACAGCTTTTCAGGGACAATTTTGAAAGTTCCTCTGACAAAATATCTACCCTTTACGATAGGTACACAGCATATTGTAGCACATTTGCTGTATTCAAAAGACACTCCCATCAATATTCTAGGGAGGGACCTACTCAGCAAATTGAATGCCACAAATTCATTCTCGGAGAAAGGAATGGTGTGCACCACACCCTGCATGTATCCATCTTAGGTGGCAGTACTGATTCAGGCATACTATGCACACAGCACAATGATAGGGATATGCACACACACAGCGGTGTTTCTGTACGGCGTACACATGTTGTTGGGATGGTTGCCAGGGATTTAAGGAGAGGTGTTTCGACTGTCCAATAAGATTTTGTTTGGGCCTCATTTTTTCTCCTCAGTTATCTCAGGCAAACACACTCTACTGTACTTGGAGGAAGTAGTGATATGAAAGGATATTATTTTATTATTTGCAACTGATGAGAACAACATGGAGTGGTGATCAATATTGTGTATTGATCCCACACTGACATTAACAGGAGTATGTGATACAGCGTTGTTTGCAACAAAAGACAATGAAGAAGGAAAGGTAGGGTACACACTGAGCCTACTTTGTCCAGTATACATAACAGAAAGGGCAGTGCCCCAAATGACCCATACAATGAAACAGAAAGGACAATATTTGCAGTAATATTTGGAAAAAGTGCCCCAGAATCTGTGGACAACAGGCCCACATGATGTTTGAATACTTAAAGGGGCAGGAGCCGTACACATCAAGTTAAAAGAGGGAGCACTGTTGCCACGAGAAACGCAGGACCTACTCTCACGAGAAGCAGATGAGGGCATATACTTACTTTACTTTACTTTATTTGCACATAGAAAATCTAAAATTACATCATTTCATAAAATTCAAATTCATATATTACATTTCAAGCAAACAGAAATAAACATCCCAAATCACTGTAAAATCAACAGCCTAAAAACAATCACATACTTTCAATTATGTGATGTGATGCAAATGGGGGCATATATGAGGCAATGCATGCCCAATTCTTTTGCAGCATTCCTGCGGAAGCACACTACTTCAAAGTTCTTGACTTAAAGAACACCTTTTTCTCCATTGCACTACACCCAGATTTCAGGTATCTCACCACCTTTACGTATCACAGAACACAGTTTGAACATACTAGAATGCCTCAGGGGTACTGTGAAGGGCCTAGCATCTTCTTCAGAGTAATACAAATGGACTTGAGCAATTTACAGGTTGCAAGCAGAGTGATGCAATATGTTGACAAGTTGTTAGTGTGCAGCACGACCGAGGATGAGGGCAGAAAGGACTCAGGGGCACTACTGACACTGTTAGCAGGCAAAGGATACAAGGTGGACAGGGAGAAAATGCAATACTGTCAAAAAGAGGTGGTGTACTTGTGTCAGTTTATGTCAGCAGACGGGAGAAAAACAACACCATAAAGAATAGAAGCCATGCACAAGACTCCACAACCAAAAACAGTGAAAGAGATGCAGCAACTATTGCAGAACATGGGTCTTTGATTAGTGAACATACACCAAGCCATTGTTGCAAGCACTAAATGAAGCACAGAAAAACAAAACACACAAATGGACATGTTAAAATGGGTGAGAATTGTGATCAGCTGAAAAATTAGTTAGCACATGCACCAGTGATAGTAACTCCCAATTACAAGGACAAATATCACCTTTTCTCACATTGAGATAGAAAAGTAATGACAGCCGTACTGACAGAGAACAAGGAACAGGGACACAAGTCACTTGCATATAACAGTTGGTCACAGGATGCAGTAATGCAGGGGCACGTCCCATGTGATCAGGCACTTGCTGATGCTGCATTAACCATTGAGAAGGGTTCCACAATAACAATGGGGTGCCCAATAGTTTTGTAAGTGGAACATGCATTGTTTGGCTTACTGGAGAAAACAAAATCAAGACTGACAGCTCAGAGGTCTTCGGGGTACGAGGTAATATTAACTAACCCAGCAGTAGAAGTGGTGAGGTGCAGAATAATTAGCCCAGCAGAGTTATATGCAGAAAAAGTAGAAGAAGGCGATTGTGTGCATGACTGCGTAGCATGCATCGACAGGAGCGAAGGTAACCCTCTAGTTAAGGAAAAAGTGATCGAAGGGGGGGACATGATTTTCATTGACGGGAGTTC
The DNA here is from genome assembly GCF_040938575.1 of Ambystoma mexicanum. NCBI lineage: Eukaryota > Metazoa > Chordata > Amphibia > Caudata > Ambystomatidae > Ambystoma > Ambystoma mexicanum. The sequence continues at coordinate 1,341,521,087 of NC_090929.1, read as the reverse complement.
CAGCCTTGATCAAACCATGGGGCAAAGGCACTCAGGGTGCACAGTGGTGGGATATAGACAAGGAGTATAAAAGGGGAGGAGCTGATAGTGTACTCACAGACACGACTACCAAAACATTACTCTGAACAAGCAGCGGAGCTAGTGGCCTTGACTGAAGCACTAAACATGTCACAAGGCCAAGCAGTGCACATCTTCTTGGATTCAGTCTATGTTACCTCTACAGTGCACTCGGGACTAGCGAGGTGGGAAAGGAGAGGGTTCAAAAGATGTGATGGCACCCCATTCAGCATGCAGCATTATTGAGTAAACTACTACAAATGTTACCGCTCCCAGTAGGATTAGCATTATTAAGTGCAAAGCCTATACAGGATAGCAAGATTTTATATCAATAAGAAATAAAAGGGCAGACAGAGCAGCAAAAGAAGCAGCACATATGCCAGTGGTATCACATGTGCTATATCCTGGCAATGGAGAACAAATACCCCTAATAGCAATACTGAAAGTGAGCAAAGAGAAAGATGCATTGCCAGAAAGTTTCAATGCAATCCCAATATTGCAGATAATTGAGTTGCCGGGAGAAGCATCAAATGTTGAAAAAGAGCTGTGGAAAAAGAGAGGATGCTCTCTGTCCCCAACTGATTTGGTTTGTTTATTGTAGTAAAGTGACTTCGAGGCATCTATGGTTACAACTTAGGGTTTATCAACAAGTACCTTTCGCCTGAGCTGTGTATGGCGGGTGCAACGTGGCGCCAAAGCGAGGGTCTAGACTTGTTGCCCAGCAACTAAAGTGTTTATCCCTGATGACATTGCTGGCAGGTGGAAACGCTGGTGGCCACCTACTAAGGCCCATACCAAGGCCCTGTTTGCCCCATGAGCCCCCAGTCTACTTTTACCACCTCAGGGAGAGGGCAGGAGCCCTTTCTCCCCTTCGTGAGGAGCAGCCTGCCAGCAACCACATCTGATCACTGCAAGTAACCTCCCCGCACATGCCACCACTTGTAGCCCAGCTGCATCCATCCTCTTGGTAAGGGGTTTTGCAACATCTATGATAATTGCCTGCATCCGAATTCAGTGTGATCCACAACATGATTTACGAGCGCTGACCAAGTTCAATCGTGTCCTAAGATCCGGTATTTTCTTTCACCTGACCTGTGTATGGCGGGTGCAACGCGGCGCCAAAGCGAGGCTCTAGCCTCGTTGCCCCACAACTAAAGTGTTTATCCTTGATTAAATCTGCCAGCAGGCAGAAACGCTGGTGGCCACCTACTAAGGCCCATACCAAGGCCCTGTTTTCCCCCTGTTAACCACATGGCATGAGCGGCGCCTTTCAATTACTCTTTACCAACATCATTCTGGGCCATGACACAAAGCGTGCTGCATGCCCCCCACACGTCTCCCAAATTCCTTCCTGTAATTGACCACTAACGTGAGTAGTACGCACGTGAAATCGGATTTGCACACTACGTACTCTGCCTTTCCTTTCTTCCTCTCCACTAAACTAACATTATCAATGCCTTCCGCTTAGCACACATGAACCTGAACAGTGCATGACACGACAGTGCTGATTTCTTTGTCACTAATGTTAACTATTGTCCAGACTAAATATATGTGTGCTTCATGCCTCTCTCACACCAACTCACTGTTTTAAATGTGGCCTCAACTGTCGCACTGCTGTGATTTCAGCCAGTCTAACTAGCATATGTGCCTAACTCACACTAGCCTTTAATTGCATTATTACTGTGCCCTGTCTAACACTAGCCTATTGTAGCATATGTGCCTCACTCACACTATCTTACTGCAGCAAATGTGCTTGTGCCTCTAATTGCATTATTACTGTGCCCTGTCTAACACTAGTCTACTATAGCAAATGTGCATGCACCCTTAACTGTGTTACTACTGTGCCCTGTCTCACACTAGCCTATTTCTAACTGTACATGCACCTGCTATAACTGCCCAGACCATCCATGGCACGCATACAATTTACTATCCTCGCACTCTCCTTTTACATCTACCACACCCACATCACCTCTGGACCCCTCCTAAAAACCAAGATGCAGCACCCAACAAACTCTCTACCCATCTCCAACATACCACATAGCACCACTGTCCCACCTCATCCCTCTGATTTTCACCTCACATCCACTCATTGCAACATTAACCGCAGAAATTCCTTCTTAGGATACTGCATTCCCCATCACTTTGCAAAAAACACCACTAACTACACACAAAAGACCCCTGACGACAAGCCCGTCCGTCCACAAGACACTCCTCTACCCGCCATCATCAAACTCAATTGTGCGCTCATAAATGGCAGATCCCTCAGAGCACACACATTTGAGATAGCAGACCTCATACTAGCTAACAACCTCGACCTTCAAGCAGTAACTGAAACCTGACTACATCCAGCAGCAGGTCCCACCCGCATGCTTGCTGTTCCTGATGACTACACCATCACCAAAGTTGACAGAACATCCATCCATCTATGCCTAAGAGAATTCGCCTCAGTACCGTTCCCATCTGAAGAACTTATATCCGTAAAACTGCCAATATCTTCCCAAGGCACACTTCGGATTCACTTGATCTATAGACCTCCAGGCCCTACCTCTACATTTGAAGAAGACATCTCTAACTTACTTTCCCACCACACCAAACCAATCTCAAAAATCTTACTATTAGGGGACCTAAGCCTAGGGTACAATGACCCCTTGGATTCTCAAGCCTTAATTGTAGAACAAACCCTAATAGAGCTAGGATTTCAAATATACCTCAGGACCCACCCACTGCAAAGGGGGAATTCTCGGCTGGATCGACAACCTAAACTGCAATTTGAACCTACTCTCGAACATCACTTGTGCCTGGTCTGACAACCACATAATCCACTTTGAATTAGATGCCTCCAATCAAACCCCTCCGGTGTCTGCCCAATCTCCGCCAGCAGTGACTAGGAACAATAAGTCCATCACCTTGGAGACCATTCGCCCCCTCATTCAACCCATCATCAACCCCTCTCATGACATTGAACTTGTTCCTGAAGCACTAGTTCACATGTTCAACAAAAACCTACTGCTAGCTCTGGACCAAATCGCCCCTATCAAATCTAGAAAAGCTAAACAACCTAATCACCTCAACAAATGGTTCAACCCTAAACTAAAAGCAATGAGGAAATCTAAAAGACCAGCTGAAGCCATCTGGCAATAAAAACCATCACCCCAAAATAAAGACCTCTTCAAGAAAGCTGCCGCAATTTACAAAAAAGCCATTATCAAAACCAAAAGTGACACATTCAACAGTAGAATACAAAATGCAAAATCCAATATGAAAGAACGCTTCACCATTCTCAGGGAACTGGAAACAGCCATCCCTCCCCAATCTACCTGTGTCAAAGACCCCACATGGTGTGCCAAGATACAAAAGGCACTTCTAGACGAAATAGCCCTACTCCAAACTAAAATAGAAGCCTAAAGACTCCTCCTAGCCACCAAAGGTACAAATAACTCAAACCAAACCCACCAACCCCACTCCAACAACCCTGATCTCTTTGAATTTGTCCCATTTACTGCCACACAGATTGAAGCAATTAATGATAGCCTTAAACCATGTAAATGCCAAGTTGACATCTGTCCAGCGTCCATCATCAAAGAAGGAGCCTCAGACTTTGCCCCCTTCATCAGCACTCTTATAAACACCTCATTCACCTCCTGCTCAGTACCCAAGAATCTGAAAGACATCTGGGTCAAAACACTTATCAAGAAACCTACTCTAGACCCAAGCTCCCACTAACTACCGCCCCATCACCACTGTCCCTTTCCTGCTAAAAATCCTTGATAAAGCAGCTTACATCCACATTCAGAACCACCTAGAAACCCACAACCTTCTAGGCCTCTGCAAATCGGGCTTCAGACCTAGACACGGCACTGAGACAGCCCTTCTAGACCAGAAGATCCAAATGGATGAGGCCAAAGATAAAGGCCATCCATCCCTCCTCCTATTCCTCGATCTCTCTGCAGCCTTCGACCTAATCGACCGCAACATCTTAACTTCACACCTAACTACCTCACCCTCCTTCTCACCCGATGCAGCCAAATGGATCCAATCCTTCCTCTCCGAAAGATTAATGACGGTTTTCTCAGACACTGCCTCAACTGATCCATCCCCTATCATGTTCAGAGATCCCCAAGGTTCCTGGATCTCACCCACCCTTTATAACTTCTTTACAAAGATGTTATTCGACCTCCTGGATGACATGTATGTCTTATACACCAACTACGCTGACGATAAGCAGATCCTCATCACACTCTCAGGCTCTTATGAAAAGGATTCTTCATACCTCAATGAAATCTATATAAACATCCAAGACTAGATGGCAAAGCATGGGCTTTGTCTAAATGATGAAAAAAGCAAGCTTCTACTCATTAGAACCGAACAACACCTCAACAAACTCAACCCTAAATACAATTCATTCAATATCAACGGAAACCTTATCAAGGTCTCCAAAAATGCCAAACACTAGGTGTCTATATTGACTCCACCCTGACACTCTCAAGACAGGTAATGCCACTGCCTCTGCTTCAGCCTACACCACTAAACTAATTACAGCCTGCAGACTCTTCCGATCTTCACAAAGCTGTATCATCTTAGCTAGAGCATTGATACTTTCTAAACTTGACTACTGCAACTCACTATACTTAGGTACCAGTAAGCAAAACATCCACATCCTCAAAATTGTACACATTAAAGCTCTTGGAGCAGCCCTCAACATCCCATACACTGACCACATATCACATGCAAGACAGACAGCCAACTGGCTCCCAATAAATGACAGAATCACCTTCAGAACCCTCATGATCACCCATGAATGCTTCAACAACACCACCCCACAATACCTGGTTGATACATTCTGCACTAGGACATCTTCCAAACCCACCAGAGCCAATTACACTCACTGCCTTAACATCCCCAAATACAGACTCCAAAAATCAGGCGTTAACTGTTTCCCAGTCCTAGCGGCTAAAACATGGAACTCTTTGCCCCCAGCGCTTAGTGATGAACACTCCTTCCTTGCCTTTCGTTTCAAAATCAAAGCATGGCTCTCCACCACAACCTATCACAACTAAACCAACACTTATGAGCAAGCAAGCTCTGGGGTCACAGTTAGCAACTGCCTAACCCAGACCTAATTTGTAAATATCTGTTCAATTTTGTACATTTTATCTTGTATTTTTCTTACCATCTCTACTGTTTTTCATTGTGAATAACCTATCATCATGCCAAAGTCAAGTTTGTAACTAGCCTCTATTTATGCATGTATTTCTGTAACTGGATGTAAGTTCTCCACAGGCCTAAAGCGCCTAGCTACCTTAGGGTTCAGAGCGCTATATAAGCAAATAAAACAAACAAACAAACAAACAAACACATACAGTTACAGAAGGTAAGGACAGGACATTACAATGGCTCCCATCATCGAGGCTGGGGAGCTCTAACTGCCTGAGCATGGAACCCTTTGGTAAAAATTCTGACATTCACATGGCAAAACGCCACATGACATCACCAGCTCAACTCATACACAGGAAGGCATTATATAACACATCTCCTTCCCTTACTAATGCATAACACACACACACAGGTACATCATGAAGCACAACACAACCTCTGTGGCACACACTAACACACTCATACATAAAACTGGGGGCGTTGCCACCCAGCACGCTGTGGCACACCCTACCACACTGAATACACTTATACTATATACTGGAGGAGTTACCTCACACAAACACAACTGACACTGGCCCACTCTGAACTTACTTACTTTTGCAACATATCACAGAATGTTAAAATATTTCCCAGAACATTTTCCAAACTTTTTAAACTTTATACTTATTTTTCCTAAAAGTCCATGCCCAATTAAAGGCTGTAAAGCTTGCACCAAACTTAAAAGTCCATATTGCTTTAAAGCAGCGTAACATCTGAAAATACTCAAAATGTTATATCTATTTAATTATTCTTCATCCTCACACATAACATACGCCATACACATTCCTACTCGCATCATCATCAATTGAAGATAACATTACAAATCAAAATTGTCCATAGCCACTCCACTGAGTTATGTTTAACTGCATGGACAACTCTGCTAATGTATGGCTACCAGCCGTGTTGCCAAACTCCTCTAACACGTATACTTCATACTAGTTCTTCTCAAAGATAATTTTATTCATTGCGTGAACCCTACTTTATTAATCAAGGTCTCCGTTTATCATCCCCACTCTACATTAAAAATGATACATGTTCGCACGGCTCGCTTCACTCCAATGCGCAAAATCCGCTTCACTCCGTGGACCATGAGACAAATTAACAGAGCATTATATCACTTGCCAGCAAACAGTACCTCATACAAAACATCTTGTCTTGATATGTCGTAAGAATCTGCATCCCGTTATGCACTCTGCTTTGCAGACGCACTGCCTACCCTTCCTTCTTATGCATTTTCTTGTCACCTCTTTCCTTAATGTATTGTGACACTCCTTACATGATGCATCCTCCGTTTCACTTTAGAAATTGTTCCTGCTGGTGTCGGCATGTTTCTTTGGGTCCTTTACTCGAGACCCAGACCACTCCTACTCATTACAATGATCATGATGGTGGCTGTGCTCCACAGTAGCTGCGCTTCACATTATACGTTTCACTTTGTGACAACACCTCCATTCCTATGAACACTGGTTGTGTTCTACAGCGTCGCCAACCCCTGAACTCGCAAGGTGACATCATCATTTCTTCTTTGAGTCCCACGTCTAACAGAGCTCCACAGCCCAATGGTCGTTTGCGCCTGACCCTCGACGAAATGCCGAAATGCTCACACTGGGAGCTCACTACATGACTTCCTTGCATTTTCGTTTTTCTCTGGCGGCATTGATCCACATAGCATGTACACTGGTGTATACACTGGGAGCACACTTCAGTACCCATTCTCTCACTGGCGACATACTTCACCCAGCACCTTCACATGTGCATCATTAATTTCTCAGTTTCGCCATACCCTAGGGACTGTTTCTTCCACAAACAGACCCTGCTGCACATGAACTCAGCTGTCTTCTCTTGCAAACAGTCCCTGCTGCTCATGGACTCAGCTGTCTTCTCTTGCCAACGTCTCCTCCCTTTCTCAGCTTATGGTGCTACTATTCACTTAAGAAGCTTCACTTCACTTTGCTTCCATTTAACTTCAAATTCCTAAAGTTTAGGAGAAAGCATTCCACACCTTCAACTCATGGGACTGTATCCCTTCTTCAACTTAAGAGCCCAGCTCACTTCTTGGGCTTCCCTTCAGCTTCACCTAAACGGCATCAACTTCCCTTTCTTCAACTTATGGGACAGTATCCCTTCTTCACGTTGTGGGCCCAGCTCCCGTCTTCAGCTTCCCTTCATTTCATTACCCTGCTTCTCTCTTCAGCCCCTGGACCTAGCTCTTCCTCTACCTTATGGGCAGCAGATCCCTCCTATTAAGGGGCTTTCTTCCTCCCCTTGTTAACCTGGGTGATGGGTCTAACTTGTCTTGGGGGGCAGTGGTGTCCTTCTTGTGCACCTACTTCATGAACACCCCTGCAGCAGGCTCCTTCAGCTTACTCCTGTTACTTGCATGCACGTGCTCCTTTTTAAGACCAACTCATTGCCATTGTAGTAATTTGAGTTGCCGGCATCGCATCTCAAGGTTACAACTTCTCATTTATTAACAAGTACTTAAGTTACAGTTACAGAAGGTAAAGACAGGACATAACACTGGCTTCCATCACCCAGGCTGGGGAGCTCTAACTGCATGAGCGTGGAAACCTTGGGTAAACATTCTGACATTCACATGGCAACACTCAACATGACATCACCAGCTCAACACTTAACCAGGAAGGCACTATATAACAGTGATATGATAGCAAAGGAAGGGTTGATATGCCAAATAAACTATTGCATTTGGCACTAGAACACCTTCATTATCTTTCCCACGTATGGAAAGAGCATGTGGCTTCAGGTATAAGTGAAGACTGGTTTGTGCCAAACCTGTGTGAATGTATTTCTGCATATGTGAGTATTTGCATGATCCACCAAACGTTTTTACCAGGTCACACTTTGAGAGTTGTACAGGGATCATTGCCATGACTGGAAGGCCCCTTTCTGGACTGTTATATCAATTGCATTGATATGCAAGAGAGATGTACTTCTTACAGGTATGTGCTTGTACTGGTGTGTCTATTCTCACATGGCTTGAGGCAGGTCCATGTGCCCACAATAATTCCTGCTTTACAGCTACATTTTTGGTGAGGGAGATGTTCCCGAGGTGAGGGATTCCAGATGAAATTCACTCTGATAATGGGTGGCATTTGGCCAATGATTTAATAAAGGAAATTACAACCTTCCTGGGGTTAAGACATAAACTAGGCACAGTTTACCGTCCTCATGCCAACAGTTTGGTAGACAAAATGAATGGAATGCTGAAAATGTGTTTGGCTAAGTTTATGCAAATGCTTGAAAATCTTGGGTGTACTGCTTGCCGCTTGCCTTGTTTGCACTATGATATACACCTGGCGGAGATCATCATTTGACTCCCCATGAGATTGTTACAGGGTGGAGAATCCATGCGCCAATTCTGCCGTCATGTACAATCTCTAATGCTCACTCTACCTCTGCTATTCTGGGAGGTATTTGATCTGTATCTTAAAGAACTTACCAAGTCCCTAAACTATGTATCCTTGCAGAAGAGGCCTAAAAACAAAGGTGGACAATCAGGTTATCCCAGCGAAATTCTCCCACCAGCAACACCTTTTTTTCCGGGGACCACGTGTGGAGCTGGAAAGAGGAGCCCTTTACAGGCCTGCATGTCATCGTCCATTCAACTACAACAGCCGTAAAAGTCTGAGGATGACACGGATGGGTCCACATCATGGACGTAAGCAGAGACAAAAGTACCATCTCCGAAAGCACAACATAATAGGAAGTATCACAGAGTTTTCTTTAAATTTGCTAATGGCCCTTACGATTTATAAAAAACCTGTGAATGAGGGAGCTGAAGAAAGTTACAAGGCAGGATGTGTAACAAAGAAAAATACATTTTAGAGTGTAATGATGGTAATATGTTTTAACATAGATTGAATGCTTTTGTTTTATATGCCTTTTAAAGTAAAAAGTGAAACACAATTGAATGCAAAAAGAAAAATTGGAAAGCAAAATGAGATGAATGGGGAAGGATTCATCATGACACAGAGGAAGAGTATAATTCGTTAAGAGGCAATATCTGGCATGATGAAATGATGCGTGTGGGAAGAGAGAGATCAAATGGCACATGCTAGGTGTGCACACTTATTCCGCACATAGTTGGAATGTCCTGGTTCTCCTGCCCCATGCTGTGTCCGATGAGGATGTGGGATGCCTAATGCACCTGTCTCTCTGTAGAACTCAAAGTTTATTCCAAGGGAAAAAAGTAGCAGTTCACTGGGTGGATGAAGGGGAAAATGTATCTGGAGACAACTATGAAAAATTGACACAAATGCTGCAAAGTCAGGAAACAAGGAATGGTATGGTATTGTTTATTTCTAAAGTGCCTATATAAAGGCAATTGTTTCAAAGCACTCAAGGAGGGTGGGAACATGGGGAAAAACAACAGTCACTCAGAGCCCTTGATTGTCTGAAACGATAATAGTCTGCACAGGCAGAGTGAATGCGTATAATACGTTTAACAGTTGAAGATACAGTAATAGGCCTGACAGCATTCTGCAGTTTTACCAGTGCAATTGGGGGGTGATGACAGGGGGAACAGACAGACGATCTTAAAGTACAGTGAATTTGGATTGTGCAAGTGCAAAGAATGGTCACAGGGAGGAAAAGGTCAAGTGCACCTGGTCGGTGCAGTCTGGGGTAAGTGCAGTGAAAGCCCTTCTCTTTGGATATTTCTCAAGTGCATTGAAGGTGGGTGGGGTGTAGGGCCCTGAGGCAAGTGTGAGAGAGAACTGGCGGGGGTGCCCGGGGCCTGTGAGACTCTGATTTACACCAGGAGGCCAGTCAGCAAGCTTTAAGGAAGATAAGGAAAGAGCAGAGAGCTAGGGTAGCAGAGTAGAGGGAGAAAGAAGGATCAGGAGAAGAGGAAGGTCTTGAGGAGTTTCCGGAACTTAAGAAGATAAGGAATGATGGAGGGCAGCAGGGAGGCTATTCCAGAGGGAGGCACCTGCTGAGGATAACAATCTCCCTCCAAATCTCTGCATGGAGAACTGGCCCACTCGCAGAAGGTTGGAGGTAGTTGAGTGGAGGGCTTGTGAGGGACATTATATAGGTAGGAAACATTGCATGTATGTAGGCCTCAGGCCACAAGATGCCTTGTGGACAATGCAGAGGGTCTTAAACTTGAACCTTGCAGCCACAGGGAGCCAGTAATGGGATTTCAGCAGTGGGGATATGCAGTCCCTGGGCCTGAGGCAAAGGATAGTCTCACGGTTCTGTTCTGGATGAGTTCAGAGGGTGCAGGGCAGAAGAAGGGAGTTTGAGGAAGATGCTGTTGCAATAGTCCAGCCTAGGGAGAACCAAGGCTCTGGAGACAGTGAACTGCTGGTGGAAGGTAAGACAAGGTAGAGTACCTCTGAGGAGGTGTAGCTCATAGTTAGATTTTTTAGAGATGTCTGAAATGTGAGAGGAGAAGGAGAGAGTGGAATCAAAGGTGGCCACAAGGATTTTAGCCTTGCTGGTGGGTGCAGGTGCAGGTCCAACAGAGGCTGACCAGGGTGAAAGTGTGATTGGGAAGCCGGAGTCCCAATGTGAACGATCTCAGTCTTACTGGCATTGAGGTAGAGGTTGTTTGCTGCAGACCATTACTGAATAGCAGACAGGCAGTCAGATATGTGAGAGGAGGAGGAGGAGGCAGCTGAGTTATAGTTGCGTGTCATCCGCGCAATCCTGAAAGTTAGAGATAAAAATGGCAATCACACATGCCAGGGCAGCCATACAGATGTTGAAGAACCAGGAGATAGGTTAGATCCCTGGGGAACGCCACAGGTTGAGAGCTATAGTCATGAGAAAGGCTCCCAGTTCCACCTGGGATGGGTGGTCAGAGAGAAAGGAGGTTAAAAATGCTAGTGCCTGACCTATGATTCCCAGGGTGTCACAGAGACGTGCAATCAGGATGTTGTGGTTAAAGGTGCCAAAGGCAGAGGAGAGGACAAGAGAATGAGAACAGAGGGGGTGTTAGTGTCAAGATTTGAGAGCATGGGTATTCAGAAGAGCAGTTCCTGTGCCTTTGGATGCTCGAAAGCCAGGCTAATGGTCATAGAAGCAACCAATAGATTCAGTGTGGAAGGTCAGCTGAGAGATAGCCAACCTCTCTAGGCATTTGCCCAAGAAAGGAGTGATAGAAATAGGGTGGTAGTTTGCCAGAATGGAGGGGTCGGCAGAGGGTTTCTTGAGACAAGGGTGCACACGGAAGTGCTTAAGAGCAGATGGGAACGTAGTGGAAAAGGAGAGATTACAGAGATCAGCCAAGGCTTGGGTGAGGGAGTCAATATTGTCCTTAATGGTTTTAGAGGGGCAGGGGTCCACCTGTTTGGCTTAAGCCTTCATAGACAGGACTTGTCTGTGGACCTCATCAGGAGTGATGGGTGAGAGAGAAGAGAGGGTGAGTGGAGGGGGGCCAAGGGAGGCTCCGGTATTGGCGTATGCTGTGGTGTGGAAGAGAGGGAGGAGAGGATGTCAGGGACTTTTGTAATGAGGTTTGCAGCCAGGAGCAGAGCAAAGGTCCTGGGTGGGTGTGACAGAAGAAGAGGCTGGTGCAGGATTGGCCAGTTCCTTGCAGACTTTGAATAGTTTGGCCGTGTTGTTTGATGGCGCGGAAATGCAGGCTTGAATTAAGACTTGTTTCTGATGCAGAGTTGATATTGCCTTTGAAGGAGACGGCAGGCCACGTTGTCAGATGGTCCGCCTGACACGTTCCATTTCTGCTCAGCTGCCTTGTGTTTAAGGACAGTCAGATCAGAGTCATACCAAGGCCCTCATTACAAGTCAGGCGTTAAGGGTTTAACAGCGCCGTCGGAGCCGTTAACCCTTAACGCCTGATTCACACTTTAACGCCTGCTTTTTGCAGGCGTTAAAGTACAAGGCGCTAAGCGACCTTGGTGCTAATTACGGTACCGTAATTTACGGTGCCATAATTAGCGCCTTCCCCATCCCCATTATGCCCTATGGGGCAAAAATGGGAATGAGGAAGGGCAAATGGTGAATGGGGAATTACCGCCCCACTCACTTTGGAATGGGGCGGTAATTCCGCCATCCACAATGGCGGAATCCAGCATGGACCATGGTGCTAATAGCACCATGGTCCACCGCCGGACTTGTAATGAGGGCCCAAGAGTTGCACTTTTTGGAAGGCTTCCGTTGGACCCTCATGACAGGGGCAAGAGTGTCAAGAGTGTTGGAGATAGAGAGATTGAAGTTAGCGAGGGCTATGTCATGGTGGGAGTCACCTGCAGGAATGAGAGGAGGAGAGTAGGTATAGGCAAAGGTAGCCACTGCCACTTTTTTCATGAGTCTGGTGACTTCAAAGCCAATTGGCCGTGCTGTGTGTGTTGCTGCAAGAGGAGAGGAGAGCTTCAGGTGTGATGAGAGAAGAGAGTGGTCAATCCAAGAGAGAGAGTTAGTTAGAGGTATAGAAAGAGGGATGTCAGTAGTGATGAGAACATCCAAAGTGTTGGCCATGGTGTGCATGGAGTCAGAGGGTAGGATGGAGAGGGAGAGAGTCAAATAGGTTGCAGAAGGGTCCTGAGGAGTCAGGAGAGTCCAGATGGATGTTGAGATCACCCATCAGGAGGAGATCATAGGAGGTGGAGAGTAGAGAGGAGGCCAGGTCAGCCCCTTCTGAGAGGAAGAGAGTGGACTATCCTGGAGGATGATAGAACGTGGCCATGAGGAGAGAAGATTTAGGAGAGAATAAGAGCCTTCAAACTAGGCACTCGAAGGAGAAGTAGGCCTGCATAGTGATGATGGACACAGGTATCCATTCTGGGAAGATCAGCGCCACTCTCCCTTTGGCCTGGGCACAGAGAGGATTTTGTAGCCCTCTTTGAGGAGTTTGTCAACGCTTGTGACAGAGCTATCTTTGAACCATAACTCTGTGATGGCGAGCACATCAAGGTCCATTATTTCAAGGATGTTGCAGATGTCAGACAAGTTTTTGACAGTGGAGTGAGTGTTGAGCGTGGCAATGTGGAGCAGCTTGCCATCTTTGAGGGTCTTCCGTGGGGGGCGCAGTGGACAGTGGTCCCTCCGGGTTGGAAGGAAGGCCAGAGGGATAGTGGCAGATGACGGAGGAGCCAAGGCTGACAAGGGAGCCAGGACAGTGTGGCAGGGTAAGGATACCAATGCAGAGGTGGAGGCACAGTGTACAAGTGTGCAAGAGGGCCTGTGCAACAATCCTGAGCATGATGTAAATGCTCCATATTGATTGTAGATGTCCAGAAGTGTAAAGTACTTGTTCTGCCTCCATATGCACATGTGGGGTCATAAGGGAGGACCCTCAGAACTGGCTGGGCAACGGACAGGGGAACAGACAGGGCCTCAGAATGTGTGCCTTTGAGGGGTGGCCCGGCTAAAGCCTGCCAGTCCACAACAGGCCAGTTTTGTTTGTCAGGTAGCCAATCGTCATGCAAGGGGCTGAAGAAGAGGTCTGGAGAGCCTCTTAATGTTAACGACTGGCAGCGGCCATCTTTGAGTTGCTGCAAGGCCAACAAGAAAAAAAAGGCTACCTGGTGCAGGTTTCACTTCGGGAGTGTACGTGCTGCCCAAGAAACAGTGTAAAACAGGCAGGGTGAATGGGGTGTGCGCTGCAGAATACATTTTGTTCTGGTTTACAAAAAGTTATTTTTTTTAAAGCACCTTTTTTCCTTTTCCCCTTGTTTCTTTTTTCCAAGTAATCGTCCTATCTCTGTGTGGAATGAGTAGGGGATGTGCAGCATCCACGGTGACCATCTGGCATCTGCTCAGGTCTGCAGGCAGGGAGTCGAACTCCGAGGGCACATGTGAGGAATCAAAATAAGGTATTGGAGTATGTCACTAAAGGCCCTAAGGAGGGGGAATTGCAGATAAGAGACCATAAAAGATTGCAATGAACAAAAAAAGAAGGGCAACATATCCCCTGCTTGCTGTCATACGAGGCCACTGATGAAAATAGAGGGAGCAGTTTGGCATGGGGACATATGGGAGGGGAGAATAATGCAGTGTCTTGCTGAAGGACTGGTGGGTTTTGAGAAAAACATGGTTGTCAAGGCTAATGATAATTGTAAAGCAACTTTGGTAAAATATGTTCATGCCTTATCTTGGTTACATGAAAAACATCAACCAGTTGACATAAGGAGCTTTCCACAATTCCTTTTGTGTTTCATGTCTAATGGGGCTATTTGTCTGGGGACTAATTCAGGATGTGCCTAGGTCATGCTGAATGCAACGCTAATGTCGGCGACAGAGGCTGTGATGGATCTTTGGTAGGCTTGAGGCTCGAAAACATACGCCCAATTTCCACCTGACTGGAATGGAATCTTCACACATCACTTTGCACAGCCCTGCACTTGTTGTCCCACAAAATAGCACTTGTATGAAGATTGCACTGGAGGAAAAAATGGCACAGCAAAATGAGAAGGAGGAAGCCAGAAAAACATTATTTGTTTAGGAAAAGCACAAAGAACCTGGCGGCTAACCCTGATGAGTTCCGACTGGTTTCCATGGCTCCCTCCTTTTTTACTTCCCTGTTGTTTCCAGGAGTACAGACTGCATCTAATTGTAAATATCTGCGACTAACCCGTTATGAGCTATTGCAATTGGCTATATCAACTGCAAGCAAGGAGGCGATGAGGGCTTTGCGCTCGGTGGCCTTCCAAAATCGATTTGTTCTGGACCTTCTAACAGTCATTGAAGGAGGGGTCTGCGCTAAATTCGGGTCAAATTGCTGCTCTGCAATTCCTGATGGTGAGGTCTCCAATGGATCTCTGAGTGCAGATATACAAGAGATAAGGGCACTCCAGGGAAAGATGATAAGCGAGGTCAATGTATTGCAAGCAAAAGACTGGCTGGACGGAGTAGTGGCTTTCTGGATTGTGTCGATTGACTGTCCGAGTGCTAGTGCTGCTTCTCATCACCGTCTGCATTATTAAGAACATGTTTAAAGTATCTTTTAATAAGAAATAAGGACATTTGATGTTACTCTTCAGTGTTGATAAAAGCAGTATTGAAATGAAAAGCATAAAGAAAATAATGGGGGAATATGAAGGGGAGGTTCCTGATGGATGGGTCTTTACACAACATGCTGATGTTGAAAATCATAATGAATACTGGATTCAATGCCTAAAAGGTGTGACAGGGTGTGTCTGGGTTGTGTAAGAATTGAATGGCTGGGAGGAGACTGGGAGAGACATGACACGGTTGGAGAAAATATGGATCTGTAAAGATGATGTTGCTTAAAAGTAATGGGAGGGCCACAAAGATGTAGTCATGAATACATTAATAAAAGGGGGAATAATGTAATAAAAATGCAAGTTCAGTGCAGTATGGTGGAATGCACTTATCAGCTGAGAGAGTAGCACTGTGAAAGGGGAGGGGGCTCTTCCTGATGCTGGGGAAATCAAAAGCTCAATAAAACTGATCCGTAAGTGCTGGGTCATAGGTAAATATAATCACGCGCAGTGGTAGAATGAAAAGCAGTGAATTGGCCCTAAAAACTTGCTTCTGCTTTAAACGTGTGCATGCATTCTGTTTGCAGCAAAGGCCTCTGCCGCTGGTAAATTAGTGCAGAGTGTGCTATCCCAGGCCAGCGTTAAGATAATTCCACAATGGTTGTTATTTTCTAGGTCAACAGATTAGAGCTCCCAGGTTTCACTAGCGAAGAATGAATACATGACCATTTTATAATTAGAAATCATTTATGAAATGCGATTTTGTAGTGGAGATGGCAAGAACCACAGCAGTTTCAAATTGCCCCATAGAACATTTTCCCTGTCCCCAATATTCAACATTTTGTGCAGCAGTATGTTGGTGGTTCAAGGCTATGATTGTGACATGGTGTGTAACCGTTCTCATGTGAATCGGGATGAGGTGACCAGGGCAGATTATTAATGTCCTGCTGGTTGTCCCATTTGTTTCAATCACATTGTTTTGTGTCGTGGGAATTGGGGGTGCATTGTGATGTCACAACACTGTAATTGAGGGTGGTATGGGAAGTGTACAGAAGGCATGGTATCAACAGTAAGACAGACACAAAGTGACCACAGTTCAAGGGTGTTTATTGAACTTTCACAAGGGTGTGAAAAATACCTATCTAAACCTAAATCTACAGATGGGAGCAAGCTACGACCATCAAATAATAATAATGCATTCCTAGTGGAGCCTTGACAAAACAAAACGGCCTATGCTAAAATCAGAATGATTGCCAATCATTATGGATAGTTTACAAATAGTGTGGGGTAATGTACATGAAAAGAAAGGAGTGTTCACAAAATGATGTCAGGATTCTTGGGGCGTTGGCCTCCCTTGCCCTCGTTTTCAGCACGGGGCAAGGTGGTTAACTCGAGCAAGGCACACACTCTGGCTTCTTCGACACGAGGATACAGTTCTATTTCCAACATCAGGGGCTTCTGTGCCCAAGTCTCTTTTGTCATCCAAGTATCTTGATTCAGAGGGCCTGATGTACAAAAATGAAGAGACACAGTTATTTTCTTCTTACAAGTATTCAACTCGAGTGCTTCACCCTGGATCCCCTCAGATGGGCTCAGATCCCAGTTATTTTACGCCCGTTACTGCAGATCCCCCCTCTTCCGAGCTCAGATCCCACTGTTTACAAAGTTCAGAGAATATTCGTTTTCTCGGGTGACTCACGATTTAGCCCGGATTTCCCTCAGCTGGGCTCAGATACTCCCACCTTTCCAATTAGTCTCCCTCAGCCGGGCTCGGACCGATTGTAGTTCACCTTGGTTTATCAAAGACTTTCAAATGTGCATGGGATTTAGCTTAACCCATTGGAGGACCACTTTAATACAAACTTCTGTTTTACAATACAGTTGCCATTCAGTTGGATACCTAACAGAGGCCTTACAAATGAGTACCCACGTGTCGCCAGAACACTCTTTATACAGTATCTTACTTTGCCTCCCAAAGTTCATTCACTCCTTTGGTTTCCAATTATATTTGCGCCGCTCATCACATGCGTTTCACACACTGTCCTCTTTGGATTTCTTCATACAATGTTGCTGCTTGCAACCTTGGTTCAAACACAAGCTGGTTTGGTATCAGTCTCCCCGACTCACCAGCTGTGTGGTCTTTACTTGTGCTGCTTTGTTGTAGAAGCCAAGGACAGTACCACAGCAGCAATCGCTCCTCCCTGCTTGGTTATCGACACAGGAGAGCCCCAGGTACCATTGATGCACAGTGTAGGTTTGTGCAGTTTTAGTTCCCGGTCTTATGCTTCTTACTTTCCAAGGTTCGCAAAAGTAACTGTCTTAAAGGTCAACGGCACTTCCCTCCTTCCCAACCCTTTTTTGTCTCGCCGTCTTTCTCCTTGTATTAAACTGCATTTTGGAACTGCTGTTTCCTTGTGTGCTTGTCCTCGTTCATAGCGTGCTTTAGTGGGCCACCATTTATCTGTGTGGGGAGGTGTGATGGAAGTCAGGTGTGTGTAATGATCAGTAATTGCCTGACCTTGCCTGACCATTGTATTGGGACATGTCAGGTATAAGGCTCTGGTGTTAGTCTGTTGCCGATCACAGTGAACTGTCCATAAGAAAGTGTTTTTGTTGGGAAAGGGGGGTTGAGTTCCTAGGTATCCTACCTGGTAGGATGGGGAAAAGGTGTTAGAGGAAAGCAGATACCATGTCTCACCATCCGGTGCCCCACTTCCACTCCCAAAGACCCCTCATCCAGCTAATCCTCTCACACTGGTCCACCCCCAGGAACTGGATCCAAAAGCGATGACCGTGTCCTGGCTACCTGGATGACAGATCCCCAGGGACTAGTGGTTGCGACACCTTCAGCTTTCTCACAGAAGGTACGTGGACCCAATGATTGAGCACAATGTATATGTTTATATAAGGGTCCAATCATTTCTGTGTGGGGACATTTGTTCATGTCTCACATTCGCAAATGCTAATTATTTTGCTTTCTATGAGAGTCTTTATTTTGGGGGTGGTTCTCTGACAGCGCCTTTTCGTGCAGTTCTGTTCCACGATCTGTTTGAATTTGCTGTCCATTCTGCTTATGGGGCCCTGAATAAAACTGTGTTACTTCTTGCACCGGCGTACACTCCTTTTTTACTACTTTTGTATATTTTTGGTGAGGCAACCCCGATACACTAGCATGGTTTTGTTAGTTGTGAGAGGCTTTAAAAACCCCATAAAGCCTCTCCACCTTTTCCAGCACTGTTTTTTAAGCAGTCTCTTATGCTTCCCCTGCAATTGCTGTGGCTAGGGGTATGGAAGTTTGTTTTTTCTGCTCTTGTGGTGAGTTCTGTGCTTTTCTGAGGTGTGGGTCTCTGCTGGGATGTGGTGAAGGTGTATATTTCATCTTAGTTGCAGTGTTTCTGTTTTCTCCTTTGTTTGATTCCGGACAGGTTTTTATTGTTTGTTCCCAGGGCTGCACAGAACAGAAGAAGTATCAGGAGTAAAGAGTGGCACTATTGCAAACATCCAAGCCACATTTGGGATTTTTGGGGACTGGCCCCAAACTCCCATTTCAAATATCTATGCCAGTACTGGCTCGGTCCTTTGTCCTAGTTAGCCTCCTGTCTCAGTTTGCGAAGTGTTCCTCTCCCCCACCTTAACATGTTCATGAAACTGACCCTGTCATAATTTCTATGTACACATTGTTGAAGAGATTTCTGTTGTTGTGAAAGAAAAGTGCCTTTGCGAATGATGACAGCTGGTGCAAGTAGTTGTAGGTGATGTGACCCCTTCGCCACTCATCTGTGCTGCCATACCCCAAGCTTTTCCTTTTTCACAGTTATTTCACTGTCCAGCCCTCTCCCAGCCATCTCATACAATAGGCTGTGCCCTGCATGGAACAGCTTGTATCTGCAGGTATCACAACCAGATGGCCTGCTCTGCACACATCAGGCGTGGTCCCTGCAATGATTTGAACACCTCTCTTTCTCACTCTGTCTCCCTCTCTTCTTATAGCCCAGGCACACAATCTCCACTCATTGGTGTTATCACTATCACAGGCATCATCATGGACATGGCATCACGGCAACCTCACACATATAAAATGAGGGGCAATCAGCACTACAACTGTGACTGCCACATGAAGAGTGATGTTCCTCTTCATGCACTCTCAACTACCTAACATACATCAAGCTATACCCCACACATTAAATGTATACCATATTCATGACTGAGACCTGTGTGGCATCCAGCTAACCCCACAGGCCATAGATTCTCTTCCACAATGCCTAGAGCTTACTTTAAAGAGACTGGCTGCAGAAGATGGTGAGAGGCATCCCCATAATTCACTATTGTTCATGGACATGCACCCTAATGGACCTAAACACCAGTGGGTCTTTGTTACTACTCTTCTGCAACATCCTGATTCCATGAGCAGACACAGCCAGCTTGAACACCATGTCTATCCCACCCAAGTACTGTCAATGTTCAGTTACAGACTTCATGGACCTGCTCACTATGATGTCTCTGAATCACCCCAACACCTTATTCTGAGGCATCGTGGATATTCCTGGCAATCCTGGTCAAAAGTGACTGAAAGAGATGTAAAGTGCATTGCCAACACTCTGAAACAGGCACAGTACACAATAGAGGAAACACATATGAAAGGCTATAACCCTTTCCTTAACATGTACACACTTCAAATAATCTGCCATGGGTGTCCAATCACACCATACCTGTTTGTGAATATAACTATTGACTTTCAAATTAGTATAAACAGAATCACAAATGAATCATATTAGTCTTCAGGAATGAGCAGGCAAAGGTTCCATTAAACATTGTGTGATGAAAGAGAGGATGAGCATCAAGCCCATGCAACCTAAAAGCACCCCCTGCCCCCTACATCACCTTCCCTTATACCCTCAATAATGTCTGGACCCTTATCTCTGAGACACCAGTCTAGGGAGGTTAGCTCAGCGGCAACGTGCTCGCCTTGGAAGCAAAACAGGTTCAATCCCGAGGCAGCGCTTAGAAACCTCTGGTTATTAAGCATGCTGTAAATAACTAATCATATCATATCATATTATACCAAACGTAGGGCTTCTGGCATATTAGTCCCCACTCCATTTAACAAAGGAAACCTCTGTTTGATGGCAAAAGACAGTTGACTCTTCTTCCTACTTCTTCATCCTTACGTGGCATAGTTCTTCAGGTTCATCTCAATAGATACCTTGATTTCCAACATTGTCCTCCTACAGTGAGGGGCAATGGTCCACAACCCCTGATATTCTTCCTGTTTCCAACAATGAGTCCCATTGTCTTTACCGGACAGAATCAGATGGTTCCAAACATGGTCGCCCTAAGGCTTCCACCTAATAATCCACACAGTTCCCAAATCATTATCTCAGCAGTTTTCTCTGATGCATGCAAAGTTCGACTTAATCATGCATAGGCACTATCCAGGGCCAATTGTGCAGGCTAAACATCTCAACAAAGTCTGCTAAAAAAAATAAAGCAGAATTATAAATGTTAGGGCACATCGAAAATAGGCATGGCATAGACATCTGAAAAGGGGATGTTTGCCCCATAACCCCTCACACTTATCTCATTCGCCATCCCCACACCACAATCGTACCCATTATGATGTCATCCTGACTTAATAAATGATAGTTATGAGGATATGAGGAGGTTCTACTTTCACAGAACCCCTTTTGTTCTTTCGGTACAACTCATTTCACATACATGTTTGTAATCCTACACCTACTTTTATTCATGATTATCCTCTTTTTATTATGGAAATGAGTACTGTCTTATGTGTATTCATATGTTTATCATATTTTCTCATTACAACAGCATCTTTTATATTTTCTCTTTAGTTTGTTGATTAATTAACATGTAAGTGTTTGTGTCTCCTTCTGAACGTCCAACAGTGGAAAAGATGGGTACAGCTCAGGGGACGAGCCAAGGGAAGCTGACGTGTGGGAGTTGCATTGATCACTACTTTCCGGTTTCTATTACAACATCTACCTATTACCTACCAACATTATCTGACCACGTGCAAGCTTATTTAAACTGGGGTGTCTGTAGTGGCCACAGCTTCTATGCTAAGCCAATTCAAACCACAAATCAGAGATTTTGTCTGGGGCAGAGGTGAGGTATTGTGCTTGACTGCCAGGTAGTCTAACTTCCCACACTGTCCGCTGTGTTATTCAGTCCGTTATAACCTGCCTATAGACCAGGCAGCATTCAGCTATCTGGGGCCCACAATCCTTTATTAGGCTCTTAGCCAGGTCTAGCATAGGTCAAGGGAGGGAGTGAGCACAAGCTCCAGGTGAAGAATGCAGTTTCCAGGATGCTAAGCAATGGGAGTGGCCTGGGATGTGGCTTATATAACCAGGTCTTTAAAATAGCCACTGGAAATTCTCAGATTCTTCATGATTATGTGACTTCTTGAGGGTTATTGTCTAGATCTCCTCATCATCCAGGCATGCACCAAGTGCCCACATTTACTCCTGCCTGGGACACATGGTGGGTCGGAGGGGCAGAAAAATAGGGGTTTTGGTGGCCAGTCCAGCTTCAAAGGTATGTGTGTGGGTGCAGGGCATGACACAGTCATTCCATTGTGCCATTGCCTACTTTAGCCATGTTACAAATGCACCCTATTAATGTGGAGTCAATTTACCGTTCAGTTCCACCAATGTGTGTCTGAGTGCTCCTAGGTACTGTCATGATCTCTGCTTCCAAAAGGTCAGGGTTTTCCCAACTCCCTTGGAAGCAGATCCATAACCCAGGTTCTGAGGGCCAACCAGTCCCAATTGGGACCTTTTGGACCCAGTCCTGGCGCCAGTGGCACCAGGCTCATAAATGTGCCCAGTCCCAGCGCTGGAAGCGCCGGGCTCATGATGCTTGGGTGGACTTACCTGCAGCAGACCATGCTGCTTACTTGCCTGTCAGCTGAGCCTCTGATCCTCTTCTGTTTGGAACTACTTTTCCTGTTGGGTGGGGCAGGAGCCACTCCCTAGATTCAGAACACTGAAACTCTTCTGGAAAGCAGGAACTCTTTTCTTACCTAGGCGTGGCTGTGGAAGGAGACACCTAAGCACTACAGGAGGCTATTTAAACCACACCCGGTGGATGAATCTTGCTTTGCGTTATTCTGCATCCTCTGCAGCAGAACGCTCATCGTGTCTTCTGCATCGGATCCTGGGCCTAAGGAAAAAGGCTTACCATCCTGAATCCAGTCTTCAGCAACACCTATAAAGACAAGAAAGAACAGGTTAGCATTCCGGCATCTGAAAGACAAAGGCTTACCTACTCTTCGTGCGCTCCGGAGGTCTTCACACTGCATTCCGGCATCTGAAAGACAAAAGCTTACCGACTCTTCGCACGCTCCGGAGGCCTTCGGCGCTGCATCCTGCATCTGAAAGACAAAACAAGGTGCGTTTAAAGACATTGGGGAACTTTGATACTCACGTGCCATTACTCCTTTCCACATCAACCCCAGTGGGTATTCCGGCACCCTGCAGCCGCTCCGAACTCGTACCTGCAAAATAAAAGACAGTTAGAGCGCATCGTGAAGCAGGCAACAAGCGCTTACTTACGTGCTTCCAAGCGCTTCTATTCATCATACGGACTCCATCTTCAACTCACTTCAGCCCGTCATCCGCCATCGCCGGAACCTGCAAAACAAGAGACATCATTGCTAAAGACTTTAAAGACAATAGAATTACTCGAAACTTACCGTTCGTGCAGTAAACGACGGACAGCAGTCCTCTGAAGTCAAGAGGCCTGCGCTACCGATCCAGTGAAGAAACTGGTTACAGCACCCTGCCCCGAGGCAGATGGAGAGCTCGGCATTCACTTACCTAAGGTGAGAGCGTTAACCTTTGGGGCTCTACAGGAGAGCAAAAAAGGGAAGAGATAGGGACACCCCAATAACCCCAGTTCATTAATCCCATATTTTCTGTCTGCAGACATCTTACTCTTGAAGTCAGGCATACAGTGCACAGAGGTCCAGCCCAAAGAGCCAACCGGGTGCTACACATCACCTTTGAAGATACGGTAGTCGCCCAGTCAAGACCGGCGCCTCTGCGAGAATCAGGTGAGCGTTACAGAACGCAAAGCCTACCGCAAAACTCTCGCCCAGGCGCTATGGAAACCTCGGATACTGACCATCTAGCCCGGTTACTTGGGGAACTAAAGGCAGAAGTGCATGCAGCTCGTCAGGAAACGAATGCTCTAAGAAGGGAACTAATTATTTCCAAGGAGAGAACAGACGGTCTTGCTAGACAATTGCTACAGTCACAAGCCGGACACACCCCGTTACCCGCATCAGGGGCAAATCTTCCTTCAACATCCTCTATGAATCCAGTGCAGATCAACCTACCTGGGAATGTACCTCTGGCTCCGCCCAAACTATTTTCTGGTGACCCAAAGAGGTTTGCAGTATTTATCAATCAGTGCCGGTTGCACTTCTTATGCCGGCCAGCAGCCTTTCCAACTGATCAAGCTAAAGTAGCTTTTGTACTTTCGTACCTTAGTGGCAATGCGGCAGACTGGTCGATCCCTCTAGTTAATCAAGATGATCCGGTTCTCCATGATTTTCAAGCCTTTCAGCTTAGTATGGAAAAACTGTTCGCAAGACATTCACAGGGGCAGGCCTTGGACAATGAGCTTCTTTCGTTGCGACAGGGTAATCAAGACCTTTTGGCTTATATTGCATCTTTCAATAGACTAATAGTGGAAACTCAATGGCCTGAGGACAAAAGGATTACGCTGTTTTACAGAGGTCTACGTGGAGAGCTCAAAGACGTTTTAGCCCAAGTAGTGAATCCCCCACAAGACTGTTCGGATTATATAGACTTGGTCGTTCAAATAGATCATAGACTGCAGAACAGGAAGGCCGACCGTTCCAAGTTTGATGCTCGAGTATTTTCCAAACCACCAATTCCTTCCAAAGGAGTAGACTCCGGGTAACCCATGCAAATCGGGGGTCTGAAAGGTCCTCTAACACAAAAGGAGCAGGAAAGGAGAAAACAGTTGCAATTATGCCTATATTGCGGAAACTCAGGGCACTTTCTTCGAGACTGTCCGGTGAAACCTGCCAAGAAGGCAGTAGGAGCTGCAGTTACCAAAGTTACAAACTCTGAGCAGGGAAACAACCTCGCCCGACAAGAATAGAGGTCCTCTTGCCGAGCGTGAAAACCAGTTCCGTGACCTCGCATTTCGTGATACCTATGGTCCTCATTAGCCCTGATAATCCGGATCGATTACATGCAATTGAAGCTTACGTCGACAGCGGTGCCATCGGCAATTATGTGGATCATGAAATGGTTTTGAGGATGAATCTAACTCTTTGTCCCAAGGCTGTAAAGGACGTCATTACTACAGTGGATGGTACGGAGATAGCCTCCGGGCCAGTAACGCATACCACTCAAGAGGTGACGCTAGTAAGTCAAGATGGACACCATGAGAAGATTGTGTTCGATGTGATCAAGGCCCCTCAGTTTCAGATTATTCTAGGAATACCTTGGTTAGAGAAACACAATCCTCCGATCGTTTGGCGAGCAAGCACTGTCCAGTTTCCAGAATGTGTCTCTACTTGTCACCCTCCACCTGGTGTTGCACTGGCAGCAATTTCTTCAGAGACTCCCCAGTTACCTCCCGAATACCTTGAATACCAAGATGTTTTCCGGAAGGATCAGGCTAACGCTCTACCTCCTCATAGGTCTTATGACTGCCAGATAGACCTGATACCTGGATCTACTCCTCCTTGTAGTAGAATTTATGCCCTCACCGAGCCTGAGAACCTTCACCTTCGACAATACCTGGATCAATACCTGGCGAATGGGTTTATTCGTCCTTCCAAGTCCCCTGCTTCTTCAGCTTTGTTCTTCGTTCCAAAAAAGGAAGGAGACCTTAGAACTTGTATCGATTATCGCTCCCTGAACCAGATCACCGTTAAGAATAGATATCCGTTACCTTTGATCCCTGAACTCCTGGACCAAGTCAGAAAAGCATGCATATATACAAAGCTGGATCTTAGAGGAGCTTACCACTTGGTACGAGTAAAAGAGGGCGATGAATGGAAGACTGCCTTCCGCACCAAGTATGGGCTATTTGAATATCAGGTCATGCCCTTCGGACTTTGCAATGCCCCGGCCGCCTTTCAATATTTTATGAACGATGTCCTCAGAGAGCTCATAGATGTGTGTGTTGTTGTTTACATTGACGACATCCTCGTTTATTCTTCATCGGAATCTGAACATCGGAAACACGTGAAAATGGTCCTCGAAAGATTGCGTCAACACAAACTTTTCGCTAAGTTGGAAAAATGTGTTTTCAACGTGACTGAAGTTGAATTCTTGGGATTCATATTATCACCTGGCGGAGTACGTATGGATTCAAAGAAGGTCGATGCAGTTCTCAAATGGCCATCACCATCCTCCGTAAAAGGTGTGCAAAGCATGTTAGGCTTCGCTAACTTTTACCGCAGGTTTATCCCCGAATTCTCTCGAATAGTCCAGCCCATCACTGCCTTGTTAAAGAAAAACAAACGTTTTGAATGGTCTACCGAGGCGGAACAAGCTTTCCAGGATTTGAAGACAAAATTTATCTCTGCACCAATCTTAAAACACCCTCGCCCCGAACTCCCCTACATCGTGGAAACTGATGCTTCAAGCCTTGCCATGGGGGCAGTTCTATCACAAAAGGACCCGGTAACCAATCAGTTGCATCCCGTGGCATTTTGGTCCCGCAAATTCTCGCCTCCTGAAATCAATTACACGATTACTGACAAGGAACTTCTGGCTATCAAGTCTGCCTTTAAGGCTTGGCGGCATTATCTGCTGGGGGCCCCACACACCGTTACTGTGATTACGGATCACCGAAACCTGCAATATTTGAAAACCGCAAAAGCCCAATCCTCTAGACAACTCCGTTGGGCATTATTCTTTGCCGAGTTTGACTTCATAATTACCTATCGACCTGGTACAAAGAACGGTAAAGCTGATGCCCTTTCTCGGATGGGAGTGGAAGAACACTTGATCAACCCTAAACCTGTACCAATCATTCCCGAACAAAGAATTCTGGGTGTAATCGCCACAGAATCCATAGAGGAAGTTAAGGATAAAGCCAGGCAACTTGTAACTCCAGCAGACATACAGAATTGGCATCTGCAGGGAAAGGACTTTGCAGTAAAGGACAACTTATTGTATTTCCAAGAACGATTATACCTACCCAGCACAGATTTACAGAAAAAAGTAATCTCCTGTTATCACGATTCTTTAATGGAAGGTCATCCCGGTATGGCCAAGACCTCAGAAAAGATCAAGCGCTACTTCTGGTGGCCGTCTTGGAAAAAAGATATTAGAGACTTTATAATGTCTTGTGGAGTATGCGCCCAAAACAAGAGTCAAAAGGAAAGACCAGCAGGCCTCTTATGCCCTATTGACATCCCACCTCGCCCTTGGCATACGCTTTCTATGGACTTCATCACCGATCTACCTCCATGCTCCGGATACAATACGATTCTAGTAATCGTGGACTTATTCTCCAAGATGGCGCATTTCATTCCGCTCAAAGGCTTGCCAACAGCAGCAACTCTGGCCCGAGAATTTCTCGAAAACATCGTCCGACTACACGGTTTTCCTTCGGTTCTAATTTCGGATCGAGGTAGTCAATTTATTTCTCATTTTTGGCGAAGTTGCTGTCGGTCAGCTCAAATTGATGTGAGACTATCGACCAGTCACCACCCTCAGACCGACGGACAAACCGAGAGGACCAATCAAACCCTGGAACAGTATTTACGCTGCATGCTGCAACAAACTGAAAAAACTTGGAAAGACATCCTTTGGATAGCCGAATATGCCTCCAATAACTCTGTCCATTCGGGAACTGGGAAAACACCGTTTTTTCTTTTGTACGGCAGTCACCCTCGAACCTCGGAGTTGGATCCCCTCCAAGATCTTGAAACACCAGCAGTAGACTACCTGCATTCTACAATCACCCAAGCCTTTAAGGAAGCTGTTTCTCACCTTCAAAGGGCTAAAGAACAATACAAGAAAGGAGCAGATCAACATCGGAAGGAAGCCCCTCAATATCAAGTAGGGGACCAAGTCTGGTTATCCACCAAATATCTACCTCTAAAAGGGCCACGCACATTCAACCCAAGATACCTTGGTCCCTATTCCATCACTACCATAATAAACCCAGTAGCGGTCAAGTTGGACTTGCCCCCTCACATGAAGATACATCCGGTCTTCCACGTCTCTCTATTAAAACCCGTGCATCCTCAAACCCGACTAACTAAATCTCCAAAACCCATCCTAGTTGATGGAGAACTCGAGTTTGAAGTCAAAAGCATTCTGGACTCCAAGATCTCCAAATCTAAACTATTTTACCTAATTGACTGGAAAGGCTACGGCCCCCAAGAGAGATCCTGGGAACCTGCTGAATATGTCCACGCTCCTCGCCTAATCAAAAGATTTCACCGAACATTTCCTGACAAGCCAAAACCCCCGGAGAAGCCCGGTTTGGGAGGGGCCTTGAGGGGAGGTACTGTCATGATCTCTGCTTCCAAAAGGTCAGGGTTTTCCCAACTCCCTTGGAAGCAGATCCATAACCCAGGTTCCGAGGGCCAACCAGTCCCAATTGGGACCTTTTGGACCCATTCCTGGCGCCAGTGGCACCAGGCTCATAAATGTGCCCAGTCCCAGCGCTGGAAGCGCCGGGCTCATGATGCTTGGGTGGACTTACCTGCAGCAGACCATGCTGCTTACTTGCCTGCCAGCTGAGCCTCTGATCCTCTTCTGTTTGGAACTACTTTTCCTGTTGGGTGGGGCAGGAGCCACTCCCTAGATTCAGAACACTGGAACTCTTCTGGAAAGCAGGAACTCTTTTCTTACCTAGGCGTGGCTGTGGAAGGAGACACCTAAGCACTACAGGAGGCTATTTAAACCACACCCGGTGGATGAATCTTGCTTTGCGTTATTCTGCATCCTCTGCAGCAGAACGCTCATTGTGTCTTCTGCATCGGATCCTGGGCCTAAGGAAAAAGGCTTACCATCCTGAATCCAGTCTTCAGCAACACCTATAAAGACAAGAAAGAACAGGTTAGCATTCCGGCATCTGAAAGACAAAGGCTTACCTACTCTTCGTGCGCTCCGGAGGTCTTCACACTGCATTCCGGCATCTGAAAGACAAAAGCTTACCGACTCTTCGCACGCTCCGGAGGCCTTCGGCGCTGCATCCTGCATCTGAAAGACAAAACAAGGTGCGTTTAAAGACATTGGGGAACTTTGATACTCACGTGCCATTACTCCTTTCCACATCAACCCCAGTGGGTATTCCGGCACCCTGCAGCCGCTCCGAATTCGTACCTGCAAAATAAAAGACAGTTAGAGCGCATCGTGAAGCAGGCAACAAGCGCTTACTTACGTGCTTCCAAGTGCTTCTATTCATCATACGGACTCCATCTTCAACTCACTTCAGCCCGTCATCCACCATCGCCGGAACCTGCAAAACAAGAGACATCATTGCTAAAGACTTTAAAGACAATAGAATTACTCGAAACTTACCGTTTGTGCAGTAAACGACGGACAGCAGTCCTCTGAAGTCAAGAGGCCTGCGCTACCGATCCAGTGAAGAAACTGGTTACAGCACCCTGCCCCGAGGCAGATGGAGAGCTCGGCATTCACTTACCTAAGGTGAGAGCGTTAACCTTTGGGGGTCTACAGGAGAGCAAAAAAGGGAAGAGATAGGGACACCCCAATAACCCCAGTTCATTAATCCCATATTTTCTGTCTGCAGACATCTTACTCTTGAGAGTCAGGCATACAGTGCACAGAGGTCCAGCCCAAAGAGCCAACCGGGTGCTACACATCACCTTTGAAGATACGGTAGTCGCCCAGTCAAGACCGGCGCCTCTGCGAGAATCAGGTGAGCGTTACAGGTACTCCAAGGTAAATGTTCCTTCAGTTGGAAACTGGGTGTGTCTATTCTGTCATGTCAATTAAAGTTACAAATCCAAAAAGTCACTATTAAAATGAGTGAAATTATAATGAGCAGGTGACCCCTTTGGGGGTTAATACTGTTCCTTGCCCATCTCTTTCCCTAACTTTCACCACTGACTCAATTTTCCAAGTTGTCCCTATTACCCAGGTTCCCCTGTACTAGTCGCTCTCGGGCTTCACTCCTTCATGGTCCTGAAATGGAAAAGGGTTATCAATCAGGGACACTGCAAGTGGTCTGGACAAAGATATATGGCACTCAACCTGCACTCATCCATGTGTTCCTAACTAATAGGGCTTCAGTGTTTGAATTCCCAATACCTTTTGAATTCACCACATCTGCATTCTGCCAAGGACAAGCCTATACCAACCCACAGAACATATCTAAAACAGCAAGTAAATACTGCCAATTGTTACAATGTGGTAATTGCAAAATGTAAATTTGGGGCTCTCAAAAGGGCCATAAAGAGATTGATGATCTCCCAGAGTGGTGAGCACAACTTTCCCTACATTATTTTGTAGCCAAACAATACACCGTTGGAAATTTTCTTGAGTCATCTTAGGAAATGCAGGTCCAAACCAAGAGGAATGATTCATAATCATACTGTCTTGTAATATGTGTGTTTCACCATGATTAGAATCAGACAAGATTATCTTTTTGAATGGAAAGAGCTGTCACTGGGCTAACTCTTCTAGAGATTTATATAGAGGCTGATCAGTTCTGGCTTTAACTACAATAATATTGGTTTCTTCACATTCTGACAGCGCAGTCAGGCTTTTTGATCTGCAAAACCATTACCACAACTAATTGGGTCACCTAGAGACTGATGTACAGTGCACTTAATAATACATTTCTTCTCAGGAAACATAACATTTATATGATAACTATGCTTAATAGGGTTGGCTGTAGGTGTAAAAAAATAATCCTCGCTGTTTCCAGAATTGGCGAAAGTCTTGGCCCGCTCAAAAAGCCTTCTGCGAAGCAGTATGGATATTACCTGACTGCCAGGAAGCTAAACAACAAACTGTAGTAAGGGCCTCCAATTCTGCAACTTGTGCTGAGGTACCTAGAGTAACCTTCAAATTCTATTACTTCCCTAGGGACACACAGTGCGTACCCCAACACCAATCTCCCATTCTGATTTCTGTAAGAAGATCTGTCAAAGAAAGGCACAAATCCAGTTCTGATAAGTGCATATCTGTGTGGTCATTATGAGGCATCAACAAACAATATGTGATGGCTGCACAGTCATGGGGGAGATATCATGATGCTCCCCATCTTGGAGCATAGGGAGCAAGGAGGTAGGGTTCAATGCATGGACCCTAACACAATGTTTTCACTTTGATCTGCAGCATAGGCTGCGACTGCCACCGATCTTAGACATGGTGGCAACCATGCTGCTACAGGATTCAGTTCCTTGCTGCAATTGTTGTAATTGGTCCATAATTAATCCCATGTTTCTTGGTGAGATCTGCTAAGGTAAACCCATCCTTCTAATTGCAGTACAAAGAAGACCCCTTTTATTCTAATATGAGAAGCCCAAAGTTGGTACTTCAGCCAAATATTTGTTAATCCATTTAAAATATTCCTCCATGTCCGGAGTCCATGGCAACAGTTCTACCATAGTAATCTGTGTAAATTGCTGTAGGGGGTTTAACTATCTTGGCATACCATAACATCTAGTATTAACCTACTACCCCTAAGAGAGCTCTCAATCCAGTGACAGTATGAGCTTTAGATATCTTACAAACAGTCCCTTTTCAGGAAGATGATATCAGCAGATAACCCCCACTACATCATGTCCCAGAAAGTGGACCCTTGGCATACATAATTGTAGCATGTGTTCAACAGTGTTGTTCCCTTTATTAGCTAGGCCAGTGAACAATAATTTGATTTCCTGTTTAAAGGCCTCATAGGAAGGTGATGCAATCAAAAAGTCATCTACATATTAGACCAACACTTAATTCACAGGCATCTTTATATAATGCAAACCTCTCATTTCAACGTTTGTGAAAAGAAGACAGGGAACTTGTGTAACCCTGGGGCAGCCTTGTCCAGGTATAATGCACTCCTTTATGAGAAAAAACATGCAGGTACTGACTGTTCTTGTGTACAGTGACTGAAAGGCACGCTGAACAAAGCTCGAATACTGTAAAGTGAGTTGCACCTGAAGGGTTTCATGAAAGGATAGTGGAAGAGTGTTGGTAACAGGAAAGGACAAAATGATGTCTGCATTAACAGCTCTAAAACCTTAAACAAAATGATATGAAATTTTTCCTGGCTTTTTCACAGATAAAATAGGGGTGCTACAGGGGCTGATAGTAACCACTATAATGCCTTGATCTAACAGTGGTTCGATGACTGGTGTGATACCTTATTGTTATTTTGGTTTCAGGAGGTACTGAGGTATATGTGGTAGTTTCTTAAATGGGTGCACTATAATCTGAACAGGTTCAGTCACATGGATATATGCTACATCATTATCATGAGCAGACCATAAGGAAATATGGATATCATTGATTAAAGCCTTCAGATCATCTGGTCAGCTCTCCTCCCATTCTGTTGTCTTCCTTTCTTTCTGTACTTGGAGAGAAGCAAGAACCTTTTCTGTGTTAGAGGAGGGAACACTAAGGAATAGCCCATTGGTGTACACTAAATTGTACATCTAAGTTTATATAAACAATCTCTACCTAACAGGTCCACTAGTTCAGTAGTACTCAAAAGAAAGGCATGTTGGTGATTAATAGGACCCACAGTTATAGCAAGCGGCTTTGTGTCTGGGCATGTGATAGAGGTGTTTGATATACCCACAGTCTTTACTGTTTCTCTGTATAGGTGAACATCAGAAAAGAAGTCAATAAGTAATCCTTTCCTATTAGCAGATTTTCTCTACCAAAAACATCACAGGTATTGCTTCCACATGACAATGAACATAAGGAGCATCTTGTTCTATAGGAATCAACTGGTTTTCTAAGAGTTACCTCTCATTGAATAGTCAAAAAGGATCTTAATCATTTAAAGTGTATTTGGAGGTTGAGGTGTGAAGATGGTGACACCTGGCTTAGGAAAAGGAGGTGGCATTCTTTTAACCTGATATGGAAAAGTGGATACTCCCACATGCGGAAGAGTCTGTGTTCAAATCTGTCCCACATTATTCAGAAGATATGATCTCTGAGGTCGGTAGCTACATTCATACTTCCAGTGTCCTGTTTGCTTGCAGTAATTACCAACAAATGGGTTTTTATAAGGGTCTGATACTATCTCTGCAAATTACCCCTTGCTCCAGATTGTTGTTGATCAGTAGATGTGCCACACTGCCTTCGGGAATGGGTTGTTTCCACTGTCCTTGCTAATAATTAGGTGAAGGTTAGCCTGCTGGTTGATCCCCCCCTCTGTATCATGCTCCATTGGAGGGCCACCCCACCCCTGGGTCTGGCTTCCCGTTCCATATGTGCATCTGGCATCTGTCCCTGCACCTGCAGACTCTGCATCTGCAGAATCATCAGCTTACATTCAAAGGATTCCTTTTTCTGTTCTTGGCACATTACACAATGATTCACAACTGCCACCAGCTCTACTAGTGGCTTGATCTGCGTCCAATACATACATTCTTGAGCTGAGTTTGAACCTTTAGCACAAGTCCTGCAATGAAGGAATTCACTATAGCTTCCTAAACTGGTTCATTGGGTTTGGTTATACCTGAATGTTGAGTGGACACTATCGTCAATCTGTCTAAATAATTTCTGGAGAGTCTCACTTATTCTGTTTAGAGTTTCCAATCTTGTTCCAATCGGTTTTCTGGGGACAGACCTCAGGGCCTAGGAGTATTATCCTCTCTCTCACCTGGACTATTAGATGCACTGAACCCGGCCATCAGCTTGTTATATCAATCTCTGTTGCACTTCTGTTGGTATTATCACCCTCGCGAGCAGATTCATACCTGCCTAAGAGGGATTGTAACATCAGAGGACCATCTCTAGTTCTTATACAAATCACTGCAATTCCTCCTTAACATTAGGGATTTTCTGCCGGATTTAACAAATTACTCAGAGTCAAGGTTAATTGTACAGTAACTAGCCAGGTCTGCTGATGTTCTCCTTTTTCCTCCTTGTTACCTGCAGCACTTGCCTCAATGGAACTTGAAAGGCCTGTGGGTCTCTGCTGTATACAGTCTCTCCCATAGTCACTGATGGACTATAAGAGGGAGGTACATCAACCAACATATGTCGTGCAGATCCACAGCAATAGGGGTTGCACAGGTGCAGAGGTTTGCCCCAATTGTGGTATCTGTAGTTGAGCCGCCTCCAACTCAGGCAGTCATTGTGTAGCTGTGTCTGCCCCGTCCTTATCACAGCCCTCATGCTGTGGAACAAATTGAACAATATCTCCAAATGACTTATCATCCTGTTCCTACTGTTCTTCATCAGTCTTCCTCACCTCTTTCCCCTTCTCTTGCATTATCTTAAAACACAAATGAAAACTCCAATCTGTGGTTCTTGACCTCACATTTTTTATTTTCCCTCACACCATGTTGTTTACCTCCATGAACCCTGTAACCTTGCAGTCTGTAATGCCTTACTTTGTTTTCAGCTGGGACGTTGTGGATAAAACAATCCAACAACTTCACCCGTCTCCTCATTCCCTCGATGGTACAGGGGAATCAGAGCCCAATAAAGGGGAGAAATACTGGAACCTTGTGCCTGTGCCATCAGCTGTCGTGTCTTCAGGGGAAGAGAACCTTTAGTCTTTGGCCAAACCCAGGCCCACCCTACTATTCCCCTTCTTCTTACCTGAAGATGTGGCAACCATGACCCACAACCATCCCAGGGTAGTTACTTCACTGCCACACCTGCAGCAGTCCATCTACTCCAGGCTTTGAGTACAGAGTTCCAGGTTTCATGGTTGCTTCACCAAGATAGCGAGTTCCGGAGCGTTTTCTCCTTAGTTAATGCATTTTGCTCCTTAGTGGTTCTGATTACCGTTTGCGGCGAGGTTCAGTTCCAAGTTGCTTCAGCAGGATACTTAAAATACACTGATTGCCCTGTAGTGGTTTTGGCTTTTTGCCAACCCTGTCTTTTCCTCTTCTGCTTGACATGTTCCGAGCTGTGAGCCAGGGTAAGATGGAACAGCTGTAAGTAGCCGGAGAAGGATTGTTCAAGTTAAGTCTATGATGAGTGGGCAGCATAAATAGAGCGCTCACCTGTTAATGCTAATGTTTCTTTTTTCAGCAGCAGCAGGCCTGTGAGGCAAAGCAGAGACCATGGATATGGACCAGTGGGGGATCCACACCTTTTTTGGTAAGTGCAGGCCAGGCAGAGGTGGAGCAAGGGAGCAAGTGCAAGCTCTAGTTAAGGAATATGGTTTCCAGGATGCTAAGCAATGGGTGTGGCCGGGGTGTGGTTTATTTGTCTCAGGAGGATAGCTCAGTGGCAATGTGCTCGCCTTGGAAGCAAGACGACCCAGAGCAACAGAGGTTCAATCCCCGGGTCCGTGCTTAGAAACCTCAGGTTATAGAGCGCGTTATAAATAACCTATCATAACCTATCATATCATAGTCAGGTCTTCAAAAGGGCCACTGGAATTTCTGAGATTCTTCGTGATTAAGTGACTTCTTGGGGGTTGTGGTCTAGAGCTCCTCATCCCCCTG
Source organism: Ambystoma mexicanum (assembly GCF_040938575.1). Lineage (NCBI taxonomy): Eukaryota > Metazoa > Chordata > Amphibia > Caudata > Ambystomatidae > Ambystoma > Ambystoma mexicanum. Next base: position 1,341,486,278 of record NC_090929.1, on the reverse strand, counting down.
CTTTGGACCGATGGTGGTTCAGAGGGACAGAAAATCGGGATCCCGGTTGGGAGTCCAGTTGCAAAGGGATGTGTTTGTGCAGGGCATGACACAGTCATTCCATCTTGCCATTGCCTACTCTAGCCATGTTACCGCTCTGTTCCACCAATGCTTGTCTGAGTCCTCCCAGGTTCTACAAGGTAAATGCTCCTTCAGTTGGAAACTGGGTGTGTCTATTCTGTCATGTCAATTAAAGACAAAATCAAACAAGTCACTATTAAAATGAGTGAAATTGACAGGGTGACAACTTTGGAGGTTACTACACCTGTTTAGACGGTTCCTTGCCCGTCTTGTTCCCTAACTTTCACCACTGACTCGGTTTTCCAAGTTTCCCCCATTACCCAGAATCCCCTGTACCAGTCACTCCTTCATGGTCCTGAGATGGAAAAGGGTTATCAATCAGAGACACCGCAGAGCAGTCTTCGCAAGGATATAGGGCTCTCAACCTACACTCACCATCTGCTCCTAATTAATAGGGCTTCAGTGTTTGAATTCCAAATAACTTTTATTAACTTTTCATTCCCTATTCTAAAACAGCGTTGAAAATACGGATTTACAGATACCTTCTCTTTTTGAAACCTGAGTGCACTCAGTCAGGATAAAAACATGTAAAAATTAGCCGTAAGCCATATTCACCACACGCAGTATTTTACCACATCCATTCCACATCCATAAAAGAGCAGAAATAATAAACAATTCACTGCAATAAAACAAGGAAACATAATAACTGGCATAAACCCAAAATAGGTGTCCAGTTTGCCTTTCTATTCCCATACTTAAGCAAGCTCACCAGCCCAGGTATCCATCATGACACCACACCTTCAGAGTTTTTAACAAGGCCTCTTACCTTATTCTTGATATGTTCTGGAGGTCTTCGTGAGGAGAGACATAAAGAGATGTGGCCTACTGCCCCCTCGCCCCAATTATCAAACTGACCAACCTCTCTTTCAGAACACCAGAATACAAGGCAAATGGCAGTATAGCATGGTATAAGGGCCAATAACATACCACAATTGATTTTGTCGTCATCCTCTCCTCTTGCACCCTGTCTGTTCCTCCATCATACCTTACAGATTGCATTACTTAGCAAACCAGACACCTACAATGATTAAGTAATACTTGGCCATCAGTTGCGTGTGATTATTTGTGCATTTTATGCAGCATGTATTTAAAAGGTTTCATAAAAGTGATCCTGCAAAGTTCTAACCTGCGCTGTCTGGAAGTATTTTGGTGATTGCAACATGTTTATGCAAAACTCTCTGCATTGTCCACAAAGCCTTCTGGGGCCTGGGGCCTCAATACCTTTAAATCTCTCTTCCTAAATATCTTACTTCTCAAGCTCTTCGCTCATCCACCTCCAACTCCCTCAGGGTCAGGCGCTTCTCCAAGCAACGAGTTGGTGGTATATCTCTTTTTTTCAGCTGGGGCCTCCCTCTGGAACAGCCTCCCTGCCTCCCTGAAACTTGAGGAGAACCATCTCCAGTTCCGGAAGCATCTCAAAACCCTTCTCGTTGCTTCTGCTTTTTCTCCTTCTCTCCCCTGCTGACCGCCTGGTTGAAACTGAAACTGCACCGGTTACCTGGTCACCCTCTGATCTCAGGCCGAGGTCCCTCCCCCACCAGTCTCACACACCTGCACTGCCTGCCTGGCAACCCCCACACTTGGAGACTGTTTCTGTAACCCAACAGTCCCACTACCAGCTCTTACACCTGATTTCTGCACTTACTTCTGCACTGTCACTTGATCACCGTTACTTACTTATTGTTATTATTATATTCCCATGTGCTGCACTCTCCCTTCCCCCTCCCCCCTGCACTTTTCCCTTCCCCCATCCCATGCACTTGAGCGATCTGAATGACACTTGGCCTAGTAGGATCGTTGTCTGTCCTCCCTTCGTTCCCCCTCCCTTGCCTTGTTGCGCCTTGAAACACTTGTGTATAGGCGCGTTACAAATGCCATATCATATCCTATCATACCATTTGACTGCTGAAGAATAAGGCCACTTAAATGATTCCTTCTAAAGCCAAAACCAAAAACTAGAGCATGTCCAGGAGGAGAGGCATGTGGAGGATTTACCTAATGCATTACGAGTGCTTATATTATGAACGAAATTAATTATACACTAATGAAATCCACTTTTCAATCACTACTAAATAATGCGCACTGTAAAATGTATTTGGGTATCACAATCAGGTTGTTATTCTGTTGTTAAAATTGAAAATGACTTTCAAAGCATGTATGGTCAATACTCTTTGAAAGCAAGCCCCTTATGATTTCCTGTGAAACTAATCTCGGCGTCAATGGGAAGGAACACAACACTTGTGCAGGTTTACAGTGGACCTTAATGTAAGAAACTGGCGTGTTTAGTCACAGATTTGCTCCCTCCAGGATGAACACTCCTTATTCAACCTTTCAATGTCAGGTATCATTTTTGAAAGTGCTTGACCTGGAAGCGGGCAGCGAAAATTGTGGTGACTGTTAATGGCAGTTTTATTGGACACTCTGCTTATAGTTCACATTCAGAGGTCTGAATCTAATTGATCTCTCTACCCTACAAGAGGCGCCGTGCAATGAGCTGGCTGGAGCTCCACATTATAGCCCTAAAGAAATAATAATGATGTCACCTTGAGATGCGAAGATCGCCGAATGGTAATACACTCCCAGCTCCTTTCTACCAATTGAGATGACCTCTCCAGTACTAAATCTTAACAGTCTCAGCATTATTTCTGAATAATTCATGCTAGCCTTTTCCTCAATACAAAATCAAGGAAAATGAATGCATCATACAAAAGCACCTCCACAGATATTTTGGCAAATATATAAAATAAAAGATGGCGTGTGAAAGAAAAGTGAAGCTGCGGGTCTCAAAAAGATTGATACATAAGTGAAAAATGCAGCAGAGGAAAAGACATTTCTCGTTCGTGTACATTATGAATCTCATAATATGGCTAATTGAATGCAGTGTTTCCATTCACTGCACAAAATACTGTTTTCAAACACTCAAACATGGCTTTTTAATTAATCGGACCGCGCCCCAATGAAATAATCACAGGAGTATGACAGAATTAATAAAAACAATTCTCGTGTTTTAAAGACATTTTTTTCACTGCCCCATTTACAGGTGAAAGATAATTGAGAAAGGACGTGTTTAACTTTTGTGAATCTATAATATAGGAGAAAAATAATAAAGTGGCAACACAAGAAAAAGCTTGGGGCCAGATTACAGATTAATTGTTTGGGAACAGACGAGTATTGTACAGGTTCTTTGGAATTTGGAGCCATCATTTGCACACATCGACGGATTCAAGATGTTACCTTTGCAGCGGATGCTTGAGGGAAAATAAATGTTTGAATGGCTCATTCATAAGGGTTTGTTTGTTTGTTTTATTATTTGTAATGTGCAGCAGACCCGCGGGTATCAGGGCTCAGAAGAAACAGGAATATGTTCAGTTTAGGTTACACAGCTGTGCAGATATATACAGCAAGGATATATACAACAAGGATAAAGTCAGAATATCATATGCAGTCAATAGGGTGTCCCAAAAAAGTACCCGCACCATTTTCCGAAACGTTGTGACAGTTATGAGGAGTGGTTTGGGAATTCACAATGTGATCGAGATTTGTGGTACCAAAAGACAAGTAAAAGTACAAAATTATCAATGAGAAATGTGTTTTTATAAACAATGTATTACAATTTAGTAGCACATGAAAAATTATTGAAATATATGTTTTTAAATTCAGTAAACTCTTTAACACAATGACAAGATTAACAACGTTTAATGACAATGTGTAAAATTATGAAAAATAGAATACATTTTAATTGTTTTTTAGAAACCTGTAGAAAAAAAAAAAATATATATATATATATATACATAAGTTAGCTTCTTCTGTGTTCGATAAGGGTTGAATGGAGTGATTTTTAGAAGCATTTTCTCTATAATTTCAAAAATGTATTACATATTGTAAATGTGTAAACAGTAGTGACATTAACATCAATATGTAGAAAACATTTCTACATATGTGATTTTAACATTTAGAATAGTTCATAACAATGAGTACATTGTGAAAAATAGTCAACAACTACACACATTACTTGTGAACTTTTCATTTGTAGTAGTTTGGTAACAGATGATATCTGAATTATAAGTATGAAGTATTGAGAGATGGGAGGCCCATAGCCCCCAGGAGTCGTATCCCACCACCCAGGATGAGATTAAAGGGAATCGGAGAGTTAAATGGCAATAGAGGACAAAGTGAGTGCCACAGCAGGGGCAGAAGCAGTGTGCAGCGGAGTCATGGAGAGACACATAGAGTCCAGAATAGAGACTGCACTGGCTGACTAAGGACAGGATCTGCTATTGAAGGACCATTGATAAACTGGAAGAAAACGGTGTCTTTGTTCAAGAGTTTTACTCTGGCTGTTGGTGAGTGGCGAGCTGATGTCACCAGTGATGTCATCAGTGAAGCCATCAGCGTTTTTTTTTAATACACTTTTTACCTTAACTGATTATTAACAAAAGCTTTTTTCATTCAATTTCAATGGTTTTGTAATTCCATAGATTTTTCATAAGTGCCCACTCTATATTTTAAAACACTTGCAACACAATGCTCAAGATGTTCATCAGTTACAGATTGATTTGGACCTGTTTTGACACTGGGATTGTTATGCATAAAATATAGCTAGCTTTGAAAACTGACAATTCATTTAAGCAATGCACAGTGAGAGTACATGATTTGCCAAGGTTCACACACTTTGGTTAAGCAGCATGCTACAAGTCCCTTGTTTTATGGCCAGTCTTTTAGTGACTGTTGTGATACATTGCAAGACCGCAACTAACCGCATTTAAGCAACACCCAAAGTGTAAAAAAATAACCGGCTGCAAGAATAACATATGCCCAAGTACTTTTGCTCCTATAACAAAATCAAAAGCTTGTATCAATGACTATATGCACAATAAGTGAACATATATCTTCAAGCAAAATATACAAATGTAATTCAATTGACCTTCCCCTTAGAAGAAAGTGCACAAGACAAAATAGCATTTGACTTTTTAAAAAAGTAATGAACACCAGAAAAATAACACAGGAGAGGAAATGTTCCAATACATATGCTGGCAAGTATAAAAGGTGGTCACTTTTAAAACCCAGCAATCTGTGATGAAATATTCCCTGGAAAACAAAATCCATGTTATGCAGTTTGTGTTGATGGCGAGTGGGAGTAGAGTGTGTGGGTGGGGACAATGAGGATGTGGGTAGGTTGGGTGGGGTTAGAGAGGGTGGAAGTAGGGTGGGTTGGATTAGATACAGTGGGGGTATAATAGATGGAGGTATAGAGTATGGGGGTAGGGTGGGTGGGTGGGGCTAGAGAGGGCAGGGCTACCGTGAGAGGGTGTGGATACACAGGGTGGAGTGGGGTGGCTGAGAGTACAGAAACTGGGAGGACAGTGGGTGGGGGAATTGAGGGTAGGGCAGGGTCGGAGGGTGATAGTAGAAGGGGTAAGATCATTGGATATAAAGGGTGGGGGTACGGTGGACAGGGGAAGAGAGGGTTTAGGGCAAGATGCATAGCCAAGGGTAAGGGGGTGAGGGAGGAGGAGTGGGTACACAGAGGGTGGGATAGGGTGGGTGAATGTAGGTAGAGAGGTAGGGACCGACATGGTGGGGTAGGTGTGTGAGGGCAGAGAGTTTGCAGGATAGGTGTAAGGTGGCTGGACAAACATTTCAAAAGAGTCAATTTAAATACCTCAGGCTGAACTTGATACATTTCCGTTGACATCCACTCTAATTCTATATGCCTATAATGCCATTTTTAGTGCAATTGTCAATCCATTCCCTTCTAATATATATGTGCTATTGTGGTTTGAAATGGGAATGTATCAAGTTAAACTGGTCCTGAGTCCCCCAATGCATTGAATTTCCAGGGTTTAGTTGCAAACATTTCTCCCCCAATGCTGCATCCCCACAATGCCATTTTTTTTAGGGGATTGTCAATCCATTTTCTTTAAAAAAAATATGTCCTCTTGGGCTTTGAAACAGGAATGTGCCAAGTTACGCCACCGGTCTTGAGTTCCCAAATGTGTCCAGTGCCATTGATGATGGTTTCTGTGATGTCATACATAATGTAATTAGTGATGCCACCTGTATAGTTGTAGCCATAGTTGGTCATATAGTTGTGGCCATGGTGTGGTTACATAAAGTGGGCACAGACGTTGGCCATGTCCCCAAACATCTGGACACTTGCCATGCAATGAATATGAACAATGTAAATTGAAAAATGTGGTTATTGGGCCTACAAAATACAATAAGCACCATATTAGAAAGGAACACTAATTAGATGTGGTAAAATGGGTATAATGTGCGCTTTTCTCTCTGGATAAAAAGGAAAATATAATTAGTCATAGCACATACTTTATCAAATACAATTAGCTACAGTTGTACATGTATTTTTAATGTTTTTGACCCTCATAAGTAGTATGTCGTATGCACTCTGTTTGATAAATGTGTGCCTGGTACACTGTCAATGCAGTCACATAAGATTTACATGCCAAGGTCATTCAGAAAATGCATGGTATAAGTTTATTCAGTTTGTGTGACAACTCATTTACTTTTACTTATTGCTTGTTCTTTTGATTTCTGATGACATATTTCTGCCAGGTCAGACATTGTCTACCATGTCTGACCAGAGCAGTAGCAGCCACGATGATGTCTGGGACCCAACACCAAAAATTGTGCATGATGAAAAGAACGGCAGATAGCTGGGGGTACTTCATGGTGGGGGAGTACCATTAGAGGAAAGAGAAAAAAAAAACAAGTGCTGTGCTGTGGACCCATTTTATTTCAGAGAAAGTTTAGGGCAAGCACGAGCAAATACACTTTTGACCTCAGATTAACTTTCAACCCTCCACAATACTAACATACTATGTGGATCAGTACACCATAGCAATATATTTGCAATGGAGCGCAAGAAAGGAATTTGTCCAAACTTTAATTTCAGCAAAACAGAGGACCAGTGCATGAGGTTGATTAAGAAGAAAAAGGGAACGTGTTGAACATGTAGATCTTCTAGAATCTCCAAATAGAAATCTGTATGAGGTTGAACAATAGTTTATGATAGAGCATGCTCTGAATCACAGGAGAAATGCTCTCTCAGAATTTCCACTGCAAATAAATCTCTAGATATTTACTGATGCTTACTAAATAAAAAGTTATCCCTTAAACAAAACGTGCATGTAGCATAGCATATAATCGTACTTAACAATCTAATTTGTAATCTTCAGCAACAAAAAAACAATTACTTAATATAACATACACACACACACACACTGCAAATATACCTTTTAATATGTAAATATGTATGACACTTACTTAAACTAATGCACAGAATACAAATATGTTCACATCAGCCACAGAGTTAGCATGTGCACCGTTCTGCAATCAGAATGGCAAAAATCTACACAAATGGTGCCTATGATACCTTTAATAATCAATGGCGCAACACGAGGACTATAGTGAGCAAACTACTAAAAGGACCAACACATGTTCACTGCAACGTATCACAGGCAAGTACACAATTGCAACAGTAACACCAACCAATTACAAACCCCAAAACACAGACATCATGCATGCCCCACTCCTTCTATTAGTAGAAATTCAAAATACAAGTCATTTTCCTGCAGAGAAGGAGGGCAAATATCACAGCTGGTTTTAAAATGGTATGGCTGGTTGGAGACAGTTGTACTCCAAATGTTATGAAATAACCCAAATCAGTAATTTTAAGCACTACCTATTACATACATATGAAGACATGTGATAACATACAAACCTTTTTTTAACCACCTTTTTTATAACCTCTGCTATTCTACCCATAGCTATGAAAACATGTGTGTAGCCGCGGATACACATACCTGTTTGGCATACTCAAAAACACACATTGCCAAGGTTTCAAAGTTCAAATGACACAAGGGTAGAGGTGAGGGCATGGAATCAGAAACACTTGTAAAATTGTGTGTTCCAACATCCATAGAATAATATGATTATTGCACAGATGTTTGTGGCTTAATACACATGGCTTTTCTGCATAGTAGGTTGTATGCTAACAACCGATCAGCTGGTTTTAACATTAATACGGCTATGTTAAATTTGTTGGCTAGCCAAGGGTATACACCAGGTTATAGCTGGTGCAATGTTGATTACCTGTGCATATTACAACCAATGAAACCAGTTATTTATATTGTATTATAACCGCAGCTATTTGGAAAGACAGTGAGAAAAAAAACATCTTCACTGCTCTCCCAAACCTTCACCAAGTACTCCTCCCCCATCTGTGCCAGCACCCCTACTCCCATGATGTCTTCCTAGCCTCCCCTACCCTTTCCCACTCACCCTATAACACTTGTGATTTCTGTGACGCAGTTTCACTTGAAATGTCATATTGCTGCGGGTATACCACAGGTTATAGCCGGCACAATCCTGAAAAACTGCACATATATCAACAACCAATAAAGCCAGTTATTTCTATTGTATCATAACCGTGGCTATAAGGAATATTTGTGAAAATGAAATATGATATGATATGATATGGTATTTTTATAAGTCGCCTATACACAAGTGTTTCAAGGCCCGATGAGGCAAGGAAGGGGAACAAAGGGAGAACGGACAACGATCCTACTAGGCCAGGTATCATTCAGATCGTGCAAGTGAGTGGGAAGGGCGCAGGGACTTTGCAGTACATGGCAAAAGATGATAACACTAAGTAAGTAGCGGCCACATGGCAAGTGCATGGGTAAGTGCACACATCAGGTGTCAAGGACTGGGAGGGGGACTGTAGGGATGCAAAAACAGTCCCCAAGTACGTGGGTTGCCAGGTGGGCAGTGCAGTTGAGAGATGCTGGTGGGGGCAGATCTGGTCCCAAGATCAGAGGGTGTCCAGGTAGCCAGTGCAATTTCAGTTACAGCTAGGAGTTCAGCAGAGGAGAGGAGGAGAAAAAGCAGAAGCAAAGAGAAAGGTTTTGAGGTCCTCCCGGAACCGGAGATGGTTCTTCTCTAATTTAAGGGAGGCAGTGAGGCTGTTCCAGAGGGACGCACCAGCTGAGGAAAGAGATCTACCACCAACTTGTTGCTTGGAGAAGCGACTGACCCTGAGGGAGTTGGAGGCAAATGAGTGAAGAGCTCGAGAAGGGAGATATTTAGGAAGAGAGAGTTGAAGGTATTGAGGCTCCATGCCCCAGAAGATGTTGTGGGCGATGCAGAGGGTTTTGAACTTAATCCTCGCAGCCACTGGGAGCCAGTGCCGAGATTTCAGTTCTGGAGAGATGTGATCCCTTGGCTTGAGGCCAAGGACAAGTCTTGCAGTCCTGTTCTGGATAAGTTGCAGAGGGCAGAGAGTAGAAGCAGGCAGATTTAGAAAGAGGCAGTTGCAATAGTGCAGCATAGAGAGAACCAGAGCTCTGGAGACAGTGAGCTTCTGTGGGAAGGAGAGGAAAGGAAGAATACCTCTGAGGAGGTGCAGCTGGTAGTGCCACTTCTTAGAGACGTCAGAGATGTGAGCAGAAAAAGAGAGTGTGTAGTCAAAGATGACCCCAAGGTTTTTAGTCTTGCAGATGGGAGCAGGAAGAGGGCCAACAGAGGCCGGCCAGAGAGCTGCAGGGAAGGAGGGAGCGGGTGTGCCGATGAGGAGAATCTCAGTCTTACTGGCATTATGGCAGAGGTCATTGGCGGCACACCACTACTGGATAGCAGATTGACAGTCATAGATGGGGGAAGGTGAGGAGGAGGCCGAGGGTAGCCTGAAAATAAGCTGGGTGTCATCCGCATAGCACTGAAAGTTGGGGCACAGAGTGGTGTAGCAGTAGGCAAGGAGTGCCAGGTATTGGTTGAACAGCCAGGGAGAGAGGTTAGACCCCAGGGGGATACCACAGGTAGAGAAAAAGATAGCGGAGAGGAAGGACCCAAGTTGGACCTGGGAGGGTTGGTCAGAGAGGAAAGAAGTCAGCAAAGCCAGAGCCTGACCAGTGATACCCAGGTTATAAAGGAGATGGTTGAGCAGGATGTCATGGTTGACAGTGTCAAAGGCAAAAGAGAGATCAAGCAAGATGAGGACGCAAGGGGTGTTAGAGTCAAGGTTGGAGAGCAGGTCTTCACGGATGTTCAGGAGAGCTGCTTCTGGCAGCTCTGAAGCCAGACTGATGGTCATGAAGACAACCAACAGATTAAGTGTGGAGATTAAGCTGGGAGATGGACAGTTTCTCCAGGAGCTTGCCCAGGTAGGGAGTGATGGAGATTGGGGGATAGTTAGCCGGGCAGGAGGGGTCGGCAGGGGCTTTCTTAAGAAGAGGGTGCACAAGGGAGTGCTTCAGGGGGATGAAGAAGGAGTGGTTGCAGAAGTTAGCCAGGGCAGGAGCCAGGGAGTCAATGTGGTCCTTGATGGTTTTGGAGGAACAGGGGTGAATCTGTTTGATGAGACTTTCATAGATCGGACTTGTCTTGAAACCTCGTCTGCGGAGAAAAGGGGAATGCTTCTCTACCCTCCCAGGCATTCACCAAGTGGCGCCCACATCTCCCTGTATGCCAAGAAACAAGTGGTGATTAAGGTCCCCACTCGGGTTAGAAGCTACAAGAACCTGACTATGGAGAATCTAACAGCTTGGGCCGAGTACCTTAATGTCGAAATTCAGAACACAGAAATTCTTGAGGACATTACTGTCAGTCTAATGATGTCTCTCAAGTTTGTTACGGACACTTTAGCCCCTCTTAAGGCCAAATGCCTGGTGAAGCAGAAAGGCAACTCCTGGTTTAATGATAACCTTATAGCGCTTAAAACAATACAAATTACATTATTCTATGCCTGGAGACAAGCCCAGGACCAGCCTTGTCTGGACAGGTATAGATAAGCAGCGCTCATTTATAGAGCAGCAATTTCTCTGGCAAAAAAGAAATCTCCAGACCACAGAATACTAAATTCCACATCGGATAGTAAAGAATTATTCAAATTCCTAAAAGAACTTGAAACTCCTAAAGGCCCCAATTCGGTCCCCATTCTCCAGAATGAGACGTGGTGTTCAGACATTCAGTCCGCCATGTTCAAGAAACTTGAAAAAATCAAAGAGACTATTGAAGAGAAACACGCATTCTTGAACATAGAGGAATGTGAATCAAAGTATTCTACAGCACCTATAAGGGGTGAAAAAGATCATGCCCTCAACTTCACTCCGGTTTCAGAATCGGATCTAGCAAAAATCATTTCCCAACTAAAAACCACTTGCTGCAAGGGAGACCCCTGCTCTGCCATAATCATAAAGGAATGCTCACACTTGCTCATCACAGTGCTCACCAAATGTGTTAACTCCTCTCTAGCCAAAAAGTGTGTCCCCCAAATTCTTGAAAACTCGTGGATCACTCCCTTATTAAAGAAACCTAACGTATGTCCACTAACACATACCAACTATAGACCAATTTCCAATACATTGTTTTTACTGAAAATTTTGGATAGGGTTGCATATAATGAGATTTCTCAACATCTAAATATAGCCAAAATCCTGCATAAATTCCAAATGGGCTTTCACCAAAATCATGGCAATTTGACGGCACTCCTAGCCCTTAAATCCCAACTGCTGCAAGCAATGGATCGCGGCCAATTGTCGTTTCTTATGATTTTATACCTCTCAGCGTTCGGCGTTTGACCTGGTAGATCATTCCATCCTATCCACTAGGTTAAGGGATATCACGCATTTCTCAGCAGAAGCCACATATTGGGTCCCATCATTCCTGATCAACAGATTGGTGAGACTGGCAAGGGAGTCAGCCAAAGCAGAACCTAAGCATTTGCTCTATGGGGTCCCGCAGGGAGCGTGCGTGTCACCATGCTTTTACAAAATGTTATGGCCCCTTCTTCCACATGCTGGAACAAGAGGGGATTCTTTTCTCAAATTACACAGATGACACGCAGTGCGTTATCCCCATTACAGGATACCATTGGGTTGACGAACTGTACATCAATAAAGTTTATCTTGCCAGACAAAGGTGGATGGTCACTAATAGATTGGCCCTGTACAAAGACAGAACTCCTGATTGTTGTCACTGAGCCAAATTGGATAAACTTGATCCGATGTACTGGAGTTTCAACATAGATCAATGCAGTATCAAGGTTTTAAATAAAGTTAAGACTTTGGGTGTCATACTTGACAAAAACCTAACCATGAAGGCTCAAATTAGCAGCATAGTTTCTTCTTCCTCCTATTATATCAAACTGCTGCATCATCTTCAGCCGCTAATCTCTGAAACTTTAGCAAGAGCCATCATAGGGTCCAAGATAGACTACTGTTGTAGTCTCTTAGCTGGCATCACCCAAACCGATCTCCATCGCCTTCAGTTAATACAGAATGCGGCAATGAGAGTTGTGAAAAGACTGAATCGCAAAGACCACGTCTCGGATGCAAGACGGAGCCTGAACTGGCTCCCTGTACAAGCCAGAGTACGCTTTAGGATGCTATTAATCACCCAGAAATCATTGTAGGGCATATGCCGATCTATTTAATGGATGGAATGGTGGTAAAACCCACCTTGAGATCATTAAGATCTGATAACTCAAATGTCCTTAAAACCACAACAGAGTGCGGAATGGAGCATTTAATATAGCAGCTCCACTCATATGTAATGCCTTGCCCCCAGATCTCAGAACTATTGAGTCAATGGATGGGTTTAAGAAAAAATTAAAAACGTTTTTATTCTGCTAGTCTCGCTTCGGGTCTCACCCAAATCAGGTCTCACCTTATATTGTTCATGTCGTTTGTTTTTGTAGTCTCCTCATGTTTCGCGCCCTTAAGCCCCAGGGTATCGGGTGCGTGCTGCAAATCCATAAACATAATCATAAACATCTGTGCCAGCTCCCTCCACTCCCCAGATGGCCCCCTCACCCCTCTGCCCTCACACATTCCCCCTACAACACTAATGCAAAAGATCCAAATATTTTCACATCATTCACAGTCAGCATGTGCACAGTGTGAGTTCTGCAATCAGAATGGCAAAAGTCTACAAAATGGGGTCTATGATACTTGCAAAAATCAACGGCACAAAAAGAAGAGTATTTTAAGAAAACTACTAAAATGGCAGACATGTTTCCACTGCAACCTATCACAGGCAAGTACACAATTCCAAAAGTAACAAAAACCAATTACAAACACCAAAACACAAACACCATGCATGCCCCACTCAATTCAAAATTGGGGTCAATTTACTGCAAACAGATAAGTACTGCAGATATCATAGCTGATTTTAAAACTGTGCACCTGACTGGAGAAAGCTGTGCTCCAAATGTGTTGAAATACCACCACAACAGTCATTTTAAGGTCCACCTATTACATACATATGCAGATAGATAATAACATACACAACTTTTGTTAACCATCTTTTTTATAACCACGGCTATTCTACATGCAGCTATTAACACCTACACTTTTTACATACTCAAAACACACATTCCCAAAGTTTCAAAGTTCAAATGACACAAGGCTAGAGGTGAAGGTGCAATCAGAAACACTTGTAAAATTGTGTGGTCCAACATCCACAGGATAATAGGATTATTGCACATAAATGTGTGGTTAACAATCAATCAGCTGGTGTGTTGCATTAACGCAGCTACGTACACCCGGCATTCTGCTTAATACCCACACATATATGCCAACAACCAATGAAACCAGTTATTTCATTTTATCATAACTGGGACTAAAGGGAAAAACAGATAGAAAATAAATATCTTCCCTACTCTCCCAAAGCCTCAAGAAGTTCCCCCCACATCTGTGAGAGCCCCCCCACTCCCCTGATGGCCTCGTCACCTCCCCTGTCCTCTCTCATTCCCCCTATAACACTCATCATTTTTGTGACGTAGTTTCAGTTGAAATGTCAGCTAGCCTCAAGTATACCTCAGGTTACAGCCGGTGTGATGCCGAATACCCACGCATATGCCAACAACCAATTTCTATTTTATCATAAACGCAGCAATCAGGAAAATGGTGAGAATAAAAATGCTTCCCTAACCTCCCAGGCACTCATCAAGTGCCCCCACATCTGTCCCGGCTCCCTCCACTTCCCTTCTCTCTGCCATTCCCCCTACAACACTCATCATTTCCGAGGTGCATTTTCAGTTGAAGTGTTGTTCAGCAGCGGTTATACTCCAGGTTATAGCCGAGGGTGTGCAACAAATGTTTCAGCAAACCTGGTCCCAAGTCCACCTCCAACTCCCACATTTCACTTGGTGTCCTCTTGCCAACACCCCCACCTCTAGACTATTGGGATTTGCATGTATGTTCAATTACAAATGACTTTATTCTGTGTTTTATTTTCCAACACCCTTGGTGTCAGCTGCGGTATGACCATGGCTACCTCTTGCGTTAAGAAAAATGAAAGATGGCAACTGTTTAATTGATAAACACCCAGTTTCTTGGCAATTTACCCGATATATAGCTATCTATTTTCAAATAGGTGGCACAACTTTTCTGTAAAATACAAAAAACAAGACGGAATAACCCCAAACAACAAAAGGACTGCAAGTCAGCACTTTGTGCCCAAGTTGTTTTGGACCTGGTCCATATCTGTCCAGTTCCTTTGGCTGTGTTTTCTGGCAAGAAATTTACCTTTTTTGTCTATGGGAAAATCGTAATAACGTTTATATTTTTCGTGGGAATCTTTCTGAAACATTTTAATCTGGGAGGGAGCCTGTGACACTTTTTTGCAAAATTTGAGCCAAATCGATTGCACGAGGCAAAGGTTATTAGCAATTCATTTTTTGGATTTCTTATGTAACTCCATTTTACCTTAACTATAGGGCAGTGACCGCCACCCTAAAATATATATTTAAACATAAACATGGGAGATGCTCTCATTCCCTCTCTCCCTAAAGTTAAGATCCTAGTGGTGGTGCTGGACCAATCGCTTACTATGAATTCCTATGTGGCTAGTACTGTGTCCTCAGCCACCTACTATATTAAATTGCTATCCCACATACAACCATTTATCTCTCAACCCAATGCAGAGTCCATTGCTCGTGCCATCATAGGATCTAAATTGGATTATTGTTGCAGCCTCTTAGCAGGTGCTAGCAAAAAGACCATTAGTCGCCTTCAGGTGGTACAGAATGGAGCGGTCAGAGTTATCTCGGGCCTGGCCTACAGAGCACATGTGTCTGAGGCACGTTGTGCGTTGCACTGGTTGCCCGTGGATGCGCGTATCACCTTCAGACTCATGCTTATTACTTTCAAATGTCTCAAGGGCACTATCCCCACTTACCTTCAAAGATACATAGGAATAAAATCCAATCGCAGAAATCTTCGCTCAAACAATCAGAACCTGCTCCACCAGCCCAAATTTAAAACCAAAAAAGCCCAATGGGGTGCCTTTGCCTTTGTGGCAACAGCTATCTGGAACACCCTACCACTGCAGTTGAGACACTCTGTAGCCCTGAACAAATTCAAAAAGGACCTAAAAACCTTCCTTTTCAAGTAGTAGTACACGATCCTCAATCTCTCTGTCCGCTTCCGGATCTACTAGTATGCCTGACCTTTCTTCCTTTTGTCTTGTCTGCGCCCTCACACCAACGGGTTTATGGCTGCGCAATATAAATGTACTAAAGTAAAGTAAAGTAAAATAATGATAAATCAATATCATGAAGGATTATGTATTTCAAATCATTATAATGTGTTGAAATTAAATATCTCTTTGCATTATATATATTTTAAGCTGATCCTCATTTTTTGAATCCTCACAAAAAATGTCCAATGTTCTTGTGACTCTAGCCATTCCAAAATCCAGGTACTTTGGGGGTAACCTAAATCAGTTTGCTCCCCTGTAGTCATTCAGTGCAAATAATATTGTACAGCTTACATACAGTAGTTTAAAACTGCCCAGCACAGGTACAGCAATGCCAGAATCAGTGTATATTTGTAATATAGCTACATGGGTCAAATTTGTTAAAATTCACAGGATGATGTGAATTGACATTATTGTGCTTAATTGCATTCTGTTTTACTTTCGTCCAATGAAGAGTGAGTGAGTGATATTTTATATCACACCACAGAGTGAAGGGCCTTCTAACTAGGATATAGACTTCACAGTTTGCTGTCGGAGGACTTAATATCTCTTTAATTATTTCTATCTATTTGTTTTCTTGACTTTATTTGTACTGGCTCAGATGCATAGATACATGTGTTTCAGCGCACACAAGACATGCAGGGAGAATATGGAAGAAAGAACAGGCAGGGAGTAGCAGAGAGGAGTGAACGTGTAAAATACAGATTTGGGCAAATTCCCATGTCTCAAGGGGAACAAACAGAGATCTCAAAATGTTCTATTGCAATGACAAAGTGTCTTTCAGGGCAAATTTCTATTTGTGTTATAGAACAATGGGTCCTGTGTCAAATGTTTGTGAGGTATCTGGGATGTAGGGTGCACAGGCATTACTCAGGATTCAGTAGATTCCTTTTCACTTGGTTCACAATTCCAATGGTTCCTTTATTCTTTGATCAAGGAGGGATCATTCCAAAGTGATGTGCATGTAACTGATACATTTAAATTATATATTAAAAGCTAAGTTATTATGGCTAATAATTTTTTCATGTGTGTGCTAGAACACACCAGAGACAAATAAATATTCCTGAAAGGCCATGCTTCAATGCAATTTTTAAATCTGAGATGTTTTTTTTTTCTCTGAAGATCTTTTGGCTGCTTATTTGTATTTTGTATTTGTATTTCTTTGAAGAACAGGGAAATCAATTTTGATCAGAAATGACTTCCAGTAACACATTTACAGATGGTGGAGGCATTCCTGCAAAGTGTGCCCATGCAATAACATAAAGACGAGAACAAGTATTCAAGCAGTGTATGAGGGTGTTACAAATGAGACATACACCAGGGACATAACAAACAGAAACAAAATGTATATAGGAAAAGTGGTGACTTACAATGTTAACAGTAACCTAAGGGGACAAGCGCTTCAAATTAAAGAGGAGTGCTCATTAAATATAAACTATTAGATTATTAAGCATCAATGGATGCCGTGATGGGGTCAGGTAGGAAGGATGGGGATAAGAGAGGGGGCGCTCCCACTTTAGCAAGAAAATTAAGTTCAAGCCACGCTTTCAAGAGATCCACAGTTAGATTGGCATTGATTGTAATGGACAGCAGGTCCACTGGCACTGGGTGGGTAGGGAGAAATGGTGGATACCAAAGGAGGCACATGGGGGTATGGGATTGTGAAGCTGAGTGCAAAGAAGGATTGGAGAGAACAAGATGAGAAAAGTGAGATACAATTACAAACAAACTGATGGCCACGACCAGTGATAGCTTTGTAGATTAGAAGGCACTTGAAATCAGAACGGTTGTGCATGGAGAGCCAACCAACATGTAGGTAGGTGTGTGATTGGATCTGGGAAAGTTGTATAGAGTATGGGTTACTAAGTTGAGTACTTTATCTAGAGAGAGGAAGGTGTAGAGAGGAAGGCCAAGGAGTAGGCATAAACAGTAGTCCAGTTTGTTGTGAACATTAGACTTTTTCTATTGTGCTTAGCAAGAAAGGTATGAATGTTCTGATTGTTGGGGAGGTTAAAATGAGCTGAAGAGGCACTGATAGTGACAAATTGTTGTAGACGTAATTTGCTATCAAAGAAGACCCCAAGATTACAAGCCATGGTTGAGGGAGCAAAATGGTCACATGGTAAGGAAAAGCAATGGGGCTTGGAGAAAGATGACTTGCATCTTTGAAAAGTTCAGCAT
This sequence comes from Ambystoma mexicanum, assembly GCF_040938575.1. Lineage (NCBI taxonomy): Eukaryota > Metazoa > Chordata > Amphibia > Caudata > Ambystomatidae > Ambystoma > Ambystoma mexicanum. Next base: position 1,341,468,479 of record NC_090929.1, on the reverse strand, counting down.
GAGACAGGTAGAAGAATTCAGTGACAAATTGCAGTGAGACAGTTCGTAATCTCTTCCAAGATGGCTGAGGTGAAGGAGGCAAAGAAGAAACATATTTGAGTTTCATTAGAAAATAGGTGATAAGTAAAGGCCAGAGGATGAGAAAAGTCTTCCTAGGGTATAGGTATAGAAGGTGAAGAGGAGAGGTCGAACGATCCTTGGGGGACACCAACAGCGAGAGGGATGGGACCAAAGATGTGTGAGTTCCAAGAAACTTTATAGGGTAACCTTGCAGACAGAAAGTGACCCAGGCATGAACAGATTTGTAAAACTAAAGGTCCTGGAGAGTAAGAAGGAGAGAGGGGTGGCCAAAGGTGGCAAAAAGGTCCAAAAGGATAAGTATAAAAGAGAGTTCGAGTGGTGAGCATTAGGAAATCGGAAATATGCATTAGTGCAATCTCAATGGAGTGTTTACTACTCAATTAGGATTGAAGTGGATCTCCAAAGTCAATATCCTCAGGGTATTTAGTGATCCAGGTGACAACCACGCAATCAAGGACTTAAGGAGATAAACAACAGAGGTTTTTTTCAATAGGGGTAAGAACGTTGCAGATTTGAAGGAGGCAGGGAAGAGTCCAGTGAAGAGAGGGGTTACATTTCTCAGAGAAATATGTGCAAGTATTAACACTAAGCCTTTGACCATTTGGTGAGCAAAGGGGTTGATAGGTGCTCAAGATTGAGTAACTAGGCAAAGGATGGGTACTAATTCAATAGGAGAGTTTGGAGAGAAGTAATGAAGCTCAGAAGAAGAAGGGGGAGAGGTTCTGGACAGAAGGTGGATTGGGGAGGGGAAAGTAGGGCTCTAATAGTGTCACACATTTTAGAGTTTTTGGAGGAAAAGTAGTATGCCAAGTCTTTAGTAGAACGTGAGTAAGTAATCGAGAGTGATTTAGGTGGTGTGAGCAAAGATTGCTGGGTAGATTACGTTTTTCAGGTCTGATTTCAAAGTGAGTAGATTTGTGTTGTGAAGTAGGAGGATTTGGCAGAATCCGGTGCAGAGGTTAGAGCAGCAAGGACATCTTTGAATTATAGGATTAGAGAAGGTTTCTGCATTTTGCACCAGATCATAGGTCACAACCCATGTTTGTTTTGAGGGCTGGGGATGGGGATGGGAAAGTGTGAATGTGTGAGTAGGATGGTGTGGTTCAAATGGAGTCTTAAGTGAATAGTGAAAGTCAGAGAAAGGATGGTCAATGGAAGAGGCATGAATTGGGAAGGCAGACAGGATAGTGGTCCTCAAATCATCAAAGTAATGGGCAAGACAGTTCTGTATGAATTCTGTCATTGAAGAGGGTTGAGGAGGAGTGGAAGGTGGAAGGACTAATATGGTAAAGTGAACACTACAGTGATTAGAAGTGAAGGGGTCAATGAGGAGGTCAGAGGATGAGAGTGAATAAGAGAGAAATTTGAGGTCAAGAGAGTGTATGGAAGGAATGGTCTTCAAGACCCCCCTCCCCTTCATTCTCACCAATGTGCAGACTATGACTCATCCAGCAGCCACCCATGCGCCTGTGGCCAGGGATGTGGGATGGCTGCAGGTTGACACATATGGCTGCAACACTCAGCCAGCAACATGATACCACACTCCATTTTGTGGTATTTCTAGACTCCATTTTGAACATAATAACTTAGGCCTCACAAACACAAGCAGTCTGTAGGGCCGCAGCTCTCCCCTCCTGACTGCGGACAGCGAGCCAGGCGCTTCCCTCGCCCTCCTCCCCTCGGCGTCCCTGCTGCAGGCCTGTTCTCACAGGAGACTAAGCGCGAACAAGTTACATGACAAACACTGTATCTTTCACCTTCCGCAGTCCATCATTGACCTGCAGATGACCGGGCTGAAGCTGGGGTTTGAGAAAAACAAGCTATCTCTATAAAACGTATCTTGTCCCCTCGCAGACCCCATATTTATGACATAGGTTGAGGATAACCACCAACCCTGTTCCCCATTTGAAGTGCCAGATACACATATATAGCCCATGTGCCACCCTGTTTCACCCATACAGCTAATCCCTCTGAAGGAACCATACATTCACTCCTGTTGTTGTATGCCACAAGATTGATTGTATGCATATATATTGAAATAAGGTGACCCTCACCCTTTCCAGATTGTGCACAGAATTGCATGTTCAAGCCCCTCATCACCGGGCAGGGATTAGTGGCTGTCGCCGACTACACGAAGCAATGTATAATATCAATATATATTTAATGATTTTCTAAAATTATACGATTCTCAATATATTCAATTAGTATTGCAATATGTATGATTTATTAGATGTGTGTCGACTGTATAATAGCGTGTCCTTTTTAGCATACGTGTAACCCCTGAGCATTGAATCATGCACTCCATATTGTAAGTAGAAAGTCGCACACCTTTTTGTACCAATGCACACACTAACCTATTTCTACCTCGTTTGCATGCATGCTCGATATGTGCCCCCATAATATAAACAATGTACAGCCCATCAGACTACAGGGCCTTTTCTCCCCTCTCATGTAACACTGCATGCACAGCCTCCACCCCCCCCCCCCTCTGGCCGAGCTGAGACATAAAGGCCTGGCCGTGTGGATGATGTGATGCTATAATTGTAACCCCTCACCCTTCCCTTGTGCCTGCACCTAGTGAGCACCCTCCCAAGCCCCCAGACTCAGATTGAAAGAAATATGGTCGACAAGCCTCCCATCCCATCACTTCTTGATGTACGGACTAAGTGCTCTCTGACCCGATAGTATTCCTGTTCACCCTAACCCTGACTGACCATGAAGGCCATATATTTTTTCTTGTACTAACATTCTACAAAGGTGTCCCTCAGTAGATCTAAAAAGGAAGAATAATGGATGTATCCATGCCTGTGCCCCCTCATAAGCCACATAAACCCATGAAAGCTGCTCCTCACCCCTTGTATAGTATTCTTTAGAAAGATGAAATACTCACACCTAGAGCTATGTGTCATGTCTCTTGTGATGTTAGAATAACGATTTGTAGGATTTACAGGGCATCATGAATTACAATTAACAAAGAATGAGCGTGTGTGGCCATAAGGGCAAATGTTAGCATAGTCAAAGATGTATCAATCAACCATCATCTGACCAGAGCTCCACCCTGATGAGTTCAGCTGACCTGCAAGCATCACAATGACACCTCAAGGAGCCTCACCAATCCTGGAGCTTCACCCCTATACATCCATATGTGCTCTTCCCCACTGCCCAATCTCATCGATTCATGTGTCCCTTAGCTCCCATGTCATAGGTGATGTGGTTCTGTAACAAAATGTGAATGCTGATGTTTGGCAGCGCGCTCTCGGAGTTTGCAGAGTTCACTGCCTTATATTGGTTTGGATAAACCTTTACTTTTTGACTTCACCCGCACTTGGTCTTGGTCTCATTCCCATCTGGGGTTTGTCCATCATTGACTCTCACTGGGGAGTTGTAAATGCCTTTGTGGGGGACGCTCACTTTTAAGAGTTCTCCTAGAGTGGGTAGGCAGGTCGCAGAGGGAGTTGAGAATGTGGTCAGAAACAAGGGATTTAAGCTTAAGTCAGGAGGCTGCAGAGGGCTTGGGAATTTTAATGCCTCCCAGCATATCAAAGGGAATGTCCTTAGGAAATGACTCAGGGATAAGCGTCAGATCAATGAAGAAGGAGTTGGGAGAACCAGGGGGTTGATTTAGATCCAAAACAGTGAGAAGAGTAGGTGGACAGTGGCTTATTCTCAAAGAAAGAGTGGATGTCAGAGGGGGTTTACAAGGGCATTATTGATAAGAATGCACACACCGCCATCCTTCCCAACGGGTCTGTGACAGGGTGAAAATGTAGCAGATTCAGTGTGGGGAGCTGATTCTGTAGCAGTGTCTTGAGGGGACATACAAGTTTCTGTGATAGAAAAACGTGAACATTGAGGTTGATACAAGTCAAATGGTTAGAGATGCAGAAAATCCAGGTTGCGGAGGGATTGTGCATTCCAGAGGCCAAGTGAAAGAGTGACAGAAGGTGGGTTAGAGGAGCAGGTGTTGTATGATACATGATGGGGATAGATGAGTATGGAGATTCTGGGAGCACTGGAACATCTTATTTGAAGGGGTTGGGTGCAGGGCAAAGGAGAAAGATGGGGAGGTAGGAGACTGATGAAGACGTTACACGAATTTGAGGCTGAAGGCTATGAGAGATGAGAAGGAGAAGAGTGAGTAGAAATGTAGTTGCATGATTGAGGGTAGATGAAATAGGCAAGTGAAGACAATGAATAAAGGGAGCTGCCCAAGAAAGAGGGAGGGTGCACAAGTAAGCAGAAAGGGAACAACTGGATGGCTGACTGAGAAGAAGCAATTGTAAGTTCTGAGTTGGACTAGAATGGGGCTATAGGTAAATGAATGGCTGTTAACACACACAAAAAAGCAATTTCCCTGGCTCCTGTGAGGAAACAGAAGCTCTGGATTGAATGGATAGTCATTGGGTGGAATGATCTCTATCCGTGGAAGAAGTCAGAAAAATGTGAGCTTGGTGAAGTACTGGCTTGAGTGGGAGTTTTAGGCCCTAGGACTTTCCAGTACCAACAGGCCCAAGCACAAGGTGACCTTTTCTGCTTTTGGCCCTTGGCTGCAGACACCCTGCTGTGACACCCAAGGCAGAATGAATAAGGGAAGCAACGAGTCACATGTTTCTCTGGAGCTGAACCAAGAGCTCAAAATATCTTCCACCAGCAAATGGAAAGCTGACAAGCGTGAAACATAGAAAGCACAAGTGAGTGCGAAAAAGCAAAGCATGATTACATACATGTTGGTGGCATTATGGGCATCTGTTGAGAGAGGGTCTGCCCAGATGTGGGTACCTTGCTCACTGCCCTATAGTGAACCAAGCTGCACCTCAATGATGAGGCCCAACAAGGCCAAAACATGTTTGGGGTTTCTTGTGTGTCGGTGAAGTAAGGGCCTGGCCTAACAGTTTGAGCTGAGATGCTCCCATTGATGGCAGGACTTGACTGATTTGCATGTGGCTGGACCCCTTTTGAAATGGCAGCAATGGGCTAAAAAACTGTGATGTGGAAGGTTGCCCAGAGCAGGGCCAGTGGTTCAGATTTATTCCAAACCTTCCACTCATCACTTTTTTGGTTATATTATGGGCCTGGTGACATTACACAAGTCATTTTTGTTTCGTTTTCCGTTTAAAAAACGAGTTCCAGGCATGTGCTGCCATTGTCAACACATTTTTTTTTTTTTTTTATTGATTTAGCTGTTGAAACAACTTTTCAATACACAAACATAAAATTTAAGTTAAAATCATAAAAAATTACTCAATTTTTTTTTTTTTTTTTTTTAGAGAATTTCATGATAGGATGTACAGACTCAAGCAGCACAACTGTTTGTTGTCCATCATCTAACAAATATACAGACATTTAACTAATACCTAATAAAATGAGAATACAAACAAACAAATTAGATATATTTCAGAGGTGAATACTTCATTGACATTGTAAAGGAAAAAAAAAGAAAAAAAAAAAGAATTAAAGGAGGAAAGAAGGAATGTCCTTTTTTCCCTAACTTTTAGATTTCAGGCTGCTTGAGACTTTAATTACATCTCATTTAGCTTTTTTCTAGGCATAAAGATAGTAAAAAGTTGGTTAGTGCAATCTGCACTAGGTAAATATTGGAGCATAGTAAAAAGGTCTGTCTCATATCTTGGTTAACAGTTTCTATGTAAGGCAAAACTTTCAAAAAATGTATTGACCTTCGAGCATTCAATTTGGGACAATGACAAACTAAGTGTTCCAATGATTCGATTGTGTTATTTTGTGTACAGAATCGACATGTTTGCAGAGCTCGCGATCGGAGGTTTCGCCTTGCCTGAACCTGGTAAGTAGGCCATAAATCGAGTCGCGCTCTCAAGAAGCCTGCTCTTAGTTTAACGGAAGGGAATTTTAGAAGATAAGATTCGGGGCATTTCATAGCTTTGGGCCAAAAACGAAACTTACATGGTTGACGATACTTTTGACAATTATCGATGGTATTTGACCAATCTAGATTGTAGAATGCTGTTTTGGAACCTACAGGATTGGCTATCAATTTGTAAATTGAAATGTTAGCAGATGCTAATGCTTCCAAACACAGATTAATCCACAATTTTACAAAGTTCTTATCGGTTGTTAGCATATAGGCACCTATTACAGATAACATGTTCATTTTTTGATTTGCCATAAGACATTTACGAAATAACATACAACATCGCCAAGTGTAGATCGCGTGTATGGAGACAAGACCTACTTCATATCGCAGCCAAGCACTTGGAACACAATGCGGGAGGTTGAGCACAGCCCTCCAAAACTTTCCCTCAAAGCTCTCCAGGCTCACGCGGTTGAAATTCATTAGGGTTTCAGCACCATACAGAATAGAAGGGATTGCTTTCATTGACCAGTAAGTTATTACTGGTTGAATTGTAAATTTACCGAATTTGTGCAAGATGATTTTAGATTGCGAAATTGCTGAAACCAATTTTGCCTCCATGCGAGTAATATGTTGGTGCGGTTTGGCCGAGCCACTAAATTCACAACCCAGATATGTGTATGACTGCACAATTTCTAAAGGAGTACAGTTAAATGACCATCCGGGATTGAATTTATGTAGGGGATTTGCTTTGTAAACTACTATCTGGGTTTTTTTAGTATTGATTTTCAGTTGATGCTCAATTAGATACACATTTAAGGCATCAATGAGGTTCTGTAAGCCCCGAGGCGTTTTTGAGATGAGGACTATATCATCCGCATAGTTTAAGTTAGTAACTTTTTGTCCTTTAAGGACAGGAGCATCGGAGGCGATCTGTTGGAAAATTGAAGTTAGGTCATGGATGAAATAGTTAAAAATTGCTGCAGCTAATAGGCAGCCTTGCTTTAGGCCCCGGGCTGTCTTAATTGGGGCAGACAACAAGCCATCTAAGGTAAGCCTTACACGAATCGAAGTGGCTGCATGAAATGCGTGAATAATGTCATGAAGATCTGGGGGACAATTGTCTCTTGTTAGTTTCTTCATAAGCAGGACACGTGAGACAGAGTCAAAGGCAGCATGTAGGTCAATAAATGCAAAGTAAATGGATTGTTTATGAAACTGACTATGAGCTTTTATTACATTTAGAGTCAGCAAATTTATACAGGTACCCATACCTGCTACAAATCCCGATTGTTGCCGATCTCGCTTAGCAGCGAGGTCTGTCCAGAGATTAAATTCATTTAGAACCAATTTGGCAAACAGTTTGCCCGGGACATCCAGAAGGGCAATAGGACGGTAGTTACGAGGGTCAGCTCGATCACCCTTCTTATAGATCGGGACTATGACCGAGCATAGCCACGATGTTGGCAAAATACGATATTTCATGATTTCGTGAAAAATAGCATGAAGGGTTTTTGCCCAGAGCCTCGGGTTTTCTTTCAAGATGGCATTGTGTAAGCCATCAGGTCCAGCGGCACGAGAAGAGCTCAGCTTTGTGATCAGCTCTTCCAGCAGTGCCGGGGAGCAGGTTAGATTCCACTGAGCGTTAGGTTGAGGCTTATATGCATTATGATCAAAAAGCGGATCACAGTATAAAACTGAAAAGTGTGCGATCCAGGCCGCTTCAGTAACCACACCAGATTGGGAATATGCCTGTGATGGATTAGAATTCGAGTTAAGAAGGCGCCATGTTTCGGCCGAGTTCTTGGACTCGATTGAGTGCAGCATGGCTTCGCTATCTTGCTGAAACATCCATGCTCGACGTTCACGAATCCAATTCACATATTTACACTTAGCAGATCTTAGTGCCCTATGGGTGTCAGTATAGTTTAACTTCAAAATGAGTCTCCTTTCTTTGCGATATTCGGCCCTGCGTGCTCTAATTACCGGATCATAAAGGTGTTTATGTTTTTTTAGCTTTGGATTTGGTACAATTGTATTCCGATATGGGTCTAGAAGATCGGTATACTCAATTAAATCATATGAGTTATCAACTGCAAATAGTGCATTTGAGAACTGTGTAAGGGTTTTCTCAGACCATTTTAGGCGGTTTTTTGCGTTGTTAACCGTTAGATGTTGGGTCATCCATTGTTTAATGGGGGGGGTACCTGCCCAATTAAGATGTAGAGAAAGAAGCTGATGGTCACTTGCAGCTTGTGCAATTATTTCAAATGAGATAACACTACTAAACATAGATTGGTCAATGTACATGTAATCAATGATACTTTGACTCTGACCCCGTTGCCATGTAGGTTTCGGGGGGATGTCACATTCTACTGAGCCATTGATTACTCGCATATTACGCTCATGCATAAGATGGAACCAGGTAGATAAAGCCCTTGTCTGGTTTTGGTTATCAGGGGATAGGCAGTCCATATTTAAATCGCCCATGATCAGAGTGTGGATGCTACCAGGAGTTGCTGAAATTTCATCTAGCAAGACCATTAACCCCGCAAAGAAGGCTATGTCAGATAAACCTGCCGGATTACGATAAATGTTAATAAGGGCTATGGTGTGGTCGCAATGGGTGATCTTTACTAATTGCAAAAAAATATTAACATTTAACCACGCCTCAATTTTAAGGCCAAGTTTTTTGTTGGCTGCAACCATTAAACCCGATGAAGGGCGACCACGTAGTCCCATCTTTGCTGGTAACAAAATAACATCAAAGTTGTCCCACGTAGGGGGGACCAGGTACCAGGTCTCCTGCAGAGCAATTATAGCATAGTCCGACAAGGATTGTACAGAAGTGTGCAAATGAGTGTGGCCTCGGGTATTCCAAGAGGCTATTTTGATGACATGTGATTGGGGTACAGTTGGTGGTTAATAAGTAGGAGATTGAAGGTCATCTCCAGGACTGTGATATATTTGTGGTAAGTGGTGTGAAGGATCCTCAACACATTTTTTTAAACGAGCAGGGTCTTGCGCCAATAAGAATCCCATGTTGAAAAGGGTCATCTTGGCTAGCCAAATCGTGTTCAAGACAATGCCCGAAGGAATCCAAAGCCTTACAATAGCTGTGGTTTCGTCATTCAAATATTCCACTTGAGCGATGTCCTGAGATGTCAAGTCTTCTAATTCGCGGACATCACTAAAGATATTAAGTACACTTTGTCTATTTAGATTGTAGATTGGGTAGTCACCTTCACGGCACTGCAAAATCAGGGTATGACAAGTAGCGGCCTTAGAGGTCGAGTGCCTTGACAGGGTGTTTTTGTTGGGCTTCAAGCCATTAGCAAAGCGTGTGTGTGTATGGCGTTCCGGAATGTGTTTTGAAGTCGAAGGAGTCAGGCACGAAGGGCGTATAGGGGCGTGCGTTACCTCGTGGGTCGCGAAATATGTTGGTTTTGCTTGTTGAGCCACCGGAGAAGTCCAAGATACTGATTTTGATGGAATATCAGAGGTAGACTTCGTTAATTGTTGGGGTAGCCCATGGTTACGCTCATCCATATAAGCATCGAGCGCCTTTCGCATTTCCTTCAAGAGCAAGGATCGTTGGCATTTGGATTCAATGGATTTGGTTACAGATGGCACATTGTCCAACTTTGGATTTGGCTGCTTAGGTATCACTAGGTCATGATGTTTGATGTGTGAGTCAGCACTAAATGCATTGACCAATGCATCCAGTGGTTCATAGGCTTCAATGATGGCAGGAGGGACTTGGTCATTGGGATTCAAGGTCAGGCTAGTTGGGATAGGTAAAGCAACGGCACTTGGAATGGTGATTTTCTTGAAAAATGCATTTAGTGATGCTTTAGTCATTCGCGGTATTGGCATGTTTTTAGTCTTCCTTTTCTTGTGTGGTTGTTGTTTGGTGGTAGCTCTGGTATTTTTAATATTTGAGTCAGGCCCAGGAACTGTGCCGTGCATAATATTTGGTACAGACACGAAAGGAGGATTCAAGTTATTCTCAATGGTCGTCACACAAGCATTCTCAATTGATTCTTGCATACTGTCCCATGAGTTATCTATTGGGGACATGCGTGTAGAGGGCTGTTTTAAAGGGCTTGTTGTAATAATGTGAGGAACTGCAGGTAACACAGAAAAGGTTGGAATGCACGGTAGAGGTGGCCTTGATGTGATTGTGTTCTTAGTTAAATCAATGCACGGTATGCCAGGGCTTGCAGGGAGACAAGCATGGGGAGCCTGGTTAGCCTGTTTAGTCCATGCTAATAAATCATCCAACTTTGATTCTTGTTTTGTTATTTTGGCATCCAGCGCTTCAAAGAGTTTGTACATAGACAGTAAGGTTGTGTTTATTGCTGTTAGGGTGGTTTGTAATAAGTATGGATGGGTATCAGCGGGCTCACACTTTGATTGTATTGTGGGGCGCCGCGGGGTTGGGTGTACATAAGAGATGGCAGATATGGAATGGTCAAGGGATGGGGGGTCAGTGTTTGAACTATGAAGTGAATTATGAGAAATGCGAATCGGTATTGGAGATTCGCACTGGCTTGCATACAGAGAAACCTCTTGATTATCTGGGGAAACAGCGGTGTAGTCAGATGATATCGAATCGACCGAACTTACAACCAATTGCGGGTGTTGTTGGCAAGGTGAATTTAGCATGGTGTTATCGGATAATTCACCAAATGCTATTAGTCCCGCAGTAGGCCTGTTAAACGGTCGTTGTATTGGTAGGCCAGAGCTAAGATTTAATTTATGTGGTTGAGAGGCCTGTGACTTCAACTGAGCGTTATTTTTCGGGGTGGATAGGGTGGACGGTTTAAATAGCAATGTGCTCGGAGGTTTCGTGGGTCGAGGACATGGAGTCAATATTATGGATTTATGAGAAGACATATTTTTGGGTGCAATGGCCGGGTTGCCAATGGGGCTGTGGCTAGTAGTTATCATGGGAGGCATGTCAGATTTTAAAGAGTAAACCTGTCTACGCTTTGACATGGCTCACACACTCCCAGACACACAGGCCTGTGCTGGATCAACGGCTACAAGGAGAGTCTTAGACTTAGACTTAGACTTAGACTAGAGAGCAACACTGGGCAACAATAAAAGGAAGGAGAGAAAAGAAAAGAAGAAAAAAAAAAGAAAAAAAGGGAATCGAAGGGTAGAGGCTGCTCTTAAAAGACACTTACTTTCTAGAAAATTAATAAAAGGAGCCACCTCCACCGTCAAAGCGGGTAAGCGGTACTCAGACCGGTACTCGCCCGTGTGCGCGCGCGCTGGGCGCGTGCGCGGCAACTTTGTAGGGGTGAGTGGCTCCTCCCGCGGCCAATCGCCGTGCTAGGGGCGGAGTTTGTGGACCCAACCGGGCTAGGCAAAACTGGCAGTGGAGAGTCCAGAACAATCAGCCAGAACAAACAGAGGTTCGCTCTGAAACAAACAGAAAACACGCTGTCACTTTCACTTAGGCAATGTTCAAAAGTCAATAAAGTTCGACTTGATCAGGTCAGTGCGTCACCTTGGTAGAAACGTGGAGACGTAGACCAACTTCAAAAGACTTCAGAGAACAGGAACAGCGGGTAGTGCGGGTAAGCGGTACTCAGACCGGTACTCGCCCGTGTGCGCGCGCGCTGTGCGCGTGCGCGGCAACTTTGTAGGGGTGAGTGGCTCCTCCCGCGGCCAATCGCCGTGCTAGGGGCGGAGTTTGTGGACCCAACCGGGCTAGGCAAAACTGGCAGTGGAGAGTCCAGAACAATCAGCCAGAACAAACAGAGGTTCGCTCTTGGTAGAAACGTGGAGACGTAGACCAACTTCAAAAGACTTCAGAGAACAGGAACAGCGGGTAGTGCGGGTAAGCGGTGCGGGTAAGCGGTACTCAGACACATTTTTTACTAAACTCACTTATGGTGTTATTCAGGATTTTTTTACCATCGGCCCCTACAGGCCTTTGCCAAGATGGAGCAAAACAAGATGGAAATGCAATTTATAAGGCCGAGATTGACTTGCTCCAATCAACCAGTTTATGTAATCCGGCCCAATATTTAAATGAACTGAAGCAAACATCACTTGTCGATGAGCAGTTCTGTCTTAAACGCGGCCCAATACATCAGCCCGATGTAATAAGCGATATAAATGAACTCTAATTTCATCGCAGCAATGCATTTTATAGACGCTGGAAAAAATAAATGGCATGCAAATATAAGCCTGAGCCGGCATTCTGATGCATCTGTTGCTCGTGACCTTTAAGTTCATGATGAAAAACAAATGCCAGGCTTTGCTGAGATTGGAGCACCCCTGTCTTTTCTGGGCACCCTGCATTCTATCACACCGGCTGCATTCATTTAGTGTAGCAGGAATGACCTCAGGCCTCGTTTGGGACGCTAAACATTGAGCTGGATATTTTCCTCCGAAATCCTAAAGCAAACTCAGCTTTATTTCAAACACCGTAGACTGTCCCCCTTTCACGGGGCTTTGCTAAATGAGAATGTGTCGAGCGTGTACTCTGCACTTCATTTGGAGATGTTGTGTCGGTAATTTGCTGAGATAACGTGATTCTGAGTGGGCACTTAGAAACCAGACGACCCCGCTCGTTGCCACTATATAGGTATTTAAGATCATTGCATATACTGAAAGGGATGCTTCCGTGCCTTGCCTTTATTGGCGGCGGTTATGTCTCCTGATTTGTATGAATAGTGTGTTTAGAATATGCTGATGGGCTTCTGCGTCCTCGGCATGGTGTTTTCATTACCACCACAATTGTCTCATGTCGGTTCGCTGTTCCTCCTCTGAAATAGAGGACATTTTCTGAATGTCACGCATATAACATCAACCACAGAGTCTTAAGGCGCAAAAGGGAAGCGCTCAATATCTTTTTTTTTTGTTATGCAACATTAGCTCGTCAGTCATCAGTGAAATATACGTTTTTAGAACGGGAAGAATTAAAAATCCTATCTAATAGCTTGAGACATAACTGGTTTTGTCAGCAAGAAATCTGTATCTGTGCTTTCCTGTCGGGAAAAAATGTCTAGTTGCCTGACTTACAAAAGCCTTTTACAATGGGTCAATCCCATTGGAAAACGCTTTGTAAATCAGGGCCTGGATCTTCTGTAGCAAATAAAGGGTGGCCTGGTTTCTGCTACACCCCATGAACAAACAATGATTGATTTCAGAATGACATCATATTACATTTACAAACGTTTACCTTCAGCACGAGGTTTATGTTACTCTTAATGCAAACCATGACTCGTTTTCATTGGTTTTTAAGTTTCTGACATGTGGATGCTTTAAATATTTGGTGTTCAGCCCTCGCTAACATCCATCATTTACATAGCTGAACTAGGACTATATCACAAAGACATAAACATACACAATGAAAGACATGAACGAATCAGTCATTATTTGACATGGAGCTGTAATGTAGTCTATTGTCATATTATTATTTATTATATCGCCTGATACAGTTTAAAACACATTTTGCACACTATAAAAACCAAAGAAACAATATATTAATTACACTTCTATACAATTATGAATACGAAAGACTCGACAATTCATGAAGTACGGTATTCTAGTTGTCTTATGTCTAAGCGCACTTTGTAACCTATGGCTGTATGTTACACATAACGCATTTCCATCACCAACATGGAAGCTATTCTTGACATCTTTTTTAGTCGTCTCATTAGTGATAGTGGTAATATACTAAATGAAGATTAGCACTAGTACACAAGTATTTATTTAATCTAAGTAATCAATGAGTATGCAGCATGTTTCATAGTCTTCATACACTAGTCTTCACAAAAAAGTTATATGGAACATTACAAAAATCTAACTATCGTCTTGTAATTCTATAAAAAGACAAGTACTAAATGCAGCATTCGACTTTGGTAAGAATTTAAAAAAATTAATATGTCAAACTACTTACAGCCTCACTGGAGCAAAGAACATCCGCATCTATGCACCACACCAGGTGATTCTCATCATTTTAGGGGTCAAATCCATACCAATTCATGGGAATCTGGGCGATGTCCAGGTTAGTGTGCTCTTTTAATGCACTGAATGGGAAATGTGTGGCAATGGTGCCAACCATGTACATGCACAGAAACCTTAACTAATATGAATCTTTGTGGACTCTGCATGCTGGTTTCAGGTTTACAAAGCATGTGGAAATACATGAGGAGTCCATCCTATCCACACACATTAAAATGAAACATGGGTAGGGACAATGTCATGAGCTGGAAAATGCCAAACATTTGTCCTGCTTTGTGCCAGCAACGTCAGAGGGATCCTGACAAAAATGTGACCCCTTGCAAAGCCGGCGGTTTTCTGACATTTCCCATTGTAAATCAACATGGAAATGAGGCTGTACGTGGCAGAAGATGTTTACTCAATAGTTGAAGTGTGCAGAAATGGTTACATAAATCATCATTCAAGCTTTGAAAAGTTTACCATAGTTTTACAACTATTGCAAATGAGTATCTGTGTCAGCAAAGCTATATTCATAGTTTATCCCCTGGGAGAGCTAATCAGATGGTTGTTTGGGGAAAAGGGTGAGTGGACCTATAGTGGTAGCCATTATATCAGAGGGAAAGCATAGCAGGCTATCTGTATCTTCGCTGTTGGATGCTAAGCAACTCACTGACCTTCTGCCTCAAAGAAGAATGTCATTTTGATATGACAGCAACATTTAGGAAAATCATTGTTCTTAGGTAGTAATTATGGACCTATGCTGTCTCGAAATTAAATATGGCATTGAGTCTTATTGTAACCAAAACATAAAGCAAGGCTAAAAAATGTGTCTGGAGTTGCTGATGGTACTCTTTAGTCCAGCTATGAAATTCACCTCTGATGAAAAGTGTCATCAGCAACATCAGATCAGACTGAACTGATATGCAAATAGAAATGTCTCTGTTTTGAAAGGAACCGTGAGCTAAATCGAGATTAGCAACCTGGCGGGTGTTGCCAGTCATTCAGGTAGCAAGAAACGCTTGCTTGAACCGTCAGTGAAAGCTTGCGTTGCATGCTGCCTGACAGCTGGTTCCCCGGCAGCCATCTTCTCCCCACCCTGTAACGCTCACCTGGTATCCACGGGGGATGTCACTCAGCTTGTTGTGACCTCTTACGACCTTGAACCCTTCCCTGGAGTATACTCGACTGGAGACTGGCCCTGAAACACAGGATTGGTAGAGTTTAAATCCCTATTGTCTCTGTGTGCTTGGACCCCTTCTTCCCTGGGGTCCAACCCTTCCCTTGATTCTTGGAAAGTGTGCTCTCCATCCTGCTTTCAGCGCAGGGGCCCGTTGATTGATGCGGGCACGTTGCTGCCTATTTACTTCACTGGCAAGAGTCTGACAGATAAGTATCATGAGTCTTTTGAACAGTTCTCTAACCTTGTTCCTTTCTTTCCTTAGATGATGGCCGGCCTCCGGGGATGGTGACATGCTGCTGAGATGAGTAGCACTGAAGGTGAGTGAGAGCGCGATGCGTGATGCTACCCTTTCGTATTTGTATTGAACTGAGTTCTTTTTCTGTGTCTTTTAGGTACCGCAACATTTTCAGCATGGATTCCGGTTATGAAGAAGAAATGCGGTGAGTAAGCGCGGTATGCAGCGCCTCTAGATGTTTCTACGCTAACCTGGAGTGTCTTTACCCTCTTGCAGATGGATGAGAAGTTCCAGAGACAGAGTTCCCCCAGAGTGGCTGGGATTCAGGTAAGCGTTTGAAGCTCGTACAGTCTTTAAAAATAAGCGAAGATTTGCTTACTAAAGCCTTTTTTCTGTTCTTTTTCCTTTTCCTCAGGAAGCGGCGTGCCGGGATGGGAATGACACCGCCGAAGATGCCTGCAGAACAAAAGGAGTGATGAATGATGGGCAGAAGCGCCGCAAGGTAAGGCTGTTCCTAACTGTGTTCTTGTTCTTGCAGGAGCTGAGCGCAGAAGAAAGATGCAGGCCTACTGGAGACCGATCCGAACACGGTGAGTGTCACGCTGCAGGTGCAGAAAACGCAAAGCATGTTTCTCAGCCTGGGCGTGGCTTAAATAATCTCTGGGTATCCCAGGTGTCTCTGGGCTGAACCACACCCAAAGACTAGACTGCACATGCAGTTCTGGGAACCGAAATATGTGGGGCATCATCTTGTCCCCATCAATGCACTACAAGTCCAATCCCCAATGTTATCCTATGGAAGTGAGTGAGTCTGGTGCCACAAGCGCCAAGTCTGACTCCAAGTGGGTCTTTGGAGGGATGGAGAGGCCCTTGAGGGCCATGTAGGTGATCATGGCCTGGCTCCAGCCTGACATCTTGGAGGGCTGGGGACATGAGGGGCAGGAATCATGACACCCCCTTCGTCCTTTTTTTTTTTACACCCATGACCCCCTACTTAACTTATTTCGGCAGTGCATAGTGCCACCGTCGCATCGACTCCTTCCCCTTGCTTCCAGCAGGCTGCCATGGAAAGGGAAGAGGTGCTCCATATGGAGCCCCGCCTTCCCTTTCCATGGTGGACATCTTTATAAAGGATTTTCCTTCGTACGATGGGAAGCCGTTGCATCACGTTGAACGAAGGAAAATCCTCTTTTGTTTAGCACTCTGGGTTACCACTTTGGTAGCCCGAGTTGCTAAAGGCCGTAAGACCCCGTTCCAAGTGCTGGAATGTGGGTTAATAGCCCGGAACCCTCGTTAATGGCGATCGCTTCGCTTGGGCTGTTAACTTGGAACGGGGCTTAATGCCACATTGAATACCGCCCTGAGTCGGAAACATGTCAGAAAACAGGTAATTTGAGGCATGTTTATTATTTTCACTAGAGGGGCTACCACGTTTTTATACATTATGAAAAACGTAATAAATTACAATGGGTAATCCCGATATGGACCCCTTTCTCATTGTGCTTAGAGAGGGCTAGGTTCACCTCATTGATGACACCTAATAAGGTTGAAACGTGTTTGAGGTTGCTGAAGTTAATTTTGTTCAAAGGAGAATTGTCTTGCATTTCCGTGGTTGATTGCCCTTGTGGGTGGGGACAGACTGATAGGGATATGGATAATTCTCCTATGCGAAAGGGACTGTGAGCTAAACTGTTTTTGTAGACCCTCTTGCGTTGGAAACATCCCACGAAGAATTATTTGAGCCATGATCAGTCTTATTAGTTGAGAACCCACAGTTGTGTATAATATTTTTAGATATGTGCTATGCCACAATGTTCCAAATAATTGTATTTTAAAAAGTTTGAGAAATAGCTATGATGTATTGATTGAGGAGAACACAATTTGGTTAGATACAATGTGGTATTACAGACTGTTTATATAGTATGCTGTGGTTAAACTACCCCTTTGACAATGATCTTAACAGAGAGCTATTCTTAACTGGCCAACATAGAAGATTACCTGCCGTTTTTGTGAGGCAACTCTATGCCTTTTCTCTTAGGATAATTGGAACTACAATACCTTGACTGTGATGCCTGCCTTCTAACATAATGTTAGAATTTCCTGTAGAAAAACTGAGTAATGGCTAGGTAATTTGCAAGACCTACAGTAGAAGATGGACCCTGGACAAGGCAAAAGGTTTGTGGCACCATCAGCCAATCATAGATGGTATATCTAAACCCCCTGAGCCTATCCAGGATGCACACACAGGGAGAGCCTGAATTCACAGCGTGGGTGTCTCCATATAGTCCCACTGTCATTTTGGGTTCCAATATTGTCAGAAACCACCGTTTGTGGGCATATTCCTGAGAATGTACAAACACAGGTAAGTGGCATGCCATTATGATGAGATTGCACTTTTGGCTTTCATAAGGGCCTACCCCTAATTTTGAGAGGCTACTTTTTCTCGAAGTCTCTTCACTTCAAGCTCCCACAAACAATGTCCACGAGCACAGAGCTTCCATTGGCCTTTGCATGTGACCATAACCCATTGAAAAGTTGTAATAGTATTACATTGCAACTTTTGCATACTGAATTGGATGACACATCAAATTAATCAAACAACCCCATATCCTGTTTTGGCTTCAATGACATGCCTTCTACTCAGAACATTTTGCAAACTTCACCCCGAGCAATAGACAAGCCATTCCAACATTCTGGGGAACAGACATGAAGTTGCCTGCAACCATGTCATGTTGGGGAATCCTGAGAACTGTCATGAATGCTCTCACACAAATGGCCAATGAGAGTCACTATATATCTCTATGTGTTTAATCCCAACGATGAAGAAAATATTATTAACATTTATCAACAACAGTTGTTTTTACAAATTACGTGTTTACAAATGGATGAAAATGGGTTCAGGGAAAAGGCAAGTCAGAACAAACAGGATAAGACTGTGCACATGGGGAGCACTTTCCACTTTTACAAAAAAAGAGGAAAAAACAACCAGAAAAACATAATTAGAAAATGTCTATCTTGCATAGTTAAACACAACTGTGAATTAAACTTTTGTGTCATGTCTATTTCATGTTCATCACTCTAAGTACATTTGCTGCGTTGTCGACCATTGCGTCATAATCCAAACAACACTGTATTAGCATGTAGGCATACACTTGTTTCCTATGGACTTAAATGACCTCTCATTGACTATTCTCGTTGACTATTATTAAATCAAATTATGTATTGACCAATTAAAGTGCTAATCACTTCTAATTATTGGTGTATTTTTTTGTATCTCCCCTGTCCCCTTATCTTGCTTCTTAACTCTTACGGCATTTCTTCCCCAGGCATCTGAAGCAAGGGCAGACAAAGAAAAGGACAATTCATCTCTGATCATGTTAGGACATGGAAATTACTTGAGCACTTGCTTCATGCACCTCACGTATGCCAGCACCATGTGCATCACACCTCAGTTCCCCAAACTAAACCCACCTTCACAGTCAAACGTCCAGTCTGTGCACACTCCCATCCACAGTGTAATTGGGTAGATACATATGCAAGTATCTCCTACTGACCCTACACTAGTAAAAATTCCTGCCCCTACCCCTCACCATCACCGTAAGGGTCAGAAATGATATCAGCAGAGGCAACCCTAGTGCCCCATGATTCTAGTGGTCACTGACTGGACAAACTAAGACAGATTCCAAGAAACAATTCTTTAAACAATCAATGTCCATACCTATGCCATAAATAATTAGGTTGTGTTGCGCTAGTAGGGATTACAGTTAGACAGTAGAAAGCACAAGTAGTGTGCTGTATATAGCATAGAATGGAGGACGATTGTGGAATACCAAGGGGGGCCCACTACACTGAAAGGGCAGATGAAATTATAGGCCGGTAAGATGCAGCATACACGGGCAGGGAAACCAACGTATAGCAGATCGACAAAGTGAATGTAACATGAACAGACATGTATATTGTTCACCAACATTAAAGCAAGAAATGCAGAAGTATAGCCATTTTCCTAGCACAGAGACTGCAGCAGGCCTAGGATTTAGTAAGGCCTCAGATAAGATGCTGAGTTCATAAAAACACATTTATTTTAGAAAGTTTCAAGCTGACCCTGATAGCAGTTTGTCGCAATCACCAAGGTCAGATGTACGGAAGGGACTAATGTGCAGAACGCAGGGATGACATAACAGTTTCCGGGATGAGAAGCAGTAGACTCCTAAATTCATTAAGTTACAATAAGAGCACAAAAAGCCATTGATGTCCAGATGCATGAGATCAGTATGCCAAAAGCCTTTATTAGAATTAGGTAAAGCCCAGTAAATAGGAAGATATCCATTCTCCAACGTGGTCCGTTAGCACGTGATCAAGACATGAAGAGCACTGGATATCCATTATGAGCCAAGTAGAGATAGGACACCTGCTGAAACTCCATAGCACACACACAGACACAAGATGATACAGAAAGCCAAATACAAAGGATCAGGCCTGGGTATGATGGGGAGTACTTTTAATTGGAATGAGTGCAGATCATGGACTTTTCTCTCCCCCTCCCTTATGTGTTTGTCATATTTTGATGTTTCATTAAAGTGTCCAAGGTTGGTGAGTAAAGTGCCAACCAATAGAAATCCGTCATGCTACACCGCCCATGATGAATAACGCCAGCCAATTCGGGGCCAATGTAATAATGTAGTGAAAGTATTATCTATGATGGGTTGGGCTCAGGAGGAGCCATAAGGGATGTGTAAGTCAATGGGGAAAAGAACACCTATGTATTCTATATATATCTTAAGATATTAAACAATCCTAACCACGTATACGTTTTGTAACTGATATTGTATTATGACATCATTGCTAATGTATTTTCAGTACAAAATCTGCTCACACTCATCATAATGTTGAGAACTGATTGTAAACTGTACCGGCCAAGATTCTACGTTTTGAATAAAGCTGGGTTATCCATGCACTCTGAGTACTCCTTCAATGTGTATTGTTTTTACTTGTGTGGCAAATTGGGCCCATTTCTACATTTGATAGCAGAGGATGGTTCCCTATGGGTTTTGTTGACTTTCATGGATTCCTCATCATCCCCCTTGGACAGTGAGGATGGCCTGTGGAGAGCAGAATAATACACTTCTAAGAAGAGAGGTCTTGCATGTGGCCCCACTAGGTGTGGAGGGTGGAGCAGGCAGACAGAGGAGACTCGACACCGAAGACCATCAGGGGAAGCGTGATTGTGAGTATAAACTATGCATGGCAAAACTGGGAATTTGGGGATTGGTATATTATTCATTTGTGAGATATTGGAGATGTTAAGAGATTGAAAACTTCTGACAAGTGTCACAAAAGACCACACAGTAACCCTCTTTTAGGGGCAGAGAAATAAAGAGAAGGATCTGCTGTATTTGTATTTATGTTAATGATTGTTGGTATCTTTTTATTATGTTGTGCCATAGCATAGGGTAACAGTGATGTTTTATTGTGTTAGTTGAAGAGTGAATTTGCATTGTTTACACTGAAAAGTGGTTTAGAGTGTGATCAGCATTTTTGTGGTGCTGCTTAGGACAGGGAGTTTCGGACATGTGGTCTCAGATAGAGACGTGGGTGTGTTAAAGTTGGAAAAACCCTTTTAGTGCGGGGGTATGAAAAGCAGTGAAAAGGTGAGCGAGGGTTGAAGCAGTATTTATCGATTATTGGTAAATTGTGTTTTATATTATGATGGTGAATACCCCCAATGTCCATTTGTGTAAGTCACTTCCCTGATATAAGGACAAATCCTCAAATACAACGTTCAGGGGTTAAAGATACATCTTTCAAGATGTGTATGTCTTGGCCTCAAGACAGTACTCATTCTAAAAAGGTGCTGCAATGCATGTGCAGGTATTTACATCCCACACATAAGGGAAAACAATTACAGAACAGACTAAGTATACTCAATGTTCCAGAAAAAGGTGGTGGGACCGAGCAAGAAAGACTGGATGCTTAACCAGCATGATGAAGGGTACACACAGCCCACAGCTCTTCCTCCTCCTCAGATGCGCAATCTGCCCTTGAGTGTATGCAGACTTTACCCATTAAAGTCTGCTGCAGGACACACCAACCCCAAATATGCTCCCCAGCATATAGTGATGACGACAACATAAGAAGAAAGAGAGTGTGCAGGCAAAGACCATTGTCAGTGCTGGTAGAATATGATGTGTGGCACAGTTTGCAAGCAAAGCTAACTGAAGCAGAGGTGAAAGGCAGAGAGCGAGAGGCATGCAGGGAGAACGGGTCGAGACAGCAATTGTGTCAGATAAATCGATAGGATGGCAAATAATGCTCAAACTTGATGTAAAGGGCTTTGGTGAGTCCAAAGAGAAAGTGTCGGAAGATAGAAAAAGACAGGAAGAAGAAAAGGAACAAATACAGGAGTAAGAGAGGAAGATAGAGAAAGAGAAAAGAGACAGTTGGAAGAGAGAGAGAAAGACGATGAGAGAGAGGGAGAGATGCTGAAAGGACATTGAAAGCATTATTAACAGACACACACTGTCAGAGAGAGTAGGGGAAGACATTATAAGAAGGAATAGTAACAGCATAGACAGGAGCAGAAGAGATAGCACCCATACAAGAGAGGGTCGAGAGAAGTCTCCACAAAGTGTGAGCAGATACATAGTGGAAGAGATAATGAGTGGGACATTCATGAGAGAGCCCCTTAGTAGACTAGATGATGAAGAAACGGTTGAGGAAGGAGACAAAGAGGAGAGAGTAAAAATTTGGAATTTGACGAGGGGAGCAGGAAAGTGGGACATGCACAAGCCTTGTCTACAGGCAAACGTGTAAGGAGAGAGAGAGTAGATATTCATGGTTTCTGGAGATTCCCTCAATAAGTGCAGAAGAGAGAACACCATATGTAATAGCACCAAAGAAGACAAAGGTTGTAGCTACACCCAGCCCTACAGATGTCATGCGCAAACCTTGTTATGGCCCGGTATATCTCTTACTCTATTTACATATCATATTTTATACTTGTGAAAGGTTCTTACTCGTTTTGCGTGTAGGAATGAAAACACAATTAAAAAAAAATACATCAGCCACAGCAAGTGGTAGATCTTCAGATTCAGCAAGCACATGTACAACCCCAAGTACCAGAGAATACAATAGCAAAATGGGATGCAAACATATTGCTTTAGTTACAGCTTGCATCTAGAGTAGGGGGTGTGACAGTAGGGGGAATTTCTTTACTGGAACAGGACTGAACATGTATCAACAATAGGATAGCCCACAGAGCAAATTGATGTGCCCAATTCTATTGATTACCCAAGACCCACAACAGGAATCGAGGGTGGGTTTGACCATAAGCAACAAGACGTTTTTTGGTTGACACTGGGCGCTGAGATCCTGTGTCAGCGAGAGAAAGTTCCCAAAGTTAGGAATATCGATGGATGTAGAAGAATTCTCTGGGAATATGACAATGGTTCCATTGACAGATAAATTGCCTATAATTGAAGAATATGAAATGGCTATGCCATTACTATATTCTCGGAAAACACCAGTTAGCATATCGGAGAGATGTACAAGCTATACATGATGATTTCTTTTACTGAAGAGGTTTAGTATGTTCAACACCAGGTATCCACTATGTGAATACACTTGATTTTAAAAGAGCCTTCTATGGTCAGCAGGCACGAAGACAGGTGCCACTAAACCCAGAGGTATTCCTTTATGGAGTTCAAGTGCTATTGGAATGACTTATATGAATACAGGACAAATTGTTGAGATTACCCATACAATATCACAATTGAACTAGAAGCAGCAATAGTGAGAGTGGAGGGAGTGATATTATGTGGAGTTGATGATAAGGAGTAATGGGGCGCACACTAGTAGCACTTGACTAAGCACACAGACATACTGACTTGACTGATGATGAACTGTTTGAAGATGATGATTTTGATAACAAGGTGATTTTTAACATCTGTATTGCGTACCAGCTGCAAATAGAGCACATAGGCGTTCCCCAACTAAAATCATTGGTGAGGAAAGCACCTTCATTTTGTAAGGAAGATTTGGCAAAAATGCCGAGTTCATTGTGGACCAGCAAGCCATATGACGTCGGCTTACTAAAAGGGGTAGGAGAGGTCAAAATAAAGATAATGAAGAGAGATGCCATTTTGCCACGAGTTAAACAATATGCTATGTCAAAAGAAGCTGATAAGGGTATTCATGAAACTATGGCCTACCTGGTGTGGCGAAGCATATGGTGCCTTCAGAATCACTATGTAATACGGTGGTGTACCCAGTAAAAAAGGCAAAAGGAGGGTCTGGGAGATTTATACAAGATGTGCGTCCCTGAATACTACCAAAGCCCAGCATTATACAGCGATTGATTTGAAAATGCTTTTGGTTCCATTCCCCTGCATGAAGATTCACAATATGTGACTGTGTTTACTTATCATGGAATCAGATTGCAGCACAGTTGTCTCCTTCAGGGGTACTGTGAATCTCCCAGTGTTTTCAACAGAGTGCTACAGATGGTTTGGGAAATGTACAAATGGACAGCACAGTCATACAGTATATGGTTGAATTGCTAGTCTACAGCACCACAGAGGAAGAGTGACACTATTGGCAGTACTGAAAAAGGGTACAAAGCATAAAGGAGAAACTGCAATATTGTCAACAAGAAGTATTGTACATATGCCAGATGATATCAAAAGAGGGAAGAAAGGTGACACGAGAGAGAGCAGAAGCCATTACCAACACGTCCCACACAAATACAGACAAATACAGTAAAAGAATTAGATCAGTTTTTGGGACTCTGCAAATAATGTCATATATGAGGTCTTTGATTACAACACATATGTTAATCCCCTCTTAGAAAGACTGAAAGAAGCACAGAAAGACAGGGATAACATTGCATTGACAGGTGAGATGATAGGTGCATTTGATGAATTAAAAGAATCAATAAGCACAGCTCCTGTGTTAGGGATCCTAGATTAAAATGAAGATTTTTTTCCTGTTTTCCCTTTCAAATGGAGTTGTGATGATGGCTTTTCTCGCACAGAAAACGTCAATGGGATACAAACCACTAGCATTTTACAGTGGGATCTTAGACCCAGTAATGAGAGGTAATTACACATGTGAGCAAGCATTGGCCTGTGCCGCTTTTGCAATTGAGAAGTCAGCCAGTATAAACATGGGCTGTTCAGTTGCATGATACGTTTAACATGCTCTTTTTTGCCATTCTTGAAAAGCCCAAAAGCATGTTGACTACACATGGAGCGTCAGGCTATGAGGTCATAATATCTAATCGAGCATTCAAAATTGTGAGGTGCTACATTGTAAACCCTGCATGGTTCATAGCAGTGCCAGTGAAGGAAGTGGATAATGTGCATGACTGAACTACCTACCCTGATTATTATGATGGCATACCCCATGTGAAGGAAAATACCCTAGGAGGGGGATAATTCTCTTCATTGATGGTTCATCAATGATAGATCAAAGCAGCAGAGAAAAGCATAGTGGGACAGCAGTGGTGAAGAGAGTGGAAGGTTTGAGATAGTGAAAAGTATGAGACTACCAGCACATTTTTCAGCACAAGTGGGAGAATCAGTAGCAATGATTTTAGCGCTTGAAGCGCATAAAAATGAGTCGGTAATGGTTTATTCTGACTCCGCCTAAGTAGCATTAACAGTAAGCTCAGGACTGTCGTGTTGTAAAAGGAGGGGCTTTCAGTGCACAGACAGCACACCAGTACAATGTGCGCCATTGTTATAGAGGTTATTAGATGCACTTGAATGTCATCAGCAATCGCTGTGGTAAAGTTTGCAGCGAACATGAGAGGTGCAGATATGATTTCCCACAACAATGAAGCTGCAGATGCAGAAGCCAAAAGTGCAGCAAATTTCCCTGAGATATTAGCCATTTAAACTGCCCCAAACAAATGCACACGTGCACGTAACATGGTGATGAAAGAAAGTTTTACTACAGTGCCAGTAACACAGATTGCAGAGTTGCAGGGACGTGTGCCACAAGAAGAACAGGAATTGTTGGTAGAGCTAATTTGGCAACAGGATAACACAGGGAAACCTGTCATGCCCATTGAGATACTCACAGTAAAGTTGGAAAAACTACACTACCTAGCACATACCACAAGGGAGTGTCTTGCAGCATCCATTTCTGACAACTGGTTTATACCGAATATCAATGAACATGTAACCAATTTCATTATTGACTGTATGATTTGTCAAAGATTCACTGCCAATCATACATTAAGGATGGTGAGAGGAGCAATACCCTGTCCTACTCGACCATTTTTGCATTTGCATATCGTTCAAGTGGATATGCTTCAAACTTGTAATGGCTACCAATATATGATAGTAGCAATATGGCCCTTTTATCGCTGGATCAAAGCTGGTCCTGGCACACATCCAGATGCCATATCAGCTGCAAAACATTTCATACGAGAGGTATTTCCTAGATGGGGAGTGCACAAAATGCAACGTCTGACAACGGCCCCCATTTTGTAAATTAAGCATTTTAACACATTACATCTCTATTTCAAGTACACATATTTGCATCTGTCTATCATCCCCAAGCAAATGGAGTTTATGAGTGCCTAAACATCCTTTTGAAGGAACACATTGCCAAAATAAAAGATACTCTGCACAATAATAGGTTGCATTGCCTTCCCTTGGGTCTCATTGCCTTATGCAATCAGCCAGGCTTTGACCGACACTTGACAGCATGAGCTGGTGACAGGGCGTAGAATGAATGTCCCAAAGTCTCCTCCCACATGTGCTCAAACAAAAGCTATGAATTTACCAACAGTGCTTGGTAAAGCGATGCATGGGTATTCGATGGCTATGATAAAATGTTTGAAATGTATCTCCCAACAGGTGCAGGCGTGTTAGGGGGGGGCAGCAAAAATCACCAAAGGTTTAAATGGATATTCTGACACAGCTAGTTTATTACAACCTCTCCTAAAATATCCTGGAGACCAGGTCCTTTGTCAAAATGTGACTAGAAAATGGCACAAGCCGAGGTTTGAAGGACTTTATACAGTAGAGGTAGCAATGCCCTTGGTAGGGGAAATTAGGGGAAGACGTGTATGGCTACACCTTAGTGACATAAAGAAATATTGTGCTGAGGCCCGCCTGTCAGAAAATACAGATCCAGAAGAAGAAGCAGAAGTACAAAGACCCTAGACAAAGGCGATGACCAGAGCGAATCAGCAGCAAGAGAGCCAACAGGAGTAGAAACGGTGTGCTGTTTCCTGAAGATTATTAAACATTCTCTACAGAAGTTTAGAATTTCCCCTTTTCAGGAGTTTTTGAACATTTTTATGACAGCAGATATATTGGTTTAGAAAATAATTGTATTGTTTTAAAGTAGGTGTTAATTGTGGATACTTATTATTTGTATGAAATAAGAAGACATTAATCAGAAACGCAATATGATTTTCTTTTTAAATACCAAATATTTTCATTGGTTGCCCAAATGAGCTTACAGGCCAAGATTTCTTCAAAAGGTGGATACCTTATTTATTTATTTATTTCATTTATTGGCAGCACTCAGACCCAGTGGTATCACAGTGCTAATACATAGTTTCAAGACAACTTTATAGATATTTGTTAAACAGAACAGTTTTCAATTTGTCTCTGAAGGTAATTTATTAAAGTTCTTCTTGGATACACGATGGAAGGACTTCCAGAGAATGGGAGCTGTGAGTGTGAAGCTTACTCCGCCTGCTCATTTTCTGGTGAATCTTGGAATGTCTAAGGCCAATGAGGCAGAGGAACGTATGCAGCGTGGTTTTGTGATCATGATGTTGGTGTTCTGTTCTCATTTTGTTGTTTATATATTACTTATCAAATTGCAGTGCAGCGGTTTGACACCTATGTTATGGAAGGGCCAATATTTATTAAGGGTAACACAAGTATGATTCCTGAAATAGCAGCAGTTGAAATTAAACCAGAAACTCCTCCCGAAGGAAGCACAGAGATTAAAAGGTCAAAGAGAAATGTGTAAAATGACCAAACACTCATAGAAAAGTATTTTGATAATTCCCCCCGTGTCACATGTCACCAATGACATGTTGTCCAGACACATACAGAGCGTGGGAAGGGAGAACTCTGATGAGAACTGTTTTGTTTGTTCCTTCATTCTGAACCACATGAGTGCCTCCCAACTGTTCATAGCAACAAAGATAAACATACACAGAGCACACAACTTAACACATCAAGCACTATGCACCACAAGAGGACGATTTAAGGGAAGATGGACCACCATATGGTGGGTGACAAAAGCAGATTCTCCTCGTGAGTACAAATTATAAAGCAAAAGCACCTGATGACCAGCATCAAAACACAACACAAGGCAATGAAATACATACTATCAGGCCCAAATAGGGGAGAAGTCAGAATAGAAGACCTCAAATTTCTGCAGTGCAGTGACGTACAAGGGGAAGAGATACCTGTTTGCTGGAACAGAACTCAATACACATATTAGAGGATGCATTTACTGCACAAGAGTGGGTCGATGGAATGATGGGCTGTAAAGCACAAGCACTCATAACCACATCAATAGAGATTCTAAATGATTTACTTGGGTAGAAGGTGAAGGAGGGCCAGTACCCATAATACCAATAGGAAATGCAACTCTGGGTTTCAGAAAAAATGGCTTGGTGAAAGTAGGAATGAATGACAGTCACTAACGTATCATGGAAACACCAGGCATGAAGGTTGGCACAGCTGTATTAATTGACCACTATTGGGCTGTTGGTTCAATGGCCTATATGCAGCTTCCTCCAAATTGCAGAGGCATATGCTTGATAGTAGAAATAAGTGGACCAGCACTGGTGGTGCCACAAAGTGAGGTGAAAATTGGTGCTTTTCACCTAATGAGCACAAACACCAGAAAGAAAAGGTATCTCATCCTAAAACGTACCCGAAGGCAGAATTATTTTTTGGCAACATCAATCAAGGCCTAGGATGACATAAAAGATGAACATAAATTGGTCAGCAGAACTGAAATGTTCTTTACCTCCTACCTTGCTTCTAGTTACTGCAAACAGCAACACATGTCAAATGGGAGTTGCTGCAAACAATAAATGCAAATGTGAAGGGATTTAATGGAGGTATGTCTTTGATCTAATCACAGCCATGGAGGGGGGTGTTTTTGCTAAGATAGGTTCATCTTGCTGTACATATATACAAACAAATGATGAGCAAAAGGGGTCACTTACAGAGGCCACAATCATCTTACACCAGTTGCACACTGAGATGGTGTAAGAGGTGGAGGACATTGGGCCTCATTACAGGTCCGGTGGTAACCAAGGTGGTAAAACCGTCTGGTTACCGCCGGACTCATATTACCATTCCTCCTCCGTGACTCCCGGAAATACCAGGGCATTACGACCCTGGTGTCCCAGGAATTCCGGAGGCGGAATTCGGTAAATCCCCATTCCCATTGAGTCCCATGGGACTCAATGGGAATGGGGAAGTGGAAACACCGGCACCATCTTGTGATGGTGCTGGTGTTTCCACGTCTGCCTGCAGGCGGGCGGTGTTAAACCCGCCAGGTCAGACCTGGCGGGAACATCACCTCCCGCCTGCAGGAGTCGGGATCGGGCGGTCCGGAATTAACAGTGGCGGCAGGTTTACCGCCACTGTTATTTCCGTACTGCCCGACCTGTAATGAGGCCCATTGAAGATGATGGCTGGTTTAATTTTCATGGGTACCCACCTGGTTGGTGAACACATTCAAAATATTAGTGGCCTTACTGGTACTGGTCCTAACTGCTTTCTGTGTCCTGAAAATAGCCCTGAAGCAATGTAAAAA
This sequence comes from Ambystoma mexicanum, assembly GCF_040938575.1. NCBI lineage: Eukaryota > Metazoa > Chordata > Amphibia > Caudata > Ambystomatidae > Ambystoma > Ambystoma mexicanum. The sequence continues at coordinate 1,341,439,385 of NC_090929.1, read as the reverse complement.
GGCTAGCAAGAAAGCACTGGAAATGACAATAATAGTAAATGTGGTTGATCAAATGGGTGATCAAATGCACAGATGTACCCAAACAGACCGACTACCCCATATGTACACAATGGAAAGCCCTATTGAACCACCTGGGACAATGTTCGATTGTACAGAGGATGGAGATGGCTGTTTTACGACATGCGGCCCAGAAAAATATATAGCACAAGGAGGTAACCTGAGGATGGCTACAATGGGATGGGCAGAGTGAGGGGGTGGTCGATGAATCAATCAGAGGGGGAAGTGCAGTGGGGCAAATGAATACGCAAGTATCACCTATTGCCCCAAATCTAGTACCACTTCCTGCCCCTACCCCTCACCGATACGTACAGGTGAGAAACAATTTCAGCTTAGGTAGCCCTAGCACCCCATGACTCTAGGGGTGACAGACAAGACAAACTAAGGAAGATTCCAAGACAAAAATACTTTTAAAAAATCAATTTACACACCTCTGCCATAAAGAATTAGTTCAGAAGTGCAACACTATCAGTGATTACAGTTAGATAGCAGAAATTACAAGTAGTGTGCTATATATAACATAGAAGGGAGAAGGATTCTGGAATGCTAAGAGAGAAACACACTACACTGATAGGACAGATGAAATTATAGGCAGGTAAGATTCAGCATACACAGGCAGGGAAACCAGTGTATGACAGATACACAAGGTAAATGTAACATGAAATGGCACGAATATAGGTCGCTGACATGGAGGTGACAAGCACAGAAGTACAGCCATTTTCCTAGCAAAGAGGCTGCAGCAGGCCTAGAAGTTAGCAAGGTCTCAGATGACATGCTAAATTCATAAAAAAACACATTTATTTTGGAAGCTTTGGAGCTGCTAAGAATGCGAAGAGTAATTGGCATGCAGAATGCAGGGACGAGATAGCAGTTCCCAGGACTAGAAGCAGCAGACTCCCAAGTTAATTGAGTTACAATAAGAGCATAAACAGCCATTGATGTCCAGATGCATGAGATTAGTATGCTACAACACTCTATAACGGATAGAAGAAGGGTGTCTGAAGTGGTCACAAGGAGTACCACACGCACATTAGAATGAGCTAAAGCCCAGTAGATAGGATGAAATCCATTCCCCAACACAGTCATCTAACACATGTTCAAGAAATGAAGAACACTGACTATCCATTATGTGCCAAGTACATATAGGTCACCTGTTGAAACTCCCTAGCACACACACAGTCACAGGATGATTCACAAGGTCAAATGTAAAGTAACAGATATGCCACATGACCTGGGAATGATGGGGAGTACTTTTAATTGGAATTAGGGTAGACCATGGACTTCTCTTTCACCCTACCCTATGTGTCTCTCATATTTTGATGTCTCGTCAAAGTATCCAAGGTTGGTGGGTAAAGTGCCAATCCTTCTTGCCACAACGCTCATGATGTGGCCAATGTAATGATGTAGTGAAATTATTATCTATTGTGGGTTGGGCTCAGGAGGAGCCATTAAAGATGTATAATCCAATGAGGAAATCAACACCTTTGTGTTCTATATCTATCTTAAGATATTAACCAATCCTAAGCACGTATATGTTTTGTAACTGATATTGAATTATGACATCATTGCTTACGTGTTTTTAGTACAAAATCTGCTCACACTCATTATGATGTGTGAAAGCTGATTTTATGCTGTCACAGAAGAAATGCTATGCTTTGAATAAAGCTGGGTTTTCCATGTTTTCTGAGTACTCCGTCGTTGAGTACTGTTTTTACAAGTGTGGCGATTTGGGACCATCTCTACAACCTACAACCCATAGAACCTCAACTACTTTCCAATCAACACTCACAATACACCACTAAAACGCACATGCAACCTCATGCACCTCGATACTCAATTCACAGTATTGCAGACAGCAGACAGGTAACAGGTTTTTTCCTACAACACACCCTGTCTCCAGATCAAATTAACAGATAAGACAGGCCTCTTCCATCCAATAGTTCAGGAAGGTACTGAATACTAACTTTGAACTGTGTTTGTGTGCCCGTATGTGCTGTGCTCCTTTGCTTCCCAGCTAGGTTTGCTCTTTATACATCACATACATATAAATACATTCATTGGTGTGTTGCAACAAACTATAAACAAACACACATTTATTTCAGAGAACATAAGGTAGCCATATTGCCATTTATGAACATGTTTGTTCCCATTGAGAGGAACTCGATACAGTTTTACACATCACACTTAGAGTGGGATTCAACATATCTTTATTTCAATAACAAGATGGTCAGGGTCAGATAAACACCTAGTTGGTATTAAGGGAATCTTGACAACTTAAGAGGGGCTTCTCAATACAAATGTCTTGGATTAATCTAAATAATGATGCATATTTACTCCAAGAATTACCTACATCTTCTAAAGATATATACAAAGGATTGGCCAACAGACAATTCTCAAACCTAGCCTTTATGAATCCATATCCATCTGTCTACCCTAAGCAAATAACAAGGTTCCAAGGTGTGTCCAAAGAAAACAGTTCACAAACTTACTCTTCAAATCCATTCCTATTTTAATGATACAAAACCGACGTGTCCTTTAACTCCCTCAGGACACATTCTCTCTGGGCCTTGGCTTCAGGATACAAGACAGGACACCCCAGGACCTAGGCTTCAAGATTCATGACATGTCTCTCCTGGTCCTTAGTTTAAGGATTCACAACAGTTCCCATCAATACATCAGGTCATGATTCATGACATGACCCTCCTGGACCATAACTTTAGGGTTCACAACAGGCATCTCATAAACCTTGGCTTTAATGGGTGTTTCTCACCCCCATCATTTTTCAGTTACTTTCACGCTTCCAAAATGTTCTTGACCTTCTGCCACGGGCCTCAGTATTTTGCTAAGGGTCACTTGTGGAAAACCTTTTGTTCTGGCTTTACAATTCTCACGAGGACTTCAGAGGTACTGTTGTACCCTTCTAATCAGTATTCCTCCTATGGCATGTATAGAGATTAGAGGCACTCCACCTATACTACCAGGGTCTCCAGGCTTGTACTGCGTCTCTCCAGGCAGCAGACCTTCAAGCATTCTTCCTCCAGCAACCTCACTTTTTATTAATGTAGCATCAGCAGGTATTTCTGCTTCCACCAGGTCCAAGATCCTGAATTAATTTTGTAATGAGTTTACAACCATGAGCTGTGGGTGTCTTTTCTAAGATTGACGTCTGTTGGTCCTTACTCTGTGCATGTTTGTTTGTTTCTTTATTTTATTTATAATGCACACCAGACCTGCAGGTAACAGAGCACAGCAAAAAAGAAGAAGCAAAGCTTACAAAGTTTCAAATCATTACAATATGATCACAAAGATGTACAGGTGAGAATAATTACAAGCAGATAATAGGAAAACATGTTAAGGTTATATACAAGTCAAACTATACAGTACAAGTACAGTACAAATACAATTGCAACTATAATTTACAGTGATGGGCAGCATAGGTGGGCTATCATATCTGACTATCCTTCCGTCAGGTTGAGGTGGGTGATATATATCTTTCTAAAGTGTAGGTAGGGTTGTCTACTACTCTCAACATGTGAGGTAGGGAGTTCCAGAGGTTGGAGGCCTTCACAGGAAAGCTATTGCCACCAATCTTAGTAAGTTTAAATCTTGGTACCACAAGGCAATTAGAGTTACTAACTCTTGTTGGCCTACTAGAGGTTATTCTCAACAGTTTGTCTGGTAAGTAGCTAGGTACAGCATTGTTTAGGACTTTATGGTTCAATGAGGCCGTTTTTAACTGTATTTTATTGTGAGTAGAGAGCCACTTGTGTTGAGGTCTAATCGGTGCAATTTGTACTCTTTTATTTATGCCTAATGCAGCTCTGAGTGCATTGTTTTGCAAAATGTGTATTCTCTGGATAGTTGCTTTATTAGCACCACTGTATAAAGCATTACAGTAGTCTAACCTAGAGAGTATTAATGCTCTAGACAGGATAATGCAACTGTTATTAGAGAGGATTGGCTTGCCAGCTCTGATGAGCTTACATGTATATACTGTGGTAGAAGCCAGTGATTTCAGTTGTTTATCAAAGGATATGGTAGAATCGAGGTAGAATCCAAGGGTGGAGACTTTAATAATGTTTCCATCAATGGTAAATGATGAGCATTCGTTGCCTAATGTATTGATGTTGGAGTGAGTACCCAGAATTACCAGCTCTGTCTTGTCATCATTCAGGAATAGACCATGGGTAGCCGTCCATGCCTGAATGATGAGATATACCCTATTCACCAACGCCAAGTCCTTAGAATGATCCCTAGAAAGCGGGAGGAGAATCTGTGTATCATCTGCATAGTTAGTGTAGGTGATACCCAGAAGATCCAAATCATCAAACAAGGGTTTGGTGAATATATTATATAGGGTAGAGGAGACACAAGAACCCTGAGGTACCCCACACAGGATCGATGGGGAGAATACCCTCATGGTTCTCTCACTCAGGAAGGATTCTATCCATTTGATAGCCTCTGTGGTAAAAAAGTGGGATGCTGAGTCCAGGTGCCCACAGAGGACCTTATGATCCACCAAGTTGATTGCAGCTGAGAGATCAAGTAATAAGAGAAGTACTGTATTCCCTCTATCTCTCAACTCATCGATCTCTGTTTTCAAGTCTATCAATGCAGTTTATGTCCCATGTATAGGACGGAAGCCACACTGTCTCACCCCTAAGAGTTTATGCAGCTCAAGGTACTTTTGAATCTGCGTATTGGCGACTTTATTGAGTATTTTGAGTAAAAATGGTACTGTTGTAATGGGGCAATAGTTGGCAGCTATAAGTGGATCTAACGTTTGCTTCTTTAGGAGTGGGAGAACCCAAGATTGTTTTAATTTGACCAGGATAGTACCAGATGAAAAAGAAGCATTGATCAATTTAGGGATAAAAGGGGAAAGCTCTCCTGCCGTGTCTTTTATGATCTGTGCTGGCCAGATATCTCCTTTGTAATTGGATGGGTTAAGGGATAAGATGATTTTTTCTACCTCTAAGACGGAGGTTTTGGTGAAGCAGAATCTATTAGTCTGGTCAGTGGGTATAGTGCTAAGTGGGAGGGTATTCGCAGCAGGTGGAATGTTCAGGGAATCTTTCTTTAGTTTTTTTTTGTTTTGGAGAGTGTTGATTTTTTTAGCTAGTGCTTGTTGAATGTCTGAACACCAGGCCTTATTTTTATTGCACAAGTCAGGTATGGGGATCGGTGACTTGAGTTCTTTTAGTATGGAAAATAGTTCTTTCATACTTGAGTTAGAATTGGCAATGTGTTCATTATATGAGTTCCTTTTTGCCAGGCAAACTTTGTTTTTATAATGCACAGAAGTAGTTGTTAGTTTCTTTTTGTTCTCAATGGAGGGGCATAGTCTCCAGACCATTTCACACCTTCTCTTCAGTAGGCAAAGGTCCTTTAGTTGTGGAGTGAACCACTTGTTAAGGTGATATTTTGCTTTACTTGTTCTTAATTTAAGTGGAGCAATTGTATCTAAAGTACTAAGCATGATTTTATTATATTCATGCACCAGTGTACTAGGGTCAAGGTTGTCTGGTAGAGCTTTTAAAGTAGGGAGGATGGCAGGAATCACTTTATCTACGGCGATGTTCTTTTTGTTTCTCGTTAGACAAGGTGGAGCCTTGTGTGGTTTCATTTTTGGGGTCTGGTAGTTGATAGTGTGAAGGACACAAGAGAGTGGTCAGACCATGGTTGAGGCGTGGTAGTGGTAATGGTGGATAAACAGTTATAGTCGGCCAACCAATCTAAGGTTCTACCCTATATATGAGTAGGTTGGTTAACTTTTTGCGACGGGCCAAGTGCATTGATGGTATTGGCTATTTCTCAGAATTGCTTGTCCGCTGGATCATTAAATCCTAGGTTAAAGTAACCTAACAGCAGTAGTTGGGAAGTGGATTGAAGGTTGTTGGTGAGTATGCTATTTGGGTCTTCCTCAAAGGTCCCAAGGGGCCTGGGAGGTCTATAGATTAGGTGCATAGTAAGTGATTGGGAGTTGTTTAGGGGGAGTTTTACTGTGAGATTTTCACATGACTGCAGAGTTAGGTTAGGGACTAGTCTCAATGCTAGGCTCTCTCTAGATATCATGGTTATTCCTCCACCTCGGGTTCCATCTCTATCTTGTCTGGAGATAGTATATCCATCTGGTATGACTAGCAGGAGCGCAGGTCCTGCAGCATTATGTAGCCAGGTCTCTGTGATTGCAAGGAAGTCCAGATTGCCTACGGTAGTTAAATCAGCTATGTCTATGGCGTGAGCCACGAGGGATCTTGCATTTAAAAGTGCTCCCTTCAAAGAGTGAGCCTCTATTTTAGCTGGGCTCTGGAAGGGAGTAGAAATATTGGGGAGCCTCAGCTTAGGGTTGGTTGTCCTATTCTGATTCACAGTGGCGCAGAGAATGGATGAAGGAGTTAACTGGTTGGTAGTATTAGTGTTCATACTATGGTGATGGTTTGTTCTTTTATTAGTTGGTGGTTGCGATCTAGTAAGTGGTTCATACAATTTGGGAAGTCTAGCACAGAGTTTCAGATTTCTATTAATGGTAGTACATGGGATAGTAACGTAGTCTCCTGGAGCCATGTCAAGTAGGTACTTAAGAGAGGCAGGGCTAGAGTTATTAGTGGACATATTTTGTTGACTGTACATGACTATCTCCTGCTTAACTGGCAGGTTCCCATTGAAGTGGTCTAGGGTCCTAGAAACAAGGAGTATAGTTGCAGCTATAGTAAGATAGGTAAACATGCTGGGGATAGGCTAAATGCTCAATACTGTAGTAGGATAGTGTGGCACTACTAGGTATCACACAAGGACTATAGAATGTTAGGGCCCAGTGGACTGAGATCTATCCTCAAATGTTGGGACATAATAGGCTAAATGTAGCTCTCAAATATTGGATACACAGTGGTATGCTAGATGCAGGTTACACAAGTTAAGGCACAGAAGGCTAAATGTAACTCTCAAATGTTGGGACACAATAGGATAAATGCAACTCTCAAATATTAGAGACACATTAGTATACTAGATGCTGGTTAAAGCACAGAGGGCTAGATGCAACTCTCAAATGTTGGGACATAATAGGCTAAATGCAGCTCTCAAATATTAGAGACACAGTAGTATGCTAGATGCAGGTTACACAAGTTAAAGCATAGAGGGCTAAATGCAGCTCTCAAATGTTGGGACACAATAGGCTAAATGCAGCTCTCAAATAAAGTTGCACAAGTCAAGGCACAACAGCTAAATGCAGCTCTCAAATGTTGGCACACAATAGGCTAAATGCAGCTCTCAAATGTTGGCACGCAATAGTCTGAATGCAGCTCACAAATATTAGAGACACAGTAGTATGCTAGATGCAGGTTACACAAATTAAAGCACAGAAGGCTAAATTCAACTCTCAAATTTTGGCACATAATAGGCTGAATGCAACTCTCAAATATAAGAGACACAGTAGTATATTAGATGCAGGTTACACAAGTTAAGGCACAGAAAGCTAAATGCACCTCTGAAATAGTAGGACGCGGTAGGCTAAATGTGAGTTACACAAGTCAAGGCACAAAGGCTAAAAGCAACTCTCAAATATTGACACATAATAGACTGAATGCAGCTCTCAGATATTAGAGACCCGGTAGTATATTAGATGCAGGTTACACAAGTTAAGGCACAGAGGGATAAATGCAACTCTCAGCTATTAGGACCTAGTAGGCTGAATACCAATTGCAAATGTTGAGGCACAGTAGAGCACAAGGGTCTCAGATGGTAAGGAACGGTAGGTTAGTTCGCCGGGCAAGTGAAATGGTCGCATGATAGATGAGTGCAGTGTTCAAGTGATGAAGACACGCTAGAATGGATATCATGCAATTCAATGCGCTGCAGGCATAGGGCATATATGGTCTGGAGGTAGGTGCGTACAATACAAATGTATATATTTGAATTCCAGGTCAGTGCTAATGCGTACGCTATAGCGAAGGGCAGGTTTATTAGAGCGGAGACATGAGTAGTAGACAATGCGATGCAGAGCATCTGGATAGCCTGTACCACAGGAGGTGCACAAGCCGTTGCAGCGGGACTGGACACGGGCACACTGCAATAGTATATTTGCCTGTAAAGCCACAGAGATGGTCTCCGGTAGCGATTGGGGAGTGGTATATACGGCACAGCTGGTAAGGAAAGTATGAGGTGTGGGCCTTACCCGGGCAGCGTGATCAAGCAGTATGAGGGATCCACAGAGAGTTCTCAGGCCGATAGGGCAGCGTTCCTGGCCCAAGGCTCGCGACAGGCTCCGGACAGGAGGCTGCCTTCTTGTGTGGCCTTAGTGAGTGGGCAGGTGTTCGCCTGCCGGTGAATGTGATTGGCTCAAATGCACACTGAGCACCAATCAGGTCAGGCTCAGCATAGTGGAGGCAATGTCAGCAGGTAAGGTGGCTAGGCGGCCATGTTCAAATTGCGGTAACCTCATGGAGGCTAATGGCGGCTGTAGAATGAAAGCAGCCAATTCCACATGGAAAGAAAATTCTGCACAAGCGAAGATATTTGGCGGATGCTTACACGTTTATGAGCACTTTCGTTATATTTAGGCTTCCTAATCCGAGATCGTCGTGGGTTGGGGGGTCAGCCTGATAAATGTGGGCATTACAACCCTGGCCTCACCTGGTGTGGTGTGGGCACTGCTCCAGGAGTGGCGCGGTGGTCCTGCTCCTCCAGGATGCAGGGGGGAAAAAATGTGTATCCCCTTCTGAGACTGGACATTCCTCTCACAACTATTCAGTCCCCTTATCTGCTTATTGGTTGAAGACAGTGACTGGTTCATGGGGTAATGGCTGATGTTAGAGTTTGCTTGAATCCTCAGGATTGTATTAGCATCTGTGTCATGCAGCTCCATCTTGGACTCTCCTAGATTAATCTTGTTGGCGCTGCTGTAATCGATGTTGTTTTCTTCTGAGGGCATCATTCCCCCAGGTACAGTACTGCAAATAATGGTTGGTGAGTGCGACACTGCTTGTGCCTATTCTGTGCCCCTTTTGTCCCTAGATTCCTAATGCAATTATTCTTCAAGAAACTTGGCTTACTAAATATGTTATTCTGGATGGCAGAATTACCATCCAGCAGCCTGCAATTAAGGGCCTGTTTGACTGACCCAAGTCAGGGCCTGGCTTTTAGCTGCTTTGCCTCACTTAGCTTAAGTAGGTTGTCGCTCGATTCTGACTATATTCTGGCTGACTTATTAACCAGGGAGCAGAAGCTTGAACACAGGTTCACCCTTCTTATAATTAATGTTACAATATCCTTCGATCCTTAAATATCAAACATTTAAAGCATCTGATTCATGAGCTTATGGATGCACACAATTGTATTCCCATTTTAGTAATGGGAGAGGTGAAATCTAGAATTCCACCTAATCAATTCTGTCCAGCTTTTGTCCCTGAATCTGAATTGTGATGCTCCTGGTCGTGACTGGGCAACATTTTTTGACTTTTTTGACTTATGCACGGAAGGTGTGAACATGACTCACCTGGCAATTTCACTGATGTTTTGGGTCATTCCACTTCTTTTATTGACTATGCCTTTGGATCTGCTCTATTCTTTTTGCAGTTCAGTTGACATGCTCGCTGTATGAGAGAGGAAAGTGATCACTTTCTATTTCAGTGTTCCTGGATTTTCTCCTGCTCCACTTGCCCTTGCATAATAGTGGTAATGTGGAGATAGATGGGAGATGGAGGGGCAATAGATTCGGCTGAAATTCAACTCATTTTTGGTTGGTGGATCAACATGTAAAATCTGTTAAGTTCGTCTCACTGTATCTTCTATATAGGAATACAGATGAGGTTGGTTGGCTTCCTAGACATGATTTGTATGCACAGAATTAATCAGACTTCAACACACTCCAAATCAGGGGCGGCTCCTAACTGTTACGCTCCCCAGCTGTATAAATATGTCCTGGAGGTTTATCTGAAGGTCGTCTTGGACATTTTGTCCTTTTCACCTAAGCCTCACCGTAACGGCCGCACAGAGGCTTCCTTGGTGAATCATAAGCATACCTACGATAGAGATGTTCTCCAGGCTAAAAGAGCTTTGAGGAGGGACTTACAAAATATCGCCGTCAATCATGAGGGCTCTGTTAACCTCTTTAGAGCAAGAAAATATATCTACACTGCTGCGCTTAAGTTTAATCAGCGCAATACAGAACTGGAAAGATGGCAAGCACTTACATCTGCAATTCAGTCTCTAACAACTGCAAACTCTTTTGACAACTTGTTAGACCCCCGCGTAGACTCTCAGTAACCTGTGGTCAATGTAAGTAGGCAGGTTTGGGTGGCCTTTATTAAGACCAATATCGGCAATGTACCCACAACATTATTAATCCTGGACTTTCTCAATGCAACTTGGGACTTTTCTTTGTCCAGATCCGACCTAGTTAAGATCATTAAAAAAGCTCTTGTGCTACAGATTCTGATGGCAATTGCAATGCCTTTATTAAACATTATTCCACCATCATATCATGATAGCATCACTGTGCCTGTCTATTAAAAAGGCTCTAGAAATTAAGCTAAAATCAAAATCTATAGGCTGCTTGGTATGCAGGGCATGCCGGAAATATCATCCCACTCTACTATACCAGCATTTATAAAGGTGCAGGCCCACTCACTTACTTGTTGACCTTAGTAAACCTGGTGGACTATTCTTGGGTTACAAGAGGACAGTGTACCTATGCTGTTTTTATTGATTTCAGTGCAGCATTCAACACTGCTCGCCAGGGGTTCCTCTGGCACAAACTACAAAAATGGGGGGATTAAGCCAGTATTATTTAAAATGCTGATCCTATTGTATTGTGACACTAAGGTTTAGATTAGGCTTTACAAAACGGGTGCAATGACAGATTCCATTAAAACGTACTTGGGGCTTAAACAAGTATGTATCATTGTCCCCATATTATTTAACCTCTAACTCAGCGAGTTGGCAGAGGCGTTATGTTCAACCACGGCCTCTCCACCTAGATTGGGGCAACATAAGATCCTGTGGCTATGCTGACTATCTTGTTCTGTTAGACTATACTCTGCAAGTTTTGCAGCCTTCTCTTGATCTGCTTTGTGGCTATGCTGAGTTGAATGGTTTTGACATCAATATCTCTACGACCAAGTCCATGGTATTCAGCAACCCTAAAAGCAAATCCTAAAAGAAACCGTCTTTGAAGATTCAAGTTCTTTCCATTGAACAGGTTAATGGTTACAATTATCTTGGTCTTAAAATTAACCTTCAGTTAACCTGGTATGACCACATGGACTGTCTGGAAATTAAGATGCAGCAGCTAACTATGGCAATTGTTCTGTTTGCTGGGAACTACACTGGACATTCTTCAATTGCCCTTATTAATATCTATAAAGCTAAAATGATGCTGTATGGGACTGAGATTTGGACAACAAAGCTGGTTTCTATGTTGGAGGATTTAAAATCCCTTCTAAATTGCCATCCTCTATTCAGATTGAATACGTGTTTTTGGAAATTGGCGAGATCTCTGTTTCAAGTGCTTTTACTACTAATTATTTACAGTTATACATGAAATGCAGTCAATCCTTCCCCAATACGTGACTTTCTTACATCTTCCTCCTACTTAAGGACCCGTGTCTGTACATAGCAGCTGCCCATATACCTAAAACAGTACGAATTCTGCTTGCTGCTGACAAAACCGAAATAATGCGAGCATACCTGCCTTTGTTATTCTGTAGAACGGTGTATCAGTGCGGTCTCACTAAGAAGTGCTCCAACGAACCGCTTCAAAATGAGGCAGTCCTCCGCCCCCCCCCCCCCATCTCCCTCTCCCCACCCCCCTTGCTTTAACAGATAATCACCAATCAGGTATCACACCAGACACTTATACGTTGTGCGCTCATGCAGGCTTATTGCATGTCTTGGGTGAAGGCTTCAGATTTGTCAAACATGCAAAAGATTATGCTGATCGCTAAAACTTTTGCTGCACTTAATCTAATTAAACAGTAGCCGGGATTGCCTTCACTGCTATTATAAATACTATTACCATATATATAGCAGTATTTCCCAGCAGGTGGAAAGTGCACAGCGATTATTGTGTGTAGATGAAGCACGGATGCACACTTTGTGAAGATCGGGCCAGAGACTTTCCATGAAAAGTAGGTCAAACGAAGGTAAACCAACTGCAATTTCAGTAAACAGGTATTTTTTTTAAGAGGACACAACATGCTTTCTTTTTTACATCCATAGTTAATAATCTAGTGTGCAAAATAAAATTAAAAAAAATGTGCTTCATATGAAAAAGTACAATGTAAGTCTGTATGTACATTTGTGGTCCTTGAAATGTAAATTAATTGTGTGCAATCAGCCGAACATGTCTAGCTTTCGCAGCGCCTTCAAAAGTGTGTCAAAACATGTGCGCCCATTCCCTGCTATACCATCTCTGAATTTGTAATCCGAGGTAAACAGACAAAATGTCATCTTGAAATGCAGGGCGCCAAGCCTTGGTTACTGGTGGTTTCACCTACGTGATGTGAAATAAGTGGCATGCAGGGATGCAAATTTACCACAAAATGTAAATGGACCCAGTTAGCTGTGAGCTGTTTAATCAGAGGAGGGGGTTGGCGGACCCAGTCAATCATCACGCCAGTCCCTACATGTCACCTGGGGCCACAGGACTGTGGCTCAGCCGAGTCGCTCTTACCTCCAGGACTTATGGCAATTCGCTAAACTAATGCTAATCAGGACGGTTTACGAGGCTCCTCGATAAGTCATCAACAATATGAGTGACAGAGTAGGCTGCGTGGAAAAGCAATTATAAGAATATTTGTCATTAGCATTTAAGAGCTCCAGCACGGAAGGACCTGGGCGAGGAGCGAGAATTCATGCTTCTGGAGCATGAAAATGTTCTTTGTGCTTTGCACAAAAGGAATGGGACAGCCTGGGGCAAACAATTTTCATACACATCATGACAGTTCCTTTGAAACACAGAACTGAAACTTGCTATGGACATTTATATATTTTGTGCTAGGCTTTATAAAGATGGAGCTGTCAAAGGGCATATGGGTTCTACTAAATATTTAAAACAAACATCCTATTTGTGGGATGCTGGAAAAATTATCGAATGGCTCTGGCCACTGTTAAAACATGTTTTGTAAATCAGACCCTTAATCTATCAGATACAATTTCATTCGATTCAGCTGAGAACATCTGTGCTCCAATCCATAGTATCACCTTGATAATTGACGTTTAAAGCATCTTTTTCAAAACACTTTTTCATATATGTGCACTTTCGTTGTGGCGCCGTCTTTGTATATGTTTTGATATGCTGTCCTTTGTTATGCTCCCACATTGAGGTTTTATTTTATTTGAACCGTTGTCATGTCCACCCTTACCGAGGTAAAAAGCGTCAAAGTATACAATAGCACCAGCTATCCTTTAAATATAACTTTAATTGTAAAAGCAGAAAATAAACCGATGAATTGCGAAGCAAGCACACGTAAACCAATTTTACTCTTCAGGCTGCCCTTGTCAAAAATGACTGGGCTACAAGCTGTAGTGCGGCAAACACGATCCCATGTCACTTGTTCCTTCATTCTTTACTGCACGTGTCCGAACCGAGCAATACCGGCATTAAGCCAATCCGTAAGCAAAAAATCACTACTTTGTTAGATTTGCTCCAACTTTAGTGTCCAGGTGAATAAAGGTTACACCTGATAGAAGCGCGATGAAGAAATCACAAAGATGGAATTTGATTAAAATCATGTTTCCTTGCCAATAAAGATTTTAGGGTACAAGTTTCACCAACTGCTGCAGGGGGAAGCCTATTACACATTGCTCGTGGAGACAACAATGAGTTTGGCTCAAGCAAGTAGGAATACACCCACCAATCTAAGGGACTACTGCTGTAGACTGAACCATACAACCCGACACTTTAGCACAAACAAACGAGCTCTGTTAATACTGATAGATTAAAAACAATCACATACATCATGGCAAAATTAAAATGACTATTATTGTTCTACATACATGATACCCAGACACATGCAACACCGACATTTGCATTGAATAGTGGCAGCACATATGCATGGTTAAAGCATTGAATTGTAATGAGTACACAATCACACAGCCTCTCGCACTTTGATGGAACGGCAAAATGCAAAACAATGCAATCAATCACATTTGAAATAAAAGACTGCAACAGTCAATGTAGAACCTCATTGCAACAATTTATATGCAACCTCAAGGCCACTTGAAGCATATTAACCTACACCGATTAGGTATGCATACAGCAGAAATGTAGTAGCCCCCAATATGCACACATCACTGCCAGGGGGGCACGCTGCCCAGGATGTCCAATGCTAGAATGGAAATGTATCGATTTAGGTGTTGGAGACTGGGAATGAGGGAAGGGGGATTCTATATTGTAATAATCTCTCCCTTTGAAGGTGTAGACTCATTATCAGAATAACCATCCCTTGAAGGAGGAGACTTTGTATCAGAATAAACCCCCCATCTTGAAATGGGAGATTCAAAGGTTAGCCCCTTCCTCTCAAAAGGGGGACTCACCATGAGAAAAAAAATAACCCCTTCAAGGAAAAGACTTTGGTCCTGATTTACGAAAGCCTTTTTGAATGGGAAAGTTCCATTAAAAACGCTCTGTAAATCAGGACCTCTGTCTCAAAATAAATCCCCCTTTAAGTGGGATATTCTGTAAAAGTATAAGTCCCACCTTTTTTGGGGGTGACTCGATATCAGAATAAGACATCCCCCTAGAAAGATGAGACGCTATATCAGGGACGGATACCCCCCTTAAAGGGGTAGACTACATTGAAACAAACTCTTCTCTTTTACAGGGGAACACTTAAATTTTCTGACTTGAAATCCTAGACTCAGTATGAAACACTCTCTCTCTTTTGTAGTATGGGGTCTACATATTAGAGACAGTACAAGAATAGACCCTTTCCATTGAATGGGGCAATTCAGTATCGGAAGAAACTCTCCCCTTAAAGGATGGTTTCTGTATCAGAACCATATCTATGACTTTAATGGTAAGACTCGGTATCAGAATAAACACTTTTCATTGACGGGACAACACTGTACTGCATCAAAACTTCCTCCTTTGAAGGGTAAGCTCTTCATGAGATACAACCTCCCCCTTCAATGGGGAGACTTAGTATCAGACTATAACCCCCCACTTGAAAGAGGAGTACAATCTTCCCCTTGAAGGAGACATCTCTGAATCAGAATAATCTCCTCCTTTCTTTAGAATCCTTTCACTGAATAGAGAGCATCTGTATCATTATAAAATCACACACTTGGAGGAGCAGCCTGAGTATCCGAATAAAAGCTATATCACTATCACTTATTTCCATTGGATTTGGAGAATGTTTCAGAACAAACATTTCCTATTCAAGTGCTGGGGGACACTGTAACAGGAGAAACTATTTATTTTGAAAGCAGAGAATTAGTATGAGAATAATACCTCCAACCTCAAGGTGTAGACTGTGTATCGGAATACACTCTCCCTCCCCTAATGGTGGGACTTGGTATCAGAACAAAATCTTCATCTTGACAGGGGAAACTCTATATCAAGGAAACCCTCTGTCCAGCGGTAAGGGGGATACTCCGCAAAATATTAAAACTTCCATCATGAAGGGGGAGACACTGGCTTTAGAATAAAGCCTCCCCTCAAAGAGTTGGATTCAGTATCAAAATATCTCCTTGGGTGGGAAGCTCTATATCAAATACAAATTCAGTTGAACATGAAGACTCTGTTTCAGAAACACGTCTCTTCTGTCCTGACTCAAAATAAGCATTCTTCTTTGAAGACTTCAATCATAATAAAACAATTGAAAGTTGGGACATTGTGTCAAAACAAACCTCAGCCTTGTTTGGTGAAATCCTTTTAACAGAACCAAGCATCCCTCTTAAAGAGGAATACTCTATATCCGACTTACCAGCTCCCAGTCTTCAGTTTCACATGGAAGGGGAAGTGTGCTATCAAATTTATCATATTTAATGGGATATTCTGCATGAGAATAAACAACTGCCCTTGAAAGGGGAGACTTGGTATTATAATGAAAAAATAAACACCCTTAAAAGTGGGAGATGCTGCATCAGAAAAAAACTATCTCTACTTGAAGGGAGAAGCCACTAAATCAAAACAAATAAAACAAAACAGAAAGAGACTATGTA
Source organism: Ambystoma mexicanum (assembly GCF_040938575.1). Classification (NCBI taxonomy): domain Eukaryota; kingdom Metazoa; phylum Chordata; class Amphibia; order Caudata; family Ambystomatidae; genus Ambystoma; species Ambystoma mexicanum. The sequence goes on along the minus strand of NC_090929.1, from coordinate 1,341,423,164 downwards.
TCGGATTAAACACTTAAAAGAGGAGATCTTTGATCAGAGTAAAATCTTGTCTTGATGGGGCCATCTTTGTAACAGGATAAAACCCTCTACTTACTAAAATAAAGTGATCCTTGAAGTGGGAGACGGTGCATCAGATCAAGTCCTTCCGGTTAAAGTGGCATACTGCATCTAGAACAGAAATCTCCACTTGATGGTGAGGCTCTGTTTCCAAACAAACTCTCCAGTGACTCTCCCTCATGAGGGGTGGTTTTGTTCTGATTCAGTCTCTCCCTCAAAAGGGAGAGCTTTTCAAAAACCATTGTTCCCACTATAAGGCAGAGAGCTCGCCCAATACAGAGTACCCCCTTCAAGGGGTAGAGTATATTCTGATACATATTATTCTCTTCTATGTGGAGGCTTTGTTCCCATACACAATATCTCCCTTGAAGGAAGGGGTTTATCCTAAGACACATTCTCCCCCTACAAGGGAGACAGCAGTTTTTGATGCAGAGCTTCCAATTTCAATTGGAGAGTTTGTTCTGATATAAGGTTTTCCTCTTCAAGTCAAAGGTTGTATGTGGATACAGAATCGACCCGTGACAAAGTCCCATGCTCATTTTTGGGACTCCTAATGGGGTGCCACAGGGGCTCTGTTCCTACCAGAGTGAACGGATGATGGGCCTGTGGTGAAATAGGGATATCCCCTTGGGATACCCTACTTATCTTCCCTTCCTAAACAGGAAATGTTCACTAATCCTGTCCATGGTGAAGACATGGCTAAAACTGTTCAAGTTTCCTTTTACAAAATAGACCAACAACATACACATAATACCCAACATTTGCATTCTCTCTCTCACATAGCCAGTGTGCAACATAAACGTACCCATGAGAGCAATACCATCAAAATTAGGTTTACTGAAGCATATGCTTGCACACATATGAAAAAGAGGTGGAAGTAAAACAGAATCATCAGGAGGTTATACGTGGGCAGAAGGAGTTGGTAGGAAGAGAACCATGTTGCATCATACTCATCAGGCTCAGAAGGCAGTGAGTCAAGAGCCGAAAATAATTGAGATCTGGACACCGGGAAGGGGAAGTAATAAGACTCTTAATGTTATCCTTGTGGAAGCCAAGGATCAGATGGCCAGCCTGGCATGACACTTTGTTGAAACCAAATTCTGGGTATTGTTGACAAGCAGGGCACAGAACATCTACAGACTTGCCCAGGAGACCTGGAGCTGATCACAACTTAATCGGAGACGATTGAATCACAGCTTGTCTGCAAGAAAAGACTAAGGGGATGGAAAGGATGTCCATATGTGACTTTTTTGAATTATTACATTTGTGGAGGGGAGAATTCTTGAACTAAACCCTTCTTAAAAGGGACTGTTAGATGTTTTGTTTTTTGCTGTTTAAAAAAAAATAATCGAGTTTTTTCATGTTAAGAATACACACATTTTCTCACAACACAGTGTCTGATCTCCTTTGTGGTTGGAAATCCGCTACATGGCACTCGCTTCAAGGGCGATATAGTGTTCTGATTTGTTCTGATGCAGAGTCTTCCCCTTAAAGAGAGACATTGGATTATGATAGAGGGTTTCCGACATCAAGGGTGAGAGTGGATTCAGATACAGGGTCTCACCCTTTAAGGTGGAAGATTTGTTCAGATACTGAGTCTTCCCGTCAAAGAGTGAGTTTTTAAAGTTTTGAAATACAGAGACTGCCTTCCTAAATTAGCTTGTCTGAAATCCTCCAAGGATGGGGAGAAACACTATTAGAAAATGTCATGTGTTGTTGGATTGAGAATGAGGAACAGTTACGTTAATGTCATAAAACAGACAATATTTTCATGGGCGAGATTCCCTATCAGAAATAAATTATCCTTGGTAGACGTTTTTAAAGAACAAAATCAACTTAGGGAGTCTTTGTTATGGGGAGTTTATTGCACGATGACGGCAGACATTATAATGTAGATAATACAAACAATATAGCAGATCCCAGATGAACGGTATATCATCAAATACACACACTCCATGAGTACAGGGCCACAGCAACCATACAGAAATATTGCTTCACACAGATTAGGATAATACATGTACTAAACATATGTAAGATATCTTAGAATCAGTTAATTGACAATGAAACTACATACATGTCCCAGAAATGTCATGAAGCATGTGCACAAAAGAACACAAATACTAGTTCCTACTATTTACTGTATGAGGGAACTTGGGAGATAAAACAGGCAAGTTACATGGAGTTAACATGTCTAAAATAGCAACACTTATGCCTGCTTGCTAGTCCATCAAGTGCCTATGGATAGCAAATGAAGAGCTTGTTGATGGCATATTTTACAACACCAAACCAAGAGCGGAGAACATATAACAGGGCACAACTAGACATAACAAACTGCCTCGACAGGAATTACAAAATGAAGAATAGATTCAGTGTTCAGGATTCGTAGAAGCCAAACATATCCATATATTTCAGAAGACCTCTTTATATAGGCCTCATGCATATGGAAATTTACACCAGTCTGTCTACACGTACCCTCACAATTATCAGTCTAAATGCAATACAAAATAAATGACAACAATCTCTACACCTTTCTCTAACACAGAACACAACATTGTTTGTTGGAAATGTTCGTGTTTATTTGAAAAAAAAGGAAATCTTAATTGTTAAAGAAAACAATTACCCGTGAAGTAAAATGGCAACAGTGAAGTGTAGGTTATGCAAACATGTTGAATTGTAGAACTGTAACTACTTGCAGAATCATTGGTAGCTGGATCATTCTAGTAGCTAGGACATGGGAGGGTGCGACTTTGCCCTACCATCTCCACTGAACCAGCTTTGCCACTACCATCATGCAACCTAATTTGACTTGCCCCACTTATTGGCATGATGGGAACATTGCCCATGTGGATTGGGACCTGCTCAACTGAGCAAGTTCCGCCCACATACACAGTGTGGTGTACATGTGCCTAGCCATTCAGGGTCCCAAGGCTGTGGCAACATTGTTGCCTGGGGTCCTAAAGTTTCTGCACTTTCAAACAGATCGAGCAAACATTTACTCTAGCCCTGTTAAATAGAGGCTCAGATTTGTTACTATGCTGCCCCTAACCCAACTTGTGTTGGCACAGGTAAATCAGACATGGTCAGGGTGTGGTGCATCATGTGGGTCAAAAGCAGATGGAGGGGCAGGGCAGGAATTGCTCTCAATAACATCCTTCAGCCCTAACTCAATACATTATTAAAACAGCTATAGGTTTGCACAGTGGTTCCCTCCAACTCTACAGCCGTGTGTTCCCCCCATGAGTGCCATCGACTTTGTCTTGCAGTAGAAAGTTGAGTCAGGAGCCAAAGTTGAAAATGAAGATGGACAGCATACGCACCATCTGCCACAGTAGACTGCACACAAGAGTCAATGCCACTCAGGTGCCCTACAAAGGCTATAGATAGACATCGATGATACTGAATCCACTCCCATGCACCCTCCTAAAAGCATTGTCTAACTCATGCCTTACCACAAATAGCACAGCCAGTACCCTGCCTGACCATGTCTACCTTCAAAGGAAGTCTTCTCTGCCCAAGGAGCTACTTCCAGCTGGCTTTGTAGAAATGGCCTAGGGAAGGCGTGATTCACCAGAGCGGCTTATGCTCTCTGTAAATTGTCGGGAACCTGATTTACTGCAGATACAAGTCATCATCACTGTCTGCAATCAGTCCCATAATAGCATATCCTGGTGTCTGAGATACATTTGTATGAGGATGATAGGTCAATGAAGGAGTTAGAGACTTAAAGTCAAACATTTACGGATGAAAACGGATTTACTCCTGGATTGGGTTTAACAAGTGCAATTTTGAAATGGCACTGTAAATCTATCATGATCATCGAGGTAGGGGGGCCATTTGGAACTAACATACCAATTTGCAGGGATCCATAACTCACAATTGCAAGACAACTGGAGCAACATTAATTTGGCACCACTGCACGTGCCATACAGTTTTTGTGAAAGCAATCTAAAACATGCATGGTCTTTTTCAGGAAGGAACAATTTTAAAACAAGCTTGATCATGTTTCAAACTGGGGAAAACACGTGCTGGCACATTTGAAACTTGCATGATCATGTTCTTTCCAATGTATTACTGGAATGTGCAATCTGTTACTTGAACATATACTTCACAGTGCATACAGGCATACCACTGAAGAAACTGGCATTACACATTTCTGGGTACAATGCCGAACTACTGGAACACTAGCATTGCAATTTTGAAAAGGCACATTGATGTTCTGGCACCAGAGGGAAAGGTGGATGGCATTTTGTGGAGCCAGTGAGAAGAAGAACAGCTGGTCAAATAGCACAGTGATCATCATAGTATTCGAAGGAACTGAGAAACTGATGTTATTGGACCTCCCTTGCCCCAGATTGGTTGAGCACCGCTACAGAATTATGTAGTTGGCTAGCCTTTGCTTATGGCAGGAGCCACATTCCATATAAATTCAATGAGATTACAGTTGTATCACCCAGCAGAAAAATCTGATATCCAATAAATCTCCTGGCGAAGAATGTAAAATATGTGTAGTTATATGTTTGATGTCATGACTGTATACATAGAATACATCTCAGTTGTAAAGATTTGTTTTTCCGAGAACATCCCCTGATCTAACACACCCCACTATGACAATACTGCGACACAATACTGGGAAAAGAGGCAGGCTGTTTTTATTATGAGTATTCCGTGTTTTTGAAAATAATACATCAAATTAATTAAATGGTGTCCCCTAACTTTGAGAGTCACTTGCTATATTCCATACAAATATAGGCTGATTGTCTACAGAAAAGATACACGCCCTTCCTTTTATTATCCCACTAAGATTTATGTTCACAGTGCTCAAAAACTTCCATTCGCATGAAAGCAAGTCCAAATAGAATTTCTACAGAAAGAATAAGATCTTCTCCAATGTTAACCTTGACATCATCACCACTTGTAAGAGTGACATTTTCCAGATATCACAAAATGTTCTCTTCAGAAATATGCCACAAAACAGCTACCCACCTACACACGTGCTAGGTGTGTTTAGTTGCAAAAAGTGCTATCTTTCATGTCAATCAATTGATAAAGACAGAAAAAATAGAGATATACATATTTTAATATATAAATGCAAAAACACTCAAAAAAGTTTTTTATATTAAAAAAGACAAAAATGTGTTTTGTTTAGACATAACATCACATAAAAACATTTTGTGAAAGTCAATATTTTCAACCAATCAAGACAATTTCTTTGAACTTAACACAATCATCATATTTTGACGATGCCGTGAGGTTAGTAAGGGTGTGAGGTGAACATATTACTATTTCATATATCTTTGACTCATAATTAACTTGTCCTTGATTCTGTCGACACAAAAAATGTGTTTCTGGGTACTAACAACAATTGTTGGGAGGAAGAACACTCTGTAGCCAACTTAAAATGCTATGAGATTTGTGCTGGACCCGTCTTCAACCAATGAACTATCTTTGACATCCAAACCCTGGTGTTATTATACAACGTCCTTAAATAAAAGAGGCATATCTCTTCCACCAGACGCCAACATAAATGACTCTCCACTGACAATAAAATACAGTTAAAAATGATCTCTTTGACTCACAAAGCCCTTAATAACGCTGCCCCTAGTTACCTCATGGATACATTAACTAGAAGAACCTCTACCAGACCGACAAGAACGGCTAACACCAACTGCCTTATTTTTTATTTATTTATTTATTTATTTATTTGTAATGTGCCGGTAACTGGCGAGTTTCGGGGCGCAGAGACATGGACACGAAGACAAACAAAATGGGACGAGACAGTTCCTAATGAAATCACAGGTTTAGTGGGACAAGGATAGCAATGTCAATTAAAGAGATACATTTTCACTAACTTATAAAAGCGTAAGTAGTTTGGTTCTTTCCTTATGTGGACTGGCAGATTGTTCCAGATACCTGCTGTAATGACTGGGAAGGATTTACCCAGTCCAGACTTACGTTTGTGTGGCATCACTGCGATCCTGTTTTGATCCGAGGATCTTAAGGCGCGGCTTGGGACATATGGATGTACTTTCGATTTTAGGTAGCCTGGTGCCTTCCCGTGGATGCATCTGTGGGCTATTGTAAGCGCCTTGAAGTGGGTTCTACTCTCCACTTTGAGCCAGTTTAATTCCTTCCTGGATTTACTGATGTGGTCTGATTTGGATTTGCCTTTGATTATCCTAACTACGTTGTTTTGGATAATCTGGAACATAAGTGTGTTCCCGTAATCTAGACGAGAGAGGATGGTTGCTCTGGCCACTGTGGCGCAGTTGTTCTCTGAAAGGTACGGTGTAATGGCTCTGAGGAGTCTCAAGTAATAATTGCATGTTTTTTTATGTATTGAGTCTGGGCTTCTGCTCCTAGGGATGCTTCCATCATCATGCCCATGGTTTTTACATTCTCAAGTATGATGACGTCTTTGATCTTAAAGTTTGCGTAGTCATGAGACAGTGAGTTTCTGGCATGGGTCGATCCGAAAACCATCAGCTCGGTTTTGCTGCCATTCAAACACATCCAATTGGAATCCATCCATTGTTCAATGATGTTATAAATTCTGATTAGATTGTCATTGTCAGTTTTATGGTCCCTGCTAAATTCCAGTACCAGCTGCGTGGTGGTCGGTCAAAATACCGAAAATAAAATCTCGAATTGCAAAAAGCACGAAACAAAAATCTCGAAAAAAAAAAAATCAATTTTTTTATTTATTTATTTATATGTGTTTTTGGGGTCAGGTAAGTAAAAAAAGGGGTAAAATAAAATAAAAATGAAAAAAGGGGAATTAGGGGGAACCCCCCCATTTTGAAAAAACACGCATTGAAAAAAAAATTCGATATTTTTTTTTTCGAGATTTTAAATTCGTGCTTTTTTTTTCGAGATTTTACTTTTCGAGATTTTGACTATAAACCAGAGGTTGAGCAGCAGTAGGGACATGCTTGCTCCCTGGGGAACCCTCGCAAAGTATCTCCCTTTCCAGGGAGAATTTGTCTCCCCAATGGACTCGAGATGTCCTGTTTTTTAGAAAAGACATTATCCATGTTTTTGCCGCCTGTGAGCAGTTTGCCGTTTTGCCTAGGGCTACTTCGAGTAGATTATGATCTAGTAGATCAAAGGCAGCACTGAGATCTAACAGGATGAGAAGTCCTGTTTTTCCCTTATCTAAGATGCTGAGCATCTTTGTCTGTAAGTCCAACATAGCTGATTCTGAACAATGAGGTGGTCTGAACCCAGATTTTTGTGGGTGGAGTGCATCTGAGGCCTCTATGTGTGCCTGTAATTGTGATTTGGCTACTTTGTCCATGATCTTGAGCAGGAAGTTACAGTTGGTTATTGGCCTAAGGTTGCTTGGGTCTCTTGGATCCAAGCCAGGTTTTTTTTATTAGTGGGGTAACTGTGACTTTCTTTATGGCCTGGGGGACTAGTTGGTCCTTAAAGGAAGTCTTGACGATTTTAGCAAGTGTAGGGGCGAAGATGTCTGGGTTTTCTAAGATTATTTTGGCGGGTAGGATGTTTTCCGTGCATGAGGTAGGTTTCATAGAGTCCAGTGTTTTGTTCATCTCTTCTGTGGTGATAAACGAGAAATGGAAGGATTCTATGTTCTCAAGTGGTTCTTCCACTGGCATTTTAATCGTATTAGATTTGTTTAGTTGTGCTTTTGTGATTTTTTTCTCTAGCCTTTTCTAGTTTCTCAAAAAAAGCTTTTTGAGTGTTGTCGCATTCCTGTTGTGATGGTGAAAAAGGTGGCGAAATGGCAGAGGGTTTGTCTAAGGATTTCAAGATGTTAAAGAGTTTACTTGAGGCATTTTCTGCTGCCATGATTTGTTTATTGAAATACTGTTTCTTAGCCTCTATTATTTCTTTCTTGTATTTTGTTTCCGTGATTTTCCATTTTTCCCTATTTTCAGGTGTAGGGTTTTTTTCCCATGTGTTTTCCAGTTCTCTTTTGGCTCTCTTAAGATCGAATAGTTCTTTAGAGAACCATTCTTGCAATTTGCTTTTGGTTCTAAAAGTTTTACTCTGTAAGGGTGTGTTTTGCTCTACTAACATTTTGAGATGGTCTAGGAGGGTAGACATCAAAATGTCGCAAGAATCCTCTTCTTTAGTAATGGTGGTGCAGTCTTTTATGCATGATTCAAGTTGTTCTTTCTTGATGTTTTCAAAGTTCCTTTGTATAACTTTTTTTGGGGGATTGGGATGTTTTTCTTTAGGTAGGGGAGAGAGACCTGAAATGAGACACTGTAGTGGTCTGACCAAATGCAAGGTTTAGTTTGGTAGTCATGTGTTTCGAGGTTATTGGTAATTATCCAATCCAGTTGATCACCATTTTTCATGGTTGGTTTTTTATTTGTGATGGTGTAGTCTATGTTTAGTAGTGAGCTTTCTAGATTGATGGCATCTTTGTCAGTCTGATTGCCTTACCATCTATTGAGATCTACGACCGCTAATGTGGCACAGTTTGGGCCTTTCAAGAGGTTTAGGAGATGGGTAAAGTTGTCATTGTAGTTCCAAGATTCAGACTAACTAAGATTGGAGGTAATAGCTTTCCTGTGAAGGCTTCTCAACTGTGGAACGCCTTTCCACATAAGCTGAGAGTAGACCAACCCTACCTACTCCTTAGAAAGAACTACATTAACTACATCAATGCCAATGATTCCTAGACACTTCCACACCTAGCACCAATGCTGTTTTAGACCACCAGTCAAAGCCACATCAATTGTATATTTCTTGTATAGTCTGTATATTTCCTGTATAGGTTGAATTGCATATGAACACTGCCACATCGCCCTGTAATATTATTGCAATGTCAATGTGGATTGTAAATTTTACTTGTATTTCTGTATACTACTCTGAAACATGTACAAATGTGTATCTCCGAGTTTGGTGCGCATTAAAAATAAATAAACAAACAAACACACATTTCATTGGCTGCTGTCGTAAGCACAGCTATTTTCAAACAATGGCATCAAAGGTATTTTCCTTTTCCAATATACATGAAAAGTTCTCTGGGTGGCTCTGGGTGGCTCTTAAACAAGCCTTTGGGTTATTTTACCAATAAATAACCAAACAACATATTTTCTATCAGAAAAATACTCTTCACCTCAATTACAATTCAAAAAATCTTGGAACTTATTCTCTGTGCTCTTTCTTAAGATGATTTATTAATGTTCTTTTCCCAAAGAGAATAAAACCTGTGCTCCCTGTCAAAAATATTTCTCTGCAATTGCAGCACAAACCTCTAATGTCAAACAATCCATCTAAAATAATATTATAGAACCAAAATAATGTTGCAAGGCAATGATTGGACAACACAACACCTATACCCTCAACATCACTATGAACCCCGTTCTCAAAATTCTAAAATTCTATTCAGTCTTTTGAACAATGAAAATCCCCTCCTTCTTAAATTGACTGCATGTTTCAAATATCCAATCAAACACATATTCCACAACAATAGCACTTTCTCCTAAAACTACACCTCTGTCTCAAACAATAAAAATACACTGTGTACAAAAACTCATAATACAATGATACACATGTTCCGGTTTTATTGGTATATATAAACATCACTCACAAAAATACATTCTCTAATAGGTTCGACAATTATCTGAGGTACTTGACATCCTATTGGCAGGGACCCAGCACACAGACAATGAACAACCAATCCGAAAGTAAATACAAACATTCTTCCTTCTCTCTTTGTGTACTCTTTCTCCATTGCTAATTCTAATATCTGAAGTAACAAACAGTATTTCCTTGAGCCATACTAAAATGAAAAACTACATGCAATGGTTGGAGGAAAATGATCCTACATAGCAAGATATTAAAAAAGAAGACGCAGCAGAAAATGAACTAGAAGAAAATACACCACATTCAGGATTTATTAAGGCCATTCTTTATATTTATATAAAATGAGACTAACAATAATATTTTAAGGAACAAATATCAGTCACCAAACAGATATACCTTATCTACGTACTATCAAATGTCTATACAACCAACACAAACCTTTCTAAAGTGAATTATTTATTCAATTGTTTAGAAATATTTCAGATATTTTCAAACAGTTGAAGAAGTCTTTCAAGTATCAAGACGAATCAACAAGAAGCACCACAACAAATACCAACAACTAATTATGGATTAATTAACAAAATTAAAACAACTACTAATTAATGTTAAAAAAGTGTACAATCAGTACACAAAGTACAAAAAGTGCTATCAATGAAAAATGACATTGGAAATTTAAGCCAAATCATGGACAGTGAAAATACAGGTAATAGGGCTAAAGAAGAAGATGTATCATGTGTTCCAATTAAAAGAAAAAGAAAACCCACAACCACACCCCCCAAATAAACCTGGTTGTATATTTATTTACCACAAGTATTTACACTTCTATGTATTATTAATGAATAAAAAGTATTTTAAATGTTAAAATAACTGTTTACAAACACTACACACAATACCACCCACATTTAATTGTTTTTCTTCAAAAATGTTCCATAGCCAAACACCCCCCAGTCGTTGATACCCCTAGACGCGATCACGAATATACTATGGCACCCCATCCATACTAGGCGCAGCTATAGGATTGTGTGTGTTGTTTTCAAAACTGACTTTAGAATATAAATAACAAAGGACATAGTAAAAAGATAACATGAAAAGAGTTATGTAAAGTACATAATAACTCATCTCTCATAGCCGCAGATAGAGTTCATTGTTTTTATAGTTGCTGTTACAATATGACACTTTTGTGGGTAAGTCACATAGATTTCGAATAACTACTTATATGAAAAATCATTCTTAGAAAGGACTCATTCGCATGCAAACAGCATAATTTTTTGCACATTTAAGCCTATTGCCACGGGTATGGTTCAATGAACCTACGGCTGTGACCATCCCCGGTCATTGCTGTGTTTAACCACTGCTCCAATACTCAACAACTCATTGGGCTACACCTTAGCCGTGGTTATCAATCTATATTTTAAAAAATAATAATATCCTTCTATCTGAAAAAAATAACTCATAATCAGTTAAAGAACTCAGTGCATCACTTACACTATATAAGATACAACATTTGTGCGGACAACACTGTTGTTCTCTTTGCACATAATAATCATTTAGACATTGGGAAAAATATCCAACCTGGATTAAAACATACCAATACACTAATATTCAAAAGTATAATAAAATACTACTACAATAAACAAACAGGGAAATATAAACTGGGTAAGAATTCACAAAGGATGTTATACTTGGTGGTTGCAGGACAGAGGATGGGGAAGGTTAAGTCAATGAGTAGAACAAGAAGGAACAGGGTGGGATAAGTGGGATAAGAAAACCTGGAGAAGATGGGATAGAAAACAATCAAATAGGTAGAAACACAAGTACTTTAAAAAAATAGTTTTTCATAATTTGTTGCAAAAAAGAAATGTAGAAAGTCCAATCCACCTTGTGCAAAAAAATACCAAGACGTGGACCTTAAAATGTTTCTAGCTGGTCTGCCGCATACTAGGCTTCAGCCTTTCTTGACAGACATGTGGTCTTCCCTCATCACTGGAGCTGTGAGCGGTGGTTGTGCACAATCAACATACACACATTAATTCGGCTGCTAACAACAGCCAGAGTCTTAAAACACCTGCAGCACCAGAGCACTCCATTTGAAACAAAAACATCAGAAATGCTAAAAGGTTTCTCAAAGGAGGCTTTCAATTAACTGACTACAGAAGTACTGCTCCCATCTCCAGCAATACCACTATATTTTAGACATCGGTTGACCTTTCAAGGGAGTTTACTATACAACATCTGGTGCAAGTATACTGGGATGATGACAACGAGTCACATACAACAAAATATAAAAATAACTAAAATGAACTTGCAAAACACCATCAATTGTACTACCTCACAGAAAATTCAAAACAGCTAAGAGGACTTTATAGCTGAACGTGCATTCAAATTACACAAATACAATCAATTAAACCTTCAACATCACTAACATGAATATAAAAACAAAATGTGTGCATAAACATGCCACTGATTGACACATTTGATTTTGTAGGAGCATGTTGGTGAAACTTAAAGAATACATTTAAATGTACTTGCCACACAATCAGAACAGAAGGGATACATTATAATAAACACCATCTGATAGCAGTGCTCAATAGAACTAACACATACAGCCATGCAAATAAACATTCAAATATATACATATTTATTAACACTTCATTTCGCATGAGCCAGCCACACTCCTGCCATGTGCAAAGGGAGAGTACTGGAATCAAAAGGATATAACTGCAGAAAATTGTAATACCAAAAAAAGAGGACTATATTCCAATACAACTACTAAAAAGGAGGACACATTTTACTACGAGCAATCACAAAGATCTACACAAATAGAACAGTAACAACAACCAATAACTATGAAACTCACAGAAATCTATTTTTTCCCCAGACAGCCATTTTCATAGCCAATTTGATGCAGCTGCAGAACTTGCTTTGTATCCGCTGCTACAAGTATATTTTTCTACAAGCCCAAAACCAAACTAAATTGGCCTTCAAAACTTTATATGAGATTAGAGAACACCTACGCATATAAAATAACACATACAAATACAATTATGTACTGTTTTATCCACACACAAATATGATTATTGCGAAGATAATTTATAGTTCATTGTTGTGGCTTTAAATGAACTGTGCCTACGGGTACAACCAATAAACTGAAGAAAAACATTGATGTGCCTATGCATGTGCTTTTCAATACATGGAACCACTTACATAACCTACCACTTATATGGAACACCTTTACATGTTAAACTAGACACAGTGTTTTACATAATAAAAAAAGTTGAAGATTGCAGAAAGTTGTTATTTTCAAAAACATATAAGATATTGACTATCTACTATACAAATTTGCTTTGCAGTGGTTTTATATTGTTACTTAATAAATATCAATTCATAATTTCTACAAATACGTTATTACCCATTTTTACTTTTTAAATTACTGCATTGCATGCTTATGTTCATAAAGAATATAGAACATACTTTAAAACTTAGGTTCTAGCAACATTAAGTAAGCATGTTTTAAACTCTTTGGCAATGTAACTTGGTGTGCTATTATAGAGTCATTGCACACAAGCCATTTCTACTTCTGTATGCACCCATGTTGTGAAATGTCCACAGTGAATGTTTACTCTGTCATGACAAATTATTGCACAGGTTTTAAATATTGTATTACAAGTTGAAACCTGACTATTTACAAAGTGTAACACAGCAGTGTTAATTTCCCTGCCATCCATACTATATCTTTGAAACATTATTAAAAGATAATTATTATAAACGTGTTTTTGCAGTGTAGATTTTAAATTACAACCACACTCACTAGATCTCATTACATGGTATTCCTTTTACTAGATCAGACACACGTACACTTTCCTGACCTGGCACAGGAAGATATAGCAATATTTCTCAAGCAATTTCCTGTTTCAGATATTGTGGAAACTCATGGTTCTGCTCATAAAACACCCTGCATTTCTATCTACACTAACCATTTCCTGCTCTAACACCTCAAAAATAGTCATATCAAATTCCTGACTATCTTCCTATTAGTATTTTCTGAAAAATGCTATTTTCCATGTTCTACAGCCACTACCTTTTGGATTGATAATTCCTCTTCTCTTCCTCATTCTCTCTCCCACTTCCCTGCTAACCTCCTCTCTCTTTCTCTCCTGCCTCACTCCCCTGTCTCTCCCCTAAATCTGTTCAGCTTTTGCTGACTGGTCGCCTGACTCACCTCCATAGCCTAACAGGTCCCAGGCTCCCCTGCCAGTTTTTACACTTATCTCTGCGCCTCTGCACTATGATCAGCACTACTGTTCTTTCAGAATATGTTCCATGAGAGGAGTAATCTCTCGGCACTTTAACCAGGGCCCTTATGGACAGGGTGCCATTGTTCCCCCATTACCTCCCTTGCACTTCCGCCTGTTCACTTGCATGACCTGAATTTACTAGGCCTAGTAAGTTCTGTCTTTGTCACCCTTAGTCTCCCTCCCTAATCTGGTTTCACCTGGAACACTTCATGCACTTGCACTAGAAAAATGCTGCCAGGCCTAGTACGCTAGTTACTTTTTAGTTGGTTTGTTCAGAAATGTAAAGACCTAAGAATGGCTACTGTATTCCCTTGCTCCCTTCCCATCTTGAAGCACTTTGAAGCACTCCACTTGCGCATAAGCGCTGTACAAATAAACAATTACAATTACAATAATGCTGAAAGTATGTTGTGTAGTCTTTCATCTACTGATACTTTAAGAATAGAAAGTTCTCTACTGTTGAAGCTCTTTCATGCTTTAGCTGTGTTATTTGAAACAACATGGACAAAGCTGCATTTGAATAGAATTCAACCTTTATTTCATTACTAAATTTACAGGGTGGTATGCCATATTTTATTGGCTTTCCATTAATTTTAGATTGTCTTCTTTTGTAGTCTTAATTGGAGTCTTTTTTTTCAATCGAGTTTTTTTTTCTTGTTGGGTGCTTTACATGAATAGAAAGAAGGTCAAGGTGAGGAGCATACAATACACACACATTATTATATTCTTATATACATGAGATGTCAGCTGTCAAAGTTTATCAAAAACAAACAGTCAATATATTTTACACATGACTGTGCCATATATGTCATTCCTTCTTCAAACGCTGTGTGATCAATGTCAATCAGTGCTTCTTCTAAAGTCATTCCTTGTGATTTATGCACAGTAATTGCATATGCAGAGCACAATAAAAATTGTGCTCTTTTCACAAAGGCATCCTTAAAAATCATGAAGAGAGCAGAGGAATGAGAAATCAAATCAGGCCCCTGTACACAAACTTCATAAGAATATGTTCAATACTTGTACTGTGAGGAAGACCCATTTCTACATTCAAGTTTGCTTTAACACAACTCGTGCATTTATTCACAGTTTTAAAACTGATTCTTGCATTTTTTTTAAATAGATTTGTTTAATTGAACTAATCATGATTGTATTGTTTCATCTAATTCTAGAGGCATTATCTGTCCATCTAAAAAAATAACCTGATTGTATCTCTATATTTTGTTGATTCTCAGACAGCAGCATTATAGAGTTGAAGATGTTGCACTCTGTAACAGTACACATCAAAGCAACACAAGAAATGCTCTATTCTTAAAGAATCACATATGACATCAGATCCGGTGCAACATGCATGAAACATGATGGGAATCAGTCTCCCTTTTAAGAATGTTTTCATATTCTCCTCAAGGATAACTATATGTATCTTATTTAGCATGTCTGCATACTCTAAATCTGCAGATTGTCTCATATTAATGGTAAGTTCCTTGAATTCAAAACAATTCAAAATGTTGACATTACCAATGCTATCTGTAGTTATTTGGGTATCTTTAGATTGCAACATCTTGAAGACTGGTTGACTTTTCACTGGAGTTAACTGTAACAAGTTTCCAAAATCCATGCCATGGTTCCCTCCAAACATATCAACATAGTCCACAAGACCTCTAGCATTCACAAATGAATGCAAGCTAGCATCAAGTTAGACATCATGCTCAGACAATCCCCAATCAATAGATTTAATTTTCTTACAGCTCTCCCTTCTTCTTTTGCTGCGTTTGATGCACGTTTTTGATATTCAAGTTTATTATCATGCACCACTGGTAGCATAAATAATCAATGTATAATAACACCATATATGTTAAATGCTGCTAAACCCATAGAAGTAGTTACAATACAGTACAAAGAGCAATCATTGACATATTGTATCATTGCTCTCAATGTAAGAATTAAAACAAATGATCCTGTTCCAGCTTGTTCGCTAACATACATCGATAGAGGTCTATATTGGACACAAAAACATCCATTCTTGTCATGTTTTAAACCCATGTAAAAACCTATCATTGATATTACCACTAACTTCATTCTGCTCTTAGTGCATTTAGTGTACCTCATAATGTGTAATAATTTGGGAGTGTAACTTTAGTCTGTTGCATTGCACTTTCTACTTTTTCCATTGTGAGCTCAACATCATTTAGAATAATTGGCTCGCCTGCACTGCACCTGTTCTATCTCTTTTTCTCAAATGGTGCTCCTTTTTCATGAGGTACCTCAAGCTGTCTGCATTTTAATTTATCCAGCACACATTTTTGCGGGTGGTGTGGGGACTCAGATTACATCCTTGCTGCTACTGCTGTGGTCACATATGGTGGACAATGCCTGACTTGGGAGCAAAATGTAATAAAATCAAAAAAGACATGACAAAAAGGACTATGGCACTAAAAATAAAAATATTTTAAATAACTATAATAATAAATTGACAAGCATAACAAATGACAGTACAAATGAAATAGCTAACTTGACAAAGGAAGGCAAAAGGATGTTAAAAATGAGGAGTTTGCTCAAAACCTTCATCTACTTTACAGACAACCTGATCAGTAGCCAGAAGAACAAGCAATGAGTAAAAGTAAAGGACTTGTCGCTGGGTGTCATAAATAACGGCGGGCATGCCCACCAGCAAATCAGGTGCTGTGGTTTGTATTTGCATCATTATGAAAGTGCTCTTACTGTAGCTTTGCCTACGGCATCCGGCAATAGAAATCAGGGTGTGTAGAGATGGCTATGAGTCATGTATCTCCATCTTACCGGAGTGCACAATCCAATTGGTCAATGGTATATATGTGTGGGTACATTATTGTGCCTGGGCATAGCTGCGTTAATGCACCACCTTGCCAGATTGGTTATTCTCATTGATGCAGCTATGAGTCATGTGTGCTCGTGTTACCACATGTTTAAGTAGGTCTGGGACCAGCAGTGATGAAGAGGTGGTGTGGTTGTCTACAGCCTTAGATCAGCAGATTCATCAGTATGGTCTTAATCTGCTTTAATGCCAGTAAGACTGAGATCCTCCTCATTGGGACACCTGCTCCCTCCTTTGCTCTCTCACTCTGGCCACCCAGCCTGGGCCCTCTACCTGCTCCTTCCTGTGAGGCTAGGAATCTTGGTGTCATCTTTGACTCAACCCCCTCCTTCTCTCCTCACATTTCTGATGACTGTAAGAAGTCACACTAGCAGATGCCCCTCCTCAGATATAATATTTCTTTTCTCACTTTCCACCAGAAGCTCACTGTCTGCAGAGCCCTGGTCCTCTCTAGGCTTGATTACTGCAATAGCATCTTTCTAAATCTGCCTGCCTCTACTCTTCACCGTTTGCAACTTATCCAGAACTAGACTGTGAGTCTGGTTCTCGGCCTCAAGCCCGGGGATTGTATCTCTCCAGCTATGAAATCTCTCCACTGGCTCCTGAGTGACTGCAAGGAACACATTCAAGACGCTTTGCATCATCCACAATGCTTTCTGGGGCCTGGGACTGTACTAACTCCACATTTCTCTTCCTAAGCATCTTCTTTCTCGAGCTCTTCGCTCCTCCAACTCCAACTCTCTGAGGGTCAGATGCTTCTCCAGGCAGACAGAGCAGGCTAGATATCTTTCCTCTGCTGGGTCCTCCTTCTGGAACAGCCTCCCTGCCTCTCTCAAACTTGAGCAGGACCACCTCTGGTTCTGGAAGCAACTCAAGACCTTCCTTTTCTCTTCTGCTTTCTCTCTCCCTCCTGCCTGCTGATGTCCATGACTGCTCCGCACACTGGTCACCTGACCACCCACTGAACTTCGGGTCCAGGATCCTGCATGTCCAGTTGCCCTTGCATTGCCTCCAGGCCTCCCAATCAGTTAAGGGTCTGTATCCGCAAACCTACAGGCCCCTTACACTTTGCACTTAAGAGCCACTTACCAGAAGCACAATTGAGCTACTTGCATTCCCCCTCCCCCCTGGTACTTCTCCCTCTACTTCCCCCTGCACTTGCACAATCTGCATGTCACAAGGCCTAGTAAGATCATTGTTTTGTCCGGCCTCTATCCTGTCTTCCTTGTCTTGCTGCGTCTAGACACATTTGCCCACAGGCGCGTTATAAATGACTTATAATATTATACAATATCATATCACAGCCAGAAAACCATAGCTGATAGCTGGCAGCGTTTTTGGGTAAAGGAGCATTGAAGTAAGAAGGAGGTTGAGGGAGTTCAGTGTGTTTTTTGCTGGAAGGTGTTGTGGAAGAGGCCTCCCAATAAACCATCGCAAAGTTTGGGCACTTCCACTTTGATTTAGCATCTTGTCCGTGGCCATTGGTATGATGTGGAGCAACCCTACAGGAAGGCTCATTTCCATCATAAGGTGATAGCTCATGGTCCACAATCAGTGTACCGGTATCTGCACACCAAAACCACCTCTCTGCCACTGCCTTCCACTTCTGTTGCTTCCTCGCTTTCATCCAAAACCAGCCAATCTCATCCCATCCTGCCTGCGCCCAATTTGCAGGACTGCAAGGTAATAATGTGCTTCAAATGCCACAACAGGAACGTGGTGAGAGATGCCACCATAGATGGTTGGGCAGGGGCCACTTACCAGAAGCACAATTGAGCTACTTGCATTCCCCCTCCCCCCTGGTACTTCTCCCTCTACTTCCCCCTGCACTTGCACAATCTGCATGTCACAAGGCCTAGTAAGATCATTGTTTTGTCCGGCCTCTATCCTCTCTTCCTTGTCTTGCTGCGTCTAGACACATTTGCCCACAGGCGCGTTATAAATGACTTATAATATTATACAATATCATATCACAGCCAGAAAACCATAGCTGATAGCTGGCAGCGTTTTTGGGTAAAGGAGCATTGAAGTAAGAAGGAGGTTGAGGGAGTTCAGTGTGTTTTTTGCTGGAAGGTGTTGTGGAAGAGACCTCCCAATAAACCATCGCAAAGTTTTGGCACTTCCACTTTGATTTAGCATCTTGTCCGTGCCCATTGGTATGATGTGGAGCAACCCTACAGGAAGGCTCATTTCCATCATAAGGTGATAGCTCATGGTCCACAATCAGTGTACCGGTATCTGCACACCAAAACCACCTCTCTGCCACTGCCTTCCACTTCTGTTGCTTCCTCGCTTTCATCCAAAACCAGCCAATCTCATCCCATCCTGCCTGCACCCAATTTGCATGACTGCAAGGTAATAATGTGCTTCAAATGCCACAACAGGAACGTGGTGAGAGATGCCACCATAGATGGTTGGGCAGGGGCCATTTATTTTACCCCTTTTAAAAAATGAATAACACAAAAAACTCAGAAAACAAAATGCAAAGAAAGATAAATGTTTCCCTTTTTATCCATTATTACATGTCTGAATCCTAATCTTCTTCCCTACCCAGGTCCACCCTTCTCCTTGCCTGTCCCCAAAACGGCCCTTTTCAGTATAAAAGTTCTAAAAGCAGACAATCAAACACACTGACTGTATACATGGATCAATAACCCTTATATGCAGTATATGTCAAAAAAGCCTTTTTAAGATGTTGTTTTTCATAGCCGTGGTTATGGTATGGTATACACACTGATGTGGAGCCACGCTATAAGTGGAATGTTTTAAAAAATGTTCTCCATAAACTTTCAATGCCATTTTATCCCCATGTATACCACCCCTCATTCCCAAAAAAATCTACCCCCTCTCCCCATGATGTCCACTATTCCTTCCACTCAAGTACAGTCAGTATCTCTGTGATGCAGTTTCAATGCACCTTTTCCCTGCACTTGCAGCAGTGGGTATATTTCGTTGCGGTAGCTATCCATGCACTGGCCTAATAATGGTGGTTACAGGTAAGTGAATGGGATGCAGTGTATTTTGGCAGGATGATCTATCCACAGTTATACCTTTTATGGTAGCCGCGGGTACAGAATTGGCAAAGCTATTCAGGTGAGTTATAAGTGTGTAATTTTTCTCCAACCACAAAAGTAGTTTGAAGTCATTATTTCATTGGTTGTTCCAAGTTACATGTTGCACGTTGTTATGGTATTCAATGGTTGTATTGATTTTACATTCTACTGGGAATTATTAGCAGTTATAGGGGTTGAAGAGTTCATAAAGACGGTTATTGGAGGACATTTGAGGTAAATATTATTTTTAGTGAAAGTCTAGAAATAGAGCGATGTTATGAGCCTGTATCTGACAATACATTTACTGATCTGTCAGGTGTCGAATCTCCTTCTTCAGATAATTATGAGGAAATAATGTATTGTGAAACCGCGACAAACAGTTATGTTGAGGAAATTGAGGCAGTATGGGAGAAGCATTGGCTAAGTACCTGTTTCTGGAATGAGTTTTTGAAAGAGTAGCTAGCTGTGTGAGTTTTGGACAGATATTTTAGATTGGGAGTTTGGGTTATTTTATGTTCGGTAAAATACAATTAATAAAACATCTGAAGGAATATCACAACAATACATTGCAGGTTTATTTGGATTCTTCTAAAGGAACTTGTAAGGGGATGATCGAAATAGACACATTGGGCCTGATTCACAGAAGGGTTTCCTATGGGAATGTGCCATTATAAAACACTTCTATGAATCAGGCTCATTGTGTGTGTAAAAAATGATTATTTGAGAAGAATTTTGAATTTATATTGCATTCTCAATGCCCTTTCCTTACCAGTTCCTCCCTCCTCTTTCCATAGCCAAAAATGGACCTTTTAAGGGCCTCCCTCTAAGCTTGAAAACTAGTTATTAAACAACGCAGACTGTATAAATGGTTGAATAATCCTTAATTGGTCCTTAATATAGTGTGTATTAAAAAAGAAAATGTGTTATTTATTTATTTTTGCCGCAGCTGTCCCTCATGGTAGCCATGGGTACAATGACAGTAATTACAGTAGCCGTGGATACATTTAATGTCCATAGGTCTGGTGAGCCTGTTACCTAGTGTCTCTCATAGTCGTGGTTATGAAAACATTTTACAACAAATATTTACATATGTGTGTGGTAGGTAGTCCTGGGAGGTTTTATTTTGAGATATATTGAGTGTAGCATTTGTGCAAAGTTACTTAAACACTTTAATGACTTTCTCTGCATCAGCAACATATATAACTGTAAACAATTTTTAAAAGTTAAATAAGTATACAAACAACGTTTTTGTAAAAATATTTATTTGCGGAAGTGATTGTGGGATTTCTTTTTCTTTTAGAATTTACACATTATAGATTTTGTTCATCAGCCCAATTATCCGCATTTTTACTATATATTTTTGTTTCCGGTCTTTTGAAGATTAATGAAAATGTCTTTCATTTCTTTTAAAGTATCCATGATTGTATGTGTATGCTATTCCTCAGGTGACTAGTGCTTGATCTTCTAGATACTTGAATTGCTTCTTCATATGTTTGTACTTTTGCTGGTAGCACATACATTTTAAAACAGTAATCTAAGGTATATCTGTATGCTGAATGATATATGTTACTTACAAATATTATGGTTTCTTACATATTACATGAACATAAATAATAATCTCACAAAATCCAGAATGTCATGCACTTTCTTGTGGCTGGATCTCTTCATAATCCTTCAAAATCTTCCTTCAGTATTTCCTTCTCTGTGAGATAATTCTCTTCTTGCCACTCCGTGTAGTTGTCAATTGTAGGGTGAGAGTAAAAACACTGTTGTCATCTCACTTGTTAGAAAGAACAATGGAAGAGCATTACCTGATGAAAGAAGGAGGGATTGTCTGCATTTACTTTCTGAGTGGGTCTTTATTTTATCTATAGTGTTCAGTTGCCAATAGGACGTTAAGTGCCTCAGCTGTTCTTCAGCAGTTAAACGTATAAGACAATAAGACAATTACATTTTTCGAATGATAAGTATATGTACGAATAATACTGTAGGCTCTATTGCTTCATAATTTTAAGTGTAAAATATTGTCCACTTTAAGCACAGGATATTTCCTCTTTGTGAAAAGAAAATGACTTAGTCATCTAAGAAAAGAGCACAGAGAAATTTTGCAATGATTTCAAAATCTATGGAATAACAAAACCCTTGAAATTCAATGATAAAAACTTCATTTAATGATCAGTTAAGATAAGAAACTCATTGCAGTAAAACCCCTGAAATTCAATGCATTGGGGAACTCAGGACTGGCTTAACTTGGCGTGTTCCTATTGTAAAGCCCAAAGTGACATATTTGTTAGAAGAGAAAGAATTCATAATGCCATAGATAATGACATTATGGAGGATATGGTATTATAAAGTGCAAGTGTTTTAAAATATAGAGTGGGCATGGCCAAGGGTCCTGCCCACTGGCCATGGCCAAAGGCGATGGCTAGCAGTCTGGTAGTGATTTAAAATATAGAGTGGGCACAGCCAACTGGCAAGGCCCAAGGCCATTGGCAGTGGTCTGGTAGTATTATAAAATGGACAGTGGGCACGGCAAAAATATGTGCACACTGACAATGGCTGAAGGCTCTGTAGTGTATTTAAAGTATTTTTCAAAATGAAAGATGCTGAAATGTACATTGAATACATACAATTGACAAACAAAGATGCATAATGAGAAGTACAAGTAAAATAAATGCAAGTATGAACTCATGAAGATGGGGTAGGGTAGAATAATGAGTTGAGATAGGTATGTGGTAAGCTAGATATATATATAAATCAAGAGGAAAACACATTAGAGGTAGTAAGGCTTCAGAGTGTGGAGATTGACATGAAGCAATACATTAGTGAAATTGTTATTATTAACATACAAAGTATATATGAATGTATACAAGACAGCATAATCTGCAAATGTGTTTAATCACCATCCTGCAAGAAGTTGAGTAAAAGTGCATCCACAAGAAGATAAGGGGAATGAGTATACACAAGGAATTAACTCAAAGGTTTCGGAACAGAGATGTTAAGAAGGAGGAAGAATAAGGGAACAAGGAGGATGAGAAGAAACAGAAGGGCCATTTGTAGAAAAAAGGCAGGTTAGGAGAAGACAGCAACCGAGATTTAGGGGGATGGAAAGGTATGGTAGAAAAGAGAAAATCATCGGCATGATAGGAAATTAAGTTAGATAATTTAAGGTTGATATGATTAAGGACAATTTAGCAAATTGAGTGAATATGATGTTAATTATCGTGAATTGGTAATACTAACCCTTAGAGAGTGAATTCACTTATGTCATATATGTGGAGAGAAGGTGCACATGGTATGCTGCTAAACAAAACCTTCATATTTCTGTTCCCTTTTATATTTTGTATATGCCAAAAATACACAGGGTTAGAAAATGTTGGATTGTTCCAAGAGAATACATGAGATAGGAAATGTTGAGAGGTAGCAAACAACCTGGCAGTGCTTCTGGAACTATTCATACTGTAATTAGCAATATTAACCAAGACACACCCTTTGATGGGATCCTGAGTGTCCCATTTGGAGGTATAAAGCCTAGTTGCAAACCCTCACGACCCATTAGGTGACAGTCACTAACTTCAATATAAAGCATCCGCGCAATTCACAATGATTCTTTGTTACTTTGACTAACACTTTTTCTTCTTCCTTTATTGCTTACTTTTTAATTCAGTATAAGTAATATTAATTCAGTCAAAGCATTGGTTTAATCACTTTCCTACATTTTGAATACTTCTTGTCAACCCTGCATTTAATGGCACAATTCTTTTCTTAGTGTCAATGGAGTTTCTGAAGGAGGTTAAAAAAAAACTCATTATCTTCCAAAAGTCTTCTTTGAAAATAGTACTGAACTACTATATATTTATTTTCACTTCTGTTATATATATATATTGTTTCAAACGTTTAATTGGGCATATCCCAGGCTGAAAGGGGCCCCTAGGGGTCCCTTACGTCTATGGAAACAAGGCAAGTCACCACACACAATAGATACGCCAGACACGAGGTTGTATTCACAAAGCTAGGGTTTATTGCAAAGCAAATAGTCTCATTTGGCCAACTCGGTCTCACAAACCGCGACGTATATCTCTAGACCTCGAGGGACGCAAGAGAGTGAGTTACATACATCAGTTACATATATACAAAATGCATATCATACAATCAGCTATGACACGTTTAACACCCCCCTTTATTGGGTTTCTTTGAACTCGGAGTGATGATGGACACTTTCGACAATTATGACACCTTCAAATATCTATTCTAGTAACAATATGCAATTTGCAAGTGCAGAGGCATCTTTTAGTTGTTGAACAGAACACAGTGCTTCTGTTCTTAGAAGCGAGCTACATACGGGGGAAGAGACACATTCTAGACCTTGCTATCTATGAGGTGCTATTCGTGTCCTGGGAGCCAACACGCTCAACAGGGCTTGTTAAAGGGGAGCCGTAAGAAGAGCATAATTCAAGCCTTTAGCTGCTTTATTCTAGCATATTCTACCATATAATGAGACTGGCTGGCAGCTCTGAAATGATTAAATGCCCTGCGGCTCTGCTTCAAGGCTACATTTGGGAGGGAGCCGGGCATTCCTTCTTGGCGCTGCCTACGTTGTGTTTCAACAAACTCTTATTAGCCTTGCGGCCATGCGGCCTTGTCCTTTCACGTTCAGACAACAATATTAACAGTCGAGCAGTGTAAGCAGAAAATGTGCTGCGAAGCAATAAGAACAGAAAGCAATGAGCAATTGTTAGAAAACAAAATGGCGAACCTTGTTACATCAAAATGGCTGGAAACCTGTATATCTATCATATCGTGCATGAGACGGTTGGCCCACGGCCACCAAAATAAGTTTGCCATCAATCATGAGAGGTATCCATTTTTCTAGACTGACAAACCCTCCTTTGGCCGTATGCCAAACGTCTCATTCATTTATTGTATCCTCCTCTGATGACGATAAGTCTAAAGCACTTTTGTCTGAGTTTTGCATGCTACTATAAGCATCATCATCTTCATCTATATCTATAGCCATTAATTCTTTCACTGTTTTCATTTCATTTGTGTCTCTATCATCCCGACCATAAGTTTGTTTTCTTCTTGTTATCATATGCATACATCCCTTCGTACATCCCTCAGTTACCTCAGTGCAAACTAACGGTAGGCAGTGTATGCAACAACATCACGTTATGAATATTCCAAACACCACTACTAATATCGAGATCAACTTCCACCCCCAAGAACGCAATATTTCCCAAAACCAGGACTCTATTCCCCAGCCCTCTTCTCCCGTAAGGAGTTCGGAGATTAGAACATGCATCAAAAATCGTAGGGGAATAGTCATCTACAAATACACAGCACGCTGATCCCCCAATCTTGCAAATTCCCCCACGATCAACCAGGATCACATCGAGAGCCATTCTATTTTGCAGTGTCATTAACCTAATTCCTTTTTCTTCCAACGTCATGTTAAATAGTATATCTGTCATTGTGTTTATTGTATCTTTTAGTATTCTGGACAGCTGCCTTATGTTATAGGAGTTCACTATCTGGGACAAGAATGGAATAAATGATTTTGCCACGTCAGTCGCTATCAAAACACCTTCGCTACCCC
This sequence comes from Ambystoma mexicanum, assembly GCF_040938575.1. Classification (NCBI taxonomy): domain Eukaryota; kingdom Metazoa; phylum Chordata; class Amphibia; order Caudata; family Ambystomatidae; genus Ambystoma; species Ambystoma mexicanum. The sequence continues at coordinate 1,341,397,748 of NC_090929.1, read as the reverse complement.
TGTTGGTTCTAGATCTGGATAGTCTGGCCATGTCTGCTGTTTCTAAGAGGAACACTCCTGGGAACAGTAGAACTAGGTAACATGTACCTCCCCAGTTTCTGAGCAACCAAGGATATGCCTTCTCTCCACATATAAAATAAACTGGATCTCCCACATATACTGGTTCTATTTCCCATTTTAATACCACTGTATTCATGCATCCAATAAATGTTCCGACTGAATAGGAGCCTTTCTTTTTTAGACAAAAAGGGACAGTTCTTGGGTTATAATTCACCGTGTAAGAAGGGGGAACTGCATCTTTGTTCCCGTCTGTTCTTACACGAAACGTCATCACAGATGTTTTACCTGATGGGGACAATCTATCTTGTCTATTTAGTTGTGTTATTTTTCGCATACTTTTCCTTGTGGGTTCTGGGGCCATCACTTGTGCTTTATGGAGTATGGAACAACTTACAGGCCTCATAATTATTTCCTCAAACTCATTCATGTTTGTTCTGTCTAATTGACCCGTACCACTCTTATTCCATTTCCCATAGAACATTGCACCTAAAGATGCACTACATGCAGAACTTAATGGTAATGGTTGTACATACCAACCTATTCCTTTCCCAGAATGCTGCGGTAAATGGGCACATACCCAGCAATTTGTTTTCTTTAGAATTGCATGTGTCATATTCATAATCAATAACAGCGTATTGTTCCCATACCCTTCCCTGTGTCTTTCTTCCATCGGGGACAAGGTATAAGTAATCAGCTGAACCGGGCTTTCAGTAGTGGATATATTAATTATTGGAAAAAACATTCCCAATGGGTGTATCGATTCCACATACCATAGTACTAAGGCTGTCGTTATTGGTGCTACCACACTCATGAAGCACATGATTATTGTCAGTGCCAGCATACAATTCTTTTTATCATGCGTTTTCCTTAAGCTTACAGTCTTTACAATCAATTTATTCTCAGCAGCGGTGCAGGAGGAGGCCGAAACCGGTCCTGACATGTTTCTCATCGTCCTTCTTCTTCCTTATCAGAGTTCGTCGTGGATATCTCTCTTCGTTGCACTTGTTCTGATGCTAATAAGTTCAACAGAATTGTCACAGTTCAGTTCTGCCAGTCCTTTATAGCCTGGATTTACTTATTTGTTTTTATGGCAAGATCACTTGTCCTTTCTCACACTGCTCAGAGGACTTTTGATTGGTTCTCTATTGCCTTGGTACTATGTGCGCCCAGCTTGTCCGCTCTGGTTCCGGACACATGTACTTTTTATGATCGCACAGAGTAGCCGCGAATCTTGAATTGTCCGACCTGCACAATTCTCACGCTTCTCTCCTCTACACCTCTAGTTCCTTCTCCGTCCATGAGCAGAACCAGAGGTTAACATGGGCACCAAAGAACTGTGGATCACTGTAAAGGACCGGTAGGGGGTGTCTAGACTTCTGCTCTCTATATGGTAGAAGAGAGGCACAGAAGACCCCAGCCAAGATTCTCTATTACGGTAGCAATGGACGAGCAATCAAGGCCTAGCTTCTCAGGAGGTGATGCAGGCTGGTTCTTAAGTACAGTGTAGTCCCCAAGCCCCTACAAAGGAATGTCCACACACTGTATTGGTTAGAACACATTCTTTATATAATCAATATTCAAGGTTATGTACACTTATCATAATAACTCACTTTGTACTTAGGACAATCAACAATGGCAAATATATACAATTCTAAAGTGGTACCACCCTTTGTATTAGATCTCATTAAAGTGCATCAACAATACTGTAACAATGTCACACAGATCAATAGAGTGAAACCAGCAATAGAGAGAGGAGAGAAAATAAGATGGTTGAGCAATAGGCAGAATACTGGCCCCTATCACTAGACACAGTTCTGCGTGGAGATCCCCCCACCTGGGCAACCTGTAAAATAAAGATATAGCACAAGCCCAGTCCATATATTGTTCTGCAAGTCTTATTCCCTCCTATAATGTTTTTACCCCCCCCAATGTACCTGGTGGAGTCGAGTTCTTCGAAGAGGCGTCGACAGATCCTTCTTGAGCGACCCCCTTTCAAGCGGGAGTCACGGATCATCGAGAGGCGTCGAGAAGCGTCGAGGAACTCGGCGTTCGGCGGCGGGGAATCGACAGCCCTTCTTGAATGTCTTCCCTTTCAAGCGGGAGACACGGGGCGTCGAACGTCCATCGACAAACAGGGTAGAACGGCATCGATGAGGCGGCAGCTTCGTCCGAGTGGTGCTCGTCGGCGTCGGAGCGTCGGCGTCCTGCAAGGCAGAGGCGTGCGGGGCACCTCGGTGACAATAGTTCTGGACCGCAAAGATTGTGGAGACGGAGGCGTTCGAGTCATTCGAGTCTTTGTGGTCTTCGGGTTGTAAGAGGATTCAATCCAGCACTACAGCCAAGTCAACGCCTAGTCTAGAATACTGAATGAAAACCCTTATTGATATATCTTTATGTCCAGTTCATGCGTTCTGGATGACTACCCCTATATAACACCCCTCTCTTGGAATCCTCCTGACCCCACTGAGCCAAGAAGTAGTTCTGTTTTGCAAGTTAAAATGGTTTAATGGATAATTTAAACAATAGGTATATATATCACACTTTAGAATAAATGAATAATTGAATATCACAATCTGATCAGTAATCAATAATGGATAGTCTGGCACTAGCACACTTCTTGATTAATCACTAAGCAGTTGACATGAAATGGATAAGGTAGCACACTGGTAAATAGGGACAGAAGAATAATGTGATAGAGAATGCTTTATAGAGTTCAAATGGATGCAATGTTAAATGAAAGGCAGTACAGAAATTACTTGATAAGATTTCAGCCAAAACAATGTAATCACTTTCTTGTACAATTCACCCCCCCCCTTTTATGCAATGCAAGGAAATGGAAGGAAGGCACACAGTTCTCAGAAATGCAATTAAATGTGATTCAGTTAACCCAGCAACTTAGACTACAGAAGTTTAAAACACAGGCAAAATGCTTTGATATGTGCTGGCAATTAAGTGAAAAATATGCTAAATTGCTTTTAATTCCCTCTAGGAGGTTCAGGGTGAGTGAAATCAAGTTAATATTAGTCCAGGCTCACTTTAGCAAGGATCTAGGGTGTAACTAGCAGGTTAAACGAATTTTTAGCAACTGAAAGCAAGAAGCTTCTGTTTTCACACGTGGAGAAATTTGCAAATCGCGGCAAAATTCGAGAGTGCGTTTTTCACGATTACGGCAACATTATAGGGGGTAGGAATGCGGTTCTAGGTTCGTAGGAAAGCCACGATTCTCAGCTTTCAGGGGAAAGTTACTGCAAGTCTCTAGCACAAACGGTTGCAGAGATATGAGCGATTAAATAAAGGTCGTTTTTCAGATTTGAAATTTTAAAGTTCAAAAAGACAAGTGCAGCTTGCAACTAGAAAATGACAAGTGACAGCTTCACAAATGACAGGTGACAGTTAGGAGGCAGTTCTACTTAGATTAAAATAGCTTGGATTATATTATTTTAACTAAGAGATTGGTTCTGCACAGATTTCTAGGTACTCACAATATATTAGAAATATGCCTTGCCACGGATCTGGTCAGGTTTAGGACTGGACTCTGGTCTCTGCACTTCACAGTGATCTGGGTCTGCTCTCTCTCAGGATTCTGAAGATTGAGGGATTTAAAGTCTGGATCTTTCTGCACAGCTTTCTCTGGAGATTGATGGAGGTAAAAGTATGGATTTTCCCGGCAGAGCTTCCAGCTGCAAATGGTTTTGCAAGTCCCTATCTGTCCTGTCTGTCTGCTTTTATGTGTTTAGAATGTGGGTGTGTTCTAGCATCACTGACCCTACCTCTCTCTCAGCTTCTAATTGGTCAAACTTCCATTTCTCATTTGATTGGGGGAGCTAAGTTGTGTCAGAGTGATGTCATTTTACAGCCTGCAGAGAGTCCACTCCTCCTGTCAACTTGTACACAAATCTAGATTTGATAACAAAAGACATATTTGCACAGGTAAACATTGGTTTAAAATTACATGCACACATCACATATCACAGGAGATATACTCTGTTCAAACTCTGCTCTTCCTGAGAGCTTGCATTCAGAAATGGCAATATTGTGCACTTTTTAACTGGTTTGCGATACCGTACATTACCCCAAATTTACACACATGTGCGCAAGGAGTATGGACATTAGTTGATGAAGTGTCAGATTTTTCACATGCACACATTCTGAGTAATATCCTCTTTTCTGCTAAAACCCCCCTGAACATGCCACCGGTTCGAAAAACCTCTTAAAATGTGGGCAGAAAAATCACAAGAATTATGGTGTCATTTATACAATTTTCACATGTCCGCTCTATGAGTTATTCATCTTTTTCTAAAACCATATTCTGGCTATAGAGGTGTGTCTTTTCAGGTCACATGGTACAGAAACCAGTCTTTCCAGTTTCTGGCAAGCTCAGAGACCCTGCCACTCCCAGCTTCTGCCAAGAGGAAGCTCCATTTACGACTCCCGCCAATAAAACATTTGCCTGAGTCAGGACAGGGCTTTGTTCAATTTCCTGCAGAGCCCAGGTAATTCAATCAGGGAAGTGTCATATCCCTTTTGGTGTGAGCAGCAAAAGGGCAGCTAGGCCTGGGAACACAGCTGTGACTCAAGTTTCACTCCTGATGGGGGTGGTTGCCAGGCAAAATCCTGTTCCTTAAGCCATTTTTTTTAGCTACATGTCATTTCTGTTCCCCAGTTTCTGCATTCAAATAAACTAACAATTCCACATATGCAGCTAGAATGCTGATTCTAAGTTTAAAACTATGACATTTAAACAATTTCAACCTATGTGACACTCAAAAGTAGGTCACTCAGTCAATTTGAACATTTAGATTTGTAGTGTCTTTCAGTCCAAATTTACTTAAACTGCTGAAATCCACAGGTCAGCCAGTCTTGTTATACACCTTCAAGTCACTTCAGAATATAACTTTACATTGGATCCACCTCTCAGTAAGTCTTTCTTTGGCTTGCTTTGGGTTCATTTATTCAGTTTTCTACAAAAAAGTAAAATCTGGTGTTGTTTTAAAACGCCGGCTTTTGGATAGTGGTGAGTACTGGTACTGCACCCCTTTTTGGGATTTAAGAAAATGAATTCCCAACAGTTATGGGTTTGCTTTTGGCAATCAGCATTGCCATTCCCAATGGTTTCAGACTACTGTGTGGGTAGTCCAATGGTGGTTTTAGGCAGTGTCCTTCTTCATAACATCGGCAAAATGGGTGGCAGCCTATTCTTCATGCATTTCCCTGTGCATTTTCTGGGAAGCTCTGGCCATCATGATGTTTTCCATGTCAGTACTGCACAGTTTTGAGGTAGGGCTCGGATGCATGGGTAAATACATCCCACAAGCCCCCCTTCTTGCGGTGGCCATCTGATCCTTCACTGGTGGGAACCGCAAGATCTGGGATGTAGTTCTCATCTTCTTCCGGTGGATGGCCAGTTCAGCATCTCTTCCTCCATCCGGTACTGGTCGATCAGTTCTCCTCGCCGGTCCTGATGGGAATATTGGGCGGTACCCCGGGCCCGTTGCGTCTCTGCTCCCGGTCTCCGGATCGTCGTCCTTGGCCCGTCTCCCGGTTTTCTTTCTCCTAGGACGACAAAGGAAGAGCGGCAATACCTATTCATAGACGTTTTTCCACCACTGTTGAGATAGTGGGGCAGCATATGCATTTCATCATAACAAAACATTACATTCTTATTTTGAAAAAAAAAAAACAGTATAACTAAGAGACAGTTTCATGTAAATCACAATGTTTTAGAGACTAGATGTGGTATGTTTTATGATTGGAACTGAATTAGTCCGAGACAGTACCCGCTAGGATTCCAGAGGATTCCTCCAGTTGTTGCAGAGCGTGCCTGGGATGGCAACACTTCAACTGGTTTATGTGGACCCACTTGTCTTCCCCCGCTGCCAAAGGACCTTTGGGGATGTGGATTTTGTAGGCCACAGGGGAGATCTTGTCGATGATCTGAAAGGGTCCCTTCCATGTAGGCAAAAATTTGCGCTGCTTGGCCTGGTTCCTTTGGAAGTTGTATAGATAGACCCGGTCTCCCACCTGATATTCCTTCCTGGAAGTTTTCAGGTCATAATGGGTCTTCATGCTATCAGCCGATCTTTCTAGATTCCGCTGAGCATAAGCAAAAGCATGTTGAAGGTGTTTCCTTAAATTCTCCACATACTCATGAGTAGTGGAGGCATTTATCAGTGTCTGCTCTTGGGTCCTGTAGAGCAAATGCTGCGGAAGCACCATCTTGCGCCCAGTCATCAACTCAAATGGTGACATTTTGGTTGCAGATGAAGGGGTAGATCTGATGGCCATTAGGACCAGAGGTAATCGGATATCCCAACTTGGCCCAGAATCTGCCACAAACTTCTTTAATATGCTCACAATTGTCCGGTTATATCTCTCTACTGCCCCAGAAGAAGTTGGCCTGTAAGCAATATGCAGCTTTTTCTTGACCCCTAGTATCTCCCACATCTTTGTCATTACTTCACTGGTGAAGTGGCTACCTCTGTCTGACTCAATCCTTTGAGGTAGACCAAAACGGGAAAAGATGTGGTTAATCATCAAGGCAGCTGCCGTTTCTGCCTTGCAGTTTGGGGCTGGGAGACATTCCACCCACTTGGTAAACAAGCATGTCACAGTCAACATGTACTTATTCCCCCTAGCAGAGCGAATCACGGGGCCTACAAAGTCGATTTGTAAATCTGACCATGGCAGTGTCATCCCCCGCTTTTGGAGAGGCGCGCGGTGCGTGAGGGATGATGGCTGAAATTGTGCACACACAAGACACCCCTTCAAGTATTGGTCGAGGTCCTGCCCCATGTGTGGCCAGTATGCAACCTCTCTTAAGATTTCCAATGTTGTGTGAAACCCCCTGTGACCGGCAGTGGCCGCATCATGGGCGTGACTTAACATCAGGCTTCGGAATGAGGTAGGAACCACCCACTGATCGTGGCCAGCTTTGGATTTCCTTACCAGCAAACCGTCTTGGATCCGGAACATCCCCAATAACTGGATCCCCCTTCTGAGCTGTAATCAAATCAGCATCAGGGGTCTCCTTACTCCATTGTGCAATTGAAAGGTCGTTGTGAGCATTTGTCTGGGACCTAGTGATAGCAGTGACCTGGATTTCCCCCAACAGGGACTCAATCTCAATTAGATCCCCTTGGATGGCCCCGGTTTTGGCCAGCTGATCAGCTAAGCCATTTCCAGTTTTGTCTGGTCCCTCTACTTTGGAATGACCCTTGATCTTTTTCCAATAGATGGTCATTCCCTTCGAGGTGACCAGATCATCAATGTTTTGGATCAACTTCCCATGTTTCAAGGGTTTGTTGTTAGCACATAACATGCCTCTGGTTTTCCAATTAACCAGGTGCTCCACGAACCCGTTCCGTACATAATCCGAATCTGTGATTATGACCAGTTCGTGGAGTTGATGCTGGACAGCAGTGAGGATGGCCTGATGCACAGCCATCCATTCTGCCACCTGACTACTTCGGGGACCAATTTTGTATCCAGCGGAGGGTTCTGGGAACTCCTTCACCCATGCATTCCCTACGCCAGCCACCAGTTCTTTCTCCCCGTTGTTGTCAACATGGTAAGAGCATCCATCCACATAGACAGTGGGCATTCCCTCACACTTGTCCTCTTCAAAGACTTTGTGTGGGGAATTAAGGTATGCCTCCGTGTTGTCCTTTATTTTTAGACTTTCGTCCTCGAGACAGTTTTCTCTGGCACAATCATGCAAGTCAGCCAGACCTTGCGCGAGGGGACTCTTCTTGTTTTGGCCATATCTGACCTCCACAGGAAAGCCTTGCATTGACAGAATCCAGGAAGTAATTCGGGAATTACTCACATTTCCGGTCCGGATTCTATCACTTTGGAGATATTGCAGAGGCTGGTGTGGAGTCTCCACTATGATGTGTTCCCCCTGGATAAACGGGCGGTAATTCTTCAATGCCCACACCGTTGCCAGGAGTGCCTTCTCACAATCGTTGAATTTTTCTTCCACAGAGGATAAAGTTTTGCTCGCATAGGAGATTACTTTATTGACCTTGTCATGCTTTTGGTATAATACTGCCGTCAAGCACGTATTAGAGAACCCTGTCTCCAGGAAGAACTCCTTGTTTCTGACAGGGTAAGCTAGGCAAGGCGCTTGTGAGAGGCTTCTCTTGAGTTGTCTTACTGCCTCGGCTTGTTCTGGACCCCATTCCCACTTGACCCCCCCTTCAGGAGATGAATCAGGGGTCTGGTGATCTCTGCGTAGCCCTCAATGAACTTTCTGCTGTAATTAGTCAGTCCAAGGAGGCTCCTTAGTTCTCGCAGAGTTGTGGGGTCTTTCAGTTTCTGAAGTGCTTCCACTTTCTTTTCCTGGGGACAGAGGCCCTGAGGAGTAATCTCATGCCCCAAGAAATTAACACGGGTTCTACACCACTGTGCTTTCTGAAAGGAAAGTTTTGCTCCGGCGGCCCTCAACTGTGTCAGAACATAACGGATCTCCACAATGTGTTCCTCCACAGATGAACTTTTGATGAGGACATCATCTACAAAAGCCAGGTTACCCCTCGCACCCAGGTCGGGCATGGCCTTATGTAGGAAAATGTTGAACTCATTGCCGGAGTTGAGGTATCCGAAGGGAGTCCGGGTCCATGTGTACTGCTGGCCCCCAAAGGTAAAAGCCAGTTTGTATTGGTCCTCCCTACTGACAGGCACGGTCCAGTATCCATTGGTCAGGTCTATCGCAGTGAATACCTGTGACCACTGAATCTGGGCCAGCGCTTGGCAATGTAGGGAAGAGGCCATCGGGAAGTATGGACCCGTTTGTTGAGCTCCCTGAGGTCGGCACAGAGTCTCCACTGGCCGTTTGGCTTCAATATTCCCAGCACCGGATTATTGAAGGTGCTGTGGACTGGACGGATTATTCCCCGGGACTCAAGGTTCTTAATTATTTCAGTAAGGGATTCCATTGATGCGAGAGGCAAACGATATTGCTTCACAAATACAGGAGTCATGCCAGGGTCCGTGGGGATTGTTGTTGTGTGGATGTCAGTGCGACCACAGTCATATGAGTCTACCGCAAAGAGATCTTGGAAATCCAAGAAAACTTGTTTCAACTTTTGCTTCTGTTCCAGAGTCACACAGGCATCAGCTAGGTTGACTTGTGGGATGTATTTACCCATGCATCCGAGCCCTACCTCAAAACTGTGCAGTACTGACATGAAAACATCATGATGGCCAGAGCTTCCCAGAAAATGCACAGGGAAATGCATGAAGAATAGGCTGCCACTCATTTTTGCCGATGTTATGGGCACAGAAGGACACTGCCTAAAACCACCATTGGACTACCCACACAGTAGTCTGAAACCATTGGGAATGGCAATGCTGATTGCCAAAAGCAAACCCATAACTGTTGGGAATTCATTTTCTTAAATCCCAAAAAGGGGTGCAGTACCAGTACTCACCACTATCCAAAAGCCGGCGTTTTAAAACCACCAGATTTTGTAGAAAACTGAATAAATGAACCCAAAGCAAGCCAAAGAAAGACTTACTGAGAGGTGGATCCAATGTAAAGTTATATTCTGAAGTGACTTGAAGGTGTATAACAAGACTGGCTGACCTGTGGATTTCAGCAGTTTAAGTAAATTTGGACTGAAAGACACTACAAATCTAAATGTTCAAATTGACTGAGTGACCTACTTTTGAGTGTCACATAGGTTGAAATTGTTTAAATGTCATAGTTTTAAACTTAGAATCAGCATTCTAGCTGCATATGTAAAAATGTTTAGTTTTATTTGAATGCAGAAACTGGGGAACAAAAAGTGACATTTTATCTGAAACTTGGCTCAAGGAACTGAATTCTGCCTGGCAACTACCCCCATCAGGAGTGAAACTTGAGTCACAGCTGTGTTCCCAGGCCTAGCTGCCCTTTTGCTGCTCACACCAAAAGGGATATGACACTTCCCTGATTGAATTACCTGGGCTCTGCAGGAAATTGAACATAGCCCTGTCCTGACTCAGGCAAATGTTTTATTGCAGATGTCGTAAAACAGCTTCCTCTTGGCAGAAGCTGGGAGTGGCAGGGTCTCTGAGCTTGCCAGAAACTGGAAAGACTGGTTTCTGTACCATGTGACATGAAAAGACACACCTCTATAGCCAGAATATGGTTTTAGAAAAAGATGAATAACTCATAGAGCGGACATGTGAAAATTGTATAAATGACACCATAATTCTTGTGATTTTTCTGCCCACATTTTAAGAGGTTTTTAGAACCGGTGGCATGTTCAGGGGGGTTTTAGCGGAAAAGAGGATATTACTCAAAATGTGTGCATGTGAAAAATCTGACACTTCATCAATTAATGTCCATACTCCTTGCGCACATGTGTGTAAATTTGGGGTAATGTCCGGAATTGCAAACCAGTTAAAAAGTGCAAAATATTGCCATTTCTGAATGCAAGCTCCCAGGAAGAGCAGAGTTTGAACAGGAGAAACCTCCTGTGATATGTGAGGGGTGCATATGATTTTAAAACAATATGTACCTCTGCAAATATGTATTTGTTTCACATCTAGATTTGTGTGTAAGTTGACAGGAGGAGTGGACTTTCTGCAGGCTGTAAAATGACATCACTCTGACACAACTTAGCTCCCCCAATCGAGTGAGAAATGGAAGTTTGACCAATTAGAAGCTGAGAGAGGGGTAGGGTCTAGTGATGCTCACACACACCCATTTTAAAAACACATAAAAGCAGACAGTCAGGACAGATAGGGACTTTCAAATCCATTTGCAGCTGGAAGCTCTGCCGGGAAAATCCATCCTTTACCTCCATCAATCTCCAGAGAAAGCTGTGCAGAAAGATCCAGACTTTAAATCCCTCAATCTTCAGAATCCAGAGAGAGAGCAGACCCAGATCACTGTGAAGTGCAGAGACCAGAGTCCCGTCTAAAACCTGACCAGATCCATGGCGAGGCCCATTTCACTCAAGAATATAGTGTGAGTACCTAGAAAACTGTGCAGAACCAATCTCTTAGTTAAAATATTATAATTCAATCCTATTTTAATCTAAGTAGAACTGTCTCCTAACTGTCACCTGTCATTTGTAAAGCTGTCACTTGTCATTTTCTAGTTGCAAGCTGCACTTGTCTTTTTGAACTTTAAAATTTAAAATCTGAAAAACGACCTTTATTTAATCGCTCATATCTCCGCGACCGTTTGTGCTAGAGACTTGCAGTAACTTTCATCTGAAAGCTGAGAATCTTAGCTTTTAATCCTACCCCTTATAGTTTTACCGCAATCGCGGAACACGCATTCGCGAATTTTACCACGATTTGCAAATTTCTCCATGTGTAAAAAAATCTGCTGCTGCTTGCCTTCCATTTGCCAGAAATTCGTTTAACCTGCTAATCATTCCTGAATCATTGCAAGAGTGAGCCTGGACTAATATTAACTAGATACCACTCACCCTGAACTTCTAGAGGGAATTAAAAGCAAATTTAGCATATTTTTCACTCCATTGCCAGCACATATAAAAGCATTTTGCCTGTGTTTTAAACTTCTGTAGTCTAAGTTGCTGGGTGAACTGAATTACATTTGAATTGCATTTCTGAGAATTGTGTGCCTTCCTTCCATTTCCTTGCATTGCATAAAAGGGGGGGGTGAATTGTCCAAGAAAGTGATTACATTGTTTTGCTGAAATCCTATCAAGTTATTTTCTGTACTGCATTTCATTCCACATTGCATTCATTTGAAACCATAAAAGTATTGTTGCTATCTTATCCATCCTATAACCACTCATTAGTGATTATCAAGAAGTGTGCTAGTGCCAGACTATCCATTATTGATTACTGATCAGATTAAGTGTGATATTCAATTATTAATTTATTATAAAGCGTGATATATATACCTATTGTTTAAACTATCAATTAAACCTTTTAACTTGCAAAACAGAACTACTTCTTGGCTCAGTGGGGTCGGGGTTATTCAAAGAGAGGGGTGTTATATAGGGGTAGTCATCCAGAATGCATGAACTGGACATAAAGATATATTAATAAGGGTTTCCTTTCAGTATCCCAGACTAGGCATTGACTTAGCTGTAGTGTTGAATTGAATCCTCTTACAAATTGGGGGCTCGGGCCGGACGTTCGGGTTAGAATACCACTTGTGCAGCTTCATACAGCGTGCCAGCTGACCAGAAACACATATCCAGTCGGATCACCACGCTGCATTACGCTGTGAAGCATTCCTCAAAAGGGACACTCCAAGAAAAGTTCTGTTCTGCAAAAATAAAATACTAACTTCTGTAAGTCAGGACAGAGACCAATCTCTAGAATGACGACCGTAGTAGACATGAAAATAGCCAGTGAGCACCTCTTACATAAACTATTTGTGAGAGGTGAATGGACTGAACAGGGCCAGGATGCCTGGTTGCAGGCCATCACGCGACAGGTCACTGAAACAGGGTCAGACCTATGGAGAGATCAGGGTCCATTACATGTGGCCCTGAGTGAACTATATATGGCTCCTAAAGCCAAAGATGAACACAATAAGATTGCCAGGATAGCAGCATACCTGTACCTATATATGGGAGACATGCAGGATAAATGCACTGAAAGCCAAGATCTGGCAAATAGGCAACAGATAGCAGTAGAGAAGGCCCGATCTGATCTGGCCTCTTCTGAGCAGAGGCTGCAGAGGAGCCAGGAGTCAGAAAATGATAGTAGGCAATATATCATTAAAATAAAAGAGGATATGGGCATCCTACAACAGGAAAAGACAGACCAGGATACCAGATTTCTGGCCCTGCAGAAGGAGCACCAAGACAGTTTGGACTCCTTACTGCAGAACCAGAAAAAGTTGGAGCAACAGATCAATTTCAACAGGGCATGCACAGAGCAGGTAGCCACCCTGCAAATCCAACTAGACAGAGAGAAAGAGGAGAGCAATAAACTGATCCTGAAAGACCTGGTTACCCAGGCAGAGTTTGATCAGGAGCGCCAGAAAGCCGGTGCCTTCCAAAGGCAAAGGGACGACCTGGCGGCACAGAGGCAGGCTCTTAGTCAGGAAAGAGACACTTTAGGCCAGGAAGTCTGCCACTTTAAAAAGGAAATTGAAGAAAATCACCTGGCCCTCCAGGGGCTGGGTGATCTCCAAAAAGAAAACCAGAACTTGGTAGAGCACACCAGAAGGGTGGAGGATGCTCTAGCAAGAAAGGAGCAGGCCAATAGGGACACAGCTCAGGAGGTAAACCTCCTGCAGCAAAGACTGGCCCAGTGCTCCAGGACCAATCAGGAAACGCAGAGAGAGAATGAGGCTCTCTGCCAGCACAATGATAGGCTCCAACAACAGGTAGCGATGCAGGAGAGACTGATAGAGTCTAGTAAGGCCTTAACTGAGGAACTGAAGGCGCAGGCTCTTGCATTGCAACAGGGAGCAGGGGCGGATAGAGATGAGGTTCGCTGGGAAAGAGAAACTCCTGAGCATAACCCCAGGAGCCCTAGTACCAGAGGCCTTTATTTCTCTCAGTCCCTGGACTCTGCCACCCCCATGTCCCCTGGCGCACATGAGCACAGGGCCACAGGGATGGCAGATTACTATCCAGCTAAAAGTATGGGGCTCATAGGCCAGTACCACTCAGGAATGGAGGGGTGGGCATCCGGGTATGGGCACCCAAGTACAGTACAGTTCAGTGGGGAACCCCAGGAGAGTAGGCCCCTTAAGGGCATCCGGAAAACCTCTTCCCAGTTAGGTCAGTGGGGGGGGTTCCCAGCAAATCTTGGCAGCAAGGAGGGATCTGAGAACTCCTCTGAGCACCACAGGAAACAGGAGACCAGGTCCCCACATTCTGCCAGCCATTCCCAGGCTCGCAGAATCCGGGAAAACCTGGAAGAACAGACAGGAACCTCTGGGAGCAGTGCCTCTGAGTCAGAGGATGAATGGACAAGGGTTACCCGAACCAAAAAGGCCAATAAGGCAAAAAGGGCCTTGCTTAAGGACCCCTTAAAGCAGATTAAGGCGATCAGGAGCGTCATCACGCCTTACCATAAGAACGCTAAGTATTCTGTTTGGGAGCACTTAGAGTTGTTTGAGCAAATGATGGAGACTTTCCATTTGAAGGACAGCCAAAGCTGTATTCAATATGTAAAGTGGACCTTCTCCCCGGAACACTCCAGTTTCTTTGCGGGGCTGGAGGACCAAAATCATTTAAGATGGTCCACCTATAAGGCGGCCATCTTGAAACATTTTTCTGTTCACAGAAATCCTCAAGAGGCTCGCAAGGCAGCCTACAATTTGCAATGTGGGGAGGATCAGGCCCCACAAGAATTTGTGCAGGAGTTAAAGCGTGCTTTTGCGCAGACCACCAGAAGGGTGCGCACAGACAGTAGAGAATTCATTAATACATTTTTTCATGCCTTGCCCAAATACATAATGACCCAGCTCGTGAGGGATTTTCACGAGAAAAGATCTTTAGACTGGGTCATTGAACAGGCTACCGGGATCTATGAGGTGCAGAAACCGGTAGATAGCAAAAGTAATGCCCAGAAAAACCCCAAAGCCAACAGCACCCCTGCTGCTGCCAAGGTGGCAGAGGTAAAGGTCACCCCCGTTTTGGATTTGGAGATGGGGGGGCCTAAAAACCTACCTGCACCTAATAATGCTAGGCCCAGGAGGTCCTCGGGTCAGTCACAGACAGGGAGCCAAGGAGGCAGCCCCACAAATGGGGTCCCTCGCTCTCCTGATTATGTAAGTCCCCGTTACAAGGGAAATCGACCCATCCTGGGTTATGTGTGGACTCCTCCAGCCCAAGGGGGGGGATCCAGCCAAGCACCTAACCCAGGGAACTTCCCTCCAAACTTCCCACAGGAGGGCAGAAATTTACCAAACCCTGGGCAGAACTTTTTCCCCAGATATCCACCCGACTTTCAGCCCCAAAACCATCCATCCTTCTTTCCCCAATTCCCTGAGCCCAGACCACTGAATCCGGGAGAGGGGAGGCCAAGGGTGGAGGGGTACCCAAATCTTCCCAACCCGGGGTATTACCAGAGGAGGGATAGCTACCCTTCCCGGGATCAGCCCAGGGGAGAAAACAGGGCCCCGTATCAGCCTGAGCGGGTTTCGCAGTTAGAGCGCCAGGTTCAAAACATGGCGCGGGATCTGGGTCACATACTGAGGGCTCAGCAGAACCCTCAGATCGGCATGCCGGCGCAGAACGCACCCAACTCTGGACCTGGTGCTCCAGAACAATGACGGGGGCAGCACCCCGATAACTCACCGGTTCCCAGGGAGGAGGCACAAAGGGAAGGGGGGTGTAAAGCCTTGGAGGAAGCTTCCTTCCTCACTTGTAAACAGCCCCTGGAAACCCAGGAACCGGAAACAAAATCTCTTGCCCCTGAAAGTCTGCCTCCTAAGGAGCAGAGGGGGGGTAGGAGAAACAAAAGACCCAAACAGACTCAGTTTGAGGAGGAGGTACAGGTCTTCCAATTTGAGGGAGAGGGATCCTCAGAGGATCCTGGGAAAAGGATCTTCTCCTTCAGAGAGGGGGGAACTCCTCCCAAAGAAAAATGGGTCCCTAGGGATGCAAATCCAGACTGGGGAGATGTGGAGACTGAGCTACCGCCGCCCACCATCTCATCCCAGAACCAACCGCAAGAAAATCCCCTGGTTCAAACCCATCCTGGTGACTGCCTCCAAAAAGGGGGGGGCGGCCCGGAACCGGAGCCAGGGGAACCCACAATGGCTCTGATCTCCAGTTGCCAACTTTTTCTTTCAGATTCCCAAGGCTCTCCACAGAATTCTGCCCAAATCTATTCGCTAGCGATGTCCAAAACCAGAAAGTTAGCCCACCAGTTGTCCAAAAATGTGCATTATCTTTGCCCCCTTGAGGAGAAGGAGGGAAGATACTATGCCCCGGTACAAGTACAGGGGCAGGGTACAATTTCGCCGCTGGTGGACACGGGATCTCAAGCTACCCTTCTGTCCAGAAAGGCCTTTGATGAACTGAATGCAGGAAGGGGAGAGAATTACCAAATTCCTCTCACCTCACTTCCTGGACAACTCCATAACTTTGACGGGAAGGAAATTCCCGTCGAGGGGACGGCAGACTTGGACATAAAAATTGGGCGACACAAGTTGAAACACCCGGTCATAGTTGTAACCCCAGAGGGCACCCCTTGTTTACTAGGGAATGACCTCCTGAGAAGGTTGTCACCCCTAATAGATTGCGTAAACAAGGTCCTCTGGACCCAGACTAGCCGACCAATAAAATTAAAACAGAGTGTCAACCATGTTAGTTTAAACGGCACCTGCCACATGGTTGAACAAAAATCTGACCAAGTAGAATTTCACTTCCAGAACAGCCAGATTCCAGACGTGACAGTAATAGCAGTAGGAAAACAGACTGGTGATGGGGGGTCCTCTCTATTTCTGAAAATCAACCTTCCTTCCAGTCTAAAGTGGTACTCCACGCTGGAAGGAAACACTCTGAGATTCTATACTAATCCCCATCAGAAACTCCCACTCCTATAGTCCAGAAAGATGTGAAATCAGCTCAGAGCCTGCCTGATATTCAGCAAATTGGAGAGCAGTTGTTCATCCCCGTTCAGTTAAATGATGGGAAGGACTCTGTTCTCGCTCGAGTGTGTGTGAACAACGGTAAGAGCTTCATCAGCGAAGCCATGTTCCGCCAACTCCCAAAAGATCCAGCCATTCCCACATTCAAACTGATAGACAAATGGGAAATGGACCTGGAAGCGCCTAATTCCAAACATCTCCTGCCAAGCAGGTGTATGCTCAAAATCTCCATTGGCAACAAGAGCATAGTGCATAATTGTTGGGTCGTGCGAGACGTCATTGCCGCCTTTTACTTAGGCAGTGACATTCTCAATAGCTTTGCCATTAGTTTGGACCTAATAAACTTCAAAGCTTGGTCCCGATTAGCGGATAATCCCATGGGCTTTGATGATCCAGAAAAAGCATTTAGGTCAGCTCAATTGCTACCTTATGCAGTTGAAATTCAGGTTAAAGAGGAAGTCACCATCCCAGAAAGGACCCGACAATTCTCCCTGGAAGTGAAAGTTAAAAGGGGACAAGAGTTGAAAAACCCTGATGCTTACATACATCTAAATGCTTCTCTCCAACAGCAAGGGTTAGGGGTAAACCCAACTCCATTAGTCAACATAGAACATGACACCATTCCAATAGAGGTGGATAACAGCGACTTAAGGAGTATTACTCTAGCCGCAGGCACCATTATTGGAATGGCGGTTGATGACCGACATTTCTCCATCGACTTAGTAAATGAACTGTTAGGACCAATCCCCAAGGACTGTTTGGACAGTGACAGTGATGACAATACAACACCAGACAGGATTTTTACCCGGCATGGGGGGAACTTCCTGGTGTACACTTCCTGCCCCTATGGTAAGGAAGATGTGACTTGTGACTTCAGGAGGGATGAGGTGATTTTTCAGGTCCATGAGGGCTGCCTTTCCCACCTGAAGCCTCCAGTCCAAATCAGCACTCTGACCAGGGACTTCTCCACCCAGCTGGAGGAGGCCGCGGAGATAGCCAAACCAGAAGTCTTTCCAGGCTTCAGGCAGATGGTGGAAGAGAGAGTCAACCTAGCTGATGCCTGTGTGACTCTGGAACAGAAGCAAAAGTTGAAACAAGTTTTCTTGGATTTCCAAGATCTCTTTGCGGTAGACTCATATGACTGTGGTCGCACCACATCCACACAACAACAATCCCCACGCACCCTTGCATGACTCCAGTGTTTGTGAAGCAATATCATTTGCCTCTCGCATCCATGGAGTCCCTTACTGAAATAATTAAGAACCTTGAGTCCAGGGGAATAATCCGTCCAGTCCACAGCACCTTCAATAATCCGGTGCTGGGAATATTGAAGCCAAACGGCCAGTGGAGACTCTGTGCTGACCTCAGGGAGCTCAACAAACGGGTCCATACTTCCCGATGGCCTCTCCCCTACATTGACCAAGGGCTGGCCCAGATCCAGGGGTCACAGGTATTCACTGCAATAGACCTGACCAATGGGTACTGGACCGTGCCTGTCAGTAGGGAGGACCAATACAAACTGGCTTTTACCTTTGGGGGCCAGCAGTATACATGGACCCGGACTCCCTTCGGATACCTCAACTCCGGCAATGAATTCAACATTTTCCTACATAAGGCCATGCCCGACATGGGTGCGAGGGGTAACCGGGCTTATGTAGATGATGTCCTCATCAAAAGTTCATCTGTGGAGGAACACATAGCGGAGATCCGTTATGTTCTGACCCAGTTGAGGGCCGCCGGAGCAAAACTTTCCTTTCAAAAAGCACAGTGGTGTAGAACCCGTGTTAATTTCTTGGGGCATGAGATTACTCCTCAGGTTCTCTGTCCCAAGGAAAAGAAAGTGGAAGCACTTCAGAAACTGAAAGACCCCACAACTCTGCGGGAACTAAGGAGCCTCCTTGGACTGACTAATTACAGCAGAAAGTTCATTGAGGGCTACGCAGAGATCACTAGACCCCTGATTCATCTCCTGAAGGGGGGGTCAAGTGGGAATGGGGTCCAGAACAAGCCGAGGCAGTAAGACAACTCAAGAGAAGCCTCTCACAAGCGCCCTGCCTAGCTTACCCTGTCAGAAACAAGGAGTTCTTCCTGGAGACAGGGTTCTCTAATACGTGCTTGACGGCAGTATTATACCAAAAGCATGACAAGGTCAATAAAGTAATCTCCTATGCGAGCAAAACTTTATCCTCTGTGGAGGAAAAATTCAACGATTGTGAGAAGGCACTCCTGGCAACGGTGTGGGCATTGAAGAATTACCGCCCGTTTATCCAGGGGGAACACATCATAGTGGAGACTCCACACCAGCCTCTGCAATATCTCCAAAGTGACAGAATCCGGGCCGGAAATGTGAGTAATTCCCGAATTACTTCCTGGATTCTGTCAATGCAAGGCTTTCCTGTGGAGGTCAGATATGGCCAAAACAAGAAGAGTCCCCTCGCGCAAGGTCTGGCTGACTTGCATGATTGTGCCAGAGAAAACTGTCTCGAGGACGAAAGTCTAAAAATCAAGGACAACACGGAGGCATACCTTAATTCCCCACACAAAGTCTTTGAAGAGGACAAGTGTGAGGGAATGCCCACTGTCTATGTGGTTGGATGCTCTTACCATGTTGACAACAACGGGGAGAAAGAACTGGTGGCCGGCGTAGGGAATGCATGGGTGAATGAGTCCCCAGAACCCTCCGCTGGATACAAAATTGGTCCCCGAAGTAGTCAGGTGGCAGAATTGATGGCTGTGCATCAGGCCATCCTCACTGCTGTCCAGCATCAACTCCACGAACTGGTCATAATCACAGATTCGGATTATGTACGGAACGGGTTCGTGGAGCACCTGGTTAATTGGAAAACCAGAGGCATGTTATGTGCTAACAACAAACCCTTGAAACATGGGAAGTTGATCCAAAACATTGATGATCTGGTCACCTCGAATGAGATGACCATCTATTGGAAAAAGATCAAGGGTCATTCCAAAGTAGAGGGACCAGACAAAACTGGAAATGACTTAGCTGATCAGCTGGCCAAAACCCGGGCCATCCAAGGGGATCTAATTGAGATTGAGTCCCTGTTGGGGGAAATCCAGGTCACTGCTATCACTAGGTCCCAGACAAATGCTCACAACGACCTTTCAATTGCACAATGGAGTAAGGAGACCCCTGATGCTGATTTGATTACAGCTCAGAAGGGGGATCCAATGATTGGTAAATTTTACCAGCACCTTGAGGACCCTGAGAACTTTCCCCTGACGGATACCGATTACA
The DNA here is from genome assembly GCF_040938575.1 of Ambystoma mexicanum. Taxonomy (NCBI): domain Eukaryota; kingdom Metazoa; phylum Chordata; class Amphibia; order Caudata; family Ambystomatidae; genus Ambystoma; species Ambystoma mexicanum. The sequence continues at coordinate 1,341,377,901 of NC_090929.1, read as the reverse complement.
TTGGGAAAGAGGACCTAAGAGTGTTGATGAAATGTCCAAAAATGTTCTGAATCCAAGATGGTTTGCTGGTAAGGAAATCCAAAGCTGGCCACGATCAGTGGGTGGTTCCTACCTCATTCCGAAGCCTGATGTTAAGTCACGCCCATGATGCGGCCACCGCCGGTCATAGGGGGTTTCACACAACACTGGAAATCTTAAGAGAGGTTGCATACTGGCCACACATGGGGCAGGACCTCGACCAATACTTGAAGGGGTGTCTCGTGTGTGCACAATTTCAGCCATCATCCCTCACGCACCGCGCGACTCTCCAAAAGCGGGGGATGACACTGCCATGGTCAGATTTACAAATCGACTTTGTAGGCCCCGTGATTCGCTCTGCTAGGGGGAATAAGTACATGTTGACCGTCACATGCTTGTTTACCAAGTGGGTGGAATGTCTCCCAGCCCCAAATTGCAAGGCAGAAACGGCAGCTGCCTTGATGATTAACCACATCTTTTCCCGTTTTGGTCTACCTCAAAGGATTGAGTCAGACAGGGGTAGCCACTTCACCAGTGAAGTAATGACAAAGATGTGGGAGATACTGGGGGTCAAGAGAAAGCTACACATTGCTTACAGGCCAGCTTCTTCTGGGGCAGTAGAGAGATATAACCGAACCATTGTGAGCATATTAAAGAAGTTTGTGGCAGATTCTGGGCCAAGTTGGGATATCCGATTACCTCTGGTCCTAATGGCCATCAGATCTACCCCTTCATCTGCAACCAAAATGTCACCATTTGAGTTGATGACTGGGCGCAAGATGGTGCTTCCTCAGCATTTGCTCTACAGGACCCAAGAGCAGACACTGATAAATGCCTCCACAACTCATGAGTATGTGGAGAATTTAAGGAAACACCTTCAACATGCTTTTGCTTATGCTCAGCGGAATCTAGAAAGATCGGCTGATAGCATGAAGACCCATTATGACCTGAAAACTTCCAGGAAGGAATATCAGGTGGGAGACCGGGTCTATCTATACAACTTCCAAAGGAACCAGGCCAAGCAGCGCAAATTTTTGCCTACATGGAAGGGACCCTTTGAGATCATCGACCAGATCTCCCCTGTGGCCTACAAGATCCGCATCCCCAAAGGCGGTTCGGCAGAGGGGGAAGACAAGTGGGTCCACATAAACCAGTTGAAATGTTGCCATCCCAGGCACACTCTGCAACAACTGGAGGAATCCTCTGGAATCCTAGCGGGCACTGTCTCAGACTAATTCAGTTCCAACCATAAAACATACCACATCTAGTCTCTAAAATATTGTGATTTGCATGAAACTGTCTCCTAGTTATACTGTTTTTTTTTCAAAATAAGAATGTAATGTTTTGTTATGATGAAATGCATATGCTGCCTCACTATCTCAACAGTGGTGGAAAAACGTCTATGAGTAGGTATTGCCGCTTTTGCTTTATCATCCTAGGAGAGATGAAACCATGGAGAATGACCAAGGAGGACGATCCGGAGACCGCGAGCAGAGACGCAACGGGCCCGGGGTACCGCCCAATCTTCCCATCAGGACCGGCGAGGAGAACCGATCGATCAGTACCGGATGGAGGAAAAGATGCTGAACTGTGCCATCTATTGGAAGAAGATGAGGAAACATCCCAGGTCTTGCGAGTCCCATTCGTGAAACCGAATGGCCATCGCAAGAGGGGGGGCTTGTGGGATGTATTTACCCATGCATCCGAGCCCTACCTCAAAACTGTGCAGTACTGACATGAAAACATCATGATGGCCAGAGCTTCCCAGAAAATGCACAGGGAAATGCATGAAGAATAGGCTGCCACTCATTTTTGCCGATGTTATGGGCACAGAAGGACACTGCCTAAAACCACCATTGGACTACCCACACAGTAGTCTGAAACCATTGGGAATGGCAATGCTGATTGCCAAAAGCAAACCCATAACTGTTGGGAATTCATTTTCTTAAATCCCAAAAAGGGGTGCAGTACCAGTACTCACCACTATCCAAAAGCCGGCGTTTTAAAACCACCAGATTTTGTAGAAAACTGAATAAATGAACCCAAAGCAAGCCAAAGAAAGACTTACTGAGAGGTGGATCCAATGTAAAGTTATATTCTGAAGTGACTTGAAGGTGTATAACAAGACTGGCTGACCTGTGGATTTCAGCAGTTTAAGTAAATTTGGACTGAAAGACACTACAAATCTAAATGTTCAAATTGACTGAGTGACCTACTTTTGAGTGTCACATAGGTTGAAATTGTTTAAATGTCATAGTTTTAAACTTAGAATCAGCATTCTAGCTGCATATGTAAAAATGTTTAGTTTTATTTGAATGCAGAACCTGGGGAACAAAAAGTGACATTTTATCTGAAACTTGGCTCAAGGAACTGAATTCTGCCTGGCAACTACCCCCATCAGGAGTGAAACTTGAGTCACAGCTGTGTTCCCAGGCCTAGCTGCCCTTTTGCTGCTCACACCAAAAGGGATATGACACTTCCCTGATTGAATTACCTGGGCTCTGCAGGAAATTGAACAAAGCCCTGTCCTGACTCAGGCAAATGTTTTATTGCAGATGTCGTAAAACAGCTTCCTCTTGGCAGAAGCTGGGAGTGGCAGGGTCTCTGAGCTTGCCAGAAACTGGAAAGACTGGTTTCTGTACCATGTGACATGAAAAGACACACCTCTATAGCCAGAATATGGTTTTAGAAAAAGATGAATAGCTCATTGTAACGCTCACCTGATTCTCGCAGAGGCGCCGGTCTTGACTGGGCGACTACCGTATCTTCAAAGGTGATGTGCAGCACCCGGTTGGCTCTTTGGGCTGGACCTCTGTGCCCTGTATGCCTGACGTGCAGAGTAAGATGTCTTCAGATAGAAAATACGGGGTTAATGAACTGGGGTTATTGGGGTGTCCCTATCTCTTTCCTCTTCTCCTCTCATGTAGACCCCCACAGGTTAACGCTCTCACCTTAGGTAAGTGAATGCCGAGCTCTCCATCTGCCTTGGGGCAGGGTGCTGTAACCAGTTTCTTCACCGGATAGGTAGCGCAGGCCTCTTGACTTCAGAGGACTGCTGTCCGTCGTTTACTGCACGAACGGTAAGTGCAGAGTAACTCAAATGTCTTTAAAGTCTTTAATAATGATGTCTCTTGTTTTGCAGGGTTCCGGCGATGGCGGATGACGGGCTGAAGTGCCTTGAAGATGGAGCCCGTGTGATGAATAGAAGCGCCTGGAAGCACGTAAGTAAGCGCTTGTTGCCAGCTTCACAATGCGCTCTAACTGTCTTTTTATTTTGCAGGTACAAGTTCGGAGCGGCTGCAGGGTGCCGGGATACCCACTGGGTTAGATGTGGAAAGGAGTAATGGCACGTGAGTATTAAAGTTCCCCAATGTCTTTAAACGCACCTTGTTTTGTCTTTCAGATGCGGGATGCAGCGCCGACGGCCTCCGGAGCGTGCGAAGAGTTGGTAAGCTTTTGTCTTTCAAATGCCGGAATGCAGTGTGAAGACCTCCGGAGCGCACGAAGAGTAGGTAAGCCTTTGCCTTTCAGATGCCGGAATGCTAACCTGTTCTTTCTTGTCTTTATAGGTGTTGCTGAAGACTGGATTCAGGATGGTAAGCCTTTTTCCTTAGGCCCAGGATCAGATGCAGAAGACACGATGAGCGTTCTGCTGCAGAGGATGCAGAATAACGCAAAGCAAGATTCATCCACCGGGTGTGGTTTAAATAGCCTCCTGTAGTGCTTAGGTGTCTCCTTCCACAGCCACGCCTAAGTAAGAAAAGAGTTCCTGGTAAGAAAAGAGTTCCTGCCTTCCAGAAGAGTTCCAGTGTTCAGAATCTAGGGAGTGGCTCCAGCCCCACCCAACAGGAAAAGTAGTTCCAAACAGAAGAGGATCAGAGGCTCAACTGGCAGGCAAGTAAGCAGCATGGTCTGCTGCAGGTAAGTCCACCCAAGCATTATGAGCCCGGCGCTTCCAGCGCTGGGACTGGGCATATTTATGAGCCTGGTGCCACTGGCGCCAGGACTGGGTCCAAAAGGTCCCCATTGGGACTGGTTGGCACTCGGAACCTGGGTTATGGATCTGCTTCCAAGGGAGTTGGGAAAACCCTGACCTTTTGGAAGCAGAGATCATGACAGTACCCCCCCTCAAGGCCCCTCCCAAACCGGGCTTCTCCGTGGGTTTTGGCTTGTCAGGAAATGTTCGGTGAAATCTTTTGATTAGGCGAGGAGCGTGGACATATTCAGCAGGTTCCCAGGATCTCTCTTGGGGGCCATAGCCTTTCCAGTCAATTAGGTAGAATAGTTTAGATTTGGAGATCTTGGAGTCCAGAATGCTTTTGACTTCAAACTCGAGTTCTCCATCAACTAGGATAGGTTTTGGAGATTTGGTTAGTCGGGTTTGAGGTTGCACGGGTTTTAATAGAGAGACGTGGAAGACCGGATGTATCTTCATGTGCGGGGGCAAGTCCAACTTGACCGCTACTGGGTTTACTATGGTAGTGATGGAATAGGGACCAAGGTATCTTGGGTTGAATGTGCGTGGCCCTTTTAGAGATAGATATTTGGTGGATAACCAGACTTGATCCCCTACTTGATAGTGAGGGGCTTCCTTCCGATGTTGATCTGCTCCTTTCTTGTATTGTTCTTTAGCCCTTTGAAGGTGAGAAACAGCTTCCTTAAAGGCTTGGGTGATTGTAGAATGCAGGTAGTCTACTGCTGGTGTTTCAAGATCTTGGAGGGGATCCAACTCCGAGGTTCGAGGGTGACTGCCGTACAAAAGAAAAAACGGGGTTTTCCCAGTTCCCGAATGGACAGAGTTATTGTAGGCATACTCGGCTATCCAAAGGATATCTTTCCAAGTTTTTTCAGTTTGTTGCAGCATGCAGCGTAAATACTGTTCCAGAGTTTGATTGGTCCTCTCGGTTTGTCCGTCGGTCTGAGGGTGGTGACTGGTCGATAGTCTCACATCAATTTGAGCCGACCGACAGCAACTTCGCCAAAAATGAGAAATAAATTGACTACCTCGATCCGAAATTAGAACCGAAGGAAAACCGTGCAGTCGGACGATGTTTTCGAGAAATTCTCGGGCCAAAGTTGCTGCTGTTGGCAAGCCTTTGAGTGGAATGAAATGCGCCATCTTGGAGAATAAGTCCACGATTACTAGAATCGTATTGTATCCGGAGCATGGAGGTAGATCGGTGATGAAGTCCATAGAAAGCGTATGCCAAGGGCGAGGTGGGATGTCAATAGGGCGTAAGAGGCCTGCTGGTCTTTCCTTTTGACTCTTGTTTTGGGCGCATACTCCACAGGACATTATAAAGTCTCTGATATCTTTTTTCCAAGACGGCCACCAGAAGTAGCGCTTGATCTTTTCTGAGGTCTTGGCTATACCGGGATGACCTTCCATTAAAGAGTCGTGATAACAAGAGATTACTTTTTTCTGTAAATCTGTGCTGGGTAGGTATAATCGTTCTTGGAAATACAATAAGTTGTCCTTTACTGCAAAGTCCTTTCCCTGCAGATGCCAATTCTGTATGTCTGCTGGAGTTACAAGTTGCCTGGCTTTATCCTTAACTTCCTCTATGGATTCTGTGGCGATTACACCCAGAATTCTTTGTTCGGGAATGATTGGTACAGGTTTAGGGTTGATCAAGTGTTCTTCCACTCCCATCCGAGAAAGGGCATCGGCTTTACCGTTCTTTGTACCAGGTCGATAGGTAATTATGAAGTCAAACTCGGCAAAGAATAATGCCCAACGGAGTTGTCTAGAGGATTGGGCTTTTGCGGTTTTCAAATATTGCAGGTTTCGGTGATCCGTAATCACAGTAACGGTGTGTCGGGCCCCCAGCAGATAATGCCGCCAAGCCTTAAAGGCAGACTTGATAGCCAGAAGTTCCTTGTCAGTAATCGTGTAATTGACTTCAGGAGGGGAGAATTTGCGGGACCAAAATGCCACGGGATGCAACTGATTGGTTACCGGGTCCTTTTGTGATAGAACTACCCCCATGGCAAGGCTTGAAGCATCAGTTTCCACGATGTAGGGGAGTTCGGGGCGAGGGTGTTTTAAGATTGGTGCATAGATAAATTTAGTCTTCAAATCCTGGAAAGCTTGTTCCGCCTCGGTAGACCATTCAAGAAGTTTGTTTTTCTTTAACAAGGCAGTGATGGGCTGGACTACTCGAGAGAACTCGGGGATAAACCTGCGGTAAAAGTTAGCGAAGCCTAACATGCTTTGCACACCTTTTACGGAAGATGGTGATGGCCATTTGAGAACTGCATCGACCTTCTTTGAATCCATACGCACTCCGCCAGGCGATAATATGAATCCCAAGAATTCAACTTCAGTCACGTTGAAAACACATTTTTCCAACTTAGCGAAAAGTTTGTGTTGACGCAATCTTTCGAGGACCATTTTCACATGTTTCCGATGTTCAGATTCCGATGAAGAATAAACGAGAATGTCGTCGATGTAAACAACAACACACACATCTATGAGCTCTCTGAGGACATCGTTCATAAAATATTGAAAGGCGGCCGGGGCATTGCAAAGTCCGAAGGGCATGACCTGATATTCAAATAGCCCATACTTGGTGCGGAAGGCCGTCTTCCATTCATCGCCCTCTTTTACTCGTACCAAGTGGTAAGCTCCTCTAAGATCCAGCTTTGTATATATGCATGCTTTTCTGACTTGGTCCAGGAGTTCAGGGATCAAAGGTAACGGATATCTATTCTTAACGGTGATCTGGTTCAGGGAGCGATAATCGATACAAGTTCTAAGGTCTCCTTCCTTTTTTGGAACGAAGAACAAAGCTGAAGAGGCAGGGGACTTGGAAGGACGAATAAACCCATTTGCCAGGTATTGATCCAGGTATTGTCGAAGGTGAAGGTTCTCAGGCTCGGTGAGGGCATAAATTCTACTACAAGGAGGAGTAGATCCAGGTATCAGGTCTATCTGGCAGTCATAAGACCTATGAGGAGGTAGAGAGTTAGCCTGCTCCTTCCGGAAAACATCTTGGTATTCTAGGTATTCGGGAGGTAACTGGGGAGTCTCTGAAGAAATTGCTGCCAGTGCAACACCAGGTGGAGGGTGACAAGTAGAGACACATTCTGGAAACTGGACCGTTCTTGCTCGCCAATCGATCAGAGGATTGTGTTTCTCTAACCAAGGTATTCCTAGAATAATCTGGAACTGAGGGGCCTTGATCACATCGAACACGATCTTCTCATGGTGTCCATCTTGACTTACTAGCGTCACCTCTTGAGTGGTATGCGTTACTGGCCCGGAGGCTATCTCCGTACCATCCACCGTAGTAATGACGTCCTTTACAGCCTTGGGACAAAGAGTTAGATTCATCCTCAAAACCATTTCATGATCCACATAATTGCCGATGGCACCGCTGTCGACGTAAGCTTCAATTGCATGTAATCGATCCGGATTATCAGGGCTAATGAGGACCATAGGTATCACGAAATGCGAGGTCACGGAACTGGTTTTCACGCTCGGCAAGAGGACCTCTATTCTTGTCGGGCGAGGTCGTTTCCCTGCTCAGAGTTTGTAACTGTGGTAACTGCAGCTCCTACTGCCTTCTTGGCAGGTTTCACCGGACAGTCTCGAAGAAAGTGCCCTGAGTTTCCGCAATATAGGCATAATTGCAACTGTTTTCTCCTTTCCCGCTCCCTTTGTGTTAGAGGACCTTTCAGACCCCCTATTTGCATGGGTCCCCCGGAGTCTACTCCTTTGGAAGGAGTTGGCGGTTTGGAAAATACTCGAGCATCAAACTTGGAACGATCGGCCTTCCTGTTCTGCAGTCTGTGATCTATTTGAACGACCAAGTCTATATAATCCGAACAGTCTTGTGGGGGATTCACTACTTGGGCTAAAACGTCTTTGAGCTCTCCACGTAGACCTCTATAAAACAGCGTAATCCTTTTGTCCTCAGGCCATTGAGTTTCCACTATTAGTCTATTGAAAGATGCAATATAAGCCAAAAGGTCTTGATTACCCTGTCGCAACGAAAGAAGCTCATTGTCCAAGGCCTGCCCCTGTGCATGTCTTGCGAACAGTTTTTCCATACTAAGCTGAAAGGCTTGAAAATCATGGAGAACCGGATCATCTTGATTAACTAGAGGGATCGACCAGTCTGCCGCATTGCCACTAAGGTACGAAAGTACAAAAGCTACTTTAGCTTGATCAGTTGGAAAGGCTGCTGGCCGGCATAAGAAGTGCAACCGGCACTGATTGATAAATACCGCAAACCTCTTTGGGTCACCAGAAAATCGTTCGGGCGGAGCCAGAGGTACATTCCCAGGTAGGTTGATCTGCACTGGATTCATAGAGGATGTTGAAGGAAGATTTGCCCCTGATGCGGGTAGCGGGGTTTGTCCGGCTTGTGACTGTAGCAATTGTCTAGCAAGATCATCTGTTCTCTCCTTGGAAATAATTAGTTCCCTTCTTAGAGCGTTCGTTTCCTGACGAGCTGCATGCACTTCTGCCCTTAGTTCCCCAAGTAACCGGGCTAGGTGGTCAGTATCCGAGGTTTCCATAGCGCCTGGGCGAGAGTTTTGCGGTAGGCTTTGCGTTCTGTAACGCTCACCTGATTCTCGCAGAGGCGCCGGTCTTGACTGGGCAACTACCGTATCTTCAAAGGTGATGTGCAGCACCCGGTTGGCTCTTTGGGCTGGACCTCTGTGCCCTGTATGCCTGACGTGCAGAGTAAGATGTCTTCAGATAGAAAATACGGGGTTAATGAACTGGGGTTATTGGGGTGTCCCTATCTCTTTCCTCTTCTCCTCTCATGTAGACCCCCACAGGTTAACGCTCTCACCTTAGGTACGTGAATGCCGAGCTCTCCATCTGCCTCGGGGCAGGGTGCTGTAACCAGTTTCTTCACCGGATAGGTAGCGCAGGCCTCTTGACTTCAGAGGACTGCTGTCCGTCATTTACTGCACGAACGGTAAGTGCCGAGTAACTCAAATGTCTTTAAAGTCTTTAATAATGATGTCTCTTGTTTTGCAGGGTTCCGGCGATGGCGGATGACGGGCTGAAGTGCCTTGAAGATGGAGCCCGTGTGATGAATAGAAGCGCCTGGAAGCACGTAAGTAAGCGCTTGTTGCCAGCTTCACAATGCGCTCTAACTGTCTTTTTATTTTGCAGGTACAAGTTCGGAGCGGCTGCAGGGTGCCGGGATACCCACTGGGTTAGATGTGGAAAGGAGTAATGGCACGTGAGTATTAAAGTTCCCCAATGTCTTTAAACGCACCTTGTTTTGTCTTTCAGATGCGGGATGCAGCGCCGACGGCCTCCGGAGCGTGCGAAGAGTTGGTAAGCTTTTGTCTTTCAAATGCCGGAATGCAGTGTGAAGACCTCCGGAGCGCACGAAGAGTAGGTAAGCCTTTGCCTTTCAGATGCCGGAATGCTAACCTGTTCTTTCTTGTCTTTATAGGTGTTGCTGAAGACTGGATTCAGGATGGTAAGCCTTTTTCCTTAGGCCCAGGATCAGATGCAGAAGACACGATGAGCGTTCTGCTGCAGAGGATGCAGAATAACGCAAAGCAAGATTCATCCACCGGGTGTGGTTTAAATAGCCTCCTGTAGTGCTTAGGTGTCTCCTTCCACAGCCACGCCTAAGTAAGAAAAGAGTTCCTGGTAAGAAAAGAGTTCCTGCCTTCCAGAAGAGTTCCAGTGTTCAGAATCTAGGGAGTGGCTCCAGCCCCACCCAACAGGAAAAGTAGTTCCAAACAGAAGAGGATCAGAGGCTCAACTGGCAGGCAAGTAAGCAGCATGGTCTGCTGCAGGTAAGTCCACCCAAGCATTATGAGCCCGGCGCTTCCAGCGCTGGGACTGGGCATATTTATGAGCCTGGTGCCACTGGCGCCAGGACTGGGTCCAAAAGGTCCCCATTGGGACTGGTTGGCACTCGGAACCTGGGTTATGGATCTGCTTCCAAGGGAGTTGGGAAAACCCTGACCTTTTGGAAGCAGAGATCATGACACTCATAGAGCGGACATGTGAAAATTGTATAAATGACACCATAATTCTTGTGATTTTTCTGCCCACATTTTAAGAGGTTTTTAGAACCGGTGGCATGTTCAGGGGGGTTTTAGCGGAAAAGAGGATATTACTCAAAATGTGTGCATGTGAAAAATCTGACACTTCATCAATTAATGTCCATACTCCTTGCGCACATGTGTGTAAATTTGGGGTAATGTCCGGAATTGCAAACCAGTTAAAAAGTGCAAAATATTGCCATTTCTGAATGCAAGCTCCCAGGAAGAGCAGAGTTTGAACAGGAGATACCTCCTGTGATATGTGAGGGGTGCATATGATTTTAAAACAATATGTACCTCTGCAAATATGTATTTGTTTCAAATCTAGATTTGTGTGTAAGTTGACAGGAGGAGTGGACTTTCTGCAGGCTGTAAAATGACATCACTCTGACACAACTTAGCTCCCCCAATCGAGTGAGAAATGGAAGTTTGACCAATTAGAAGCTGAGAGAGGGGTAGGGTCTAGTGATGCTCACACACACCCATTTTAAAAACACATAAAAGCAGACAGTCAGGACAGATAGGGACTTTCAAATCCATTTGCAGCTGGAAGCTCTGCCGGGAAAATCCATCCTTTACCTCCATCAATCTCCAGAGAAAGCTGTGCAGAAAGATCCAGACTTTAAATCCCTTAATCTTCAGAATCCAGAGAGAGAGCAGACCCAGATCACTGTGAAGTGCAGAGACCAGAGTCCCGTCTAAAACCTGACCAGATCCATGGCGAGGCCCATTTCACTCAAGAATATAGTGTGAGTACCTAGAAAACTGTGCAGAACCAATCTCTTAGTTAAAATATTATAATTCAATCCTATTTTAATCTAAGTAGAACTGTCTCCTAACTGTCACCTGTCATTTGTAAAGCTGTCACTTGTCATTTTCTAGTTGCAAGCTGCACTTGTCTTTTTGAACTTTAAAATTTCAAATCTGAAAAACGACCTTTATTTAATCGCTCATATCTCCGCGACCGTTTGTGCTAGAGACTTGCAGTAACTTTCATCTGAAAGCTGAGAATCTTAGCTTTTAATCCTACCCCTTATAGTTTTACCGCAATCGCGGAACACGCATTCGCGAATTTTACCACGATTTGCAAATTTTTCCACGTGTAAAAAAATCTGCTGCTGCTTGCCTTCCATTTGCCAGAAATTCGTTTAACCTGTTAATCATTCCTGAATCATTGCAAGAGTGAGCCTGGACTAATATTAACTAGATACCACTCACCCTGAACTTCTAGAGGGAATTAAAAGCAAATTTAGCATATTTTTCACTCCATTGCCAGCACATATAAAAGCATTTTGCCTGTGTTTTAAACTTCTGTAGTCTAAGTTGCTGGGTGAACTGAATTACATTTGAATTGCATTTCTGAGAATTGTGTGCCTTCCTTCCATTTCCTTGCATTGCATAAAAGGGGGGGGTGAATTGTCCAAGAAAGTGATTACATTGTTTTGCTGAAATCCTATCAAGTTATTTTCTGTACTGCATTTCATTCCACATTGCATTCATTTGAAACCATAAAAGTATTGTTGCTATCTTATCCATCCTATAACCACTCATTAGTGATTATCAAGAAGTGTGCTAGTGCCAGACTATCCATTATTGATTACTGATCAGATTAAGTGTGATATTCAATTATTAATTTATTATAAAGCGTGATATATATACCTATTGTTTAAACTATCAATTAAACCTTTTAACTTGCAAAACAGAACTACTTCTTGGCTCAGTAGGGTCGGGGTTATTCAAAGAGAGGGGTGTTATATAGGGGTAGTCATCCAGAACGCATGAACTGGACATAAAGATATATTAATAAGGGTTTCCTTTCAGTATCCCAGACTAGGCATTGACTTAGCTGTAGTGTTGAATTGAATCCTCTTACAAATTGGGGGCTCGGGCCGGACGTTCGGGTTAGAATACCACTTGTGCAGCTTCATACAGCGTGCCAGCTGACCAGAAACACATATCCAGTCGGATCACCACGCTGCATTACGCTGTGAAGCATTCCTCAAAAGGGACACTCCAAGAAAAGTTCTGTTCTGCAAAAATAAAATACTAACTTCTGTAAGTCAGGACAGAGACCAATCTCTAGAATGACGACCGTAGTAGACATGAAAATAGCCAGAGAGCACCTCTTACATAAACCATTTGTGAGAGGTGAATGGACTGAACAGGGCCAGGATGCCTGGTTGCAGGCCATCACGCGACAGGTCACTGAAACAGGGTCAGACCTATGGAGAGATCAGGGTCCATTACATGTGGCTCTGAGTGAACTATATATGGCTCCTAAAGCCAAAGATGAACACAATAAGATTGCCAGGATAGCAGCATACCTGTACCTATATATGGGAGACATGCAGGATAAATGCACTGAAAGCCAAGATCTGGCAAATAGGCAACAGATAGCAGTAGAGAAGGCCCGATCTGATCTGGCCTCTTCTGAGCAGAGGCTGCAGAGGAGCCAGGAGTCAGAAAATGATAGTAGGCAATATATCATTAAAATAAAAGAGGATATGGGCATCCTACAACAGGAAAAGACAGACCAGGATACCAGATTTCTGGCCCTGCAGAAGGAGCACCAAGACAGTTTGGACTCCTTACTGCAGAACCAGAAAAAGTTGGAGCAACAGATCAATTTCAACAGGGCATGCACAGAGCAGGTAGCCACCCTGCAAATCCAACTAGACAGAGAGAAAGAGGAGAGCAATAAACTGATCCTGAAAGACCTGGTTACCCAGGCAGAGTTTGATCAGGAGCGCCAGAAAGCCGGTGCCTTCCAAAGGCAAAGGGACGACCTGGCGGCACAGAGGCAGGCTCTTAGTCAGGAAAGAGACACTTTAGGCCAGGAAGTCTGCCACTTTAAAAAGGAAATTGAAGAAAATCACCTGGCCCTCCAGGGGCTGGGTGATCTCCAAAAAGAAAACCAGAACTTGGTAGAGCACACCAGAAGGGTGGAGGATGCTCTAGCAAGAAAGGAGCAGGCCAATAGGGACACAGCTCAGGAGGTAAACCTCCTGCAGCAAAGACTGGCCCAGTGCTCCAGGACCAATCAGGAAACGCAGAGAGAGAATGAGGCTCTCTGCCAGCACAATGATAGGCTCCAACAACAGGTAGCGATGCAGGAGAGACTGATAGAGTCTAGTAAGGCCTTAACTGAGGAACTGAAGGCGCAGGCTCTTGCATTGCAACAGGGAGCAGGGGCGGATAGAGATGAGGTTCGCTGGGAAAGAGAAACTCCTGAGCATAACCCCAGGAGCCCTAGTACCAGAGGCCTTTATTTCTCTCAGTCCCTGGACTCTGCCACCCCCATGTCCCCTGGCGCACATGAGCACAGGGCCACAGGGATGGCAGATTACTATCCAGCTAAAAGTATGGGGCTCATAGGCCAGTACCACTCAGGAATGGAGGGGTGGGCATCCGGGTATGGGCACCCAAGTACAGTACAGTTCAGTGGGGAACCCCAAGAGAGTAGGCCCCTTAAGGGCATCCGGAAAACCTCTGCCCAGTTAGGTCAGTGGGGGGGGTTCCCAGCAAATCTTGGCAGCAAGGAGGGATCTGAGGACCACAGGAAACAGGAGACCAGGTCCCCACATTCTGCCAGCCATTCCCAGGCTCGCAGAATCCGGGAAAACCTGGAAGAACAGACAGGAACCTCTGGGAGCAGTGCCTCTGAGTCAGAGGATGAATGGACAAGGGTTACCCGAACCAAAAAGGCCAATAAGGCAAAAAGGGCCTTGCTTAAGGACCCCTTAAAGCAGATTAAGGCGATCAGGAGCGTCATCACGCCTTACCATAAGAACGCTAAGTATTCTGTTTGGGAGCACTTAGAGTTGTTTGAGCAAATGATGGAGACTTTCCATTTGAAGGACAGCCAAAGCTGTATTCAATATGTAAAGTGGACCTTCTCCCCGGAATACTCCAGTTTCTTTGCGGGGCTGGAGGACCAAAATCATTTAAGATGGTCCACCTATAAGGCGGCCATCTTGAAACATTTTTCTGTTCACAGAAATCCTCAAGAGGCTCGCAAGGCAGCCTACAATTTGCAATGTGGGGAGGATCAGGCCCCACAAGAATTTGTGCAGGAGTTAAAGCGTGCTTTTGCGCAGACCACCAGAAGGGTGCGCACAGACAGTAGAGAATTCATTAATACATTTTTTCATGCCTTGCCCAAATACATAATGACCCAGCTCGTGAGGGATTTTCACGAGAAAAGATCTTTAGACTGGGTCATTGAACAGGCTACCGGGATCTATGAGGTGCAGAAACCGGTAGATAGCAAAAGTAATGCCCAGAAAAACCCCAAAGCCAACAGCACCCCTGCTGCTGCCAAGGTGGCAGAGGTAAAGGTCACCCCCGTTTTGGATTTGGAGATGGGGGGGCCTAAAAACCTACCTGCACCTAATAATGCTAGGCCCAGGAGGTCCTCGGGTCAGTCACAGACAGGGAGCCAAGGAGGCAGCCCCACAAATGGGGTCCCTCGCTCTCCTGATTATGTAAGTCCCCGTTACAAGGGAAATCGACCCATCCTGGGTTATGTGTGGACTCCTCCAGCCCAAGGGGGGGGATCCAGCCAAGCACCTAACCCAGGGAACTTCCCTCCAAACTTCCCACAGGAGGGCAGAAATTTACCAAACCCTGGGCAGAACTTTTTCCCCAGATATCCACCCGACTTTCAGCCCCAAAACCATCCATCCTTCTTTCCCCAATTCCCTGAGCCCAGACCACTGAATCCGGGAGAGGGGAGGCCAAGGGTGGAGGGGTACCCAAATCTTCCCAACCCGGGGTATTACCAGAGGAGGGATAGCTACCCTTCCCGGGATCAGCCCAGGGGAGAAAACAGGGCCCCGTATCAGCCTGAGCGGGTTTCGCAGTTAGAGCGCCAGGTTCAAAACATGGCGCGGGATCTGGGTCACATACTGAGGGCTCAGCAGAACCCTCAGATCGGCATGCCGGCGCAGAACGCACCCAACTCTGGACCTGGTGCTCCAGAACAATGACGGGGGCAGCACCCCGATAACTCACCGGTTCCCAGGGAGGAGGCCCAAAGGGAAGGGGGGTGTAAAGCCTTGGAGGAAGCTTCCTTCCTCACTTGTAAACAGCCCCTGGAAACCCAGGAACCGGAAACAAAATCTCTTGCCCCTGAAAGTCTGCCTCCTAAGGAGCAGAGGGGGGGTAGGAGAAACAAAAGACCCAAACAGACTCAGTTTGAGGAGGAGGTACAGGTCTTCCAATTTGAGGGAGAGGGATCCTCAGAGGATCCTGGGAAAAGGATCTTCTCCTTCAGAGAGGGGGGAACTCCTCCCAAAGAAAAATGGGTCCCTAGGGATGCAAATCCAGACTGGGGAGATGTGGAGACTGAGCTACCGCCGCCCACCATCTCATCCCAGAACCAACCGCAAGAAAATCCCCTGGTTCAAACCCATCCTGGTGACTGCCTCCAAAAAGGGGGGGGCGGCCCGGAACCGGAGCCAGGGGAACCCACAATGGCTCTGATCTCCAGTTGCCAACTTTTTCTTTCAGATTCCCAAGGCTCTCCACAGAATTCTGCCCAAATCTATTCGCTAGCGATGTCCAAAACCAGAAAGTTAGCCCACCAGTTGTCCAAAAATGTGCATTATCTTTGCCCCCTTGAGGAGAAGGAGGGAAGATACTATGCCCCGGTACAAGTACAGGGGCAGGGTACAATTTCGGCGCTGGTGGACACGGGATCTCAAGCTACCCTTCTGTCCAGAAAGGCCTTTGATGAACTGAATGCAGGAAGGGGAGAGAATTACCAAATTCCTCTCACCTCACTTCCTGGACAACTCCATAACTTTGACGGGAAGGAAATTCCCGTCGAGGGGACGGCAGACTTGGACATAAAAATTGGGCGACACAAGTTGAAACACCCGGTCATAGTTGTAACCCCAGAGGGCACCCCTTGTTTACTAGGGAATGACCTCCTGAGAAGGTTGTCACCCCTAATAGATTGCGTAAACAAGGTCCTCTGGACCCAGACTAGCTGACCAATAAAATTAAAACAGAGTGTCAACCATGTTAGTTTAAACGGCACCTGCCACATGGTTGAACAAAAATCTGACCAAGTAGAATTTCACTTCCAGAACAGCCAGATTCCAGACGTGACAGTAATAGCAGTAGGAAAACAGACTGGTGATGGGGGGTCCTCTCTATTTCTGAAAATCAACCTTCCTTCCAGTCTAAAGTGGTACTCCACGCTGGAAGGAAACACTCTGAGATTCTATACTAATCCCCATCAGAAACTCCCACTCCTATAGTCCAGAAAGATGTGAAATCAGCTCAGAGCCTGGCTGATATTCAGCAAATTGGAGAGCAGTTGTTCATCCCCGTTCAGTTAAATGATGGGAAGGACTCTGTTCTCGCTCGAGTGTGTGTGAACAACGGTAAGAGCTTCATCAGCGAAGCCATGTTCCGCCAACTCCCAAAAGATCCAGCCATTCCCACATTCAAACTGATAGACAAATGGGAAATGGACCTGGAAGCGCCTAATTCCAAACATCTCCTGCCAAGCAGGTGTATGCTCAAAATCTCCATTGGCAACAAGAGCATAGTCCATAATTGTTGGGTCGTGCGAGACGTCACTGCAGCCTTTTACTTAGGCAGTGACATTCTCAATAGCTTTGCCATTAGTTTGGACCTAATAAACTTCAAAGCTTGGTCCCGATTAGCGGATAATCCCATGGGCTTTGATGATCCAGAAAAAGCATTTAGGTCAGCTCAATTGCTACCTTATGCAGTTGAAATTCAGGTTAAAGAGGAAGTCACCATCCCAGAAAGGACCCGACAATTCTCCCTGGAAGTGAAAGTTAAAAGGGGACAAGAGTTGAAAAACCCTGATGCTTACATACATCTAAATGCTTCTCTCCAACAGCAAGGGTTAGGGGTAAACCCAACTCCATTAGTCAACATAGAACATGACACCATTCCAATAGAGGTGGATAACAGCGACTTAAGGAGTATTACTCTAGCCGCAGGCACCATTATTGGAATGGCGGTTGATGACCGACATTTCTCCATCGACTTAGTAAATGAACTGTTAGGACCAATCCCCAAGGACTGTTTGGACAGTGACAGTGATGACAATACAACACCAGACAGGATTTTTACCCGGCATGGGGGGAACTTCCTGGTGTACACTTCCTGCCCCTATGGTAAGGAAGATGTGACTTGTGACTTCAGGAGGGATGAGGTGATTTTCCAGGTCCATGAGGGCTGCCTTTCCCACCTGAAGCCTCCAGTCCAAATCAGCACTCTGACCAGGGACTTCTCCACCCAGCTGGAGGAGGCCGCGGAGATAGCCAAACCAGAAGTCTTTCCAGGCTTCAGGCAGATGGTGGAAGAGAGAGTCAACCTAGCTGATGCCTGTGTGACTCTGGAACAGAAGCAAAAGTTGAAACAAGTTTTCTTGGATTTCCAAGATCTCTTTGCGGTAGACTCATATGACTGTGGTTGCACCGACATCCACACAACAACAATCCCCACGCACCCTTGCATGACTCCAGTGTTTGTGAAGCAATATCATTTGCCTCTCGCATCCATGGAGTCCCTTACTGAAATAATTAAGAACCTTGAGTCCAGGGGAATAATCCGTCCAGTCCACAGCACCTTCAATAATCCGGTGCTGGGAATATTGAAGCCAAACGGCCAGTGGAGACTCTGTGCTGACCTCAGGGAGCTCAACAAACGGGTCCATACTTCCCGATGGCCTCTCCCCTACATTGACCAAGGGCTGGCCCAGATCCAGGGGTCACAGGTATTCACTGCAATAGACCTGACCAATGGGTACTGGACCGTGCCTGTCAGTAGGGAGGACCAATACAAACTGGCTTTTACCTTTGGGGGCCAGCAGTATACATGGACCCGGACTCCCTTCGGATACCTCAACTCCGGCAATGAATTCAACATTTTCCTACATAAGGCCATGCCCGACCTGGGTGCGAGGGGTAACCGGGCTTATGTAGATGATGTCCTCATCAAAAGTTCATCTGTGGAGGAACACATAGCGGAGATCCGTTATGTTCTGACCCAGTTGAGGGCCGCCGGAGCAAAACTTTCCTTTCAAAAAGCACAGTGGTGTAGAACCCGTGTTAATTTCTTGGGGCATGAGATTACTCCTCAGGTTCTCTGTCCCCAGGAAAAGAAAGTGGAAGCACTTCAGAAACTGAAAGACCCCACAACTCTGCGGGAACTAAGGAGCCTCCTTGGACTGACTAATTACAGCAGAAAGTTCATTGAGGGCTACGCAGAGATCACTAGACCCCTGATTCATCTCCTGAAGGGGGGGTCAAGTGGGAATGGGGTCCAGAACAAGCCGAGGCAGTAAGACAACTCAAGAGAAGCCTCTCACAACCGCCCTGCCTAGCTTACCCTGTCAGAAACAAGGAGTTCTTCCTGGAGACAGGGTTCTCTAATACGTGCTTGACGGCAGTATTATACCAAAAGCATGACAAGGTCAATAAAGTAATCTCCTATGCGAGCAAAACTTTATCCTCTGTGGAGGAAAAATTCAACAATTGTGAGAAGGCACTCCTGGCAACGGTGTGGGCATTGAAGAATTACCGCCCGTTTATCCAGGGGGAACACATCATAGTGGAGACTCCACACCAGCCTCTGCAATATCTCCAAAGTGACAGAATCCGGGCCGGAAATGTGAGTAATTCCCGAATTACTTCCTGGATTCTGTCAATGCAAGGCTTTCCTGTGGAGGTCAGATATGGCCAAAACAAGAAGAGTCCCCTCGCGCAAGGTCTGGCTGACTTGCATGATTGTGCCAGAGAAAACTGTCTCGAGGACGAAAGTCTAAAAATCAAGGACAACACGGAGGCATACCTTAATTCCCCACACAAAGTCTTTGAAGAGGACAAGTGTGAGGGAATGCCCACTGTCTATGTGGTTGGATGCTCTTACCATGTTGACAACAACGGGGAGAAAGAACTGGTGGCCGGCGTAGGGAATGCATGGGTGAATGAGTCCCCAGAACCCTCCGCTGGATACAAAATTGGTCCCCGAAGTAGTCAGGTGGCAGAATTGATGGCTGTGCATCAGGCCATCCTCACTGCTGTCCAGCATCAACTCCACGAACTGGTCATAATCACAGATTCGGATTATGTACGGAACGGGTTCGTGGAGCACCTGGTTAATTGGAAAACCAGAGGCATGTTATGTGCTAACAACAAACCCTTGAAACATGGGAAGTTGATCCAAAACATTGATGATCTGGTCACCTCGAATGAGATGACCATCTATTGGAAAAAGATCAAGGGTCATTCCAAAGTAGAGGGACCAGACAAAACTGGAAATGACTTAGCTGATCAGCTGGCCAAAACCGGGGCCATCCAAGGGGATCTAATTGAGATTGAGTCCCTGTTGGGGGAAATCCAGGTCACTGCTATCACTAGGTCCCAGACAAATGCTCACAACGACCTTTCAATTGCACAATGGAGTAAGGAGACCCCTGATGCTGATTTGATTACAGCTCAGAAGGGGGATCCAATGATTGGTAAATTTTACCAGCACCTTGAGGACCCTGAGAACTTTCCCCTGACGGATACCGATTACATTGGGAAAGAGGACCTAAGAGTGTTGATGAAATGTCCAAAAATGTTCCGAATCCAAGACGGTTTGCTGGTAAGGAAATCCAAAGCTGGCCACGATCAGTGGGTGGTTCCTACCTCATTCCGAAGCCTGATGTTAAGTCACGCCCATGATGCGGCCACCGCCGGTCATAGGGGGTTTCACACAACACTGGAAATCTTAAGAGAGGTTGCATACTGGCCACACATGGGGCAGGACCTCGACCAATACTTGAAGGGGTGTCTCGTGTGTGCACAATTTCAGCCATCATCCCTCACGCACCGCGCGCCTCTCCAAAAGCGGGGGATGACACTGCCATGGTCAGATTTACAAATCGACTTTGTAGGCCCCGTGATTCGCTCTGCTAGGGGGAATAAGTACATGTTGACCGTCACATGCTTGTTTACCAAGTGGGTGGAATGTCTCCCAGCCCCAAATTGCAAGGCAGAAACGGCAGCTGCCTTGATGATTAACCACATCTTTTCCCGTTTTGGTCTACCTCAAAGGATTGAGTCAGACAGGGGTAGCCACTTCACCAGTGAAGTAATGACAAAGATGTGGGAGATACTGGGGGTCAAGAGAAAGCTACACATTGCTTACAGGCCAGCTTCTTCTGGGGCAGTAGAGAGATATAACCGAACCATTGTGAGCATATTAAAGAAGTTTGTGGCAGATTCTGGGCCAAGTTGGGATATCCGATTACCTCTGGTCCTAATGGCCATCAGATCTACCCCTTCATCTGCAACCAAAATGTCACCATTTGAGTTGATGACTGGGCGCAAGATGGTGCTTCCTCAGCATTTGCTCTACAGGACCCAAGAGCAGACACTGTTAAATGCCTCCACAACTCATGAGTATGTGGAGAATTTAAGGAAACACCTTCAACATGCTTTTGCTTATGCTCAGCGGAATCTAGAAAGATCGGCTGATAGCATGAAGACCCATTATGACCTGAAAACTTCCAGGAAGGAATATCAGGTGGGAGACCGGGTCTATCTATACAACTTCCAAAGGAACCAGGCCAAGCAGCGCAAATTTTTGCCTACATGGAAGGGACCCTTTGAGATCATCGACCAGATCTCCCCTGTGGCCTACAAGATCCGCATCCCCAAAGGCGGTTCGGCAGAGGGGGAAGACAAGTGGGTCCACATAAACCAGTTGAAATGTTGCCATCCCAGGCACACTCTGCAACAACTGGAGGAATCCTCTGGAATCCTAGCGGGCACTGTCTCAGACTAATTCAGTTCCAACCATAAAACATACCACATCTAGTCTCTAAAATATTGTGATTTGCATGAAACTGTCTCCTAGTTATACTGTTTTTTTTTCAAAATAAGAATGTAATGTTTTGTTATGATGAAATGCATATGCTGCCTCACTATCTCAACAGTGGTGGAAAAACGTCTATGAGTAGGTATTGCCGCTTTTGCTTTATCCTAGGAGAGATGAAACCATGGAGAATGACCAAGGAGGATGATCCGGAGACCGCGAGCAGAGACGCAACGGGCCCGGGGTACCGCCCAATCTTCCCATCAGGACCGGCGAGGAGAACCGATCGATCAGTACCGGATGGAGGAAAAGATGCTGAACTGTGCCATCTATTGGAAGAAGATGAGGAAACATCCCAGGTCTTGCGAGTCCCATTCGTGAAACCGAATGGCCATCGCAAGAGGGGGGCTTGTGGGATGTATTTACCCATGCATCCGAGCCCTACCTCAAAACTGTGCAGTACTGACATGAAAACATCATGATGGCCAGAGCTTCCCAGAAAATGCACAGGGAAATGCATGAAGAATAGGCTGCCACTCATTTTTGCCGATGTTATGGGCACAGAAGGACACTGCCTAAAACCACCATTGGACTACCCACACAGTAGTCTGAAACCATTGGGAATGGCAATGCTGATTGCCAAAAGCAAACCCATAACTGTTGGGAATTCATTTTCTTAAATCCCAAAAAGGGGTGCAGTACCAGTACTCACCACTATCCAAAAGCCGGCGTTTTAAAACCACCAGATTTTGTAGAAAACTGAATAAATGAACCCAAAGCAAGCCAAAGAAAGACTTACTGAGAGGTGGATCCAATGTAAAGTTATATTCTGAAGTGACTTGAAGGTGTATAACAAGACTGGCTGACCTGTGGATTTCAGCAGTTTAAGTAAATTTGGACTGAAAGACACTACAAATCTAAATGTTCAAATTGACTGAGTGACCTACTTTTGAGTGTCACATAGGTTGAAATTGTTTAAATGTCATAGTTTTAAACTTAGAATCAGCATTCTAGCTGCATATGTAAAAATGTTTAGTTTTATTTGAATGCAGAACCTGGGGAACAAAAAGTGACATTTTATCTGAAACTTGGCTCAAGGAACTGAATTCTGCCTGGCAACTACCCCCATCAGGAGTGAAACTTGAGTCACAGCTGTGTTCCCAGGCATAGCTGCCCTTTTGCTGCTCACACCAAAAGGGATATGACACTTCCCTGATTGAATTACCTGGGCTCTGCAGGAAATTGAACAAAGCCCTGTCCTGACTCAGGCAAATGTTTTATTGCAGATGTCGTAAAACAGCTTCCTCTTGGCAGAAGCTGGGAGTGGCAGGGTC
Source organism: Ambystoma mexicanum (assembly GCF_040938575.1). Classification (NCBI taxonomy): domain Eukaryota; kingdom Metazoa; phylum Chordata; class Amphibia; order Caudata; family Ambystomatidae; genus Ambystoma; species Ambystoma mexicanum. Next base: position 1,341,355,669 of record NC_090929.1, on the reverse strand, counting down.
TCTGAGCTTGCCAGAAACTGGAAAGACTGGTTTCTGTACCATGTGACATGAAAAGACACACCTCTATAGCCAGAATATGGTTTTAGAAAAAGATGAATAACTCATAGAGCGGACATGTGAAAATTGTATAAATGACACCATAATTCTTGTGATTTTTCTGCCCACATTTTAAGAGGTTTTTAGAACCGGTGGCATGTTCAGGGGGGTTTTAGCGGAAAAGAGGATATTACTCAAAATGTGTGCATGTGAAAAATCTGACACTTCATCAATTAATGTCCATACTCCTTGCGCACATGTGTGTAAATTTGGGGTAATGTCCGGAATTGCAAACCAGTTAAAAAGTGCAAAATATTGCCATTTCTGAATGCAAGCTCCCAGGAAGAGCAGAGTTTGAACAGGAGATACCTCCTGTGATATGTGAGGGGTGCATATGATTTTAAAACAATATGTACCTCTGCAAATATGTATTTGTTTCAAATCTAGATTTGTGTGTAAGTTGACAGGAGGAGTGGACTTTCTGCAGGCTGTAAAATGACATCACTCTGACACAACTTAGCTCCCCCAATCAAGTGAGAAATGGAAGTTTGACCAATTAGAAGCTGAGAGAGGGGTAGGGTCTAGTGAAGCTCACACACACCCATTTTAAAAACACATAAAAGCAGACAGTCAGGACAGATAGGGACTTTCAAATCCATTTGCAGCTGGAAGCTCTGCCGGGAAAATCCATCCTTTACCTCCATCAATCTCCAGAGAAAGCTGTGCAGAAAGATCCAGACTTTAAATCCCTCAATCTTCAGAATCCAGAGAGAGAGCAGACCCAGATCACTGTGAAGTGCAGAAACCAGAGTCCCGTCTAAAACCTGACCAGATCCATGGCGAGGCCCATTTCACTCAAGAATATAGTGTGAGTACCTAGAAAACTGTGCAGAACCAATCTCTTAGTTAAAATAATATAATTCAATCCTATTTTAATCTAAGTAGAACTGTCTCCTAACTGTCACCTGTCATTTGTAAAGCTGTCACTTGTCATTTTCTAGTTGCAAGCTGCACTTGTCTTTTTGAACTTTAAAATTTCAAATCTGAAAAACGACCTTTATTTAATCGCTCATATCTCCGCGACCGTTTGTGCTAGAGACTTGCAGTAACTTTCACCTGAAAGCTGAGAATCTTAGCTTTTAATCGCATCAAGAACCACATTCCTACCCCTTATAGTTTTACCGCAATCGCGGAACACGCATTCGCGAATTTTACCGCGATTTGCACATTTCTCCATGTGTAAAAAAATCTGCTGCTGCTTGCCTTCCATTTGCCAGAAATTCGTTTAACCTGCTAATCATTCCTGAATCATTGCAAGAGTGAGCCTGGACTAATATTAACTAGATACCACTCACCCTGAACTTCTAGAGGGAATTAAAAGCAAATTTAGCATATTTTTCACTCCATTGCCAGCACATATAAAAGCATTTTGCCTGTGTTTTAAACTTCTGTAGTCTAAGTTGCTGGGTGAACTGAATTACATTTGAATTGCATTTCTGAGAATTGTGTGCCTTCCTTCCATTTCCTTGCATTGCATAAAAGGGGGGGGGGTGAATTGTCCAAGAAAGTGATTACATTGTTTTGCTGAAATCCTATCAAGTTATTTTCTGTACTGCATTTCATTCCACATTGCATTCATTTGAAACCATAAAAGTATTGTTGCTATCTTATCCATCCTATAACCACTCATTAGTGATTATCAAGAAGTGTGCTAGTGCCAGACTATCCATTATTGATTACTGATCAGATTAAGTGTGATATTCAATTATTAATTTATTATAAAGCGTGATATATATACCTATTGTTTAAACTATCAATTAAACCTTTTAACTTGCAAAACAGAACTACTTCTTGGCTCAGTGGGGTCAGGGTTATTCAAAGAGAGGGGTGTTATATAGGGGTAGTCATCCAGAACGCATGAACTGGACATAAAGATATATTAATAAGGGTTTCCTTTCAGTATCCCAGACTAGGCATTGACTTAGCTGTAGTGTTGAATTGAATCCTCTTACAGACTCTCTCTTCCACCATCTGCCTGAAGCCTGGAAAGACTTCTGGTTTGGCTATCTCAGCGGCCTCCTCCAGCTGGGTGGAGAAGTCCCTGGTCAGAGTGCTGATTTGGACTGGAGGCTTCAGGTGGGAAAGACAGCCCTCATGGACCTGGAAAATCACCTCATCCCTCCTGAAGTCACAAGTCACATCTTCCTTACCATAGGGGCAGGAAGTGTACACCAGGAAGTTCCCCCCATGCCGGGTAAAAATCCTGTCTGGTGTTGTATTGTCATCACTGTCACTGTCAGACCAGTCCTTGGGGATTGGTCCTAACAGTTCATTTACTAAGTCGATGGAAAAATGTCGGTCATCAACCGCCATTCCAATAATGGTGCCTGCGGCTAGAGTAATACTCTTTAAGTCGCTGTTATCCACCTCTATTAGAATGGTGTCATGTTCTATGTTGACTAATGGAGTTGGGTTTACCCCCAACCCTTGCTGTTGGAGAGAAGCGTTTAGATGTATGTAAGCATCAGGGTTTTTCAAATGTTGTCCTCTTTTAACTTTCACTTCCAGGGAGAATTGTCGGGTCCTTTCTGGGATGGTGGCCTCCTCTTTAATCTGGATTTCAACTGCATAAGGTAGCAATTGAGCTGACCTGAATGCTTTTTCTGGATCATCAAAGCCCATGGGATTATCCGCTAATCGGGACCAAGCTTTGAAGTTTATTAGGTCCAAACTAATGGCAAAGCGATTGAGAATGTCACTGCCTAAGTAAAAGGCGGCAGGGACGTCTCGCACGACCCAACAATTGTGGACTATGCTCTTGTTGCCAATGGAGATTTTGAGCATACACCTGCTTGGCAGGAGATGTTTGGAATTAGGCGCTTCCAGGTCCATTTCCCATTTGTCTATCAGTTTGAATGTGGGAATGGCTGGATCTTTTGGGAGTTGGCGGAACATGGCTTCGCTGATGAAGCTCTTACCGTTGTTCACACACACTCGAGCGAGAACAGAGTCCTTCCCATCATTTAACTGAACAGGGATGAACAACTGCTCTCCAATTTGCTGAATATCAGCCAGGCTCTGAGCTGATTTCACATCTTTCTGGACTATTGGAGTGGGAGTTTCTGATTGTGGATTAGTATAGAATCTCAGAGTGTTTCCTTCCAGCGTGGAGTACCACTTTAGACTGGAAGGCAGGTTGATTTTCAGAAATAGAGAGGACCCCCCATCACCAGTCTGTTGTCCTACTGCTATTACTGTCACGTCTGGAATTTGGCTATTCTGGAAGTGAAATTCTACTTGGTCAGATTTTTGTTCAACCATGTGGCAGGTGCCGTTTAAACTAACATGGTTGACACTCCGTTTTAATTTTATTGGTCGGCTAGTCTGGGTCCAGAGGACCTTGTTTACGCAATCTATTAGGGGTGACAACCTTCTCAGGAGGTCATTCCCTAGTAAACAAGGGGTGCCCTCTGGAGTCACAACTATGACTGGGTGTTTCAACTTGTGTCGCCCAATTTTAATGTCCAAATCTGCAGTCCCCTCAACGGGAATTTCCTTCCCGTCAAAGTTCTGGAGTTGTCCAGGAAGTGAGGTGAGAGGAATTTGGTAATTCTCTCCCCTTCCTGCATTCAGTTCCTCAAAGGCCCCAGAAGGGTAGCTTGAGATCCAGTGTCCACCAGTGCCAAAATTGTACCCTGCCCCTGTACTTGTACCGGGGCATAGTATCTTCCCTCCTTCTCCTCAAGGGGGCACAGATAATGTACATTTTTGGACAACTGGTGGGCTAACTTTCTGGTTTTGGACATCGCTAGCGAAGAGATTTGGGCAGAATTCTGTGGAGAGCCTTGGGAATCTGAAAGAAAAAATTGGCAACTGGAGATCAGAGCCATTGTGGGTTCCCCTGGCTCCGGTTCTGGGCCGCCCCCCCTTTTATGGAGGCAGTCACCAGGATGGGTTTGAACCAGGGGACTTTCTTGCTGTTGGTTCTGGGATGAGATGGTGGGCGGCGGTAGCTCAGTCTCCACATCTCCCCAGTCTGGATTTGCATCCCTAGGGACCCATTTTTCTTTGGGAGGAGTTCCCCCCTCTCTGAAGGAGAAGATCCTTTTCCCAGGACCCTCTGAGCATCCCTCCCCCTCAAATTGGAAGATCTGTACCTCCTCCTCAAACTGAGTCTGTTTGGGTCTTTTGTTTCTCCTACCCCCCCTCTGCTCCTTAGGAGGCAGACTTTCAGGGGCAAGAGATTTTGTTTCCGGTTCCTGGGTTTCCAGGGGCTGTTTACAAGTGAGGAAGGAAGCTTCCTCCAAGGCTTTACACCCCCCTTCCCTTTGTGCCTCCTCCCTGGGAACCGGTGAGTTATCGGGGTGCTGCCCCCATCATTGTTCTGGAGCACCAGGTCCAGAGTTGGGTGCGTTCTGCGCCGGCATGCCGATCTGAGGGTTCTGCTGAGCCCTCAGTATGTGACGCAGATCCCGCGCCATGTTTTGAACCTGGCGCTCTAACTGGGAAACCCGCTCAGGCTGATACGGGGCCCTGTTTTCTCCCCTGGGCTGATCCCGGGAAGGGTAGCTATCCCTCCTCTGGTAATACCCCGGGTTGGGAAGATTTGGGTACCCCTCCACCCTTGGCCTCCCCTCTCCCGGATTCAGTGGTCTGGGCTCAGGGAATTGGGGAAAGAAGGATGGATGGTTTTGGGGCTGAAAGTTGGGTGGATACCTGGGGAAAAAGTTCTGCCCAGGATTTGGAGAGTTTCTGCCCTCCGGTGGGAAGTTAGGAGGGAAGTTCCCTGGGTTAGGTGCTTGGCTGGATCCCCCCCTTGGGCTGGAGGAGTCCACACATAACCCAGGATGGGTCTGTTTCCCTTGTAACGGGGACTTACATAATCAGGAGAGCGAGGGACCCCATTTGTGGGGCTGCCTCCCTGGCTCCCTGTCTGTGACTGGCCCGAGGACCTTCTGGGCCTAGCATTATTAGGTGCAGGTAGGTTTTTAGGCCCCCCCATCTCCAAATCTAAAACGGGGGTGACCTTTACCTCTGCCACCTTGGCAGCAGCAGGGGTGCTGTTGGCTTTGGGGTTTTTCTGGGCATTACTTTTGCTATCTACCGGTTTCTGCACCTCATAGATCCGGGTAGCCTGTTCAATGACCCAGTCTAAAGATCTTTTCTCGTGAAAATCCCTCACGAGCTGGGTCATTATGTATTTGGGCAAGGCATGAAAAAATGTATTAATGAATTCTCTACTGTCTGTGCGCACCCTTCTGGTGGTCTGCGCAAAAGCACGCTTTAACTCCTGCACAAATTCTTGTGGGGCCTGATCCTCCCCACATTGCAAATTGTAGGCTGCCTTGCGAGCCTCTTGAGGATTTCTGTGTACAGAAAAATGTTTCAAGATGGCCGCCTTATAGGTGGACCATCTTAAATGATTTTGGTCCTCCAGCCCCGGAAAGAAACTGGAGTATTCCGGGGAGAAGGTCCACTTTACATATTGAATACAGCTTTGGCTGTCCTTCAAATGGAAAGTCTCCATCATTTGTTCAAACAACTCTAAGTGCTCCCAAACAGAATACTTAGCGTTCTTATGGTAAGGCGTGATGACGCTCCTGATCGCCTTAATCTGCTTTAAGGGGTCCTTAAGCAAGGCCCTTTTTGCCTTATTGGCCTTTTTGGTTCGGGTAACCCTTGTCCATTCGTCCTCGGACTCAGAGGCACTGCTCCCAGAGGTTCCCGTCTGTTCTTCCAGGTTTTCCCGGATTCTGCGAGCCTGGGAATGGCTGGCAGAATGTGGGGACCTGGTCTCCTGTGTCCTGCGCAGTTCAGAGGAGTCTTCAGATTACTCCTTGCTGCCAGGATTTGATGGGTACCCCCTCCACTGACCTAACTGGGCAGAGGTTTTCAGGATGCCCTTAATGGGCCTACTCTCCTGGGGTTCCCCATTGAACTGTACTGTACTTGGGTGCCCATACCCGGATGCCCACCCCTCCATTCCTGAGTGGTACTGGCCTATGAGCCCCATACTCTTAGCTGGATAGTAATCTGCCATCCCGGTGGCCCTGTGCTCATGTGCGCCTGGGGACATGGGGGTGGTAGAGTCCAGGGACTGGGGGAGATGAAGGCCCCTGATGTTAGGGCTCCTGCGGTTATGGTCAGGAGTCTCTCTTTCCCAGCGGACCTCATCTCTATCCGCCCCTGCTCCCTGTTGCAATGCAAGAGCCTGCATTTGTGCTTTCAGTTCCTCAGTCAAGGCCTTACTAGACTCTATCAGTCTCTCCTGCATCGCTACCTGTTGTTGGAGCCTATCATTGTGTTGACAGAGGGCCTCATTTTCCCTCTGTGCTTCCTGGTTGGTCCTGGAGAACTAGGCCAGTCTTTGCTGCAGGAGGTTTACCTCCTGAGTCCCATCCCTACCGGCCTGCTCCTTTCTTGCCAGAGCATCTTCCACCCTTCTGGTGTGCTCTACCAAGTTCTGGTTTTCTTTTTGGAGGTCACCCAGCCCCTGGAGGGCCAGGTGATTTTCTTCAATTTCCTTTTTTAAGTGGCAAACTTTCTGGCCTAAAGTGTCTCTTTCCTGACTGAGAGCCTGCATCTGTGCTGCCAGGTCGTCCCTCTGCCTTTGAAGGGCACCAGCTTTCCGGCGCTCTTCATCAAACTCTGCCTGGGTATCCAGGTCTTTCAGAATCAGTTTATTGCTTTCTGCCTTTTCCCTATCTAGGTGGCCTTGCAGGGTGACTACCTGCTCAGCACATACCCTGTTGAAGTCCAGTTGCTGCTCCAGCTTTTTCTGGCTTTGCAGTTGGGAGTCCAAACCTTCTTGGTGTTCCTTCTGCAAGGCCAGAAATCTGATATCCTGTTCTGACTTTTCCTTTTGCAGCACATCCATATCCTCCTTTATTTTAGTGATGTACTGTCTGGTCTCATTTTCTGACTCCTGGCTTCTGTGCAGCCTTTGCTCAGAAGAGTCCAGATCAGATTGGGCCTTCTCTAACGCCATCTGTTGCCTTTTTGCCAGATCATGGCCTTCAGCACATTTATTCTGTATGGCTCCCATATATAAATATAAATATGCTGCTATCCTAACAATCTTGTCGTGTTCATATTTGGCCTTAGGAGCCATATATAGTTCACTCAGGGCCACATGTAATGGACCCTGATCTCTCCATAGGTCTGACCCTGTTTCAGTGACCTGTCGCGTGATGGCCTGCAACCAGGCATCCTGGCCCTGTTCAGTCCATTCACCTCTCACAAATAGTTTATGTAAGAGGTGCTCTCTGGCTATTTTCATGTCTACTAAGGTCGTCATTCTAGAGATTGGTCTCTGTCCTGACTTACAGAAGTTTGTATTTTATTCTTGCAAAACAGACCGTTTCCCTGGAGCGTTCCTTTAAGGAGTGCTTTACAGCGTAACACAGCGTGGTGATCCGACTGGATATGTGTATCTGGTCAGCTGGCACGCTGTATTAATCTGCACAAATGGTAAATCTAACCCAAACGTCCGGCCCGAGCCCCCAATTTGTAAGAGGATTCAATCCAGCACTACAGCCAAGTCAACTTCTAGTCTAGAATACTGAATGAAAACCCTTATTGATATATCTTTATGTCCAGTTCATGCGTTCTGGATGACTACCCCTATATAACACCCCTCTCTTGGAATCCTCCTGACCCCACTGAGCCAAGAAGTAGTTCTGTTTTGCAAGTTACAATGGTTTAATGGATAATTTAAACAATAGGTATATATATCACACTTTAGAATAAATTAATAATTGAATATCACAATCTGATCAGTAATCAATAATGGATAGTCTGGCACTAGCACACTTCTTGATTAATCACTAAGCAGTTGACATGAAATGGATAAGGTAGCACACTGGTAAATAGGGACAGAAGAATAATGTGATAGAGAATGCTTTATAGAGTTCAAATGGATGCAATGTTAAATGAAAGGCAGTACAGAAATTACTTGATAAGATTTCAGCCAAAACAATGTAATCACTTTCTTGTACAATTCACCCCCCCCTTTTATGCAATGCAAGGAAATGGAAGGTAGGCACACAGTTCTCAGAAATGCAATTAAATGTGATTCAGTTAACCCAGCAACTTAGACTACAGAAGTTTAAAACACAGGCAAAATGCTTTGATATGTGCTGGCAATTAAGTGAAAAATATGCTAAATTGCTTTTAATTCCCTCTAGAAGTTCAGGGTGAGTGAAATCAAGTTAATATTAGTCCAGGCGCATTTTAGCAAGGATCTAGGGTGTAACTAGCAGGTTAAACGCATTTTTAGCAACTGAAAGCAAGAAGCTTCTGTTTTCACACGTGGAGAAATTTGCAAATCGCGGCAAAATTTGCGAGTGCGTTTTTCACGATTACAGCAAAACTACAGGGGGTAGGAATGCGGTTCTAGATTCGTAGGAAAGCCACGATTCTCAGCTTTCAGGGGAAAGTTACTGCAAGTCTCTAGCACAAACGGTTGCGGAGATATGAGCGATTAAATAAAGGTCGTTTTTCAGATTTGAAATTTTAAAGTTCAAAAAGACAAGTGCAGCTTGCAACTAGAAAATGACAAGTGACAGCTTCACAAATGACAGGTGACAGTTAGGAGGCAGTTCTACTTAGATTAAAATAGCTTGGATTATATTATTTTAACTAAGAGATTGGTTCTGCACAGTTTTCTAGGTACTCACAATATATTAGAAATATGCCTTGCCACGGATCTGGTCAGGTTTAGGACTGGACTCTGGTCTCTGCACTTCACAGTGATCTGGGTCTGCTCTCTCTCTGGATTCTGAAGATTGAGGGATTTAAAGTCTGGATCTTTCTGCACAGCTTTCTCTGGAGATTGATGGAGGTAAAGTATGGATTTTCCCGGCAGAGCTTCCAGCTGCAAATGGATTTGCAAGTCCCTATCTGTCCTGTCTGTCTGCTTTTATGTGTTTAGAATGTGGGTGTGTTCTAGCATCACTGACCCTACCTCTCTCTCAGCTTCTAATTGGTCAAACTTCCATTTCTCATTTGATTGGGGGAGCTAAGTTGTGTCAGAGTGATGTCATTTTACAGCCTGCAGAGAGTCCACTCCTCTTGTCAACTTGCACACAAATCTAGATTTGATAACAAAAGACATATTTGCACAGGTAAACATTGGTTTAAAATTACATGCACACATCACATATCACAGGAGATATACTCTGTTCAAACTCTGCTCTTCCTGAGAGCTTGCATTCAGAAATGGCAATATTGTGCACTTTTTAACTGGTTTGCGATACCGTACATTACCCCAAATTTACACACATGTGCGCAAGGAGTATGGACATTAGTTGATGAAGTGTCAGATTTTTCACATGCACACATTCTGAGTAATATCCTCTTTTCTGCTAAAACCCCCCTGAACATGCCACCGGTTCGAAAAACCTCTTAAAATGTGGGCAGAAAAATCACAAGAATTATGGTGTCATTTATACAATTTTCACATGTCCGCTCTATGAGTTATTCATCTTTTTCTAAAACCATATTCTGGCTATAGAGGTGTGTCTTTTCAGGTCACATGGTACAGAAACCAGTCTTTCCAGTTTCTGGCAAGCTCAGAGACCCTGCCACTCCCAGCTTCTGCCAAGAGGAAGCTCCATTTACGACTCCCGCCAATAAAACATTTGCCTGAGTCAGGACAGGGCTTTGTTCAATTTCCTGCAGAGCCCAGGTAATTCAATCAGGGAAGTGTCATATCCCTTTTGGTGTGAGCAGCAAAAGGGCAGCTAGGCCTGGGAACACAGCTGTGACTCAAGTTTCACTCCTGATGGGGGTGGTTGCCAGGCAAAATCCTGTTCCTTAAGCCATTTTTTTTAGCTACATGTCATTTCTGTTCCCCAGTTTCTGCATTCAAATAAACTAACAATTCCACATATGCAGCTAGAATGCTGATTCTAAGTTTAAAACTATGACATTTAAACAATTTCAACCTATGTGACACTCAAAAGTAGGTCACTCAGTCAATTTGAACATTTAGATTTGTAGTGTCTTTCAGTCCAAATTTACTTAAACTGCTGAAATCCACAGGTCAGCCAGTCTTGTTATACACCCTCAAGTCACTTCAGAATATAACTCTACATTGGATCCACCTCTCAGTAAGTCTTTCTTTGGCTTGCTTTGGGTTCATTTATTCAGTTATCTACAAAAAAGTAAAATCTGGTGTTGTTTTAAAACGCCGGCTTTTGGATAGTGGTGAGTACTGGTACTGCACCCCTTTTTGGGATTTAAGAAAATGAATTCCCAACAGTTATGGGTTTGCTTTTGGCAATCAGCATTGCCATTCCCAATGGTTTCAGACTACTGTGTGGGTAGTCCAATGGTGGTTTTAGGCAGTGTCCTTCTGTGCCCATAACATCGGCAAAAATGGGTGGCAGCCTATTCTTCATGCATTTCCCTGTGCATTTTCTGGGAAGCTCTGGCCATCATGATGTTTTCCATGTCAGTACTGCACAGTTTTGAGGTAGGGCTCGGATGCATGGGTAAATACATCCCACAGGGTGGCGGGTGGCAGGTTTCTCCTCGGCGCGTTGGTCGTCCTCGACTTTCTGTGGCTGGATAAAGCGGTCGACGGTGCGGACGAGGGAGTCCTTCGATTCCAATGTTCTTAGGCAAAGGAGCGGGCGGCTCCGGTCATCGGCGGCACGGCGTCAAGTGGTCCCCACGGCTGGGCAACACAACTTTGATGGGCCTCCAGCGGTTACACAAACCTGTGAACCCTGGTCAACGGCAATGGACTTCGACGGCGGCGATGTCCGGGTGCTTCACTTCGATCTCCTCGGCGGTCCCGTCTCGGGTTGGCAGCCTTTCGAGGGTCTGACTTCCAGGGCGCTTCGGCGAAGATGGAGCGGTGCTCGATGGTCCCTCGGAGCATGGGAAGAGGGCGCCTTACCAGGTCCTCTCTCGGGTCAGTCTTCGACGATTTCGGCAGCCTTCGGATCGGTCGAAGCAAATGCAACAGCAAGTCTTCTTCTTCCAGCTGGACGTCGAGGATCAGCAGTTCCAGTTACTCTTAGAGTGGAGACTCAACTCCAGAACGCTTCTGAACGCTTCTGAACGCTTCTGAACGCTTCTGAAAAATCCCAGTGGTGAGAGGTCCCCAGATATACTATTCTGTCTCTCATCCACACTGCTGGCACACACTCAGCAGCCAATCATACAGAGGGGCATTCATGCATGCAGTCAGTCAGCCAATCAGGCACACAGTGCATTCAGGCCACACTCCTCCCTTTCAGACACTCACAACAAGGAATGTGGATTGGGACAAGTACCCAGCCATTCAACACTACACACTGCATTCAGGCCAGTGTCGGGCAGGGCTGTCTCAGTCTTTGTCTCTCATGCCAGAAACCAGACAACCACAACAAGGAGTGTATATTGGTCACACATTCCATTCACCCAGGTCCCACCCACAGGAGGTACCCACGACATACAGTCACTGGGAAGGCTCCAGTCAGTCTAGCTGGGCCTTCACAACAACACCATATATGGAACTTCCACCCAACAGCCAGTCAGGGGGAAGGGACAGAGTCAGGGTTTCCCAGGACTTTGGGAAACAAGGTAACAGGGAATAGAAAGCAAGAGGCCACAGGGGCCATCTTGTTTCCTATCAGGAATCAACTGATCCCAATGGCAGGGCCTGGGTATCCCAAAATGGAGGACACCCAGAGCACCTGTCCAATTTAGCATGGAGCTGTCACCAGCCCATACCCTGCTCTGTGGGCCACCCACAGGTGCCCAAAAACATACACTAGGGGCACAGGGTTGTACCCCTACCCATGGGTGCCATAAGGGTATCCCATGGGTCTGTTCACCAAACCAAAAGAGAGAGCTGCACTGCCAGGAGTCCCACATGGACTCCTGGGCAGAAAACATGACAGAACACACGATAAAAAGCAGTAAGGGACAAGGATTCAGAGGCCCTGTCCCTCTGATGCATTTCCAGCATCACAGTCGCCCCCCCCAGACTGAGGTGGAGGGTGTCTAATCTTCCACGGGATAGACACCCTCATCCAGACGGTCAACATACCTTCTGGAAAGGCCATCTGCATTATCGTGACTCTTCCCTGGTCTGTGCTCTATGGTGAAGTCTAGCCCTTGCAGGCTAATGGACCACCTGAGCAATTTCGGATTCTCACCCTTCATCTGCTTAAGCCACTTCAGGGGCTTATGATCCGTTTGGACCTTGAAGGAAGATCCCGTAAGGTAGGGCCTAAAACGCCTAAGGCTCCAAACTACGCAAAAAACACTCCTTTTCAACAGTAGCCCACCTAAGTTCTCTACCCTTGAGTTGTCTACTGATGAATATGATAGGATGTTCTCTCCCTTTGTCATCTAACTGGGACAAGACAGCTCCAATTCCGGTGTCGCATGCATCCGTCTGGACGATAAAGGGTCGGCTGTAGTCAGGCGCACACAACACAGGTGCCCTACACAGACTTTCTTTCAAGCCATCAAAGGCCCTCTGACAGTCTTCGGTCCAATTAACCATCCTAGGCTGTTTGGGTGAAGTTAGAGCTGTCAGGGGTGCAGCTATGGTTCCATAGTCTGCCATGAAATTGCGATAGTACCCAGTGTGGCCCAAAAAGGCTCTCACCTGGGTTTGAGTAGTGGGAGTCTCCCAGTTCTGTACATCCTGTACTTTACTGGGGAGAGGTTGGATTTGACCCCCTCCTACCTCATGACCAAGATAGGTAACTTTCCCCTGAGCTATCTGGCACTTGGTGGCCTTGATAGTGAGGTTAGCCCTTTTCAAGGCCTGCAACACCTTATCCAGATGTGACAAATGCTCTTCCCAGGTGGAACTGTAGACGGCAATGTCGTCTAAGTAAGCCACACAAAAGGCTTCCAGCCCACTGAGCGCATGGTTGACCAATCTCTGGAAGGTGGCAGGGGCATTCTTCAACCCAAAAGGCATGACCCTAAACTGGTAGAGTCCCTCAGGTGTTGAGAAGGCCGTCTTTTCCTTGGCATGGTCCGTCAGAGCTATTTGCCAATAGCCTGAGGTAAGGTCAAAGGTGCTCACAAATTTGGCAGCACCTATGGTGTCCACGAGCTCATCAGCCCTGGGATATGGGTGCCCGTCAGTTTTGGTGATGGCATTGACTCCTTGGTAGTCCACACAGAACCTCCAATCCTTGGTACCCGCCTGGGAACTTGCCTTGGGGACAAGGACCACTGGACTGGACCAGGGACTGGTTGAGGGTTCAATAACACCCAGATCCAACATCTTGGCAACCCCAGCCTGGATGTGGTTCTTGACGGTCTCTGACATACGGTAGCACCTGCTTTTGACAGGCACACTGTCACCAGTGTCAATTTCATGCCTACACCACGGTGTAAGGCCTGGCGTCAGTGAAAACAGAGAGGCATACTGTTGGAGCAAAGCCCTGCAGGCCCTCTGTTGCTCTGTTGTCAAATCCGGAGAGAGATGTACTCCCTCCACTGAGCCATTCTGAGGGTTGCTATGCAGCAAATCAGGAAGGGGCTCACTCTCATCCTCTTCTTGCCCTGAAGCTAGCAAGAGACATGAGAATTCTGCTCGCCGGTGGAAAGGCTTGAGCCGGTTGACATGGAATATCTGAGGGGCTACCCCAGAGGCTCCCATGTCAACCAGATAATTGACTTTGCCCATCTTGGAGATGATCCTGAAGGGTCAGTCCACTTGTCTGCCAAGGCTCTAGGCTTGGTAGGCTCCATCACAAGGATTTCCTGTCCCGGAGTCCAATCCACTTGCAAGGCTTTAAGGTCATGCCAGTACTTATTCAATTCCTGGCTGGCCTTGAGATTTGCTGTTGCCTGACCCATCATCTGTGTCATCCTCCGTCTGAGGCCTAACACATAGTCCCCCACTTGCTTGGCGGGACCTGGAGGGGTGGCTTCCAAGCCTTCTCTGATCAAGGCGAGGGACCCCCTCACGGGATGTCCAAAGAGTAACTCAAAGGGGCTGAAACCAACACCCTCTTGAGGTACCTCTCTGTAAGCAAACAGCAGGCATGGCAGGAGGAGATCCCATTTCCTCCTTAGGGGTTCTTCCAAAGCCCCTAGCATGCCCTTGAGAGTTTTATTAAATCTCTCAACCGGACCATTGGTCTGGGGGTGGTAAGAGGTGGAGAACTTGTAGGTTACCCCGCACTCTTTCCACATGGTTTTCATGTAACTAGACATGAAGTTGGATCCTCTGTCAGAGACAACCTCCTTGGGGAATCTAACACGGGTGAAAATGCCCAGGAGAGCCCTGGCAACCACCTTGGCAGTAACAGTCCGAAGGGGTATTGCCTCAGGGTACCTGGTGGCATGATCTACCAAGACCAGGATGAACCGATGTCCACCTGAAGTGGGAGGGTCAAGGGGACCGACGATGTTGATGCCCACCCTCCCAAATGGTGTGCCAACCACTGGCAATGGCTGCAGTGGGACAATGACACTGCCTCCAGTCTTGCCAGACAACTGACAAGTTGGGCAGGTCCTGCAGTGGGACTCCACCTCTACTCCCATCCGTGGCCAGTAGAAATGGGCAGAGAGCCTCTGCTTAGTCTTCTTGGTCCCAAGATGACCAGCCAAGGGCACCTCATGCACCAACTGCAGTAGGAAGGGCCTGTAAACCTGGGGTACCACCAACCTCTTGAGGGCACCAGGTTCAGGCTTAGTGGGCTCACTAACAAGGAGCTCACCCTCCCAATAAATCCGGAATGTCCTAGGCACTTCTCCTTGTGCCTGGGACAGGGCCTGTTTCCTCAGTCCCTCGAGAGAGTGGCACTCTCTCTGTCCCTTACAGAAGTCTGCCCGGGAGGGTCCCCCTTCAGCTAACAAGCATTGAAGGTCGGGATGATCCTCCGGGTTGAGAACCTCTCCCACAGGAGTCTTCTGTCTCTTCTTCCACAGGAGTTGAGTTTGGGTTTTCCACTAAACCCAGCCCGTCCGGAGCATGGATCCCAATGGGTGCTGTCGGAACAGCAGGAAGAGTCGGTGTTCCCTCCACAGAGGTGGCCTTCTTGGTCTTCCTTCTTCTTGCCTTTTGCCTCGCCTTTAGCTCGGGTACCTGACTCACAGCCAGACCCGGTGTCACCTGTGACCTAGTGACTGCAGCAGCAGTCATGGGAAGACCATCCGAGATCAACCCAACTCTACTAGATAATTTCCTAACAGAATGTTAGCAGGGACATTGTCCTGAACCAGGACAGGAAGCTTTGCTGTCTTGTCTGCAATCATGAGTGTGATTAAGGCTACAGGCGATACTTTGGGAGGCCCACCAGCTAACCTGGTGGTTCTCAGAGGAGCACCTACATAGTCCTCTGGCTTGAGCAGGGTCCTGTCCACCACTGTCATGCTTGCCCCAGTGTCTCTCAAACCAGTAGAAGGCTGGCCATTCAAGAGGACACTTCTCAAAAACCTACGGGTGTTCTGTGGGATAGTCGCCAGTACTTCTGCATACTGGTCCCAGGCACCAAGGGACACTAAGGAAATCTCTACCGGAGCACCAAATGTGATCCCGGTAGAGGAGGGGAGGACAGTGGCCTCCACCTCAGACACGGGGTAAGGGTAGGTCAGGCTGACAGCCTGTACTCCAAGTGCCTTACCTTTACACTTGGAGTCACCCCTTCTGTGATCCAGAGCCTCACAGTCCCAACAAGCGCCAGGAGTGCGGGGTACGGTATTGGAACCACTGGGAGCCTGCTTTGCAGCAGGTGGACCACTACTCTTATTCCCACCCACAGATGACTTATCCCCACTAGATTTTTGGGTCTTGGGAGAGGAAGGTTTAGGTTTAAACCGACTGTGGCTGCTTGTGGGACTCCTCAGCTTTCTGAGAGGCCCCCTTTTCTTTGTCCTTGTCCTTCCCACTGGAGTCCTTAGGGTTCACCCGTTGGGAGTCCCACTTGTCAGCCAAATCTAGCCAGCTTAAAGGGGTCCAAGATGTTCTGGTCAGCCACATACTGACGCAGCTCTGGTGAACAGGCTTCAGAAAAATGCTCAAAAAACAAGAGGTGGGACAATTCAACAAAAGTCTTAACCTTATATCCATTAATCCACCCCATCATGTTCATGTGCTCAGCACTCACCCAGTCAACCCAAGACACATTCTCTCTTTTCTTAAAATCCCTGAACCTTCTAAGGTATTGGGTAGGTGTCTTGCCAAACTTGGCAATCAAAGCAGACTTCATACACTCATACTGACCCCTTTCTTCCACACTCAGCTTCAGAATACAGTCATATCCAGTTTGCGGCACTCTGCTTAACAAAAACTTAGCCCAATCTCTTTTATCAACATCATGAATCGCACAAGCAATTTCAAACGCTTCAATCCATTGGAGGATATCTGAACCCTCCACAAATACACCAACCAAATATTTCATAAACTTGGTGGCTGGGGACCTGACACTCTCACTGGTTTTAGCTGAAGTCTCCACTCTAGCTTTCTCTAGCTGGAGTCTCTGACATTCAGTGTCCTGGCTCTTGAGTTCAAGGTCCTTATTTCTGAGTTCTAGATCCCTATTCTTGAGCTCCACTTGTTGAGCCAACTCCTCTTTCTTAAGTTCAGCATCTATTTCCAACTTGCGGTATTCAAAGGCCAATTTCATCCTTAATAACTCAAGCTCCAAGGAATTGCTGGGGTTTGGAACAGAGGCAGCAGGAATGGCGGCATTCCCAGAAACAGATTCAGCAGAAACCCCAGGGGCAGAGTCCTCATTGGTTGCATTCCCCCCCTCATCAAGAGTTTCACCATCAGTCTGGTAGTCCACCAGGGCAGCTATCAGCTCAGCCCTAGACTTATCCATAAACTCTAACTCCCTGGCTTCACAAGCACTCTGGAGAGCCTCCAAGCTCATCCAATTCAATTTGCCATTTGCAATAGACTCCATTGTTTGTAATGCAGTTATCTTGTACACAACTAAACCTTAATTTAATAAAGTGCAGATATTTTGTAAGTGGCTCGGTTATACACTGATTCTTAAAACCATAAGCATCCCACCGCTGCCAGCAGCTTTAAAGGACCGGTAGGGGGTGTCTGTACTTCTGCTCTCTATATGGTAGAAGAGAGGCACAGAAGACCCCAGCCAAGATTCTCTATTACGGTAGCAATGGAGGAGCAATCAAGGCCTAGCTTCTCAGGAGGTGATGCAGGATGGTTCTTAAGTACAGTGTAGTCCCCAAGCCCCCACAAAGGAATGTCCACACACTGTATTGGTTAGAACACAGTCTTTATATAATCAATATTCAAGATTATGTACACTTATCATAATAACTCACTTTGTACTTAGGAAAATCAACAATGACAAATATATACAATTCTAAAGTGGTACCACCCTTTGTATTAGATCTCATTAAAGTGCATCAACAATACTGTAACAATGTCACACAGATCAATAGAGTGAAACCAGCAACAGAGAGAGGAGAGAAAATAAGATGGTTGAGCAATAGGCAGAATACTGGCCCCTATCACTAGACACAGTTCTGTGTGGAGATCCCCCCACCTGGGCAACCTGTAAAATAAAGATATAGCACAAGCCCAGTCCATATATTGTTCTGCAAGTCTTATTCCCTCCTATAATGTTTTTACCCCCCCAATGTACCTGGTGGAGTCGAGTTCTTCGAAGAGGCGTCGACAGATCCTTCTTGAGTGACCACCTTTCAAGCGGGAGTCACCGATCGTCGAGAGGCGTCGAGAAGCGTCGAGGAACTCGGCGTTCGGCGGCGGGGAATCGACGGCCCTTCTTGAATGTCTTCCCTTTCAAGCGGGAGACACGGGGCGTCGAACGTCCGTCGACAAACAGGGTAGAACGGCGTCGATGAGGCGGCAGTTTCGTCCGAGCGGTGCTCGTCGGCGTCGGAGCGTCGGCGTCCTGCAAGGCAGAGGCGTGCGGGGCACCTCGGTGACAATAGTTCTGGACCGCAAAGATTGTGGAGACGGAGGCCCAGCAAGGGCGTCGAGTCGTTCGAGTCTTTGTGGTCTTCGGGTGGCGGGAAACCCACCGGCAGGTTTCTCCTCGGTGCGTTGGTCGTCCTCGACTTTCTCCGGCAGGATAAAGCGGTCGGCGGTGCGGACGAGGGAGTCCTTCGATTCGAATGTTCTTAGGCAAAGGAGCGGGTGGCTCCGGTCATCGGTGGCACGGTGTCAAGTGGTCCCCACGGCTGGGCAACACAACTTCGACGGGCCTCCAGCGGTTACACAAACCTGCGAACCCTGGTCGACGGCAATGGACTTCGACGGTGGCGATGTCCGGGTGCTTCACTTCGATCTCCTCGGCGGTCCAGTCTCGGGTCGGCAGCCTTTCGAGGGTCTGACTTCGAGGGCGCTTCGGCGAAGATGGAGTGGTGCTCGATGGTCCCTCGGAGCACAGGAAGAGGGCGCCTTACCAGGTCCTCTCTCGGGTCAGTCTTCGACGATTTCGGCAGCCTTCGGATCGGTCGAAGCAAATGCAACAGCAAGTCTTCTTCTTCCAGCTGGACGTCGATGATCAGCAGTTCCAGTTACTCTTAGAGTGGAGACTCAACTCCAGAAAGCTTCTGAACGCTTCTGAACGCTTCTGAATGCTTCTGAATGCTTCTGAACAATTACCAGTGGTGAGAGGTCCCCAGATATACTATTCTGTCTCTCATCCACACTGCTGGCACACACTCAGCAGCCAATCATACAGAGGGGCATTCATGCAGTCAGTCAGCCAATCAGGCACACAGTGCATTCAGGCCACACTCCTCCCTTTCAGACACTCACAACAAGGAATGTGGATTGGGACAAGTACCCAGCCATTCAACACTACACACTGCATTCAGGCCAGTGTCGGGCAGGGCTGTCTCAGTCTTTGTCTCTCATGCCAGAAACCAGACAACCACAACAAGGAGTGTATATTGGTCACACATTCCATTCACCCAGGTCCCACCCACAGGAGGTACCCACGACATACAGTCACTGGGAAGGCTCCAGTCAGTCTAGCTGGGCCTTCACAACAACACCATATATGGAACTTCCACCCAACAGCCAGTCAGGGGGAAGGGACAGAATCAGGGCTTCCCAGGACTTTGGGAAACAAGGTAACAGGGAATAGAAAGCAAGAGGCCACAGGGGCCATCTTGTTTCCTATCAGGAATCAAGTGATCCCAATGGCAGGGCCTGGGTATCCCAAAATGGAGGACACCCAGAGCACCTGTCCAATTTAGCATGGAGCTGCCACCAGCCCATACCCTGCTCTGTGGGCCACCCACAGGTGCCCAAAAACATACACTAGGGGCACAGGGTTGTACCCCTACCCATGGGTGCCATAAGGGTATCCCATGGGTCTGTTCACCAAACCAAAAGAGAGAGCTGCACTGCCAGGAGTCCCACATGGACTCCTGGGCAGAAAACATGACAGAACACACGATAAAAAGCAGTAAAGGACAAGGATTCAGAGGCCCTGTCCCTCTGATGCATTTCCAGCATCACAATCACTCTGTCTTTCAAGGCCGTAAATCATATTGCCTCACTCCTGGTATTGTGTGATCCGTGAACAGTGCCAGTGCACTTCCAGATCCAGGCTCAGAGTCAGCCTGTGGCGCTACTGCAGGTGCTGGTGTGTGCCGCGCCAGTGATGCAGATTCGGTCTTTGGCGTGCTGGCATGTGCTGGTAGGTGCCAAAGGTGTACACGTTTAGTGTCTGCCGGTATTTGCAATGCAGATTTTGTGTCAGCCAACAGTGATGTAGATTCTGTTGGGCAACGTTGGGGCACTCTTTGCCCTTCCCTCTTTCTGGCAATCATTTCAGGCTTTGTTTCGAGTTTCACTTCTCATTCGGACAGATTTGGTGGCAGCTCACTGGCAACAGTTTCTTTCGTTTCTGGGACCTCTGTCTCTTTCCAGTCGTCTGGGTCAGGCAAGTCTTTCAGCGAAGTTGGGATCTTTTTGGCATGGGTGGCATGGAGCCACTACCTCCGTCCATCCACCCCTATCGCCGTCTGCATTGCCAACAGTACTTGATAGGGGCGGGGCCACACCACCTGGGTGCTAACGATGATTTTCTTTCAAAAGTTTTTAGCAGCACCCAGTCGCCTGGCTCCAGTGCATGCCCCGGACCGGTGTATCTCACTGGTAGAGCCTCCTGCACCTGATGATGAATCAAACGCAATTTCTGCATTAAAAGGCCACAATAAGTACTAAGCACAGGATGTTCTACCTCTCTAAGTCGTTTTGGCTGAGGTACGCACCAAACATTTGCCGGCCTCCCCATTACGATTTCGTACGGGGAGTGCCCAGTTCTAGCCTGTACAGACGTACGCATGCATAATAGCGCTATTGGTAATGCATCCACCAACTCAACTTGCTTCCTGCACATATCTTGCTTATTTTTGACTTGAGGATCCCGTTGTGCCTCTCCACAAGACCGGCCGAACTCGGATGCCTCGAACTATGGAATCTCTCATCAATCTGAAGACCCGCACATATCTGTAACACCACTGCGCCCACAAAATGTGGACCATTATCTGACCATAGGACACGTGGCAAGCCAAAACGGGAAAAATATTCTTTAAGCATTACTTTTGCCGTGCTTATTGCTGTGCAATTTTTTAAGGGATATGCCTCCACCCACTTGCTGAATGCACAGATCACCACTAAGACATATTTCAAGTTTTGGCATCTCTCCATCTCTATGAAATCAAAATGGATTACCTCAAAAGGCATAGAGGGTGGGCCAAAACTGCCTATTGGAGTCACTGTTCCCTTTCCTACATTGTGTTGTAAACACGTGATACAGTTCTGCACCAACCTCTCTGCATTCTTCTTTATGTTTACATTCTGCCATACTGTGGATAGGTGCTGTATTATCTTTTTCGCACAGATGTGAGTAGGGCTGTGGGCCATTGTGACCATTGCAGTCACATAAGAATTTGGCAACATCCAGTTTCTAGTTCCCTTGTCCACACAACAATCCTCCAGATCTAACTCAGGGGAGCCCTTTTCCCATCCTTGTATTTCATCGGCCGTGGCATTTTCTATCATACAGGGTACTTCCTCGGTCTGGACTGTCATCATCTTAGTATTTAAATCAGTGGCAGTTTGTTTCGCAATTCTGTCTGCAAACACGTTTCCCTCTCCTACTTTGCATGTTACCTTCTTATGTGCCTCGCATTTCACTATTGCTAGGCGTTTTGGAAACGTGAGTGCAGATAGTAATCGTACAATTAAAGGGCCATGTTGAATTCTGGCACTATGTGATGTCAAGAAACCTCTCTCAGCCCAGAGTCGACCAAAGTTATGAAACACCCCCAAAGCATACTGACTATCAGTATATATATTCACATTTAAATTTTCAGAAATCTCGCAGGCTCTGGTCAATGCTATTATCTCTGTGGCTTGTGCCGAATTGTAGGGGATTCTTTTGCTTTCTACAATGCTCTCTAGGGTAGTGATAGCATAGGTGGCAGTTGTTGTGCCATCAGGTAATTTAAAACAAGAGCCGTCACAAAATAACTCTTCATCTGGCTCTTTCTGTGGGGTGTCTCTTAAATCAACTCTCCCCTTCGTTTCTTCCTCAGTGACCATTAAGCAATCATGGGGGGGGGTGATTCGTTGTCACCAATTTCTTTTATGGGCATTGGCATTAATTCTGCAGGATTCAAAGCGCTACACCTCAGAATTTGGATATGGGGTGCAAACAAGATAATCTCATATCTTGTCAATCTAGCAGAGGTGAGGTGTTGCGTCTGTGTCCTATTTAATAGAACGTCTATGGCATAGGGCAGCATCAGAATTAAACTATGCCCCAATACCATCCCTTCCGTTTGTTTCACCGACGCAGCAGCCGCCGCGACAGTTCACAAACATTGGGTAGTGCACGCGCTACAGGGTCCAGCGCGGAAGAGAAATAGCCGCACGGCCTATTTCTTCCACCTTGTTCCTGCGTCAAAACCACCAATGCACATCCTTCATTTTCACACACAAACAGTCTAAAAACCTTTTCATAATTTGCTGTGCCCAAAACTGGAGCAGAACATAATGCAGTTTTCAATTGATCAAACGCTCTCTGACATTCCTCATCATCCCACTGCAAAGGCATAACCGCATCCTTTCTAGTCAAATTCACCATCGGTTTCACAATGAACGCAAAATTACCGATCCATTGTCGGCAATATGAAGCCATGCCTATTATGGCTCTGACACCTTTCTGTGTCTTTGAAATAGGCAAACAAGAAATACTTTCTATGCGTTCTGGCGTTAGCCTTCTCCCCTCTTTCGAAAGTAGGTAGCCCAAATAAGCTACCTCCTTTTGATTATATTGAAACTTCTTCAAACTAGCTTTATGGCCATGTGCCGCTAGGTGTGACAGTAGTAATACAGTGCTTTCTTTACAAATCTCCTCTGTGTCAGCAGCTAATAACAGATCATCTATATATTGCAAGAGTACACAACCCACTGGTAATTCTAGCATGTCTAGCTGCTCTTTCAATGCTCTACTGGAAATACTTGGACTTTCCATGTATCCTTGTGGAATCCGTGTAAATATAAATGATCGTCCTCCTAATGTGAACGCAAACAGATATCTGCTGTCCTTGTCCACCGGAAAGCAAAAGAACGTATTTTTTAGATCAACTACACTAAAGTATTCTGCTGAGACATGTATCATTGTCAATATTTTAGTGACATCTGGGACTAAAGGAAATTGTGGATCTACTACTTTGTTTAGTGCGCGCAAATCAATTATGAAACGGTATGGTACTTCATTGCCTCCTTTTTTATAAACTGGAAGAATCGGGCTGTTGCATGTACTGCCCGTAATTTCTTCAATCACCCCTAATTTCACCAAATCTGTAACAATACTCTTCAATCCTATCTCACCTTCAGCCGAAATTCTGTATTGGGGAATTCCTGGTAGTGTAACACCTTTTTTCAAAAGGATCTTTACTGGCTCTATTTTCAAACATCCTACATCGTTGTCATGCATTGCCCATCTGCAGGTTGGCACTTTACTTAGCTCGCCTGGGAAAGTTTCAGACATGAATTCTGACACAGGGACATTCTGTGGCCAAATCGTCAGGAACACCCCGTCTGCCGTGCAATGTATAACTGCACCTAACTTTTTCAACAAATTTAATCCCAACAGTTTTTCGCCACAATTTTCTGTTAAAAGCAAATGACAATGTTCAGTGAATGGTCCTATGGTAACTGGGACTGGTTGGGACACTGGGTTTATGACTGGTGTACCTGCGAACCCTACAGAAACATTCTTTTGCCCTGACAGTGGTATTTCCGGAACCAAGTGATGGTCTATTGAACACTTTTGCGCTCCTGTATCTACAAGGAAGCGGTGCTCCTCATTCCCGACTCTCATTTCTACGTAGAGTCCTCTCTGATTCACGGGAATGGACACTGGTTCGGACCCCTGTCTTGGGCTGTCCTATTGGGGAAATAACACATCGTCCGATGTGTAATCATTACTATTACTGTAATACGTATTTGGCTGTGTATCGAAAACATTCCCACTCTTCCCGCTATTTCCCCCACTCTGATTTCCATTGTACTGTTGGTTTTGTTGACCCTGACTCTGGTTAGGAGCACTTTGGTTTTGGGCTTGGTTTTGATTACCTCCATTATTGTGGTGCTGCTGCATACTATTCCTATGTGGTCCATTCGCTCCTTGGTGCCCTCTGTGCTGTCTTCTCTGACCAGACCCATTTTTTTTTTCTGCAGATGTGGACATTGCGCTCACCAGTGTCCTTCCTCCTTACAGTACGCACACTGATTTGGTCCCAATGGCCCCCCATGCATATTCGAATTACTCCTTCCTTGTGCATTCCCTCTCCCTCTATTATGTCCTTGTACTTGCTGCAATAGCATCCGTGTCTTCAGATTTACGCTAACCTTCTCCTCTTTTTCTTTCTCCGCAGTCACTCGGTTCTCATAATATTGGGCCATGTGTAATACTTCGCCCAGCGTTTTTGCTTGCCATTCACTCTCTGATGTCACTATTAGGTTCTGGATTGGAAGTTTTAACCCCCTCACAAATCTGACAACAAATAACCTCTTTCCCGCTTCTGAGCTCACATCCTGCCCACTGAAGTCTGTAAATACTTCTTCAAACATATTAAAATAATCTGTAGTTAACTCATCCTTGCCTTGTACACATGCAGTCAATTTGTCCCATTGAATTCTTTTGTCTGGGACAATTTATTTTAATTTCTGTACTATGCGTGCTGGTAATGCTACCAGGTTCCCTCCCGGTGTTCCACCAACTGCTTTATTCCTATCTCTATTATCAAATCCGCCCATGTGGCGCCAAAGGTCATTACGTCATCCACCTTTCTTATTTGCTTCCATATGTCTTTTGGCAGGATCACTGGGAATATTAGGTCTATGTCACCCATGGTAAGCAGGGTTGATTGTAGGCAGGACTCTACTTCCTTGTAAAACCCTGCAGGATTCTTTCTTATATCGGGAATCGTCTGCTTTATGTTGTTCACCACCTGTCTGGAAAAAGGGACATGCACATATTGGGCGGTATAATGGGCTGGTGTTACCTGCGCCGCTACGTTGCCCATTGCGGGAACCTCTACTTTGGGCACAAAAGTAGGTGGGACCTCCCTCATAGGAAATGCCCTACTTGATGACCCTCCCCCTTCTCTCATGTGCAATAATATTCCCAGATGAAGCGATAGGGCTGTCTCTCACTGCCATTATTTCGGGTGGGCTGGCCTTGCCTTGTTTTTTATATCTTTGTCTAGTAAATGTTCAGCCATCAACTGCAGTGCCTTTCTTTTCATGGGCATGGAATATTCATCAAATATCTCATGTATCTCCATTGTGGGGATACTGGGATCCGACATCCATCTAAACGCTTCTCGTATACATACTTTCAATTTGTCTCCCCTCTGTACTGACGACATTGAATGTTGTCGTCGTATAAATGGCTCTACCGCTTCCTTCCTATGCCTCCCGCTATCCTTACCCCTGTACCCAGGTGCAGTAAACATTTCCGCATAATCATTATCTAATTCATTTTTAAGTTCAAAAAGTCCATATACATGTTCTCTCACTTCTTCATCTCTCTCTCTACAGCGTGCTAATGCATTCAAATCTAACAATCGCTGCGATGGTAATTTCCCAATTAACTGTTTCCATCTCTCCACCAAATATTCACCCATACATTCCAACACTACCTGTCTTTCGTTGCTTCTTCGGAAGTCATACATCGAAGCCAGTGCTGCCGTCCCATCATTCCCGTCTATATACATTTCTACCTCTTGCTGTAATTCCAGCTTCCTTTCTTTGCTGATCGCACTGCAAGTTACCCTCGTGCATCTACTTTGTTCTGTCCCGCCTCTCGCCCCCGTGGTTTCTATTTCACCCCCGGGAGGGACGGACGGTACCGAGTCTGTATCTAAGGTGGGAGGTGCAGATGGGACAACAGAAGTGGAGAGTGTCTGCTGTGGGCCTGATTGGCTAATAGGAAGTGTTACATGCACGGTCTGTGGCTGTGGGAGGGTTTGAGCTACGGGAGGGAGAGTTTGGGCTTCAGGAGGGGTTTGGGCAATAGTTACTGACGTGCTTGGCCTCGCTTCTGATCTTGGGCCTGTTTTGTATGGATCAATATGTTTTCTATCAATTCATCTGCTATGTGCAATTCTCGTTGTGGATATATTTTTTCTATATTCAACTGGTCACATCTACCTGACCTCCTTGGACTCTCAGTCCACTCCTCCTCCTCTTTTTCCTCCGCTACTTCACCTTTCGATTTATGCCTGTGCGCATGTTTCCCTCTACTTCTAAGTCGGAGCATTGCTTCCCTTCTCCAGTCTTCAACAATATCAAATGCTGCAGGATGCGCTTTCTTTCTTATCAACACCCTTTCCAGGTTATCTATTCTCGCTATCTCAAAACTACCATTAATCGGCCACTGATGGTCTTGTTGCTTTCTGGTTTGCCTATACCAAGTCCCACAGAATATTATTGCACCCACTCCATACTTCACATACATCTCATATGCTGGCGTTCCCCCAGGTGGTGCGATTTGGCCATCTTCCAAAGATTGTCTACCACAGCGGAAAAACCCCGCTAGGGTGGACAATATCCCAGGCATGTTTCAACCTTCCCCCTGGTTAATCAACCTTACCTAGGGCGTTTGATTTTGCAAAGTCAACTCTCAACCAATATCAGGATTACTTTGAATCAGGGAATGACTCACCTGATAAATCAATGTGTCCTTCAGGACACAAGTCGTCTGTATACTGATGCAACCAATGATGTTGTGTCTGCGTTTCTTGGCTTCCGCCTCGTTTCGGGACCCTCGCCTCCTTGTTCTCTAGCCGGGTACGTCGATCAGGGATCAGATGTGTGCAAATCTGCAAAGGAATCTCTCATCTCTTTTACAGGGCGCCCCGAACACCTCTTGATCCCGGCTCGATCGTCCCGTCCTGGCAGTTCTCCGCCTTTACTCAATTACAACGTATACGATGGAACAAGTGGGGGAGGGTCCCTGTTCGGGCACCATCTTGAAAGGGGCCCCTAGGGGTCCCTTACGTCTATGGAAACAAGGCAAGTCACCACACACGATAGATACGCCAGACACAAGGTTGTATTCTCAAAGCTAGGGTTTATTGCAAAGCAAATAGTCTCGAGGGACACAAGAGAGTGAGTTACGTACATCAGTTACATATATACAAAATGCATATCATACAATCAGCTATGACATGTTTAACACCCCCCTTTATTGGGTTTCTTTGAACTTGGTGTGATGATGGACACTTTCGACAATTATGACACCTTCAAATATCTATTCTAGTAACAATATGCAATTTGCAAGTGCAGAGGCATCTTTTAGTTGTTGAACAGAACACAGTGCTTCTGTTCTTGGAAGCGAGCTACATACGGGGGAAGAGACACATTCCAGTCCTTGCTATCTCTGAGGTGCTATTCGTGTCCTGGGAGCCGACACGCTCTACAGGGCTCAGTAAAGGGGGGCCGTAAGAAGAGCATAATTCAAGCTTTTAGCAGCTTTATTCTAGCATATTCTACCATATAACGAGACTGGCTGGTAGCTGTGAAATTATTAAATGCCCAGCAGCTCTGCTTCAAGGCTACATTCGGGAGGGAGCCGGGCATTCCTTCCTGGCGCTGCCTACGTTGTGTTTCAACAAACTCTTATTAGCCTCGCGGCCCTGCGGCCTTGTCCTTTCACGTTCAGACAACAATATTAACAGTCGAGCAGTGTAAGCAGAAAATGTGCTGTGATGCAATAAGAACAGAAAGCAATGAGCAATTGTTAGAAAACAAAATGGCGATCATTGTTACATCAAAATGGCCGTTCATTGGTAAACTCATAAACCTGTATTTCTATTGTATCGTGCATGAGACGGTTGGCCCACGGCCACCAAAATACGTTTGCCATCAATCATGAGAGGTATCCATTTTTCTAGACTGACAATGCAGCTTTTCTTATGCAAGGGTTTTTCTTTGTAAATGTACTCTTTTGTTGACATTCAAGATTCAGATGCTCCTGATTTTCAAAGGTGTGTTGTTAGTTAGATTATTGGAATAGTATTTTATAAAATGTTGATAAGTAGGCACGTTTTTTTAATTACACAATGTATATTTTAATGATTATTACAGATGTTGTCAAGGCATGTCATCATTGTTCGGCTTGTGCCCTATATTTTCATAATGGATACAGTTGGAGTCATTTTTATTTGATTTTGATTTCTCTAAATTGTAGTATTCTTTCAACTGACGTTCATAAGATTTTGTTTTGTTTCTTGTATTTTGCACCAGATAACTTGAATCCTTTTTCTTATGTTTATATTTCTTCTTGTGGACAACATCTGGAATGCGTAAAGACTGAAGACTGTAAGGACTGAAGAGGGGCATCTCTACTTCTACCCTCTATATGGTAGGGTAAATGCCCAGACAGCCCCAGCCAAGGCTCTCAATGGGGAGCAATGGACGAGCAATCTAGGAGTAAGCTTCCAGGAGGTGACGCAAGTATGTAAAGTGAGCCCCCAAACCCCACAAAAGGAATGTCCACACACTAAGTTAGGTGATAACATAGCTTATTTATATGAAATAAGATTCAGTGATATATATATATACATTTAAATAATAATAATTTTACTTTGGCAATATTTATTCAAAGAATGGGAAATATTTACACTCTGTGTGGTGCCACACAATACTTAAATTCATAATAGCTGGACTAACAGAAGATTATTTTAAATAGACATGTGCATTCTTAAGTGAGGTGTAACAGAATAGAATAGGGAAGAATCGCAGGTTACCTATGAACAGCGGCATAATGCTTTCTTTAGACTAGATAAGTAATTCTGAGTGAGGTTCGCCCCACCTGGGCAACCTGTATTGGAAAAGTTAGGGAGTAACATATCTTGTCATTTACATTCTCAGTACAATAATGTTCAATAACTTTGTACTTTCTTTTAAAAGGTTCTACCACTCCAAAGTACCTGATAGGCCAGAGGTGAAGAGGATCCATAACAAATCTGGGACCCCTGACTGACTCCTGAGGCTAGAAGATGTTCTTGGTGTTTACAGTATCTTTGCAGTCTTTGCAGGTAAAGTGGCAGAGTTTCTCGGTTTCACTCGACAATTACCTCTTAGGGTGGACAAGAGACATATTTGTATTGCTTCAGCTTTGACTTCAGCTTCTGAACAAATTGGTGAGTGAGAGGTCCCCTGTTATAGACATTTGGTCCCCGTTCACTCAGGCTGAGCCAGGCTCAGTAAACAAATCACACAGAACGGCATACATGCAGCCAGGCAGCCAAGCAGGCTCACAGGCATTAAGTCCATTCACTCCACCCAGACACCCATAACAAAGAATGTGTATTGGGGTAAGCATACAGTCTTTCAGAATGTCAGTTTCAGTCATGCAGTCTCAAGCATTATATCACACACACCACACCCAGACACCGATACCACTAAATGTGAGTTCACTTAAGACTCCACACACACAGGTCATACCCCTAGGGTGTGCCCACAACACACAGGCCCCGGGATGGCTCCAGTCAGTTTGACAAGAGGTGGCCCCAGACCAAAAGGAAATAAGTGGGCACCACTGGGTAGATATGATTGTAATCCTGTATCTATGTTGGTTTTCAAGTTTTAAAAAAAATTGCAAAAAGTCAATAAAAACTCACAGGAGCTGGCTGTGATGAGTCTGGAGACACCCTGACTTGAAGACAACTGATTCAATAGACTAGATAAAAAACCTAGTCACACAGCCGCTCTCCGTTTCAACCCAACCTGGGTTATGTGGTTCAAATATGAGTGTTCAAAACAGTTCAAGTTCGCTTCTCCAATTTCATCAATCACATGTAAATACGAAATAAATCCAAAGTCTTGGTTAGAGTGATATATATTTTATCAAGGAATATCAAAAAAAATCTAAAAAAAATGATCACTAATGCTGTCTTAGTGAGGACGCGGCTAACAACTCTCGTCATTCGAATACACTTAAAGTGCCAATGCATTTCGGAGCATTAAACTCCTTCATCAGGGCAAGTCTGTGTTGATATGGGAGAATAATAACAACATAACATAGCAAATTACATGATGGTTAGACAACATACAGTGAGTAACATAAATAAACAATACCACAATCATTGAGCAAATACATACAAAATGAACAAAAAATGATTACATACCCAAAATAAAGGAAGAATTCAGATTGAGTTGAAGTATGAAAAGTAGAAAGAGAAAGAAATAATGATTAAAGTAGTGTTGTATCACATATTCTATTAACTGCTCGTGTTAGCAAAGATTAAGGGCTACCTCGCGTGCAGAGTGTAGCCGAGCGGGGTAAAGGGTTCAGAATTAGTGTCAGACGAGTAGACTTGTCTGGCTTGTGATCGAGTGCTGAACCAAATCCAGATACCGATCTGTGAAAGTGAGGTCAGTATTAGTGAAAGAAATATGGGCCAGAAACAAGGCGAGTAAAAGGCAGGGTGCTGGAATACCTGAAGTTAGGGCACAGAAGTAGCGTCGGCCGGAGGAACACCGTTCTGCATCGGCGACTGAAAACATTGCCAAGGAAATGGTAGAAGAAATAGACACGTGACCGCACCGTGTAAGAAAACAGCGCGATGTGGCATGTAACTTAAAGAGCAGCATGTGAGGTAAAGGGCCATCAGAGAAGCAGGGAAAATCAAATGTCAAGCCTACCGGGGCTGAATCAAGAATTGTCAAAGAATAAAAATTGTAGAAAAAATAATAATATAACATAGACATAGAAAAAATACTAATGACTTAACACAACTAGGGTACTAATACAGACAGATCATACTAAAACCAAAGGTAATGTAGGCAAATCATAAATGTGGAAAATATGTGCAAAATAATGAGGTGAACTGCTACGGGTATATGACATAGAGGAAATTTACGAAAAAACATGCTACGTGCCCGCAGTAGGTGACACCAAGAGGCACCACCTTGGGTCCCAGACAGATGTCCGAGATTGGCAGCCTAGATGCACTAGATTAATATGTGCTGTGTTGACAAAATAAACAGATGGGTACTTAATGTAAGCTAATACCTACTAATGGTATCGAAACGACTCAAAGGGCATTAAAGCAAAGAGCATTACTGTGTGTATACCTCTGTGGAAATTCAAAGAGATGCATCATCATATCCGCAGTAGGTGACACCATTAGGTGCCACCTTGGGTCCCAGACAGATGTCTGGGAGAGGCGGCCTAGATGCACCAGATCTGAATGTGCTGTGTAAACACAGTAAACAAACGGGTGCTAAATAATGGCTAGCACATACTAATGATGTCCCAGCGACTTCCAGGACATTAAACAGCAGGGAACATTATTGTCATTACGCTAAGGTCAGAAATGCTTTTACATGGTAAATACAGCTTGGTACATAATCGTGGTGTAAACACCACCTGTGGAGATTTGAAAACAATGTGAAACAAAAGAGAATTACACCAAATTCAAATGTAACAATGATAGTTAATCTCTTTATTAAGGCCATTTGGATGCAAGCTCGCCAGTCTATCAATCCAAAATGTCTCTCGTTGGTTGAGGCGAAGGCCCAAATCTTCATGAGGATTGACTTTATTCAGTACTTCCAAGATCAAGAACCTTATCTTTGTCAAGTAGTGGCGTTTCTCGTTCCAGTGTCGGGCCACTGCTGAGTAAGGATTCGAATTACGAATGCAGGAACGATGCTCATTCCAGCGTACCTTGGCTGCTCTCGTGGATTGACCAACATAACATTTCCCATAGGAGCACTTTATTCCATATTTGATGTTCACACTATCACATGTGCCAAATGACTTGAGAAGAATCTTGTTGCCTGTGTTGGGATGATATACAATGTTCCCTTTAATTACCAGATTGCAGTTGGCGCAGTGTATGCAGGGGTATGTCCCTGTACGTTGGGTGCTTGGTTCTTTCGGGGGGGGGGGATCTTGTATGAACTAGTTCATCCCTAAGATTCTTGCTCCTCTGGTAAGCAAATACTGGCAGCTGGTCAAACAATTTCTGCACTCTCACATCGTTCTTAGAAATCCTCCAATGTTTTTTGATGGAGTTCTTGATCTTGTTACTTTGAACAGATAATCTTGAAACATATACAGGTGATTTGAGTTCTCTTTTAGGTTTGGTCAATGTGGACAACAATGTGTCGCGATCCAGAGCATTCACCTTCTGGCATGCTAAATCAAGTTCTTCCTGCTTGTAGCCATATATCATATTTCCACCCAACAGCCAGTCAGGCAGGAGAAAAAGAGGCAGGGCTCCCCAGTACTTTGGGAAACAAGGTAAAAGGTAATAGAAACCAAGAGGCCACAGTGGCCATCTTGCCTTCGTCCAGAAATCCATTGATTCCTATGGCAGGGTCTCAGTGTCTTAAAAATGGAGGACACTCAGAGCCAATGTCAAGTCAGCATATAGTTGCCACCAGCCCATGCCCTGCTCTGTGGACATCACAGATAAGAGGTACAAGGGTACCCCCACCCATGGGTGCCATATCGGTATCCCATGGGTGTTGTTTACCAAAAAGAAAACATGAAGAACTGCGCCACCTGTGGCAGAAAACATAGAGACAACACACACAGAGAAGTGGTAGGACAGGGATTAGGAGGATCTGTCCCTCCATAATGCATTTCCAGCATCACAGAATGGTCCTTCCATTAGTACTTCATATTTTCCATTGGATGAGTGCTTTGTTTAATATTCTTTATCTGTTGGAGAGTCAGCTATGATAGAAGGATTCACCAATCCTTAAAAGTATTTGGGGAATGTTGGGGAACTCTCCTCATTTAAATAATGTGTATTTGGAGCATCATTTAAATGGGCTGGAAATGGACATGAAGACTCCAGATTTAATGCCTTCATCCTCCATTTACTGCTCTGCCCCATGTTGTGGCAGCGGCAAGATGGATGACAGGAAAGGAGCAGAGATAAGATCTCTGCCAGGATTGTCACCTCTATCTTTTCACTGCCTTTTGGTTTACAACTGGTGTGATGTTCATGCAGGCACAAAATGAATGAAATTCACCTTGGTGCTGCACCTGTTGAGGATTAGGCAGATTCCATAGAAACCTATAAGGAAATACACTTTTCAAGGCATAATTTGCAGGCAGCATTTCCTTTTTAATCAGAGAGTAACATTAAAAAGTAAAAGGGAGTTTTCCTCATTTAATTCTTTACTTTTCCCTTCTACATTGTGGATAATGAAAATTGCATGCAGGGCACCCAACAGCATGTAACTGCAAATGTTGGTGGTCTCCAGTATGTTATTAGCATCTCAGAGAATATAACCCCCTTTGATTAAGCAGTATTTTTTCAAAGTTTCTACATTATATTTCAGTAGTATATATGGTGATTTAAATGGGAGTTTATATTTAAGATTATAGGCTGCATACGAAATTCGGTAGCATTGGGAAATAGGCAGTGTTTCTGTGTACTGCCTATTTTGTGGCACTGTCTGATTATTAGTTTGGACACACATAAACTTGTGTGTGAGTTATTAGCACCACTCACAGTGTCAGGAATGGTGTAGGTAGTATTACTCCATGCTGTAATACCCTATTGCCCACTGATGTGTTCTGGGATTTCAGAATGGATAGTCTCATGGATTTATAATTAGGCAGTGGATTTCTGTGTTCACTTGCAATCACATTCAGTTTGCCAGTAATAAAACTCTTAAGAACACCACACTCAAAATGAGGCCCTATGTGTTTAGTTTTAATTCTCTAGGAATTATGATTTAATCCGTTATGTAGAAGCAGATTATCTGACAACAAAACAAAGTTTTCTTCTACTTTATATTAGTTTGTCAAGTTAAGCGTTGTGCATGAATGGGCTTGTCCTATTTGCATAGATGTGCACAATAGCCCAGTAGTTAAGGGATTAAACAAATGATGGGCCTTTTTAAAATTATGTCGACCTTTATGTTAGGATTTGTTATGTGTTATTGTAATTCTTTTTTTTGTCTTATATTTCTTGGAGTTCACAATGGAAATGATGTTTCATGAAGGAATTTAGGAATTACTTACATTATTATATTTTGTATTGTTTTAAATATTTTTATTGTGTTCTATAGTTTTTACAAACCTTAGACACATCACAAAACAATAAATCCCAACATACATATATTACATTCAGAATACACATATTAAAAAATAATACATAAATAAGTAGCAGTTTTTTTTTAAGTACAACATCTAAAACAAAGATTACATCACTCAACATATATACATTTCTAAAACATTTTCCAGACATAAAATGCTGACGTTAAAACCATCAGGCAGTCCCTCGAGAATAGCCAATTAAAAGAATTCATCATATACCACACTTGAAGCATCCAGGGACTCATACGCCCTCACATAGGCAAGGGTAAGCTCACTACAGCTAATTAAAATGTGGCGAGTAGACTCCATTCGGAAACCACATAGTCTACACATTCTGTCCTTATGTAGGAGACCACTATTATAGCAATAATATCAGAGCCGACTGGCTGGATTTGATGTTAACCACCTGAGGGCCAAGTTATAGGCCCAAGCATAATGAGAGCCTTAACAAGGGGCCCCAGTGCTATTACTGCCCTACCAACCTGCCGGCAAAGGAATTATTTCTATTATCACCACAAGTTTTTAATCAGGGGTGCTGATAGCAATCTATTTCTTTAAAATAATGGTTTGCATGCTTGTGGTCTCCTGTTCATTCCAACAAATACCTAAGGTGGGCACCAGGGAATAGAAGGCAGTGCTCCCTGTGGATCCCCCCTTTCCATTTCCACGGAGGCCCAGGATGAGGGATCATCAGATGTGGTAGGGCTGCCAGAGGAAGGAGGTAAGTGTGGTGAGGTGATGCAGGGATGGGGCTCACAGCTTCTAACTTGCTCAGAACGTGTGCTTGGATTGTTGGAACTAGCCCAAAATTCGAGCAAGCTGATTGGCTGAAGTGCCCACCCCAGGAGCTAACATTGAATACAAGAAGTGTCCACATGTTAGTGGCTTTCTGAAAAAGTGTCCACATTTTCGTGGGTGAAATTATCTTGTAAAGATTAGGAAGGGTCAACATCCGGTTCGGGAAAATAAAGACGTGCACAGTGCAAGACACTTGAGCACAATGTGCATGTTTAGCTATTGCACACAATATGCCATTTTATGCCTGTTTAAACAATATGACAAACACATATGGGGGCCCCTCTACTGAGAACAAGCATGGCCTACCAATCTGTTCTCTGGGATGGTTACCATTGGGGGTGGTCTACATCCAGGTTTGAGCTCACTGTACCTTTCAAAGAGAAGACATATCAATGTGCATATCACTCGGATTCCACCCACAAGGGAAGTCCAGCATCAAAATGCTGGGCAATCCTCCTTTGAACAGAAGTACTAGCAGAAACCTCAACCACGACTTTCAGGCTTCTTGGTCATCATCAGTCAGGTGAAGCTGTGCCTCTCCAGGCACAATGGGCAAGGGTTCCACATCTGGATAACTCTTCTAACTTAAGTTAAATCTCAGAATTCACACAACAAACACGGATACATAACCTATTCTCTGGGCTAGTTCCCACTCAGGGGGGTCTAAACCAGGTTTTAGCTCATTGTACATTTCGTTTTCCAGAAAATGAGACACATTCTGCTACCTGGAACAAGTAAAGACTATTGCTTATTGTGTCACTCTGTGTACCAATAGGTACAACACTCTTCTTCGTCTTAAAGGAGAGCTTGATACGTTAATAAAACAGTTGTATGAGAGATATTATGTTGTGGAATGAGACCAAACATATTATTTTCCCCGCTACTGTTTCAGAGTCTTTATTTTAAACTATACCACTTAATGGCATTGATGTCTCAGCACAACTGTTCGGGCACCTCATTGCCAAATCCAGAGTGTATCTGTTGCTGTGCACGCCTACTTAATACTGTGAATGCCCAAGGAGAATGCAGAGCAAATAACACACGCTCAATGGTGCTGTTTAGGTCGCCCCTGCCTAATAAGAAAATGCAAATATGTGAGCTCTGAAAGGTTTAGCCACTGTGTTAGTGTGAGCCAATGCTAACAACAAGTTTGTTCCCTGCTCTAGGCGCAGCTCATCACCGAAATACTCCCCATCATCCCTAAGAACCTTTCTTTACATCAAATATATACATAACCAGCACATATATAAACACGTCTGAAAATATGCAAATGATGACTTAAATCCTAACACCTATTTAAATACACGTTTTAACATTCGTGAATAAAAAAACTAATGTATGCACTCGAAAACGCCAAGACTAATTCTAGCACGGTAAACTGAGCAAATACTGCGATTTTTTAACTGTATCACCTTTGAATAATTCAGGATGGCTGAACGTCAAGATATTTCCTTCTTGTTGTGTTAAACATAAACATAGATGGAACATCTACAAAGCTATGACAGGATTCAGTTTTGAAGGTTCCAATTGACTCACTCGAGGAGAAATGCAAGTTAGAGACTTGGCAGCGTTTAACAATGAGGAAGTGGCAGTTTATCAGTAAAACTGTTTTGATCAAAGCAATTCAATAGTTGCATTATGTAGAAATTGGCAGAATGCTGTTCCACTTTAAATAGCAATATTTACAGAAGGGTGGGTTTGTAGTTCAAAGCGCAGACTGGATACATTCGCAAATAGTCTGCAGGAAAAATACTTATGGAAATAGCTTGGAACATGCTATTCTAAACTACCTTTTTGTGCAAAACAATACCTTGTCAGTGCTGGTGCATTTCCTCTATTTCTTTTGGTTATTCTTTTTGTGCATCCGTGTCCTCAGTCATCCGTTATGCTATTTGGCAATGGCTGTTCGGAACAGGCTACACTTAGCTCCATAGTTCGAAAGTAGGATGATCTGATATAACATAAATAAGTATCCGCTTTGATCCAGTAATCATGTTTTCATGTGAATCACAATGTGGTATGCAGGACCCATATGAATGCATATGGTTTTTATATGTATACATTTTAAATCCCTTATAAAAGTCGTGTGCGAACTTGATCTGGCAAATCTCAAAAAAAAGGGCCCTGAGAGGAAGGGCACGCTACTGATAACAAGCACATGGCCCTACAAACATTCCCCAGCTCCTACTGTGGGTTTGCATGCACCCACATGGCATTGGCGTATGTTAAAAGTGTTGTTTAATTCCAGCGCTCTTGCTATTTGTACTGAGAAGATATCGGTTTGTAGTGTGGTTCAGGGATTGAGGGGGGAGGGAGAGAGGGCTGTGGGATCCCTATTACTTCTTTGCAAACTAGATAGTTTTTTGACACTTTTCCAGGTACACAAATATAGCAATCACGTAGGTTATATTAAGTCTTTTGGGTCCAGTTTTGAAAAATTAACCCAAATGCACCATTACAGCCAAAATCATGTCGCATGGGTAGAATGACCAAGATTTATGCAACGGGTGATTTCGTCTTAAAAGATGTAGGTACATGGGTGCAATGCGCTGCAAATGTACAGGCAGAGTTGATGAGATTACCATCTAGGGCCAGATTACAGAAACCTTGCACTGGTGCAAGTGCAAAGTTGCATGGCATTAGCACTAGCGCAAAGTTTGCCCTATTTCTAATAACATTGGAACATATTAGAAAACTATTGTACCATGGCAAGTGCAGTTTGTCATGCTATAGGCACCTGGCCAAAAATTGCTCTCGGGTAAAAAAGATACATTTTCACTGCATTATTACATCAGGGCAAAGTTTGCCCTAGTGCTAATACCAATCCGTATTAGCACAAGGGCAAACTTTTCCCTGGTGGAAAAATGTAGTGAAAATGCATCTTTTTTGCACTAGGGCAATTTTTGCCCTCTTGCCTTTAATATGTCAAACTGCACTTGTAGAGCGGCAATGGTTTTGTAATGTGTACCAGTGTTTTTAAAAATAGGGCAAACTTTGCCGTAGTGCTAATACCATGCAAACTTTGCCCTTGCACCGGTGCAAAGGTTCTATAATCTGGCCCCAGGAGTCCTATGCATTCTCCTGAGTCTATAGCCAGAATACCGAAATCTAAGATGCTACCCCCAGAAATCGATCCATGAATCCTTCATCTGACTGAGTGTGCCAACTAATGTTCCTGTGGCACCTTCGAAATGCTTCTGTAGGGGTTTCCAGAAGATGATGCCCTTTTTTAATCAACGCCAGCTTAGCCTAATGTGTCTCTTACCACCTTCCCAGATGGGCCGTCTAGGATGGCCTTTATTCTTGCATATATGCAAGTCTATGACACCTTGGTAGACGAACTAAACCTTGTACTGTCCAGTTATACATCCTTGAATGAGGCAACGAAAAAGCTATTTATAAGGCAATCAAACATGCAAACATGTGGAATGTCTTAACCACTGTGTTGTGCTTTCCTTCAGGGTCAACACTACTATATTACATTAGACGCTTTAGTGACCAATGTGTTATGTTACGTTGTGTTTTGTCGTGATACATTATTTTGTGTGGTGTTATGGTGTATCATGACATTTTATATTATAGGTGTTTTATAGAGCATATTAACACCAAAAAAGTGAATTCCTAAAGCTAATTGAACTGAGGAGTAACACTCAACAGATGGTCTGAAAATGAGAAGGAATTACCTAGGGAAGAGAAAAGTAATTATATCTCTTTTAAACAACATGTGGTTTATGATACAGCATAGATAAAGTGGCAGGAAGTCCAATGTGAGGCAACAGAGAGTGAGAATGTGCAATCATCCATTCACCTTCAGCCGGTTTTGGGAAATACCATATACATGAATGGGAATCTTCCCAATTACCATGTCATAGGACGGGGGCCTGCATCCCCATCAAGAGCACCCGAGGGCATGGGACAACAGAATCCCTGCTGACTCAGTGATCAAGGACTGTGCAACTCAGAAGGGAGCCGTGAAAAACCACCAGAGAGGCTTAGGAGATCACCATGAGACTGCAAAATGATTAGCAGAGCAATCTCATCACAAAGTGAGCCAATAGCAAGATACCAGCAAGCCATACAGAAAACTGTCAAGGCTGACTTTCCCTATCAAAAGGCATAATTGTTATATGGTCACTTAGTAATTGCAGGTGCACCATGACTCTCATTTAGCTGGCCATCCAGGATTAACTAAAACATTGAAACTAGTGAAATCCTATTTTTAATGGCTTGAATAACCAAAGATGGCTAAGCATATATCTAAAATTGCGAAATATGTGCATGAAGCAAAACAGATTGCAAGCATAACCCGTGCATCATGCACCATGGCTCACCACAAGCAGAGGCATGGTATTAAAGCTATCCCAAATATAAGGCTTCACCACTTCATTGTTAGTGGATCACCCTTGAGCTAAAAAGGCACATTTTGTTTCATGCAAATGGACACCCTCATTCGGGATGCACTCCAGTTTCATGGTATACCACAGATTGTAATTTAAGATGGGGGCCAGCACTTAGTTCTGGTTGACATTTTATAGTTTTTGACATTGAAATTTGTTTGCCCATCAGTTACAATCCACGAATGAAACAGCCACAAGGAAAGGAGTGAAACAGCTTTTGGAACTATACATTAAATATTTTACACAATCCACAAAGTCATGCTGAATAATCCCATAATGAATTGCAGAATTTTCCAAATAACAAAACCATACATATATACATCAAACATAGGCCTTTTTCATAACCTAGACTTAGAATTATACCCCACACATACTTCCACCCACGCAAACTGCTTTTCTCAAAATAAAAAACATGCACAGAAAGGCAAAATTGATCTCATAACAAGATCAGTAGAGTCCTAAATGGGCCAAGGTTACTTTCAACACATATGGAAACAAAACACGAAGGGTGAGATACAAATGTTCAGTGGAAAATGGGATCTGATTATCAACCCACAATATAGAGTCAGAGAGTCCACGAAAGATGCAACCATTCAAGAGAGTCTCGTTAACTGTATCAGCTTAATGGCATTCAGTGGCAGATCTACCAAAGAAAATAAAACATCAACCAGTCTTCCATATTACCCTAATGAGTTGACCAGTGTTACCTGGGGAGCACATTGACAAGGGGGGGTCCTGGGAGTCTCTCTGCCAGACATTAGTCCTGGTTACGAGAGGCTTACCCAGAGTTTTTAGCTCACTATCTTTCACAGAGAAGAAATATCCCAAACATATCAGTCTTTGTCCTGCCCTGGGGCAGTCCAGCACCAAAATGCTAGGACTAATGTCTGGCAGAGGGACTCCCAGGACCCCCCTTGTTAATTTGCATATTTAAGTAACTTTGGGTCTCACCCTAAATTACTAGGGGAATCCAGACGTGGACCCCTTGCTCACTATTCTTAGAGAGGCACAGATCCACCCTACTGATGAGGTCCAACCAGACCGAAACACGTGTCTGGGGTTTCTGTTGGTACTCTTGTTCAGAGGAGAATTGCCTAGCATTTCGGTGCTGGACTGCCCCAGGGCAGGACAAAGACTGATATGTTTGGGATATTTCTTCTCTGTGAAAGATAGTGAGCTAAAGACTCTCGTAACCAGGACTAGTGTCTGGCAGAGGGACTCCCAGGACCCCCCTTGTTAATTTACCTGGGGAGCACTACATATGCTAGTACATGGACACCTAGAGAAGGTTAATTAATGATCCCAGGAGAGGGTGTTTGTGGCATCTTGTGGACTGGGTGGATTATGATGCAGAGGATTGATCATGGGAGCCAGTCAAAATCAGACATTCTGCTCGGCACATGGCCACTATTTTGACAAGACAAACATGACAATAAACAGTACCTTAACCTGCAAACAGAATTGGGGTACATCACAATTCTATTTTGTCAAAACATTTGAGCAGTCAAGATCTCTACTTGAGAACACTCAGACGACGTTTCACACATCTGCTCCAACAATTTATCGTTCACTTTCTATGTTGCTTCTCTATTGCTTACTAGTATACTATACCAATACAAACAACACTACTAATAGAAAAGCAAGAAGAAGAGTGAGATGAAAAAGAACAAATACAAAGGGGAAACTGGCATTTGTTAAACATTTATTTTTGAGCTTTTTGGGGGTAGGATAAGGTGCTTGAAACCTTTTGGGGCATTCTTAAGTTTTATCAGTTGGCATAAAAGAAAGGGAAACATTGCAAGATGACAAGTCAAACAAACAATTAAACAAAGGGGCACAACCAACTAATACAAAAAACACATTAAAGATCAAAACTAGACAAACGATCAACATCAAACAGTTACAATGTCTCTAAGCTACTCAACATTCTGCTCTAAAACATGTCCAAATATCTTCCAAGCATGAGCCTTCCCTGTTGTGGGGTATACATTTAGCCCCAGAATGATAGATCTAGCTCCTCGGCTGGGGCCTCCCTCTGGAACAGCCTCCCTGCCTCTCTCAAACTTGAGCAGAACCACCTCTGGTTATAGAAGCAACACAAGACCTTCCTTTTCACTTCTGGTTTCTCTCTTCCTCTCATCTTCTGATGCATCAGACTGCTCTGCACACTGGTCACCTGGTCACATTCTGAACTCGGGCCCAGGCTCCTTCATGTCCAGTTGCCCTCGCACTGCCTCTGGGCTCTCCAGAACTTAAGGGTCTGTATCTGCA
The DNA here is from genome assembly GCF_040938575.1 of Ambystoma mexicanum. Taxonomy (NCBI): domain Eukaryota; kingdom Metazoa; phylum Chordata; class Amphibia; order Caudata; family Ambystomatidae; genus Ambystoma; species Ambystoma mexicanum. Next base: position 1,341,314,592 of record NC_090929.1, on the reverse strand, counting down.
ACCCTACAGACCCTTCTCTCTGCACTTATGGGCCACCCACTGGCTGCACTTGTGAGTTAACTGCACTTTCTACTTCCCCTCCCCCTGGCACTTCTCCCCTTCCCTCTTCCCCGCACTTGCACAATCTGATTGACACAATGCCTAATAAGATCGTTAATTTGTCCTTCCTTGTTTCCTTCTCCTTGTTTTGTCACGCCCAAAAACACTTGTTTAGAGTGCTGTTATATTAAAGATGGTTGATGGATGAGACCCATTGGAACATGCAGGCCAGCTCAAAACACTTTCCAACAGGAAGCCTGATGAATGTGAAAAGTGGCCCTTACTCAACCCTACATTACCAACATGGGAAGGCACCCAGCTTAAAAAAGTGTGCCTTAAAACTTAATACTGCTGAATGTGCCTAATGGATTCCAAAGGATATGCTGCTGCATATGCTGACTTCATGTCAAATGGAAAAAGGCACAGACAGCAGCATGAGACTGCCCTACATTATAATTCTGTGCATTTGAAGAAAAAAAGGAATAGTGACTTATATCTAAAAGCAAAGTCAAGTGACTTATTTCATTTGACCCAAACAGAAGCACTTACTTCCCAAAACACAAACTGACATTATTAAAATGGAAAGGCATACTTGATTTTAAAATGGAAACTGGTTTCCCATGTTAAATAATGGCCCATGTGTGGACAATTCAGAATAAACACTCATGTCTTTTCAACTGTTAGATTAAGGGAATATATTTAGCCATGGAAAGAAGGCCCAAACACAATGTATGGAAATAAAATGTATGACATATAAAACACATCTGGTGGATTTAAAAAGGACACTGTTTTCAGCTTGCAAATGTGATTGGAGCTTGTTTTTGCAGTATCCCCATTGAACTGCTGGACTGTGTATCTGAATTTCTGACCCCAGCGACCTTTGGCCGGTGTGTGACAGGAGTGCAGCCCTGGTGGGTTCCTAGGCTGACTAAAAATGCAAGAAAATAAATTTGCAAGATCAAATCCATGGGAGAGGACGGATAAGGAAATACAGACCTGATCTACTGGATTGTTATAGCACTAATAAACTGGCTCTGAGCTTCAAACAGAGAATTTTAATGGAACTTCAATGCTGGTTACGTAAGCATTGAGCCAAACACAGACCCCTGTCATGTAACTTCATGGAAATGCAGACCATCACACAGAATAGAAACTTAAGGATGCCCATATCAATTCATTGCTGTTTGAATAACATTGGACTAATTTTTCTTGATAAAAAGAACATAGTTTGTTCCCATAAACTCATCCAGGACTCATATTAAAGATCACAAAAATTCCACTAGTTTTGTGTAAATATGATCATCATGCAATGTGTGTAATTTGAGCTAGAGATAACAATGGGATTGTGACACTCCTGTAAATGTCAGAAATCCAAAACTTAGTACGCTGGAAGAAAGTAAAATTAATATGTGTTTTGTGAAATTGGAGGTTCATAACTATTTGGGTGTATGAATAAACAGCAACAAATGATAGCTCACTCCAGAAAAGTCCTTCTACAGTCAAAGTAGGTGTCCTCAGACCCAGCATACATTGCTGAATCACAATATATATATGTTTTATGGTGGTTACCTGTAAATTGAAGAACGTTGTCATGTTGTGACTTTCTGCAAAACAAAACTGCAACTTTAAATGTCATTTTAAAAGGATACATTTTTTCCTCCTCTCATTATCTATAATCTGGACCTCCTAAAACCCTTGCCCTATCGGCTGGGAGAGACCAAAGTATAGAGGCGGGGGAGAAAATGGATGTCCAATCTAGTGTGTGGGAATATTCATAATGTGAATGTGTCATAAGTACTCTATAATAGCATGACCCTATGATCCAGGGACAAAAGAGGGGCTGGAGAGACAAAACAGGGAGAGAGAGAGAGAGAGAGAGATAGAGAGAGAGAGAGAGAGAGAGAGAGAGAGAGAGTTAGAGAGAGAGAGAGAAAGAAGAGGGGAGAGAGAGACATACAGAAAGAGACAAACAGAAAGAGACTGAAACACAGATAGAAAGAAGGAGAAGAGAAAGAAGACTTGTGCTTGGAAAACTGGGAGCCCTTTCTCCAAACGTGACTGGACGCTGCTGAAGAAAAGCTTAGCTGTCCATGCCTGTGGTGTGAGATGACTCCTACCTGTCCCAAGAGAGTGTCCTCAAATCTGGCTGGCATCCAGAGCTAAGAACAGAGATCTCCTGTGTAAGCAGATATATCACAAAGCTATCAAATGTGTGGGGAAACTACCTGCCTTAATACTTTCCCTTTTTCCCTTAAACTAGCAGTGGGGGGAAACTGTGTAGACCCTTAGCCCATTTGATTGAAATTAATGAATTAATTCCCTTATAGAAAAGATCACAGGATGATTCTTGTTAAAATTCCAAATTACCAACTCTCATTTCCAGTGTGTTAAAGTCACTGTCGTTGATAACGTAAATGGATGATCCTATTTTCCTGTAACCCCGAACTTCCTTACAGAAGAGGGTTGTCCCTGGTCTCAAAAGAAGTATCCCAAAAACCCAGACTTTCATTTGAATGTGCTGTGTTCCCAAACAAATGGTCCCATTGATTTCATTTCCAGAACCCTGCCTTTCATTTGAATGTGTGTGTTCCTAAACAAATGTTCCCATTCATTCCAAATCCCCAAAGCCCCACCTTTCGTTTGAATGTCCATGTTTCCCAAACAAAAGTTACCATTGATCCATTGATTTCATTTCCAAGACCCTGCCTACCAATTAAAAAGCCAAATGAAATTCCCAATATATTCCCAGTCCCTAAACATTGCCTTTGAAATGAGGGGTGTCACTTATAACTGCCACCTGTGGGGGGGAGGGGGGGTTCCAGGCAGAAAAGAGCATTTTGATAAATACATTAATGTCTGTGTGTTTTTTAAGTTTCTTATGTGTTAATGTGCAGAGAAATCCCATGAGTGTTCTGATTTAAAACTCAACCTGTGTTTTGTTGTTGCAACTGAAAGTTTAATAAGAAATGTTTGCCAGTCTATTAATGTGAGTACATTTCTTATGTGATTATTGTGTTGTGCCACAGAGTGGGTGGCTTGTGTTATTGTGGTGGAGCTAATATTAATTCTGTAATTTAAATAAATCAATATTACCTTTTTCAATACATCTGCCTGATTGCTGGCTTATTGGTGGTACAGGGGGAGGAAGCTGAGTGTTATTACACAGTTTGGAAACCTGACCAAGTCTGAATCTGTTAAGCGTTTTACTGTGCGACACCTTGATCAGGGAGTGAAGGAACTACCTGTGTTGAAGTGGTCATCCAATAAATCACTACACTGTTTAATCTTTCAATCCCAGACTAACAAAACCCAGAAAGGAACAGCAAGTGAGATAGTTCTTATATAAAGGATTGAAGTCGCTGTAGCATATTCTAGGCTTCTGATTAGCTTGATGAAGTGAACACATGAAACCATGATATGGCCTGTGATCTGATGCTTGCACTGCATGACAAGTCAATGAGTGGGAACCGAAGACTGCTCTGAGTTCAACCAATGATTGCTCAGCAGCAACAATCTGACCCATTCTCGTGGTAGGAGTGAATCATCCCAAATAGATTTGGTTTTTGAAGAGATTGTGCAGTTTTATCAGCGATAACACACCCTGTGGGGCATCAAGATAAAAGGTCATGTAACTATCACCCCAAGACATTGCTGAGGTGAAAGATGACATGATTCCACTTGCTGCTATGGCAAAATGTGTGTGATCTTAGTTGTGGTACCCTAGCAATTGTGCCTTCACTTTTGTTGCCCTGCTGAAAGCCTAAGTTATAACAAAATTAGCATTGTGGCTTTACCTGTTACATCAATTTTTCAAGCTGGACCTTTACCGCTGTTAACTCCACACTCCAACAAGATTGAATCACACAGAGCCTAATAATGAAGAATTAACACACACACAGGCTAATTTACAAAAAAAGCACTAAGTCTGGCCTAACTGCTTTGCAAGAGATAGAACATTGCACAGATGAAAAGAATAGTGTGGGGAGCCCATGAATAGAATCAAAGGTGAAAGGAAACCTGCAGCTCAAAGACTAATGAGTTGTACCTTGATTGCCCACAACACGTCACCATGGCTAGTAAAAATGTGCGCTGTCCAAACACCTTTGCGCCGGTCCCAAGTAAAAAAAAGGTATCAAGGTTTACTTGCAAGTAATCACCATTACATCCACTCCTCTCCTGTGATCTGAGAGTACTCATCCCAGTACCCCTACAAAACTGTCACCCAACCCCCTAACTCAAAGTAGCACCTGCATACCCTGGCGAAACTGTGCCTCACCCCTTAACTCAAATCAGCTCCTGCAAATCCAGGCGAAACTGCTTCTCATCCCCCTAGCTCAAAGCAGCACCTGCATATACCAGTGAAACTGAACTTCATTCCCCTAACTCAAAGCAGCACCCACGAATCCCAGAAAAACTGTGCCTCGCCCTGCCAACTCAAAGCAGTACCCGGGAAACCAGACAAAACTGCACCTTGTTCTCCTAACTCAATACAGCCTCCTGGAACCCTGGCAAAACTGCACCTCATCCCCCAAATTTAAAGCAGCACCTGAGAACCGTGGTGAAACTGCACATTGTCCTCGTAACCAAAGGAAGCACCTGCCAGTCCGCTCTCTTCCCAGTACCCCACTGCCCCAACACCCGAACTCAAGGCAGCATCCACTAGTCCATCCTCCTCCCAGTACCCCACTATCCCCTGCCCCAACCCAAGGCTGCACCAGGAAATCCACCCTACTCCCAGTACACCACTACGCCAACCTTCAACCCAAGGCAGCACCCACTAGTCCACCGTCCTCCCAGGACCCCACTGCCCCCTGCCCCAGCCAAAGGCAGCAACCACAAGTTGATCTTCCTCCCACTGACCCCTGCCTCAACTCCCCAACCCAAGTTAGCAGCCACTAGTCCACTCTCCTCCCAATACCCCACTAGCCCATTCCACCAAAACCCCCCAACTCAAGGCAAAACCCACAAGTCCACCCTCTTCCTAGTACACCCTGTCTCAACACCCAATACAAGGTAGCATCCGCTAGTCTGCCCTCCTCACATTACCCAACTGACCCAACCCCCAAACCCCAAACCCAAGGTTGCACCCACTAATCAGCCCTCCTCCTAGTATCAAACTGCCCCAAACCCCACTGAAGGCAGCACCAGCTAGTTTGCACTCCTCCCAGTACCACACTGCCCAACCCCAACCTCCAGACCCAAGGCAGCACCCGCTAGTCCACCCTCCTCCCAGTATCCCACTGCCCCAACCCCCAACTCCCCACACTAAGGCATTGCCCGCTTTTCTGCCATCCTCCCAGTACCCCACTGCTCCAACCACATAACCCCAGGTAGCACCAGCTAGTCTGCCTTCCTCCCTGTACCCCGCTGCCCCAACCCTCAACCCCAGGTTACCCACTAGTCCACCCTCCTCTCAGTATCCCACTGGCCCAACCGCTAACCCAAGGCAGCACCCACTAGTCTGCCCTCCTCCTAATACCCCAGTGCCCAACCCCTCAGCGCAAGGTAGCACTCGCTAGTCTGCCTTCATCCCAGTTTCCCTCTGCCCCAAACTCACAACCCAAGGCAGCATTTGCTAGTTCACCCTTCCCCCAGAACCACACTGCCCCCTGTCCCAAACCAAGGCAGCAGCCACAAGTCCCTACTCCTTGCAGTACTCCATTACCCCAACCCACCAAGCAAAGGCAGCACCCACAAGTCAGCCCTCCCAGTACCCCACTGTATCAACCCCAACTCTCCAACCCAAGGTACCACCCATTAGTCTGCCCTCCTCCCAGTTCCCCATGTCTCCAACCCCCCACCCCAGGCAACACCCACTAGTCCACCCTCCTTCCAGTACCCACTGCCCCAACGAAGGAAACACCCACTAGTCTGCCCTCCTCCCAGTACCCCACTGCCCCAACCCCATAACCCAAACTAGCACCAGCTAGTCTGCCCTCCTCCCAGCACCCCACTACCCCAAACTCCCAACTCAAGACAGCACCCAATAGTCTGCCTTCTTCCCAGTACCCCACTGCCTCAACCCCCAAACCCAAGGCAGCAACAAACTAGTGTGCCCTCCTCCCAATACCCCACTACTTCAACCACCCCAACCCAAGGCGCACCCACTATTCCACCCACCTCCCAGTACCCACTGCCCCAACCCCCCACCCAAGGCAGCACCCACTAGTCCACCCTCCTCTCAGTACCCCACTGCCTCAACTCCCAAACTCAAGGCAGAAACAGCTAGTCTGCCCTCCTCCCAGTACCCCAGTACCCAAACCCGCAACCCAAGGCAGCACCCAGTAGTCCACCCTCCTGCAAGTACACCACTCCCCCATCCCTAACCCAAGGCAGCACCCACTAGTCTACCCTCCTCCCAGTACCACACTGCCCTAACCCCATAACTCAAGGAAGCACCTGCCATCCTCCTAGTACCCCAGTAGCCCAGCCACCCAACCCAAGGCAGACCCACTTGCCTGCCATCTTCGCAGTACCGACTGCCTCAAACCACAAACCCAAGGCATCACCCACAAGTCCACCCTCCTCCCAATACCCCACTGCCCCCTGCCCAAATCCACTGCAGCACCTGTTAATCCACCCTCCTCCCAGTACCCAACCCCCCAACAAAGGCAGCACACGCTAGTGAGCCCTCTTCCCAGTAATACACCACCCCCTGCTCCAAACCCCAACCCAAGGCAGCACCCACTATGCTGTTCTCCTCCCAGTACCCCACTGCCCAAACCCCAACCTAAGACAGAACCTGCTAGTCCGCCTTACTCCCAGTGCCCCACTGCTCCCACCCTACAAACCAAGGCAGCACCCACTTGTCCTCCCTCCTCCCAGAACCCCATTGCCCCAACCTCAAACCCCCAACCCAAGGCAGCAGCCACTAGTCTGCCATCCTCACAGTACCCCACTGCCCCCTGCCGGAACCCAAGGCAGCACCTACAAGTCCGCCCTCCTCCCAGTAACCCAATGCCCCAACCCCCAACCCCTCAAACCTCAGCCCAAGGAAGCTGCTAGTATGCCCTCCTCCCAATACCCCATTGTCCCAACGCCCAACCCAAGACAGCACCCACTAGTCCGCCCTCCTCCCACTATCCCACTGTCCCAACCCCCCAACCCAAGGCTCCACCCGCTATTCACCCTCCACCCAATGCCTCACTTCCCCATGCCCAAACCCAAGGCAGCAGCCACAAGTCTGCCCTCTTCCCCGTACGTCACTGCTCCAACCCTCAACCCAAAGCAGTACTTGCTAGTCCATCCTCCTCCCAGTACCTCACTACCCCAAACCTACAATTCAAGGCAGCACCCACAAGTCTGCCCTGCTCCCAGTAACCCTGTGCCCCACGCCCAACCCCTCAACCCCTATCCCAAGGCAGCACCAGCTAGTATGTCCACCTCATGATACCCCACTGACCCAACCCCAACCCAAGGCAGCGCCCACTAGTCCACCCTCCTCCAAGTACCCTACTGCCCCATCCCCCAAACCCCAACCCAAGGCAGCACCCACTAGTCTGCCCTCCCCCCAGTACGCCACTGCCCCAATGCCCAACCCCAAACCCAAGGAAGCACCTTCTAGTCTGCCCTCCTTCCAGAACCCCACTGCCACAACCTCCCAACCCAAGGCACCATCAGCTAGTCACCCTCCACCCAGTACCCCACTTCACCCTGCTCCAACCAAGGGTACAACCTGCAAGTCTGCCCTACTCCCCTTACCCTGCTGCCCCAACCCCCAAATCCCCCAGCCCAACGCAGTACCTGCTAGTCCACCCTCCTCCCAGTACCCCATTGCCCCAAACCAGCAATTCAAGGTGACATCCCTAGTCAGCCCTCCTCCCAGTACCCCACTTCCCAATGCCCCATCCCACAACCCAAGGCAGCACCTGCTAGCCCACCCTCCTCCCAGGAACCCCACTGCCCAAATCCCCCAACCCAAGGCACCACCTGCTTGTCACCCCCTACCCAGTACCCCATTCCCCCTGCTCCAATCCAGGGCAGCACCCACAAGGCTGCCCTCCTCCCCTTACCCTGCTGCCCCATCCCCCAAAACCCCCAGCCCAAGGCAGTACCTGCTAGTCCACCCTCCTCCCAGTACCCCACTGCCCCAACCCTCAACCCCCAACCCAATGCAGAACCTGCTAATCTGTGCTCCTCCCAATGCCCCACTGCCCCAAACCGCCAACCCAAGGTAGCTCCTGCTAGTCCACCCTCTTCCCAGTCCAATGTGGAGCACCAACCTACCTCAACTCCTCTGGTCTGCCTCCACCATGAAGTACACCTGCCAAATATATTCCTCCAGCTTGAATACCTGGGAGCAATGCCATTGAATCCAGGTCTGTAGCCTCTTCTGTGACTCTCTGTTGGACCAGACTCAACTGCATATCAACAGCGCACAATTCTGTTGAGCCAGCTACTCTTTGCCCACTCTATCTGCATGTGACTTACTAATGTAGTGTTGCATTTGTATAGCACCTCCGTACCGTTGATATAGCCTCAAAGTGTTGTAGGTGAACAAACACCCCTGGAGGACCTAAGTCTGAGGTGTCAGAGATTGGTCCAAATGATTTAGAATGCATGTGTGCATTTTAGCACGTACAAAGGTAGGCAGTGGTGGCTAAATCCCTACTAGCGACCCAAGTAGAACAGGTGTGCGGTTCAAGTAATGTGAAAGCTGTCAGAGAGTATGTGAGTCAAGGACACAGATTATGTGTCTAGCTAGACCGAATATTGTATCATGGGACTTAGCTGCATTCTAGTGGCAGAGGTGATGTGTGATATGAGATCAGGTAACGAGTGATTGCAGATATGTGTGGGTGGGTGGCTTTACCTTGGGAGGGAAACAGCTATCTCACAATGAGTGCACAAGTGATGAGTGGAGCCCACTGATACCCAATAAGGCCACTTCCCTCCTCAACACCCACAATGCAAAATACCCATACCAGTGAATTAAGTGTGGACACATGCACATTGACAGGCAAGTGACAAAGGAACACAAAAACCTCAGTGGACCAGAAAGGAACACAACATACAATTAACTCAACCTCCAGTAGAGAATGGGCAGAGATGAATGAGCTGTCACCAGATGCAACAAACAACTAAACCACGTGGAACATGTGGCAAGACACATGTACAAGTGAGCACCCATACCCAATGAGAGACCCCAAACACCATCATGAAAAATCTCACCAATCACCAAAAGCATCCCTGTATTCACGTTGTAACACACACACATCAAAAAAGTCACTCAGACAACACTGACACACCAACGCCAAAGACGCAGCCCGTGCCACCTCCAGTCATCTGATGCTTCCACCCCTAAATTTGATACATATGTGCAAATGTCCAAGATAATGAAAAGATGCCATCATGTCAAGCACTAACATCTCTAATCACCCATGAACATATTCCCCAATGGAGGACAATGGGACTCATTCTAAGTTCTGCAGTAACCCAACAGTGCTACTGGCGGGTTTGCGCTGAACTCATAACAAAATTTCCGCTGCCTGATATCCCGGTACCACCAGGACATTACAAGTCCCGTCCACCCGGGATATCAGGCGGCGGAAAATGTATGTCCTCATTCCCATGGAGTCCAGTTGGACTCCATGGGAATGGGGACACAGAAGCACTGACACCATTGCTAACAGTGCCAGTGCTTCTGTAACAACTCTGTCTACCGTGGCAGCTGCTACTGGCATGTCAGACCTGCCAGGCACTATGGCCCCAGGAGACAGAGCTGGAGTGTGACAGTCCAGAAAGGGTGCTGGTACGGTGTGACCAGCACCCTTGTTTCTGGACCGCCACACATGGAATGAGGCCCAATGTCAGCCACAGCATACATATTTCACACACCGGTCCATGCCATGTACACAACTGAACAACATACCTATACTGAAAAGCAGGGAAGTAGGCAAGGCACAGATGTGCATGACAAAGCTGTCACACACACGGATCCCAAAGCATGTCGCCTCCCCACATTTACAATAGACGGCCCATGTTCATCGTGCATGGGTGTAACATCCATCACACACACAGAGAATGCACACATGTCCCCTAGCAAGCATCACAGTAGCAACATGACAAACAGAGTGAGGCTCTAACCAACATGACAATCATAGAACATATGCACTTGTAGAACATGGACAAACTAAATGTGCACAAGGAGAAAGAGACCACAAGTAGTGTGGTAGAAACATTATAAAAACGTGTATTAAAATATAAAGTATGTACACAAAAATAAGGGGATGGGAAACATTGTCCTTAGAACAAAATGAAACCTAGTTGAGGGGCAGCAGGCTAGTCCATGAGGTTGTTGGACAATATCTCGACCAGGGCCAATTCCGCCTCTACATCCTCAACCGGTAGGCAGGCCTCCATTGTTGCCTGGAGTGCTTGCAGGGTCCCTCTCAACTGCAACTATGCCTCCTACACTGCTCTGCATGATTACCCCAGGATGGCAGCCCGTCCCCTTGCAACCTCTCCTCCACCTCAGCAATGGCCATGCCTCTCTACCTCCTGCTGCCTTGCATATGTGCCTCTGCTGACATCAGATACTGTAGGCGCTGTCAGGTTTCCTGCCTCACTTGTGCTGTGTAGTGTGGCGATTTCCCCCTCCGAGTGGCAATGCCCTGCAGAATTTACCTCCTTACTTCCACCATCTGCTGCCAACCCAGCACTGGCGTGCTCTGCGGGGGTACTCCCTCCAAGTGGATGACAGTCATTGTCAGGGGAGTATGGCACCTGCACTGCCCTTAAGTGTCTGCTGTGCCTGCACTGCCTGTTCATGCGTAGGTTCAGTGATCACCTCCTCTGCCATTGTATGGACTTCCAGTGCACCCGTGGACGCAAGCCAAGCACATTCAGACTGGTTGGTCATGGGACTGGTGCATGGTGGGCAATGGTGGTAGATAGTGCAAAAGGCCTGAATGGAGGTGACTGGGGCACAAATGAGGAGGGGGCCAGTGCAGTGGCCAGTCCATAGAGGTAACCAGAGAATGGTTCTGCTGCCAATTTTGCCAAGAGGTGGTGCACCTGTTCATAATGTTGTACAAGCACTTCACAAGATGCTTGTACAACTTCATGAATTAAAGCCTGCCACCTCAAGGAATCCATCGGCAGGGAAGCACAACATCTTGGATGGCCAAATCTGCCAGCATCATGTGCTCGGTCTGAGTTGACGCATTGTGGAAGGTGTTCACTGCAGCAGCAGATGGCTCTGAGACCGGAGGCTGTGTGGATCCCTTCACTTTGGGCTTCACATCCTCATGTCTTAGGGCCAGATGTGCACCCTGAACAATCCCCTTGGGCTGCAATGGCCTCCTCCATCTACATTTACGCAGATGACTCCAGAGAGGCCTCCATCCTTTTTGGCCCCTATGAGGCTAAGGCACCACCTTGTTCAACTGCTACTGAGGTGTTCCCCACAATGATCACGTCCTGGGACTCACCCTCAGCAGCCTTTCCAGATGGTACTGATGCTCCTCCAGCCACATCGCCATCAGAAGAGGGGGGTCACAACAGGGAATGGCTGGGGTTTGCACCTGGGTCTGGAGGCATTGTCCCTGGCTTTCTGGTCCACAGCACTGCTTCCATCCTCTTCGCCAGATGCCTCAACTGTAGAAAAGGAAACAAAGACAAGGAGCAGGTGCAAGTGGATCTTGGTCACATGGCCTAAGCCACACCCACCTGATGCCTTCCTGGTTGCTGCTCTTTTTCCCCACTTAGCAAGCCCTGCCCAGCTGGTGCCGTCCTGGTTGCCGCTCTTTTTCCCTACTTACGGATCCCTCCAGCCTCTTTTCCTTTGCAGATGGAGATCAGGTGCAAGTGGATCTTGGTCACCTGGCCTGAGCTCTGCCCACCTGGTGCCTTCCTGGTTGTAGATCTTTTTCCCTACTTAAGGAGCCCTCCAGATTATTTTCCTTTGCAGATGGGGAGCCGGTGCAATGCGTCATAGCTAGCAAGAACCTAAAATCCCCAGCAGGATTATAGTTTCCGGACTCCTCTTCCCTTGAAACCCAGCGTGAATGCGCCAGCGCACACAGACAGGCACAGTCTGCTGCAGTCTGCGCATGGAATGGCAAGGGGAGCCGCGCAAGGTAAGAGCATTTCAGATTTATAATAACTGTCTCTCAAACCAACCCACTAGTAAACAGTAGTAGAAGAACTGGCTGCCATAGCTGTGAGTTGCTGATGTAACTGTTTTTTAGCCATGCTAAATCGCTGCATCGCTTGGGTAAGGTTGTGCTCAAGATCAGGAATAGTCCAATGGTGAGCTCATGCAGGAGTGCTGCGAGTGAGCAAGTCAGTAGAGGTTACTCGCTCCAGCCAAATAGTAACCCTGTACATGGACATGTGATTGGGAGTAAGGATAAAAGCAATGATAAAAAGGAGAGCCCCAGTTCCAAACCAAACAGGAATGTAACTCAGAAGAAAAACCACATAAGCAACACGACAATCCTGATAGTGGGATTGCTGAACACACAATCACTTAACAAACATGCACACAATGTACATGACCTTGTCAAAGACAAGGTGCCTCATTACGAGGTTGGAGGTAGCCATGGCGCTAGCGCCATGGCTGCCTCCAAAACCCTTCCGACTCTGGACTGGTGAATTGAGCAATTAACAGTGCATTCAAAGGTCGGCGGGACCGGTAATTTCACATTCACCAGAGCCATTCCACATTCCCATTTGAGTCCTCATAGGGCTCAATGGGAATGGGGAAGGCGCTAATAACGGTACTGCAAATTGCGGTACCGTTATTAGCTCTGGAGTCCCTTTGCGGGTCCCGTCCTCAATGCCTGCTAAAACCAGGCATTAAGGGAGGACCCGCAAAGGTAACTCGTAGTAGGGTGGTAAGGGATTACCGGCACCAGTGCCCTTACCAGTGCCTGTAATCTCTTACTGCCCACCTCGTAATGAGGCCCAAGAAGTTAGACATCATGTGCATTACCAAAACCTGGTTGAATGATCCTATAGGTCCAACAGGAATAAATGCTGTGCCAGAAGGCTATGTGTTATATAACAAAAAGAGAGAAAAAGGAGAGGGGGGTGGAGTAGCGGTTATGGCTAGAGATTCCGTAAAACATTTTAATGCCAATTTTGAATGCACGGGCTAGTGAGTCACTCCAATTGAAGCTGACCCACACACCGAATGATTGTCTAAATATGATTGTGGTATACAGACCCCCCCTCACTAGTCTCAGACTTCTCCACTAAAGTAAGTAAACTCGTATCTAAAAATACGTCCTCCTTACTAGTGGGGGATATGAATCGTTGGAAAGGGAACCCTGCTGATAAAGAAGTCACTGCATTGGAAAATGCTATAAGAAACCTGGGATTCCAAGTAATAAATAACGAACACACTACAAAGCAGAGGAACCAGCTGGACTGCGTGTGCACCAACAATTTATCATCCTCAAGGGTAAAAACAGAGCTGTGCATCTGGTCTGACCATAGCCTGGTCACTTTCGAGATACAGCTTAACCCTCATACCAAACAACAAGAGAACCCGCATGTGAAAGTGAGGAGCAGAAACTTTAAAAAGATAGGGCCCGAACAATTAAAACCATGCCTAAAGCAGATCATGGAGTCATTTACTGCCAATGATAACTGCGTAAACTTGATATCAAAATATACCTATCTCATACAGGAGATGGTGGAAAAGAATGCCTCTTTAAGAAGTAGGTCAGTCAGAAAAAATGACAACCAAGCTAAATGGTATACTGAGGAAACCAACCAACTTAAACGGGCAGAACGAGCCAAAGAAAGAACATGACACCAGAATCCTACCCACAAAAACAGGGAGGCTTGGAAACGCTCTGATCAAGCCTATATGAAGGGAGTTAAAGAAGCAAAAAAATAACTTTTACAACAAGAAAATTGAAGCGGCTCCTAACTCGATCAGCAAACTATTCCAGATTCTTAAGGGCATCGAAAAACCCAATCTGCTCTCACCACCACATACTCCCACTAAGGAAGATTGTGAAAGGGTGCAGGAAACTTTTGACGCCAAAATCTTAAAAGCTAGAAATAATATCATAACAGCTAAGGCAGCTGTTAGTATAGAAAACGCCTGGGTAGAAAATCCTATACAGGAAATTAAATGGAAATTTACTTTCTCGTTGTCTCAGAAGAGGAGCTACTTTTGGTAATGTCCAAAATGAAGCCCACATCATGTGCGGAAAATATTCTACCTACAAAGATCATCCTGGATCATAAGGATATGTTTGTGCCCATACTGACCCAGATAGTTAATTCTTCATTTAGTGAGGGATTAGTACCCAAAGCCATCAAGGAAGTCACGATTACTCCATTGGTTAAAAAGGTGGGCTTAAACCCAAAAGAGCCCAGAAATGTACGTCCAATCACCAATTCCAACTTCATCCTGAAGATCGTGGACAAAATTGCAAAACTGCAAAAACAATTGGAATCCCGTGAGATACTACACAAGCAGCAAACAGGCTTTCGGGCAGCCCACAGTACTGAGTCAGCCATGCTTGACTTACAGACACACATGGTGGAACTGATGGACAAAGGCAAATCTGGGATACTTATGCTGCTTGACCTCAGAGCAGCTTTCGACCTGGTTAACCATCAGTTACTTCAATCAGCGCTTGACAAAATAGTCGGCTGTACTACCACAGCAATGGAATGTCTATCATCCTTTCTAAAGGACAGGAAAGGAAGAATTCACTGGGGTGAAGAATTCTCTGAGGCAGCTCCGATTATGTTTGGAGTTCCGCAGGGAGCTAGCTTATCCCTGTTGCTTTTCAATCTATATCTAGGAAGTCTTTTTGATCTGCTGGAAAACATCAGCGTATTTTTTACAAATTACTCCAATGACACTTATTTTTTAACTGAACAGCGACAATGGCACTGACAGTGCCAAAATCGTGGAGTATACAATGTTATTGACATATGGATGCAAAAACATTGGATGTGCCTAAACAACACGGAGACTGAACTCATGTTCTTTGAGTCCCGCCAGGCAAGATCCAAACTCAGAGCTGAGTACAAAGCTTTCCCCATTTAAGAAGCCAGCATCCCGGTAATGCCCCAAGTAAAAACGCTGGGGATGATGGTAGAAGCGTTTGTCGGCTCTGAAGCACAGGTCAATTACCGGCACAAAAACGTGTATTACCTGTGTCTACTAAGAGCGATAAGACCTTTCAAAAATTAAGAAAACACTGCAACAATTGCGAGAGCAATCATAATATCTTGTTTGGATTACGGAAACACCTTGCTGTTGGGAGCCACGAAGAGAGAGCTCCAAAGGTGCCAAGTAATGCAAAATGACGCAGTTAACGGTGTGAAGAAAACTAAAAATAGAGAACATATATCAGCAGGCAGAAAGGAGCTTCACTGGCTCAGAATAGATGACAGAGTCAATTTCAGGGCTATGACTATAGTCCACAGATGCCTTTTTGGAGAGGCACCAAGTTATTTTAAAAAGCTACTTTCATCGTATGTTCCCCAGAGGTGCTTGAGATCAGCAGAAGCAGGTTTTCTCAATATACCCGATGCAAAGTTGGTGTCGGGAGGGGGTAGATCCTTCCCATTTCAGGCCACAATACGTTGGAATAAACAACCTGTGACCCTGAGACAAGAGTCTAATTATCTTTGTTTCAGGAAAGCACTGAAAAACCTTCTTATTCCACTAAACTATCAAATCCCAAAGCACTACTTGCAGCCTCAAGAGGTGAGCGAGTCTTC
This sequence comes from Ambystoma mexicanum, assembly GCF_040938575.1. Taxonomy (NCBI): domain Eukaryota; kingdom Metazoa; phylum Chordata; class Amphibia; order Caudata; family Ambystomatidae; genus Ambystoma; species Ambystoma mexicanum. The sequence continues at coordinate 1,341,298,854 of NC_090929.1, read as the reverse complement.
TCAGGTGCCAAGTGTAATTTAAGCTTTTCCCGGTCCACCGCGCCCTGATGCCAGCGGGCTTTTGGCGTGTTATAGACATATAGACATAGACATCTTGGTCACCTGGCCTAAGCCCCGCCCACCGGGTACCTTCCTACTTGCCACTCTTTTTCCCCATTTAGCAATCCCCACCCACCTGGTGTCTTCCTGGTTGCTGCTCTTCTTCCCTACTTAAGGAGCTTTCCAGTCCCTTTTCCTTTGCAGATGGGGAGCAGGTGCAAGTGGATCTTGGTCCCCAGGCCTAAACACCACGCATCTTCTTAGCCCTACCTCTTCCTTCCTGCTCTTAAATCTTAGATCTAGGGCGTCTCTGGCCCGGGCGTCCGAAGTGAAGGGCAGACAAAGAAAAGGACAATTCATGTTTCAACCTGTTCGGACCAGGAGGATCCAGGGCCCAAACCCCTACTCATACAGCAGGTAAGCAAGCACCTACATGGGTTTACTTCCTCTGTCCCCACAGGGCACCCCACCCCTATGGTCCCCCCGTAGTGGTGTTCCCTTGTGCCCCCCTTCTCACACACAGGAGTTGCCTGTTTTGCTTGATTCTGCTACCGTGCTCCCCCTCTGCCCCTTCCAGACTACTTCTGCAGGATTCTGTCCTGATACATTCTGGTTTCACTGTCACCATCTTGTGGCCAATGCTGGATTTGACTTTTATGGGCTTCATTGATTCACGGTGCATCACCCTTTCACATGGTGGTCTTGAATCATGCTGTTTCCATCTTCATCTTGTATCCAGGCTTGCGACAATATGTGTTACTACTGACTTCTGCAATTACATTCACTCTCCCCTCTTGCTCCACTCTTTTTGACTGGTTGCTCTCTGTTCTCCTCTCCTCGCCTTACTTTCTTCTATGCACTTACTCTATCTGAATTGTCCCTGAACCTAGTATGATAGCCACCTTGTCTGTCTCCCCCCCTCCCCTTACTTGTCCTCCCCAGCACTATCTAAAATGTCATCAGGCCTAGTTTGATAGTCGCTTGTTTTGATCCTCCCCTCCCTTTCTGCATTCCTCTCCCTCACCTTTTTTTTTCTCCGGCTCTACCAGAAATGTCATGAGGTCTAGTACGGTAGTTGCCTGTCTGTTTCCATTTCCTTTGCACTCTCTGTTAGGCAGAAATACATGCAGTTCCTGTTTTGGAACACTACACACAATTAAGACTACAGGTGTAAGCACAATCTCACCTTTGGTACAAGCCTGAACTACAGAGTTATGTGGTAGCAGTGACTGAGCAGCCATACTTATCTCTAGAGGGGTGTGAGCAGTACAAGATGTTACACAAAGGACTTGCAATCACAGTAGTTCAAACAAACACTTACTCAAGGTTTCTTGGTAAAGGAATATACATTTGTTTACACATTTAGTTAGAAAACATTCCACTAGTAATAAGCAGCTTAATATCACACACCAATACACTACAGTACTAAACCAATACGTTTCTGAACAAGTTAGGCTCCCCTGAAGTGGGAGCAAAATGGCACTTCAGTAACTTTCAAAAGGGGTAGAAAGACACAGGTTATAAGAATCCAAACACAGTTACGTTCATAGGCAGGGCAAAAAGTTTCAGTTCACTACAAGAGGCAATTGAATTCAATAGGCCTGGGCCAAAGTCAATGGTTCAGTGTATTGGATAGGAAAACACAGTTCTGATAACAAACGGTTAAGCCTTTGCCAATGTTCTTGGAAGTAGTTTGCAAGGAAAGGAGTTATATGTCGGATTAGGATTGAACAAGACTCCAAAGTGGGGAAGGTTTCACAAACTTTCACTGCGGCAAAGAGCCTTTCTCTACCGCATTTGCACAGTACCTTATTGATGAAGCAAAGCTGTAGCTGAGGCAGTTGTTCCTGGCAGTTCCTGCAGATCTCGCTGTTCCTGAGCATCAGTCGTGGGGACAAGAGGGAGGATGTTGGGAGGTTCCTGCACCGCACAAGGGAAGAAGCCACAAGCTTGGCAAAATGCTAGTTTAAGGTGTGAGTGTCTTAAAGTCCACAATCTGGCATCCTTCTCAATGGCTATACTGTTTTCAACAGCACTCTGATGAAAATTCAACCAGTATGGGATGGTTTCCAGGCGGCTTGCAAGTTGGTTGTTCCCAAGTTGGTGTTTAAATCCTTGTTCTTGATTAAGTTTGAAACTCTTTAACTGTGCAATCTCAAGGAGGATAAATCTAAAAGTTGGTAGATATTAACCTAATTTTAGGCCAATGCTTTGAAGACATCAATGAACCCTGTACCACCTAAGGAACCAAAGTTACAGAAAACATCTAATTGTAGCAAAACTATTAATGTTACAAGTCTAAGAATGTATATACCTGATGCAGTGATAATCGCCCAGATCTGTCCTGAATCAGAAATTATTAGTCCAGACTATTATGATTAAAATTGATAAAATTCTATAGAATGTCAAAGACAGCTCTCACAGAGATGAGGATTGAATATGAACATAACCCATCAAAGATACAGGGTATGTGTTTGATGTTATTAGGAATCATCATTTTAGAAATGTACATTTGTGCAAAAGTTAAGTTTTGGTCAAAATCAATGTGGGAGTTCCTAAATCCCATCATAAGGAGGACAGCTCTTCTCTGACTGCCAACCAGAACAAGGCAAGTGCCTGTGACCACTCATAACCATGGGGGTGTGTTTCTGTCAGGCTCCCAACTACGTGGCACCTGTTGCCCTGATTCAGGTTGCATGGTGGCCATTAACTGTGCCACCACGTTTCTTCCGCACAGACTCAGTGGTCTAGTTGTTTTTTTCTCATAGTGCTCAGGGAGGCTTATCTGCCACGCCTTCCCTGCACGCTACGCATTGCAACCGCTTCAGTTCCGGGTCTCAGCACTCTGCCTGTAGCTTCTTTGGTTTGCTGTGCTAGTTTTCTCTCTTTTTCGACCCGCACTGGGTACCTTTTCTCGGTTGTTTTCCGATCTGCTTTCTCTTCAGCTGTTCCTCAGTCCTCCGCCACCTCTTTGCGGTGTGTTTACTTTAGCGATCGTCTTTTGCATCGCGGTCGCTTTCACCCTTTCTCTCTCTCTTTCTCGCTCTCTCTCGCCGCTGTCTTTCCTTACCTGGTTTCTCCGTGTACATCCTGTACGGTTCCCAGCTCTCGCACAGTCTCGCTTCGCTGTCCTCTATTGTTCTCTCTTTCGAATTTGGTCATTTACCTTCCGTGCTCCTCCTGAAGGGACTGCCCAAACATTGTTGTTGTCCAGAAGCCTTGCTCTTCTCCGTGCCTATTTACACTTGAGCCTGCAGAGCCCATCTTCCATTCCCCAGATGGTGCTTGGGTCTTCACTGCTCTGGATCTCATCCTGGGGTTTTTTGTGCCAAACAGCTTTTTCCCCATTATTCACTTTTCGGGGAACGGTCACTGGTAAGGTTGTATAACAACCTACCATTGTGGCTTCTCTCCGGGAGCGTGACACTGTCTGCAAAAAAATAGAAGGAAAGAAGAAAGAAGAAGGATTACCTCTCCAGGAGACCATATGTAGAGGCTACATCTGATTCTTGGTTGTCAGGTGAGGAGGAAGTTAAATAGGGGAGGTCAGGATCTTGGGAGTTGCAGTCTGACAGTTTTGACAGTTTTTGACAGGGGGTCTGACAGTTTTGAAATTCTGCCCACATCGTAAACTTTGTGATGTCACTTGGTAAGATAAGTATAGGAACTTCACCCACCATAGGACACACTGCTTCCCGAACACACTGCTTCCAGAACACATAGCTTCCTGAACACATACAGATTTCCATGCAGCACTTTGTTCCTGACTTCTTCATCTTGTCCAGAACTCTTCACCTTGCAGCTGACTCCAGACTTCCTTGCAGAATCCAGACTTTAGCAATGCTGAACTCTTCCTAGATAGACCCAAATTCAGCCATCCCAAACTTGAGGCGATTTAACTCTGATTAAGTCTCACTTGCTACCATTAAGGCTTCCCTGCTGAAACTTGCATCCTGCTATCTACCGTGTCCAGTGACCAGAAGGGTCCATTCAAATCCAGTCTGAGGTGCAGTCCAAAATTGACCAGAACCGCACTGCTGATCCAATCCCGCCAGAGGTGCTTTGCTGCCGGTAGACCTGACCTGATCCAATGACCAGAACCCTGACGGTCCAATTATAATCACAAGGGACTGTAAGTATCACTAGGGAGAACAGTGACCCATAGTATATTTGCATTGTCTTATCCCAATCTCAACCCATCCCATCTTTAACTTCAGAACCTTAGTATTGTCATAACCATTCTTGCGCTGATCTTCTCATTTTTTTTTACAAAACCATAAGTCATTAGTGATTTTGAGTAACTAAAGTAAAACCCAGAAAGAAAATAGATTATCCACCACATGGAGGGTTACGCTGGTCACGTAACTGTGGAGATTCCCAGGTGGCATTCTCTTTTTCATAGTCATTAATATAGTGTAATAAAACCAATCTGTCATTTTTAAAACCACATTTCTGTTTTCATTTTTGCGCCTATTTTGCAAAAACGCCTCTCACTAAAACCTCTATAACTTCTTCGATTTTATAGATAGAAACAAAATTTCAACTCTCACTGAGACCTAAGACCCGTAGCTACCTCCACGACCAATAACATTGTATTTTATAAAAAATTCCATAGTGAACTATTGCTGCGAATTTGCAGTTTTCAAAAGTTTACACATTTCTTTTTCCCATTCAAAGTGTTTCTTCTATCCAGTCCTGATCTAAAGTGTGTACAGTTGTGTATATTGACGCTCATGTGTGTTAGGACCTGTTTAGTGTTGCTTTCCTAAGAATTTTTCTACATTTAAGCATTTTCACCTGTCATTTTAAAGTGTCAATTTCCAAAAACGTTTTCTCTCTTGTTTGGAAGGAAAGATAGCATTCAACTCTAGACATTGTATTTCATTCCTGAATATCTGCTGATTACTTACATCTGTGTAGGATTGCTCATTTGTGCCTTAAGAACTTAGCAGGGCGAAATATTAACCTAAACGCTATCTGTTCACAAACCAAAACTGTTCTTCTTCCTGTGTTTTATATTCTGCATTATTATATGTGAATTCAATTGCTTTACTTATTTTGAATTGTATTGTCACTGCTTGGTGATTGTTGTCCCATATATATATAAAACATATGATTTGAATAATAAATAAATAAATACATATTTACCTTTACAAACTAGCCTGATTCCTGGTTCAGTGGGACCTGGGAGGTATTTTGAGACGGGTGTGACATGAGTGGTATATCATTCAGAATATTGAATTTATAGACACAAAAAAAATAAGTATTTCATTTGCGCACTACATGCTAGAAGAGACCATGATGTGTGCCTGATTGAAATACCTTAACATATCATATCATATCATATCATATCATATCATATCATATCATATCATATATCATATCATATCAAAGAACATAGACATCAGTCAACAGTGACAATGCATGTGTGGTATGAAGTCAGCATGAGTCAACCTGCAACTGCCACACACACTGCCATGTCCTGAAGTGTAGGGAAAACGATGAACCACCATGTCGAGAACATGCATATGTGAACCCAGTACATTGACATGTGGCCACGTACACAAGGCAACACATAAAATCACATCACAATACCAATGCTGCAGTGACCGAAGTCTATCCTGCAGGCAGGGCCATGGGTAGTGCACCAGGGCACATGTTGCAGTAGCACCATATCATGGCTCACAATATCACCATCTCTGTAAGTATTGAAATGCAGTGTGGGAAAGACTACACACATCACTGGCACCAGGTGTCACACATGGAGCAGGAACACTTTACAGCTATGGTCTACCCAGCTGCACCCCCGGCTATCTGGGACTCTGCCTTTCATGCCCAGAGCAGTGCCCTCTTAAATCACCTGGGGACCCTGAATGCCCTGTGACAGCCCAGTAGCTATTCCATGGGACTCTTAGCAGAACATGTTTCCCACCTAGGCCTTCACCTGCTGGGCTTACACTGACTATGCCACTGCAGCCAAGCCTGTTTGTATACACCTGCTCTGCTGCCCTGGACCGAGCATGGAGTTGCCCCTCCGGCTCCCATGCCACACATCCATCCCACAGGGAGACAGTTACCACAGACTATAATGCCCACATTAAGTGGGGTCCATGGAGCCTGACTGCAAACAAATTTGAGAGACAGCCGGGCCAGCCGTGACTCAGGCCATCTGGTGGGCCTGGCCTGGCCACATGGACAATGGGGCCTGGCCAAAGGAACAAATGGCTGTGTGGACATTAGGTTGTGCCTTGCTCAAGGTCAACATCCAGGGTCCTGGTCTTAAGCTGCCAACCCTGTTCTGGCGGCCACTAGTTGCATAACACCATCCGCTGGTTGAGGTTGATCATAAGGATGTGTGACCCCTGAGCGATGCAGGGTTGTCAGCCACTGTATTCCACATTCCCTGCATCTGCTGGCAAATGGCAATTTTGTACTGGGCACTACCCTCCTCACTTTCTGTCACAGAGGGAATCCTGGTGATTTACTTTTCCAACACTCAGTAATATGCAACAAACCAGTGGTTTGTCACGTCTGATCGAGTTCGTAGTCAGGTCATGAGGCTGGCCTTGAGATGAGATAATCACAGATAGGCCTGTCTGTGGGAATTTAGCGTCAGATCATGCTCCAATGCTACAGGTTATGGGACCACGTCAGTCACGCATGTACCAATGGCACAGCTGGAGGGTCGGAGGGAGAGGTTGGTCACAACTTGTGCGAGAGGGGGGTAGCTGCTGTACATGCCACCACCACCTGCATGGTAAAGGGTGAGGTGCCACCATGCGAAATGCTGGAGAAGTGTAAAGGCATGGCTCATGCGAGTGCCACACCCACTGCACAGTGGCCAGGTCCTGTGACCAGCACACTCCCCTACTACTCTGACATGACCACTGGGGAACTGCTGGGCTGTTCAGCCTTTGCTCTGCTTGGAGAGGAGAGCCAACTACATAAGGGGGAACTCCCCGAGAGGGCATGCTCTCGAGTCAACAGCGTCTCAAGGTGGGTAGAAGGTCATAACCTGTAACAACGGTCGAGGCCGGCCAAGCAGCCCAACCCTGGATGGAACAATTGTACCAAATGATCCTGTGGACTGAAGGGAGGCAGATGGTCACGCTGAACTGCTGCTGAGGTGCAAGTCATCTGAAGTTCTGTTTTTGGCCAGGCACCCTACTGGCTCAGAAATTAAGTTGGCCTCTCAGAAGAGTGCCCCAAGCAGGCAAAGTTCTGTTGGCACACAAACACTGTAGAGTAGTGAACCTTGTGGGTACTCACCAGCAGCTGTGATCTGCGTCTGCAGGTCAAGAACCTATCATGGACATCTGGGTTGAACCTCTGCAGGACCCAGGGGTGAAGGGGTGGCACCCACTGACAGCCTGCATGGTGCACCTCCATTAGTCACCTGCATCAAGGTCCGCCCTCGCCTGGCTCCAGAGCCTCATCCCAGTTCTTCTTCATGACAGCTATAGTACAGACTGCCACCCCCTTTGCGCTTATGTCAGCCAGTATGTTCTCCCAGATCTTCTGACATCCTGACGTCTCAAGCTGCTTCTGTGAGTTGAAGATGGCATAGATGTTCACTAGGACCCCCTCAACCAGGATGCCAACTTTTTTGGCATTGAAGTTGGCTGTCCTCAACCACGCCTTTGGTGTGCTGGTTGATGGAGCATACATGGCTCCCCTGATGCTGGTGGTGTGCAGCTGTTTGCTGATGATAAGTCTATTGGAGGTGGAACAGAGAGGTGTAAATCCCAAGATGGCAGATGAGGTGGTCACAGTGCCTGACAGATGAGCCACAGGGGAACAGCCAAAGGGGGAATAGCAGGCACTCAAAGGCAGTGATGGTGGTTAATAGGCACACCACCAGGCAGCAGCAGATGGTGAGGTTTGGAGGCAATCCAGGGCAGGAGCAGGCAGAAAATAGCAAGAGGAGGAGGGACAGGTGTGCTGCTGTGTGAAGATGAGAGGAAGGTCTTAAGTACGTAATTTATGTGAAGCACATAGTATGCCTACATGCTGACACTGTGCCGGTGACATTTAATGGGTGCAACATAGAATACCTGTCATGCAAGGAGACTGAGAACATGGAGACAGAGACATTTAGGGGATTCAGCGTGCACACGTATCTCACAGAGATACTTTGGGGTGCAATATTCATTCTGCAGAGCCTATATACCTGGGTGTGCCTGACAGAGTCTATTTTTGCTTGTGCCACGTGGAGTCTTGTTGGTGGGTTTTGTCTCACAGATCCTATTTTATTTGTGTGTCCCTCAGAGCCTATTTACCTGCATGTACCTCATGGAGTCTATTTTGTGGGGGTACCATGTGGATTTTGAGTCCAGATTTCAGGGTACCTTGTCCTTCAGGCGGACGAGGAAACACCGGCAGCATCACAAGATGGTGCCGGTGTTTCCATGATCCCCATCCCCATTGAGTTCTATGGGACTCAATGGGAATGGGGATTGACACCATTCCGCCTCTGGAATTCCCGGGACACCAGGGTTGTAATGCCCCGGTAATTCCGGGAGTCACGGAGGCGGAATGGTAATACGAGTCCGGCAGTATCCAGGCAGTTTTACCACCTCGGTTACCGCCGGACTCGTAATGAGGCCCATGGATGAGCCACAATGTCAGTGGAAAGACGCATGAGGCTGTGTTCCAGACAGGAGTATCAGGGCCAATAGATGTTTGTGTGATGTACATTAAACTATTGTTGTGGCAATGGACCACTGACATGCAAGTGTGCAGTGGTCATGTTCATGTCGCACTCTCTTCACACATGGTTGAGATGCATGTGCGTGTGACAAACCACATATATGCCAAGGGCAATATGGCGATGGAGTTTAGGCCAGCATAAGTAGAAGTCAGCAGGGATGTCATTTGGGGGTCGCCAGAGGTCCCAACTGCAACCTCTGTGGTCTCCCTTGCGACCTCTAAAAAAAAGAAATATATATATATATATATTCAGTGAAAAACTTTGTTAAAGGGACGTTATGGTTAAGTTGCGCTACTAAAAACCTATGAAATTTAGTGAAAAATGTTTGGTTGGGGGGAACATGGGAGACATGTGGGCATGAGCGAGGGTGGGGGGAACAGGGGAGACAAGGGGCATGAGCGGAGGGTGGAGGGGAACAAGAGAGAGACACGGGCCATGAGCGGGGGGTGGGGGGAACAGGAGGGAGACACGTGCCATGAGTGTGGGGTGGGGGGAACAGGAGAGAGACACGGGGCATGAGCGGGGGGTGGGGGGGAATGAGAGGGAGACACAGGGCATGAGCGGGGGGTGGGGGGTAACAGGGGAGACAGGAGGGCATGAGCGGGGGGTGGGGGGTAACAGGGGAGACACAGGGCATGAGCGGGTGGAGGAGGGAGACACAGGGCATGAGCAGGGGGGTGGGGGGGAACAGGGGAGACACAGGGCATGAGCGGGGGGTGGGGGACAGGGGAGACACGGGACATGAGCGGGCGGTGGGGGGGAAAAGGGGGAGACATGGGGCATGAGCGGGGGGTGGGGGGAAAAGGAGGGAGACATGGGGCATGAGCGGGGGGTGGGGGGAACAGAAGAGAGACACGGGGCATGAGTGGGGGGTGGGGGGAAACAGGGGAGAAACGTGGGCATGAGCGGGGGGTGGGGGGAACAGGGGAGACAAGGGACATGAGCAGGGGGTGGGGGAAAAGGAGGGAGATGCGGGGCATGAGGAGGGAGACACGGGCATGAGTGGGGGTGGGGAACAGTGGAGTCATGGGCATGAGTGGGGGGTGGGGGGAACAGTGGAGATGCGGGGCATGAGCAGGGGTGGGGGGGAACGGGACAGAGACACAGGGCATGAGCAGGGGGTGGGGGCAAGAGGGTAGACACAGGGCATGAGCGGGGGGTGGGGGGAACTGGGGAGACACGGGGCATGAGCAGGGGGTGGGGGGAACAGGGGAGACACAGGGCATGAGTGGGGGGTGGGGGGGAAAGGGAGGGAGACACGGGCCATGAGCAGGGGGTGGGGGAACTGGGGAGACACGGGGCATGAGTGGGGGGTGGGGGGAAAAGGAGGGAGACACGGGGCATGAGCGGGGGTGGGGGAACAGGGGAAACACGGGGCATGAGCGGGGGTGGGGGGAACAGGGGAGACACGGGGCATGAGCGGGGGGTGGGGGAACAGGGGAAACACGGGGCATGAGAAGGGGTGGGTTGGAACAGGGGAGACACGGGGCATGACCGGGGGTGGGGGGGAACAGGGGAGACACAGGTCATGAGCGGGGGTGGGGGGAACAGGAGAGACAAGGGGCATGAGCGAGGGGTGGGGGGCAAAGGAGGGAGACATGGACCATGAGCGGGAGTGGGGGGGAACAGGGGAGACACGGGGCATGAGCGGGGGGTGGGGGGAACAGGGGAAACACGGGGCATGAGCAGGGGTGGGGGGAACAGTGGAGACACGGGGCATGAGCGGGGGTGAGGGGGAACAGGGGAGACAGGGTTCATGAGCGGGGGGTGGGGGGAACAGGAGAGACAAGGGGCATGAGCGAGGGCTGGGGTGCAAAGGAAGGAGACATGGGCCATTAGCAGGGGGTGGGGGGAACAGGGGAGACACAGGGCATGAGCGGGGGTGGGGGGGGAGGGGGGAGACACGGGGCATGAGCGGGAAGTGGGGGGAACAGGGGAAACACGGGGCATGAGCGGGGGTGGGGAGAACAGGGGAGACACGGGGCATGAGCAGGGGGAGGGGGAACAGGGGAAACACGGGGCATGAGCGGGGGTGGGGGGGAACAGGGGAGCCACGGGGCATGAGCGGGGAGTGGGGGAACAGGGGAATCACGGGCATGAGTGGGGTGGGGGGAACAGGGGAGACACGGGGCATGAGCAGGGGTGGGGGCGAACAGGGGAGACATGGGTCATGAACGGGGGTTACAGGAAAGACAAGGGGCATGAGCGAGGGGTGGGGGGCAAAGGAGGGAGACACGGGCCAGGAGCAGGGGGTGGGGGGGAACAGGGGAGACACAGGGCATGAGCGGGGGGAACAGGGGAGACATGGGGCATGAGCGGGGGGTGGGGGGAACAGGGGAAACACGGGGCATGAGCAGGGGTGGGGGGAACAGGGGAGACACGGGGCATGAGCAGGGGTGGGGGGGACAGGGGAGACACGGGTCATGAGCGGGGGGTGGGGGGAACAGGAGAGACAAGGGGCATGAGCGAGGGGTGGGGGACAAAGGCGGGAGACATGGGCCATGAGCAGGGGGTGGGGGGAACAGGGGAGACACAGGGCATGAGCGGGGGTGGGGGGAAAGGAGGGAGACACGGGGCATGAGCGGAGGGTGGTGGGGAACAGGGGAGACACGGGGCATGAGCGGGGGCGGGGGGGAAAAGGAGGGAGACAACGGGGCATGAGCAGGGGGTGGGGGCAAAAGGAGGGAGAAACAGGGCATGAGCGGGGGGGTGGGGGCAACAAGAGAGACACTGGGCATGAGCGGGGGGGTGGGGTCAACAAGAGAGACACTGGGCATGAGCGGGGGTGGGCGGGTACAAGGGAGACACGGGGCATGAGCGGGGGGTGTGGGAACAGGGGAGACACAGGACATGAGCAGGGGTTAGGGAGAACAGGGGAGATACGGGGCATGAGCGGGGGTGGGGGGAACAGGGGAGACACAGGACATGAGCAGGGGTTGGGGAGAACAGGGGAGATACGGGGCATGAGCGGGGGTGGGGGGAACAGGGAAGACGAGGGGCATGAGCGTGGGTGGGGGAAAAGGAGGGAGACACAGGGCATGAGCGGGGGATGGGGGAACAGTAGAGAGACGGGGCATGAGCGGAGGGGCAGGGGGAACCGTGGAGACACAGGGCATGAGCGGGGTGTGGGGGGAACGGGAGGGAGACACAGGGCATGAGCAGGGTGTGGGGGGGAACGGGAGGGAGACACGGGGCATGAGAGGGGGTGGGGGTAACAGGGGAGACACGGGGCATGAGCGGGGGTGGGGGGGAAAAGGGGAGACACAGGTCATGAGCGGGGGGTGGGGGGAACAGGAGAGACAAGGGGCATGAGCGAGGGGTGGGGTGCAAAGGAGGGAGACACGGACCATGAGCAGGGGGTGGGGGGGAACCGGGGAGACACGGGGCATGAGCGGGAGTGGGGGGAACAGCAGAGACACGGGGCATGAGCGGGGGGTGGGGGGAACAGGGGAAACACGGGGCATGAGCAGGGGTGGGGGGAACAGTGGAGACACGGGGCATGAGCGGGGGTGTGGAGGAACAGGGGAGACAGGGGTCATGAGCAGGGGGTGGGGTGCAAAGGAAGGAGACATGGGCCATGAGCAGGGGGTGGGGGGGAACAGGGGAGACACAGGGCATGAGCGGGGGTGGGGGGGAAGGGGGGAGACACGGGGCATGAGCGGGGAGTGGGGGGAACAGGGGAAACACGGGGCATGAGCGGGGGTGGGGAGAACAGGGGAGACATGAGGCATGAGCAGGGGAGGGGGAACAGGGGAAACACGGGGCATGAGCGGGGGTGGGGGGGAACAGGGGAGCCACGGGGCATGAGCGGGGGGTGGGGGGAACAGGGGAATCACGGGCATGAGCGGGGAGGGGGGAACAGGGGAGACACGGGGCATGAGCAGGGGTGGGGGCGAACAGGGGAGACATGGGTCATGAGCGGGGGTTACAGGAGAGACAAGGGGCATGAGCGAGGGGTGGGGGGCAAAGGAGGGAGACACGGGCCATGAGCAGGGGGTGGGGGGGAACAGGGGAGACACAGGGCATGAGCGGGGGGAACAGGGGAGACACGGGGCATGAGCGGGGGGTGGGGGAACAGGGGAAACACGGGGCATGAGCAGGGGTGGGGTGAACAGGGGAGACACGGGGCATGAGCAGGGGTGGGGGGAACAGGGGAGACACGGGTCATGAGCGGGGGGTGGGGGGAACAGGAGAGACAAGGGGCATGAGCGAGGGGTGGGGGACAAAGGCGGGAGACATGGGCCATGAGCAGGGGGTGGGGGGGAACAGGGGAGACACAGGGCATGAGCGGGGGTGGGGGGGAAAGGAGGGAGACACGGGTCATGAGCGGGGGGTGGTGGGGAACAGGGGAGACACGGGGCATGAGCGGGGGGCGGGGGGGAAAAGGAGGGAGACAACGGGGCATGAGCAGGGGGTGGGGGGAAAAGGAGGGAGAAACAGGGCATGAGCGGGGGGTTGGGGGCAACAAGAGAGACACTGGGCATGAGCGGGGGTGGGCGGGTACAAGGGAGACACGGGGCATGAGCGGGGGTTGGGGAGAACAGGGGAGATACGGGGCATGAGCGGGGGGTAGGGGGAACAGGGAAGACAAGGGGCATGAGCGTGGGTGGGGGGGAAAAGGAGGGAGACACAGGACATGAGCGGGGGATGGGGAACAGTAGAGAGACGGGGCATGAGCGGAGGGGTAGGGGGAACAGTGGAGACACGGGGCATGAGCGGGGTGTGGGGGAACGGGAGGGAGACACAGGGCATGAGCAGGGTGTGGGGGGGAACGGGAGGGAGACACGGGGCATGAGCGGGCGGTGGGGGTAACAGGGGAGACACGGGCCATGAGCGGGGGGTGGGGGTAAACAGCAGGAAGACACGGGGCATGAGCGGTGGTGGGGGGATCAGGGGAGAGACACGGAGCATGAGCGGGGGTGGGGGAACAGGAGAGAGAGACACAAGGCATGAGCAGGGGGTGGGGGGAACAGGGGAGACAAGTGGGCATGAGCGGGGGAAGGGGGGAACAGGGGAGACAAGGGGCATGAGCAGGGGGATGGGGGGAAAAGGAGGGAGACACAGAGCATGAGGGGGGTGGGGGGAACAGGGGAGACACGGGGCATGAGCGGGGGGTGTGGTGGAAAGGAGGGAGACAAGGGGCATGAGCAGGGGGTGGGGGATGAAAGCAGGGAGACACGGGGCAAGAGCGGGGGTGGGGAGGAACAGGAGGGACACGGGGCAGGAGCGGGGGTGGGGGTACAGGGGAGACACAGGGCATGAGCGGGGGTAGGGTTGAAAAGGAGGGAAACACGGGGCATGAGCGGGGGGTGGGGGAACAGTGGAGACACAGGCATGAGCGGGGGTGGGGGGAACAGTGGAGACATGGGGAATGAGCGGGGGGTGGGGAGAATGGGAGGGAGACACAGGGCATGAGCGGGGGCTTGGGGGCAAGAGGGGAGACACGGAGCGTGAGCAGGGGGTGGGGGGAAGGAGAGAGACATGGGCCATGAGCGGGGTTGGGGGGGAACAGGGTAGACACTGGGTATGAGCGGGGGGTGGGGGGAACAGGGGAGACATGGGGCATGAGCGGGGAATGGGGGAACAGGAGGGAGACACGGGCCAGGAGCAGGGGGTGGGGGGGAACAGGGGAGACACAGGGCATGAGCGGGGGGAACAGGGGAGACACGGGGCATGAGCGGGGGGTGGGGGGAACAGGGGAAACACGGGGCATGAGCAGGGGTGGGGTGAACAGGGGAGACACGGGGCATGAGCAGGGGTGGGGGGAACAGGGGAGACACGGGTCATGAGCGGGGGGTGGGGGGAACAGGAGAGACAAGGGGCATGAGCGAGGGGTGGGGGACAAAGGCGGGAGACATGGGCCATGAGCAGGGGGTGGGGGGGAACAGGGGAGACACAGGGCATGAGCGGGGGTGGGGGGGAAAGGAGGGAGACACGGGTCATGAGCGGGGGGTGGTGGGGAACAGGGGAGACACGGGGCATGAGCGGGGGGCGGGGGGGAAAAGGAGGGAGACAACGGGGCATGAGCAGGGGGTGGGGGGAAAAGGAGGGAGAAACAGGGCATGAGCGGGGGGTTGGGGGCAACAAGAGAGACACTGGGCATGAGCGGGGGTGGGCGGGTACAAGGGAGACACGGGGCATGAGCGGGGGTTGGGGAGAACAGGGGAGATACGGGGCATGAGCGGGGGGTAGGGGGAACAGGGAAGACAAGGGGCATGAGCGTGGGTGGGGGGGAAAAGGAGGGAGACACAGGACATGAGCGGGGGATGGGGGAACAGTAGAGAGACGGGGCATGAGCGGAGGGGTAGGGGGAACAGTGGAGACACGGGGCATGAGCGGGGTGTGGGGGGAACGGGAGGGAGACACAGGGCATGAGCAGGGTGTGGGGGGGAACGGGAGGGAGACACGGTGCATGAGCGGGGGGTGGGGGTAACAGGGGAGACACGGGCCATGAGCGGGGGGTGGGGGTAAACAGCAGGAAGACACGGGGCATGAGCGGTGGTGGGGGGATCAGGGGAGAGACACGGAGCATGAGCGGGGGGTGGGGGAACAGGAGAGAGAGACACAAGGCATGAGCAGGGGGTGGGGGGAACAGGGGAGACAAGTGGGCATGAGCGGGGGAAGGGGGGAACAGGGGAGACAAGGGGCATGAGCAGGGGGATGGGGGGAAAAGGAGGGAGACACAGAGCATGAGGGGGGTGGGGGGAACAGGGGAGACACGGGGCATGAGCGGGGGGTGTGGTGGAAAGGAGGGAGACAAGGGGCATGAGCAGGGGGTGGGGGATGAAAGCAGGGAGACACGGGGCAAGAGCGGGGGTGGGGAGGAACAGGAGGGACACGGGGCAGGAGCGGGGGTGGGGGTACAGGGGAGACACGGGGCATGAGCGGGGGTAGGGTTGAAAAGGAGGGAAACACGGGGCATGAGCGGGGGGTGGGGGAACAGTGGAGACACAGGCATGAGCGGGGGTGGGGGGAACAGTGGAGACATGGGGAATGAGCGGGGGGTGGGGAGAATGGGAGGGAGACACAGGGCATGAGCGGGGGCTTGGGGGCAAGAGGGGAGCCACGGAGCGTGAGCAGGGGGTGGGGGGAAGGAGGGAGACATGGGCCATGAGCGGGGTTGGGGGGGAACAGGGTAGACACTGGGTATGAGCGGGGGGTGGGGGGAACAGGGGAGACATGGGGCATGAGCGGGGAATGGGGGAACAGGAGGGAGACACAGGCCATGAGCAGGGGGTGGGGGGAACAGGGGAGACATGGGGCATAAGCGGGGTAGGTGGGAACAGGGGAGACACGGGGCATGAGTGGGGGGTGGGGGGAACTGGTGAAACACGGGGCATAAGCGGGGGGGTGGGAGGAAAGGAAGGAGACACGGGGCATGAGCGGGGGTGGGGGGTGAAAGCAGGGAGACACGGGGCATGAGCGGGTGGGTGGGGGGGACACGGGGCATGAGCGGGGGTGGGGGAGACAGGGGAGACACGGGGATTGAGCAGGGGTAGGGGGGAAAAGGAGGGAGACACAGGGCATGAGCAGGGGTGGGGGAACAGTGGAGACACGGGCATGAGTGGGGGGGTGGGGGGAACAGTGGAGACATGGGGCTTGAGCGGGGGATGGGGTGAACAGGAGGGAGACACAGGGCATGAGCTGGGAGTGGGGGTCAAGAGGGGAAACATGGAGCATGAGCGGGGGTGGGGGGAAAGGACGAGACACAGGGCATGAGTGGGGTTGGGGGGGAACAGGGTAGACACAGGGTATAAGTGGGCGTGGGGGGGAACAGGGGAGACACAGGGCATGAGTGGGGGCTGGGGGGAACATGGGAGACACGGGGCATGAGTGGGGGGCAGGGGGGAAAGGAAGGAGACATGGGCCATGAGCAGGGGGTTTGGGGGAACAGGAGAGACCTGGGGCATGAGCGGGGGGTGGGGGGAACAGGGGAGACATGGGGCATGAGCGGGGGTGGGGGGAACAGGGGAGACACGGGTCATGAGCCGGAGGTGGGGGGAACAGGGGAGACACAGGACATGAGTGGGGGTGGGGGGGAGGAGGGAGACACGGGGCATGAGCGGGGGGTGGGGGGAACTGGGGAGACACGGGGCATGAGCGGGGGGGTTGGGGGAACAGGGGAGACACAGGGCATGAGTTGGGGGTGGGGGGAACGGGAGGGAGACACGGGCCATGAGCAGGGGGTGGGGGGAACAGGGGAGACACGGGGCATGAGCGAGGGGTGGGGTGCAAAGGAGGGAGACACGGGCCATGAGCAGGGGGTGGGGGGGACAGGGGAGACACAGGACATGAGTGGGGGTGGGGGGAGGAGGGAGACACGGGGCATGAGCGGGGGGTGGGGGGAACTGGGGAGACACGGGGCATGAGCGGGGGGGTTGGGGGAACAGGGGAGACACAGGGCATGAGTTGGGGGTGGGGGGGGAACGGGAGGGAGACATGGGCCATGAGCAGGGGGTGGGGGAACAGGGGAGACACGGGGCATGAGTGGGGGGTGGGAGGAAAAGGAGGGAGACACAGGCCATGAGCGGGGATTGGGGGGAAACAGGGGAGACACGGGGCATGAGCGGGGGGTGGGAGGAACAGGGGAAACACGAGGAATAAGCAGGGGTGGGGGGGAACAGGGGACACACGGGGCATGAGCGGGGGTGGGGGGGAACAGGGGAGACACGGGTCATGAGCGGGGGGTGGGGGGAACAGGAGAGACAAGGGGCATGAGTGAGGGGTGGGGGGGGAACGGGAGGGAGACATGGGCCATGAGCAGGGGGTGGGGGGAACAGGGGAGACACGGGGCATGAGTGGGGGGTGGGAGGAAAAGGAGGGAGACACAGGCCATGAGCGGGGATTGGGGGGAAACAGGGGAGACACGGGGCATGAGCGGGGGGTGGGGGGAACAGGGGAAACACGAGGAATAAGCAGGGGTGGGGGGAACAGGGGACACACGGGGCATGAGCGGGGGTTTGGGGGAACAGGAGAGACCTGGGGCATGAGCGGGGGGTGGGGGGAACAGGGGAGACATGGGGCATGAGCGGGGGTGGGGGGAACAGGGGAGACACGGGTCATGAGCCGGGGGTGGGGGGAACAGGGGAGACACAGGACATGAGTGGGGGTGGGGGGGAGGAGGGAGACACGGGGCATGAGCGGGGGGTGGGGGGAACTGGGGAGACACGGGGCATGAGCGGGGGGGTTGGGGGAACAGGGGAGACACAGGGCATGAGTTGGGGGTGGGGGGGAACGGGAGGGAGACACGGGCCATGAGCAGGGGGTGGGGGGAACAGGGGAGACACGGGGCATGAGCGAGGGGTGGGTTGCAAAGGAGGGAGACACGGGCCATGAGCAGGGGGTGGGGGGGACAGGGGAGACACAGGACATGAGTGGGGGTGGGGGGGAGGAGGGAGACACGGGCCATGAGCGGGGGGTGGGGGGAACTGGGGAGACACGGGGCATGAGCGGGGGGGTTGGGGGAACAGGGGAGACACAGGGCATGAGTTGGGGGTGGGGGGAACGGAAGGGAGACATGGGCCATGAGCAGGGGGTGGGGGGAACAGGGGAGACACGGGGCATGAGTGGGGGGTGGGAGGAAAAGGAGCGAGACACAGGCCATGAGCGGGGATTGGGGGGAAACAGGGGAGACACGGGGCATGAGCGGGGGGTGGGGGGAACAGGGGAAACACGAGGAATAAGCAGGGGTGGGGGGGAACAGGGGACACACGGGGCATGAGCGGGGGTGGGGGGGAACAGGGGAGACACGGGTCATGAGCGGGGGGTGGGGGGAACAGGAGAGACACAGGGCATGAGTTGGGGGTGGGGGGAACGGGAGGGAGACACGGGCCATGAGCAGGGGGTGGGGGGAACAGGGGAGACACGGGGCATGAGCGAGGGGTGGGGTGCAAAGGAGGGAGACACGGGCCATGAGCAGGGGGTGGGGGGGACAGGGGAGACACAGGACATGAGTGGGGGTGGGGGGAGGAGGGAGACACGGGGCATGAGCGGGGGGTGGGGGGAACTGGGGAGACACGGGGCATGAGCGGGGGGTTGGGGGAACAGGGCAGACACAGGGCATGAGTTGGGGGTGGGGGGGGAACGGGAGGGAGACATGGGCCATGAGCAGGGGGTGGGGGGAACAGGGGAGACACGGGGCATGA
Organism: Ambystoma mexicanum; assembly: GCF_040938575.1. Lineage (NCBI taxonomy): Eukaryota > Metazoa > Chordata > Amphibia > Caudata > Ambystomatidae > Ambystoma > Ambystoma mexicanum. The sequence continues at coordinate 1,341,279,960 of NC_090929.1, read as the reverse complement.
GTGGGGGGTGGGAGGAAAAGGAGGGAGACACAGGCCATGAGCGGGGATTGGGGGGAAACAGGGGAGACACGGGGCATGAGCGGGGGGTGGGGGGAACAGGAGAAACACGAGGAATAAGCAGGGGTGGGGGCAACAGGGGACACACGGGGCATGAGCGGGGGTGGGGGGAACAGGGGAGACACGGGTCATGAGCGGGGGGTGGGGGGAACAGGAGAGACAAGGGGCATGAGTGAGGGGTGGGGGGGAACGGGAGGGAGACATGGGCCATGAGCAGGGGGTGGGGGGAACAGGGGAGACACGGGGCATGAGTGGGGGGTGGGAGGAAAAGGAGGGAGACACAGGCCATGAGCGGGGATTGGGGGGAAACAGGGGAGACACGGGGCATGAGCGGGGGGTGGGGGGAACAGGGGAAACACGAGGAATAAGCAGGGGTGGGGGGAACAGGGGACACACGGGGCATGAGCGGGGGTTTGGGGGAACAGGAGAGACCTGGGGCATGAGCGGGGGGTGGGGGGAACAGGGGAGACATGGGGCATGAGCGGGGGTGGGGGGAAGAGGGGAGACACGGGTCATGAGCCGGGGGTGGGGGGAACAGGGGAGACACAGGACATGAGTGGGGGTGGGGGGGAGGAGGGAGACACGGGGCATGAGCGGGGGGTGGGGGGAACTGGGGAGACACGGGGCATGAGCGGGGGGGTTGGGGGAACAGGGGAGACACAGGGCATGAGTTGGGGGTGGGGGGGAACGGGAGGGAGACACGGGCCATGAGCAGGGGGTGGGGGGAACAGGGGAGACACGGGGCATGAGCGAGGGGTGGGGTGCAAAGGAGGGAGACACGGGCCATGAGCAGGGGGTGGGGGGGACAGGGGAGACACAGGACATGAGTGGGGGTGGGGGGGAGGAGGGAGACATGGGGCATGAGCGGGGGGTGGGGGGAACTGGGGAGACACGGGGCATGAGCGGGGGGGTTGGGGGAACAGGGGAGACACAGGGCATGAGTTGGGGGTGGGGGGGAACGGAAGGGAGACATGGGCCATGAGCAGGGGGTGGGGGGAACAGGGGAGACACGGGGCATGAGTGGGGGGTGGGAGGAAAAGGAGGGAGACACAGGCCATGAGCGGGGATTGGGGTGAAACAGGGGATACACGGGGCATGAGCGGGGGGTGGGGGGAACAGGGGAAACATGAGGAATAAGCAGGGGTGGGGGGAACAGGGGACACACGGGGCATGAGCGGGGGTGGGGGGGAACAGGGGAGACACAGGTCATGAGCGGGGGGTGGGGGGAACAGGAGAGACACAGGGCATGAGTTGGGGGTGGGGGAACGGGAGGGAGACACGGGCCATGAGCAGGGGGTGGGGGGAACAGGGGAGACACGGGGCATGAGCGAGGGGTGGGGTGCAAAGGAGGGAGACACGGGCCATGAGCAGGGGGTGGGGGGGACAGGGGAGACACAGGACATGAGTGGGGGTGGGGGGGAGGAGGGAGACACGGGGCATGAACGGGGGGTGGGGGGAACTGGGGAGACACGGGGCATGAGCGGGGGGGTTGGGGGAACAGGGGAGACACAGGGCATGAGTTGGGGGTGGGGGGGGAACGGGAGGGAGACATGGGCCATGAGCAGGGGGTGGGGGGAACAGGGGAGACACGGGTCATGAGCCGGGGGTGGGGGGAACAGGGGAGACACAGGACATGAGTGGGGGTGGGGGGAGGAGGGAGACACGGGGCATGTGCGGGGGGTGGGGGGAACTGGGGAGACACGGGGCATGAGCGGGGGGGTTGGGGGAACAGGGGAGACACAGGGCATGAGTTGGGGGTGGGGGGGAACGGGAGGGAGACACGGGCCATGAGCAGGGGGTGGGGGGAACAGGGTAGACACGGGGCATGAGCGAGGGGTGGGGTGCAAAGGAGGGAGACACGGGCCATGAGCAGGGGGTGGGGGGGACAGGGGAGACACAGGACATGAGTGGGGGTGGGGGGGAGGAGGGAGACACGGGGCATGAGCGGGGGGTGGGGGGAACTGGGGAGACACGGGGCATGAGCGGGGGGGTTGGGGGAACAGGGGAGACACAGGGAATGAGTTGGGGGTGGGGGGAACGGAAGGGAGACATGGGCCATGAGCAGGTGGTGGGGGGAACAGGGGAGACACGGGGCATGAGTGGGGGGTGGGAGGAAAAGGAGGGAGACACAGGCCATGAGCGGGGATTGGGGGGAAACAGGGGAGACACGGGGCATGAGCGGGGGGTGGGGGGAACAGGGGAAACACGAGGAATAAGCAGGGGTGGGGGGGAACAGGGGACACACGGGGCATGAGCGGGGGTGGGGGGGAACAGGGGAGACACGGGTCATGAGCGGGGGGTGGGGGGAACAGGAGAGACAAGGGGCATGAGTGAGGGGTGGGGGACAAAGGAGGGAGACACAGGCCATGAGCAGGGGGTGGGGGAACAGGAGAGACATAGGGCATGAGGGGGGTGGGGGGGAAAGGAGGGAGACACGGGGCATGAGCGGGGGTGGGGGGAACAGGGGAGACACGGGGCATGAGCGGGGGGGTGGGGGGGAAAAGGAGGGAGACAACAAGGCATGATCAGGGGGTGGGGGGAAAAGGAGGGAGAAACGGGGCATGAGCGGGTGGTGGGAGGGACAAGAGAGACACGGGTCATGAGCGGGGGGTGGGCGGGAACAAGGGAGACACGGGGCATGAGCAGGGGGTGGGGGGAACAGGGGAGACATGTGGGCATGAGCGGGGGTTGGGGGGAACAGGGGAGACAAGGGGCATGAGCAGGGGTGGGGGCAAAAGGAGGGAGACACAGGACATGAGCAGGGGGTGGGGGGAACAGGGGAGAGACAGGGCATGAGTGGGGGGGTGGGGGGAACAGTGGAGACACGGGGCATGAGCAGGGTGTGGGGGGAACTGGAGGGAGACACAGGGCATGAGCGGGGGGTGGGGGGGTTACAGGGGAGACACGGGGCCTGAGCGGGGGGTGGGGGAACAGGGAAGACACGGGCATGAGCGGGGGGTGGTGGGGGGAGGAGGGAGACATGGGGCATGAGCGGGGGTGGGGGGCAAGAGGGGAGACACTGGACCTGTTCGGGGGTGGGGTGAAAAGGAGGGAGACACGGGCCATGAGCGGGGGGTGGGGGGGAAGAGGCGGAAACAGGGCAGGAGCGGGGGGTGGGGGGGAACAGGGGAGACACGGGGCATGAGCGGGGGGTGGGGGGGGAAAGGAGGGAGACACAGGCCATGAGCGGGGGGTGGGGGGAACAGGGGAGACATGGGGATTGAGCGGGGGATGGGTGAACAGGAGGGAGACACAGGGCATTAGCCGGGGGTGGAGGCAAGAGGGGAGACATGGAGCATGAGCGGGGGGTGGGGGGAAAGGAGGGAGACATGGGCCATGAGCGGGGTTGGGGAGAACAGGGTAGACACAGGGTATGAGTTGGGCGTGGGGGGGAACAGGGGAGACACGGGGCATGAGCGGTGGGGTTGGGGGAACAGGGGAGACACAGGGCATGAGTGGGGGGTGGGGGGGAACGGGAGGGAGACACGGGCCATGAGCAGGGGGTGGGGGGAACAGGGGAGACACAGGGCATGAGTGGGGGGTGGGGGGAAAGGAGGGAGACACAGACCATGAGCAGGGATTGGGGGGAAACATGGGAGACACGGGGCATGAGCGGGGGTGGGGGGGAACAGGGGAGACACGGGCATGAGCGGAGGGTGGCGGGAACAGGGAAAACACGGGGCATGAGCGGGGGTGGGGGAACAGGGGAGTCACGGGGCATGAGCGGGGGTGGGGGGGAACAGGGGAGACACGGGTCATGAGCGGGGGGTGGGGGAAACAGGAGAGACAAGTGCATGAGTGAGGGGTGGGAGGCAAAGGAGGGAGACACGGGCCATGAGCAGGGGGTTGGGGGAACAGGGGAGACACGGGGCATGAGTGGGGGGGAACAGGGGAGACACGGGGCATGAGCGGGAGGTTGGGGGAACAGGGGAAACACGGGGCATGAGCAGGGATGGGGGGAACATGGGAGACACGGGGCATGAGCGGGGGTGGGGGGAACAGGGGAGACACGGGTCATGAGCAGGGGGTGGGGGGAACAGGAGAGACAAGGGGCATGACCGAGGGGTGGGGGACAAAGGAGGGAGACACGGGCCATGAGCAGGGGGTGGGGGGAACAGGGGAGACACAGGGCATGAGCGGGGGTGGGGGGAAAGGAGGGAGACATGGGGCATGATCGGGGGTGGGGGGAACAGGGAAGACACGGAGCATGAACGGGGGGGAAAAGGAGGGAGACAACGGGGCATGATCAGGGGGTGGGGGGAAAAGGAGGGAGAAACGGGGCATGAGCAGGGGGTGGGGGAACAAGAGAGACACGGGGCATGAGCGGGGGGTAGGCAGGAACAAGGGAGACATGGGGCATGAGCAGGGGGTGGGGGGAACAGGGGAGACATGTGGGCATGAGCGGGGGTGGGGGAACAGGGGAGACAAGGGGCATGAGCAGTGGTGGGGGGAAAAGGAGGGAGACACAGGGCATGAGCGGGGGGTGGGGGAACAGGGGAGACACAGGCATGAGCGGGGGTGGGGGGAACAGGGGAGACACGGGACATGAGCGGGGGGTGGGGGGAACAGGGAAGACAAGGGGCATGAGCGGGGGTGGGGGGAAAAGGAGGGAGACACAGGGCATGAGCGGGGGATGGGGGAACAGTAGAGAGACGGGGCATGAGCGGGGGGTGGGGGGAATAGTGGAGACACGGGGCATGAGCGGGGTGTGGGGGAATCAGAGGGAGACACAGGGCATGAGCAGGGTGTGGGGGGTAACAGGGGAGACACGGGGCATGAGCGGGGGGTGGGGGGAACAGGGGAGACACAGGCATGAGCGGGGGGTGGTGGGGGGAGGAGGGAGACATGGGGCATGAGCGGGGGTGGGGGGCAAGAGGGGAGACACTGGACCTGTTCGGGGGGTTGGGGAAAGGAGGGAGACACAGGCCATGAGCGGGGGGTGGAGGGGAACAGGCAGAAACAGGGCATGAGCGGGGGTGGGGGGAACAGGGGAGACACGGGGCATGAGCAGGGGGTGGGGGGGAAATGGAGGGAGACACGGGCCATGAGCGGGGGGAGGGGGGAGAACAGGGGAGACAAGGGGCATGATCGGGGGCAGGGGGGAACAGGGGAGACATGGGGCATGAGCAGGGGGTGGGGGGAAAAGGAGGGAGACACGGGCCATCTGTGGGGGGTGGGGGGAATGGGAGGGAGACACGCCCCATGAGCGAGGGGTGGGGGTAAACAGGAGGAAGACACGGGGCATGAGCGGTGGTGGGGGGAACAGGAGAGAGACACGGGGCATGAGCGGGGGGGTGGGGGAACTGGAGAGAGACACAAGGCATGAGCAGGGGGTGGGGGGAACAGGGGAGACAAGTGGGCATGAGCGGGGGGTAGGGGGAACAGGGGAGACAAGGGGCATGAGCGGGGGGTTGGGGGGAAAAGGAGGGAGACACGGAGCATGAGGGGGGGTGGGGGGAACAGGGGAGACACGGGGCATGAGCGGGGGGTGGGGTGGAAAGGAGGGAGACACGGGGCATGAGCGGGGGGTGGGGGATGAAAACAGGGAGACACAGGGCAAGAGCGGGGGGTGGGGAGGAACAGGGGGGACACGGGGCATGAGCGGGGGTGGGGGTACAGGGGAGACACAGGGCATGAGCGGCGGGTAGGGGGGAAAAGGAGGGAGACACGGGGCATGAGCGGGGGGTGGGGGAACAGTGGAGACACGGGCATGAGCGGGGGGTTGGGGGTACAGTGGAGGCATGGGGCATGAGCGGGGGTGGGGGGAACATGAGGGAGACACAGGGCATGAGCGGGGGTGGGGGGCAAGAGGGGATACACAGAGCATGAGCAGGGGGTGGGGGGGAAGGAGGGAGACATGGGCCATGAGCGGGTTTGGGAGGGGAACAGGGTAGACACGGGGTATGAGTGGGGGGTGGGGGGAACACGGGAGACACGGGGCATGAGCGGGGAATGGGGGAACGGGAGGGAGACACGGGCCATGAGCGGGGGGTCGGGGGGAACAGGGGAGACACGGGGCAGGACTGGGGGGCGGGGGGGAAAGGAAGGATACACAGGCCATGAGCAGGGGGTGGGGGGGACAGGCGAGACATGGGGAGTAAGCGGGGGCTAGGTGGGAACAGGGGAGACACGGGGCATGAGCGGGGGGTGGGGGAACAGGTGAAACACGGGGCATGAGCGGGGGGTGGGGGGAAAGGAGGGAGACACGGGGCATGAGCGGGGGGTGGGGGGAAAGGAGGGAGACACGGGGCATGAGCGGGGGGTGTGGGGTGAAAGCAGGGAGACACGGGGTATGAGCGGTGGGTAGGGGGGAAAAGGAGGGAGACACGAGGCATGAGCGGGGGTGGGGGAACAGTGGAGACACAGGCATGAGCGGGGGGTGGGGGGAACAGTGGAGACATGGGGCTTGAGCGGGGGGTGGGGGGGAACAGGAGGGAGACACAGGGCATGAGCCGGGGGTGGGGGAAAGGAGGGAGACACAGGCCATGAGCGGGGTTGGGGGGGAACAGGGTAGACACAGGGTATGAGCGGGGCATGGGGGGAACAGGGGAGACAAGGGGCATGAGCAGGGGATGGGGGAACGGGACGGAGACACAGGCCATGAGCGGGGGGTGGGGGGAAACATGGGAGACACGGGGCATGTGTGGGGGGCAGGGGGGAAAGGAAGGAGACATGGGCCATGAGCAGGGGGTTGGGGGGAACAGGAGAGACCTGGGGCATGAGCGGGGGATGGGGGGAACAGGGGAGAAACGGGGCATGAGCGGGGGGTGGGGGCAACAGGTGAAACACGGGGCATGAGCGGGGGGGTGGGAGGGAACGGGATGGAGACACAGGGCATGAGCAGGGGTGAGGGGGAACAGGGGAGACACGGGGCATGACCTGTGGGTGGGGGTTGAAAAGGAGGGAGACACGGGGCATGAGCGGGGGGTGGGGGGAACAGGAGGGAGACACAGGGCATGAGCAGGGGGTGGGGGGAACAGGGGAGACAAGGGGCATGAGCGGGGGGTGGGGGGAAAAGGAGGGAGACACGTGGCTTGAGCGGGGGGTGGGGGGAACAAGAGAGAGACACGGGCCAGGAGCAGGGGGTGGGGGGGTAAAGGGGAGACAAGGGGCATGAGCAGGGGGTGGGGGGAATGGGATATCCGCTCCTTGGCCCTCCACAGGCCACCATGTGGGGATGGCGTGTCTCCTGGCAGTCTGCAGCAGCCCGGGATGGGTTGTATGCAGTTGCCTCAATGTGAACGATAAACTAAGATGGCGGGCATCACTGAAAATACGACGCACTGCACGCTTCACCGCAGCCAATGGGCGAGCACGTCACAGCCGCTTGCCCAATCCCTGTCCTGTCCGCGGAGCGAACAGCGAAGTGTGTCCGCGAAGCGGACACTATATCACTAATTTTTTTCACTTACATTTTTGTCATTTTTTAAAAAAAGTACTGGATGGATTTACACCAAATAAAAAAAAGCATGCTATCGGGACCAAGCCGCTGCTCCTGCCGGAAATTTGGTGTAAATCCGTCCAGTGGTTTGGGCTGTAGGCGTGAGCAAAGCTTTTTCCCATTATGTCTATGGGAAAAAAATAACTTTTGGGACCCACCCTATTACTTTGCCCCCCCTGGACCAAACCTCACCAAACTTTGCAAAAAAATTCAGAGTGGGCCATATACTTTTTTTGCAAAGGTTGGTGAGGATTTGTCCCGGGGGGGCGAAGTTATAAGCCGCCCAAAAAGTGCTCTTCCTATGGAAACAGCAACTTAACCATAACTGGTGGTGTTCTGAAGACGCTTCTAAGAACACTCGCGGTGTCCTGGGAATGTTCGTAGGGGGTGTCCTGAGGATTCTGTCCGCATTGTTCTCTGTCAAGTTGAATGTGTTCTTAGAACACTCATGGTGTCCTGAAATGTTTGCAAATAAATGAAATGGGGGTATTCTGAGGACAATGGCCCTCATTACGACCCTGGCGGAAATCGAAAAACGATGGCGGAAATGCAATACCGCCATCGAATAGCGCTCGGTGTGACTATGACCCGTCACCGTAAAGTACGATGCCATTAGCGACACCGTAGTGAACGCCAACGCTAACTGCACCAAGTACGCGCGCGCGCGCCATGCCAAACCGTAATTAGCACCATGGCGCAAGGGTACGCGAATTCCGACCCTAGCGGACATGTACTTAACGCCATCAAGCACGGCGGAAAGTGCCATACCGCCATGGTGAGAAGTACGGCATCGCGAATCAACCGTAAACGGCCCCACTGAGTGCCTGTACACCACTCCCTGGCCACATAGTACAACTCCCCGTAGGTGCAACGAAGTCACAATGCAACCAGTGAAATGTACAAGTCACCCATGCATGCCAACGAACAAAAGAATCACAAGAGGGGCCAATGGGAGCTGCAGGGCACAGATGGCACGAATACAGAAGCTATACCAATGGACATGACCCCAGTCTCCCACCAAGAAACGCACGCAAACCCAGGCACCTGTGACCAGCAATATTCCGATAATCACATCATTCCACCAATCCACCTGGCTGACCGGCATCTGTTACACAAAACCTAATCCCCCGCCCCTGAGCATGACACATCCAAACAGTCATATTGGCAGCCCTCACCCCTGACCTCACTGGGCTTCGTAGGCAAACGCGCCCAGCACAGTACCACGCAACTATACTCCGAAGCTGGAACCCAATGCAGATCTCCTCACAATACATCGCTCCCCAAATAGGAATATGCCACATCACTAGCAAAGGCCCATATCAGAATAGAAATTTAATGCACAACAAATTCACCAAGCCCATACAGCCATTAGGCCATGAACTCCAAAACACATTTCACCATTGTGGGCTGCATCCGCAATAAATGACCAGCTACTTCTTGTGTGACGCCCTGTTCCTTCATGGTACACAGGGGCTACATTCTCGTACGAAAAGGCAACATGGAAGCGCCTAGAACCGCAGGGCCGTCCCAATAGGGAGGCACTAGTCCAGCTGAAAGGCCGAAATGTTGCTCCGAGCCACTAGTACTGCGTAAGGGCATGTGGCCCATTGGCGATCGTCCCATAAGATCGTAATGCTGCTCCACTGATTAACACGAAGCAGCAGGTGTCGGGAGTAAAAGCCATCTGCAGGAGTGGCATACAGATGGCAGTGGCAAAAGGGGAGGAGATACCTGTCAACCAAAAGAAAAGAAAAAGAAAAGAATGGCCATCAGAACTACATTCGAACAACTCACTTCAATGATCACACTAGATCCACAGCCATATGCATGCTAGCCCACTCCAAAGGATCATCACCACCCCAAAACCACTTGCGACTCATAACTATCCATATCGAGGTGAAAACACCATCACAAACGAGTGTACCTGTGCATGCGTCTGTGAAAACAGAATCCATCAGATGGGATTGGTAACGTGCATGGACACAAGTGTCTGAAGGCGCGTCGAGACAGGGAGGGCTCAACAAGGCCAGATAGACGATGGTCCCACTATGGCAGCCCTGCATCACATAGCGCAGGGGAGGCGGATAGATTCCAAGAAGCCCTGTACATGGCAAACACCGTATCAAATCATCTGCCCATGCATCCATTCATCATTCCCTCATCCCGTAATGATAACGCCTGTTTCCATACTCACATAACATGTGAGAATTCCATTGAGTCTGTGCGTTATGCAGCCTGCAAAATCCACTGTACCCCAGCCCGTAATTCCAGTGTTGTGAAGTAACATGTATTTGGGAACGTCCGGCCTCATCATCCACTTCGCTATTGCGCATCCCAAACTATTCATATCAATCATTGCATCCTCGCCATGGCCCCTGTCCCAAGGACACTGAACAATGGAACGTTATATTTGCAGTCAGACCTGTGGGCATCTCCTCGCCGCTAGCTGAAGACCGAAAGCGCCGCCCTTCGAATTCCTCATTTGCAACATCACGTCGAAAAGGCATCTGTGGCCGCTTGAAATCACAAATTAATCCATCTAGTGCGGCTGTGTGTGAAAATGGCAACTGCCTTCACTCACAAATGGGAGGCCCCGCCCGTCGGTGAACCTCGGTACAGTGATGCATGAGGGTCCACCGTTACTCGAGTACTACGTTCCACTGACCCTTCACAAGTCTGTTCGCGACTGCAAAGAATGCATGTGAAACAATGGGACCATAGCCGAATGAACATATCAACCAATGTTACACGGCCATCGGGTACTAATACATGATTGTAATAGCAAGATGCCATTCCTCGAATTGCAGCGTTGTGTGCGGGACGTGCTCGCCCAAAGGGGAGAGCATCTTGCACAGGTGGAATGAATCACCACAGGTGGAGGCCATACAGCCTGAAAACACATAAATTGCACGCCCAGTCTCCTCCCACAACCACTCCGAAATGCTACCGGCAGGACTCGCGATGTTGGCCCTGGGGGACCTGATAGCACTGCAAGTACTCCAACTCCAAGAAGAAGACGAACACCAACTACAACCGGCCGCACGGAGGAGACGCAGGAGGAGGAGGAGGGCAAGGCAGGGCCAGCAAGGGCTGCCAGCACAGCCACTACCACCACGCAGGCAGCCCGCAATCCCACGCCTCCGAGCACATCCGTTCAACCTCACTGATGAGCAGATCCACACCCTCTACCGTTTGGACCGGGACACCATAGCCGCCATTGTGGACATGACACAGGCTGACCTTGTCAGCATGATAGATAGCCCAACCGCCATCCCACCCCTACTGAAGGTGGTGTCTGTACTCCACTTCCTGGCCACAGGCACCTACCAGCACACAGTCGGACAGTTGCATGGCATTTCTCAGCCACTGTTCTCACGGACACTATTGCAAGTGCTCGATGCCCTCCTGCAGCACGCAGACGACTACATCTCTCTACCACGCTCGGAGCAGGAAATTACCAACACAAAAGTGGGATTCCATGCACTTGGCGGCATACCGGGTTGCATTGGTGCCATTGACTGCACCCATGTGGAATTGGTCGTCCCACATGCCATGGAGGCCCAGTACCGCAACCGAAAACAATTTCATTCACTGAATGTACAAATGGTGTGTGACTCCAACAGGATCATTACACATTGTTGTGCCCGATTCCCTGGATCAACCCATGATTCTATGGTCTTGAGGAACTCTACAATACCACGCTACATGGAGCGACACGCAGGGAACAGATCCTGGCTACTCGGTGAGTCTCATTTCATGCATGATGATGTGGGGTATGTGATGCGGCAATACCTGGCAGGAAGGGGGGGGGTGCGTACGTAGCAATGGCATTCCACATAATTCGTTTATCGTCCACATACAGGTGATGCCGGATATCCACTGAAGAGATGGCTCCTCACACCAGTCCGGAACCCACGGGACCAGCATGAGGAGGACTACAACCATGCCCACTCACGTACCCGTGTAGTCATTGAACAGGCATTCGGCCTACTGAAGACTCGTTTCCGGTGCCTCAGCAGGTCTGGCGGGGCACTCCTGTACCGCCATGAGAAGGTTGCAAAGATGGTGATGGCATGTGTCATGCTCCACAACATGTGCGTACGTAGAAATGTGCCCATGCCCCCTGACGCAGAACTGCAAGCACCTGAAGATGGTCATGATGAGGGTGGGGATGTGGCAGCACCTCAAGGAGTCTGCGAGGCACAGGAGGGCCGTGAAATTCGTCAGCATCTCATAGATGCATGCTTCTAGCACTCACGCCTGGTGGCTGATACATGGACACGGGACTCGTGGCACTGTGTGTGTCTGGTACATGCACAATATGGACTGTACGCCTATGATGGCCTAGTACACAAAGATCATTGTCCACACATCTCATTGTTTGATCGTGCATTGATTATGGCATATGTGATATCATGTGGAACACCCTATCGACCCGCCACCCAAGTGAGCCCAACACACCCCCGCCACCCTCCCACCTCCCCCCCGAACACCAGTGTCCAAGGATGCTCATTGTCAGTGGGCAGTCGCTATTGCAAGCCCCCTCTGCGGGTATCAGGGGCACCCCTGCCTGTGGAGCGCAGGTTCCTCCCAGATCTACGTTGGGGGCTGCCCTGGACGGAACTTGCAACGGATGATGTCTCTGCCTGCTCACGTCCATGCATGTCCCTAAGGGTTTGTGAGAGCTCAGTGAGCACACGGCGCACTGCGGCAAGTTCGGCACATACGTCTTTGGACATCGCATGCAGTTCCCCCCTCAGGCTCTCGGTGCTTCTCTCCATTTGGACTCTCAGGCTCTCGGTGCTACTCTCCATTTGTGCCCTAAGTGTCTCAGTTGATGTTTCTATGTCTGCCTTAGTGCCCCCACATCCATCGGCATGGTCCATGAGGAGCGTGGCCAGTTGCTGCTGTTGCACGATTAACTGGTCGAGGGACTGTTGCCTCTGCTGGGCCATGGCCATTTGCGGTGGTGTCACAGAGGGGCTGTTCGCCTCATGTTACCCTGCCACAGGGCTTGTGGGGGATGGCCAGTCGTCGTGTTGTGGGTGCCCCTGCGTGGTATCCTCATGGTGTACGGGATGGAACAGGCAGGGGGATTGGGACAGGTCATGGATGGATCTGACTTCGACATCCCCGTCTTCTGTGTCGGAGCATGCTGCCATTAATGGGGTGTCACCTATGGTGCTGCTGCCACCAGAGGCAGTACCTTCTGTGGCATCCATTGGGGGGACCTGTGGTGGTGCTGTTGTGGGCATGCTGGCTGCTGGGGTGCCTGTTGATGTTCCCTCCTGTGTGCTGCCACTTGATATGTGCTGCTGCCGTGTCTTGATGCGTGCAGCTGAGGTGGAGGGTCTTTGGCCGTCGGTCTTGGCCCTCTTTGCAGGTGTGCTGGTAGGGGTGTCCTGGAGCTCGTCGTTTGGATCGGACCCTGTGGTGGAGTAAAGGAGGGCGAGCGTTATTAATGGGTCTGTGGGAATTGGAATGGCAATGTATCACATGCATTGGGGTGGTACCTGAGGGTGATTTGGGTCGGGGCCTTGGAGGTGCTTTCATTTGTGTGTGGAGTGAGGGTGCAGTTGTTTGGCAGCCTGCAGTTAGCGTGTGCCTGCTGCACGTGTAGTGGGTGTTTTTGGGGTTTTTACTTATTTATGTATTTATTGTGTGTTTTAAAGTGCGCTATCAGGCCAATGTGTGTGGACGTTCTCCTGGCCATGTGTTGCTGTTGCGCTATGTGGACACATGTGAGTCACATGATTGGACATTGTGGATTTGGCATGGTTTTATTTGGGCCACCTACCTGATTCTCCGGATGTCTGCACTCCTTTCTCCATCCCTCCGACTCCCTCTATGCTCTCCATTCCAATGGTGGAGGCACAGATTTCTTCCCAGGGGGTCAACTTGATGGGTGATTCCGACCCTCCCCCGGTGGCTGTGGCAATGTTGCGGTTGGCAGAAAGTATGCTACGGACGCGTATCCGCAGGTCGTCCCACCGCTTCCTGCATTGCTGTGGGTTGCGGGGTGCGGTCCCCACCGCACTTACCCGCTGTGCCACCAGGGCCCATATGGCCTTCTTGTTCGCAAGTGCCATCCTGGTCATTTGCGTGGAGAAGACGGCGGCGGCATTCTCCTGGAGGGTCTCTGTAAGCACGGTGAGTTCCTCACGGGAGAAGTGGACCTGCCGCTTGCGGTCGCACGCTTTCTTCGCTACTTTTCCCATTTTTATTGGTTTCACTAGGGTGGATGACGGGTTGGGATGTGTCTCAGGGTGGTGTTTTTAGTGGTTGTGTGTATTTTGTGGTTTTATAGGTGTACGGGGTGTTGTTTCCCGTTCCGGGCCCATGTTTTTACTTCCGTTTCCGTATATTTACGGTCGCCGTACTTTCCGGTTGGCGCTCACTGCGGTGTCCGCTATGATGGGTGGCGGTATTGCACCTAGGGCGCCGTACGGCGGCGGTGTGGGCCGTTTTGGGGTCATTTCCGCCATCGCGGACTTTGCACTTCCGCCATGGCGTGGTGCTCGTGCCCGATGGGTCGGAATGGGCCGCACTTTGCTCCATCGTGCAATGGCGGAAACGCTATTTACGCTGTGGCGGTCCGGTCAGTCACTTTCCGCAAGGGTCGTAATGAAGGCCAATGTCCGTATTGTTCTCTGTCAAGTTGAATGTGTTCTAAGAACACTCGCGGTGTCCTGAAATGTTCGTAAATAAACAAAATGGGGGTGTTCTGAAGACGTTTCTAAGAACACTCGCGGTGTTTTGGAATGTTCGTAGGGGGGTGTCCTGAAGGCGTAGTCCGTATTGTTCGCTGGCAAGTTGAATGTGTTCTAAGAACACTCGCAGTGTCCTGAAATGTTCGCAAATAAACAAAATGGGGGTGTCCTGAGGACACTGTCCGATATTGTTCTCTGTCAAGTTGAATGTGTTCTTAGAACACTCATGGTGTCCTGAAATGTTCGCAAATAAACGAAATGGGGGTGTTCTGAGGACACTGTCCGTATTGTTCGTTGTCAAGTTGAAAGTGTTCTAAGAACTATCGCGTTGTTCTGAAATATTTGTAGGGGGTGTCCTGAAAACGCTGTCCGTATTGTTCGCTGGCAAGTTGAAAGTGTTCTAAGAACACTCATAATGTCCGCGGACATTAAAAGTTTCCATAGACCATAGTTGAAATGTTTGACTCTATGGATGTGATATGCTGCGGTGGTTGTTGCCAGGGCATAGAGACTTGGGTGCATGGCCATTTGGCCATGCACCCAAGACTGTATGCCCTGGCAACAACCACCGCAGCATATCACATTCATATTTGCTTATAACTTTGGCTGAAAAACAAATGTATAAGGAATAAAGGTATTAGATACTATGGATGTGATATGCTGCTATGGTTCTCCTTATTATTGTATACTTACTGTTTGGTCTAGTAACCGGAGTACATGTATTTCTTGTTTTAGTATTAGTATTTTGTAATGACTTATTACATTGTATAATCAATATACTTTTTTTTTTTTGGACCCTCATATTTAGTAGATTACAAATCAGAGTACTGTGCAATTTGCTCAATTTCTGTATTTGTTGCTAAAATCATTGGGTCTGTGGGAGAAAAAAAAATCCATGTTGGATTAAAAAAAAAACATTTTCTGTTATGCTACAGTTTATTTGTTTGTTTGTTTTCAGTGTTCACTTGTTGTTTCTGGCTAATGCTTTATACTTTGGCTTGTTGTATTTTTTTGGAGCAGTAACATATTATAATTTTTTTTGATATTATAAAATTTTGGAGCAGTTAGATACCAATTGGCGTATTCTAACTGTCTATTTTTTTGATATATTTTAGTGGTATTAATTTATCTATTTGGATATTGTTAAATTTTGGGACAGTTAGATACCAATTGGCGTATTCTAACTGTGTATTATTTGGTCTGATTTAGTGGTATTCATTTATCTGATTAGTTGTTGTAGAATCTTTGAGCAGTTAGATAGCTTTTGGAGTATTCTAACAGTTTATATTTTTTTTAACACAAGTTTACTTAGGATTTAAATACAGTTTAGTTATAAAATGTTGGTTTTAAGAACATCAAATTAGCGTTTTTAAGATTTCTTGGTAATCTCTACTTTATAGTAATGGTACTATCATTACATTCACACCATCCACATTTCTTTTTTATATATGCAGTGTAGTGCCCTGAATTGGTTGTGGCTCCTGCGTGGTAGATTATACCTATTGTTGTGAAGGTTTTCTTACCAAGTGATATTTGACCATGTGTGAATCCAGTCAGCTTGCAGTTGTTTTTGGTACCATCTGCATTGTAACGTAGAAGCATTAGTATTATGTATTTACTATGTGTTTGTATTACTAACGTGGAGCGATTATCTGAATTGCAGGTAGAGCATAATCTACCATGGTTTGCATTTTGTACAAGTCGCTGAAATGGAATGGATTCACAATTTGGTACTGATATATATATGAAGCGTTCATTGGGTTTTCTTCTTGTGTCACATTGTTGCAGAGAGTGCATGTATGTTTCCACATGTATGAAATCTGAAAGATTTCATTTATAGGTATGTTTTTGTTTTCCAGTACTTGTAGTAAGTAGATTAGAAATTCTTGTGGATCTTCCTGTGAATTTATATTGAATTTCACCATTCCAGCACAGTAGTCCAATTGTTGTCTTATTCCATAAACACTATATGTGTTGTCAGGATTGTTTGCTGCATTTCTGTGAAGTACTAACATTTGCAAACACAATGGGTCTGTACTGTGTAAGTAAATGTTGTCAACAATTGGTGGTAATTGAAATAGAATATTCATTGCTACATTTGCATAGCAACTTACACCAACTATATTTGAGAATTTAAATGGTCGAGGTAGTTCTGTATCTAACTGCTTTTTTTGGAGTTTGTCTTCCTTCTTTAAAGAAGTACCTGGTTTACTTTCCCTAATTGATTCTTTTTTGCTTGTGGTACTTGATGAAGTATTAGTTTCTTTTACTCTCTTTGGAGGATTTGCAGTGACATCCTGTTGCATTTCTGTTTGATTTATTTTTCTTTTATAACGTTGTACTTTTTGTGGAACAGAATATGTGTTTAGGTGGGGGGTGTATAGTGAGCGAAGTATATTGTATTCTAAAATGCAAGGAATGTCAGCGTTTATTTTACTTGCATCAAAGTTGATTAGAAATAGACCGTCAATTGTACATAAGCGTGATAGTGCTACATAGCTCATGCCTTCTTTAAAGACTGCGTTACCAATATCTATCATTGCTTTGTCTAGGGTAAGACCTTGTGATTTATGAATCGTGACTGCGTATGCAAGAGTTAGAGAAAATTGTTCTCTGCGTACATACTTATCTTTGAAGAGAAGGAATCTAGCTGTTGAGCGTCCTATCCTTTTTACTTCTGAAAGTTTGTCAAAGAGTATATTGACAAACTGAATTCTGTTGTCGCGTGGGTATGTTTGAAAGCCAACAACTGTACCCAGTGCTCCATTAACTAGTCCTTGGTCCACGTCAAGGTTACGTTTAAGCATTACTCTGCAATTTAAGGATCATTTTAATATCTTTTCTAAGCCTGCTGTGTTTGAGATTAATTTTTCTAAACTATTTAGTCTTGTTGTGGCTTGGTCACACATGGGTAGTGTCATACCATGTACATCTAGTTTGTCTGTGGCGCTAATTTCCATGATTGGTTGCATTTCTTTACTTAGCATGATTTCATTGAATTTGAAACAGCTTGCAAGAGTTGGCATTAAGGCCATATAATTGACATTTTTGTGGGCTAATTGTTCCATAACATCTGTAGCACATGCATTATCGCCATGAAGTGCATTAAAGTGCCGGGTTTTCAATATTGCTTCTGCTTCTTTAGAAAGTATACCAACTCTGATACTTTTTAAAATGTTGGCATAAGTGAGATCTGCAGATTGCCGCATGTTTTCTGAAAATTCTCTGTATTGGAAATGTTGCCAAAGGTTGACATTTCCAATGCTGCCAACAGTTTTACGGCAGATTTTGTGCCCTAATGTTTTAAAAATAGGCTCACCTTTTACTGGTGTTAATTGAAGCAGATCTCCAAAAACAATAATGTGTTTTCTTGCAAAGAGCTCTTAATAGTCTGTTTTGAGTACTTCTTGTAATCAGAGGTGAATCAAAGCTAACATCAGGTTGGAAAACATGCTCACATCATCTATTAGTAGCATTTTCATTTGTTTCAATACTCTGCGTAATTCCATTGCAGCTTCTGCAGAAAGTTTGTAATAGTCTAATTTGTTCTGGTGTTCTACTGGTAATAGTAGTAATCGGTGTAATGTAACACTAATGATTTTGATTAGGAATGTTTTGCCAGAACCAGCTTCACCACTGACGTACAGTAGTATAGGTTTATAATTATGGCAGGAACATTCTTTATTTTCATGTTTTACACCATGTGCAATTTGTTTTGTTACTTCTTGAAAAATGCTACTTTGCTCATTGTTTAGTTTTGATTGTAGTATAGTTAAGTCTCCCTTATCTTCATACTGACACATGGTGTTTTCTACTTCTATCATAGCTAATTCTGCCTAATTTATTATTAGTGGTTCTCCCAGTGGTTCTTGACTTCCTGTTACAGAAGGTTGACTACTGTCAGGAGTGTCCTTATCTAGTTGGGCTTGGAGTTCTTCTTCGTGTTGCTATTCATTGTGCAACATTGTTTTGTACTGTGTAAAGTTTACATCAGTTATAGTGCTTTCATTTGCTTTGAAAGCATCCTCATATGAGACATAGTTATCTAGTAATTGTTCTTCTTTTCTCCATGGTTTGAAGGGTTGTAGCAGGGACATGTAATATACTTCTTTATGTTGAGGAGTCTTTAATGACAATTTGATATGATTAATTAAATTTGGTTTAGTGAGTTTAACTAAGCTGCCTTCACAGTTTGTCACTCTTTATTTACCTTTTTTTTCATCAGGTTTCATATTATTTTTGTATGTGTAGTTTTGGGCTATGTGGTATAGACACATGTTTTCCAAAGTATTACTTCTGTTTGGGTAGTATGTGTCCAATAAATTGTTTTTTAAAATGTCTTGGCTGTTGGGATCATGTTTGGCTATTGTTTCTATATCTTCATATGATTTTAGAACTCTTTTTCTAGATTTAGCTGGACCAAGACTTAGCCATACTATATTTTCAGATTTACCATACAATGCAGTACCAGTTAAACAATCAGCTGCTTCATATGATCCACATTCTCTATGGGTGAGAATTTTTATGCCCAAGCTGTATCATTTCTGAGATACTGTTTTATCTGATGACAGGTCATTCCAGAGGTCTTGGAGCTCTGTCTTTTCTGCTTTAGTTAAGTATGCTGTGACATATCGTGCAACTGCGGTAGAATTGTCTGCAATGTACTGCCCATCTATGTTTGCATTCCATAAGTGGGCAATGATTGCATTATAATAATTGATTTATTTTTCTTCTTATTTTCTTTTTATGTAATATGTATTTTTAGGTGACTTACCTTTAACACTATGTCTAACTGAAGACATGAGATTGTTCACTTGACCTGTATTTGTAACTGGTCTAGGGAAACCAAATTGGCATTTGGTGTAGTATTTCCCTTTGTTTTTGTATTTGCGACAACAATATTTTCCACATTTGTGTCTTTGAAATTGTAAAATTTGTGCATGAAGATCACTATTTGTGGTTTCTGATGGAATTTCACAAGTGACATATTTTTCAATAAACTGTAAAACAGTGGCATTACTGTCTTGACCAAATTTAGGAGCATCTTTAATCCATAAAAGCATGTGGATATGTGGTGCTCCTCTGGCTTGGTGTTCTTTTCTCCAAAAGAAGTGTTGCACTTTTCCAAGGGGAGGAACAGTTTTATTACAAATAAAATGTAGCGTAGCAATGAAGCGATGGTGAAAATATCTTGAAACATTAACAGGATCCAAAGAACAAAGTTCTCCAGATGTTAGTATATCTATGTTTGTTTTGTTTTTATTTGATATGCGTAGGAAATCATGTAAATCTTCCCATGCATATTCTGCACAACTTAATGTGACAAACCAAGTGTGTGGGCCAAGGTTTCTGATCATACAACGTACATCTCCATGACGTTGAATCCAGTACTCTTTAGTACTACGCATATTTGCTAATAGATTTGTAATATTTGATTGTAAAACCTCATCCTTTTG
This sequence comes from Ambystoma mexicanum, assembly GCF_040938575.1. NCBI lineage: Eukaryota > Metazoa > Chordata > Amphibia > Caudata > Ambystomatidae > Ambystoma > Ambystoma mexicanum. Next base: position 1,341,260,296 of record NC_090929.1, on the reverse strand, counting down.
TTGCACTTTTTCTAATAATTGTGTAGCTGTCATATTTTGAAAGGCTGATCCTGATTTTAATATGTGTGCAACTCTGTAACATAAAGTTGCTAGTTCACTTTCAAAGAGTAGGTGGAATATGTATTCCACATTTTGTCTAAATCTGGGATCTTCAGAATACATCCGTAATGAGCGCTATTCTGAAGCTGATATTTGAATAGGTCTATCATCATACCTTCCTCCTTTGCCAGTAGGAAAGAGTAGTGGAAAAGCACGTGCTTCTATACTTTTTTCCCATATGCTAAATGGCGATCCTTTTGTTTGACGCATTTGGTAAGTTTCCAGTACATCTTCTACGTTGTCATTACAGTGAAAAGGATGAATTGTATAATGGTCTAAAGTATTTGATATTGTAGCAGGATTAAGTAGCTCAAATTGACCATCTTCTTGTGTTTCTTGAATTATTTCAGTTGTATCTTTCAAGTTTTCTTCAATATTAATTTCTTTGTAATATTAATTTTTCTCTTTAAGATATTGGAAGGCTTGTCTAACTTTATATAAATCTACCAGCTCTTGCCATATTTTTTTGTCTTTTGTAGGTACTCCATTTACTAAGATAATTAAAGATTGCTGCATTGGACGTTGCACTCCTAGAGTATGCACATTTTCTTTTAGATCTAATGGTAAATGAACTACTTTTCCACAAACGCCTTTTACCAATTCAGCGGGAGGTAATTTTGCTGTTTTTGGTTGAAGGGGTATTATTGCCTGAAATGGGTGTACTGTTTGAATTATGATGCTCTCATATAAATTAAGTTGTTGTAGGGGTTTTGGTACTGGGTATAATTCCAAATTATTTGTGATAGCACGTGAAGGAGTTTGGTTGTTGTCAAGTTTTGTAGTGCAGTAAATGCAAAGTATTAAGGGCTCAGTTATTTCGTATTTGTTTTCTGCTACAAGGTAGAGAGCTAATTCAAACCATTTAGAATCTTCATTGTCTTCTATTTTGTATGATAGGTCAACAGTTTTTGTGTTACTTTTATAAAAAGTTCTATGGCAACATACACATACATGGTTTGGTACTTCAGCGGATGTACTTTTAAATTTTAGTATTTCTTTTTTGTATGTGTTTGGCAAAAGGTTGCCATGTGTAGAATTGTTGCTTAATTGGTTTAAAGCTATTTCATTCTGTAAATGGCTTTCACTTCCAAAATATTTTTTTCTGGATATAGTGAATTTCTTCAAGTAGGTCTTTTGCTGTACCATATATATTCAATGAAAAAACTTTGTTAAGGGGACGTTATGGTTAAGTTGTGCTACTAAAAACCTATGAAATTCAGTGAAAAAATGTTGTTAAAGGAACGTTATGGTGCCAAGTAAAACAGAAAGTGCTGAGAACCCTACTGATTATCATGCACAGAAAGGATTGCTGTCTTTCAAGCCTGTGTCTCAGCCCAAGCGAAGCGAGGGTGGATAACAAGGTCTCTGGACCATTATCCCCCCATTCCAGCCCCTGAAATGGGGGATTAAGGCCATTAGCAGCCTAGGTTCCCAAAGCGGGAACGCGTGGTACTAAAAAAGAGTATTTTTCATCCTACACCGGGATGCCCGGTTTAGGAAGGAAAATCCTTTTCCAAGATGGCCACCATGGAAAGGGAAGGCTGGGGTTCCATACAGGGTCCCTCTTCGCTTTCCATTGCAGCCTGCAGAAGGCGAAAAGAAAACCCTATAACAATATTACCATGAGCACATTTTTCTTCCCTTTCAAATCTATCCTAATTTCGAATAACTTTACCACAAAGCCAGTCCCAGGTGGACATGGCCACGTTAATCCTATGTTTGGTCCCTTCTGGTCATGGCCAGTAGCCAGATTGTCCAGGTCATGGCCTATTCCATGACCCGGACATTTTCCACTGCCCATGGCCACGGACTACCCCCTCAGTCACTAAAGCTATACCGCTAGTTTTATTAACTACATTATGACACTTGTCAAATAAGAAAACACTGCCACATTTGCAAAACCATGCTTGTAGATCCTTGCCAATGTGTCTTATGCAAGTTTCGTAGCCAAACGTGCCCATAATCACCTACGTGACGTGATGCAGAACCCAAAATTCAAAACACATCGACTCACGACACAGCATGTCACAATTCGGAAAATATTAAACCATACTTTAAAAGAAAACAACAACACTGTACAATTTGTAAAGTACTTTTATGTCGGAGAACATCCGACTATTGGCATATTCAATCAAATTGCAAATTTGTTTCTTCACTCGTGATCCAAAATGTTTATTATGAGGCACAAATTGTCCTTTTTGCGTACACAAGGTGTTCGTTTTCGGTAAAAGAAGCGATTGGGTCGCACGGTGAATTCCAGTGCTTCTGCATCAACTTGGGGCTAGACCACCGTAAAGGATGTTTGTTTCTCCTAATCACTAATACAGCGTAAGGGCATATGGGCCCTTGGCGATCATCACACAAAAAGGTCACTGTGATCCAGTGTTCACAACTATGTTCAGCTGCCAGTTGAAAAACCCATCAGTTGGCATCTGGAATCTATGACAATCGCAGAATGGCAGAATGTATCTTTTTCGAAAACATAACAGAAATGTGTCTCACTACCCGATCTTTATTACAATTTATCTATTGACTTATTAATTCAGCATAGAGTTTAAACTAACAATTAGCACAGACATCAAACAATCTCAACAGAGAGAAAACAATGTGAAAATTGGTACACAATTTGAGATGGTCATACATGACATTTTAATGAAATAGCATAGAACCTGGGGGAACTGAGTGGTGGTCTACATGCACCTCGATGCTGGACTCCCCATAAGCAAGTTAAAAAGACCACTACACACAAAGGTTGTACTTGCGTTTCATTGCAATAAGCCACACAGAACAAACACATGGAATGTAACCCAGAAATAATGTTCAGATAATAATAAGTCAATGCTCGTTCCGGTATACAATGGTCAAAAATCTAACTTACATTATATTTACCATTTCCATTCTCTTGGCGTAACTCAGACCGTAACGCTCACTGCGTTCGCACCAACGATTCTTCATGAACTGAATTTACAAGTTCCTTACCCACTTTTGGAATGCATAACCTTATCATATCTTCATTATTACAAACCTCCTTTCGGAATGGTCCCTTTCTCTCAAGGTCAAAAAACAATTGAACCTTGTACTGTGTGTCCGATGCGTGGGCTTCCTTAGCTCGCAAGCAAAAATTCAAAGCTGGTGACCTTCACTCACAATCAAAATACATTCTTACTTTGCAACAACTTGCCCCACAGCATCCATGAGAACTGTTATTCTGATCCACGTCCATCAGGCACTGAAGTTGGCTGCCTGAGATGCCAGGCTCTAGGGAGCGCCAGTCTGACTCCATTATTATTTTAATTACATTTTAACACAGACACATTAGCCCTTTATTTGCCACACTCTGGGTGTAGCACCAGCACATCAATTTATAAACATCAACGGTTTTAATGAAGAGTGTAAAATAACCTGAAATTGTTTCTATTTAACATTAATAAATATTGGGCAACCAATATAAACAATATAGAGGAACGGGCATTCGGAATGTAGCATTACTCTCTAATACCACAAGGTATGGTTGGGGTTGCAGACTGCAGAAGCAACAATCTATGTTCACAAGTTCACAATTCCATGATTATACATCTCCATCCCTTGAATGCCAAAATGCAATCTCTTTCACCTGTACTTTAGGCACATATTGTGGAACACCTCCAAATGTACCGTGTGACTTTCACGACAAAAAAACACCTGTTTTTTGCTTCCTGCAGCCATATCCCATCCCATCCTCATCACCCCTCACCTCCCCAGAGATTATTTGATAAGTTTGACAAGTGCAATGCTGTGTTTTTTACCATGTTTTTACTGCGATGTCCGCGGACACCAAACACGGATCCAAGATGGCGGGCGCATCGAAACAATCTGACGCACTTCATGCTCTTCACCATCCAATCAGCGAACACGCCACATGTCCACGGACATGACACGAGCCAATTAGCCAATCGGTGTCCTGTTCACGGAGCGAACAGGGAAGTGTGTCCATTGAGCAGACATAGATATCACACATTTTTTTAGACCTACTTTTTGATCGTTTTGAAAACAACTACTGGATGGATTTTCACCAAATTTACAAAAGCTCGCTTTCCTGACCAAGCCGCTGCTCCTGCTACAAATCTGGTGAAAATCCGTCCAGCGGTTTGGGCTGTTGGCGTGTGCAAAGTTTTTCCCCATTCAGTCTATGGGAAAAAAATACATTTTGGGACCCCTCCTATAACTTTGCCCCCCCTGGACCAAACCTCACCAAACTTTGCAAAATAATTCGAAGTGGGCCATATACTTTTAAAGTTTGGAGAGGAGTGGTCCAGAGAGAGTGAACTGCCCAAAAAGTGCTCTTCCTATGGGATTAGCAATTTAACCATAACTACACGGCCACTACCTGCCAGTCTTCCACCCACAGGGCCCTCTTAACCAACACAGGGTTTCTGCGTAAGGTCTCAACGGACTGACCCAATTCGAATAATGTTTCCATACATTTTTCTTTCCACTGGGTTAAGGGCCAGTCAAACATGCCTTTTTCTCTTATCCTTGTGATCCCAAATTGAGGCGGGGACACCTGCAAAGAAAGTTTATGAAAGATAGACAAGTGTGTAGATCCTTGATTGCTGCTATTATGTCCTTCAGTCATCCCATCTTGGTCATTTTGGACCATAGCCTGTCTCTGTCAACAATGTCAAATGCGCAATCCTTGTCAACACTGACCATATACAGTTTGTTGTTCCCCTTTATAGTCTTAGGGGGTAATTCTTAGAATTCAGCGCACAAGTGGCGCACGCGGCTGGCGCACAGTGTGCACGTGCGAATCCCTGCGCCAGCCGCGTGCGCTAAAATCCATTTCCGCGCACAGCGTATTCATGGATTCCAGCCACCAAAACCAGCCGTGGCGCACAGTGGCGCAGCGACCCTGCAGCAGTGCCAGTTACGCCCCCAAGAACGCCTCTCGCGCAGGGAAAAGCCATCAATATACCCAATCCAGCGCAAAGGGCTGCGCTAACCCTGTACCAGCACGGCAAGCGGGCTACGTGTATCACTGGGGTGCGCGGGAAGTACCTCACGATATTGGCCCCGTGCGGGCAGGGTACGCGTATTTCAGGGGTGCGCGGGAAGTTCCACACGCGATTTCCGCAGGGTACGCGTATCTCAGGGGTGCGTGGGAAGTGCCACACGCGATTTCAGCATGGTACGTGTATTTCAGGCGTGCGCGGGAATTTCCACACGCGATTGGGCCCGTGCCAGCAGGGTACGCGTATCTCAGGGGTGCGCGGGAAGTGCCACATGCGATTTCAGCAGGGTACGTGTATTTCAGGGGTGTGCGGGAATTTCCACACGCGATTGGGGGTACGCATATCTCAGGGGTGCGCGGGAAGTGCCACACACAATTTCAGCAGGGTACGTGTATTTCAGGGGTGCGCGGGAAATTCCACAAGCGATTTCATCATGGTACATGTATTTTGGGGTGCGGGGGAAGTTTCACACGCGACATCAGCAGGGCACGTGTATTTCAGGGGTGCGCGGGAAGTTCCACACGCGATCTCATCAGGGTACGTGTATTTTGTGGTGCGGGGGAAGTTTCACACGCAACATCAGCAAGGTACGTGTATTCCAGGGGTGCGCGGGAAGTTCCACATGCGATTCCATCAGGGTACGTGTATTCCAGGGGTGCGCAGGAAGTTCCACACGAGATTGGGCCCATGCGAGCAGGGTACGCGCATTTCAGGGGTACGCGGGAAGTTCCACAAGCGATTCCATCAGGGTACGTGTATTACAGGGGTGCGCGGGGAGCACCACACGTGAATTGCACGTGTGGGTCCTCCCAGGTGTTCCCTCTACACCCTCCACGGCCCCTGCAGGTGGCTCACACCACAGGGGCCTACCCTGCACATGTCCTGCAGGCACACCATCCACCATGGCCATGACACCCAGCCAACCCACATGTCAACTTGCACTACTGCCGACCAACGCATGTCCCCCTGCACCCCCAGTCACCAGGGGCACCCTCCACCAGGCCCCCACAAATGTCTCCCACCACCCCCACCCCCCAGCAGTGCAGGGGCACCCACCACCAGGCCCCCACCCATGTCTCCCAGCACCCCCAGCCACCAGGGGCACCCACCACCAGGCCCCCACCCATGTCTCACAGCACCCCCACCCCTAGCAGTGCAGGGGCAGCCTCCACCAGGCCCCCACCCATGTCCAACTCATGTCTCCCACCACCCCCACCCCCCAGCACTGTGGGGCACCTGCCAGAAGGCCCCCACCCATGTCCAACTCATGTTCCCCACCACCCCCACCCACCAGCACTGTGGGGCACCCACCACCAGGCCCCCACCCATGTCTCCCAGCACCCCCACCCCCCAGCAGTGCAGGGGCAGCCTCCACCAGGCCCCCACCCATGTCTCCCAGCACCCCCACCCCCCAGCCACCAGGGGCAGCCTCCACCAGGCCCCCACCCATGTCTCCCACCACCCCCAGCCCCCAGCAGTGCAGGGGCAGCCTCCACCAGGCCCCCACCCATGTCTCCCAGCACCCCCACCCCCCAGCAGTGCAGGGGCAGCCTCCACCAGGCCCCCACCCATGTCCAACTCATGTCTCCCACCATCCCCACCCCCCAGCACTGTGGGGCACCTGCCAGCAGGCACCCACCCATGTCCAATTCATGTTCCCCACCACCCCCACCCACCAGCACTGTGGGGCACCTGCCAGCAGGCCCCCACCCATGTCTCCCAGCACCCCCACCCCCCAGCCACCAGGGGCAGCCTCCACCAGGCCCCCACCCATGTCTCCCACCACCCCCCCAGCAGTGCACGGGCAGCCTCCACCAGGCCCCCACCCATATCTCCCACCACCCCCACCCCCCCAGTCACCAGGGGCAGCCTCCACCAGGCCCCCACCCATGTCTCCCAGCACCCCCACCCCCCAGCCACCAGGGGCACCCACCGCCAGGCCCCCACCCATGTCTCCCACCACCCCCACCCCCCAGCAGTGCAGGGGCAGCCTCCACCAGGCCCCCACCCATGTCTCCCACCACCCCCACACACCCAGCAGTGCAGGGGCACCTGCCAGCAGGCCCCCACCCATGTCCAACTCATGTTCCCCACCACCCCCACCCCCCAGCACTGTGGGGCACCTGCCAGCAGGCCCCCACCCATGTCCAACTCATGTTCCCCACCACCCCCACCCCCCAGCACTGTGGGGCACCTGCCAGCAGGACCCACCCATGTCCAACTCATGTTCCCCACCACCCCCACCCCCAAGCACTGTGGGGCACCTGCCAGCAGGCCCCCACCCATGTGCAACTCATGTTCCCCAGCCAACATGTCATCACAATCTAGATCCCTGGTCCCTATGGTCAGCCTCCAAATGCAAAAAAACACCCACCCGAGTATTGCATCCACCCACTCATAATTTGCAATTACATCACAGAACACCAATTGCAAGTTCCGAAACAAACACATTTCCCTCACATACACCCAATGGGTGTCAGTGAATCTCAAAACACATATCATGAAATGCATGAAACCAATGAGATACCACACATTGCAGTTCACCAAAAAAATATATGTATTAAAGGAAACATAAATAGAATAAAAAAATGAAGAAACAGAAATGTGAATGTACAAAAATTAAAAGAAGCATGTCCGTGAAAAAAAGCAAAACAAAAATAAAATTCCAAAGTAATGTTCTCCAAAGTCAATGTCCACAAAACAAAATCCAATGGGAAATAAAAAAGAAAGCCATTGCTCCATGGTTGAAAAGTGAAAAAAAAATACAATCCAACAGTGAACTATGTACATGGGATCAAGCCAGGGTCCATTATCCCAACAAAAGAAAGGAAACCTATCTAACTACACTAACTAATAAAATAAACTATATACAAAAATGTGGCCAATGTCCGAAAGGTCCATTTAAAATCAAACCAAAAATGAAACCTAACACTACCTACATAACTATGTACAAGGGCAGCGGGCTAGTTTCACGGCTCACTTGTGGATGTCCCGGGCCAGGGCATCATCAAACTCCTCCTCAATGTCCCAGAGGCGGTCCTCCTCCATGGCCCCGAGGGTCCGCAGGGCCGTCGACGTATCCACCTCCAAACCCCTGCGGATTGCCTCGAGGCACTCGGCCCGCCTCATGGCCCTCCGCATGGAGTTCTCCGCCCTGACCATTGTGAGCCGTGCCTCTTCCGCCCGCTGCCGCTCCGCATCTATGGCGTGGCCCAACCGCTGCCACACGGAAGACACTCTCTGTCCTGGGTCCTCCTGCCCTCCGGCAGATGCCTGCCCCTCCGATGTTGAAGGCCCCAAGCCTTCATGGCTCCCACCACGTTGCTGCTGCTGCTGTGCCTCTGCCCGTGCACTGCCTCCTGCTGCCTGCACATCCTCCGCTGGCTGGGGTGCAGTCGTAGATGTGGCCACCCCTGCTGGACGTCCGACTCCCGACTGTGGCAGGGATGCCTCCTCCACCAGCCTGGCCGCACCGTCAGAGGCAGCTCCACAGGGCACCCCGGTGACTGATGGGTGGGAAGATGGCACAGAGGACGACTGGCGCGTAGGGGGTCCAGTTGAGGAGGGGGTCATAGCAAGCCCCATCAGACGGAGGAATCCGGCCTGGGTGACCTGTCCCAGCAGGCTGACGTGGTCAACGAGCCATTCGAGATGACGTGCAGTCTCCTCATGAAAAGACTGCAGGTCACCTCGCATGGCCCGTTGACGCAACACCACACCAGCCAGGACAGGCTCAACCCGGACCTGGATAGCCACGTCCGCAGGCAGAGGAAGGCCAGTTGATGTGAGCTCATCCCCTGCCTGAAAACGGGTCTGGACGTAGGCATCCCTGCTGGTGCAAGATGATGCAGGGAAAGGATCAGGGACAGGATTGCACAGGCACCTCCGCAGCGGCCTGTGCTGCCTCCTGTCCCTGGTCCTGCACTGCACCACTAGCACCAGTGGGATCCCCACCTCCAGACCCCGTCTCTGGTGCTTGCACGGCCTCCTCCTCCACCAAACCCCCCACCAACCTGGATGACTCTTTGCCATCTTCCCCTGTTGGGCCCTGTGGGGTCCCAGCTGCCCATTCTGCTGCCGAGGAGTCCAACTCCAACCTCCGCCTCTTGGACCTCCCCCCGGCAGCTGCGGCCTGGGACGCAGCACCGGACTCCTCACTCCCCAACTAGATCACAACATGGGAGGGGAGCCGTGCCTTGCGTCTCCGGCTGGCGGTGGGATCCCCGCCGCTGTGCTCCACAGCACCTTCTCCGCCCTCTTCACCAGTTGACGCTGCAGACAGGGAGAAACAAAACACAGGCATCAGGGCACTGTACAATGGACACATACACACATGACAGTTGTACATGAGTGGCATTGGCAAACCTCAGACATGTCATCACAATCCCCAACACACATGTCATTACAACTCGCACACATGAGCCATACCACAGCCATATCGCAACTGCCACCACCATCCATACACATAAAACAGCATGAGCAGCCAAAGGTGAGCCAGACATCACATGCAACACAGGAAGTGCACCACACATGTACACACACCACTACACTTGCATGCATGTGTACACCTCTGCCAAGTGTTGCAGTGTTCAGATGGGCATCCATGTCACATCTGCCAATCAGGCTTCCACATACCGCTGTCACATGCATCCATGTTGCATCACTGTTGCACCCTTGTCAAATACACACACATGCACATGTACATAGTGCTGATACATGCAGCCAAAAACAACATACATGCGTGACATCACGGACATGTCTACTTACATACACATTCATCCAAACATGTGTGCCCACACAACTGCATTTGGCATGCAAGCCTACACACACAAGCACCATCCATGTCTCACACATTCCAGCCCTCGCATGTGTTAGCCTCACGGCCCTGTACACCCCCACCCATACTCGACCCCATACAAACAGATGTACAACCTGCACACTACTGAATAATCACCACACGCACTGCTCACAATCAGGATGCATGTACACTCACCGCTCGACTCCAGACGGGTCTGCCTCTCAAGGGCCTGGACGTGGAGCGCTGGGGATATGCGTTCCAGGACCCTCATCTGTTCTTCCGACAAGTGGCCCCGGTGCCCCTTGGCATCCGCTGCCTTCAAGAGGCGCCGGGCCTTGTTCAGGGTCCTGGACCTGAAGTCCTCCCAGCGCTTCTTGACATGTTGTAAGTCGCGGACTGCCACCCCCTCCGTGTTGATGGCAGTCACGATGTCAGTCCAGATCCGAGTCCTTCCTTCCTTGTCGGCGCGGGAACTTCCGAAGAGGGCATCATACTGCCCCAGGACTTGCTCCAACAGGACACCAACTTCGGTGGCACTGAAGCTGGTGCCCCTCTGCCTCTCTGGCCGGGGGTTGTCAGTGGTCTCAGATGGTGTTTGCCCCGACATGACAACCCCAGAGGCAGGAGTGGGTGGGCAACTGGGTCCTGGGGCTGGGCTGTGGAGCAATGGAATCCCAGTCGGGAGTCTTCGGTTCCAGCAGGGGTGGTCACAGCAACAGCACCCCTGGCTGATGTGCAGGCAGCAAATGGCAGGGCAGGTGGGCAGCAGGCAGTCAGGCAGCAGCAGATGGCAGATGGGAGCGTGCTCGGGGATCTGGGGGGCAGTAGTTCGGCCTTCTGGGCAGGAGCGTGGTCTTCCGTGTGCTTACACGTGGCCAGCTTGATACGGAGAGATTTGGCACGTGAAAAATCTGCATGTCAGCGTGTAATTCGGGGAAAGGCCCTTAGCGTGTAAGCACGTCTGCACGCATACGCATTTTCATTGGACAGAAGGACCCTCAAGCGCAAGCGCCCCTGTGACGTGACGCGTACAGACGTGCATGGGCATTCAGCGCACGTGAAAAACTGCACGTCTGCGTGTAATACGAGGAAAGGGCCCATGCGCGTAAGCGCGCGTGGAAAACTGCACGTCTGTGTGCAATACGAGGAAAGGGCCCATGCACGTAAGCACGTGTGAAAAACTGCACGTCCGCGTGTAATACAAGGAAAGGGCCCATGCGCGTAAGTGACGTGACGCGCGCGTGCGTTTCCCTCAGCATGGGTTAAAGGTGAGCGGGCCCAGCAGTTCGCTGTACGTGCCTTTCGTGGAGACCGACGTGTGTTGCTGCTTCATGTTGTTTCGCGCTTCATCACAACTTCACAGCTATCAAGGACGTATCTCTTCTTTTGGCGGGGGTATTGGCTACGCGTGTTTTTCTGCATCGCGCTAGTCAGACGGTGAGTCGCACACGCTCTTTTTCCCACTGCAGGTGCCCCTGTGTATCGCACCCATTTTCGATGTCATAGTAGCCTGCGTGTCCCACGCATACGCGTTATTCGTGTTACTGGGTGCCACCGCGTACTGCGGGAGGTTGAATCCACGCACGTAGGCTGCAGGGTTGCGTGCACGGTTTTACTGCAGTTTTGGTGTGCCTGAGCGTTGAGTGACCCGTCACCACATCACCGGGGTCACATACAGCCTTGCAGGTGCAGGGGGGCTGTTAACATCTTGCTTCCCACCCCCTTCACCCCAATTGCCCAGGTCAATTGTGGTGTACACCTCCCATTGACACCACTCCATCTGTGCCAGCTCTACTACATCTGTGCCATGGTTGGGAGGCCACCAAAGGTGAGGGGCGCCTCAGCTGGGCGTACTCCTCGTGGTGGGCGTGGTCGGGGACGTGGCCGTGGTGACCAGGGAGTAGGGGGACTCCAGGGTGTCCAGGGCAGCCACAGAGGAGGAAGAGGCAGGGGTGCGCCACTTGAGCACAATGTTGTGCCATGTGTCAGTGCAGCCATGCCACCACCCCCTGTGGTTCCGGGGGATGCAGCTCCTGCATCTGGCACTGGCACCCATATGACCCGGCAGTCCGTTCCAAGGGTAGTGGTAGCTGCAGGTGCAGCTGTGGACACCGCCACCCAGGCTCAGGGTCTGCCAGCGCAGGCTGCGTTGGCACTTGAAGAGCCCTTGGTAGATCTCCAACAGGCCAGGGGGGAAACCATAGGGGCAGGCCGGGCTGCTCAGACCAAGACACGTGTCCCTGGGGCAGTCATGTCATCTGCTGCCCCGAACAGCCGGGTGTTGGCAAGTGCAGGGGCAGATGCACCCAATAGCACCCCGGTTGTGAGTCTGCCAACCAGGACCGTTGCGGTCAATGACCCTGCCACAGCTGATGTTGCTGCGCAGGGTCCATTAGTGGGCACCCAGCTGCCACTGACACAAGTCAGGCCTTTGGTCATCCCTCCACCTGCCACTCCCTTGGCTCAATCCACCGAACCCACTGGCCATACTGGTCAGGGCGGCATTAGCCAGCCAGGGTCTGCGCCACAGTCCAAGAGGAGGAAGGTTGCACCTGCAGCACAGGCTGGGACCCCACACACAGCCACGACCTCCTGCACGTCGAGGAAGAAGCCTTTCTGTAAGCAGGAACTGGACTTCCTTGTGGACTACGTGCGGGGCCGCAGCCGTGACATGCTAGTGGGTGCCAATAGTCAGACTACGGCTGCCCAACGTGACACCCACTGGAAGCATGTTGCGGAACATGTCAGTTCATTCGGCCATGAGGTGCGCACGGCGCAGGAGTGCAAAAAGCGTTGGAATGACATCAAGCGCAGCACTAAGGCCAAGCGTGCCTCAAATTACAACTTGACTCTGGTGACTGGCGGTGGGCCCGCACCAGAGGAGGAAGAACTCACTCTGCATGAGGCTCTCGTTGCGGAGTTCATACCACTTGAATTGGTCGAAGGAGTGGGAGAGATGCTGGACTTTGATGCCCAGTCCAGTGAGTGTTGATGCGTGTTTGTTGAGGACGTGTGTGTTTCACTTGTGGGATGTGTTGTGCATGATTGCTGCTACATGTGACGTGTACATGGTTCTGATGTGTAAGTAATGCAATGCTACCGTCATGCATGTCTCCTCTGGCTGCATGCGGGACTCCATGTGGGCATGCTCCCTTGCCCCTCCTCCACCACTTTGCACTCCAGTTCCACCTTTGCACTGGTCTGCTTCAATCTTGCCAATGTGTAGTTTCTTGTTCATATGTCCTGTGTAGATGCTAACTTCCAGCGTAGAAACTGCCAGACATATGCCGTGTGGTACAGCCTTAGTACTCGATGCAGGGTATCTCACTTGTACTGTGCATGGGTCAGATGTCCCGCAGGGACATGAGTGCCCATTCATGCTCCATGTGCATTGCACGCATGCCCCTATGTGTCCTTGACTGGATGATCACTGTAATATGAGTCGTTGGTTACATACATTGCCTGCCATCTCATCGGCCTCCCCATGTCAACTGTGGCTCAGTCCTGCGTTGCACACATGTTTAGGCCCTGACAATCTGTGTGGCTTACAGGCCTCAGCCTGTTCAATGGCCAATGACTCTGTCCAACTCTTGTGTCTTCTTCACACATGGGCGGCCTCCAGAGTTTTCATCATGTGTCCTGCCCACTGTCCCAGCATCATTTGCAGTGTTGTAATTTGAATCACATTAAGCTGTTGATGCCAGTCAACACTGCCTGTCAATGCACAGGTGTATGGTCAGCCTTTTGATACCATGCTAGGCATCCCTGCTTTGGTACTGGGGTGGAGGGGTGCTTGGCTTCTAGACATGGTACACATTGAATGCACAATGTACGTGATGTCTGAATTTGACATTGCACTGCCTTCACATTTCCTGGCACACACCATGTAGTGCTTGTACATGTAGGTAGTGAGTGGCGTACACATTTTCTGCACTGCATAGACCCACTTCCATGGAAACCGCCACCTTTCAACAGGTCTGATCACAGAAGCTATTCAAAGTAGACCCAGCATGTATGCCAGGTCATATGTTGTGTGTCACATGTCTGCCGGATGCCTTTGCTGTCGGTGTGTGTGTGTGTCGTGTGCTTCTGACATGTGTATTGACCTTTTTCTCCCTATTTTTCAGGTGATGACGCAATGGAGGCGGAGGATGGTGTTGTCATGCCAGACACAGGGTTGGTAACACCACATCAACCCGGCACTAGTGGGGGTTGTGGGGTAGTAGGCCACGAAAACCCCCAAGGGCTGCAGTCCATCTTGTCTCTGGCTGCCTATGAGTCCAGCCTTGATGACGACTCTGACGTCCATGTTGAGTTGGATGAGCATCAGGTCCATGTGTCAGGGGTGAGTGATTCTGATGTGGACACTCCTCTGTCTGCGACACCTACACTGAGGGATCAAACAGTCTGGGTTCCGCCGCCCGTGGTGGATCGGGACGCAGGGTCACCCTCCACACCAGTCACTGATGTGCCTGGGACATCACGTCGACGGGGGCATGTAGTCGTGCAGCCGCAGGCGGTGCCAACACAGCGAGGACCCCCGGTCCTTGGGTCCTGCAGGGGTCAAGCCCGGCAACGCGGTCGCCACGCGCAACCGCTGTATACTGAGTGGGAGCAAGACATGACTGCCAATTCCGAACGGCAGGGGGCAGCAATGGAGAACATGGCTGAGAGCATGGAGCGTGTGGCCCGATCTGTGCTCCCCCCTGCTAAGCAGGTGCTTCTCCAGCAGCAGGCGGCACGGTCCACAGCCCGCTCGCTCAGGCTGGGCATGGCGGCCTCAGACAGGGCACGCCAGGCTGAAATGTTGTCTCTGCGTCAAGCAATTGCTGCTCACGCAGAGGCGCACATGGATGCCCTGAGGGAAGAGTATGCTTCCCTCAGATCCACTTTGGGTGTCCTTATGATGTCCCAGAGGCAGCAGGCAGAGGAGAGGTTTGCACAGCTTGAGCGTACCATCTCGGCTGAGCTACAGGCTTGCCGGGAGGTGCAGCGGTTGTCCAGCCCGGCCTTGCAGGAGGAACTCTGTGTTACACGTGCTACCTTGCAAGAGGAAGCACGTGTATCACGTGAGGTTCTGCATGCAGACCTACGTCACATCGCCACACAGAACCAGGCTCACCTGTCCGGCAGACTTGCTGCCGACGAGGGGCAAGCTGCGGCTAGGCGTGGCCAGGCTACTGTGCCACGTCCTCCTTTCCAGGATGAGCCAGACTCGGACGACCATCTATCTCCCACATAGGTCGTGCTGTGCAGGCGTTGAGCCCATGGAGGATTTTTTTTTTGGCTCAGCATCATCGCATGTGGATGTTGAGCAGCACCCTGTACCTCCCCCCTCCTGGGTGCCTCCCCTCCCCCCCGGGTCGTATTTGGCCATTTTTGATTTTTCTTTTAGTTTAGTTAGTTAAGTTTCTGTTTGATAGTTAGTTTAAATAGGTAATGTAGGTTTTCCATAGTTAGTGTAATTAGTTAATAGTTGAGTTAGTTTAAAATTGCTAGTCTATTGTGCTTTCATGTGACGGTGCGGTGCTTTGTGGCTTTTGAAGGCATCCACTTTCTGTTCCAGCTGGGCCCTTCATGGTTGTCTTGTGTATGTGTTTGCTGCTTGGGGTCCTTGACTCACATATGCCACTCCTGCCTCCCTTATCCATGGGCTCGCAAGGATGGTTCGGTGTTACAGAATATTACACAAGGGCTTTGGACTGTCATATCTGTGGCATGTCTGGTGCTGTGTGACTTGTGTTGACACCCCTAGTGGGGATGATTTAGGTGTCATTGTCCACTGTTCAGCTTTTGCTAGATGGGGTGTGTCATGATTAATGTGGACATTGATTGCTATGCATTGTGTAGTATGTTTCATATCTTTCCTGTACACGTGCTTGTTGTAATTCATGCTGTAGATAGTGTTCCACACTTTGGAGGTGAAAGACGGACTGATGGTGTGATTCGTGATGTGACTCTCTGACATGGTCAAGTAATGAGATGCCTGATGAGACACACACAGATGACTTTGAAGCATTAATCATGTGTTTAATGCCCTTTCTGCAGGGGGATGAGCCTCCAGAGCACCTTTGCCAGCAGACATGACCCATTGGACGACGGAATTCTGGACCCGTTTGTTGGTGCCCACATGCACATGTGTGCACAAGCAGAGGCACAGTGATTGCAGACCCACATCCTAGAACTGCTGACATGTTCCAAGGAACTCCAGGCAAGGTGAGCATCACAGGGGGGCCGGGACACAGCAAAGCTTGCACCAGGCGAGTTGCACATGCAGGCTTAGTCACAGCACTGAGGGTGAGCTTAGACGAATATTGGTGTTGAAGCACACAATGCAGCTCAGATGTGTTTGTGGACTGATGGCTGTTGATAGTAGGGTTGTCTGGGACACATGCAGGGGCAGTGGCACATACCCTCCGGTACACCAAGGTCCATTGAGGCACTTGTATCAACCATGTTGCCTTCCGAGACATGGAAAGGGGCAGCTCACAGGGACATACAGCAAGGGACATACTCGGGTGCAGTGCATGTCTTTTCCACGTACTTCATGATAAATGCACTGCCAACTTTGTTTCGGTCATGGTGGTACGCAACTTGCTCTGTAGTCATGGCTTGCTATATGGGTCTGTCTGCTTACCCAGGGAACATTGCATGTTGTGTGAATTGTGACACATTGGTGTTCCATTTGCCACGCACCCTCCAGCGGCTGACTTACTGCATTGACTGTGACCCGTCACAGGGGTGATGTTATATATGGGTACGAAGCATCGAGCACAGATTGTCTGTTTGTAGAGTAGTTTGTTGCTATGGGGCATGTAAGGTGTTGTGTTTTTGTGTAATTGGCACGTACAGGTTGTTGACTGTGGCTCTCTTTGCAGCATTGCAGTGCTCCTGTAACCGGACCTGAGAGTGCGCAGGCAGGAGGCCAGCACTCAAAACCAGAGCTAAGTGTCTTGTTATTTTTCTTACGAACTGCTCTGCATAGGCTTGCTGGGGAGTGTACTGATGCATGGATGTATGTGTGGTTCAATTTGGTATGTTTTTTCTCCCTAATCACCCGTGATCCTATGCAATTTTGAAACCTGTACCCTCTACCCGGTGTTCCTGCTTCCCGTGCCTATCCAAGCAACGTTCCCTGACCCTCTTTCCCCACTGGGGTTGCGGATGCCTGTGTAAGCCCCGAACTTGCAGGCGCCAAAACCCTAGAGGGGGTGGTTGGTTCGTACCACTCCTGAGCCTGGACTACAGAAGGCCATGACAATGATGTCCAAGTTTGTTTGGATTGTGTATGTGTTCATGCAGGTTGTACATTTTTGTGCATTCCCTAGTTTCATTTGTCATTCCTCCTCCCCTCTCCTGCCACTCATTCCAGTCTTCCAGTGTGTCAACACCTGTCCCGACTGCATATCCCTGAACCTCATTCCCCACCAGGGTCTCAGGGGCCTGTGTGAGTTTGACCTTGCAGGCACCCGGGACATGGTGGGGGTGGTTGTTTCGTGACACTCCCGCGCCTGTACAGGGGACCTGTGACAGTACACATCCATTCATGGTGCATCATCCTATGTCATGTACCACACATGTCTCACATCCTGTCGTGACATTGCTTTGCTGTGCTACCTTGGTTGTTGCATCATTGTGGTAGTACTTGGCCTTTGTGAGGTACTGCTACGTCAAGTCATCTACTGGAGGGTGTTCGGGTTCGTTTTTATGCCTTGGATTTTGTGATTTTGGAAATGAGTGTGGATTCTGAGGGTTCAGGCATCTTTTTACACACAAGGTGGGAGATGGTGACGAAGGGTAAAGGTGATCCTGTGGCCAGGTGGAATTGAGGTTTGGAGGCTCCATGACCCAGGTGCAGTTGTTCAGTGGGTCATGGTAATTTGTGAGGGAGGGGGGGTTGTTGTTGATAGTTGCCTTGCCCTGCAGTGTGATGGGAACTCTGACATAGTAATGGTGGTATCCTATGTACATGTTGTGCTCTGCTGATTAATGCCTGTTCATGTGTTGTGTTTTCCTTTTAGGTGCGAGGGGATAGTTGTGGTTTGACATGCTGGGGTGTACACATGGTGGATGTTCACATGTGATGTGTAGGGAACACTGAAGGTCACTTGAGTGCACATGCATATGTGGAGTGCATGTCCTTGCAGAACCACACACTTGCACTCTGATGCACTACATGTACTCCCACCCTTGCATATCCATGTGTACACTGTTTGCCTTCTGGTGCCCACTGTGTCCCGGCAGCACATGTTCTGTGACCGATTATGGATCCAGTACATGCCTAATTTGATGTTTGATGTGGTCTGTCACTTAGATGTGATGCTCAGGGTGTGCATCACACACAATGGCTGTTCACTGTGCTGTGCGCTGAGCAGTGTGATGCAGGAGTAGGACACTGCACACATGAGCTGCAGTGTTGATTTTGCAATGCATAATGTGCATGTAGACAGGCATTCATTGTGATGTTACGTCTACGACTGTTGTAATGCATTTGGAAATGACTTATTTTGGGTGGGAGATTTTGTTGGTCTGTCATTTCATCTGATTCCGGGTCAGGCAGCAGTGTCCGATGCCACTGTACATTTAGGACATGGCAATGTGTACCTTATTGTTACTGCGCTGGTGTATGGGTATTGCTTGCCATGTCATGTTGATGTTTGGGAGGGTTTGATTGACATGACAGTGATGGCCATGGCCTGTTTTGCAGGTGTGTGTGATGCACACCTTGCATGTCCGGGTCATCCGCTTCTCAGAGCAACTAGCTGGGGGTAGATTTCTCTCCGCAGCAGGGCCCTCCCCCTGGAACAGACTTCCGGCCTCACTTGAACTTGAGGGGAACCATCTCCAGTTCTGGAAGCACCTCAAGACCTTCCTCTTTGCTTCTGCTTACTCTGTGCCTCTCCCTTGCAGAATTCTTCACTGGAACTGCACAGGAGCTGCCACTGGGCCACTCTCACCGACCTCGGTCCCTGGCCCAGCCACTCTCCACTTGCACTGCCTCCCTGGCAACCCCTGCACTGCAGTACTGTCTCTCTATCCCTACAGCCCTCCCTTCCCAGCACTTGTCTGCACTTACCTTAGTAGTTGCCACCAGACGACCTATGTATTATTTTTTTGGGCTACTTCCCCTGTACTGGACTCCCCCCCACCCTTCCCCTTGCACTTTTCCCTTCCCCCTACCCCTGCACTTGCACGATCTCAATGACACCTGGCCTAGTAGTACCGTTCTCTGTGTTCCCTTGTTCCCCCCTCCCTGCCTCATTGCGCCTTGGAATACTTGTGTATGGCCCATATCATGTCATATGTCATATGTGTGCCTTTTGGTCACACAGGATAGCTTGTGTTTAAGTAGCTAGGGATGCAGACGATGTGGCACTTCCATGTCAACTATCTCAGGGTGGTAGGGTTGTGACAGTTGACTGTCTCTTTGTCATCATCGATTGTCACCTGGTATGTGCCAGGCCTGTGTGCACTCCGCAGGGGTGGGAGTTTAGGTGAAAAATGTGGCCACAAGCTGGGTCCGGGCTTCCTCGCCACGTGCCCTGTCCCCTCCCATGGGCAGCACCTGTGCCTGTGGTTGGGGATGTGGGGGCACCACCATGTCCACTGGTACGCCCTGCCGTGTTGCAACATTGTGCAGGACACATGCTGCCACAATGATCCTGCACACTACTGGTGGTACATAGAGTAGCTGCCCGCCAGAGCAGTCAAGGGAGCGGAAACGTGACTTGAACACTCCGAATGTGCGCTCCACTATGCCCCTGGTTGCAATATGGGCGGCGTTGTATCTTACCTGGGGTGGTGTGGTGGGGTTCCGGATTGGCGTCATCATGTGGTTGCTCAGAGGGTAGGCACTGTCCCCTGGGGAGGTGATAATAGTTGAGATTATTAGGGTTTGGATATTTGTCTGTGTGTGACTTGCATGCATGTGCAAGGGCATTTGTACTGACCTAGGAGCCATGTGTCGCCATGCTGCCCAGCTTCCAGGGCCTGGCTCAGGGCGGACATTCTGTATATGAAACTGTCATGGATGGAGCCAGGGTAGTTTGCATAGACAGAGGTGATGATTCCCTTTGCATCACATACCACCTGTACATTGATGGAATGCCAGTGCTTGCGGTTTCGGTAGATGTGCTCAATGGCCCTAGGTGGACGTAGGGCCACATGGGTGCAATCTATGGCACCGAGCACTTTGGGGAAGTGTGCCACCCTGAAAAAATCCAGGACAACGGCCTGCCTTTCTGCGGGTGTTCTGGGCATGTATATGTGCCTGCGGACTGAGGGGCGCGCTGTCATGATTGCCAGTACCTGGTGTAGGCAGCGTGACTGCGTGGCCTGTGAGACCCCCCCACTATGGCAGTGGTCCGCTGAAATGACCCAGTGGCCAAAAAATGCAGGACATTGAGCAGCTTCTCCAAGGGGCTCAATGCTTGGGAGCAAAGGGTGGGGGATGTGAGGTCATCTTCCCACTCCCTGACCAGGTCTAGGATGATATGGGGTGGAAACCTATACCTGCCGTAGACCTGGTCATCAGGCATCCCAAAAAGGCTTGTCCGTGGTGCGAAAATGCGTGCCCTGGCTATGCTCCTCCTCCTGCGGTGTCCCACGATCAGTGCAGTGACAAATGGGGCATTCATCGTAGCTGTATATACGCGTTTGTTGTTTGCGCGCACTTTTATGCTGTGCGCGGGGACGCCTCCACCTGCATTCGTGTGGGCGGACGCGTTGACGCCTGTGCACGTCTTTTGCCGTGCGCGGGTTTCCCGTATTCGGATACGTGGTAAGGCTGTAGGTCCGAGTGTCATCGCGTGTGATCGGAGGGGAGTGAGCGTACACGCGATTAGCCTGGGTACGTGTGTTCCGGGGTGCTGGGAACTTTCACACGCGATTGGTGGAAATCCACGTGTGTTCTGTCATCACGTGCTATGAGGGAAACACCCACGTGCGTCACGTCACAGACGCGCTCACGCGCTAAGGGCCTTTGGTCCAATGAAATCGCATATGCGTGCTGCCGTGCATACGCGCTAAGGGCCTTTCCTCGTATTACACGCGGACGTGCAGTTTTCCACGCGCGCTTACGCGCATGGGCCCTTTCCTCGTATTACACGCGGACGTGCAGTTTTTCACGCGTGCTGAAATGCCCATGCACGTCTGTACGCGTCACGTCACAGGGGTGCGTGCGCTTGAGGGGCCTTCTGTCCAATGAAAATGCGTATGCGTGCAGACGCGCTTACGCGCTAAGGGCATTTCCTCGAATTACACGCTGACGTGCAGATTTTTCACGTGCCAAATCACTCCGTATCAAGCTGGCCACGCATAAGCACACGGAAGACCACGCTCCTGCCCAGAAGGCCGAACTACTGCCCCCCAGAGCCCCGAGCACGCTCCCACCTGCCATCTGCTGCTGCCTGACTGCCTGCTGCCCACGTGCCCTGCCATTTGCTGCCTGCACATCAGCCAGGGGTGCTGTTGCTGTGACCACCCCTGCTGGAACCGAAGACTCCCGACTGGCAGCCCAGCCCCAGGACCCAGTTGCCCACCCACTCCTGCCTCTGGGGTTGTCATGTCGGGGCAAACACCATCTGAGACCACTGACAACCCCTGGCCAGAGAGGCAGAGGGGCACCAGCTTCAGTGCCACCGAAGTTGGTGTCCTGGTGGAGCAAGTCCTGGGGCAGTATGATGCCCTCTTCGGAAGTTCCCGCGCCGACAAGGAAGGATGGACTCGGATCTGGACTGACATCGTGACTGCCATCAACGCGGAGGGGGTGGCAGTCCGCGGCTTACAACATGTCAAGAAGCGCTGGGAGGACTTCAGGTCCAGGACCCTGAACAAGGCCCGGCGCCTCTTGAAGGCAGCGGATGCCAAGGGGCGCCGGGGCCACTTGTCGGAAGAACCGATGAGGGTCCTGGAACGCATATCCCCAGCGCTCCACGTCCAGGTCCTTGAGAGGCAGACCCGTCTGGAGTCGAGCGCTGAGTGTACATGCATCCTGATTGTGAGCAGTGCTTGTGGTGATTATTCAGTAGTGTGCAGGTTGCACATCTGTTTGTATGGGGTCGTGTATGGGTGGGGGTGTACAGGGCCGTGGGGCTAACACATGCGAGGGCTGGAATGTGTGAGACATGGATGGTGCTTGTGTGTGTAGGCTTGCATGCCAAATGCAGTTGTGTGGGCACACATGTTTGGATGAATGTGTATGTAAGTAGACATGTCCGTGATGTCACGCATGTATGTTGTTTTTGGCTGCATGTATCAGCACTGTGTACATGTGCATGTGTGTGTATTTGACAAGGGTTCTACAGTGATGCAACATGGATGCATGTGACAGCGGTATGTGGAAGCCTGATTGGCAGATGTGACATGGATGCCCGTCTGAACACTGCGACACTTGGCAGAGGTGTACACATGCATGCAAGTGTGGTGGTGTGTGTACATGTGTGGTGCACTTCCTGTGTTGCATGTGATGTCTGGCTCACCTTTGGATGCTCATGCTGTTGTATGTGTATGGATGGTGGTGGCAGTTGCGATATGGCTGTGGTATGGCTCTTGTGTGCGAGTTGTAATGACATGTGTGTTGGGGATTGTGATGACATGTCTGAGGTTTGCCAATGCCACTCATGTACAACTGTCATGTGTGTATGTGTCCATTGTACAGTACCCTGATGCCTGTGTTTTGTTTCTCCCTGTCTGCAGCGTCAACTGATGAAGAGGGCGGAGAAGGTGCTGTGGAGCACAGCGGCGGGGATCCCACCGCCAGCCGGAGACGCAAGGCACGGCTTCCCTCCCATGTTGTGATCTCGTCGGGGAGTGAGGAGTCCGGTGCCGCGTCCCAGGCCGCAGCTGCCGGGGGGAGGTCCGAGAGGCGGAGTTTGGAGTTGGATTCCTCGGCAGCAGAAGGGGCAGCTGGGACCCCACAGGGCCCAACAGGGGAAGATGGCACGGAGACATCCAGGTTGGTGGGGGGTTTGGTGGAGGAGGAGGCCGTGCAAGCACCAGAGACGGGGTCTGGAGGTGGGGATCCCACTGGTGCCAGTGGTGCAGTGCAGGACCAGGGACAGGAGGCAGCACAGGCTGCCGCGGAGGTGCCTGTGTGCAATCCTGTCCCTGATCCTGTCCCTGCATCATCTTGCACCAGCAGGGATGCCTACGTCCAGACCCGTTTTCAGGCAGGGGATGAGCTCACGTCAACTGGCCTTCCTCTGCCTGTGGACCTGGCTATCCAGGTCCGGGTTGAGCCTGTCCTGGCTGGTGTGGCGTTGCGTCAACGAGCCATGCGAGGTGACCTGCAGTCTTTTCATGAGGAGACTGCACGTCATCTCGAATGGCTCGTTGACCACGTCAGCCTGCTGGGACAGGTCACCCAGGCCGGATTCCTCCATCTGATGGGGCTTGCTACGACCCCCTCATCAACTGGACGCCCTACGCGCCAGTCGTCCTCTGTGCCATCTTCCCACCCATCAGTCACCTGGGTGCCCTGTGGAGCTGCCTCTGACGGTGCGGCCAGGCTGGTGGAGGAGGCATCCCTGCCACAGTCGGGAGTCGGACGTCCAGCAGGGGTGGCCACATCTACGACTGCACCCCAGCCAGCGGAGGATGTGCAGGCAGCAGGAGGCAGTGCACGGGCAGAGGCACAGCAGCAGCAGCAACGTGGTGGGAGCCATGAAGGCTCGGGGCCTTCAACATCGGAGGGGCAGGCATCGGCCGGAGGGCAGGAGGACCCAGGACAGAGAGTGTCTTCCTTGTGGCAGCGGTTGGGCCACACCATAGATGCGGAGCGGCAGCGGGCGGAAGAGGCACGGCTCACAATGGTCAGGGCGGAGAACTCCATGCGGAGGGCCCTGAGGCGGGCCGAGTGCCTCGAGGCAATCCGCAGGGGTTTGGAGGTGGAGACGTCGACGGCCCTGCGGACCCTCGGGGCCATGGAGGAGGACCGCCTCCGGGACATTGAGGAGGAGTTTGATGATGCCCTGGCCCGGGACATCCACAAGTGAGCCGTGAAACTAGCCCGCTGCCCTTGTACATAGTTATGTAGGTAGTGTTAGGGTTCATTTTTGTTTTGATTTTATTTGGACCTTTCGGACATTGGCCACATTTTTGTATATAGTTTATTTTATTAGTTAGTGTAGTTAGATAGGTTTTCTTTCTTTTGTTGGGATAATGGACCCTGGCTTGTTCCCATGTACATAGTTCACTGTTGGATTGTATTTTTTTTTCACTTTTTAACCATGGAGCAATGGCTTTCTTTTTTATTTCCCATTGGATTTTGTTTTGTGGACATTGACTTTGGACAACATTACTTTGGAATTTTATTTTTGGTTTTGCTTTTTTTCACGGACATGCTTCTTTTAATTTTTGTACATTCACATTTCTGTTTCTTCATTTTTTATTCTATTTATGTTTCCTTTAATACATGTATTTTTTTGGTGAACTTCAATGTGTGGTATCTCATTGGTTTCATGCATTTCATGATATGTGTTTTGAGATTCACTGACACCCATTGGGTGTATGTGAGGGAAATGTGTTTGTTTCGGAACTTGCAATTGGTGTTCTGTGATGTAATTGCAAATTATGAGTGGGTGGATGCAATACTCGGGTGGGTGTTTTTTTGCATTTGGAGGCTGACCATAGGGACCAGGGATCTAGATTGTGATGACATGTTGGCTGGGGAACATGAGTTGCACATGGGTGGGGGCCTGCTGGCAGGTGCCCCACAGTGCTGGGGGTGGGGGTGGTGGGGAACATGAGTTGAACATGGGTGGGGGCCTGCTGGCAGGTGCCCCACAGTGCTGGGGGGTGGGGGTGCTGGGGAACATGAGTTGGACATGGGTGGGGGCCTGCTGGCAGGTGCCCCACAGTGCTGGGGGGTGGGGGTGGTGGGGAACATGAGTTGGACATGGGTGGGGGCCTGCCGGCAGGTGCCCCACAGTGCTGGGGGGTGGGGGTGCTGGGGAACATGAGTTGGACATGGGTGGGGGCCTGCTGGCAGGTGCCCCACAGTGCTGGGGGGTGGGGGTGGTGGGGAACATGAGTTGGACATGGGTGGGGGCCTGCTGGCAGGTGCCCCACAGTGCTGGGGGGGTGGGGGTGCTGGGGAACATGAGATGGACATGGGTGGGGGCCTGCTGGCAGGTGCCCCAAAGTGCTGGGGGGTGGGGGTGGTGGGGAACATGAGTTGGACATGGATGGGGGCCTGCTGGCAGGTGCCCCACAGTGCTGTGGGGTGGGGGTGGTGGGGAACATGAGTTAGACATGGGTGGGGGCCTGCTGGCAGGTGCCCCTGCACTGCTGGGGGGGAGGGGGTGGTGGGAGACATGGGTGGGGGCCTGGTGGAGGCTGCCCCTGGTGACTGGGGGGGTGGGGGTGCTGGGAGACATGGGTGGGGGCCTGGTGGAGGCTGCCCCTGCACTGCTGGGGGGTGGGGGTGGTGGGAGACATGGGTGGGGGCCTGGTGGAGGCTGCCCTTGGTGGCTGGGGGGTGGGGGTGCTGGGAGACATGGGTGGGGGCCTGGTGGAGGCTGCCCCTGCACTGCTGAGGGGTGGGGGTGCTGGGAGACATGGGTGGGGGCCTGGTGGTGGGTGCCCCTGCACTGCTGGGGGTTGGGGGTGCTCGGAGACATGGGTGGGGGCCTGGTGGAGGCTGCCCCTGGTGACTGGGGGGGTGGGGGTGGTGGGAGACATGGGTGGGGGCCTGCTGGCAGGTGCCCCACAGTGCTGGGGGGTGGGGGTGGTGGGGAACATGAGTTGGACATGGGTGGGGGCCTGCTGGCAGGTGCCCCACAGTGCTGGGGGTGAGGGTGCTGGGGAACATGAGTTGGACATGGGTGGGGGCCTGCTGGCAGGTGCCCCACAGTGCTGGGGGGTGAGGGTGGTGGGGAACATGAGTTGGACATGGGTGGGGGCCTGCTGGCAGGTGCCCCTGCACTGCTGGGGTGGTGGGGGTGGTGGGAGACATGGGTGGGGGCCTGGTGGAGGCTGCCCCTGCACTGCTGGGGGGTGGGGGTGGTGGGAGACATGGGTGGGGGCCTGGTGGAGGCTGCCCCTGGTGGCTGGGGGGTGGGGGTGGTGGGAGACATGGTTGGGGGCCTGGTGGAGGCTGCCCCTGGTGGCTGGGGGATGGGGGTGCTGGGAGACATGGGTGGGGGCCTGGTGGAGGCTGCCCCTGCACTGCTGGGGGTGGGGATGGTGGGAGACATGGGTGGAGTCCTGGTGGAGGCTGCCCCTGGTGGCTGGGGGGTGGGGGTGCTGGGAGACATGGGTGGGGGCCTGGTGGAGGCTGCCCCTGCCCTGCTGGGGGGTGGGGGTGGTGGGAGACATGGGTGGGGGCCTGGTGGTGGGTGCACCTGCACTGCTGGGGGGTGGGGGTGGTGGGAGACATGGGTGGGGGCCTGCTGGCAGGTGCCCCACAGTGCTGGGGGGTGGGGTGGTGGGAGACATGGGTGGGGGCCTGGTGGAGGCTGCCCCTGGTGGCTGGGGGGTGGGGGTGCTGGGGAACATGAGTTGGACATGGGTGGGGGCCTGCTGGCAGGTGCCCCACAGTGCTGGGGGGTGAGGGTGGTGGGGAACATGAGTTGGACATGGGTGGGGGCCTGCTGGCAGGTGCCCCTGCACTGCTGGTGGGGTGGGGGTGGTGGGAGACATGGGTGGGGGCCTGGTGGTGGGTGCCCCTGCACTGCTGGGTGGTGGGGGTGGTGGGAGACATGGGTGGGGGCCTGGTGGAGGCTGCCCCTGCACTGCTGGGGGGTGGGGGTGGGGGTGGTGGGAGACATGGGTGGGGGCCTGGTGGAGGCTGCCCCTGGTGTCTGGGGGGTGGGGGTGGTGGGAGACAAGGGTGGGGGCCTGGTGGAGGCTGCCCCTGGTGGCTGGGGGATGGGGGTGCTGGGAGACATGGATGGGGGCCTGGTGGAGGCTGCCCCTGCACTGCTGGGGGGTGGGGATGGTGGGAGACATGGGTGGGGGCCTGGTGGAGGCTGCCCCTGGTGGCTGGGGGGTGGGGGTGCTGGGAGACATGGGTGGAGGCCTGGTGGAGGCTGCCCCTGCCCTGCTGGGGGGTGGGGGTGGTGGGAGACATGCGTGGGGGCCTGGTGGTGGGTGCACCTGCACTGCTGGGGGGTGGGGGGGTGGGAGACATGGGTGGGGGCCTGGTGGAGGGTGCCCCACAGTGCTGGGGGGTGGGGGTGCTGGGAGACATGGGTGGGGGCCTGCTGGCAGGTGCCCCACAGTGCTGGGGGGTGGGGGTGGTGGGAGACATGGGTGGGGGCCTGGTGGAGGCTGCCCCTTGTGGCTGGGGGGTGGGGGTGGTGGGAGACATGGGTGGGGGCCTGGTGGAGGGTGCCCCTGCACTGCTGGGGGGGTGGGGGTGGTGGGAGACATGGGTGGGGGCCTGGTGGAGGCTGCCCCTGGTGGCTGGGGGGTGGGGGTGCTGGGAGACATGGGTGGGGGCCTGGTGGAATGCTGCCCCTGCACTGCTGGGGGGTGGGGGTGCTGGGAGACATGGGTGGGGGCCTGGTGGTGGGTGCCCCACAGTGCTTGGGTGGTGGGGGTGGTGGGAGACGTGGGTGGGGGCCTGGTGGAGGCTGCCCCTGGTGGCTGGGGGGTGGGGGTGCTGGGAGACATGGGTGGGGGCCTGGTGGAGGCTGCCCCTGCACTGCTGGGGGTTGGGGGTGCTGGGAGACATGGGTGGGGGCCTGGTAGAGGCTGCCCCTGCACTGCTGGGGGGTGGGGGTGGTGGGAGACATTGGTGGGGGCCTGGTGGTGGGTGCCCCTGGTGGCTGGGGGTGGTGGGAGACATGGGTGGGGGCCTGGTGGAGGCTGCCCCTGGTGGCTGGGGGGTGGGGGTGCTGGGAGACATGGGTGGGGGCCTGGTGGAATGCTGCCCCTGCACTGCTGGGGGGTGGGGGTGCTGGGAGACATGGGTGGGGGCCTGGTGGTGGGTGCCCCACAGTGCTTGGGTGGTGGGGGTGGTGGGAGACGTGGGTGGGTGCCTGGTGGAGGCTGCCCCTGGTGACTGGGGGTGTGGGGGTGCTGGGAGACATGGGTGGTTGCCTGGTGGTGGGTGCCCCTGGTGGCTGGGGGGGTGGGGGTGCTGGGAGACATGGGTGGGAGCCTGGTGGTGGGTGCCCCTGCACTGCTGGGGGGTGGGGGTGGTGGGGAACATGAGTTGGACATGGGTGGGGGCCTGCTGGCAGGTGCCCCACAGTGCTGGGGGGTGGGGGTGGTGGGAACATGAGTTGGACATGGGTGGGGGCCTGCTGGCAGGTGCCCCACAGTGCTGGGGGGTGGGGGTGGTGGGGAACATGAGTTGGACATGGGTGGGGGCCTGCTGGCAGGTGCCCCACAGTGCTGGGGGGTGGGGGTGGTGGGGAACATGAGTTGGACATGGGTGGGGGCCTGCTGGCAGGTGCCCCTGCACTGCTGGGGGGGTGGGGGTGGTGGGAGACATGGGTGGGGGCCTGGTGGAGGCTGCCCCTGCACTGCTGGGGGGTGGGGGTTGTGGGAGACATGGGTGGGTGCCTGGTGGTGGGTGCCCCTGGTGGCTGGGGGGTGGGGGTGCTGGGAGACATGGGTGGGGGCCTGGTGGAGGCTGCTCCTGCACTGCTGGGGGGTGGGGGTGGTGGGAGACATGGGTGGGGGCCTGGTGGAGGCTGCCCCTGGTGGCTGGGGGGTGGGGGTGCTGGGAGACATGGGTGGGGGCCTGGTGGAGGCTGCCCCTGTACTGCTGGGGGGTGGGGGTGGTAGGAGACATGGGTGAGGGCCTGGTGGAGGCTGCCCCTGGTGACAGGGGGATGGGGGTGGTGGGAGACATGGGTGGGGGCCTGGTGGTGGGTGCCCCTGGTGGCTGGGGGGTGGGGGTGCTGGGAGACATGGGTGGGGTTCTGGTGGTGGGTGCCCCTGCACTGCTGGGGGGTGGGGGTGGTGGGGAACATGAGTTGGACATGGGTGGGGGCCTGCTGGCAGGTGCCCCACAGTGCTGGGGGGTGGGGGTGGTGGGGAACATGAGTTGGACATGGGTGGGGGCCTGCTGGCAGGTGCCCCACAGTGCTGGGGGGTGGGGGTGCTGAGGAACATGAGTTGGACATGGGTGGGGGCCTGCTGGCAGGTGCCCCACAGTGCTGGGGGGTGGAGGTGGTGGGGAACATGAGTTGGACATGGGTGGGGGCCTGCTGGCAGGTGCCCCTGCACTGCTGGTGGGTGGGGGTGGTGGGAGACATGGGTGGGGACCTGGTGGAGGGTGCCCCTGGTGGTTGGGGGTGCAGGGGGACATGCGTTGGTGAGCAGTAGTGCAAGTTGACATGTGGGTTGGCTGATGGGCATGGCCATGGTGGATGGGGTGCCTGCAGGACATGTGCTGGGTAGGCCCCTGTGGTGTGAGCCACCTGCAGGGGCCGTGGAGGCTGTAGAGGGAACACCTGGGAGGACCCACACGTGCAATTCACGTGTGCTGCTCCCCGCGCACCCCTGTAATACACGTACCCTGATGAGATCGCGTGTGGAACTTCCCGCGCACCCCTGGAATACATGTACCCTGCTGATGTTGCGTGGGATACTTCCCCCGCACCCCGAAATACACGTACCCTGATGAGATTGCGTGTGTGACTTCCCGCAAACCCCCGAAATACACGTACCCCGCTCAATCGCGTGTGTAACTTCCCGCGCACCCCCGAAATACACGTACCCCGCTCAATCGCATGTGTAACTTCCCGCGCGCCCCCGAAATACACGTACCCCGCTCGATCGCGTGTGTTGCTTCCCGCGCACCCCCGCAATACACGTGCCCCGCTCGCACAGGCCCAATTGCTGTATGTTGCCACTTTTGTGATGCGCTGGGACTCTACTGCCTGCCTTCGTGTGGCGGACGTGTTTCAGCTTGTGCGTGTCTTTGGCTGTGCGTGGCTTTGCCCTATTCGATTCCATGAATACGTGTGGTTCGAGTGCGTGTGGGCGTTCCGTCTGCTTCCCTGCAGTACATCCCCAGTTACGCCCTTATTTTCGCGCGTTGTTCCCCATTCCGCGCGTTACGCCCCGTGTCCCGCCCACTTTCTGGTGTATGCGCCGAGGTTGTGCGCTTTCACTGTGCGCGTCGCGCACGCCTTTCGGGATGTTGCAGTGACTTGTGCGCCATGCACGGGTTTGGCGCACATCCCGAGGTGTACACGCGCAGGGACTTCCATGAATCGCACATGTGCGCGTGCACCTGTTTTTTTCCGCTTGCGCCTGCTTGCGCGAAGATTTTCGGCGCACGTTTGTTCCATGAATCGGCCCCTTAATCTTAAGAAGATTGATTAGTAGTAAGTTCAGACGACAGCCCACATTTCTGACAAACCCTGTTTGCCTTGGGTCGTATTAATTTGACTTTGTCACCCAGTCTATTAATATTTCATATTTGATGGTTACATTTTTTTGAAGTGTAGAGATATTTTAGATGAATGCCATATGGACTTTTAGATTGATATCTTTAATTTTATGATTGAAGATCGTTCATTGTTTTTTAATCTGCGTGGACATATCATTACATCCCTTCTTGGGTGAAATATGGAAATCTTAATCCATTTAGGATTTGTTTTATGTACTCTATGTTCCAGTATGTAAATGTCTATTGTATATACAAAGCAGATTGGATGTGCGTATGTTATTATATAAAAAAATAAATGTATGAATTACAGTTTGAACGATAAGAACTGATATATATTAAAAAATAAAGTAGTGACAATGCCAATGTTGCAAGAGGTGAGAGCTGTAGCTCCAATAAAAAGATGTACTGAACGCAAAACGATTTGTGGAATTTTCTGTGGCATTCTGATGTTGACTATTCTCCTTATAAAGTTGGCATTCACAAATATTGTAAGCAGAGAGAAACCAGAAAATAAGACATCCCCCATCAGTCCATTATTCCTATTTTACAAGAACCCCATTATGTTCTGATATAAAAAAAAATTAAAACAACTTTTCCTGTGTAAAAAGAGATGCTGAGGAAGATAATGGGAGTATCAACTCATATTTAGCTAAATCGACTCATTTGGCAATAATGTATGGCATCAGCACATGAAAAAGGTGGGAGAGTGAACATCAGAAGAAAGTTGCTATGTCTGTTCATTAATACTGTATGCCATGAATGAGTCAAGAACATTTACTGCAAGAGAAATGTCTCCGCATGATACAAAATGTCCCAGTCATCTAGCAGACTGCACTACAAGAGGCCAATTCAAAGGGAAATGGGCAACTTTAAGATGGCGATTGAGAGATACTTTTCCATATGGAAGATATATATGTAAAGACGAAAAGGATGGAGTGGATTAGGGTGGACAAACAAAAAACGTATATATAATTTGGAGAGAAGATACAAGTAGTTGATATGAAGAAAATTAATTGCTCCGACTTGATTGAAAAATCAGGAGAGCCAGGATGCTGGGAAAGAACACAGCTGTTGGTGTCTGGGCGCGTAGCAACCAGAACTGGATGGGAAGATGGCCTAATATCATGCCCTGCACACCTATTGAAGAAGGAAGGAATTTGCGAGGTAAAGACAGTGAATGATGAATGCTTAGAATCATGGGACAAGCTTGCAAAACTACTAATCTGGGTTGAGAACAAAGCAGGGCCAGTGCATATATAGCAAGTGAAGAATGCTACAACCTACTTCAAGAATGATGGCAATGTGTGTGTTGGAAAGAACAAAGGATGCAGAGAAACAATTGAAGTACCAGGAATGAATGGAGGAACTGCAGTTTGATGGATCTATATGTGGCTTATAGATCCAGAGCCTACATGGAGTTGCCTATGGATTGGGGAGTTTCCAAAAATAAATTAAATTTAACAGATGGATGAGATCACTTCATCTTCGCCGACTAAAGAGAGAGAATTACTTCTCATCAAAGTCAATATAGGCTTATAACAACAGACCTGATGAGTACAAACTATTCAGCAAGACTGCCATGATTATGGCATCTATATTCATACCAAGACTTAAAGCTGCAGTAAATGCCAAGTGGCTCCAGATTACAAGATGGGAGCTGCTGCAGACGATTAATGCAACAATAACATGATTCAATACAATAAAGGAGGAGTTGAGATCCATCAGGATGATGACTCTCCAGAACAGGTATGTTCTGGATCTGATAACAGCATTGGAAGGAGGCGTGTGCGCCAAAGTTGGCCTTTCTCGCTGTATATTTAAGCCTGCTCATGATAGAGAAAATGGGACATTGACAGAGGCAGCAACGATGCTGGCAACCCTGCAGATGGAAGACAAACTGATGAAATAGCAGGAGATTACTGGTTTTCATCATTGGTTGCATAGAGTCCATCTTGGTTGGCAAATGTTTTTAAATTAATTGGAACAATATTAGTATTAGTAATGTTTGGATTCTGTCTCATAAGGATCATTTCAGAAAACTGCCAAGAAAGCTATTGGAATGAAAATAATGATTGACATTAATAAACATACCGGGGAACAGATGCAAACAGAAGAAGGTATCAGAGAAACTATAAAGAAGAGCTCTCTTGCACCTCCAGGAACAACGTTTTATTATACAGAGGATTGGAAAAAATATGTGGGACAATGGATATTTTGTGCACCAACAGGAGATTGTCGTTTGAGGACCTGGAGTTTGGATGAACATATAAAGAATGCTGGCCACCTTTGGTGGGTGACAAAAATAGAAAGAAACTATGATTAGATGATTGAAGAAGATGAAGCAGGAATTAAAGAAGAGGAAGAAAAGAGTCTGGTTGAGAATGTGACAAGAGGGGGGAATGTAGAGGAGCAAGTGGACGCATTCTCTATAGTTAACGCCCCCTCACTCTCACCCTATTGGAATGCCAGATGAGTAGCCACAATTGGGAACCCATTTACAAGTTTATGCAACATGTCCATACCACGTCAGCTATTAAAAAACGATATGAACTCAGGCAACCATTCAGAGGATACCCTCACGTTAAAACAGTAGAGGAAATCTATCAAGAAGGATGTCCGTTGTTGAGTTGTTGGAAAGCAGCCATGAATAAAATGGTGTGTGACATGGATGTATGTAAAGTAAAGCCTAATAACAGCAAAAGATGTCCCAATGAAAATGTATGAAGTGAACGTGGTCACTTCCCACAATACAATAAGAAACTCAGAATAACGGACATTTCCCAGTAGGGAATGAAACCAGGAGATTAGTCTTGAGAGACAACTAATGTTTATGTAAAATTCAGCATCCAGAGAATTGTGCTGCCTTCAGAGCGCTATGGCAAACAATACAGAACAGTACATTTTAAAAGGGTTACAGCATCATAGATGACGTTTTCCATACAGTCTACAACTTACATTTTCATTGGTGAGGGATTGGGTCCTAGTATGGTAAAATAGGGGTAAACTCCACAAGATTGGCTGGCAGCTTTGCAGGGTCGTAGGCGTCACGTGGGTCAGTGGGGCTGGTCTGTGCGAGGTGAAGGTCATTGTGGGTCTGGAAGAGGCAGCTGGTTCTGTCTAACTAATCTGCATGCTATCACAGGACATGCAGTAAATAATAACCAATAAACTATACCTTTGGTATTAAGAAAGGCCTATGAATTGTACAAACTTATTTACATTATCCATCCTCAGATCATTGGAGAGGTGAAGTGTGTGGGGGTCTTGCCCTCCAGGTGGCTTACTGGGGGGGATGAGATTTAACAGTTGTCTGTTCTGGCACTTCAGAGCGGCAGGGGATAGATTGATATGTTTTGTTTTAAGGAGAGAATAAATGACAACATGAGATTAGTTATAATGGGGGCATTCTAGGGTGGTCAGCAAGGAAGGGTTACACTTCTGTTACATCAAAAGAAGATTGGAGGGGCATATGTTTGGACAGAAAGTAACTTTCCAACACTGGGGATGAAAGGTGCAGGAGCGGGTTTGTTTAGGCGGATGGGCCCCAAGTCATGATTCGGCCCGGTCACATGCAGGGCAGTGATCTCGGAGGAAGCATGAAAGGAATACACTGTTTGCTTGCAACAATTCTGGCCATAGCATCCGTGAGAAATGGGTTTAGGTGGCACAGGCATGGGAGGAGGAAGTGGGGGCTGTGAGTGTTCGCTGTGTGCGGTGCTGCAGAGGGGAGAGAAGGTTTCACTGCTACCAGAATGTGGCCTAGTCCAAAGATGGAGTCTGGGGTACACACAATGGAATCCAAATCTATCTTGGAGTAGCCCCGCTTCTGTAGGTGCCAGGGACTCATCCACTGGGACCAAGGAAGGGCAAGGAAGGCATCTCCCCCACTATTGCAAGAGCAGGTGGTCCCTTTCATTGTTTTTTTTTTTGATAATATATTTTATTAGATTTATAACATACAACCATTGGGCCTTCCAGAGCCAACATTTAAACAACAACATTAATGATAATAGTAGAAATAAAATAAAAAAATAACAACGTTGGATGGGAAAAGCACTCATATGGAACACATGTTAAATGCTATTATGTAACATTTGGTACATAGCGTAATAATGTTTGGTACAAAAGTAGGTATTCGGCAGCATTGTCCATAACCCTTAGTCTATGATGTTATGATATTAGAAGTGCAGTAGTTCATATCGTGTCTTCCCAGCGTTGCCATACTTTATTTGCTTTTCCAGGGCAACCTCTGGCTCTGTACACCCTCCTTTCTATTGCAATGCAGATTTCTACATCTGTGATCCACTGATTCACCTGCAGCGGTTCCGCTGCCCCCCATAGGTGTGCTATGTTTCTTTTAATGATTGCTGTTGTGGTCATGAGGCAGAGATTTTCGTATTTTGAGAGATCTATCTCACTGTCCACTCCCAGTAGCAACAGTTTGGGATCTCTGGGGATCGTCTGGTTCAGGACTCTTGATAACACGTCGCAGCATTGCTGCCAGTAATTACTGATTACCGGGCATTCCCACAGTATATGGAAGAAGGTTCCTTCCTCTTCCCGGCAGCGCAGGCAGTTGGGTTCAGCTATTTTGCCCCATTGGTACAGGGCTACCCTCGGGTAATAGATCCTGTGCAATATCTTCAGTTGTACTAGGCGTAGTCTGGCCGATATGGTGACCTCACGGGGGTACATCAGGATTTGGACCCAGTCTTCTGAAATAATTTTTCCCACTTCAGCCTCCCATTTCGACTTCAATCGTTCCAGTTCTGGTGTGGCAAAGGAGGTGATAACACTGTACATAACAGTGGTGACTTTGGCTGGAATATGGTCTTCCACTATGTTCCGTTCCATTGGAGTAGAGTCTGCCATGTCGGAGATAGCAGGGAGGTGCTGTTGCAGGGCATGTCGGAGCTGTGTGTAGTGATATCTATCTGCTTCCGGGAGGTCAAAGGTCGAATTTAGTTCATCAAAACGTCGAATAGATCCTTCTGCTATTATGTCTTTCACCTTTTCTATACCGTGTCTCATCCAGATCAGCCATTTCGGCAGTTTGATTACCTCGGGGAGGTTCCTGTTGTTCCACAGCGGTTGCAGTGGAGTGTCTCCGCAGCCTATGAAGGTGTGTGACTTTGCCCAGATACGTGTATGTGCGAGTTGATGTCAAGTGGAGATGTCCTAGGTGTCGCAGCGTATAATTCCATGGAGGGTGACGCTCTCACATGTGGTAGTGTTGGATCAGCGTGTAGAGTGTCATTTATCACCACCATCTGACTGGCCCAGTTGTATGTCTGTAGCCTCGGTAGACCGATAACTCCTTCCCATATTGACCTTTGTAGAGTTCGAAGTGCTATTCTCGGGTGTCCGCCACCCCACAGGAGTTGCCTAAGTACACGCTCTATCACCTGGAACGTCTTGGTTGGTATGTGCAGCGGAGCATTCTGTAGCACATACAAGTAGCGGGGAAGTGTCAACATTTTGAACAATGCAGCTCGCCCTAAGAGGGTCAGGGATAGAGATTTCCAATGTTGCACATCTCTTGTAAATTTTTCCGTAATGGGTTGCAGGTTGTCAGGTATATAGTCGTTGAGATTTCTTGTAATCTGGACGCCCAGATATCAAAACTGTTCATGCGCGACTTTATATGGGCAGGCCTCAGGGGGCTCGTTTCCCAGTTGGTTCAGTGCAAATAGTGTGGTTTTGGATCGGTTCACTTTCAGACCGCTAAAGGTGCCATATTCTTGTAATAGCTGTGTTAGCACTGGGCAAGTTGTTTTAGGTTCTTGAAGGTATATCAGTAGGTCATCCGCGTATAGTGAGACTCTGCCCTCCCACTCTGGTCCTCCGGGGATGCCTTTCCGTGTGGGCATGTCTCTCAGCCATTGGGCCAGTGGTTCCATGGCCAGCGCGAAGAGAAGGGCTGATAGTGGACAGCCTTGTCGTGTCCCCTTCCCCTGTGCGAAGGATCGTGTAGTCCAGCCGTTCACCCTCACTTCGGCCGTCGGCGCCTCGTACAGCAGTTGGATCCAGGTTAGGAATCGCTCGCCAATGCCCATTTTACACATAATCGCCCAGAGTGCTTCCCAGTGGACCGAGTCGAAGGCCTTCTCAAAGTCCACCGCGAGCACTGCCGTGGGGATGTCCAGGGTCTGGGCGCGCTCAATGGCCAGGTGTAGTCTACGTATGTTCATTCTCGTAGATCTATCAGGCATAAATCCACATTGATCTGGGTGTATTAGGGATGTTATGACTTGTTGTAGGTGCATCGCCAACAGTTTCGCCAGTATCTTCGCCTCGCTGTTAATTAGAGATATTGGTCGATAAGAGCCACATTCGTCTGGGGGTTTGTCTGCTTTAGGTATCACAAGTATTGTCACCTTCCTTAAGTCCACTGGTAGGCTGCCTTTGTCTCGGGCCTGCTGATACAATTTGAGTAAGTGTGGGGCCAGTTCAGTTCCGCCTATTTTCTTCCATGTTTCAATGGGGAAACCGTTCGGACCAGGTGTCTTTCCGGACTGGAGTTGCATCATAGCTGCCACTATCTCGTCTTCTGTGATTTCCATTTCTAGCCCAGCTGCTTGTTCAGCATTAAGAGAGGGAAGGGCGATCTTGTCTAACACAGAGGTTTCAGGGGGAGTTTCAGGTGCCCTGTATAGTTTTTCATAATATTTTGCAAATTCCTCTGCAATATCTGCATCTGTTGATCTCGTTTCAGCGTTTTGTGTTGTTATCGCTCTTACTTGGTTGTGTCCCTCATCTCTCCGCTCCAGCCATGCTAGCATCTTTCCAGCTTTGTCGCCTGTTTCATAGACTCTGGCTCTCATCGCCCCGTGTGCCTGTTTAGCATTGTCCAATGCAATGTTTTGTAGCTTTTTTTGAGCTAGGATCAGAGCTCTGTTCGTGTCAGGAGTATCATGGATTAGGTGTGCTTCCTCCGCTAGTTTGACATTTGCCTCTGCTTCTCTTATTGATTCCAGGTGTGCTTTTCTTTGAGCCGCGGTCCAGGAGATGATCTTCCACGAATCACAGGTTTGTAGGCTTCCCACAGAGTAATGGGGGAGTCCACCGTTCCTTCATTTAGCTCGAAGTATGTTGTGCTAGCGTGTTGTAGACGTTCTAGCAGTTCCGGGGACCCTAGATGGTAATTATTCAGCCTCCATACTGGTGGCGGGGTTGGTTTATACGCCGTGATTGACATTAATAGGGGGGAGTGATCCAAGATGCCTCTTGGCAGGTACTCTGCCTGTATTGCCGTGTGTATTATTGATGCTGGTATAAAGAATTAGTCCAGGCGCGACAGTGATGCGTGTACCCCAGAGTGATAGGAGTATTCTTTGCTTTCCGGGTGAAGGTCCTGCCACACATCCCTAATTCCAAATGCTTCGACAAAGGTGGCCAGGTTAGTTCGGCGATTGGGATCTCTACTGCGGAGGTGTGTGCGGTCTCGGGTATTATCCATTACATCGTTGAAGTCTCCCCCCAGGATTAGGATGTCTGAGGTGTCCATAGTGATCAGTGGCGTGATGTCCTCTATCAGCGTGGCTTGCAGTGTGGGTGGGGCATAGATCGCCAGTAGGGAGATCGTTTTGTTCCAGAGTGTGCCTGTGACATGCATGTATCTGCCTCCAGTGTCCTGTGTTGTTGCCGTAAGGGTAAAGGGAAGTCTTTTATGTATCAGTATAATTACTCCTCTGGCTCCCATCATGAATCCTGCTTGTATCGCTGTGTGGTAGTTGGACCGCTTAAACAGTGCATTGGTTGTTCCTGCTAGGTGGGTTCATTTGTACCATGGCAGGGGACAATGGTCTAGGCCGCACCAAGACCTGTGTCTCGAGAACTTCAATGTTCCATTGAGTTTGTCCATCCTTTAAACATAAAAACATATATCCAACTCCCCCCTCCCCATACTTTGCCCCCAACTGAAGCATCTGTTGCCCCATTACAACTCTAATACAAATTAA
Source organism: Ambystoma mexicanum (assembly GCF_040938575.1). NCBI lineage: Eukaryota > Metazoa > Chordata > Amphibia > Caudata > Ambystomatidae > Ambystoma > Ambystoma mexicanum. Next base: position 1,341,222,094 of record NC_090929.1, on the reverse strand, counting down.
ACAAAAGCTGTAGACTCACAGCCCATCGCTCGTAAGTTCCCACCGTGCTCCAACGCAGGGAGGCAGGCGGGGGCTTTCCAGGGGGAAGGGGGGGCTTTCACCTGTTCTGGCCGCTTTTCTATGAGTCTCTTCATGGCTATTGTAATCGTGTAAACAGAATGTCAACAATACACAGTACTTTATACCTTGTTTATAAGGGCCTTCAAAGTTCCTGATTATTCATGCCTCGGGTGTCAGCCTTCTCTTTCTTGTGGTTGCGGAACGTTGCCTGGCGGTTGTCGGTCTGGCGGTTCATGTCTTGGTCGGGCTCGGGGGGTTCTGTTTCCATTGCCTCTTGTCTTGGTCCAGTCGCCTTCAATGTGTTGCTCTGCCCACTTCCACGCATATTTGGGGTCAGTGAAGTGAACCGTCGTGCCTTTATAGTATATTTTAAGTTGGGCGGGAAATAGGAGGCCATATTTCACATTCAAGGTTTGCAACTGTCATTTGAGTTGGTCAAATGATTGTCAGACTTTCTGCACATCTCTGGTGTAATCTGGAAAAAACTCTATCTTCGAACCATTGTATGTGAGGGTGCCTTTTGCCCGTGCCGTTTGGAGCAATGCGTCACGATCCCGATAGTTTAATAGCTTTGCTATCACTGTGCGTGGGGGGGCACCCAGTACTGAGCGACCGTCGGCACACGGTGGGCCCGTTCAATTGAGATAAAGTTGGAAAATGTATCCATTTCGAACATGTCAGTGAGTAGCTGCTCCAGAAATAATTCCATGTGCGAGCCTTCAACTTTCTCCGGCAGTCCCAGGATTCTAACATTATTACGCCTGGATCTTCCCTCGCTTTCATCGACCCTCTCCTCCAACGATTTTAGGGTGGACATAACTCTGGCCAGCTGTTGTTCTACTTGCCGTAGGCTGTCATCCGTCCCAGATATGCGCTGCTCTGCTTCCCCGGTACGGGACGTCAGCTTCTGGAGATCATGCCGGAGGAGGGAGGCGTCCATGCTGCTGCCATCTATTTTTTGGTCCATTGAGGCCCGTGAGTCCGCTATGGCAGCCATGATGTCTTTTAACGATATTGTGCCTTCTGCTTGTGGTATAGTGTCTGGTAGGTCTTGTTCCGACAGGGTGGTTGCTGTCGGCGTCGTGAATTGATCCATCCTGCTCTGGGAGATTAGTTTCCTGGGTTTATCCTTGCCCATGTCGTACGGCGATGGTGAATTGCCTCCGACTGGACAGGCGCACAGTTTTGGGGTTTCAGGCCGGCTTGCGTAGTATTCCTTCTGCGCCTTCCTGGGTCGGGGCGACCGGTCCATTTCATTGTTGAATGTATGGGGAGGGTGGCAAACCGACCCCCTCCTTCCTTACATTCCCCCCTTTCATTACATTTAAAGTAACAAATTACTTTTAATATTACTAGCTTTTTTATTGTGCTCTGCCTCCAGCACCACCTCATCCCAAGCAGGTGTTCCCTTTATGGGCATACAAGCTCTACAAACACCTCGTCATCTTTGTCCTCATCTAGCGTATTCATCTGGGGTGCATGTCATATATATTCCCCCATCCAGATCCACCCACACCCATTTATACCATTCCAGTTCCTGAGGTTCTTTCATTGTGGTATGATACAAACTATCCATCCTGTCTCCTGGGTTGCAATACACTGCTGTCATACAAAATCTGGGATTGTTATTTTCCCCAGTTTGTATTTGCACATCTTTCATTGTTGCACCTTTGTTGTTTTGCCCATTTTCACCATCATCATTGCAGAACTAGGCATTGATTTTGGACAACATTGGATGCCTACCTGACACACACAAAAAATCAGTAACTATGAACCAGGAAGGGATCCAGTCAAAAATGGCATTGAACCAATTGCTTGGTGGTATCCCACTTTCTTTCTTCATCCTTTCTCTGAGGTTGTGGACTTCAGATATTACGTGTGATAAGATTCCATTGTCAGCATCGGCAGAAGGTACGAATGTACAACATGCACTCCCGATTTTTTGGCAAACACCGCCGTTCATTGCTGTGAGGAGGTCCAGGATGTACTGGGTTTGCATGGTCATAAGCCGCAGGGCTCTGAGTTCCACCTTCATAACGTTGAATCCTTCTTTAGTGTTGTTGGCTATTTGGATCAGCTCCCACCTCACTATCTGCTGCCATTTGGCCTTTGCTCGCATCTGGATACTTGGCACATTCATTCTCGTGCAATTAGAGATATAATTGTTGAACACTCATTGGACCTTGATGACCTGGGTTTTGCGATATCAGAGCCGTTGAAGGAGCAATCTTATTCCGATGATAAAATCCTTAAACCAGAAACCAACAAAAAATCTGTAGAACAGAAGGACCAAAGAAGTACCAAATCTCCTCAAACCTTGGAAAAATACCTAAATGCAAGAAAATTTGATGAAAAATCAGATATGTCCAGAGAAGACGGGGTCCCTAGCCAAATCAAAAAACAAATAAAAATCACATTTGATTGTCATAAGAATGAAAACTACTCAAAAAGTTCGAGTGTCAGCAATCCTGAGCATAAGGTAGATGAAACCTGCTGGAATTGGGTAGCCAAGTCCCTAAATTCCAAAGAGTACCAATAACGCCAGCAAGAAATTATATCTTCATTTTTACAGGTTGGCGTATGGAATACAAGAGGTTTCACGCACCTGTTTAACAATAGTTTAGGGTGCCTTAAACCACTACATATCATCTGCCTGCAAGAAACATGGCTTCTGAATGAACCAGTTGTGGGAGGTTACGAAATTGCCTGGAATCCAGCAATCAGACAGCCAAAAGGAAGACCAATGGCAGGGCTCTTAACACTTGTGAAACAGAACCTAGGTCTTCGAATATTGACGAGCCTAAATGTGACCCCTTATATTCAATATGTGAACGTTACCACAAATTGGAATCTCACGACAAAGGCATCATTGCATATAATAAACCTTTATTGGCAACATGAAGCCTCTGATGAATGGGGGTACCTTGATGCAATAGGGGAACTGTTAGATTCTATTTTATCAAAGGAAGCCTATGCTAGAATCATACTGTGCGGTGATCTTAACATGGAACTTCTTAAAACACCGAAATCACTAAGCCAAACAGCAATACCATGGATGCGATCTAAACAAAAAAAAGCCAGTTTAATCCAAGCATGGGAAGAAGAGATGGAAGTAAGAAGCATGATAATGCTAAATGGATGCACGAAAGACGATATACCTCCTATGGCGACATGGAGAAATGCCAATTCGGAATCAATTCTCGATTACTTCTATGTCTCAGAAAATCTAATCGCTGATACCGAATCAATAAAGGTGATTAATATGCAAAATAGTGATCATGCCCTGGTAAGACTTACACTCCGATGCACTAAAAATAATGCACAAGAAACATGGCGTCAAGATGTTACCAGTACTCCAGGCAGAAATCGACTAAAAATAAAAGAACATCAGATCACCTCTATGACAAGAACATTAACAAAGGATCCCACAACAGCCTTGGATCAAATTGAATATATAACCTTACTCCAGGACTTTAGTGAAACCCCTGGCAATGGGAGATTAAATAATTTTAAGAGGCTACACGTTTACGATCAGGAAATAGTGGCAAAGAAACGTGAATTGAGGCAAAAAATTAGAAGGCTGCAAAAACACCGAGATGAGAATTATCTCCACGATATAAAAGACTTGCATAAAATTTATAAAACTTGGCTACGAACACATAAGATTACGATGCTACAGAACGATGCCGAAGAAATGCTCCGAATACTGCGTAGCAAAAATGGAAGGATGTTTTGGGATGTGATAAACAACTTGGCCACACCCCAACAAGCTATTCAGACTAATATGGTGAATGAAGCGACATGGTGTGAACACTTTACTAACCTATTCACCAAGAACACGGATAGCTGCTACGTAGAGCCAAAGCAATCGAAAGCATGGGAGATTACAATTGAGAAAGAAGATATTCTCGATAACATTAAACGGCTAAGTTCATCTAGGGCCCCCGGCCCTGATGGCCTCACAAACTACTCTCTGAAACTACATCCTGATGCATGGGCTGAGTTCTGTTTTGTCTTATTCAAAAACATCATCGAAGAAAAAAGAATTCCCACATCGTGGAAAAGAGCAATAATTGTTCCCATCTTCAAGAAGGGATCACGAACAGATCCGAAAAATTACAGACCAATAGCCCTCATGGACGTTGTTGGAAAGATCTTCGCAACCCAACTACTAGTAAAATTGACTCAGTGGATAAAGGCTGTAGGTCTAGCCGACCCTCGCCAAACTGGCTTTTCTAAAGGAGTGGGCTGTGGGCTGAACATCATGATCATCAATTTGCTGAAAATGGAGGCGATCAGAACAAAATCGAAAGTTTATATGGCCTTTGTGGACCTTGCACACGCCTTTGACGGAATTGATCGAGAGCTATTATGGTCCAAACTCAGTAAATGGGGTTGTCCCTGGAGTCTGCTCGCGGCAATTAAACAACTATATACTGACACTACCATTATGGTGAGGCTCGACACACAAGGATCACTAACAGACCAAATTAAAACATCGTGAGGAGTAAAGCAGGGCTGCCCTCTTGGTGCAACATTGTTTAATGCCTTTATCTCGGATATTGGAAATGCGTTCGAAACCACCAGATCCTTTGCACCAAAATTGAATAGAATAAAAATTGATTACATTCTATATGCCGATGACATTGTGCTCATGGACCTTACTCCGATTGGGCTACAGAGAAAACTACGAGCTCTCAAAGAGTATACTGATGCAAATGGTCTGGAGATAAATCCTTCTAAATCTGAGGTACTTATATTGCAAAATCTTGTTGGAGCAACTAACAAAAGAAAATTCAACTGGAAACTGGAGAATCAACCGATAACACTTGTAAAAGAAATCCAAAATCTCGGTGTAACCATAAATTCCAGTATACAAGATGCAAATATGATTAAGAAAATTCGGCGGAAATGTAATTCATTAACAGCACAAGGAGTCGTACTTAACAAAAAGTACGGGAAATTCACCTTGAAACCGGTCATCGCATTTTATAATTTGAAGGTCATTCCGGCCTTGATCTTTGGTGCAGAAGCCATGTTCGGTTGTCCAGCTGAGACTTGGTCCTGGTGTGAGAACTTCTTCTGGGGAAAGGTACTATCATTGCCGAGGGGGACCCCAACAGCTTGTATTCGCTACGAACTTGGATTAACCTCTATCAACGCAAAGATAATGTGGAACATGTTGTCAATCTACAGGAAGGTCCTGGGAGCAGATGATCTACCACAATATAGAATCCTCCGAAGTGATGATGGTTCATCTAAAGCATCCATGCTCCAAATGTGGAAACAATCTGGCAAGAACATTCTAACCAAGCTACTAACTGACCAAGAAACACTTCTACAGAACCCAGCTGCCGTTAAAAAAAAACTGTGGGAGCAAGATTGGTGTGAAAACCAAGACAAAAGAGCAACACACAGATGCATGAAGGAAAATGCAACGGAAGAAAGGGCTTATAACACCTTGCCAAAATACCTTCAATTGTTTCCTTGCCATAAAAGAAGATCCTACTATCTTAAATTTCAGATGAACTTATACAAAACTAAATCAATTCTACTGATACAAAGCAAAAACAAAGACGCCGTTGAGGACTGCAGATTTTGTAAAAAAAAGAAAGAAACGCTCAAACATTTAGTCCTCTTTTGTGAAGACCTAAGAGGTCTAAGAACGGCCTTCTTAGGCTCGGAAATACACAAAAGGCCGACCTTAGATGGTGAAGATTGGTGGAATGTGTTCTCAGTAGGAGTAGACTTCAAACTTATAATTCCTTTAACACTATTTCTAGAGAAATTGGAACTGCAAATGCTACAGTCCCCAGTGACGTAACACATATAGATATTAGCACAACTAGAAAGAAAACAGCCTATTTACCGCTTATTCTGTGTTACGGTTTTAACGTCTATACGCTTCTTTTTTGTCTAGTTTTGTATTTACTTTTGTTTGTTCTTCCCTCTTTTCTGCTCTTACGCATTTTTCTTTTTTCCTTTTTTTCTTCTACAATTTTTAAATCTAAGTGGAAAGTCTTGGTTTGAAATATATTTTGGAAAGTTCTTGATTTTTAAAAGTTTGTAATGAACTAAAAAAAAAAAAAAAAAAAAAAAAACAGTTGAAAAGTCTATATTGGTCAGGTATTTCTGCCAAAAGTTCCAAGGACTTGCTGGAGATGTAGCTTGATGATCGTCTCTTGTGGGACACCCTTTCCTGTAATTTCTCTTCTGACAGGATGTCATATGTGGGGGGTCCTTTAGTGTTGACTGGGGTGCCGAGGACATTTTGTTTGGACCCTCTGCCCCTGGACATGGCTTTCTGGGATCACCATCAGGGCTGAATGCATTGTGGCCATGGTGCAAGTACCTCTCCATGACGGTGGGAGGTGCAGGTACGCTTGCTTGCTGCATACCCAGTAAGTGTCCATTAAGGCTGCAGTGCCTCTCTTTATGTCTGGGAGAATGAGTGTTTTGTTGCAGTGTTTGTTTTATCCCATGGACATCTTTCCTTTTCCGTGATAGCAAGTTCATTACGTATTTCTTGGTGTATTTTGATGGGTTTTTCAAGAGCTGTCACCCAGGTCAGTTTACCATTGTGTTGAGACCACGTTTGGAGTGCATGTTTTTTCTACCCATTGACATGTTTCTTCGGATAGCCCTCGCAGTGCTTCTGCTTTGTACGTTATCGTCTCTTCTTGCCACTTATTATCTGCGATAATTGTCCCTTTGATGATAAAACATGGTTCTTTCATGCAAAGAACTCCTTGAGGCTTCCTGTTACATGTTCTCCCGTTCTGCAGCAATTTTACTGTTTTCTTAGAAACTCCAAAAAATCCATCCTTTTCTTAAACCCATGAGTCCCTGGTCCTTGCCGATGCCTGCATTAACCCAGCAGTAGCAAGTGGTTGTCCTAACCTCTGCCTGAGACATTTATGATCAAAGTGTGTGTTATACAAATTCTATGGTTTCATGATCCATTAGCCTCAGTGGTCCGTGATTGTACAAATGAAGCATTGCCAGTCATTGTCAGCAAGAACCCTGCAGCTCTAGCTGTGCTTAGTAGCGTAGCCTGTCCTCTGCTATATGGCTACTAAGTAGGCACCTTACAAGTTACGTTAAATGCCGGTCATCAAAACTTTCTCCCACACGGCCTAAGGGAATACATGAAGCATGCACATTGTAACACAGCCATTCTGTCCAGAATGTAAACCCTGTATGAACCAGCACACTTAGTACTATACTACAGTATTAGGATTTGCATCATTTGAACAAAAATGTCTCTCTGTTGAAATGGTGCGAGTCATATTAACAAGTTGTGATATATTGTTAATATATGAAGACAACACCTCAATTTGAGGTAAAAGTAGATTATTGCCTCTCAGCCAAAATCTACAAACAATGTTGGCTGGTAAATACCAGCTGTTCATGAGGGGAGAATCACTTTAACCTGCCAGTATAAATGGCTGAAACGGCAGGCTATATATATCCGATATATTACACCCTACTCTATGTTATAAGGCCATTGCAAGTCACTGAGGATGTCTGTGACCAAACTAATGATCAAATCTGAAGGTTGAGTTCCATTATAAGGCCACCTAATCCAGATATGACTTGCAATATCATTGTTTGAACCAGCTCCAGATAACACATACAGGGAATTGATTATGATATTTAACCAAGAAGGAGAGTGACCCAAGAACGGTCCATAACACCATCTATTGAGGACCAGTAGTCATGGAGCTGGCTAGCCAGCACCTTGGCCTTAAAAAATCTGAGAACCTGGAAATTGGGTCCTGGAACACTCAAGGTTACACCCATCTTTTTAACAAGATGGATCCGGTGATAGCTAAATTGGATATAGTCTGTATCCAGGAAACTTGGTTGACTGAGGCTTTGACCTTTGAGGGCTTTTTGACATATTTAAATCAAGCCAAAAGAGGCAGGGTTGGTAGACCATCATCTGTGCTCTTGGTATTTGTCAAAAACGGTCTCAATATGAGGGTGTTACAGACCATTAATCCTAATCCCTATATACAGATCTTGTTTATATGCCTAGAGGAATGATTTGAGAAGAACAAGGACCTCCTGACATTATTCAATGTTTATTGGAACCCGTATGTCAAAGAGGGAGCAATATTTGTGGACCTAGTGACTGGTTGGATCAAAGAGATATACTATTCACAAACTGACAAATGGTTGGTGGTCTGTGGTGACCCTAACATGGACTGCCTCACAAGGGGACAGAAGGCTATTTTGAGGAGACAGCAGGTGGAATGGGCCCTAAGAGACGTAGAGGGCACTGGAAAAGATGGAACTGAGATGTCTGCACCTGAACAATGGAAACAAAAAGGGAGATATCCTGGCAGCAGCTACTTGGAACAACAGCACCCAAAAAGCGACCCCAGATTATTTTTTTGTATCTGAAAATCTTCTACCAAACATAAATTCCTTAACAGTACATCCAGTGCCCCATGGTGATCATGACCCAATAATCTTCAGATGCACAGGAATTGTGATGGAAAATACACTTATTTTGAAAGGATGGGTAGAATTGGAATGGGGAAGAAATAGACTTTGTCTACTACCCAAAGACATCCCCCAACTAACAAGAGACTTACTTGCATGGCAAGATCTGGAAGCCGAAGATGTCAAATATGACAAAGTTCTGACCACATTCAGAGAGTCCCAACATAGAGACCTGAGAAGAGGAGACAACAATACAAGCACTGGATCAAATTCCACAAAGTCTAGATCCTTCAAAACGATGGAGAAATCAGGCTACAGGCTCTTAACAATAACAACAATAATACCCTATGACAGCTCTTAAACGAGAAGGGGACATCTGTATGCCCATACCAACTAAATTCCATACCAGAAGATGTCTGGATAAAGCATTTTGGGAAACTGTTTGAAACCAAGACCACAATAAACAAACAAACACAATAATCCACCAGGTAGAGATGGGAAATTGAATTTGACAGAGATGAAATTCTAATGTTATTTAGAAAAGTAAACCGGTTGCGAGCTCCCGGCCCTGATGGCCTCTCTTATCTTATCTTATCTTATCTTAAAGAAATTTGTAGGGTGCAATATAGGCCCAAGGGCATCATGGCGCTAAGCAAGAGGGAGGTCTATCCAGTCCACAGGAAGCTAAAACAGAAAAGTCTTAAGAGCTTGATGGAACAATAGATGCAATTCAATACTGTGTAAGTAAAGAGGAATCTGGTTCCCGGCCATCACAGCCACCACCGTCAATGCACGTATGCCCATACGGATGATCCTGCCACTCGGGGGGCTGTATGGTTTTCAAATCCTGAGAACCAGTGACCTGGCAGGTATATACAACCCAAACCTCTTTTTAAGAAATTCAACACCTAAGCCATAAAAGGCCTTGTGCACAATACACAACACCTTAACCCTAATACGGTGCTCCACTGGGAGCCAGTGAAGCTGGCTGAACAGCGGAATCAAGTGAGCACCCTAAAGGGGTGAAGAATGGTTCTGGCCACTGAATTTTGCAGCAGCTGGAGATGCCACAAAAGATGCTTAGGGAGAGCCAGGTAAAGGGAGTTACAATAGTCAGTGTTGCTAATGAATAAGGACGAAACAACAGGGGCATGGAACTTCACATGAATACATGGCAGGACTTTCCGAAGTGTCCATAGCTTAAAATGGGTTTTTTGTCATACCAGGGAAACCTGATCAGTCATGGAAAGGGTGAGATTTTCACACCTAAATCTTTCACCGAGGAGGGAGGCTGAGGAAAGGGACCAAAACTCTCTGACCAGAATCCAGAGTCTAGGAAGGGGTGGTTGTGCCCACTACCAACATCTCTGTTTTTTCACTATTAAGTTTAGGCCAATTTTTCAACATCCACTCACCAATGGCTAAAAAACACTTTTTCAAGTGATCTGCGGAGTCAGATTTGGTAAGGTCCAATCGCACAATGATTTGGTTGTCATCGGCATAGGAATAACATAACAGAGCAAAAGCATGGATTAAAGCCAAAAGAGGTGGATATATAAATTAAACAAGTTGGGAGACAGAGAAGAGCACTGGGGGACACCACACAGAAGATAAAACACATGAGAATAGAAAAGTGGAAGAGAAACAGACTTGGAGTGACCTGTCAGAAAGGAGTAGAACCACGTCAATACTTGACCAGAGATTCCAGCGATGGAAAGGTGAGAGATCAGGGTGGGATGGTCGATGGTATTAAAAGCAGCTCATATGTCTAACAAAACAAGAGCTCCTACCCCACCTAGGTAAACTTAACGAGTCAAGTTGTCTATATCAGAGACCAAGACCGACTCCTTACCTCTGCCAGGGTGAAACCCAGATTGAAAATGATTCCAAAAACTAGACGACTCCAAAAATGTACTGAGAAGAGGGGACACCAAAGATTCCAATAACTTCATCAAACAGGGAGATTTGTGACCAAATATATGACAGAGGCTGAAGGCCAAGTTCCTCTATAACAGGAGTCTACAACATGCAGCTCTCCAAATGTTTTGGATTATAACTCCAATGAGCTCTCACATTGACTATGCCAGCTAGGGATAATGTGAGTTGTAGTCCAAAACATCTGGAGAGCCTGAGCTCTCAGGCTCCTGCTCTATACAGTCACAGAACCCCAAGGGGAGTTGAAATATCTTTTCTTTATTTACAGTACTGGATGCTTCATTCCTCCATGGTCTGATATTCCCTTTAATACTTGGCCTGTTGCTGAAACTAATGTAAACAATACTCCAGTTGTTGATATACATAATCTATGTGGACTCCGTTTGTAAAATAATAAAAACACTAATAGGCATCTCATAATGTGATGCAGAATAATAATGTATGTGGTTTAAAACCACATGTAATCATCAATTTTGTGGTTTTAAATAAATGATGGAATGCATATAGATTTTTACTCTCCCGTGGTAAAATGCAATAGTGACACACAATAAACATACTACCATAAACACTTCCTTATAAATTAATGGAGGTAAATTGTCACAGAGAGCCCTTTTAAAGAAAGGAATGTGAAAAGCTACTAATGGTTTTACTTACGTTCTGCAGTGAAAACTGGAACTCTTCTTTGTGTTGGCTTAGAAAGCAGGTATTTTTATGTCACAGCCCCAACTGTTTTAAGTGATTAGAATTATAATAAAGAAGTTATCTGCTTATAATACATAGCATCCTGCAATACTGGTAAACAATCTTAAACATAGTTTTGTTTGTTTACAGGCAACACATGTTATGCTATGTTATGTTATACACATTTACAGAGTACACAAACAGCCGAAGGCACCCTGGCGCTAGGATGAATAAAGAGCTACCATACAACTAAATTACATCACAGATGTTTTGAGCATACGCCGCAAGGTAAGGTGATCAGCTTTCATCCGCAGTGGAAGGGGAATAGCATTCCAAGCTATGTTGGCAGCCACAGAAAAGGCCCGGCCACCAGTACGCATCAAGCTAAACCGGGGGACCTTAACCAAGAAAGCAGAGTGGGAGCGGAGACATCCTGTAGGTGCATAATGGGGGAACTTTACTTGAATATATTCTGGCCCGAGGACGTTAAAAGCCCGATGTACCATACACAAGGATTTTAACAATATCTTCTTGTCCACCGGAAGTCAGTGGAGCTGCCTCAGAAGAGGGATAATAGGGGCTCCAATAGGAGGCCGAAGACTAGCTCTGACAGCAGCGTTCTGAAGTAGCTGTAACCGATGAATCACATAGCGGGGCTGGGCAAGATACATTGAGTTACAGTAGTCTAGACCAGTCAAAACGAGTGCTGCTACCACCGGAGCGTGGCATTTTTCCTGGCACAAAAGGAAGTACCTTCAGGAGTATGCACAGCTTAAAATGACCGCTCTTACATACTCCGCAACCTGGGAATCCATAGCAAGAGAGGAGGAGAGAACAACCCCCAAATTCTTTACGGATGCTACAGGGACCGGAAGAGGGCCAAGGGAGGCTGGCCAACACTCATTGGTCCAATAAAGGAGAGGTGAGGTGGTACCGACCACCAATACCTCCTTTTGCTATCATTTAATTTGAGCCAGTTAGATGACATCCATTCCCCAACCTCCTGAAGACACAACCTAAATCGACTGGCCGTATTGGCATGGTTAAGGTCAAGACGGACCAGAATTTGGGTGTCATCGGCGTAGGAATACTAGCAGAAACCATGGGAATGAAGGAGAGCCAGAAGATGCATAATATACAGGTTGAAAAGAATCGGGAAAGGGCAGACCCCTGTGGAACACTGCACGATAATGAAACTGGGCTAGAGCGAAAAGGAGGGAGAGACACAGATTGTGAGTAGTCGGCCAGAAAGGAGACAAACCGGTCCAGGACTCTGCCAGGCAGCCCGGCAGTGGAAAAGTGGAGATTAGGGTGGGATGGTCAACAGTGTCAAACGCAGCTGAAGGATCTAAGAGAACAACTGCGCCGACACCCCCCTGGTCCACCAAGCGAGCCAAGTCGTCAAGTACCAAATGCAGTACTGATTCAGTTCCCCTGCCAGGCGGAAACCCAGACTGAAATGGATCAAAATAGGACGTGGATTCCAGGAAAGTGGAAAGGAGAGGGGGGGCCAGGGCTTCCAACAATTTCATAAGAAATGGAAGTAGTGAAATAGGCCGATAATTCACTAACACTTCTGGATCAAGTGAGGGTTTTTTAATAGAGGGATCACAAGGGCGTGTTAAAGTGTGGGAGCAATGACACCCTCCCTAAAGGAGGCATTTACAGCTGCAGTAACTTCAGAGATAATAGCCTTTGAGTTTTCCTTCAAAAGCGCCAGCAGAATAGGATCAGTGGGCATCACTACTGACATGTAATAGAAAAGCAAGAATCTTTGTGGCTATTTATGTTAACAAATAAAATACCCAATACAATACGTAAAAGAAATATTTCAAGGCAATGCACAGTTCCCTGTCCTATTAATGGGCACTATTTCCTATTTGGCCACATAAATCTACTTTGACTTGCAATATCCTTACAACATATGATAAGTAGTACTTCATCCCATATTTTACAGTAACATCACTGCCCACCAGTAATAGGAAAAATACATCGCTACTTTAACGTTATTAACTTATTACAGTTGTATTGCAATATCTGAATGCTTGCCTTCTGCTGCATGAGCCAGTACAGAGAACTATTCCAGTTTCTGCTGGAGTATTTAACAAAGCCACAAATAGTTTTTCATATTCCTTTCTTCCAAAATACGTTTCTGTAAAACTTTACGGCCATTAATTCATATATGTGTTGGAATTTTGATTGTGTTCGTGTTATTATGGATATTGTACATTATATATATAACTTGTATGGGCATATGTATTTTCCAAATCATTTTAGTGAATTGAATTGACATAAAAAATTGTTTGTATGTTTTTATTGTTTTTTATTTAAAACAAATATTGTAACTGCATTAAATTGATAAGGACATGTTCAGTCCACTATGTTTATTTTGTGCACTGCTGGAGTTTAACAGAGAGGGCAGCAATCTATATGCATATAATCAAATATGTTAAATCACAATATGTGTTTTAAATGCACGCAAAATACATTTTTGCAACATATTATAAGGTGAATATTAGTGTTTGTTTTTTTCCTCTAAAGGATTCTGCACTGATTACAGGTGTCAACAATTCGAAGATCTCATCCATTGGCGTAAAGAAGTGGCCATGTACTAAACGTTATGACAGTGTAACTAGGTATTATAAGGTATAAAATACCCACTATATTCGGTAGAAATGATATCGTAATGCACCTTGTATTTGGGGGACTTTTAAAGGCAGACGACCTTCAGCCTTGTTCAGCTGTCTGGTCAGGAAGTTACATTTCTTACTTGAAATGTTCTGTTGGGATGCACATACAACGTTCCAGCCAGGCAAAAAGGTTCAGGTTGAGGAAAACCTGTTAGTGAGCAACCTTGTGGGAGCAGAGTGAATGGTGTGCCGCAGATAGCGTATAGATTTTCTTAGCTAGATCTGATACATTTAGATATCCACCTATAGCAACACAGAAAGAGCAACAAATGTATTAATGTTGCTTTTGCAGAGGTTATAGACAAGACAGCATCATAAACCCAGTGTTTACTTGTTGTATTATTAGTACGTATTGATGTGTGATACGAGGTAAGAGCAGACATAGGTGGAAGATGGAGTCAGTAAGGTATTGTGGTAGCAGTGAGGTCAGTGTGGTAAAAGTGACAGAAGTAATGCCGTTTTGAATGTTAAGGCCTAGCACACGATGAACAGATGAGAATGCAGGCCGTGGTGTGGAGCAGCGGCTCTGGTCGTTCAGGTCCTAAAACAAATCCTGTTTCCCATTCTCAGGGAGAAGCTGAAGTCAGAGGGACCCAGGGTACAGAGATAAGCACTAATTGTATCCAGCTGCGGCGCCTGGATGTGATGGAAACTGAATGTTCATTGGTAGAAGAGTAGGAAGGGATGCACCCTTTGAAAGACAAATTCATGACAATAGGGCATGAGGCTCTGTGATGCCAATGAGCCAGGCAGAGATTTAGAACAGTACTGCCTTCACCCCAGGGCAGATACCCTACACAAATTACACAGAGACACACAACTTAAGCAAACAAATCCTCAAAATTCAGATTCAAGAGCAGTGTCCTGGTCACGTCATCCCTGGGCACCTGGGGTTGGGTAGAAATAAGTGGAGGCCATGTCTGGAATGTCTTGTGATCCGGGACAGGAGGAGAAGAGGTGATGCCAATTCATTTAGTACAAGTTTGGGGGTGCAGCTCATGTGCACCATGGCATCTGGGTTAATGAGGAAGCCATTTGTATCATTGAAAGAAGGGTTGGACTCGCCAATGTACTTTGAAAGCGTCTGGAACAGGAGGGTTCACATCATGTGATGGTCCCAATTTACGAACCTATTGATAAGAACCCACCAATCACATACCTGGGTTTGACAGTGATGATAGAGGGGACCACGTGTCTAGGGGGCGGGGGTAGTGTAGATGTGGGCAATCGGTTAAGGGACTATAGGGGGATTGGCATGTTCTATAGGCGATAGTCAATGAGGGAGGTGGGATTTTGTTGTACTCAATACTATGCAGAGGTTTGTTAATTCACATTTTTATCCTCAATATAAGGTTCCATGTCTTTACATAAGGAGAGCTCCTTGTCAGTTTGGTTCTACCCTTTTTGCATGTAATAAGCCCTGTTTTCCCTTGCAAAGATGTGCAGTGATCATTTTGGTCATTTGGGTTTGTTTTTATGCTCCGGTTTTTGGGCTGCCATCTTTTCAGTTCTTATGCCTAGGGCAAAGTTACTGTATCCTATAAATACATTTGCCAAACGCTGACAACATATTAACTTTGCCACAAGCAGTCATTTTATGTTTAAATTAGATAGGTGGCACATATGGCAAATGTTATCAGAGGAGAAGGGAAGTCCCTTGTAAAGATGTGTATTTTTTTTTTTTTTACCAGCGTCCAGCGCTGTGAAACACATCAAACACTGCTGAATTTCGCCTTTTAGATGAGCATATTTTCAAGAAATTTGGAAAACATTCCAGTCGGTTGTAAGTGTCTGAAGGCCATAAACATATGCGGCATTCATAAATATTCAATATGTAGTACTTGAAGGACCGAATAATGTCCAGGGCGCAGCATTTGTGAAGTCAGCAAAGTATCCAGCAAAGCGTGGATGGCCCATTCCCAGAAGTCAAAGTTTGAAACCAAGGCGCATTCTACCAATGGCACGTCTCGTAAAAGCAAGTTCTTGTTAAATCTATTTGTTTTTATTATAGACATCGATCTGCCAGTCGCAATAATGCATTTATGGACATTTTTCTGCAAGCGCAGCGCTGGTGGCAGTTTTTACTGACAAATTGAGTCATATGGACAGTAGTTCAAAAAAACGCTTACTTTATTGACAGATTGTGCAATTCTCTACCTCACGGAATGCTCATAAGACAGCAAAAGGCTGGGGGGTTGTGGTGCGCGCAGAGAGGAGCGCCAGAATGCAGTTATTTCAATACTTGAATACTCTTCTGTGAGGCGCTTCTGGTGTTTGTTGATGTTAATTGTGTTGTCCACTATTGAACACTGGCCAATTTACTTAAGTTCTCTGCTGGGGGCATGATGGGAACTGCTTACCAGCCCCATGTTTCAGACCAGTCCGTTTAAGAGGGAGAGAGAAACTCCCATCTCCACAGGGAACGTGAAAGAGCGTTCATTATTTCCAGGTCTGTATGTTGAAGAATGTGCTTAGATAAAATGTGCTTATGAGCTAAAACTCCTGACATCCATTGCGAGAGATCCGTACTCATTAGATAGGCTCGGCGGCAACAATAAAAAGGAAATTGAGCGAATGCTGTCTGGTGTAGGCTGCTAAAATTGAACTGGGGATGAAACATGCCCGTGGTTTCATGGGCGCGCAGTGGAGTATTTGTGCTAAAATACCGATGGCAGAGAGCATCTTGATTTCAATATGATACAACTGTGCTTTTTTTGTTTTTCTTTAAACTGCTGACACTAAGAGGTATATATTTTTTTTTAACTCTTCCCCGGTGAAATTAATAGATGACGTTTGACCTTCATTGTTTCTTTTGCTCCGTTAGAGCAGTGCAGGATCCCGGTAGAATTTTCCAATAGGTTGAGAAAAGACATCATATTTGTATAACTTGTTTTTAAACGTTACTTTCTTTTAGGCAAATGGAATTCTTTTAATTCAAATTCATGTCTTAAATGTCATTCTTTTGTAGTTTCTTAATTTATTAAGGGTGTTTATTAAACACCACTATTGCTACATTTAAGGGGTTTTTTGTGACACCTATTCTAAAAATGAAAGAGATGTTATAGACAATTTTGTGTGTTTGAGCGAGTGGTTGCTGAGTGGGCTGTCTTGCTGCTGGATACGCTGCTCCTGGCTGCATTGAACACACATTTTCGGACTCCCTGTTCCTCTTTTATTTTGTTGCTATTTGCTTTCTTGTGGCCATTTGGACCGTCTTTGATACCCGCCCACACTTCCAGCAACCCTCTCAGCTCCACGCTAAAACCACTATTTCCGCACGTTCAGCGTGCGCGTTTGAGCGAGCGGGTGCTGAGTGGGCTGTCTTGCTGCTGGATACACTGCTCCTGGCTTCATTGAACACGAATTTTCGGACTCCCTGGTAATAACGTGGTGGACTCGCTCAGAGACTGTTTCTGTACATGGACATTGATACTGCCACGTGTGTTGCTAATATATAGCAAACTAAATATATATATTTTTTTTCTGGTTTATTTTGTTGCTATTTGCCTTATTGTGGCCATTTGGACCGTCTTTGATACCCGCCCACACTCCCACCAACACTCTCAGCTCCACTCTAAAACCACTATTTCTGCGCGTTTAGCGCACGCGTTTGAGCAAGTGGTTGCTGAGTGGGCTGTCTTGCTGCTGGATATGCTGCTTCTGGCTGAATTGAACACGAATTTTCGGACTCCCTGGTAATAACGTGGTGGACTCGCTCAGAGACTGTTTCTGTACATGGACATTGATACTGCCACGTGTGTTGCTAATATATAGCAAACTAAATACTTTCTTTTCTTTTTTTTTTTTTTAGTTCCTGGTTTATTTTGTTGCTATTTGCCTTCTTGTGGCCATTTGGACTGCCTTTGATACCCGCACACACTCCCAGCAACCCTCTCAGCTCCACTCTAAAACCAATATTTCCACGTGTTCAGTGCATGCGTTTGAGCGAGTGGGTGCTGAGTGGGCTGTCTTGCTGTCTAGCTGGATAGCGGGAGCGGGAGTGCTGGTATTTTGGTGAGAGGAGTTGTTTATTTTGCTGTATTTAAGTGTTTTGTAGTGGTTAGTATTGGTCATGTCAAGACAAATAAATTCATTAAAAACAGGTATGCCAGAGAACGGGCCAGATATTTATAACTTACTACCCCTGCAAGCCAAGAAAGCCTTAATTGTTAAAAGGCTCAAAGATAAAGACAGAATGTGTGCAAGTTCTTTAAATGTAGATATTCCCATGTTTTGCAAAATAGACACAGTGATATTGGAAAACTTGATCCCTGCTTCCCTACAAAAAGATGTAAACGTACAATTGCCATGCAGTACGTCTTCTGATGTAGCGCAGCAAACTGACATTACTAATGTTCCAGCTGAAATGCAAATGGCTGTTAACAGTGTTTCAGTTGAAGCAGTGCTTGATCCACAATTATGTCCTCCCAGTGTGCAATCTGAGCAAGCGGGGAGAGAAGTGGCAGGTACATCTATTACTTTAGCATGTAAAACAGGAGAAATATGTATCTTTCAAGTAACCGCCACTGGTGACATTCCTTCTGCCGCTCAACCTATCAAATTGCCCACAACCATCCCTATGTGTTCGGTTCAAGCACAGCACTTATTACGAGTTTAGTATGAAAAACTATCAGCAGTAGGCGATATTGATGAAGAAACATTAGCCTTTATGAATCAATCTAGTCATCATGAATCAGATGCACCAGAGGTGATGTATATATGTTCCAACTTAGGTGATCTGATCCAACTTGAAGATAAATCATACAAACAAACACCTGTTTCCAAAGAGAGTGATCAAACATCTGGAAATAATCCTCCAGTGGAGAAAGAGAACCAGGAATTATAGAAATCTCCAATTATGTTTGAAAAGTCATCATCTCATTTGTAGCTCCAACACTCAGACAAACCAGATTCAATGAACCTGATAGTAATCACCCTTATTCTATATGTGATAGTCAGGTGCCGTATAGAGATAACAGGTTCTCCTTTCCTGAGGCGCCAGCCCTAAATAACACCTTGACTGCTATGAACACGGCTCTTCTATCTTTGCAAAGCTGTATGAATCTTTGGATGATGAAATGACAAAACAGACCAAAGAGATGCATTTGTTACGCTCACTATCTAAAGAACAGCAGGTACAAAGCTCAGCATTTGGTAAATTTATATCCAACTTTGTAAGCCAGTATACCCAGACAAGTCCTCTACAGTATTTAAATGTGGTAGCTGAGACTTCAAAAAATTCAGACAAAAAAATGACATCTGCTAAAGTAGATACCTCTGAAGTCAGTCTCGAACCAGATACTGCTATACTGACTGAGGTAATCCCAAAGGTGCAAAGTTTATTCTTTGCACCGATGTTTACTAACTTAAAAGTACAGCCTTTGGTGCCCGCATGGACCATGATACAAGATATAGACTGTACAAAAACGTAGTATAACTTCCAAGGGGAACTCCGTCACTAAAGCTAAAAAAGCAGCGAGGCTGATCATTGCTGCTAAGAAAAAAAGGAAATTGAATCTTAATCTAGTAAATCAGCAAAGAGGGAAGGAAGCTCTTAAATATAAACCACTTGACGATCTACTTGCAATTGCGGCATCTTCTTCCCAAACCACATCAAGTGGATGTGAAAATGTCCCAAATGCAGTCAACTCTATACAATTAAAGGTCATAGAGAAATCACAAAACTTCTGTCAGTAAGTTGCAGACAGTAAGTTCCAATGTGATTTCGCCAAAAACAAAAGTCTTACATGTAAATTAATTAAGAAATACTGTTGGCATGAGTCACGATTTATGTGATGAAATATGGGCCTCATTTGAAAAATATACCAAAGTAAATTATGCCCCCAGGCAGCCCATTATCCCACCCATCAGGGAAATTCAAGTAACAAAACTGATTGTAGTTATTCCTGAAGGGAAAGTGACCCATACAAGTTGTAAGAGGATTCAATTCAACACTACAGCTAAGTCAACGCCTAGTCTATAATACTGAATGAAAACCCTTATTGATATATCTTTAGGTCCAGTTCATGCGTTCTGGATGACTACCCTTGTATAACACCCCTCTCTTGGAATCCCCCTGACCCCACTGAGCCAAGAAGTAATTCTGTTTTGCAAGTTTAAAAGGTTTATTTGATAAATTAAAATATATATATCACACTTTATAATAAATTAATAATTGAATATCACACTTAATCTGATATGGTAAATATTAACAACGGAGAATCTGGCACTAGCACACTTCTTTATAATGACTAATGAGTTGAGATGAAATGGATAAGGTAGCACACTGGGAAATAGGAACAAAAGTATACTGTGGTAGAGGATGCTTTATGTAGCTCAGGTGGATGCAATATTCACTGAATGCAATACAGAAAATACTCAATGTGATTTCAACCCAACAATGTAATCACTTTCCTCTGGCAATCCCCTCCCCCCCCTTGATGCAAGGCAAGGAAATGGAAGGAAAACACACAGTTCTCAGAAATGCAATCAACTGTAATTCAGTTCAATCCAGCAAGCTTTAGACGACAGAAAACAGATAGGAGTTTTTGAAATCACAGGCCCAAATTCTTTGATCTGTGCTGGCAATGAATGAGAAATATGCTAAATTTGCTTTTAATTCCCTTATAGAGGTTCAGGGTGAGTGGTATCTAGTTAATATTAGTCCAGGCTCACACTAGCAATGATGCAGGGATAGTTAGCAGGTTAAACGAATTTCTGGCCAATGGAAAGCAAACAGCAGCAGTTTTTACATGTGAAGAAATTGCAAATCGCGGTAAAATTCGTGGATGCGCCGAGCGCTATTACAAAGGAACCGCAAGGACTATCTCTACCGTTTTGGGGTCCTGGAAAAGCCTGGGATCTCAGCTTCCAAATGAAAGTTATTGCAAGTCTCTAGCCCAAACGGTTGCGGAGATATGAGTAATTTAGTAAAGGTCGTTTTTGGTTTTGTAAATTTTAAACGCACACTTTTTCAAAATGACAAATTTTACTAGAAATGACAGGTGACAGATAGGAGGCAGTTCTACTTAGGTTAAATAGATTGAATTAGATGAATTTAAACTAAGAGATGTGTTCTGAGTTTTGCTAAGTACTCACAAGAGATTTTGAACAGGAAAGCGACTTGGTCACGATCTTCAGTCTGGTCAGGTCTTTCCGGATTCTGCTCACAGCGCCTGGCCTCTGGAACTGCTCACAGGGGTCTGGTCTCTGCTAGGCACCGGTTCTTTGGGTCTCTCTGCTCTGGATAGATTGAAGTCTCTAGTTTGGCTTTCTGGAGTTTGATGGAGGTAAGTATGGATTTTTCCGGCAGAGCTTTCAGCGGCAGATGAAAAATGAATCTCCCTATGTGTCCTGACTCTCTGCTTTTATCTGTTTCTTGAGAATGGGTGTGTGTGTTGCATCACTAGACTTGCCCCTCTCAATCGTCATTGGTCAGCTTTCATTCGTCCCCTTGATTGGGGGAATGAAATGAAGTGTCATCATGATGAGGTCTGTTTATGATACAGAGAACCCACCCCTGTCAACTTTACACACAATCTATATCTGACCTAAAAACATATTTGCACAGGTACACATTTGTTTAAAATTACATATACATGGTGTGGCTGAATTTAGCCATGTCTATGTCCAAATCTGCTCATTCTCGGAGCTTGCATTCAAAGAGTGTACATAATTGACTTTTTAACTGCTTTTCCAATTTCCGACATGGACCCAACTTTACATACATGTGTGCAGGGGGTAGGGACATTAACTGATGAAGTTTCAGATTTTTAACATGCACACATTTAGAGTAATATCCACTTTTCCGCTAAAACCCCCCTGAACATACCACCGGTTCCTACCACGTCTTAAACTGTGGGCAGAAAAATCACAAGAATTATGGTATCATTTATAAAATTTTCACATGTCCGCTCTATGAATTATCCCCCTTTTTATAAAACCATATCCTTGCTGCAGGGGTGTGTCTTTTCAGGTCACATGGTACAGAAACCAGTCTTTCCAGTTTCTGCCAAGCCAACTTGCTTCTCACAGGCAGTGCTCCTCCCAGCTTCTCCAGGAGGAAGCCACTTTTTACGACGTCTGTAATAAAAAACCTTTGCCTGAGTGGAGAGGGCTTTGTTCACTCTCTGGCAGAGCACAGGAAATTCAATTATCAGATAGATGGCATATCCTTAGCCTGGGCAGCAAAAGGAAGGTTGGCCTGGGAACACAGTGGTGACTCAAGTTTCACTGCTGATGGGTAGTTGCTAGGCAAAATCAAGTTCCTTAAGTCAGACCTTCAGCTAACTTTTTGTTGCTTTTAAAATAACTTGTAATTTTACACATGCAGCTAGAATGCTGATTCTAAGCGCAAAACTATGACATTTCAACAGTTACAAAGGCATGTGACACCAAACATAGGTCACTCATTTAATTTAACATTTTCGATTTTGGTGGTTTTAAATCCAGTTGTAGTTAGGCTTAAGCTGCTGACTCCATAGCATTTTTGTTATAAGCATTGTTTTTGGGCTCTTCATTTCCCAGATTTTGTAGGCACACAAAACTCCATTCTGCCAAATGTCTGCTGGTGTTCAGTGAATATTTTGCACATGTTGCAAGGTTTGAAATAGGCATTTTGCTTGCCTTCAGAAAAACACACAGAGTGGGTTTAAAACGCCGGCTTTTGGATAGTGGTGAGTACTGGTACTGCACCCATTTTTGGGATTTAAGAAATGAATTCCCCACAATTCTAGGTTGCATTTGGCAATCAGCATTGCCATTCCCAATGGTTTCAGACTACTGTGCGGGTAGTCCAATGGTGGTTTTAAAGCGCTTTGAAGCTAACCGGCGCTACTGTTTTTCCTTTGGCAACCCATTTCCCTCATGGCAACCCGGCCTTTCATTCTCGCACTGGTGGGTGGCAAGTGAGGCAACCATTTTGGTGGGCGCACAAACTGCGCAGCTTTCCTGGATTTCAGCGCACATGTGGGTTTTCCGCCATCTTGAATTTTCTAAGCCCACAGCACCAAATGTTGTAGCAGGGTAGCTTAAACGTGGGTCAGGACACCCAACAAGTCCCCCCCACGCGACTGCACTTTGAATTTGAGTCGATGGGGAGTCGCGTGCACAAGGGTTTTGACCCATGCACCGGTCTGTCCGCATAATCTTCTTCCTCTTCTGTAGATGACACAGTTCAGCGTTTTCTTCTCCATCCGGTACTGATCGATCGGTTCTCCTCGCCGGTCCTGATGGGAAGATTGGGCGGTACCCCGGGCCCGTTGCGTCTCTGCTCCCGGTCTCCGGATCGTTCTTCTTGGTCATCCTTCATGGTTTCATCTCTCCTAGGATGATAAAGCAAAAGCGGCAATATCTACTCATAGACGTTTTTCCACCACTGTTGAGGTAGTGGGGCGGCATATGCATTTCATCATAACGAAACATTACATTCTTATTTTGAAAAAAAAACAGTATCACTAGAGACAGTTTCATGTAAATCACAATATTTTAGAGACTAGATGTGGTAGGTTTTATGATTGGAACTGAATTAGTCTGAGACAGTGCCTGCTAGGATTCCAGAGGATTCCTCCAGTTGTTGCAGAGTGTGCCTGGGATGGCAACATTTCAACTGGTTTATGTGGACCCACTTGTCTTCCCCCTCTGCCGAACCGCCTTTGGGGATGCGGATCTTGTAGGCCACAGGGGAGATCTTATCGACGATCTCAAAGGGTCCCTTCCATGTAGGCAAAAATTTGCGCTGCTTGGCCTGGTTCCTTTGGAAGTTGTATAGATAGACCCGGTCTCCCACCTGATATTCCTTCCTGGAAGTTTTCAGGTCATAATGGGTCTTCATGCTATCAGCCGATCTTTCTAGATTCCGCTGAGCGTAAGCAAAAGCATGTTGGAGGTGTTTCCTTAAATTCTCCACATACTCATGAGTAGTGGAGGCATTTATCAGTGTCTGCTCTTGGGTCCTGTAGAGCAAATGCTGAGGAAGCACCATCTTGCGCCCAGTCATCAACTCAAATGGTGACATTTTGGTTGCAGATGAAGGGGTAGATCTGATAGCCATTAGGACCAGAGGTAATCGGATATCCCAACTTGGCCCAGAATCTGCCACAAACTTCTTTAATATGCTCACAATTGTCCGGTTATATCTCTCTACTGCCCCAGAAGAAGCTGGTCTATAAGCAATATGCAGCTTTCTCTTGACCCCCAGTATCTCCCACATCTTTGTCATTACTTCACTGGTGAAGTGGCTACCTCTATCTGACTCAATCCTTTGAGGTAGACCAAAACGGGAAAAGATGTGGTTAATCATCAAGGCCGCTGCAGTTTCTGCCTTGCAATTTGGGGCTGGGAGACATTCCACCCACTTGGTAAACAAGCATGTCACAGTCAACATGTACTTATTCCCCCTAGCCGAGCGAATCACAGGGCCTACAAAGTCGATTTGTAAATCTGACCATGGCAGTGTCATTCCCCTCTTTTGTAAAGGCGCCCGGTGTGTGAGGGATGTCGGCTGAAATTGTGCACACACAAGACAACCCTTCAAATATTGGTTGAGGTCCTGGCCCATGTGTGGCCAGTATGCAACCTCTCTTAAGATTTCCAATGTTGTGTGAAACCCCCTGTGACCGGCAGTGGCCGCATCATGGGCGTGACTTAACATCAGGCTTCGGAATGAGGTAGGAACCACCCACTGATCGTGGCCAGCTTTGGATTTCCTTACCAACAAACCGTCTTGGATTCGGAACATTTTTGGACATTTCATCAACACTCTTAGGTCCTCTTTCCCAATGTAATCGGTATCCGTCAGGGGAAAGTTCTCAGGGTCCTCAAGGTGCTGGTAAAATTTACCAATTATTGGATCCCCCTTCTGAGCGGTAATCAAATCATCATCAGGGGTCTCCTGACTCCATTGTGCAATTGAAAGGTCGTTGTGAGCATTTGCCTGGGACCTAGTGATGGCAGTGACCTGGATTTCCCCCAACAGGGACTCAATCTCAATTAGATCCCCTTGGATGGCTCCGGTTTTGGCCAGCTGATCAGCTAAGTCATTTCCAGTTTTGTCTGGTCCCTCTACTTTGGAATGACCCTTGATCTTTTTCCAATAGATGGTCATCCCATTCGATGTGACCAGATCATCAATGTTTTGGATCAACTTCCCATGTTTCAAGGGTTTGTTGTTAGCACATAACATGCCTCTGGTTTTCCAATTAACCAGGTGCTCCACGAACCCGTTCCGTACATAATCCGAATCTGTGATTATGACCAGTTTGTGGAGTTGATGCTGGACAGCAGTGAGGATGGCCTGATGCACAGCCATCAATTCTGCCACCTGACTACTTCGGGGACCAATTTTGTATCCAGCGGAGGGTTCTGGGGACTCATTCACCCATGCATTCCCTATGCCGGCCACCAGTTCTTTCTCCCCGTTGTTGTCAACATGGTAAGAGCATCCATCCACATACACAGTGGGCATTCCCTCACACTTGTCTTCTTCAAAGACTTTGTGTGGGGAATTAAGGTATGCCTCCATGTTGTCCTTTATTTTTAGACTTTCGTCCTCGAGACAGTTTTCTCTGGCACAATCATGCAAGTCAGCCAGACCTTGCGCGAGGGGACTCTTCTTGTTTTGGCCATATCTGACCTCCACAGGAAAGCCTTGCATTGACAGAATCCAGGAAGTAATTCGGGAATTACCCACATTTCCGGCCCGGATTCTGTCACTTTGGAGATATTGCAGAGGCTGGTGTGGAGTCTCCACTATGATGTGTTCCCCCTGGATAAACGGGCGGTAATTCTTCAATGCCCACACCGTTGCCAGGAGTGCCTTCTCACAATCGTTGAATTTTTCCTCCACAGAGGATAAAGTTTTGCTCGCATAGGAGATTACTTTATTGACCTTGTCATGCTTTTGATATAATACTGCCGTCAAGCACGTATTAGAGAACCCCGTCTCCAGGAAGAACTCCTTGTTTCTGACAGGGTAAGCTAGGCAAGGCGCTTGTGAGAGGCTTCTTTTGAGTTGTTTTACCGCCTCGGCTTGTTCTGGACCCCATTCCCACTTGACCCCCCCCTTCAGGAGATGAATCAGGGGTCTGGTGATCTCTGCATAGCCCTCAATGAACTTTCTGCTGTAATTAGTCAGTCCAAGGAGGCTCCTTAGTTCCCGCAGAGTTGTGGGGTCTTTCAGTTTCTGAAG
The DNA here is from genome assembly GCF_040938575.1 of Ambystoma mexicanum. Classification (NCBI taxonomy): domain Eukaryota; kingdom Metazoa; phylum Chordata; class Amphibia; order Caudata; family Ambystomatidae; genus Ambystoma; species Ambystoma mexicanum. The sequence continues at coordinate 1,341,196,090 of NC_090929.1, read as the reverse complement.
TGCTTCCACTTTCTTTTCCTGGGGACAGAGGCCCTGAGGAGTAATCTCATGCCCCAAGAAATTAACACGGGTTCTACACCACTGTGCTTTCTGAAAGGAAAGTTTTGCTCCGGCGGCCCTCAACTGTGTCAGAACATAACGGATCTCCGCTATGTGTTCCTCCACAGATGAACTTTTGATGAGGACATCATCTACATAAGCCAGGTTACCCCTTGCACCCAGGTCGGGCATGGCCTTATGTAGGAAAATATTGAACTCATTGCCGGAGTTGAGGTATCCGAAGGGAGTCCGGGTCCATGTGTACTGCTGGCCCCCAAAGGTAAAAGCCAGTTTGTATTGGTCCTCCCTGCTGACAGGCACGGTCCAGTATCCATTGGTCAGGTCTATTGCAGTGAATACCTGTGACCCCTGGATCTGGGCCAGCCCTTGGTCAATGTAGGGAAGAGGCCATCGGGAAGTATGGACCCGTTTGTTGAGCTCCCTGAGGTCGGCGCAGAGTCTCCACTGGCCGTTTGGCTTCAATATTCCCAGCACCGGATTATTGAAGGTGCTGTGGACTGGACGGATTATTCCCCGGGACTCAAGGTTCTTAATTATTTCAGTAAGGGACTCCATTGCTGCGAGAGGCAAGCGATATTGCTTCACAAACACAGGAGTCATGCCAGGGTCCGTGGGGATTGTTGTTGTGTGGATGTCAGTGCGACCACAGTCATATGAGTCTACCGCAAAGAGATCTTGGAAATCCAAGAAAACTTGTTTCAACTTTTGCTTTTGTTCCAGAGTCACACAGGCATCAGCTAGGTTGACTCTCTCTTCCACCATCTGCCTGAAGCCTGGAAAGACTTCTGGTTTGGCTATCTCCGCGGCCTCCTCCAGCTGGGTGGAGAAGTCCCTGGTCAGAGTGCTGATTTGGACCGGAGGCTTCAGGTGGGAAAGGCAGCCCTCATGGACCTGGAAAATCACCTCATCCCTCCTGAAGTCACAGGTCACATCTTCCTTACCATAGGGGCAGGAAGTGTACACCAGGAAGTTCCCCCCATGCCGGGTAAAAATCCTGTCTGGTGTTGCGTTGTCATCACTGTCACTGTCAAAACAGTCCTTGGGGATGGGTCCTAACAGTTCATTTACAAGATCAATGGAGAAATGTCGGTCATCAACCGCCATTCCAATAATGGTGCCTGCGGCTAGAGTAATACTCTTTAAGTCGCTGTTATCCACCTCTATTAGAATGGGGTCATGTTCTATGTTGACTAATGGAGTCGGGTTTACCCCCAACCCTTGCTGTTGGAGAGAAGCATTTAGATGTATGTAAGCATCAGGGTTTTTCAACTCTTGTCCCCTTTTAACTTTCACTTCCAGGGAGAATTGTCGGGTCCTTTCTGGGATGGTGACTTCCTCTTTAACCTGAATTTCAACTGCATAAGGTAGCAATTGAGCTGACCTAAATGCTTTTTCTGGATCATCAAAGCCCATGGGATTATCCGCTAATCGGGACCAAGCTTTGAAGTTTATTAGGTCCAAACTAATGGCAAAGCGATTGAGAATGTCACTGCCTAAGTAAAAGGCGGCAGGGACGTCTCGCACGACCCAACAATTATGGACTATGCTCTTGTTGCCAATGGAGATTTTGAGCATACACCTGCTTGGCAGGAGATGTTTGGAATTAGGTACTTCCAGGTCCATTTCCCATTTGTCTATCAGTTTGAAGGTGGGAATGGCTGGTTCTTTTGGGAGTTGGCGAAACATGGCTTCGCTGATGAAGCTCTTACCGTTGTTCACACACACTCGAGCGAGAACAGAGTCCTTCCCATCATTTAACTGAACAGGGATGAACAACTGCTCTCCAATTTGCTGAATATCAGCCAGGCTCTGAGCTGATTTCACATCTTTCTGGACTATAGGAGTGGGAGTTTCAGATTGTGGATTGGTATAGAATTTCAGAGTGTTTCCTTCCAGCGTGGAGTACCACTTTAGACTGGAAGGAAGGTTGATTTTCAGAAATAGAGAGGACCCCCCATCACCAGTCTGTTGTCCTACTGCTATTACTGTCACGTCTGGAATTTGGCTATTCTGGAAGTGAAATTCTACTTGGTCAGATTTTTGTTCAACCATGTGGCATGTGCCGTTTAAACTAACATGGTTGGCACTCTGTTTTAATTTTATTGGTCGGCTAGTCTGGGTCCAGAGGACCTTGTTTACGCAATCTATTAGGGGTGACAACCTTCTCAGGAGGTCATTCCCTAGTAAACAAGGGGTGCCCTCTGGGGTCACAACTATGACCGGGTGTTTCAACTTGTGTCGCCCGATCTTAATGTCCAAGTCTGCCGTCCCCTCGACGGGAATTTCCTTCCCGTCAAAGTTCTGCAGTTGTCCAGGAAGAGAGGTGAGAGGAATTTGGTAATTCTCTCCCCTTCCTGCATTCAGTTCGTCAAAGGCCCTTCTGGACAGAAGGGTAGCTTGAGATCCAGTGTCCACCAGTGCTGAGATTGTACCCTGCCCCTGTACTTGTACCGGGGCATAATATCTTCCCTCCTTCTCCTCAAGGGGGCACAGATAATGTACATTTTTGGACAACTGGTGGGCTAATTTTCTGGTTTTGGACATCGCTAGCGAGGAGATTTGGGCAGAATTCTGTGGAGAGTCTTGGGAATCTGAAAGAAAAAATTTGCAACTGGAGATCAGAGCCATTGTGGGTTCCCCTGGCTCCGTTTCTGGGCCGCCCCCCCTTTTTTGGAGGCAGTCGCCAGGATGGGTTTGAACCAGGGGATTTTCTTGCTGTTGGTTCTGGGATGAGATGGTGGGCGGCGGTAGCTCAGTCTCCACATCTCCCCAGTCTGGATTTGCATCCCTAGGGACCCATTTTTCTTTGGGAGGAGTTCCCCCCTCTCTGAAGGAGAAGATCCTTTTCCCAGGATCCTCTGAGGATCCCTCTCCCTCAAATTGGAAGATCTGTACCTCCTCCTCAAACTGAGTCTGTTTGGGTCTTTTGTTTCTCCTACCCCCCCCTCTGCTCCTTAGGAGGCAGACTTTCAGGGGCAAGAGATTTTGTTTCCGGTTCCTGGGTTTCCAGGGGCTGTTTACAAGTGAGGAAGGAAGCTTCCTCCAAGGCTTTACACCCCCCTTCCCCTTGTGCCTCCTCCCTGGGAACCGGTGATTTATCGGGGTGCTGCCCCCGTCATTGTTCTGGAGCACCAGGTCCAGAGTTGGGTGCGTTCTGCGCCGGCATGCTGATCTGAGGGTTCTGCTGTGCCCTCAGTATATGACCCATATCCCGCGCCATGTTTTGAACCTGGCGCTCTAACTGGGAAACCCGCTCAGGCTGATACGGGGCCCTGTTTTCTCCCCTGGGCTGATCCCGGGAAGGGTAGCTGTCCCTCCTCTGGTAGTACCCCTGGTTGGGAAGATTTTGGTACCCCTCCACCCTTGGCCTCCCCTCTCCCGGATTCAGTGGTCTGGGCTCAGGGAATTGAGGAAAGAAGGATGGATGATTTTGGGGTTGGAAGTCGGGTGGATATCTGGGGAAAAAGTTCTGCCCAGGGTTTGGTAAATTTCTGCCCTCCTGTGGGAAGTTTGGAGGGAAGTTCCCTGGGTTAGGTGCTTGTCTGGATCCCCCCCCTTGGGCTGGAGGAGTCCACACATAACCCAGGATGGGTCGATTACCTTTGTAGCGAGGACTTACATAGTCAGGAGAGCGAGGGACCCCATTTGTGGGGCTGCCTCCCTGGCTCCCTGTCTGCGACTGGCCCGAGGACCTTCTGGGCCTAGCATTATTAGGTGCAGGTAGGTTTTTAGGCCCCCCCATCTCCAAATCCAAAACGGGGGTGACCTTTACCTCTGCCACCTTGGCAGCAGCAGGGGTGCTGTTGGCTTTGGGGTTTTTCTGGGCATTGCTTTTATTTTCTATGGGCTTCTGCACCTCATAGATGCGGGTAGCCTGTTCAATGACCCAGTCTAAAGATCTTTTCTCGTGAAAATCCCTCACAAGCTGGGTCATGATATATTTGGGCAAGGCATGGAAAAACGTGTTTATAAATTCACGGCTATCCGTGCGCACCCTTCTTGTGGTCTGTGCAAAAGCCCGCTTTAACTCCTGCACAAATTCTTGTGGGGCCTGATCCTCCCCACATTGCAAATTGTAGGCTGCCTTGCGAGCCTCTTGAGGATTTCTGTGAACAGAAAAATGTTTCAGGATGGCCGCCTTATAGGTGGACCATCTTAAATGATTTTGGTCCTCCAGCCCCGCAAAGAAACTGGAGTATTCCGGGGAGAAGGTCCACTTTACATATTGAATGCAGCTTTGGCTGTCCTTCAAATGGAAAGTCTCCATCATTTGTTCAAACAACTCTAAGTGCTCCCAAACGGAATACTTAGCGTTCTTATGGTAAGGCGTGATGACGCTCCTGATCGCCTTAATCTGCTTTAAGGGGTCCTTGAGCAAGGCCCTTTTTGCCTTATTGGCCTTTTTGGTTCGGGTAACCCTTGTCCATTCTTCGTCGGACTCAGAGGCACTGCTCCCAGAGGTTCCCGTCTGTTCTTCCAGGTTTTCCCGGATTCTGCGAGCCTGGGAATGGCTGGCAGAATGTGGGGACCTGGTCTCCTGTGTCCTGCGCAGTTCAGAGGAGTCTTCAGATTCCTCCTTGCTGTCAGGATTTGATGGGTACCCCCTCCACTGACCTAACTGGGCAGAGGTTTTCAGGATGCCCTTAATGGGCCTACTCTCCTGGGGTTCCCCACTGAACTGTATTGTACTTGGGTGCCCATACCCGGATGCCCACCCCTCCATTCCTGGATGGTACTGGCCTATGAGCCCCATACTCTTAGCTGGATAGTAATCTGCCATCCCTGTGGCCCTGTGCTCATGTGCGCCAGGGGACACGGGGGTGGTAGAGTCCAGGGACTGGGGAAGATGAAGGCCCCTGGTGTTAGGGCTCCTGCGGTTATGGTCAGGAGTCTCTCTTTCCCAGCGGACCTCATCTCTATCCGCCCCTGCTCCCTGTTGCAATGCAAGAGCCTGCATTTGTGCTTTCAGTTCCTCTGTTAAGGCCTTACTCGACTCTATCAGTTTCTCCTGCATCGCTACCTGTTGCTGGAGCCTATCATTGTGTTGACAGAGGGCCTCATTTTCCCTCTGTGCTTCCTGGTTGGTCCTGGAGAACTGGGCCAGTCTTTGCTGCAGGAGGGTTACCTCCTGAGCTGTGTCCCTATTGGCCTGCTCCTTTCTTGCTAGAGCATCCTCCACCCTTCTGGTGTGCTCTACCAAGTTCTGGTTTTCTTTTTGGAGGTCACCCAGCCCCTGGTGGGCCAGGTGATTTTCTTCCATTTTCCTTTTTAAATGGCAGACTTCCTGGCCTAAGGCGTCTCTTTCCTGACTAAGAGCCTGCATTTGTGCCGCCAGGTCGTCCCTTTGCCGTTGAAGGGCACCAGCTTTTTGGCGCTCCTCATCAAACTCTGCCTGGGTATCCAGGTCTTTCAAGATCAGCTTGTTGCTCTCTACCTTCACTCTATCTAGATGACTTTGCAGGGTGGCTACCTGCTCCGTGCATGCCCTGTTAAAGTCTAATTGTTGCTCCAGCTTTTTCTGGCTCTGCAGTAAGGAGTCCAAACTGTCTTGGTGCTCCTTCTGTAGGGCCAGAAATCTGGTATCCTGTTCTGACTTTTCCTTTTGCAGCACATCCATATCCTCCTTTATTTTAGTGATGTACCGTCTGCTGTCATTTTCTGACTCCTGGCTCCTCTGCAGCCTCTGCTCAGAAGAGTCCAGATCAGATTGGGCCTTCTGTAATGCCATCTGTTGCCTATTTGCCAGATTTTGGCTTTCCGCACATCTATCCTGCATGTCTCCAACGTATAGGTACAGGTATGCTGCTATCCTGGCAATCTTATTGTGTTCCTCTTTGGCTTTAGGAGCCATATATAGTTCACTCAGGGCCACATGTAAGGGACCCTGATCTCTATATATATCTGACCCTGTTTCAGTGACCTGTTGTATGATGGCCTGCAACCACACATCCTGGCCCTGTTCGGTCCATTCACCTCTCACAAATAGCTTATGCAAGAGGTGCTCTCTGGCTATTTTCATGTCTACTAAGGTCGTCATTCTAGAGATTGGTCTCTGTCCTGACTTACAGAAGTTAGTATTTTATTTTTGCAGAACAGAACTTTTCTTGGAGTGTCCCTTTTGAGGAATGCTTCACAGCGTAATGCAGCGTGGTGATCCGACCGGGTGTATGTATCCCGTCAGTTAGCACACTGTATTAAGCTGCACAAATGGTAAATCTAACCCAACGTCTCGGCTCGAGCCCCCACTTTGTAAGAGGATTCAATTCAACACTACAGCTAAGTCAACGCCTAGTCTATAATACTGAATGAAAACCCTTATTGATATATCTTTAGGTCCAGTTCATGCGTTCTGGATGACTACCCTTGTATAACACCCCTCTCTTGGAATCCCCCTGACCCCACTGAGCCAAGAAGTAATTCTGTTTTGCAAGTTTAAAAGGTTTATTTGATAAATTAAAATATATATATCACACTTTATAATAAATTAATAATTGAATATCACACTTAATCTGATATGGTAAATATTAACAACGGAGAATCTGGCACTAGCACACTTCTTTATAATGACTAATGAGTTGAGATGAAATGGATAAGGTAGCACACTGGGAAATAGGAACAAAAGTATACTGTGGTAGAGGATGCTTTATGTAGCTCAGGTGGATGCAATATTCACTGAATGCAATACAGAAAATACTCAATGTGATTTCAACCCAACAATGTAATCACTTTCCTCTGGCAATCCCCTCCCCCCCCTTGATGCAAGGCAAGGAAATGGAAGGAAAACACACAGTTCTCAGAAATGCAATCAACTGTAATTCAGTTCAATCCAGCAAGCTTTAGACGACAGAAAACAGATAGGAGTTTTTGAAATCACAGGCCCAAATTCTTTGATCTGTGCTGGCAATGAATGAGAAATATGCTAAATTTGCTTTTAATTCCCTTATAGAGGTTCAGGGTGAGTGGTATCTAGTTAATATTAGTCCAGGCTCACACTAGCAATGATGCAGGGATAGTTAGCAGGTTAAACGAATTTCTGGCCAATGGAAAGCAAACAGCAGCAGTTTTTACATGTGAAGAAATTGCAAATCGCGGTAAAATTCGCGGATGCGCCGAGCGCTATTACAAAGGAACCGCAAGGACTATCTCTACCGTTTTGGGGTCCTGGAAAAGCCTGGGATCTCAGCTTCCAAATGAAAGTTATTGCAAGTCTCTAGCCCAAACGGTTGCGGAGATATGAGTAATTTAGTAAAGGTCGTTTTTGGTTTTGTAAATTTTAAACGCACACTTTTTCAAAATGACAAATTTTACTAGAAATGACAGGTGACAGATAGGAGGCAGTTCTACTTAGGTTAAATAGATTGAATTAGATGAATTTAAACTAAGAGATGTGTTCTGAGTTTTGCTAAGTACTCACAAGAGATTTTGAACAGGAAAGCGACTTGGTCACGATCTTCAGTCTGGTCAGGTCTTTCCGGATTCTGCTCACAGCGCCTGGCCTCTGGAACTGCTCACAGGGGTCTGGTCTCTGCTAGGCACCGGTTCTTTGGGTCTCTCTGCTCTGGATAGATTGAAGTCTCTAGTTTGGCTTTCTGGAGTTTGATGGAGGTAAGTATGGATTTTTCCGGCAGAGCTTTCAGCGGCAGATGAAAAATGAATCTCCCTATGTGTCCTGACTCTCTGCTTTTATCTGTTTCTTGAGAATGGGTGTGTGTGTTGCATCACTAGACTTGCCCCTCTCAATCGTCATTGGTCAGCTTTCATTCGTCCCCTTGATTGGGGGAATGAAATGAAGTGTCATCATGATGAGGTCTGTTTATGATACAGAGAACCCACCCCTGTCAACTTTACACACAATCTATATCTGACCTAAAAACATATTTGCACAGGTACACATTTGTTTAAAATTACATATACATGGTGTGGCTGAATTTAGCCATGTCTATGTCCAAATCTGCTCATTCTCGGAGCTTGCATTCAAAGAGTGTACATAATTGACTTTTTAACTGCTTTTCCAATTTCCGACATGGACCCAACTTTACATACATGTGTGCAGGGGGTAGGGACATTAACTGATGAAGTTTCAGATTTTTAACATGCACACATTTAGAGTAATATCCACTTTTCCGCTAAAACCCCCCTGAACATACCACCGGTTCCTACCACGTCTTAAACTGTGGGCAGAAAAATCACAAGAATTATGGTATCATTTATAAAATTTTCACATGTCCGCTCTATGAATTATCCCCCTTTTTATAAAACCATATCCTTGCTGCAGGGGTGTGTCTTTTCAGGTCACATGGTACAGAAACCAGTCTTTCCAGTTTCTGCCAAGCCAACTTGCTTCTCACAGGCAGTGCTCCTCCCAGCTTCTCCAGGAGGAAGCCACTTTTTACGACGTCTGTAATAAAAAACCTTTGCCTGAGTGGAGAGGGCTTTGTTCACTCTCTGGCAGAGCACAGGAAATTCAATTATCAGATAGATGGCATATCCTTAGCCTGGGCAGCAAAAGGAAGGTTGGCCTGGGAACACAGTGGTGACTCAAGTTTCACTGCTGATGGGTAGTTGCTAGGCAAAATCAAGTTCCTTAAGTCAGACCTTCAGCTAACTTTTTGTTGCTTTTAAAATAACTTGTAATTTTACACATGCAGCTAGAATGCTGATTCTAAGCGCAAAACTATGACATTTCAACAGTTACAAAGGCATGTGACACCAAACATAGGTCACTCATTTAATTTAACATTTTCGATTTTGGTGGTTTTAAATCCAGTTGTAGTTAGGCTTAAGCTGCTGACTCCATAGCATTTTTGTTATAAGCATTGTTTTTGGGCTCTTCATTTCCCAGATTTTGTAGGCACACAAAACTCCATTCTGCCAAATGTCTGCTGGTGTTCAGTGAATATTTTGCACATGTTGCAAGGTTTGAAATAGGCATTTTGCTTGCCTTCAGAAAAACACACAGAGTGGTTTTAAAACGCCGGCTTTTGGATAGTGGTGAGTACTGGTACTGCACCCATTTTTGGGATTTAAGAAATGAATTCCCCACAATTCTAGGTTGCATTTGGCAATCAGCATTGCCATTCCCAATGGTTTCAGACTACTGTGCGGGTAGTCCAATGGTGGTTTTAAAGCGCTTTGAAGCTAACCGGCGCTACTGTTTTTCCTTTGGCAACCCATTTCCCTCATGGCAACCCGGCCTTTCATTCTCGCACTGGTGGGTGGCAAGTGAGGCAACCATTTTGGTGGGCGCACAAACTGCGCAGCTTTCCTGGATTTCAGCGCACATGTGGGTTTTCCGCCATCTTGAATTTTCTAAGCCCACAGCACCAAATGTTGTAGCAGGGTAGCTTAAACGTGGGTCAGGACACCCAACAAAGTGAGTTAAGCAGTACTGATGGTATGCTACGAGACCTGCGTGATGAAATACAGGCTTCTTTTGAAAAATACACCAGGGAAAATCAAGCTCTTACACAGTCTATCAGGCGATCCAATCAGGTGATGCCAAACAATACTGACCAACTCAACCAGGTCCCCCATATCGACATACCCAATATCGAGCGATTACAGAAAAGCCCAAGGTTGCTCCAAACAATGATGGCTCAAGAGCCCTCAGACCATGGGGGCCTAGGGTCGATATCAAATAGCAGGCCGGTCAAAACTCATCAGAACGAGCCTGGTCATATGGTATCTAGACACACTGGGGAAGCACAATTCAAAAACCAGCATCGCTTACTCATTAAATGTTGTGGTTATCCTTTTGCTACTTATGACCTCAACCGAGCCAGGCTCAGCGGCAACAATAAAAAGGAAATTGAGCGAATGCTGTCTGGTGTAGGCTGCTAAAATTGAACTGGGGATGAAACATGCCCGTGGTTTCATGGACACACAGTGGACTATTTGTGCTAAAATATCGATGGCAGAGAGCATCTTGATTTCAATATGATACAACTGTGCTTTTTTTTGTTTTTCTTTAAACTGCTGACACTAAGAGGTATTTTTTTTTAACTCTTCCCCAGTGAAATTAATAGATGACGTTTGCCCTTCATTGTTTCTTTCTCTCTGTTAAAGCAGTGCAGGATCCTGGTAGAATTTTCCAATAGGTTGAGAAAAGACATCATATTTGAATAACTTGTTTTTAAACATTACTTTCTTTTAGGCAAAACAAATTCTTTTAATTCAAATTCATGTCTTAAATGTCATTCTTTTGTAGTTTCTTAATATATTAAGGGTGTTTATTAAACACCACTATTGCTACATTTAAGGGGTTATTTGTGACACCTATTCAAAAAATGAAAGAGATGTTATAGACCATTTTGTGCGTTTGAGCGAGTAGTTGCTGAGTGGGCTGTCTTGCTGCTGAATACGCTGCTCCTTGCTGCATTGAACACAAATTTTCGGACTCCCTTTTCCTGGTTTATTTTGTTGCTATTTGCTTTCTTGCGGCCATTTGGACCGTCTTTGATACCCGGCCACACTCCCAGCAATCCTCTGAGCTCCACTCTAAAACGACTATTTCCGCGCATTTAGAGCACGCGTTTGAGAGAGTGGTTGCTGAGTGGGCGGTCTTGCTGCTGGATCCGCTGCTCCTGGCTGCATTGAACACACATTTTTGGACTCCCTGGTAATAACGTGGTGGACTCGCTCAGAAAATGTTTCTGTACATGGACATTGATACTCCCACGTGTGTTGCTAATATATAGCAAACGAAATACTTTCTTTTTTTGTTTTTTTGTTCCTGGCTTATTTTGTTGCTATTTGCCTTCTTGTGGCCATTTGGACCGTCTTTGATACCCGCCCACAGTCCCAGCAACCCTCTCAGCTCCACTCTAAAACCAATATTTCGACGCATTCTGCATGCGCGTTTGAGCGAGTGGGTGCTGAGTGGGCTGTCTTGCTGTCTAGCTGGATAGCGGGAGCGGGAGTGCTGGTATTTTGGTGAGAGGAGTTGTTTATTTTGCTGTATTTAAGTGTTTTGTAGTGGTTAGTATTGGTCATGTCAAGACAAATAAATTCATTAAAAACAGGTATGCCAGAGAACGTGCCAGATATTTATAACCTACTACCCCTACAAGCTAAGAAAGCCTTAATTGTTAGAAGGCTCAAAGATAACTAAGACAGAAAGAGTGCAAGTTTTTTAAATGTAGATATTTGCACGTTTCGCAAAATAGACACAGTGATATTGGAAAACCTGATCACTGCTTCCCTACAAAAAGATGTAAACGTACAATTGCTTTAGCATGTAAAACAGGAGAAATATGTATCTTCCAAGTAACCGCCACCGGTGACATTCCTTCTGCCGCTCAACCTATCAAATCGCCCACAACCATCCCTATGTGTTCGGTTCAAGCACAGCACTTATTACGAGCTGAGTATGAAAAACTATCAGCAGTAGGCGATATTGATGAAGAAACATTAGCCTTTATGAATCAATCTAGTCATCATGAATCAGATGCAGCAAGGGTGATGTATATATGTTCCAACTTAGGTGATATGATCCAACTTGAAGATAAATCATACAAACACCTGTTTCCAAAGAGAGTGACCAGACATCTGAAAATAATCTTCCAGTGGAGAAAGAGAACCAGGAATTATAGGAATCTCCAATTATGTTTAAAAGTCATCCTCTCATTTGTAGCTCCAATACCCAAACAAACCTGATTCAATGAACCTGATAGTTATCTCCCTTATTCTATACGTGATAGTCAGGTGCCGTATAGAGATAACAGGTTCTCCTTTCCTGAGGCGCCACCCCTAAATAACACCTTGACTGCTATGAACAGGGCTCTTATATCTTTGCAAAGCTGTATGAATCTTTGGATGATGAAATGACAAAACAGACCAAAGAGATGCATTTGTTACGCTCACTATCTAGTAAAGAACAGCAGGTACAAAGGTCAGCATTTGGTAAATTTACATCCAACTTTGAAAGCCAATATACCCAGACAAGTCCTCTACAGTATTTAAATGTGGTAGCCGAGACTTCAAAAAATTCAGAGAATAAAATGACATCTGCTAAAGTAGATACCTCTGAAGTCAGTCTCGAACCAGATACTGCTATACTGACTGAGGTAATCCCGAAGGTGCAAAGTTTATTCTTTGCACCGATGTTTACTAACTTAAAAGTACAGCCTTTGGTGCCCCGCATGGACCATGACACAAGATATAGACTGTACAAAACGTAGTATAACTTCCAAGGGGAACTCCGTCACTAAAGCTAAAAAAGCAGCGAGGCTGATCATTGTTGCTAAGAAAAAAAGGAAATTGAATCTTAATCTAGTAAATCAGCAAAGAGGGAAGGAAGCTCTTAAATATAAATCACTTGACGATCTACTTGCAATTGCGGCATCTTCTTCCCAAAGCACATCAAGTGGATGTGAAAATGTCCCATATGCAGTCAATTCTATACAATTAAAGGTCATAGAGAAATCACAAAACTTCTGTCAGTAAGTTGCAGACAGTAAATTCCAATGTGATTTTGCCAAAAGCAAAAGCCTTACATGGAAATGAATTAAGAAATACTGTTGGCATGAGTCACGACTTGCCTGATGAAATATGGGCCTCATTTGAAAAATATACCAAAGAAAAATGATGCCCCCAGGCAGCCCATTATCGCATCTATCGGGGAAATTCAAAAAAACAAAACCGATTGTAGTTATTCCTGAAGTGAAAGTGGGAGTTAAGCAATACTGATGGTATGCTACAAGAACTGCGTGATGAAATACGGGGTTCTTTTGAAAAATACACCTGGGAAAATGAAGCTCTTACACAGTCTATCAGGAGATCCAATCAGGTGATGCCAAACAATACTGACCAACGCAGCCAGGTCCCCCATATCGACATACCCAATATTGAGCGATTACTGAAAGGCCCAAGGTTGCTCCAAACAACGATGGCTCAAGAGCCGTCAGACCATGGGGGCCTAGGGTTGATATCAAATAGCAGGCCGGCCAAAACCCATCAGAACGAGCCTGTTCATATGGCATCTAGACACACTGAGGAAGCACAATTCAAATAGCAGCATCGCTTACTCATTAAATGTTGTGGTTATTCTTTTGCTACTTATGACCTCAACCGAGCCAGTTTTTTTAACATTCGTGCAGAAATCACTGCACTTGAAGACTTGACATCAGCTGATATCACCTTAGTGGAATTTGTTAATAATACAGACCTTACGGAAGCACCTTTGTTCATCCAGTCAACGGTGGTTAGCATGAACTGCATTCTATAATTTGGGTTTTATACTGACACAAGATGGACTACCTATGATACGAAACACATAATTCCTGATCGCCCAAAAGTCAGAATATATGGTGATAGTACACCTTTTATACCACCCGTAGTTGGAAGCACACAAAATGTGTGGACAAATCAAGCCTGTAATATGAGATCATAACAATTCCAGACCTTTGAAACCATCAGCCTAATCTCCTGGAACACAAACATTTAATTAATAATAAGAGTAAGTAGTTACTCCAATATGACATTCTCGTGTTCCAGGAGACGTGGCTCCATGCTATACCTGTTTGGGATCAATACAAAATCTTTGTGGTCCCTGCAATTGAACCGCTGAAGGGATGTCCAATGGCTGGCTTGAAGATGGCCTTTTGAAAGGAAAAAAATGTGGAAGTCATATGGCATATATCGCCCTCCCCCTGCTTCCAATATGTCAAGGTCCAATATGGCCAAAGTTTCAGTGCCATTGTCAATATTTATTGGGGCAAAAAACATCTCTCTCCAGAAGTGCCCTTTGAGCATTTATCCATAATACTTGATCAGCTGATACTAGATGAAACCATTATTAATACTTTCAAAATGGGAGACTTACATTTACACCTTTTGGCTACAAAAAGTATGGTTGTATATTGGATGAACATTGTTGGTCAGCAATAATGACTGACCGAAACTTTACTATGGTGAATGGTTCAATACAAGGAGATGTTCCCCCCAAGGCCACTTGGCATAATGATGGTAGTCATGCAATTCAGGATTATATCTATGTGAATGACCATTTCCTGAGTAAAATATCAGCATTTTTGGTTAAGCCAACAATTTTGAGCAACCATAGTCAACTTTGTCGAACATGTGAATGGTCTATAACAAAGAAACAGACCTTTAATATTAGTATGTCTGATTTGCAGGTTAACAATACTGGCAATCGTGTAAAATTGTCTAAGTCAAAACTATGTTGGTATAAAAATGTTTTGTGTGATTTATATTCTGATGATAATGACTGTGATACTGGATGTTATGTTCATGCTATGCAGCTATTTTCAACCCAGAGGGTGAACCTTAAGCAAGGCAATCAAAGCCACCTTCATGCCTTCGACCTAGAGGTCAAATGTAAAAAGAGTGAACTAAGGAGACATATAAGGATGTTATCTAATGTGTCCAGGTCTACTCTCACAACTAACCTTGAGCAGATAAAAAAATTAATAAGCTCATATAAAAGATGGTTAAGAGGATGTTTTGCCTCGCAATATCAACATGATGGTGAGGTTATGATGACACAGATCATCCTGAAAATTACGGGGGTACATGGGCATTACTAAATAACACCCTGACTAAAAATCTACCAACAATGTAGATAAATTCAATTTGTGAACAACAATGAAGAACATTCTATGGTAATATATATGCCACCCTGTTCTCGAATTTCCTTGTAGATCGGGATAAAAATTGTCGCTGATCATAAGGTGAACTTTGATCGGGATGATATACATTTCTTCATATCAAAGTTCAGTACCTCCAAAGCGGCTGGGCCAGACGGGCTTCATAATGCTATATTAAAACAAAACATAGACCTATGGACTGACATATTACACCTTATATTCAAGAACATTATGGTGACAGGGCGTATTCCCCAGAACTGGAAAACATCGATCATCCTCCTCATATTCAAGAAAGGAGACCGGGCAAACCCTGCCTCCTATAGACCAACTGCTTTGTTAGACTGCCCGGGGAAAATCTTCACCCGCATGATTCTGGGCAAGTTTAATAAATTGAGTTATAGAGATACCTTTCACACAGGGTTCCTCCCTGGCTTAGGTACGGAAATCAACCCAATCATCTTGAATGCCATTATCCACCAAGGGAAACAGTGTAAACAACCCATATATGTGGCATTTGCAGTCTTTAGGTCAGCTTTTGATCTTGTTCCTAGGGAACTACTATTTAAGAAATTGATGGATCTGGCATGTCCATGGTACATACTAAAATGGATCTTTGAATTACATTTGAACACCTCAATCCAGATTCTTCTGAGTAGTGATGGCTTGCTGTTCGAACCCATAGAGACCTCTCAAGTATTGAAACAGGGCTGTTTATTAGCCTCAGTCCTGTTTAATTTCTTCCTACTAGACATTGGGTCTAGTTTTGGAGGGTTGATTATCGACCCTCCAAAACTATATGGGACAGCTATAAATTGGCTTCTCTATGCCAATGACATGGTGATTTTATCCAAAACACCAGCAGGATTACGCACCATGTTGAATACTCTAGATATCTATGCTAGGAAAAACTGCATTAGCATTAATGCCATCAAAACTCAAGTCATGCAATTCGGCGTGAAAAATGGGCAAAAAACATGTCATTGGCAGTTGCAGAACAGTGATCTCTGACTAGTAAGCTCATATATCTATCTTGGGATATGTATGCATAATCATGTGTCTGATAAACCATATGAAGATCATATTCAAGTGAAACATCTTACTGCTCTATCACAAGCACAAATCATCCAAGCGAAATATTGCAAATTCACCATAGAACCTCTGATTATATACTATAAACAAAAGTTTATTCCCACTATTTTATATGGGTCAGAATCCAAAAAATTTCAATCCTATTCTTACTGGTCTAAATATGAAAATGCCTATTGGAAAAAATCTCTTATGCTACCAAACTCAGAATCCATGCCGATTGTGAGACACAAAATGGGTTTAATTTCTTTCTACGCAGTATATAAATGGAAAGTATGCCAACAGTATAGAAAATGTATTATGCAGGATAACACTAATGGGCTACTCATAATTATATCCTGACATTTGTTGCTAGCAGATGATACCTTTGCAAAAAAATGGGCGTGATCATGCTAAAAATGTTTTAAAGGGTGCAGATATTTTTCGAAGTTCTTATTAATTGAGAATCCAAATAAAGCCAAATTTAAATTGTGGAAATCCAATTGGATTAAGACAAGAAATGTCTGCCTGAAAATCCAGAAATTCTTGCAGAATCCCTTTGATCTCAAAGTCCAAGGTCAAGTGGAAAAATATTTAAAGCTATCCCCTAATCCAAGTCATCGTACAGATTTCTTGTGATTCAGGTTAAATATATGGCCCACAAGAGAAATATTATTTAGATGGAAGAAGATCCGACCAGGTATGTCGTTTTTGTAACCAAGAGGTGGAAACATTGAAACATCTGGTAGTGGAGTGTGTTCAATTGTTACCAGTGCGAATATTTTACTTTAAACATTTGTTTAATTAAAACCACTGTCATCATGCCTGACCAACTATGGCTAGTATTACATATCAGACATTCTAAACGATTGAGATATGCAGTTGTGAAATATTTAAATTCCTTGAATATAAAGCAGATTGATGCCAGCAGTGGTTAATGTAATGTAATAATCTGTGTTTAATTGTGAAATAATGCTCCTAAATTCTCTTCGAAGGCTCATGTAAATGCAAAAGAGTAATACGTTTTTTGTAATTCTTACTTTTATTGATGTGATATTTTAAATTTTGTATAAATTTGTTGAAAGATCAGGTCTTACTGATCAGAACAACAATAAAATCAAAAATAAAAAAGCTATACAGTCTTTGTGCTTCTTTTTAGGTAACACATAAATCATGGCAGCCCACAACATACATAATTCCTACATAGACTGAAATGGTAGCAAACGTTAGCTTTTTATCTGGGTTGTTCACTGTTGCTCAGCCAATCTTCAAGTTCTGAATATACCTATTCATCTATATTCCACCTCATAGGGCCTGATTCTCAGAAACATGTTATTGGCACAGACCCATTGAAAAACGCTCTATAGATCAGGCCATCCCTCCATATGCTTATTTGATTTGAATTTGAAATGTTTATTTGTACTGTGTTTATTCCTCGAAAGGAAACCAAACAGGAAAAAACTGTATCTAGATGGAGATGTTGTTAGTGACATGAAAAAAGAAGAACATAAATATATCTGCATTTTTAAGAAATTAAAAGAAATGGTGTATTTTTAATGTCAACCTAAATAAGGGAAAATAATCAAGTTTTCGGAGGTCAGGAGGTTCCAAGATTGAGAACCAAAGACCCAGAGGCACCTATCTCTACAATGTACAAAGCAGGACTGGGGTACAACTACCAGCACATTTTGAGCGGTTGATCAGAGAGTTGGAGCTGGGCAGTAAGAATAGATCTTAAAGGCAAGATAGGCAGGGGCCAGGCCCTGAAGCCACTTAAAAACAAGACAGAGGATCTTGAAAAGGATTCTCTGTTGTACCAGTAACCAGTAAAAGGTTCTGCGAAAGGAGGACACCGGGACAATTTTAGACAGATTGAATAGAATTCTAATGGCTGCCTTTTGGGTAGCCTGAAGGCGGTGTACCTGGCCTACTTGGATTCCAGCAATAATAGCATCGCAGTAGTCGGGTTTGGAGTGTATTAATGCTCCATCAACAGCTAGTAGATCCTTTTCAGCAATAAGAGTAAGAAAAGGTCGTAGGAGCCTGAGTGGATAATATATCTACTTTAGTACCTCACTAACCAGCAAGTTAGAGTTCAAACTTGACTGCCAAATACAGACAATATTTTTAACTTTGAATGAAAATACAGTAGGCACATCAAATAAAGCAGCACAAGAGATAACATGGTTTTAATCAACCAGAAATGTTTGGAGCCAAAGAAGATGACCTCAGTTTTAGTAGGATTTAACTTCAACCGATTTGTCAGCATCCAGCTTTTGATGTCTTGAGCACAGTCTAGCATTTATTTATTTATGTATTTATTTAGAATTTGTATTCCATCTTGCCACACGCCCGCAGGCCTGACGGCGTGCAAACAACAAAAAAGACAGACAACCAAAAGAAAAACAGGATGATGCCCTGGGGAAACCGAGGGACTTGAGCTCAGGGGTCAAAGCGAACATCACCAAGGTAGAATAGAATACTAGTCTGGCAAAATATTAAAGAGGAACGTTTTCAGCACCTTCTTAAACTTTGTGGGTGTATCAACAGCTCTGATACTGAGTGGTAGCACATCCATGCCCAGGGATCTTGGGCATTAAAACTACGCCCACCAGGCTTTCATCAGCTTAAACCTCGGCTGAATCAATCTATGATGGTGTTGTGATCTAACTGGGCGATTGGGGACATATGGCTGAAGGTATGCTTTGAGGTATTCAGGTGCAGCATTCACCAAACATTTATGTGTTAAGGTTAACATTTTGTGAGTGATGCAATGTTTCACTGGCAGCCATTGTAGGCCCCTTCTGGCAGCAGTAATATGAGAGCTTCTAGCCAGGCCTGCAACAGCCCGTACTGCACCATTCTGGGTAACCTGAAGTGCAGCTATAACAGAATTAGTGCATCCTCTAAGCAAGCTGTTACAGTAATCGTGACAGTGTTTATGAGAAAAGAGGCTAGTGTCTACAAGTTCTCTTGTGTGAGAAACGGTTGGATGTTATGGAGAAAATTATTTATCAGACCACAGGAGAATCTAACAGAGGCCATGTGTTTTGATGCATAGAGAACTCGGCATCCAGGACCATGCCCAAAATGTTTCACTTGGATGGATGTATCCATGATTTCAATATGTGCACACTCAGCTGGAAGAGATCTCAACTTTCGACTAGAGGCAACAATGAGCAGCTCGGTTTTACTTGTGTTTAAGATGGGAGAATTTACAGCCATCCAAACATGGATGGCCTTACAGGTGGTATTCAAAGTTTCCAAATCCGCAACATATGAACCTGAGAGTTTGATGAGGACTTGAGTATCATCAGCATAATTTGCCACAAGCACGACCAAGCTAATCAACAGAAGCAAAAAGGGGATCAAATAGATATTGAACAGCATCAGAGAGATGCACGGACCCACAGCATCGGAGAGATGCACGACCCCTGTGGGACGCCGCAGGTGATCTGAAAGGGAACAGAAGAATCTGTTTGAATCCAGAGAATTGTTTATTCTGACGTATATCTGTGTATCATTGGTTTAGGAATGATACCGTAAGATACCATACTGTGAGATAAGTTCTCATCCTGGAGATGCCAACTCACTTTCTCTCCATAGAAATAAAAGAAGATGATCAACTCGTTTGCCCGGTTAATCACAGGTTGAACTGGGGACTAAGACTACAATTGCTAAGGTTAAGTGTACATTTAGGTTCAGTATATAGGATCAGTGGCAGAATCAGAAACTAACAGCGTCCCAGTTGAGATTAATATATAAAGGTCTGAGTTTTAGCCTTTTCCCATACCTGGTCATCATTTTTAATAGTATTTTGGATTGTTTATGCAGGTAATCCTTCGATAATATATAAGCATAATTAACTATTTTTTTAAAGTGGGTCATTTCACACAAATTCTCCAATTAATTCTGATACACAAAATTATTCACCTTTATAGTTGCCCACAGTACAGATAATAGAACTGCAGTGTCAAGCGCAAAAAGAAGAACAGGAACTCTGGCTCAAACGTGGGCGTGTTCAATCACCCAGGGATCTCCTCTGGCAACAGCAGGCAACAGGAACGGTTGTAATCAGACAGCCCCCTCCAGACTGGACACCCCCTCAGGCAGCCCCCTCCAGATGGGACACCACGCCCAAGCACCCCTCACCTGTGACACCCCCACAGGAAGTCCCCACCAGATGGGACAACCCCCACAGATAGCTCACTCCAGACCAGACACCACCCCCAGCACCACTCACCTGTGACACCACCCACAGGCAGCCCCTTCCAGATGGGACACCCCCCAGAGACAGCCCCTTCCAGAAGGGACACCCTCCCCACCCACCTCATCTTTGACACCACCCACAGGCAGCCCCCTCTAGACTGGACACAACCCCCCAGCCCCACTCACCTGTGACACCCCCCACAGGCATCCCCCTCCAGATGGGACACCACCCCCTAACCCCCCTCAACTGTGACATCACCCACAGACAGCCGCCTCCAGATGGGACACTACCCCCCGCCTGTCGAAATAGAAAGTATATTGTGCCTCCTATTGTAATAAATATATTAATATTGGCCTACACCAAGCTGCTCGAAAGTCGCTTGCGAAAGAAATCTGTGTTGCAAGGTCCTGACCTTAAATCCATGTAAGCCGCCATTTTAGGTCAAACCACCATTTTAGGATTTGTTGTGTAAAAGTCAACCTGTGAGCTAAAATGGTGGACAGTGTCATTCCAGAATACAACATGGCCGTCTTGACCTCTTTACATAGCTAATGTGTAATTTGCCTGCAGGCCACTCGTTGAGGTCATGAACTGAGACCTTGTCCTTCATTGACCTATGTGTAGAAGGATTACTTGTGCAATGAAACTAATCCACAAGCATATGTTGAGACAATGTATTCAAATACTGAACGAAGAACATCTGTTTAACTACATTGTATTTAAGAAGGCCTGCATGGAAAACTTTAGAATACACAGTTATTGCATATGCTTGTTGATACATGTATTAAAGGCAAACCAGTTATATGTGGTTATTTGATACTTGGCACGAACCCTACATCGGTGATGTATTAAAAGGAATATTAACCCGAAGTGGGGCTGGACATCACGCCCACTAAATGTATAAAAAGCGAATGCATTCTAATGTACAGCGTCTCTCACTGAACACACTGAAGCATGCTGCAGTTCGTTGTGTTGTACTGAGGGCAGATAGCTATCTGATTTTGCTCTGTTTTTGTAACTGGATCCAGTATAAAATAAAGTACTTTGTATGTTCCTTTGTAACTCGTGTTCGGTGTATTTCCTTTTGGGGTACTCAGCCTTGATATATTATTTATGTTTTCACAAGCCCACCTCAGATGTGACACCACCCACAGGCCACCCCCTGCCAGATGGGACACCACCCCCAATCCCCCCTCACCTGTGACACCCTCCAAAGCCAGCCCCCTCTAGATGGGACACCACCTCCAGCCCCCTCACTTGTGACAGCACCCACAGGCAGTCCCTCCAGATAGGGCACCCCCCCAAACCCCTCTCACCTGTGACAAACCCCACAGGCAGCCCCCTCCAGACAGGACACCCCCACAGGCAGCACCCTGACAGTCTGACACATTACCACTGCAATGCATGTCTGTTGCTCACCTAAACTTCTGTGTTGTGACAGCACCATCAAATTGCAACATCAACATGTATTAAGCAAATCCAAACAACTGGAATCACCGGAGGTCCATCCATGAGTGGAGCATCTGCTCACACACCATTCCAGGCCCTAATCAGCTCCCAACATACACATGTGACAAGTGATTGCAGAACAAATGTATGCTGCCCATGCCACATTGCCAAGGCATCAAAGCACAGTGACAGAATGTGTGCCCACGACTGAAGAAAACATACCAAAGGTTGTTGCAAGATCCACAAACAATGGCCAGGCATGTCACAGCCTTAGCATGAGTGAGCTGGGTGTCAAAATACCTGTCAGGGAAGTATCACATGAGAGGTTCATGCATGGGTGATGGTAGGGCAGTCAGAGAGAGCATAACTCACATAGACTGGTGAATTGTGCAGCCACTCAGGAAGATCAAATATGTGTCACTACTGCATTCCAGTTGTAGAGGTTGACCAACAGATGAGAGAAGGCATTGTGTGACTGTACATGCTGGTGAAGGTGTATGCACAATGTGTGTTTTACACAGCAATGACAAAGTAATGTGCTATGTACATGAACATGGAACACTCCCACAGTGAGTCCACTTCCCTCCAACCCAACCAAACTGACCTAAACACAAAGTGATGCAGCACAGGTAAATGCAAATTCTAATATACAGTGCATACCCATTTGTCTGATGGACACACCACATGTCAGGCACATGTGCTTCCTGCCATCCGCAACCATCCCTGCAACAGCAATACACAAGCATGCACGCAACAAGACACATGACTTGCAATGTAGAGATGTACTGGTTGAAAATAGAACTAGCAAACAGGTTGACAGATACAAATAAACTGCATGAAGAGTGGAATTTAACAAACAGAATTATGTATATTGAAGAAATGTGTACCCCAAACAAATGTGAATGAAGGTAAAAATTGTCCATTTAAAATATGGGCAAAAAATGAAATCCTTAAGCCTAAAGAACTATATATAATAAGAAACGGGGAGGGAATGTCTGAAAAGACTGGGAAAAATAATAAATAAAGAAAGGAAACTTACACCTAAATAACTATGTACACAGGCAGTGGGCTAGTCTAACTCCTCCTCGCCAATATCACTCAGGCTCTCTACCTGAGTCCAGCGCCACGTCCTCACTCCTCAGGCGGGCCTCCATTCTTGCATGGTGAGCTTGCAGGGTCTCCAGCATCTGTGTCTCTATCACCTCGGCTTCCGTGCAATTGGTCTCCAACATGGCAGCCGCCTCCGCACCCAACGCAGTGTAATCCCAGCCCTGGCAAACACAAACCTCCTATCCTGATCCCGCTGCCTCTCTGCTCCAATCTGCTGGCCATATCTCTTGAACACGGAAAACATCCTGTCCCTCAGGTCCACATGTGCCTCCCGCCTCACACTGTGCACCTGCCTTTGGGTGTAGTGCCCAGAGAATTGTAGCCTACAAGTGGTTGTCAGCTGCTGCCACAGTGCCCGGTGCCTGCTTTGTGTGTATGCCTTCCGGGCTGCTGACGATACCCGGGGGCGTACGGCCAGTGACCTGCTTCTGAGTGCCTGCTGTGCCTCCATTGCCAGTGACCCTATTGGTGCTGATTGACCTTGGACTCCCAACTTGGGCAGGGATGCTGGCTCCACCAGACTGGGCAATGTGGATGGAACTCGTGCACAAGGGGCCCTGGTGGTATCTGGGCTGGAAGGCACCCTAGAGGATGACTGGCTCACAGAGGAGGAAGACGTGGAGGGGGTTGCACCATTGAACAGCCCCTGGATCGCAACACGGAACAGGCATGTTGGAAGCCAGGTGATGAGGCGGCATACCTCACTGTGATGATGTGCAAGCTGTCTACGTGTAGCCTGTACATCATCACAGATGATGGCTGTACGCCTCGTCACACTGGCCTGTAGGGGTATTACATAGTCCCGGATGGCAACAACAGATGATAAGGGGGTGTTGGTCTGGGTGGAGGAAGCCGAAACTACAGGGTGGGTCTGGGTGGAGGCATCCCAGCAGGCGCATACAGTTGCATGCGATGGCCCAGGGACTAGATTTTGCACCTCGACGGTGGTATGCAAAGCCTCATGCCCCTGAGACAGGACTGCAGTAAGCACGCCCACCTCAACACCCCCACCTGACTCAATCGGCTGGTCTTCTCCACCTCCTCCCCGTCACCCCCCACCAACCTGGACGACTCTGGGGCATTATTCACCATGGATGGCCCCGGTGTGGCATCATCTGTCCCCCCGCTGCGGAGGAATCCACTCCCACCCTCGCCTTCTTCAACCTAACCCAGGATGCATTGCCCGATCTGACCGGCGCAGCCACAGCCACATCACTCCTCAAATAAGTGCTTTCACGACGGCGTGGCTTAGCCTTGCGCTCCTGTCTGGTGGAGGCATCCCAGCTGCCATATCCCAAAGTACTGTTTCCGCCCTCTTCATCAGATGCAACTGTGGAAAAGGAGACACATAACAGAAACATCAGTGTACTACACCAATGTGCGCGTGGCATAACCAATATCCTTGACTAGTCAAGGGAAGCAACCATCATCCTCCACCCCCATACACGGACATGCAATCCTCATCCATGCAGATACATGCGTGCCCATCACTCCAGACATTCACATTAGGCTACGTGCCACTGTCACGACCAATCAATTGCATATGCTCCACACACATGCATCATGTGCACATGCACATGCCAGCATTCCACAGCAAAAAGCACATACGCATACATCAACAGAGAGGCCAAAAGCAGTGTGATGAGCAATCACATCAGAGTCCCACTAAATGTAATCCCTCTACATAACTACATCAGACATCCAAATGAACACGTTGCATCCAGGCGTGAGTGATGGCCAGTCACACATTCCAATCTTTGGCACATACATATTAACATCATGCATACACATGACGTGGGCACAAGTACCTAAATGTCTCAGACACAAGTAACAAAACATGTGCCCGGTCTGAAAGGGAGCAGTACAACACATAATGCAGGTGATCTCTAATTCACAATACATATGGTCCAATGCACACATGGAGAGCAATTGCTGGGGCACGCACACAGACATCTGTCTCAAGGCATACTTGTTGCAAGTCCAAGGGGCTCACTGCCAACATGCAGCAACATCACTGTACAGCATAGCAACACATGGAGACTCACCAGTCGACTCCAGACGTTGATGCAACTCGCAGACTTGGGTGTGCAGTGCCAGGTAAAATATCTCCAGGACCTGCATGGACAGCCAGCACCTGTGCGCATAATACACCTCTGCAGTAGCACCTGTATGGATGTAGCACACGGCCTTGCTGTGAGTCCTGGATTTCCGATCCTCCCAGTGCTTTTGTAAGGTCTTGAAGTTCTGGGATGCCACCCCTTCTGCTTTGATGGCATCTGATATCACGTCTCAGATCTATTCACATCCTTCCTTGCCACGTTGCATCACTGTGTTGAAGAGGGCATCATAATTCTCCAGGACCTTCT
Source organism: Ambystoma mexicanum (assembly GCF_040938575.1). Lineage (NCBI taxonomy): Eukaryota > Metazoa > Chordata > Amphibia > Caudata > Ambystomatidae > Ambystoma > Ambystoma mexicanum. Next base: position 1,341,171,224 of record NC_090929.1, on the reverse strand, counting down.
CCACCTGGATGTCAATTTCCCTGGCAGGGAAGTTGACAGCCCTCTGCCTCACTGCCATGGGGCTGCTGTGCGTTGGTGGTGGAATGGCACAGTGGGTTCCGGTGAAGCAGATGAAGTCATCACAGGGCCAAGGACAGGAGCACTGGCAATGGCTGGACAGCAGGCACTCCAAATGCAGTGCAGGTGGGAAGCAGGCACACAACACTTGACATGCAGCAGCAGATGGCTAGGCAGGAGGCAACTCAGGGCTGTAGGAGGCAGGTAAAATGGGTCATAGGCAGGAGCGTGGATCTTCCGTGTATTAATCCGTGGGCAGCCAAAACAGGGTGACGGGCCTTTGTGCCTAAGAAAATTAGCATGGATACGTGAAATCCGAGGAAAGGCCCTCAGCGCGTAACCCTTGTGACAGGCACTGCGCGCTGGTATTGAGCACGCCAGAGTCGGGGATAGATAAGTACGCCTAGAAGCAACTATGACCGTACATGCAATGGGGAGAAGACGGATGAGTGGAATACTGCAAATTTTGGGATGCCATGCAATTCATTTACTTCAGGGACCGTGTACACTTCTTATCTTGGTGGGGGATTTGCGTCTGTGCATAAGTGCATCTACTTTTGTATTTTCAGAGGCTGACGGTGAGTCGCGTACACATTTTTTGTACTCTGGGTGCCCCTGTGTATTTCCTACCTTTACTGTAGCTTTCTAGGGTTCGCGTACACATGGTTAGTGTTGCTGGCTGCCACTGCATATCGCCTAACGCTTTTTATTTTTACAGAAGCAATCCAGGTCTCGCGTATGCAATTTTAAATTTTTTGGGGTCCCTATGCATTACGCATCCAGTATTTTTGTCACCTGGTGTACGTTTGAGCCTTGCTGGAGCACAGAAGAATGTTTTCCATCATGTACACTGCCTCCTCACTCTAATTGCCCAGGACAATTTTTGGTGTGTGGAAAGGCCCCAAGAGCGAAAGGTTGTAGAGATTGGCTGGGGGTCCAGGGACATGCAGCAGACGCAGTTGTCCCAGCCCCAAGGGTCCAGTGATGTGCAGTGGAAGCAGCTATTGCAGGCCCAAAGGGTAAGGGATGTACAGCTAAAGCAGCTGCCTCAGCCCCGAAGAGTAAGGGATGTGCAGCTAAAGCAGCTGTCCCAGCCCCAGTGGGTGATGCCATGTCCCAGGCCACTAGTGCTCTGGCATCTGGAGCTCAGAGTGGTCCCAGCCACACAGGGTCAACACCAACACCACGTGCCAAGATTGCAAAGCCTGTACAGCACGAACAGGCTCAACCCCATGGCTTGGCACAGGACACTGGCAAGTTGAGGAAGGGGAGCTTCATTGATCCTCGTGGACATGACCGATCACCACCGTGACATGTGCCTGCAGCCAGGGAGCACACATCCACCTGCTCATCGTATGGTGCATTGACAGCATGTCACAGATTAGATCAACACCTTGGGGTTTGAGAGGCGTACTGCTTCTCAGGTAGTCAAGCGCTGGAATGACCTCACCTGTCGCACCAATTCCAAGATGGGTGCCAATCTCGCCTCTGCTATGGCAACTGGAGGGGGGTCACCAGAGGAGGAGGATCTCACCCAGCATGAAGAGACTCTGGGCCAATGAATTCTAATGGAGCAGGTGCAAGGCGTGGGAGGCCTGCCATATTATGAGGCCACGTCCGGTGAGTGGCGAAGATTGTGCATTCTGAGTATGTCTAGTGAAGCATAACAAAGAAGTATGATTGGGTTGCGCATCTGGCTGCATTTGAATGACTGCCCTTGGTGAACTATGTTGTGGTGTACTGACTCCTGTCCAGTGTACTCAAGAGTGGATACAACCAATGTAATGTATACATCATTTGAACATGGCTGGATGACAGTAGCCACCCAACATCTGCAACATGATACCACAACATGCCATTTTGTTAGTTGCATCTGTGATGTCAGTGACTCTGCTCTGCTAGACATGTGCTTGTGTCTGAAGCACGAGGTACACTCCATGCACTGCAGGGTATAGATTCTCTATTCACACATATACATAGGTGCTTCCATGCTACATAGAACATCCAAGATGACTACCAACACGCCTCATGGCATGCAATGAGTGAGAGTGCACATTTCTAGACTGTACACATCCCCGCTGCCACTATGGCAACGACTCTGGAGACAAATTGTTGTGAGGCCTGATTCCTGTTACCCTCCCACACACTCAATGGGTCCATGCCTCTGTCCCTCTTGTGGGTCACTGTACCTTCTTCCTATCTCCAACTGCATTTACTTACTCTCTCCACTTCACAGACCTTGGCTAGGTGTTACTCTTACTGTGATACTTCAACTGGGACTGTTTCTTTTTTCCAGATTAAGGGCATGTTCCTATTGTGTGCAGTCCCTGGTGTGGCATGTGATGGATGCATACTTGGATGTGAATATCTGTGTCTGCCTTTTGACATGTCATGCCTTTTGAAACACGTGTGTATAGGCGCGTTATGAATGCCATATCATATCATATCATATCATGTCACAGAGCCACATGACCATGCCCATTTCACTGGTATTATTCAATAGTTTTCTGTACCATGTGCCATAATGTGCCTGCTAACGACTATGTTAGTTGGCAATATGTCCACTGGTTGCATGCCCTTGAGCAGAGGATGTTGTTGCCAGTCTGAATATGCCATGATCAGATGGCTTCTTGTACATAGTGTGTGGATGCTGTTTCTGTCATGGTGACATTCCCTGCATTTTGTTTCATGACAGCAGTGTGATACACATGTTTACTGTATACATGTTGCACATTACTTCTTATGTCTTTTTCTCTCATTGTGCAGGTGAGGAGGCACCAAATGCAGAGGAGGGAGAAGAGGAGGAAGAAGAATCTGTGGTGGTCCAGACCACCAGTGGAGGACGTGGCGTGCCAGGCCGTGATAATTCCTGGGCCATTCTGCATATGATTCTGACTCTTTGGACTCCAGTAGCTCTGATGCTGAACCAAATCTGCAGTCCTCAATGCTGGCAGAGGTGAGTTCACCCATTGTTGGAGCAGTTTGGGCCAGTGAGTCTACGGGCTGTCAGGTGCCTTCACAAGGCCAGTCAGTGGTGTCAGTACCATATGGGGTGGTGACGGATGCAAGGCCAGGCTCCGATGTATTGGCTTCTGGTCTTGGGGCAGATGTCCAAGGGAGGGTTGCTGTCCTGCAGCAGAGTCATTGGCATTGCAGCAAGGGCTATGCTCCCTTGGGGAAGACAGGCATCAGCCCCGCACACGTGGGGGATGTGTGCAGCCTGGGAAGACCAAGTAAGAGCGGCAGAAGTTGCGTTCTGCACACTGACAGGGTGGTGCTTTTGAGAGATTGACTGAGGGCATGGATAGGGTGGCCAGTTCCAGGATCCCACCAGCAACACAGGTGGAGGAACAGCTGCAGGTAATGCGGTCCACATGTCACTCCCACAGGCTGCACATGGAGGCCAACATCAGGAGCCAACGGGCTGATCTGAGGTCTTTACAGGCATCCCTGCTTGGAGAGGGTGGGGCACACAGGGAAGCCCTGAGGTAAGATGTATTGGCCCACAGAGATGCAATCTGTGAGGAAGAGGCAGCCACCAGGAGACTGTTCCAACAGGAGATGCTAACATTGAGGCAGGATATCTTGGCGGAACACCGTGCAAACTGTGATGTTGTGCATGGTGACCTCCAAGCCCTCAGTGTGCTGGTGCATTCATCAGTGTTATGCATGGCCGCTGCCACAGAGGACCAGGCCAGGGCACTGTGTGGTCAGCATCAAGCACCACTACCACCTTCTGATTCAACCCTGGATGGTGGTGCCAGCAGAGACATGCCCCCGGTCCACCATAGCCGTGCGGTCTGTGAGCCCATGGAGGGTTTTTAATATTATTTGTTTTACATCCACCCATGTGGAAGTTGATATGCAACCTACCCTTCCCCCCCTCATGGATGGAATCCCCTCCCACTTGTCCATGATAGACAATTTTTGGATTTGTATTTTTGGGATACTTTTGTTCACCCAGTCTGAGATGTTGGCATTTTATTGTTGCACTTTCCTAGTTTATTTTTTATAATTGTTATTATTTCTTCCTTGAGGTGTTGTTAACATCTCAACACCATGATGTTTGCCATGGTGGACATTCAGGCATGCATAGTAAGGTCAACTTGCATGTTTGCATGGTGGTGCACAGGATGACATTGTAGGTAAATATAGTTTCTGTGTTCCATCGCACATGTGTGCTGTGTGAATGGTACTTCACTATGTCTGTTGTAATGTCTTCTCCCATGTTGTTTCAGTAAACCGTAATTTGAATTTGGAGGTGGCTGCTAATATGTGCTTTGCATGCTAACATGCCGGTATGGTTATTTAAGTGGTGCTCATGTCACTGTGTTACCTACCTTGGTGAATTCCTCTATGGCCACACCTACTGTGCTGTAGAGCATGTCACTAATCATCTCAAATCCAGGCCGTGTACTCCATGATGTGGCATATCCTTGGGCTTCCCTCTCAGTGTCACTCTCTCTCCCTCTCTCTGTTGTGGTACACTGTACTCCTGGGCTGATCACAGTCTATTTTCAGTCACCCCCTTGCACCCTGTGTTGCTCCTGCAGTGGGTGGTCTGTGCATATTTTCTGTAGCAAATCAGATGTTGTCATGGATGTGCAAGTTGTTTCTGTTGTTACTATGCATGTGATTGCATTTAGGGGAAGTGTCTCCAATGGTGTGCATCATATGCAAGGCAGGTGGTCATCTGTACAGGTTGGTGAAGGGTATTATCAGACATGTGTCTGGTGTTTTCATGGGAGTCTAGCACTGTGTGTGTTCACTTGGGATTGACTTGTCATGTGGGCCACCAGTACTTCTTAATGGGTGCATGTTTCATAGGATGTGCTTCTGATGATGGGTCTGGGCATGGTGCAGTTTTGAGGATTGGTGGGTCCACTGGTTTCACATTCTAAATTGTGGGCATTCTAACTGTGTGGGAATTTCATGGGTTTTTGGGAGGGAGTAGCATGGCCGCCTGTTTGTGTCTCATGGCACTTTGATCATGTGTAAATAAGTGACACTTCCCACCCTTGCAATGTTTGTGGGTTTATGGATTGACAGCTCATTTTGGGCTGTCTTGACTACGGATCAACCATTACGGTGTGCACCAGGTGAAAGCCACAAACATGTGGGTATTTATGCACTTTTTTGGGATGCTATGTTGTGTACCAGCACATTAGGGTTAGTGGTGTTGGTGCTTTCTCATGCATGTATCATGCTGTCAGTACTCAACAAACTTCCTGGCCAAATATTCAGAGTGGGTACCTCTACGTTGTATAATCTGGGCTAGTTGATACGCCCCTCTGCTGTTTGGAAGTCACAAGATCAGAGTGGTAAATCAAATGAAAGAGCAGGCAAACAACACCCCCAAGGTGCCAGGCTGTAAAGAAAAAGAAACAATTTTGGATAAGATAATTAACAGTAAGAGCAGAAAAGAAACTGAGGAAAAACCAACTTAGTCAAGCATGGGGCGACATGAAGCAAGCTCTCCAACCCTGTTCCTTCCCACTAGAGAACACTAAGAATATGAATGTATTTCTTCCCACTGTAGATCACAAAGATCTACGATTCCTAACACGTAATGTCAAGACAGCAGAACAGACAAAAGCAGGGGTCCTACCAGAAGTATTGTTGTGTGAATAGTAAATCAAGTTTGTTACAGGAGGCAGAATTCCAAAAGGTAAACAACATAAGGAAAGGGAATGTTAGTAAGGGGCTAAACCCGAACAGAACAAGGGACACGCCAGATTTGTGTTGGTGCACTATGATATCACTGCAGAGCATCCAGGAATTGTGCACTAATTGTCTTTGTAGGTAATCCAATGCAAAGGACAGTACATGCAGGAGCAAAGAGAGGATTCCAAATCAGGTAGGTGGGAATGGGTAATTCCGAGGTTGCAAACAATACAAAATTGGCATGCAGAGGCAGATGGAGGGATAAGCAAAGTTTGTTACCGTGCAAGCAATGTACAAAGCCATTTTCCGACAGGCAGCAAACAGTCCAGGGAACAGGCAAATGGTTTGGTAGTACGCGGTCACAAATGAAGACAGAATCACTAGGCAATAGGGAGTCTAGAACACAGAGCAAGATCAAAAGGCTTCTGAGGTTGAGTTGGATAAAGTGGAAGATACTAACGTCAACCAGAAGGCTGCATCAAACCACAAAGAGCTCCATCAAGATCCATCTCAAACCCAACTCAATACCTGCTCTCTGGCTGATCACGGTGGCTTACCACATCTAAACCTGGTTTAACACTCTCACACAACATTAAGAATTTGGAAAGGTACTGTTGCAATTCCCCAGCCCACTTGCGCCACTATTGGGAACCTTAGAGACAGCTATGCCACCCATTTGTACCTTTTCTTAACCAAGGATATCCTTTTGGTAACACTGCTATGATTAATATGCCTTTCACTTCTGCTACATTATTTGCATGCATGATTGACATTCTGCATTTTATGAGTTCTTTGCACAGTGGTGGTTTCTGTTAGTTTTTTTTTAAAGTACAGTTATTGCACATGGCATGTTTAATTAAAGTATATATATATTTTTATAGAGCCTTGATTTAGCATTCCTTCATTTTGGACTGTTCTTCTAGTGCTGTTTAGGTTGCTACTGAACCACTTTAATATCCTTCTTAAGAGTATAGCTTCCCCGACGGCCTCAGTTACCACAGAAGGGAAAGGAGGTATATCTCTTGACTGTGCCTCTTTCATATGTATTATTGGGGTCACTGTTATTTTGCAGAGGTGTGAGGGTTGAGTAGATGGTTTAGACACTATTCATCATTGTACTCCTGCAGGAGTATCCATGTCATCAAACTGGCAGATCTCTTGATGCGCTTTAGCAGTACTATTGCTACCCCATAGACATGAAACTTGACTTGTGAAACCCCGAAGGAGTGGATGGTAAGTCAGCTCTGCCATGGTACCATCTCATGAGCCATCGGTGCCAGCAAGAGCTTAACAGTACACATTCATGTCAATGAGGTATCCGATTAGCAACGTGCAGCTGTGCAGGTAACACCTACCGAAATACAACAATTATGGTTGCCAAATTGTCTGCAATTGATTTTTTTGAGAGATGTGTCCCTTCCAGTATTTTACATAGATTATCTCACATCAATCCCAATCGGGAACAGGAATCGATCACTTTCAATAGCAGTGGCACTTCAGAAGGTGCACATTTGTACTATCTTTTCTTTTTCCCCTCAGTGTTCCTTGAATCGCCTCTTCTGCACTGGTGCCTCGTCAGACATTTTCTGCTAGTGACAAGGCTCCAGCATGCGTTCCACAGCCAGCAGAGCGCTAACCCGAGAGCGCGCTCCACACTGATGGGGAAAGGCACTTCTCCAGCATTCTTCTGTTTGTTATAAATGACTTCCTTATTGAACGTTCATATCTTCCTCCTAATACAGAATGCTATCAATATTTGAGTTATCTTCTTTTAGAATGTCCAGAACATATACCACCGCTTCAAATGACCTATGCAAGAAAGAACATCTTAAATCCTATTACCTTTACAGCTAGGCAGTTGGCTTCGCTTTCTTAAGCTTCAAAGCAGGATCAACCTAGGGTCTATTTTTATTTAAAAGGCACATCATCGCAGATGAAGCTACTGTTTTGGGAAGGATTTCTTGTAGCTAATTTTCTACCGGGGAGTTTAGAGTGAGAGAGGCCTAATTAATTATCCTACATAGACACGCGGAAGCATGATGACGCAATCAAGAAAGTTCAACAAAACAATTTGATGAGACGTGTTTTGGGTCATGGTATGGACCTGAAAAAAAAAATAAAAGGAAAAGCTATATTCTGAATAATTTGACGTCACCAGAACCTCGACTCTGGAATAACGCATTTCGGTGTTGGGTGAAAGGTAATAATTACTCCGTGCCATCTTTATTTCTATTTGCTTTGTCTCCTTGAAACTAACATCTCTAGCTGTCTGCACCCACAAGTATTTCCTATGTCTTTTCTCACCCTCACGCTCCCACCGATTCTGTCCGATCGCCGATTCTGTCGGCACTACCCATAGCAAGTCCGTCAGCATTTCGTTTTTGTAGAGTTTGTAGATGGCGAAAGCACATCCGAAAATATTATGCACAATAAACCTAGGCACAGTTATTGTACTCTCGATTCTGAGCAACAGCGTTGAAATCCATACCCCTGTGCAATAAATCACAATGCACAAGTGTGCTGCACAGAACAAGCTAATGACTTCAAAGACAGTACAAATTGCTTATACACAAAGAGCAGAACACACGGTAGCAACAGTCTCAATAGAAAGTGTTGACATCTCTATAACAATTCTGCCACCTAGAAAAAGACAGTGTACCCGAACATGTGTTGCACGAGGTTCGGTGGAGGGTGAGGGTCGTTACATTATCTGAAAAGAAAAGTCCTCATAGGTGAGTAATCCAAATGAAAGCAGAACTTGGTTAAACTATCGGTTCAACTTCCACCATAGCTTCTTCTAGAAGCAAGCACTGTGTAGGGTCACGTGGATACCTTAGAATTCTACCCAAGAACATTGCAGAGGATGCTGGGAAGTGGTGGCACGTTGATGCATGGTAAACGAGCATATTGTGATGCATGCTCAACACCTCAAGGTTGAAAATACTCAGGTGAATGGCCCTGCCCCTACCTTTCTGCTTCTAGAACCATGGAAGGGACGGTCTATGTCAGACAGTCAGGCCGTATTGTTTGTATGGACTAACATATATTTCTCTAATACAACTGGCAGACGTGCTGCATGCAACACTAGGTGCTATTCATATAACTGTATGCTACACTATGCTGTTCACAGTTAAGATGCTGTGCTATTGCAGTGCTATGACTGCATGCAGCACTATGCTGTTCACAGTCGAGATGCAGTGCCATTGCTAAAACTGCATGCACCACTATACTGTTCACAGTTGAGACGCTGTGCTATTGATATAACTGCATGCAACACCATGCTGTTCACAGTTAAGATGCGGTGCTCTTCCGAAAACTGCATGCCACACTTTGCTGTTCACAGTTAAGATGTTGTGCTCTTGTTATAACTGCATGCAACACTATGCTGTTCAAAGTTAAGATGGTTTGCTATTGCTATAACTGCATATACCACTATGCTGTTCACAGTTAAGATGCTGTGCTACTGCTATAAATGCATGCACCACTATGCTGTTCACAGTTGAGATGCTGTGCTATTGCTAAAACTGCATGCAACACTATGCTATTCTCAGTTAAGATGCTGCACTATTGCTATACCTGCATGCACACAATGCTGTTCACAGTTAAGTTGCTGCGCTATTGCTATAACTGCATGCACCAATATGCTGTTCACAATTAAGATGCTTCACTATTGTTATAAATGCATGTGACACTATGCTGTACACAGTTAAGATTCTGCCCTTTTGCTACAACTGCATGGAACCCTATGCCGTTCAGAGTTAAGATTCTGCGCTATTGCTACAACTGCATGCAACACTATGCCCTTCACAGTTAAGATGCTGCGCTATTGCAATAACTGCATGCAGCACTATGCTGTTCACAGTTAAGACACTGTGCTATTGCACTAACTGCATGCAACACTATGATGTTCAAAGTTAAGATCGTGTGCTATTGCTATAACTGCATGCACCACTATGCTGTTCACAGTTAAGATGCTGTGCTATTGCTATAAATGCATGCACCACTATGCTGTCCACGGTTAAGATGCTGTGCTATTGCTATAACTGCATGCAACACTATGCTGTTCACAGTTGAGATGCTGTGCTATTGTGATAGCTGCATGCAGCACTACACTGTTCACAGTTAAGAAGCTGTGCTATTGCTATAACTACATGCAACACTATGCTGTTCACAGTGAACATGCTGTGCTATTGTTGTAACTGCATTCAACACTATGCTGTTCACAGTTACGACATTATGCTATTGCTACAACTGCATGGAGCACTATGCCATTCACAGTTAAGATTCTGCACTATTGATATAACTGCATGCAACACTATGCTGTTCACAGTTAAGATGCTGCACTATTGCAATAACTGCATGCAACACTATGCTGTTCACAGTTAAAATGCTGCGCTGATGCACACAGTTAAGATGCTGCCCTATTGCAATAACTGCATGCGACACTATGCTGTGCACAGTTAAGATGCTGCCCTATTGCTACAACTGCATGGAACCCTATGCCGTTCACAGTTAAGATTCTGCACTATTGCTAAAACTGCATGCAACACTATGCTGTTCACAGTTAAGATGCTGCTCTATTGCAATAACTACATGCAATACTATGCCGTTCACAGTTAAGATGCTGAGATATTGCAATAAATGCATGCAACACTATGCTCTTCACAGTTAAGATGCTGCGCTATTGCAATAACTGCATGAAACACTATGCTGTTCACAGTTAAGATGTTGTGCTATTGCTATTTGTTTACCACCCAACTGGTATTCATAAGGTTGTGTCGCATAATTGTTTTTCTTTTTCCTGAAAGTCCATACATGTATGACTCACTATTCTATAGTTTCGTGAATTATTTAAAACAGTGAGGTTTAATCATGTCCAGAGGGTTTGAACCTGTGGCACACATGTTTCCATGGCCCATGTTGCCCTGTCATTGGGTGCTGTCTAATTAGGACATGCATGTTAAACAGGTAATGCCTATTGTGACATGCTGTTCGGGGAAGATTTGCATTGAGCTTCACCTTCAGATTTATGTCTCCTTTCCGAGTTTGAGGGACTCGGATAAGCCTTGCTTTTAGGGTGTGTCAGGAGGTAAGACTATCAGAAAGTCTGCACTGTGAATTAGACATGGATGTGCAGAGACTGGATGTTGGTCTAGAATATCTTCCAAGTGAGCCTTGATGAAGTGGCTAAGAATGCGGCGATGTCATGTTGTAGAGCGTGGGCGGGATTTAGCTTTCATCTGAACAGCTTGCATTGCAATAATGGCTTTCGGCCTCGGCAGACTTCCTTGAAGCTAATGCAGCAGGCAACACGGAACCATTCCAGGACATACTGTGTACAAAAAAGACAATCTCGCGTTCCCTGGCAAAGACGATCAGTGCGGCCGCCTGAGCCCTGCACTGCACACTGAAACCTGCCTCACATGCCTACAATTAATCAACAAGCCGTATTGCATAGGCCACACATACCCCAACTGATCACTCACAAAAGGGCGTGTGTCAAGTGATACATGTTCTGCACAAACACGCATATGGACGTAACACTTCTTTGTATACTGTCAATATGTTCTGCACGCTATATAGTAATGCATGCAGAGGCACTGACACGACACTTCTGCATACGAGTGGATGGATTAAGACGTGTGTTCAGAGTGTCAAAAAGGCGATGCATATTAATGTATTAACATAGGACAGGTACCCACTGTCTTCGTACTATGAAGCTGTGGATGGCCAATGATTTGCAGACATGCCACCGAGCATGAATATGACTGCAAAGCAGCATGTTCCTTCTGTGCAGTCATGACCGGTCCAATGTAACTTCTGTAGTCCTGGCTAAGACACATAACACCTCATATAACACTGCGAGAGGTCCGAGCAGCAACATATACCGTTGTAATGAATGCTGGAATGACTGCCTCTACTTATTCATTTTCTGAACCAAAACCATGTGCTACCTTTCATGTGCTCCCTACCGCATAGCAAGCAGCCTCGCCAGCATGACTATTCCAATGCTTCTGAAGTGTTCACTTCGTAAACTCAGTTAATGCATGTGGATGTTATGTGAGATGTTATTTCCACCATTGAATAATGCTAAAGTCTCAACGGGCCCCAGTTTATTTTTCAAAGAAAACTAACAATGAAGATTTTTGAGAACCACAATTTTAGTATATTAAATCTCCCTGAAACTGTCTCCGTCCGTTTCAAAATATTTGTTTTAAAAACTCTTTACAAATATCAATGTGTTCAGAATGATATATGCATAACCTCATTTAAAGAATAGTACATCTAGTAAAAAAACTATCTATGTAAGCAATGGTCACTTTAAATCACATGCATGAAGCTACTGCCTCATCACATCTATTTCAGTAACGGTCACTTAAATCACATACATGAAGGCTGAAATGTTTCATGCATACAATTTAAAGTGACGATCATTGAAATAGATAGGTAGTGTCAGCTGCTTCATGCATGTGACTTAAAGTGACCATTACAGTCCATATATGTAGTGACCTACTCTATGCCAGCAGTCACTGCAATGGATTTACAGTGACCACATGTTATGACTGGGAAGAGAAAATCCCTTGTGGAGATGATGCACACACAAACTCATGCCCACATACCTGCTCAGACACTCTGATCAAAACATACACATGCATACAAATGCACAGATACAGACTCACTCACCTAGTCATTCATCCATGACACAAGCACAATGCATTACGTTCAAGCGCTCATGCAAGCATACACACACACAGCCACCTACACACACACACACATTTACCGTAGGTCTTCTCTTTTTCAGGGTGCATGGATACTGCACGACAGCATAGAACACTGGACAATACAGGCACGCGGCATCGGCTTGCCTCAAATGACTTGAATCCCTGTGGTGCGCTGCTGGCTTTGGTCAGAATAGTGGTGGCTGTTTTGATTGTCCAGTGAGGCTGTGTCCTTGTTCTTCAGGGTCTTCAGGGGGTTAACAGCATGACTGAAATTGCCATATCGTAGGTTCATTCAATGCATGTACTGTGCCACATCAACTATCCCACATTGCCTCATGGAATACTGGGTGTCATGTGTGGCTGTGATGTGCAGCAAGCAAGGAAGTGCTTTGCAACTTTGTGTTCATGCTGTGTGTTCAGTTAATATAGCACATATTGTGCAGTGTGCACACTGTGGTTATGTTTTAAACCACGTCTTCGATGCTCACTCCCCGTGTTATTTGTTTGAAGTGGGAGAGACAATCTGCCAAGTTTCCCAGGGGCAATTTTCAGGTGCTGTCTTTTATTAATCTTTTTCACCATGTGTGCATGTTATTGTGTGGTGCTCTGTTGTTTGCGAGTTGCACATTGTTTCTCATAAGATCCAGTGGGAAAGCACACAAGTTAAACAGTTAACTCAAACATGGGGCCTGCCTGTACTTGCAAGTTCGAATTTCACAGTAGAGGCAATTGGGAAATTCATCCATCTGAGGTATATAAACATAGTACCCTTAATTTTATATTAATATATAAAGCTTGGTGAACCTTCACCAGACCTACTCCTGGCATCATCTGAATGCGGACACCTGTTGGATTCTGTCCCTTTGATCAATCAGAGCCACCAGCTCTCCCTTGACATGTTGGCACGCTTTGGGACGTTCAGGGGCCTGGATTCACTTTCCTACCTCGAATGATTTCTAAGAGTTGCTTTTTTCACAAGAAACATTATTTTTCTGACCACAAAAGACAACAAATAAACTCTCTTGTCCCCCACCAAACGATCGAGAGATGTTATTTTTATGATATTTGAATTAATTAATTTTGATGCAAAATGTAGTGTGTGTTCATATCGTGCAATTGTGTTAATGAATGTAGAAGAGATATTCACGAAAAGGTGACCTGTCATAGTTCAATGTTTCAACTCTACCGCGAATAAAAACCATTTAGAATGGTACCTCTCCCTAAATTCAATCCTAATAATGTGGGATGTATTGACCCACTCCGCTATGCTATGCGGCATCACTCTGATAGTATGGTGCAAGTAACTGCAACAATGGCGGCGAAACTCGTGTGCGCACCAAAAACCTACAAAAAAGCTGTGTTCTAAAGCACACAAAAAGATGGATGCATGGTGGGGGGCGTGGCTAACTGGCCATGTAGCAAGAAGTGCATGCTGAGAGCTGCTCCGGTGATCCGACACTGATCCGAAAATGTGCATACTGAAAACGGACAATTTACTCCAACGGAAACACGGGCGTGTGAATCGATGCCATGCCACCACTGAAGATATTGGACAGATTGAGTGACCAGCAGCAGTGAAACTGACATAGAAACGTGTGGCGGCTGGAAACAAAGTATCTAAAATGGCGGACGACAATGGGCGAGAGGCCGTGAAAGCAGGATCAACAAAATAAGCTGAAGCGCGGCTTGCACAAGAGCACATGAACACATTGTTGCCTGAGATTGTTTGGACCCTCGCCGCTGGAAGGAGAGCTGCGACTTGATAAAAAGTAGCGCTGCATTGATAAGATCGGAGGGGCGGGTGAGACCAGGCCATGAGAGAGGTCGCCGAATATGGAAAAGATGAGGGGCCGGTGACTGGAGCCTGGGCGCCCCCCTCTGACAACGTAGGAACGCCGGGCGAGCGGTTACATGCAGCCCACGAGCGCTAACTGAATGCGGGGGTGCTTTATAACCAAAATGAAAGCGCGGCTTATGGCTCGGGCAGCGAACAGCTGCCGAGCGCTGCAGGCGAATGGAGAGGAGGACCGGTGTGAGCAATATAAGCGCCCCAGGAATACACAAAGACACCCGCATGTGCAGGACTATGGTGCATAGCCAGAGAGTAGGAGCTGCTTGGCTCCCCTGGGGACATTCCTTTGTCCCCTCTGCATGGTGGATGGAGGGAAGGGCTACCAGCACCATTCCAAAATGTGCCACTGTTGCACAGTAGGAGCTTCTACGCCTGTGAGGGCGAAGTATAGGGGCCTGCTGCCTCTAATCACCAGCAATGTCTGGACCAATTGTGAAGTGAGACCGAAGTTGATTGCTGGACGCTTCTCCCTCAGGAAAGGTGAACTAGAAGAGAAAACACCTGGGGTGCAACGCTGCTTATAACAAGGAGGAGATATCCATGACACCAACATAGTGGGGACCTGCGGTCTTGGGGCCGGACGCTCACTGTGGCAGACATTGAACATGAGAGGGGCCCAATGGAGCGCCTAATATAAATGGACTGTGCCACTGTGTTATTGGATGAAAGAGCGGGAGGCGAGGAAAAGGGGAAGCTCACCCGCTCCATGGGGGTCACGACTGTGTGGCTTCCGTGCTAAACGAGTCCCGAGGCGCCAGGTGGAAGCAGATAGCCCACAATACATAAGGACTGTGTATCAAGAGCTGTGACTGGAAAGCACAAAGGGCGTAATTGCGCTGTGTGTTGGATAAGCTAACCGGAACATGAGAGGACATAACCCACTCGATCACATTGCACAGCGCACAGAGATCCAAGTGGGCACCTTACAATAACAGCCAGAATTAGCAGGAACCTGCAGACATCGAGACAGACTAGAGCAACATAATTGTTGTGCCACGGATGAAGCGGCGTGAGGCACCCATCTACGATCACAAGAAGACGGGGAGAGCGACCAAAGGCAAGAGCAAGCAACACACCATAGAAACTAATGTAGGGGCTCCTTTGGGGTAACCGCCCACGGTTGGGCAGGCACAGTGGGGCAGCATCAACACGGAGAAGCAAGACTGCCACACCTGAGTTCCGGCAATCTCGGGCGCATAACGGAGGCCTCAAGATGGCGACGCGAGGAGTTGTGAGCAAAACCAAGAATAAGCAAGCTACAATAGATATCTTTGCCAAAGCACAACAATCTCCCGAGGCCATAGCGCCCAAAAGCTCGATAGCAGTGGCGGAGAACACCGCTGTGACTGAAAATCATCAGATATTAGCAGCCATCATGGAGCTGAAAGACTCATGGGGGATAGCAATGTCAGACCTACGCACCTCCCTGGAGGCTAAAATAGATGCAGTTAGCATAGAAGTCGCCCTGCTGAGACAAGATGTCAGGGGACTGGCAGAACGGACAAGCAGCCTGGAAAGTGTGGTGAAAACCAACACGGACACCAGCACCACCAATGCAAAGGAGATCCACGTACCAAAACAACAGGTAGCCAACCTGGAGTCTCGGGCGGAGGAAGCAGAAGGGAGAGCGAGAAGGAACAATATCCGCGTGGTGGGCTTGCCGGAGGGAATAGGGGAATAGGGGCCGAAAAACTCTTGCAGGGATTTGGAGTGGAGCGTGCACACAGAGCCCTCATGAGGAAGCCGCGGCCAGGGGCCCCTCCCCGTGCGATAATCACCAAAATATTGAACTATAAAGATCACGAGAAGATACTGGAGTACTTCCGAAAAGGTGGAACAATTGAAAGGGCCTCAAGCACCATCACAGCGTTTCCAGATTACGCAATGTTGGTCTAGAGGCAACGGTACAACTACGTGGCAATCAAAAGGAGGCTACGCGTGGCTGGGATAAAGTATGTGCTTCTGTACGCCGCGAAATTGAAGGTGGTGCACAAGAGCAAAATTAATATTTTTGATACTCCGGAAGATGCAATAACATGGCTGGATCTGCAGGGTTGCCCGGAACAAGACACGGAGGAGGCCCAAGAGGAACACGATAAGTGACTGAGATATTGTATACACATTGTTAAGGCATAGGAAGGGCACCCTAGGGGTGCCTGGATTAAGATCGAGATTAATAGGTGTGGCTAAGTGAGGCTGATATTTTGATAGGATGCCGCTGACTGTAACGAACTTGAAGGACTGTTATATAGTAGCGCGTACATATACGCAAAGTGTGTAGCAATGCGTAGTTAATCTGAAGTGAAATAGGAGCGGCAGGACGAGAGCACCCTACCCCCCGAATTATAGTTGTAGTAGTAGAAGAGTAGCCATTAGGGCAGCCTCGCCCAGCGGAGCTTCAAGTACAGGCGAGAGCCGGAAAGAGCTAGATGCAGGAGAGCCTGAGATCCAGGGATGTAGCTGGGCAACAGTTGAGGGGAGAGATGTTGGGAAAGGGATGGGAGGCAGGAGGAGGGGGGGAATGGGAAGTTCGGGGTGGTTTGTTGTTTTTTGTTATGGGGAGTTCAAAAAGGGAACAAGCCTATACAGATTGGATTGGAATTCAGAGTCAGACTGCACCTGTGGGAGGAGGTATGGAATTTGCATAGGCCATGTGTGATCTTAAAATAGTTACATGGAACGTACAGGGACTCAACAGCTATTCAAAGCAGAATAAAGTTATGTTGTACCTGCGCCGGCAAAAAATAGATATTGCATTGCTGCAGGAAACCCACCTTATACGGGAGAAAATGGACAGGATTGCTAGGAATTGGAAGGGAGTGCTAGCGGGCTCAGCGTACTCTGCTTATGCGAGGGGAGTGCTTTTTTGGGTGGCGCCACACGTCCCTTTTCAGCGATTACAAGTGATAGCCGAGACAGACGGGAGAATGGTTATACTGAGGGGACTGGTGGTGAATAGGGAGATAAGCATAGTCAACACGTATGCCCCAAACCAGAACAGAGCGGCATACATTAGAACATTGTGTACTAATCTGAGCACATGTGTAGGAAGCGCGGTGATCTGGGGAGGGGACTTTAACTGTGAATTGAACCCAAGGGTAGACAGATCGGATGGGAAGATGGATAGACCGGCCCCTGCAGCCAAAGCGTTACAGTCACTGCTAAGCGATTTTGGTCTGGAGGACACGTGGAGAGTAAGACACCCCCAGGAAAGGCAGTACTCACATTATTCTGCCCCACAGCAATTATCCACGAGGCTGGATTATGTTTTCACACTACCCGAAATAGTGGCGGAAATTACACAAATAGAGTATAAAGCCAGGGTCCTTTCGGACCACTCGCCCCTGATTCTCGAATGACAATACCGCCCCCGAGAGCGAGGATCCCGACATGGCATCTATGAGCGGAAGCGTTGAGAGACCCCTTTTTTAGAGAGGACTTAAGGGAGGAGATTGTAAATTATTTTGAAATAAACACTGGGAGTGTGGACTCGGCGGGAACGCTATGGGAGGCTTTAAAGTTGTGATACAGGGAGTCGCTATAGCTAAATCTAAGGGGCTACCGGGTGGGATTTTAGCAGAACTACAGAAGGCGGAGGAGGAACTCGAAGAGGCTTTAAGGGGTGGAGTAGATGCAGCAGAGAACCTCGAAATTACACTCATGCTACAGCAAAAATGTGCAGAATATTGGGATAGATTGTGCAACCTCAATTATAAAAAATACATAGAGAGACAACATGCGGGAGGTGATAAACCGGGGAGACTTCTGGCGTGGTTATATAAAAGGGAGACCCCCAAAGTTATAATAAGGACCATAGAGAGAGAAGATGATAGAGTTGAAGACACCCAGGAAGGAGTTAACCAGGCGTTTGTGGATTATTATAAGGTATTATATGGGGACGATGGGGGGAGTAGCTGTGCTATGATGGGAGAAACGATGGCGGATATAGGGTTGCCAAGATAAGCAATGAAGAGAGGGAGGAGCTAGAGGCCCCGATTACCTTAGAAGAATTAGGAGAGGTGTTGAGGCAATTGCCTACTAGTAAAACCCCGGGGTCAGATGGCCTCCATAAGTGAGTTTTACAAAGCATACATGGAGGAGTACCTCCCCCCACTGTTAGAGATGTTAAACAAAGCGTTTGAGACGGGAAGCTTACCAGAGTTGCTGAGAGAGGCTATCATAATACCGCTCCCCAAACCTAATAAATCTGGGCACAGCTGCGGCTCCTATAGACCCTTATCGATGCTGAATAAAGACAGCAAGATATTGACCGCTGTCTTAGCAAATAGACTGAAGAAGGTTATTGGTAAATTAATACACCCGGATTAAACAGGCTACGTTCCAAATAGAAATATTGGCAATAATCATAGGCGACTCCAAAGAATTATTGAGTGTGGCAGGGGGGCAGAGGACGAAATGGCAATTGTGTCTTTGGAGCAATTAAGGCCTTTGATTCAGTTAAGTGGCCATGGCTGCTTGCGGCCCTGGAGTGCTATGGACTGGGGCCTGGATATATAAGGTGGGTGACAATATTATATAGTGAACCACTGGCTAGAGTGAAGACAGGATCCGTGATATCGGGAAGGTGGCAGCTCAGCAGAGGTACCAGACAAGGATGTCTGTGGTCTCCAATGCTTTATGTACTAGCCCTTGAACCCCTGGCAATATACCTTAGGCAGCAATATGATGCAATAGGTATTGAGGTGAGAGAGGAGCGGCACCTGATTTCCCTATACGCAGATGACATGCTACTGTACCTGCGATTCCCAGAAGAAAATCTCCAGTGTATTCTAGAAGTGATGGAAAGATACTCTGTGTTGTCTGGAATAGCAGTGAACTCCCAGAAGTCCAGCATGTTCCCGTTACGGGGGTACATGGGGATCCCATCGGAACGATTACCTGTATTGCAAGTACCATGAGCGGTTAGCACATTTCTCTATTTGGGGATAAACATATACCACACCGTGGATGAGGCACATAATTGCAACACAGAAGTAGCTATTAAAAACACTGAGAAGTGCATGCAATTTTGGGCAAAACTACCCATGGCAATGATGGGGTGGGGAACAATGCTAAAGATGGTGGTCCTGCCAAGGCTTCTACACTATTTTGGGAACATACCGTTCCTGATACCCAGGAAGTTCTTCACTAAACTGAATAGCATGTGCAGGGACCTCTTGTGGCATGGCACACGAAACAGAGTGGTGTTATGGAAGCTACATAACTTCCTTGACAAAGGAGGGATAAAACTGCCTAACTATGAGGTGTATTACGTGGCAAGCCAGCTACAGTATGTCACCAAATGGCTCTCTGACGAAGAGACCTCGGAACTTAGGCTGTTTGGGCGTGATTGTGCACCATTTTATCTGAAAGAGATGATGTGGATACCCAGGGAGGAAATGAATGGGTGTCCTAAAATGATGTTGCTAGGGTGGAAGATGTGGCGCAGGGCATGCCAGATGATGGAGAACCCGACCCCATGCTCCCCGTAGATACCATTGGTTGCATTGACAGGGACAGATGTGCAGCTATGTAGGATGCTTAGGAACCACTGGGAACTGGTTGGGGTGGCAACAATGGGTGACATCTGGCGGGAGGGCTGTAGCATTACTTTTGAGGGGCTGCAAGAAGAAGCTGGGCTGCACAAGGGCAAGTACATTACATATCACAGAATGGTACAAAGGATTCTGAGAACATGGCCCGAAACTGTGCTGGAAGAGGAAGCAGACACTACCATAGATATGATATACGACATTGCTGAGGGAGGCCACAAGATCTCTAGACTATATGAAATGCTGATGTTTAAAGTGGGGAAGGAGATCACGCAGTTGAGACTAGATTGGGAAACGCAGGTAGGAGCTCTGATGGAGGATGGGATGTGGGAACGGGTGCAGGGATATCATAAGAAGGTGTCTAGAAATGCGAGACTGAAACATATTCAACTGTACATAATGCATAGAGCATATATGACGCCCTGGAGGATATCGAGGTTTGCAAATGTGGGACGGCAAGCATGTTCCAAATGTGATGAGGAGAATGCGGGCATGGTGCACATGTTCTGGTCATGCCCGGTCATAGAACGCTTTTGGAGGGGAGTGAAAGGGAGACTGGAAAAAAAGGGGGTCAAGATCGTAGTGGATAAAGTGTGGGCCTGTCTGCTGGGGGGGTTCCCAAGGTCACAGAAGCTCAAGCATGTAGATAAATTGAGGGACCTCGCTTATGTGCTGGCTAAAAGAAGAATTGCCATGGGATGGAAGACGTGCCACATGCCAAGCGGAAACCATGGTATGGCAAGAAGCGAGTAGCACGAGGGGAGAGGAAATGACTGAATCCCTTGTGGCCTGGAAATTATTGATAGCTGAGCTGTTTGGGTCAATAGATGACCCGGCGGAACTAGTAGAAGAGCAGACTACACCACAGGTTGCGGAAACAGAATGCTTAAAGTAATAGACTCGTATAGGGGGGGTGGGATGAGGGAAGCAGTGACTAAAAGTTACGGAGCATAATGAAACTGTTAAAATATATGTACTGCTTGTTTGGTGTGTATTGTTTGGTTGTTGTTATAAATCAATAACATTTCTTTTTAAAAAGATGGATGCATGGTGCATGTGTGGTGGAATAGAGCACATCCTGCAGAAAATGTGCCAGTGGGTTCCATGACCAGCAAACAGAGTGCAGATGGAGAAGCAGCGCTTTGGAAATTAAACTCCAAAATGTGCCTATAAATGACATTTGCTTTGTTGCTAAAAACTCCAAAATGCCTATCACACAACACTTCTCAACATTCAAAATCTTGCTTGGTGCTAAAATTCATATAATCTAATGAAGCATTGCCAACATACAAAGTCCTAATGTGAAGAGCAAAACATTCATCACACAAACTGGATTGTCTGTAAACTGACAGCCCCTGTCAAAATCTGGGTGCAGTACCTTGGGCTACCTGAATGATAGCTCTCAGATGTGTTACTGATGTAACTTCAAAGTTAGCTAAACTAAAAAGTCTGCTGGATTAGCAAACATAAAGAGGATTGTTGCTAAAAAGAATACAGTGCTCAGTTGCTTTTTATCCCACAGAGTTAAAACTAAGAAAGTAATGCATTTATATTTGATGCAACAACTTTGTTTTTTCCTGGAGCTGCAACCCTTTGGAAGTGGACGAACAGGTTTCTCCCACGGGGAGGGAAATTCTCTAAGCTAAAGCTCACAGGAAGATGATAATTATGGGTTAACCCAGACTTTTGTTTACAGAAAGAGAATGAACAATAGACGGCCCTTCAGCCCAGGAAACAGAAATGTGAGAGGGTCATAAATGGCTCCTGGAAGGAACTTCCCCAAGGAGGGGGATGCTCTTGGACTCCCAGGAGAGACAAAGGGGCAGAGCCAAGCCATCATTTGCTGTTAAGCATGAACAAAGAACATTTTTTAAAGACTGATAACTTGTGATTCAAAGTGGTGAAAAATATGCCAAGGACATATCTGTTAGTCTAATTTTTGGCTGCACATTTTAAGAGGCCGCAGAACCGTGTAACATAGTGATTTTGAGTAACTCAAGTAAATTCCAGTGAGAAATTGAATATCCACCACATTAAGGGTTACGCTGGCCACGTAACTGTGGAGATTTGTGTGTGGCATCCTCTTTTTCATAGTCATAATAAAGTGTAATCAAACCCATCTTTCATTTTTAAAGTGCATTTCTGTTGTCCATTCTTGTGCCTAAATTGCAAAAACGACTCTTACGAAAACCTCTATAATTCCCTCAGTTTTTATGATAGAAACAAAATTTCAACTCATATTTGTACCTAACATTCTTAGCTATCCATAGAACCCGTGTGATTCTCCCGTTATCGCGAACATCAAGCAAGGAAAATTTTGCTGCAAATTGAAATTCTGAGAACCTTTACACATGTGAAAGAGCTGTCATTTATTTGCCACTTGGACTTTCAGATTTCAAAAGTTTTATTCTGACTAAATCATTGCTTATGATTGTTTGCACCTCTTCAAAGCCGCTCTCATAGGAATTTATAATAATGTATGTTTTTTTGACCACATTTGGTGTTTTTGCTCAGCCAATTCCAAAGACAATTTCAAAGCCATTCTGACAGCTGAAAAGTCAATTCCGTTTTTCTCTTGTGTTTGAAGGAGGAAGGTGAAACTGATATTCTGTTTGATTTGTGCTATTCTTGAATACCTGATCTCTCCTCCCATTTTTTTACATTGCCTATTTGTGGGTTGAGGGTTGTTGCAGGGGGAACCTCTAGCCATAGTGCTATCTGTTCCAAACCAACACAAAAGTATTCTTTTCTGTGCTGCATTTGTATTTGTGCCCATTACTTGATTCCTAGTGCATTAAAGATATTATTCAGGATTATGTCACCCCACTGGTGATTGCTGTTTACCTATAAAGAAATATTGTGATTAAATTCTAAATAAATAAATAAATATTTACCTTTGCAAACTAGCCTGATTCCTGGTTCAGTGTGACTGAGGGCGATGGGGGGTTCTCGGGAGAAGGGTGTGATATGAGATTATATCGTTCAGAATATTGAACTTATAGATAAATATAAATAAGGGTTTCAATTGTGCACTACACGCTGAGAGTGACTTGGGTGTATGCCGGATTGAAATCACTTACAATAATTATTATTAATAACATGTATTGTGGAGTTTTAAGTATTGAGACAAAACAATCCACAGCTTGCATGCATATTAAAAAGCTTTCATGCAAACTGATAACATCACGTTTTGCTATCACTTTTTTGAGAATTCCATCAGTGAAATGCTTTGTGTGACTGGTTACAGTAACATAGCGCAACAGAGCATACTCCTCTTTCATAATTACTTTATGAATCATGGACAAAGCATTGACTATTCTTATTGAATTTCCAATTACGCATACAAACGTAAAGAAGATCACGGTCACAACATTTGCATACTATGTTTCCTGCCTTATAGTTTGTGAGCTTCATAATGTTTCATGAACTGTTGTTGTAGTGAGATTCTGTCTTGGTCTGTGTGTATGAGCAGACAACACAGGTGCCAAATCTATGGTGTCCTGCCACCGTTGGAAGACTACAAACTTGACAATGGACTGTAGAGGGTTATATATCAACCAGTGGTTGTCATAGGATGACACCATAGATTTGGCACCTGTGGAGACAAGATTCATTATGAGGAGCGATTGCCCTCCTACTGGTGATAAGTGCCAATTGCCTCTGATCAAATATGCCAAGTAATTCATCAGTGGTGAATTATTGGATTTTGACAAAGATAATGTATTAGTCATTTGAACCACATTTCCTGGGGTCAAACACAAACTTCCTATGATATCAACAAGGTTTTTTTTTCTGGGTATGCGTTAAATATGTTAGGGGTGCAATAGATTATGCGCTATCAATTTAGTTCGCACAATTGTGTCATGATGTTCATAGTGCATTGTATTGCTGTAGTGCTATTACATTTGGAAGAACTACTCCATTGGCAGGTTGAGCTGAAGACTCTTTGAAAGATTGCTGCTGACCTGCAACAACATATTTATGTCCATAATTCTGTATATTTATTTTTGTAAAGGTCAGTGTTGGAGTGCAATGGATGCATCGGATATTGTGAGTATTTAATAATGATGATGATCTGTTGTATGCAATTAATTTATTTAAAACTGTAAAACTACAAGCTCCCAGGTGATTTGCTAACTTTGCTGGTATTAAGAACAACAGAAAGTTTGGAATCTGTATTCAGCAACCTACACATGCCTAACATTCACATTTTAAGAACTCGCTGACATATTCTGATGGAAGGGAATGATCCTCTTTTTTTTAAGATTTAATTGTACAAAACAATTTTTACAAAATGAAAATGACGCTCTTCTGGAAGGAGATTATTAAGAGAGGCAAGAAGGGACCCAAGTCGGGAAGAATCCAAGAGATGGTGAAGAATAAGGGGGAAAGTGAGTAGATAAGAAAGAGAGAGAGAGAGTGAGGGGAAGAAGGGAATGATGAAGGGGATAGAACTATGTGGAAGAAGAAGTCCATCAGGTCATCCTTCCACTTTTCCCAGGTCTCAATCTCAGGAGTCAAAGGTATTCCTGATGGTTTTCCATAATACTCCACCACTATCCCTCATTTCTTTTCCAAACCAAGTTGGCCAAAAAATCCCACCACAGCGATCACCCAGTTGTTTTTTCCCCACTCATTAGGCGCGCCCACCAGTCATCCTCACTGTAAACGTGGAGGTCTTTGAAGAGGAGGCCTAGCCAGGTGTGTCTAATCTTCTCCAAGCCCAAACATCCAAGTAGTATGTGTCTTCTCATCTCCACCTGGATAGACGGCTGACAAAATCTGCATTTGTTTGATGTTACATTTCCTCTAATTGCTCAGATTTCATTTGTGTTAACTAAGTTAAATCTGATCCAGAGGAAGGCTTGTCGTGTTCGTTGGTTGGGAATTTTGCTAAATAAGGAAGCACTTCATTCCATTATTTATGGGTTCCATGGGAGGTCGGTGAGTAGTTTACATTGATCTGCTAAATCTCTGGTCTCAATCCAGTCCTCATTCAGAAGTTTTACATTGATCTTTGTGGGAATGGATAACAAGTCATCTTCTGTACTGCCAATATTCTCTAGGAGCAGATGGTTCCTAGACCTCCAGTGGAGTAGCATACCGTTGTTTTCGTTCTCCATTTCTTTTCTGATGATTTTCAAGGTAGGTTTTGCTGATGGATCTATGAGTTTTCTAAATAGCATCAGTGTGTTATGTTCCACCAGGGCTTTCATTGAACCTAAGCTTAGTTCTCTTCTTATCGCCACTGTGGGAGTAGAGTTGGGCAGATTTAAAACTTCTCACCAAAAACACCCTTTGAGTTTTGGCCATAAGTCTGAACGCAATCCCGGCATTGCTTCTACGCCATAAGTTAATGTCGGCAAAACCTTGGCCCTGTAGAAGTTCACAATAGGAAGTACTGAAAATCATCCAAACTTTCGGTTTATCATTTTCGACTGGGTTATTAGGGATTTGAGTTTCTCAAACAGATGTTCCTGCATCGCGACTCCTACCCGGCTGTTATTCAATATAAAAGTATTTAACGTTTGTTACTTTCTCAAGTTGTGTTCCATCTACAGTCAGCTTGAAGATTTGTTTTGCATTTCCTCCTTTTTCAAAAGACATTACTTTTGTTTTTGATTTATTCAGTTCTAGTTTATTTTATTCAGTTCTAGTTTATTTTTTTTCAAATAAACAAGGAGATTGTTCAATTGTCTTTGAAGACCCACTTGCGTCTGATCTATTAAAATAATGTCATCACCGTAAATCAGTCTCGGAATTTACTCATTTCCCAAGGATGGGGGAAATTATCTGATCGAAATATGGGTGTTCATACAGTCTGATGTGTACAAGATATAGAGAGCAGGCGCCAGGGAGCAGCCCTGTTTAATCCCCCGGGCAGTTGGAATTTCTCTAGCTAGATCTCCTGCTCTGTTGAGCCTTACCTTTAATGATGTTTCGGAGTACAATGCTCTTATTGGACCCATGATTGATCTTGTGCATTTTAGGTTTTCCATCTTTTCCCAGAAGATTTTCCAATCTACCCTGTCGAAGGCTTGAACCAATTTGATGAATATTAAGTGCAGCCGCGGTATGCCTTCTTTAACTTTAGCTTTCAGTGCACTTAATAACAGGATGTTAACCGTTGTACATAGGCCTCTAACAAAGCCTGTTTGTAGAGGGTCGAAATTTTCTGTTTGGTTTATCCAACCTTGCAGGTTGTCCAGGGCAATAGAACCAAAGATTTTACTTATTGTGTCTAGCAGTGCAATCGGCCTGTACTGGCGTGGGTCTGCTTTGCCGCCTGTTTTGAAAATTGGCATGATGTGGACCTTTCCCCATGATGTTGGAATGTCTCTGGCTTTTACTATTTCCTTGAAAATTGCACTAATGAACGGAGCCCAAGACTCGGGATGCTGCTTCAATTCGAGGTTTGTAATTCCATCAGGGCCGGCGGCCCAGGAATTATTCAATTTCTTTATATTTAGATCGATTTCCTCTATGGCAGATGTTATCATCCATTGGCCTTCTTTTTTGGGGGTGATGTTAACAATGGTTGCTTCTGATCTGTATAGGTTCTTGAAGTGGGCTGCCCACGTTTCTTCCCCCATGCCATTTTGCAACCTCCCTCTGCTCCGGTAGCTCGAATCAATGACCAGAATTCTCTCGATTTTTTCACCGATAGTGCATGGAGCATATCTTCGGCGTCCTTTTGGTATAAAATGTGCCTATGGTTTCTTACCCATGCTCTGTAACTTCGGACTTCCTGCGACAGTTTTTCCATAATCAATGGGTTGTTTCCCTTTTTTGCTTGCATTTTAAGTGTTATGACAGTTCATCTTTTTGCCACCAGTGAAGCATTATAAGTGTGAACTTTCAGTTGTTGAGTCTCTGATCCTTTTTTCTTACTTACTTTGAACATTTCTAACAAAGGGTAATAATCCAAATCCATTGTTTGAAGGTTTGCAACCTTTTCCACCTGGTTCTGGTAACTTTCTGTTAACTTTTGAATAGCTTTTTCATTTAAACGTAGTCGATTTGTCCCATTGTGTAACTCTAAGTCTGATATCCTATTTTCTAGCAGTGTCTGGGTGGATTTCCACCTCGTTAGCAGCAAGTTGTGATTGCTGTTTAATGTTCTTATGACTTTGAACTTTTCAATGAGTAACAACAAGTCTATTGAGACAAACGTGTGATCAATCGTCATCCCTTTGCCATTTTGTTCCCTAGACAGGACCGAAGCGTGCTGCTGATCACATAAGCCATGGAGATTGTGAAGATCGAAAGCGTCCATCAATTGTGTCCATGTTTTTCCTCTTTTATAAGAGGGTAAGGTCTTTAAACTTGTTTTCCAGGGGAGATCTGTTTCTATACATATTGAGAACTGCTTGGGTCAAGGCTGTTGATGCTAATGTTGAGTGTTGAAAGGACTGTTTGCTGTGCTGCCGACTATTTTTCAAGGAGTCCGTTGTGGCTGGAATCTGGCGCTCTCTTCAATCGAGCTGCCGTGCTGATCGTGTCGATCGTGGAGGAAGTCTTTTTCAGCGACACCGCTTTGTGCCTGACCTGCGTCAGAACAGGAAACAGGTGCTGGGGATTTGTTACCCCTCCCACACATCGTGTAACGCCCTTCCGGGTAAATTTAAATACACATCTCCAGCGCACCCGCGCTGTGCACCGCAAAGCACCGCAAAGGACTGTTTGCTGTGCTGCCGACTATTTTTTAAGGAGTCCGTTGTGGCTGGAATCTGCCGCTTTCTTCATTCGAGCTGCCGTGCTGATCGTGTCGATCGTGGAGGAAGTCTTTCTCAGCGACACCGCTTCGTGCCTGACCTGCGTCAGAATAGGAAACACGTGAATTACAGTGTGCCTCCTCCTCTCCTCTTGAGGCTTGAGGCATATGGACTTTGAACTATATACAAGGAACAATGGATGGTGACCGTTACATGCACAATCTTTAATATCTGTATCTTTTTCCATTGTTTTCAAGGTGCTGGGGATTTGTTACTCCTCCCACACATCGGGTAACGCCCTTCCGGGTACATTTAAATACACATCTCCAGTGCACCCACGCTGCGCACCACGAAGCACCGCAAAGGACTGTTTGCTGTTTGCGGTTCGTGGTGTGTGGTGTCTGGCTCTCATTTTTTAGTAAGCTTTGTTGCTTTTTGGTAAGACTTGATTGGTGGATTTTTGGCCTGATTCTAACACCGCAAGCAGCCCCTAAAGCTGTATTCAAGCACTTGTTTGCATGTTTTTTTTCTAGGCTATCTGTAGTCATCTTATTGATAAAACACTATTTTGTCTGATTTATATTAACTACTAGAGTCTGCTTTATGGATTCCCATTTACTCACTTTAAGGAACGGTAAGCGGCTTAAAGAATCTGCTAAAATATCGGGAATCAAGACGTTCCCAAAAATGAAAATGGAAGGACCGTATGCTATTGCAACAGGTCAGCAATCTTTTCTATCTGTCTCTACACAAGCAGATCCCTTGCTCAACTTTGTAGAGCAGTTGCCTCTTCAAACACCCACTGACCACCACACTGACACCGAGCTATCTGTTCCCAAATTAGAGGTAAAAGATAACACACCCTATTCATTACAAACTGCCAACGACACACAGATTAAGGAAGACACTTGCTTGGAGGCGACTGACAATATTCATATTCCTATTGATGACACCTCTTTGCTTGCACCAGGTGTAATTGCTGCCCTAGAGAGACGTATTAGCCTCTCATTAGGTCCTTCTACCCCTGTGACAGCGTCCTGTGGACTGCGCAAAAAAGTGCACTTTCATCCAATGCCTTTTGCCACTTTAGTTCCAATCAACTCTCTAACAACATCTAGAAACCACTCGAGAGATCCTTTTGCGCCTAGCAAATCGGGTAGTTCGCCTACCCCTGAATTTCAGTCTCAAAGGAAGCTACAGTTAGATGACCTATTTCATGATTCTTCTAACAAATACAGGGCACAGGCATCTATAGCTACTCCGCTTTCGCCTCATTCTTCATTGTCACCAATTCCACCTAATGAAAACTCTTCTCATCTGTTAGAACAAGAACTCCATTCATTTCCTGTCCTTACTCATATTCTAAATTTACTTGATAAGGGACATGAACTTACTCATGTGCTATTAAAAGACATCAAAGACTCAATTCTAACAAAGTCCATTAAACTCTCTAAAATCGAAGGGTTTATGTTAGCTCAGGAAGCGTGTCACAAATTCCACAAAACTTGTCCAGAACGGATGGCTGAGCTTGTAAGGAGGAGCTTGCCCGCTGATCTTTCAATGCAGGCCGTGTCATCGCAATGTACTCAAACGGACGAAGTCACCTTTCTGCTAAATGGCATGCCAACGTCATTTGCTAATGCAGTGGCCAAATCTAACTTACACGAGCCGTTATCATCAAATCCCCCAGTGATTGACGTAGTCGAAGTGGCGAAACTTAAACACAAGAGAATTCCACAAATTGAACAGATTCTATTTATCGCCTACCCCTGAATTTCAGTCTCAAAGGAAGCTACAGTTAGATGACCTATTTCATGATTCTTCAAACAAATACAGGGCACAGGCATCTATAGCTACTCCGCTTTCGCCTCATTCTTCATTGTCACCAATTCCACCTAATGAAAACTCTTCTCATCTGTTAGAACAAGAACTCCATTCATTTCCTGTCCTTACTCGTATTCTAAATTTACTTGATAAGGGACATGAACTTACTCATGTGCTATTAAAAGACATCAAAGACTCAATTCTAACAAACTCCATTAAACTCTCTAAAATCAAAGGGTTTATGTTATCTCAGGAAGCGTGTCACAAATTCCACAAAACTTGTCCAGAACGGATGGCTGAGCTTGTAAGGAGGAGCTTGCCCGCTGATCTTTCAATGCAGGCCGTGTCATCGCAATGTACTCAAACGGACGAAGTCACCTTTCTGCTAAATGGCATGCCAACGTCATTTGCTAATGCAGTGGCCAAATCTAACTTACACGAGCCTTTATCATCAAATCCCCCAGTGATTGACGTAGTCGAAGTGGCGAAACTTAAACACAAGAGAATTCCACACATTGAACAGATTCTATTTAAATCCCAGTTGTTTTCGGCTGAATTACTCCAAAATGATACAAATGTTCCAGTTTCTGCGTCTGCAGAGCCCCCCCTCCCCTGATAGCCCTTCAGCGATTACGAATCTACTTGAGGAGTCCACCTCCTTAGAATCAATTGATACGTCTAAAAATTGGTACCATCTGTCGCACAGAATGAAAAAATCATATCAGAGAGCATTGAAACGGAGAAATAGATCTCCGAGGAACAGTGCCTCCATCTCGAAGGTTAGCAATGCAGTTGCCTCCTTGCAATGCTCAGCCAAAAACTGTGACAAAGCAGATGCGTTGTTGAACTCCACTCAAATTGGAAATGATGAATTTCAACTTAATGTCAGTCAATTGAACGAAGAGAGTTTAATGGCACTTCAAATGAAATCGTCTAAAAAATCACAAAAAAGAGCAAAGAAAGGCATGGGTTCCTCCGTGCTTAAACCTATTGAGGAGAATGTACTAGAAGATCACATCAGTGTCGGATCAACGGCTGGTTGCTTAGGCACTATATCTACGAGTGTATTAACACAGACAAATATGAATACTTTTTTCCTCTTGTGGACAATAAAAAACATTGTGCTGTGGTGCTAGCAGTACTTCCAACATGGGTGTACTTGACTCGAAGGGCCTTGCTCCAACGGTTGCTCAGGCATTGATTCATCAATCTCTGCCTGCGCCACCTCTGCTAGAACCCCAAGCATCCATACACACATCAGCTCAGGCACCTCTTTTGGAAAATAGGTCTCAAGAGTCCACGTGTCCAAGAATGGACACAGCAGAGCAAGCAGTCGACGCTGTGCACAACTTCCCCCAGGTAGCGGCTGTTCAACCACCTATTACATCTTGCAGTGTTGAATCTAAATCCTCTTCCCCTCTTATCATTATCAATCGCGATTTACGATCATTTAATGAAATCCCTGATGAAATGCAAACTCTAATAGGATGATCCAGTAACCAGCAAATCAACGGGGCGGTTCCTATTAACCGCTCATTTTTGATGAACACTCTCTATAAAATTCCTTCCTTGCGCAATTTAATTTCGCAAGATATACAGTGGATAAAGCTACATCTGATTAACAATAATCGTATGTTATGTAAAGTAATATCGCCTATCATAGCGAAATTGATTTTTGAATACAAAACTGACTTGCTTTTTCTTGGATTTTGAATTACAAGCATTCCCATCCTTTGAAAAGGCAGTGCAATATCTGGAGTTTACTCCTCCTCTAATCCCAAAAAATTGTACTGCTGCGAATAATGCTGGTTCTGCTCCATCTGAGAACGATAACATTTTAGTGCAACTGGCCTCTCTCACTACTGCTTTGAATGGTATCTTGGGGATCCTGCCTGCGGCAAAAGCTCCATCACAATTAACAAGTATGAACACCTCTGACATGATGACTTCATAATGCAACAAGTTCATTATTCAGTCCTGGAACTGTTGCGGATTTAATAATCTTTTAACATGGTTCGCAAACAGGAGTAGGAAAGACCAGCCATCGATTTTCTTTTTGCAAGAAACCATGTGCTGTAACAAACTCTTTCTGGATGGTTTTACCGTTGTTCACAATGTCGCGTCTCAGCCTTGGTCTGGTCGTCCCGTGGGGGGGGGTTTCCATTTTACTCAACAATTACTTTTTCTTTGCAATTAATTCTAAAGTGTCCAATCAATTGTTTTTAATGATTGATATTGATATTAACATTTTTGGTCTGAAAAGAGTGGTCCTGATATCCATTTATTGGAATCCCTCTACCCTTGGTATTGAAGAAGCCATTTTCATCCTAAATGAAACACTAATGGAAACCTTTTGTAATTATCCCTCCGCGGAAGTTTTGATCTGTGGTGATTTTAATGCATACCTATACGCCTCTTCAAATGTCCCCCCATCAAATGAATCTTCATACCACTTTAAAACTGCTCACGCAAATGGTGTAAGATGGATACATTTCCTCTCTAGCTGGGACCTTGTGGTGATACAACCACAGCATCCTCAGGCCTGCTTCACTTGGCGTCGAGGAAACTCACGCTCTTCTGTTGATTACATAGTTGCCTCCCAATATCTTTCTGGTATTATTTCACTCACTAATTGCCACTTTCCACCTTATGGCGATCACGCCATACTCTCGAGCACTATGATTGTTGAAACGAAATTGTTCGATAAGATGCAGGCCCTTACCTTAGTTCAGAGTGATCGACAGTTTTTGTCAATTCGCTGGAATATTTCCACTTGCAGACAAATGACATTTTTAGTCAATCGGGATTGGTGGCCTGATTCCGCTTTTGAAGATAACCCCTCTCAGGCTGTTCTCGAGTGGAATCTGCAGATGATTCAAGGACATCAAGCTGCCATATCAGTAGCGGCGCAGTTACAGCAGAACACTAACTCCTTGGCTTCTTATTTGGCAAACATACTTGCCAAATTAAAAGCGGTGAGAAATAGTGAGTTAAGAACCCTTAAGCGAAATTTCCGCTCTAGCGATTATATTGACTACCTGGCAGCTAAAAAATTACTTGTACGAAAACATAAAAATTGCATAAAAGCTGCCCGAACCTCGTGTCACTTAATAGGCAACCAAAACATGGTACGCCTGATTTGTAAGCATAGTACTCGAGATATACGGAAATTACTTAGGGCAGCGAATAAAAACTCCATGCTCCACCTAGAATCAGCCATAGAAGGCAAATCTTGGTTCAAATTTTTTTAACAGAAATATCTTTTACCTGAGAGATTTATACCAACTGATATAACTGAGTTAGTCATTCACATCCCGGTGCTGTGCCCATGGTCTGTTGAGGACATACTTTGTGCTATTACTAAGCTAAAACCTCAAAATGTGCAGGCCCAGATGGGCTGCCTCCCTGCGTAATTAAGGATGACCCATTATTTTGGGCCACTGTATTGTTGAGGATTTTTCAATCAATCTTCACCCTAAAATCTCTTCCGCCCTCGTGGGTTAGCTCCATCATTATTCCTTTGCACAAAAAAGGTCCGTTAAACAACCCTCTTAATTTCAGGCCTATTGCCCTTATGGCGTGGCGTCTAAAATCTTCGCACTCCACTTACTGAAGGATGTCGAAACCCACATTATGGAAAATCGTATCTTAAACAAAGTACAAACTGGTTTCCGAAAAAACATGGGGACACAATTAAATGCCACTATAATGGCGCATTTAAATGCGAAAGCGCACGGTCCTCATTATGGACCAATTTTCATTGCTTCCTTAGACTTATCTGCCGCATTTGAGTGCGTAATTCGCAGCAGACTATGGGATAAAATGACTGAACTCAAATTTCCGCTCTCCTAGTAGCACTCATTGCGCTGCAACATCATAACACGTCCTTCAGAGTACGCATATCAAGCAATGGTCACCTGACCGCGCCCATTCCAACAGCAGTTGGTTTTAAGCAAGGTTGTAATCTTGTGGCAGTCCTATTTAACCTATACTTATCAGAGCTCGAAGGGTTATGGGACTCTGCAAAATCTTCCATCGTCCGTCTTGGTGGGCTCCAACTCTCGTGGTTAGCGTACGCTGATGATGTGCTTTTGTTTGATAGTACCCAATCGGGTCTGCAAACAAACTGGAAACCTTTCAGCAATTTTGTAGAGCAGACAACTTGACGATAAATTCTGCAAAATCGAATATCCTTGTGCTGGCTTCAAGGAGAAAGGTGCGCAAATTTTGCTGGCAATTAGACTCTAGTCATATTCAAATTGTCACACCGTTTACTTATTTGGGTTACAATTTCGCAAATAACATTTCTGCTATCTTTTGGCAAAAAACATTGGCTGAAAAAGTTCTTCCACTGCAAAACCAAATGAAAATAATTTTTCGCAAATATTGTAAGTTCTCTTTAGTTCCGCTCTTTGAATTCTATTCTAAAAAGGTAGAGGCAATTCTCCTATAAGGCTTAGATCTATGTTTATTAGATGTCTCGACCTTTTTAAACAAATTGCATGCTAAATTATGGAAAACTACTCTCGGTCTACCTTCCTATCTTCCGAATGCAATTTTACGCCACGAACTAGGATTAAATTCCCTGGCATCATGTCATAATTGGCGTATACTGAAAAATTATGCAAAGATGTGTTTTCCTCTTGAAAACTCGATATACCAGGATTTCTTTGTCATGCTGAGAGAATCCCATCCGGCTTTGATTGCAAACTTCCATAAGCGTATACTTACCATTTTAGCCGGAATTAATATTTCTTCCAGAGATTTGCAATTCAAACTAAAAACAGCTCATAACGTTTGTTTTGGAATGACTGGGCTGCTTCCTGCTCTCAGATATCTTCTTATGGATCATTCACAGAATATGCGATATTCAGACACAAGCAATCGCCACGTTTACAATACCTCATCCTTTGCCCTAGTGTTGAAACCAGGACATCATACATGCGATTCCGCTTAGATTTACTACACACGAAAGTGAGAACAAATTATCGGAATTGTAACTCTAACACTCTTCTCGATACCACCTGCAGATTTTGTAATAAGGACGAAGTAATTGAAACTTTAAAACATCTCTTTCTTATATGTCCTTTTATTGAAACCGAAAGGCTAAAAAATATTAACGTGTTTACTTCTACTCACTCAGTTTTTGGAAGGGAATTAATATGGTCCTGTTGTATGTGGGGCTCTTGTAATTCAATAATTTTAGCGACTGTACGCCTAGTGAAAATTATCGAGGCAGCCTTATCCATCGATGAAGCCACCTAGAATTCAAAGGTTTATGCGTATGATTGGCTCTGTTATAAGAGGTTTTTCCTTGAACCTATTAGCTTTTGTGAATTATGAAATGTTTTTTATGTAAAATGATAATCATATTTTGAATAATCAATTTTGGATGTTCTTTTCTGTATGCTATGCTTAATGTAGATATTTGTAATTATCTGGTTTCTCTTTTCACAAGATGTATAGTTAATGTAGGTAAAGATGTTTTTCTTTTGGGAATTAAATTGAAGTGAACTATTTTATAATTTTGTAAGGATGTGTAAGCATCAAAAACAAAATTTAAGCAATAAAATTAAAAAAAAATGTTGATTTTAGAGTTAATCCACTTCCAGATCGAATGGTTATCAATAAGCCGTCTGAGGGTCTGCCTTTACAGCCTTTTATGGCCAAGGAGAACACAATCTCATAGCCATCCATGCATGGTTTTGTCATCAACCAGGTCTCTTGGAGACACAATATGTCATGGTCTCCAAGGTTCACATCCTAAATCCATGCAAGATGACCAAAGCCCTGAGTATTCCAAGAGCTCATCACTATTTGATCGTCTCGCCTCAAATTGATCCTATTGGTGTTTGCCGTCTGGTTGAGTCTTTCCTAATCCTGTATTAATGGCTAAGTTGACAGATTCTTTTGGTGAACCTTTGAGGTCCAAGTCCAGTTTCTTCGGTCCGTCTCTCGAATATTTGAGGATGTCTGTTGTACTTAGTGTGTATGCTCTCGTTTTCTCATTCAATGTTTACGTATCATCTTAGTTTTTCCTCCCCTACTTCATAGTCCCTTCTTTTCTGGCATCTCTCTGCTATTTCTTTAACATAGTTTCTTTCTTTATTTTCATTTCTCACAGGGCTAGTTGCCCTAACATGATCTTTTCTTAAGGGTTTTGGATTGTGCCTTCTTAATGATGGTGTCCAGGGGTGCCGATGTGAGTTCCCAGTCTGTTTTTGACCTCCAGTTTCCATTTTCAATTCCTGGCTTGTCACTGTCGAAACCTAATTTTAAGAAGCTTCTGCCTGAATGACTTATCAAATCTTTAATTCTTTAATCTTTAATTCTTGTTGAACATATGTGCAAAAAGGAACAGGCTTTTCTGCCTTCATACATTGGTTCCACAATTGTTAGATCTTCAGAGTGAAGGCCGCTTATCATTGGGATTTGGGCGCACAATTTCATTACTGTACGTCAATTCAAGATCAAGTTGTCATTTTTCATTAATGTTTCTCACCAATTTGAATGATCGAGTAACCTGCGGTTTGGCCTTATTTTCTCACCCTTTTTCTTGACAAAGTAATGTAGGTCGGTCTCTTTTTCTTTGCTGAACCACAGCATTTTCGTTCCGATGTTCTTTGTGTTTTCTTTCCTTTCCTCTTTCTTTTAGATCTATACATCTATGGACCAAATAGTCCCTCAGTGTCTTCTTGGATTCCTTCACACTTGGCTTCACACTTGGCTTTAGGGGATCTCTTCGCGCCTCTACCTCATCTCTTTTTCTTCTGTACTCACAAGAACTTTCTGTGCAGTTTTCCACTCCTTCTCTACTTTTTTTCACTTTAATCTCTCCTTACCCTATTTAAGGAGTGAGTAGGAGATACTGATCTATATTGGACCTTTTAATGCAAACACGCTGGCCTTTGGTCCCGTCTTATGATCTTTTTTTCCGGTTTGCACACTCGACCCTTCTCCAGTCGAGATGTTGCTTTCCTTTTAAACTGGATTGCAGTGGGGACCTCAAAGTCTGAGTCTTGACTCACTTACGTCCATGAGATCCAGAGATATACTTGCCTCTTCGTCTGAATTGATGGTGATTTCCTTTTCCATTTGATCTGGTGTGGGCTTGGTGTTTTTTGAGACACACATTTCTGTCTCCACAACTCTGAGTAAGACTGCTTTTGCCCCCCTTATTTCCAGATTTTCTACTGCTTTGGCTGCTTCTGGCACTGAGGTCAAAGGTCTCCACCTTGCCCATTGATTCCCTTAGACTGCCACCAAGCTTTTGGGAAAAAATGCCATAGGACGGTTGCTTACATTTGTTGCGTTGTTCTTTGGTTTTTCCTTCGCTTTCCGATACTGGAAGTGATACAATTTTTTGATCACTGTCAGAAGTGGTGACAATTGAGCCATTTCCTCTAGGCTTCACCAGGCATGCTCCCCACCCTGTGGGATTTAGTTTCTGTGTGATTTTATGAACCCTTAAGAGGTCTTCCACCTGAGGAGATGGGGTTAATCCATTCTTTTGTTTGACGGTTTCGCCCCTTGTTTGTATACTGGTCACACGGACACTCTTTTCCAGAGAAATTATGTTTATAAGGTGGTCTATTTGTGTTGCCACCGATAAAGCCTTGTGGTTATTAAGTGGGCCAGAAAAAAATTCCGTTTGGGATTCTGTATTCCACATCCTTACGGTTGTCAAAGGCAGGTCCCTTTCACCTGGCTTGGCCAGCACGTGACTTTCTAAAAGCCTTAATTTTGAGTTCATTACTGCCATTAGGGACGTGTGATCTTTCAAAGCGTCACCTATCGTCTCATAAAGTTTGCAGAATGGGGTCAGTGCTATAGTTATAGTCGACATTATTGACATTAAGTCAATCTTCTTTGATGGGATGTCTCTCAGAGCTTGAGATGATATTTCACTTTATCGTCTTCCGATTGGTGTTGAAGGTGTTCTCACCAATAGTGGGCTCTGAAACACACTTATTTTTGTTTGCTTCTCCCTCCTTTTTTCTTTGGTCTTTGCTCTTGTTTAAGGTACTGGAGTCTATGGGTCTGAGTTTTCTGTCCAGTGTGCTGCGTGGTTTTCGCCGGGAAGTTCTCTTGTGAGATCAATTGGACCTCTCTTTGGCAATGTGCACGGCTCGTGATCCTCTCCCACTTTTTGATTTCTTGTATTTCCAGTTTCTTCCCAGTCATTGAGGACCTCCACTCGTTGGTCATGAACTCCCGCCTTATGTTTTTGAAGACAGGCAGTGGCTTCATTAGCAGGACTTCTAGTGTGTTCTTGAGTGGGCCCCCCATTTGTGGTAGAGCCTCGTGGTTTCCCATAGTGCCATCTCTGTACTCGAGAATCTGCACCTGCATTATTTTTGATAATTACAGTCTCTATATCTGGGACCAGTTTTTCATGCTCATAGAGTTCTGACCTGTATTTTCAATTGTAATGTCCTCACTACCTGTTAGTGATAATCAATGTGAGACCGTGTCCAAGATTTCGGTTTCCGCAATGAGTTCACCGTCTGTAAGATCGTTTGTGTTTTTGGCTTCTGATGCCTCAGTCTGAATTCTTTTTGAAAGAAAAGCTTGAGCGAACATGTTAGATTTTTTTGCTGCTTTGTGGTGAAAGATTTGGGTTTGTTTTTCTGGGATTCTGTCTGTTTCAGTTTGCGTCCCTCATTCTGCTTTATTAGTTGCTTCCCCTTTCTTTGCTGCGCATTACTAGCATTGCGGTCATTTACTGAAGCTTTTTACTTTTTTTTGGAATTTTTGTCGATTCGATTTCCTCAAGGGCTCCCTGGTTTTCTGTAGTGACAACCATTGTTGCCAGCTGTGTTTTCTTAGGGCTGTAGGTCTGTACTGACTGACTAGAAACCGCCATGCTGGTGGTAGCCTCAGCGATGTCTTTATCCATGTGCTGGGAGCCATTAAGTTTCAATTCCGTATCTCCATCTTTCCCTTGCAGCCCACCTCCAATCCCGTGGTCTTCCACCCAAGCATTTCTCTGCTTGAGTGGGACTCTCCAAGCTCTTATTTCCTCTGTGGATCTCCACGTCCACAACCAAGACCCTGAGGGGCACACTGGGTGGGGCAAATTCCCCTTGAGGCAGACTCTGCTGGGCAGCTTTTTGCGGGAGCTCCTGGCCAACCTCTACTCCCTGCCCGGCCCTGCTCTTGTTGTCCTGCCGTGGAGGTAGGTCCACTGGACCGGCCACCCCTCCGTTCCTTCCCCGCCATTCTCCACTTGGGTTTTGGCCTCATTACATGGGCTGAGACGAGGTTTCTCCCCCGTGCAGCGTGCAATTGCTGCAGTTTGTGCACATGGGATCCTTCTTGGGGCACCATTCCACCTAGTGGCGTGTTGTCTATCCTAGTCTGCACCCTCACTGAGACATTTTTGACATTGTCATCACTGTCTGCATCGCCCACCGGAGAGGGGCATAACTTCAAGTTGACAGCTTCCCCACCCCCTCCCCTCTTTACTCGCCCCCATTTGGCTGGCGATCTTCTTACTGCATCATCGGGGTCTTCAAGCAAGAAGGTCGGGGACAAACTTTCGGCTGTAGCAGGTTGAGCAGGATGGGCGCCCGACGCTGGACTTTCTTTTCCACGTCTGCTCAACTCAGTGATCCGGGGGCAGCCACTTCTCAACACCCTAGAGTCCTCCTCCATTGTTGTGCCTCAACCCAGAACCTGGCTACCGCAGACTGCAGCAGACTGCAATTTGCCCACGATTCGCTCGTGGTCCACTCCGCGGGTAAAAACAGTCTTTGAAGGCTGACGGTGGCTCCGCCCACAAACAGTAACAACTGTGAAGAGACTCCTGCAGTAGACTACAATTTACCCTCAATTCACTCGTGTTCCGCTTCGCGGGTTAAAACAGTCTTTGAAGGCAGATGGTGGGTCCGCCCACAAACAGTAACAACTGTGAAGAGGCTCCTGCAATAGACTGCAATTTGCCCGCAATTCACTCCTTTTTTAATCACATAAATAGTTAAACTAAATTTGGCACTATGGGTGGGTTTTGCAGCCAATCATATTGCTTGAAATGCAGGCTACACCTGCGGGCATATGGGTATATGTCGGCATTCCTGAGCACCTAAGCACCTGAGCACCGCCATCTACTTCCTTCCATCGTTCCACTAGCTTTTGCCCACTAATATCTCCAGCACTATATTCCCTCATTTTAGGCCAATTCCCATTTACTTGTTCACTGCCACTGTTCTCTCCTCTCCTCCGCCATTAATCCTCTGTGAGGTTGGCATTGTGACAAGAGAGACACAGACACAACAGATATCAGTTTAAAAAATCTTTATTCAAGATAGTGGGTTGGGATGAATGCCTAACTGGCCCTAACTCTAAGGTGGGAGTAATCTCGATCATAAAGAAAATAAAAGGAAGCCCAAGTCGGGTAGTCGAAACCAAAGTGGCTGCCTGTGTCAAACCTATGGTTGCCCCCACTTCTCTAGAATGACAATGTGTACAGGGTTGGATACACTTAAATAGTGTTCAAAGCAAAATAGGATGGCACTGGAGTTTCTCTACAGCTCCCTTCCCAAAGTTAAAGACAGTTTCAAATAAAGTTCGCAATTCTTCTTACAACATAGGCAGGCATCTCCAGGCTCCTTTACCCAGACTCAAGCTATCTCTTATTTTCACACACTTCAATAGGCTTCTCAGCATTCCTTCCCCAAGCTCAAGCCTCTTCTAATTTTCCACTTCAATAAGCTTCCAGGGCTCCCTTTTCCCCAAATACACTCATCTTAGATTCATAAACATTCAATGGGCCTCTTAAGCTTCCCCCGCTCAAGCTTAAACCCTCTTGGTTTCACAAGTTCAGCACAAACTTTAAAGTATTCAAATCTTCAGAATGAAAGTTCACCTTTTTTGAAGCACAAATCCATTAGGGATTCCTTTCCCCATATTCCACAAAGTTCTCTTCACTTGGCTTTATAATTCACACATTCAGTGGGATCTTCCTGGTTTGTGGTGCAGTTGTCAGACCGCACGGTCCACCCACTACAGGTCGTCCAACCCAGGCCCCTGAAGTTTAGTTTTACTCACGCTTTAGAATTCTTAACTTTATCTTTTTGATCAACTTCCAACTTCACACATGTGTAGTTTATTTTCCCTTCACATATTTCTTCTTGGGGATTTCGGTCACATTTCCTTTCTCCCATGGCTCCCCTGCAGATGCTCTCTATTTTGCTCGTTTTTCAGTTTGTACACAGCTCCCCTACACTTTCAGAGCTTCCTGATCTATCCTTTACTTCAATAGAGGCGTTTGAGAATGTGTAAACGTACATGCAACCACTTTTTTACTTAGTATCTGATGCTTTCTTTCCTTGTCAGTTTCACTGCCAGTTTCACTATTGCTTTTTGCACAATTCAATGGCTGCATTCCTTTTCCTATGCCCTGGCATGCAACTTTGTATACTCACTCATTCACAAATGGGGCCTTTCCTTAGCATACACACTCACCTGCTGTGATTTGCTTTTGCAGTTCCTCGCGCTGATGTTAGGGTTTCACCGCCTGCTCCCTCGTTAGCCCAGAGGAACAAGCAGCTTCTGGACAACACTTTTCACGGGATCACAACTCTTCCCAGCTCCCTTTTTCAGACCGTTCTGGCTCCTTGGAGACATGGCTCCCCTGCCACGCTTTCTCTTGTCGCTTCTTCTCACAGAACTTCAGCCCCTCAGTGTCCTGTGTTCCCCCAGAAAGTCTTGGGCAGCTCTTGTGCTCCTGCTCCCTCTCCTGCTCGCTCGCTGGCAACACTTCTCTGGAATGAGAAGGGATCCCCTGCTGGACTCAGCCGTGCAGCCTCCCTTCTGCTCTCTAACTGTTTTTCTCTGCACTGCACTGCTGATGGCTCCACCTTTTATACACCTGAGCCCTGTCAATGGGTTCCATGTGTGAGTTCTTGGATTCCCTTGCCTGACTCCAATAAGGCCACTTAATGAGACATGCCTGACTCTCAGCTACCTTCTTCTTCCTTCCATTACTAAAGTGGTAGGCAATAGAGTGCAGGTGTGTATGGCCGTTGTCAAATGCCTGACTCTGCCTGAACTCATTAAAGGGAAATGTTGGCTTCCTCCTCACAGCACTATAGGGACTGCTGTTCCCATAGGTAATCTTTCCTACTCTTAGTTGCCTCTTCTTCGTCTCAGTAGGTGTTGGAATTGAAAAGGGGGAAACAGGATAAGATTTAAAATATCCTATTAAGGCTGAGAGACAGTAAGGTGATTGATAATTCGGCAAAGGGTAATTCCATGTCCCAGCACTGGTAAATGTCACAGGTCGGAAAATGAGGGGAGATGTTTTACTAAAGCCTAAAGTCATGGGATTGGTAAGGGCAATTTACCATCCGTAGGAAAAAGGGGATACCACATCTCACCCATGGGT
This sequence comes from Ambystoma mexicanum, assembly GCF_040938575.1. Taxonomy (NCBI): domain Eukaryota; kingdom Metazoa; phylum Chordata; class Amphibia; order Caudata; family Ambystomatidae; genus Ambystoma; species Ambystoma mexicanum. The sequence continues at coordinate 1,341,129,450 of NC_090929.1, read as the reverse complement.
ACTCCACGCCTAATCCCCAAGGACCCACCACCCAGGGGATCTTGCCTCTCTTGTCCACTCCCAGGTTCTGGATCCAACAGGGATGGCAGTCCTTTGGCCACCTGAGCAAAGGACCCAGGGGGAGAAGGAGTGAGAATACCCTCAGGTTTCTCACACCTCTCTGTCCCCCACTCACCACAGTGGACATGGAAGTGGAATCCATCTTAATGGTTCTTGTCTTTATTTTGTGTGTGAAAACCCAGGTTGCGTGATCGCCACATGCCATGTTTTTTATACAAAAAAGCCCCTTAGTCTCCTAGATGTTAGGCCGAATTTAAATAGAAATATGGATGAGGTTGTCATCCTGTGTTCAGTGCTAATAACCCTGCCAACCTTTATAAAGTTCTTAGCTGTATTTGGGCCAATTAAGATGGCTGTAGGGTTGTTACAACCCTGCACTGCCCACCAATACCATTATTACTGGGCACCACAAAGCAATTTGCAGCAGGCACCATACAAATCAACAATTATTTAATAAATAAAAAATTCTTAAAAATTACACCTTGCCCATCTTTATAATGAATGCATTATATCTATGCATCTCTTAGCTACTTTAACAATGCAGCGTTCATTTTCATTCTTGAGCACTTTATTTCCTCGTTCTTTCTTAATTATGTTTAATCTTTTCTGTGATTCTTCCTCTGTTCCTTCCACTCCTTCACCATTACTCTGTTCCCTCACTCAACACAATAGCAATTGTATTGATCCCTTATAATCTGCTTCTATCACCATGTTGACCCCCTTTTGATTTCTAAAACACTCCATTGGTTCCTGAAACTAGGTCCATGCTCAATAAAAGTAGTAATAGTAATAGTAGTAATAGTAATAATAATACAAATAATACTACTACTACTACTACTACTACTAATAATAATAATAATAATAATAATAATAATAATAATAATAATAATAATAATAATAACATTCATAATAATAATGATAAGGATAGTGATTAAAAACCTCCAGAATTGTATTGCACATTCTGTCTCAGAAGGGGTATTTATTTCTGATTCTTTGAAGAGAAACTCAGTCACACTGCTTCTAAACAAACCCAACCTCGATCGCACAGTTTGTCTAAGCCACAGGCCAATGCATAGTTGTCCTTTTTATTAAACATCCTTGGCAAGTCAGGTTCCCGCCAGTTAAAGTCATATGTTGAGAAATGTAAGCTTTTGAAGGACCATCTGCTGGGCTTTAGCCCTAATCAGTGCTCTGAAAATGCCTTACTGTCTATGAAGGGGAATATCTTATCATGTATTGAATTTGATTGAAGGGGCATAGTGATGTTGCTTGAATTATCGGAAGTGTTTGATATGATTGACCATGAACTTCTGTTGTACAGTCTCACTGTTAACCTTAGATTTGACAATGCAGCCATTTCATGTTTCTGTCTCACTCACAAAAAGCCCCAGTGTCCCTGGCTTATTACAATGGTATTTTAGATGTAGTGATGCAGGGGCATTTTCCATGCAAGCAAGCGCTCACAGCAGCAGCAGCTTTCACAATTGAAATGCCATCTGCCATAACAAAGGGCTGCCAAACTATGCTCTATCTAGAGCATGCTGTATTTGCTATCCTGGAAAAATCCAAGTCTACCCTCACTACCTACCTTGTTGCAGGGTATGAGGTTGCAATTTTTTATCCAGAAATTCACATTGTGCGATGCCACATTGTCAATCAAAGGACTTTCGATGCCCAGCCAGTACAGGAGGGTGATGAAGTTCAGGATTGCACCACTTACCAAGAGGGATTAGAGGGTCTACATACAATGAAAGAAGAAGCACTAGAAGAGGGAGAGAAATTCTTCATTGATGGTTCATGGATGATTGACCAGAACACAGGATGTCACCACACTGGGGCATGTAAGGAAGGCATGGTATCAACAGTACGACAGACACACGTGTCCACCATTCAAGAGTGTTGCCTGAACTTCAAAAACGGGTTTGAAAAAAGCCTATCTTATCCTAAATCTACAGATCAGGCAAGCTACAACTATCAAATAATAATAATAATGCAGTCCTAGTGGTGTCTTGTCAAAATAAAAGTGCCTAAACTAATAAACCTATTGCCAATCCTTACCTCTAAATACAATTAGTGTGGGAAAGAGTGTTATGCAAAAGAAAGAAGTGTTCACAAAATGATATATCAGGATGTTCAGGCCATTGGCCTCCCTTCCTCATGTTTTTGGCACGGGACAAGGGGTTCACTCCAGTGCAGCACACTCTCTGACTTCTTTAGCATGAGGATACAGTGCCGTCATTAGCATCAGGGCCTGCTTTGCTCAAGTCTCTTTGCTTATCAAAGTCTCTTCATTCAGAGGGCCTGATCTGAACAACTAAACAATAAGTTCTTATCCTCTTTAGATTTTCACAAGTACTCAATTTATGCAATTTTCTATTCACCCCGGATCACTCTCAGCCAGGCTCAGATCCCTTTAACATAATGTTTGTCACCTTGTATCAGTCTCATCCAGGCTCAGCTCCCTTTTAGCACAATTAATCTCCCTCAGCCGGGGTCGGACCAATTTCAATTAAAATCAATTATAGAAGACTTTTGAATGTGAACAGGGTTTGGCTTCACCTGCTGCAAGAGCACCCCGATTTCACAATTCCTTTCCTTTTAACATTTGCCACTGTTCAGTTGCATACATAACAGAGACCTTCGAATGAGCACCCACATGGTGCTGGACCACTCTGTCTAGTGTAATGTATCTTGGCGTCAAAGTTGTCGATAGGCACGTTATAAATGCCATATCATATCACTCATATGCTGTTTTAATTTATTTATACATTGCTTGCCACATACGCTTCATACAATATTCTCTCCAGTTTTCTCTATACAATGTTTCAGCTTGCAACCTTGGCTTCAACACAGACCGGTCTGGTATCTGTCTCCCCAACTCACCATCTGTGCTGACTTCACTGGTGCTGTTTTGTTGTAGGAGCATAGGACAGTACCACAGCAGTGACCAATTTCCCTGCCTTGAGTAACGACGCCGGAGAACTCCAGGTACCTCCAACACACAAAGCAGGATTCTTTACCTTTGATTCCGGGTCTTACGTTTCCTGTTCTCAAAGGCTCATGAAAGTCATGGTCTTTGGGCGAAAAGGTTCAAGGGCACATCCCTCCTTGTAATCCTCTTGGCCTTGGCCTCTTAATCCTATTAAACTACCATCCTGGAACTGCTGCTCCCTTGTGTGCTTTTTCTTGCTCAGAGTGTTCTTTTGTGCTCCACCTTTTATCCATGTGGGCAAGTTTGATGCAACTCAGGTTTGTGTAATGATCAGTAATTGCCTGACCCTGCCTGACCATTGTATTGGGACAAATCAGGTATATGGCTCGAGTGTTAGTCTGTTTTCTTTCACAGTGTGCTGTCCTGAGAAGGTGTTTGTGTTGGAAAGTGGGGGGCTGCGTTCCTAAGAATCCTACCTTGTAGGATGGGGTAAATGTGTAGCAGGAAAGGGGATACTGCATCTCGCCATCCGGTGCCCCACTTCCACTCCACGAAGACCCCTCAACCAGGTGATCCTCCCGCATTAGTCCACCTCCAGGAACTGGAACCAAAAGCGATGGCCATGTCCTGGCCACCTCGATGACAGAATCCAGGGGACTAGCGGATGAGACACCTTCTCGTTTCTCACAGTCAGCAGTGGTGCTCTCTGAAGTAGAGGACTTCGAGGGGCAGCACAGATGAGATAACCATCACATTACTCAGCACAATTAACCGCATCAGTTGCATTGATATCAGTAGTAGAGATGTGTAAGGTATGCTGTGCCACTATTTATTCAGATTCGGGCTATGTCACCTGCAAAGTACATTTTGGGTTGTCTAGATGGAAGAGGAGGGGTTTCATGAAAAGTGACCAGGCGCTGGTGCAGCATGCACACTTGGTTTCATGATTGATAGAAGTGTTGCCATTACCCTCAGTTCTAGCAGTGGTCAAGTGTGCCATTCACATGGGAGGTACATACTTCGTGTCACATGGCAATGAGTCAGCAGACATGGCAGCCAAACAAGCAGTGTATTTGCCATAGGTTACTAATCTGCCACCGGTTTTCACATGCATGACACAGCAGCAGGTGCAGTTAGCACACTGCTATAACGCTCTACCAATCATACACCAAGCGGGATGGAGAAACCTGCCACCTACTCCCCCTCCCACGAAATTCATGACACGGAAGAAGGCCAGGAAACACTGCAATCACAAATTTTGATTTTGGACAAATCACCAACGGACCAATTTTGAAGATACCCCCTCTGCCAGCCATATGTCCTCAACCAGCCCTACAGAGCAGATACAGTATGAATTTACACCAGTGTGGATGAGGAGCCCCAAGCTATGACCAAAGACACCTCAATGGACCGTCTCGATTAAGGATCCTAGATGCCATGATCCTGAGTTTGTTAGAGACACCACGATTTAGTAGCATTAGACACAAAGAACATATGCCAACCACACTCTGGGACACAAACACACACTCAAATACATGAAGAACACGAGCATATACAGTTCTATAGTTAGAGGACAGACACATATACATGCTGACATTGCTTTTATTGTTTTTGGCACTAGCTAAATGCTGCAACGCAGAAACCACAGGAAGCAAGAGATCCTGGGCACAGCTTGCAGATGCTTACATGCGAATAACTCTATGGAACTGCAGGAGTACCTAGAGGACCTGACAGAACCAAATGTGACTAACATATGGAGAATATAGTATAACATGAACACTGTAGAAACCGCATTACAATGGTTAAGGAAAGGTAGAGCAAGCCACAGGCCTCCCAGCAAAAGCTAATCTGAGCTGAATTCAGGCTGGACAGAGAGCAAGATGTGTGAGACAGGACCCACTGGCAAGGCCACAAAATATGGATGACATTACATTCCCTAGACGACAAAAGCACCAGCTGCAGTAAATACAAATAATTCCTCATAATTCAGAGCTGCACAGATCAAAATCATGGCCTCCTAACACGTGAACTGGTTGAAGCAGACGATGGGCAGCGACCAGCACTGGGAATAAGAGCCGATCTCAGGCTACCAGACAAAGGACTGCAACAAAGATGCTACAATGTGAGACAAGTGTTGTACCGAGCAAAATAGCACTCTGATAGACTAAGGTGGTACACACAAGTTACAATGCAGACACATAGTCATTCTTATTACCTTGAAAAGGTACATCGAGAGCTGAGAATCTTTACAGGTCCCAGGCCTGGGAATGTCAGCTCTAGCCAATCACAGTTCAGCATTCTAGGGGTGGGTAGCAACAGGCAAGAACCAATGGTAAGACACCCCCACTGCAACATTGTTATAGATTGTGACTTGGGGATGTACCAGGCCAGCCACCTGACATGCGAAGGCCAGTAGAATAACATGTATAGAGTCCACTATAGGTGGTAAGAGGCTCAGTATCCAGTTAGAAGGACCGATTGTTGGGGAAAGGCCCAAGTAATGACACAGTTCTGTCATTTTACCTCAAAACTGACCTGCAAGCCAGGAGACGTTGAGTGGTGCATGGATTTTCTCTGTTCCTGTGCTGATCCCTGTTGTTTTTTTTAATAAACCGCAGTTGAACTTGCCATTGACTGAGTCCTCCATTTATCCTATGGATGGTGTTATGCCTTTTGAGAGGCTGCGATCTCCTAGTGGCCATCTGGCATACATGGGAGTTTGTCCCAACAGACAGTTAACAGCATTACAGGACAGGGACCCCATGCAGGAGCAAGGGTTATGGAAAAAAGGGGTGGCCCTTGTCCCCCACCTATTGAATTTGGCATCAGCACATCTCAGGAAACCAGTAATGCCTGTACATTTACTTAAGGTGGCTCTTGAACAGCTGCACCACGCAGCACACACATCTAAAGAAAGCATTGCAGCAGACCTCCCGGCAGAGGGCACGTAATAGAGTTTATTGCCAAGTGTGTGAACGGTCTGCGTTTTACAGCAGAGCATACACTAAAAATGATTAAAGCGACTTTACCTTGCCCCTCAGGTCCTTTCTGCCATTTCTAAATTGATTACCTTGATGTGCAAAATAGGCACGCCAATTATCGCTATGTAATAGTTGTGGCTTGTCCATTCTCCCGTTGGCTTGATGCAGGACCATGTGTCCACTGTGATGCTAAATCAGCAGCTAAATTCCTTGTGTGCATGTTGGCCCACTTTGGGGAGTGTGCAAAGTACTAAGGCCCGTCAATGGCCCACACACTTCTCCAATTAGGCATCAAACACAAGTTTTGTTTCATTTACCACCCTCAAGCCAATAGTCTAGTGAAACACCTTAATGGTCTGCTGAAGGAGCACCTTGTGAAGCTGTGCAACAAACTTTGTTAGAGCTTGATCCACTGCCTACCACTGACTCTTTGCTCTGCGCAATCAGCCTGGGTCTGACCACCATCTCACGCATCATGAGATTGCGACCGGCAAGCAGATGTTAACACCTGCTCGAAATGCACGCTCTGCTTCTGATGCTCACCTTGCTGCTGGTATATTGGCGGGGGATTTAGGGTGTACCTTAGGGAGCTTACTCAATATCTCTGATGTATCTCACTACAGACTGGGCCCTGATGACACCAGTTGGCACAACCATCCACTGAGGCATCACCAGAGCAAGAATAACAGGGCATACTGTCCCTACTGCAGCTGAACGCAGGAGATCAAATCTTGATTAGAAACTTCACCAGTAAGAAATGGAGTGAGGCCCACTTTCTGGGCCTGTATACAGTCTCCTTCACGCACGCCACCGCAGTCAAGTGTGAGGGACGATGGAAATGGATACACTTCACAGATGTCTGATGGGACAAAAGCAACTTACCCCCCTGCAGGAGAAAGATGACAGAAGGCAAGTGCCTGCCATTTAAGTATTTACTTGTGGTCTTCCTTTTGCAGTGTCAGGAGATCAAACTGTCTTTCACAGTGGTGGCAACAGAAAAGGAGGGGAAATGTTGATACATTTGATGTATTTCCTTGATTTTATTTTCGTTTCGTCTCTCCTCTTTCTTTCTTCACTTCTCCTCATTTCACGTTACTAGCCTGTTTTTTGTATATAACATGGAGAGGGTTATTATGCACCCCCAGCAATTGATAATAAGGGGACAAATGTTAATGCACCCGCAGCCACTGTCCACACCATGACATGAGCTAAGAGTGATATTTCACCCACTGGGCCAAGTGGGAGGCCAACCTCACACCGACTCTGGTAACATGTGGTCCGACCACATAGCAGCACTGGGGAGCGAGAAAGTTACTGGAACATGTTATGTGTTATCCTTGATCCCTCATGTGACAGAAACACCCAGCACATGTATTCAAACCGAGGATCAGGCACAAAAGGTGCAGTATTTACTTCATATGGCATTGTGTGAAGTTACAGGTCTTTTCTAGGGTCGGACGGTAACTGTGCAATGGGTGGAGGAAGGGGAGATTATGCATGATGACAACCATATAAAGATGAAAAAGATGTCAGAGGACCCCAACACGAGGGATATAGTGCTTCACATTGAGAGGGAGGGGCCACAAAAGGGGGGGGTACGTTCACAACACATGACATGCGCACATGGCTCAATGATTCAGGACAGTCCATACCCTGGTGTAGGATTCACCCATTGATGCACATGGAAGGGGCAGTTGTCTTCAGAAGTGAATGGGTGGATGGGATGATTGAAACACTTGTGTATAGGCACGTTATAAATACCATATCATATCATATCATATCATATCATATCATATCATATCATGATGATCTGCAGGTCAAAGGGTTTGGTGGTATTTGAGCATGGGGTGGCAACCACCACTAACGCATCCTGCTCGAAAACATGGCAGGGGAATGTGCATGCCATCAATTGGATAACAAACAACAAAACACCTGTAACAAAAGAACTACTCACACATCCTTCATTATGTTTCAGAGCACAGGGCACTCTCAACATGAGAGAGAATGAGAATTGCACCAAGATGATGGAGCTACCCGGTATCTGAGATTGGACCTCTACCGTTAGCTTTGGTAATGCATGCCTCAGACGTTGACCCACTCATTGTTCACAATGTTGCCAAACTTTCAACTGACACGCATTCTTTTGCCGGACAATCATTTGCTGAACATTCGGGTACTAATGGCCTGCCTTTCCTGAAGAATATCGGGCATGCGCCACCAAGGTGTACCGTTGAAGGACTATTGAATGCTAGTTTCGGACATTCGCATCCTAGGCAATTTGTCAATAATTTGGGGAATTACAGTTTTACTGGTGCTAGAATGGGGAAAAGAGAAGACATTTTCCACAATGTGGGTAGCAAAATGAGAAGGAGGGAAAAAGTAACTATACATCTCAGAAATATTCACAATCGTTCCATGAGATTCCAGTAGAGTTTTGATTGTTTTCCTCAACTGTGACATTTTACCCGTCTCTTTAAGCATCAGGTTTTTAGGCAGCTTCAAATGCCAAATGGCTCCAGATAACACGCTGGGAGCCATTGCAGCTAGCAAAAGCAACAGAGAGGGGTTTACATTTAAATTCAATACAAGTGAAGTTTAGGGTTGTGCAATTGATTATCATGTTCACAGCTATGAATGGGGGGGGTTGTGCAAAGATTGTTTCAAGCTGCTGCACCATAAGATCAGCTAATGATGAACAAAATGATAGTTTAACAGCAGCCATAAATGCTTTACACAAGTTACATATGAAGACGGAAGAAGAATCTAGCAGGGTCATCAAGTAAGATTGTATGATGCCATTTTTTCATGGCTGCACAGGTGGTTGGCTGAGGTCCTGAATGTATTGTCCCCATCCTCCCCATCCTTATAGTGGTGCGCATCATTCTTTGTGCAACCCAAGTAGCATTGGGTTGTTGTGTGCAGGCTGGGGGGGAATTGGGGAAGAGATTAGGGTGTATATTTGGGAGAAGTAGGGGAGGGTGGTTTAATTTGAGAGTAAGAAAGGAAGAGGGAAAATGGGGAAGAGAAACGCTGGCTTAGTAGGGGTCATAAAAATGGTTAGTAGCTCAGATGTGCAATTTACTGAACCACCAGATACAGAAAATTATTAAACACGCTGCGTGAGTTGCATTGGTAGGGATAAGTGTGTTATCCTCCCTGGGTCCCTAGAGGAATGTTTGGATGAGGGCTACAGCTTGGATGTTCTCCAGAAGATGTGGGTGAAGAAGAGGAATGAGAAAGAAGGGATAGGGAGTAGTTGTTGATTACTGACATAACAAAAGGGGGGGGGCGTTCAGATGCAAGTGCATCTGCCCGAAGTGAGCTCAGGTATCGTCTGAGAAAGACCATCTAACAGGGCATCGGGACCTTGGCAGTGACAGTAGCAGGGTTTATACATTTAGGCTAACAGTCAAGAGATGACAATTTAGCACACAGTAGTACATTTCTGCTTTTCACATGACATGGACAATTGTTACATTATAATTTTTCTATTTGCCAGCATTTGGCACATAACATTGCATTGCCTGCATGCATAGAGAGGATGCAGCAAAACATTTTTCATATAGCAAATTGCCCCACGTCTAAGCACGACCCGCAGCACACTGCATGAACAATACTTACCATTCCTTACCTGCACAACATGATTGAAGAAAATACATGGTGCATGGTGTCAACTTCCCGCATTCATCATACTTCATAGAAAACACAAAGCACATTGTGTGACACACCAGTCCACATCCAAGCTCATGACACCACATCTTTGAAATACATGGCAGCTGGACAGAGGTTGATAGCACACAATAACACTTTCAACATCTGGCACAGCACACACACACACACACACACACACAGCTGACAGCATTCATGATAGGCATGTGCACCTTTTGCTTTTGGTAGTTTTAGAACACATAGGGCCTCATCACGAGTCTGGCGGTAACCCTTAAATGCAGCGGTAGCGCAATTACTGCTGCATTTAAGGGTCCACCAGATCATGGCTTTGGCGTATTTCCCCCCAGCTCTAAGCTGGGGGGAAATCTGCAGCAAATTTGCCAATTTTTGGCATGATTACCGCCGGCAGGAAATCTGCCGGCGGTAATAGCACAAATTTTCCCCATTGGGCCCAATGGGGAATGAGGAATTCCTGAATGGGCCCAATGGGCAATGGACCGCCCAACTCGTGATGAGGCCCATAGTGTGAAGCACATTGCACAGCATTATTGTTGTGTGCTTGTATGGATGTTAAGTGCTAAGAGCAAGAGCTTCGCTATTTTGAGTAGGCCTCAGCTAGAGGTATTGAGCTGCTATTATAGTGTATTAGACCACAGTTGTTAGCTGAGAGCATTTGATTGAATGTTGTCTTCTCCTGCAAACAGGCTGAGAGCTGGAGGGCAGGTTGGATGGGTGTGAGGTAGTTGCCAGCTCTTTATTGCAAGGGAAGCATTCCTCAATGGATGAATGCCTGGCACCAGACAATAAGTGCTGCCTCATTATATTGGGAAAAAATGCATAATATTTATGAAGGCCGCAGTGAGGGTTCTCAGGCAGCCACAATATGAACTGAGCTAAATAATATGGGGAAAGTAGCAGAAATAATGTTTCAGGAGCAGCATTCAGCAATGGCCCGGTTACGCTTTTTTCCAGAAAGCCATTTTTTGCAGGGAGGGTACTAGAATGTGGTGTACAAGGAAAGGCAACATGTAACATGATAGGGAGTTACATAGTGAGCAGGTGCAGATGGTGGAAATGGGAAAGGAATAGAGGTGTGTGCCATGTTGGTTCGTTGCTCATCAGTCCATTTCAGTAGGACTTTGCAGCCCCCAGTGTCTGAGGTGGCATGGTCCAATTAAAATGAAGCTTTTTATCGAACTGTTCACCCAAGATGGGACTGGTGTTTTTTTTTGGGCTGACCAGGGAGGGGGGGATGTGAGCATGTTGGGTGGGTGGTGTTCTTTTGTGATGAAATTGAAACTGCCAATAGTTTTTGAAAAATGTATAGGGCTGTTTAGGGGGTTGATGACGACCAGCCAATGATAAATGTTAGGATGATGTTTTTGCTACATTTCTTCTATGATATGTTAATGTTCTGTTTGTGGTTATAAGGTTTTGAGCCTGCAAAGGGCGGGTTGAAGTTGGATTGTTCTGTTCATCTTGCCGGCCGTGATGTTGAATAAATATTCAGTTTTTCATGCATGTGGTGCACTCCTTGTTTCATTGTGTGTGGATTGTTTTTGCCCTGCTTTTGAACTTGTGGTGGGAGTGCCCCTAGCTCAACACAACCATATCCACCTTCAATGAGGTTAAACTGAGCCAAATGTCTTGAAAAGTTTGACTGACTTTGGACCTGGTCAAATCGCTCAAAATGTGGTTGATTCGAAATTCTATTTAAAAGAGGTGTCTATGCCTGATAATACCATCATTCAAATGCATTGGGCATATCATTGTTTTGTACCTGGTCACACCATGGGTGCAGGTCTTCTATGCACCTATTTGTGGTGTATTGCGATAAATATAATTGTGTATGATGACCTTGGTGACCCTTAAGGATGTGCATATCTGAGTAATCTGTTGCACGTGATTTTACCAGAATATTACATACCATGGCATGTTTCGGAAATGAGTTCTGGCTTTATGTTAATGTTTCACCCCTGTTTATCACTTGTTTGCAATTACTTATTTTTCAAAACTCCCATGTCATACAAGTACATTCATTGAAATTAATGAAATGCATATAACCTAGGCAGTGAAAGATGGCCATGTTAAAGGGCACTGTTCTTCAAGCATGTGACAAAATCTGTTCTCTACGGTGGTAATTGACATGTGCAAGTGACTACCCATTTAACTGAGAATTATTTTTTTCACGTGACATATTTCCCTTATAACTTTCTGAAAGTTTTTGTCTCATATGTTTGTGTGCTATTATTCCAAAATATTTGATGAGCATTATAAATACATAGTTGTGACCAAATTGAGTCTAGGTAAACCCTGGCACGTGCGTCTTAAATGTAACTGGACTTTCTTGCTAACGCATATTGTAAATGTTGAAGCAGATGATTTCAGTTTAAATGATATATTTGGCTATCTTTTTATGATGTATTGCTGAGATATGCTCGTCTGAGATTCGTTCCATTTATATTTGATTCTTACTTAAGACCTAATTACTTTACATAGAGCAATGATAACAGAGTAATTTGAGATGCATGTAAAAAAACAAGCCTCCAAATATAAATAACGTGGAGGTCATGAGCGGATAACAATTCACGTTGTTTGCATGTGTCCCTATTGCCAATATTGTTTAGGTCCAAGCATAATGGGTTTATTCGGCCGTGCAGAGCATCAAACGGTTATTCAGTATTTCACCCCTGGTATTCAATCTCCAGGGGTACACAGGTGAGACACTCAATTTTATGGTTTCTCTCAACTAAGCCTTTGACTAAAAGTCAATGACAATACATGTTATGGTGGTTTATCAAGGGAATGGCATCAATTTAGGTTTGAGTGGCCCCTGGGCCTGCCTTCCCAATTCGAAAGATAAATGCTACAAGACAGCAGCTTCTGTAGGCTGCAGGAAGAGCTCCTTTCATATGGTAGGTTTGCATCGCAGCTTGTATTCCCAGTGGGCAAGGGATCCTGGGGCTCAGGAAGCCGATCATGAGCAGATGTCCGAAGAGGGAGCTTACACGGGAGCAATTGATTCCTTCTGCCATAAAATAGGGACGGAATTTTCAAATAAATGTGATTTATTTAAAAATATCTACATGTTTAGTTTCACTCGCAGATTCACCTGGGACATGTCAGCTCTGAGTCGATCATCCATCTGCATGGGAAGGAATTTGTCTGGGGAAATATTGTGTCTTTCAGTGCACAACATTCCTTCCTATTCAGGCGTGGGCTTTTTGAATGATCAGTTCACATTCACACGCAACACGCTGGATGATTTGAGACATGTAAAGCGTTTAAGAAAGATAACGTGGTTCTGCATTTACGGTTCCTATTAAAAACCAAATTGCATGAACCCTGATTAAATGAGAAGACCTGTAAGTATCGAAACGCTATAATACCACACAGCAAAATCGGTGACATCACTGGACCAATACTCGTAAAAAAGGTACATTTAATTGTAGATTTGAAGAGCACATACTGACCAAATGTTTGCCTTTAGTCAGTAAAACATTTCACGATTCACTTTTAAATGCACCTTCGAATAAATCATAAAGAGGTCTTGTATATGTGAAATTCACATTAGCATTGTGGCCATACCATAACATACTTTAAAACAAGACACACCAATGTGTCGATTTAGTGTACCAATTCAATGCAAGACCTCATTCACAATGGTATACATGCGAAAACAGCTCACTAACACCCATCTGCAAGGCTAATAAAACATGATTCATATAGAAAGAACGTATCTTACTACAGTGTAAAAAAAACCTCTCAAGTACGTTAGATTTTTGGCAAGATGAAAGTCTGGAAAATGCAAGCAATCTATTCTAATTGGGTTTCCATGGCAACGGTACAATTGGGTTTTTCAATAGAGTGTCCCAAAGGCCCACTGCACACTTGTAAAATATACTTCAAACAGCCTGAATTGTTTTTACATTGCAACACTCACAGGAAGATCAATTACCACACAACCCCTCCCTAACTATTAGTGGCAGGCGATGCTAACACTATTGGCCGTATTAACATAAGGCACAAATGAGAAAATACATCATCAGATAATTAGTTAAAACTAATTACACGATTCATAGTTATCAAACCTTTTCTGAGTAATAAACCAATACTAATCTTGTCACGGGGTCGTGTTCACGAAATACAAGACATCAAGCCAAAATATGGCATCCCATTTTGTTTTTCGAAGTATAAACAGAATCACACGTAATTGTGTTATAAGATGACCCTGAGGGTTAATCATATTCTTAAAGACTCTCAGTATGGAATTACCAACATTATTCAGAAGCATAATGATAAAAGAAAGACGTGGATACGTTTTTTTGTTTTGTTTTTTTGTTTTTTAATCCACAGAATCAGCAAAGATAGCAATGTTGATTTACCTTAAAGGTAGTAACTTAAAGTTCTACTTTGTATAACTTTTTCGAGAAGCTATTTTGAGATATGTCTACAAAATATTGAAAGACTTGACATATATTCAGCAGATCTGATACAGTACCAACATACTACCATTTGCCTCTACCTTTATAGAGTAGTCACTATCCAACTCCCAACAAACGAACTGGGCCAATGGTTGACAAGAATTCTGATCATTCTGAACAAACTATTCCAATCAGGCATTTCCTGCTGCTCGAACGCCACACTTCAATATCAAAACAGGATTTCCAGGGGTTTTTCAGGAAAAACGAATTTCCTGCAACATTTGGGGCCGTCATTTCAATGCCTCAAACTCCAATGGTAAGCTCAAGGCTCTACAGAATTTCCAGCTAACTTCATGTTACTTTGAAGGGATTTTTTACGGGAGGAGCTCATATTTGGAGGGATATTGGGCCTCATTACAACCCAGGCGCTAATGGGTTAATGGCTTCGTAAAAGGCTGCGGCGCTGTTAACCTATTAGTGCCTAATTACGAGGTCCCTTTGCGGGACCCGACCTTAACGGCTGGTGTAGACCAGCCGTTAAAGTTGGGACCTGCAAAGGGTCCCACAATTGCGGCCCACAATTTGCGGCACCGTAATTAGCTCCTTCCCCATTCCCATTGAGCCCTATGGGGCAGAAATGGGAATGGGGAAGGGCCACGGAGGAAGGGGGAATTACCGCCCCGCCAACCTTGTAATGGGGTGATAATTCCCCCTTTCTCCATGGCGGAGTCAGTAACTTACCGGCATGGACCATGGTGCTAATAGCACCATGGTCTTCCGCCAGGGTCGTAATGAGGCCCATTGTGTCCAATGAAGTAACAGGTGACTCTGGTCAGGAAGATTGTTTTGATGCTAGTAGTAAAACGTGTGTTATTTGTTGCCTTTAAAATTTTTGTACACTTTTACTTTACAGGACCACATTTATTTGTAACAATCACATACCATAGTTTACACTTATATCAATACAATACTACAAAAATAGTAGCAGGCGCCCCTCTCTAGAAAGAGCATGGCATGATAACCTGTTCTGTTGTTTTTTTCCCACTTTGAGAGTCTGCAGCCATCGTTTTTTGCTCACTGTATTTTTCACAAAGGAGGAATATCCATTTGCATATCAGTCTGATGTTCCTCCTTTGTGAAAAGCACAGTGAGCAAAAAGCGATGGCTGCAGACTCTCCACGAGGGTAAAAACCACAGAACAGGTTATCCTGACATGTTCTTTCTAGAGAGGGGCGCCTGCTACCTTTTTTGCATTTTTTGGAAGGAACATGGGGTTGGTCACCCTAAGTTACCTGGGGGAACCCAGACGTGGACCCCTTGCTCACTGTGCTCAGAAAGGCACAGCTCCACCTCACTGATGAGGCCCGACTAGGCCGAAACATGTGTCTGGGTTGCTGTTGGCACTCTTGTTCAAAGGTGGTTTGCCAGGCCTTTCAGTGCTGGTTTTACCTTGTTGGAGGGACAAAGAATCATATGCAAATGTATTTCCTCCTTTGTGAAAAGTACAGTGAGCAAAAAGCGATGGCTGTGGACTCTCAAAGTGGGTAAAAACCACAGAACAAATTCTCATGCCATGTTCTTTATAGAGAGGGGTGCCTGCTACCTTTTTTGTATCAGTACATTACTACACAGCTGTGAATAGTTATTAATATTCCAACTGAAAAAAGTCATACATTCGAAATATTTTGGCATTATGATAATACCAAGCTAAATAACTGACTATACACAATCCAATCTCATCTTAAGTGTACCGCAAGTTGAAACCGTTGAAGTACTCATGCACGTGGAGGACCCAGGTGAACATACATGTGGAGACATAGAGGCAGAATTGGACATCTTTACACATACACTTGAATAGAGTGGACCCAAAACACACTCAAATTTCACTCCCACACTCGCAGAAACCTATTGGATGTATAGATTTCTTTGCACTTTGACAAGATGTAGCGAAATCTAAGTGAAAGAAATGTATACAAGGAAAAAAAACACATCAGTTTAAAAACAAACATGTGAGCTGCAGCCTGTGCACATAATTTGACAATGACACATGCAAGGAAAATGTGCACTATCAGCAGCCCATCTACAAAAAGAGTATATGCCCAACACTAAATGACCAGGCAGAAGCAGGAATTGTTATGTTACATGGAACAATCCAGTGATCTTTTGTTAAATTGGGAATTGCCCAATATGAGATGAAAAACACAGCACGTTCTAGTAGAGGCAAAAATCCAATTTGGCTTTCCATTGTGTATATATATTCCGTTATGGCACTGGGAATCACCTTTATACAAAGAAACATACAGAGATATCAAATGTAAGTTGTGAGAGGAGTTTGGTTGCAAAGCGAAAGTTATATTGGTGCCCAGCTTTGTCAAAATGTGACAGAAATGCAGGAAACATAACATTGCTTTCAAAGGCTGTTTCCCCCAACACGCTACAGTACATTGGAGATGTTTTCCCAGGAGAAAAGTGTGAACACTGGCTTTTGAAGCTCAACTATACAAGTTAATGACTGTCTGAAGTAGTTCTCATGAAACCATGCCTAACAACAGAGCAAAACAATGGTGCTCATTTGCAAATTTCATCTGTCTCTGAGTGTAGGCTAAAGACCTTTCAAAATACAATTCATTTGCTCTCGTAGGTGGTGAGCAGGGGTCCCCTCTCAAATTCTAGAAGGAAACACTACAAACTTTTGGAAATTGGGAATCTGCCTTAGATCATAGAAAGGTGCTGGAATCATTCAAAGAGTGCAGAAGTGAATCGTATATCGCCCTACCAGCTCTGCACTACATAGGGTTTTTGTCATGATGACCAGGCTTCTCAGGACTCATAAATGCTCTCAGCTCTGAGCTCAAAGAAACTGACCCCATTTGATTGTAGCAGCCAGGATTTGATCTGTGATTTCAGATTGTGGCTTATCCAATATATGTAAGAAAACATTTAAAATGTAAGTATGGAATCATATTTTGGCATATAACTGTTGAATGGAAGGTTCTAGAGCCTTACGTTAAAAAATAAAAAGGTCTGGGTGAAAACCTCTATCATCCGAATGTAAAACAATATCTTTTTAATATTGAATTAATTTAGTAAATTAGGCGAATGTGGATATATTTGTGAAAAACAGCTCAACACCAGTGATTTATATATCCTAGTGTCCATGCAGGTGAGTCTGTTATTGTGGGAAGGAAATATTATTTTTGAATAAAAGATGGAAACATGTACAGATCTGTAACTCCTCCAACTTATGCTGTGCCAAGCCAACAATTGCATTATTTGGTTCAGCTACGTAAGAGTAATTTGATGAACTGATTAGTAACATGATTACATGAGAGGAATATGATGTTTTAGAAAGTCACATTTTTTTAATTTAGAAATCTCCAAGGTTGCATTACATGACATGGGAGAGAATCTGGGTTTGGAAGTTACTCCCATCAGACGACCCTCTTCATTAATATGCCCAGTGAGTGAGAAGATGATGATTTAGTGTGATGTCACTTTTGGAACACTGTCCAATCACATACATTAATCAATTAGATTAGATAATGTATACAAACCTTTAAAGTAAGTGGTTGCTGCTCTATATAATTAAAAACTCATAGACTCTGGGAACTCACTCACTCGTTCACTAACTACCTGGCTGACTGACAAAAGGAGAGGAAGGAGAATGTATAACAACAGAAAGGGGAAGGGAATAGATTGCATTTCTTTGGACCCAATTTTGGATTACTAGCAGCACACTGTTAGAGAGGCCTAACAGGCCTTCTTCTTTGGCAGACACAACAGACATACCCAAAACTGAAAACAGAGAACCAGACCTTGGAGGGATGGCTATCACATCTTGTTGACTGATGCCCCCCTGTTCCTAGAGGTGGAGAGTTGAACCAGTCCTTAAGAGGGTGCTCACCTGTCTTTGGGACAGCCAAAATAAATGCATTTTTAAGTACAATATTAAGGGGTGGATAATCTCGATGGGAGTGATACTCTGAAGGGGAATAGTTTCAATTCCTGCATTTTTCTAAATATGGTCTACTCATAGGGTGGCCTTTATAAGCCACTTTTCTACACACAGGAACCTACAGGATTTCCCTATGGTGTTCATATTATAGCTCTGTATTGGCCACCTGGCCCTGCTGGTCAATTTAATCACCACCTCGCTGAACAAATTGACTCCCTTCCTCCCCGTCATCACTGTTGATTTTAACCTACACTCTCTCTACACACTTCTATCCACTGACTTTAACTCTCTTCACTTTAATCAATTTCTCTCTTCTGTCCATGCTCTGGCCACCCTTTCAATTGGTAACTCAATTGACCTCATTCTCATTTTGTTTCTCCATTCACTGCCTCTAAGTCTCAACTGCTCTTTCTCCCTCTGATCCTTCCATCATCTTTGCCCCAATCTCCACTCCTACTTCTACCTATCTGTCTCCATCTACCCCATGCATTACCAAGCATAAGATTACCTCCTCCAAATTCCCTTTCTATCTCACTAACCTTCATCACTCTCTCTCCTCCAATGCAAACACTCTTCTTTCACTGATGAACAATTCATTAACCTTAACACTGCTCTTATTCCTCACTTCTCATATCAGTCCCTTCTTACTACATTCACTCCTAAACTCTCCCCACCATGGCCTTGGATTAGACCTTCCATCTGCACCCTTCAAAAAACACTGGTCAGAAACATTTGTACTTGACAAATATCTAGACACTCCTCAGATCTCCAACTCTACCTGACTGATTTTCAAAACAGTTCCCCTGATCTAGACTGTGTCAATTGTGACTTCAATCTCTCTCTCATTTCATCTCAATCTTATCAAACTAGGCACCTCACAGCATTTCTCAACTCAATTATCTCCATCCTAAACCCTCTTACATCTCTTCTACTCATTCTGCTAACAATCTTGCTCTCAGCCTTTCTTCTAAAATGGCCAACATTCAAAATACACTTGAAAATGACCCACTATTCCCCCACATGTTTTCTCCATCAGATCTACCCTCCTCTCCAGTGACAATTCTTGCCCCCAATAAAACTGATGAGATTCTTGCTCTTTTCCTAAGGACTAACTCTTCATGTACCCACATTGATCCTCTAACCCTGCACATTGTGAAATTCATAGCTTCCATTATGTCTTAGATCCCTCTTCAACTCCACTTGTGACAATTCCACGTTTCCATCATCCTACAAGTCAGTTAATACCATCCCTTTCCTTAAGAAACCTGGCTTAGATCCTGACTGTCCTGCAAACTTTCACTGCACCTCTCTTCTACCTCAATGTTCCAAAATCCTACAGTGTGTAGTTTTCAAATGACTCACTGATTTCCTTGACACACACAATATCAGGGATCTTCTTCAATCTTGATTATGACTGTTGCACTCTACTGAGTCAGCTCTCTTCAATGTCAACAACCACATCTCTTCTGCTTATCATGCTAACACATCATCTCTTCTTATTCTTCTCAATCACTCTTCTGCCTTTGATACAGCAACTATTCTGACCTTCTCTTAACACTCTCTCTCCTAGCTATCAGGGACAAAGCCATCACTTGGTTTCCTTCAAATCTTGACCCAGACTCGTTCAGGTGACCTGCAACAGCCTTACCTCCCCACTCACCCCCATCACTGTTGGTGTTCCACAGGGGCCAGTCCTGGGTCCTCTTCTCTTTACTCTCTATACCTCTGCACTTGGCACATTGATCTTCTCCTACGGCTACTCATATCAACTGTGTGCTGATGGCTTTCATATCTTCTTCTTTCCTTCCTTATCTGATGAGCTATATTAAAACATTTCTAACTGTCTCTCCACCATCTAATACTGTATGGCATCCCACTCGCTCATGCTCAACGTCATTAAGACTTAACTTATCTACTTCCCATCCAAACAGGCTATGTCTTCCCCTCTCTTCTATTCTACTCTCCTGACCACCTGCCCTACTCTGCTTTGGCTTGCAACCCTGGTATTGTCTTCGACCCATTTCACAACATCTAGCTCTTCATCTCTAAATCTGCCACTGCGGCCAGACTTAGGGATCTATCCGAAGTTGTGTGGTTTCGATCTGGTAAATCTGGCAGAATACTTCCCAATGCAATTACTGTTACCACCACCTTGTCCGGGGTATTACCGCCGGTTCAATAGTGGCGGTGTTAGTACCAATTTTGTTTAGTCCATAGAACTCAATGGGGCATGTTCAGTACAATTACTGAAGCAGTTATTTTGCTGCAATAATTGTGCTGAAAATTGCCAGACACTCTGCTCATTCACCTCCAGCTCGGAACTGGAGGTTTATGCACACACTTTCACCAAAACTCAGGATTGGGTATTGTATTAATACAGCGGTAACATTATTACTGCTGCATTTTTACTGTACCACCCAACTAATGATGAGGCCCTTTTTCTCTTCAACATCACAAAAATAATACATAGTCTACCCTTCAACTGTGCACCTAATCTCCTCTTTAGTATTCTCTCGATCTGACTAACGTACCAGTCTATTCTATGGCCTTCACAACTATGCTGTTTCACCTTTCAACAAAGACCTCATTTTTGCTGTCCATACATTCTTCAACCTTACTTGCTTCACCTCCACCTCACCAGACCGTCGCCATTTAGGCTGGTTATCTATGAGAGAGAGGGCAACATATAAACTCAATCTCACAAACTCCAAAACTATAAATTAACTTTCTCTGCTGTCCTCCTCGCGTCCTATAATCAACCTTTGCTCTCGTCCTTGTCACCTCTTGTGCCCATTGAACTCGCTCACAGTTCTGCTCTCTCTCTCTCTTTGTTCCCTTGCTATGGAATGTTCTTCCTCCCCCTCTCTGCACTACTCTGACTCTGTCGTCATATTTAAATCCATCATCCCAGCTCTAATTGTTTCTGAAGAACCACTTTCATGGCACTTTCACCACCACTTCTCTGTGGTCTCCTCCCCCTACCTCTCTACAACAACCCCACTGCACATATCCTTCATCCCATCATTCTAAACTTATCACTTCCTCCACAAGCCCACTCCTATGTTATTTTTTACCGTCCTCATCCCTGGTTCATGCTTCTTACCTCCCCTGTATCATATGGTCTTTTATCTACATCCTCTGACCATTGTTAAGGACACTGGTCTTCCGCTCTTTAAATCATTGTTAAACACTTTGTAAGCATTTTTGTGCCCAAAATACTTTGCTTTCCCTGTAATTTCCATAAATACAAATATAAATGAATCAATTTGCACACTGTATGGCTTGTGGCGAAGACCAGTCGCCAAGATAATTTGCCTAATTTGCACATTTCTTCAAGCTCTTCCAAACTGTATGGTCACCCCATTAATGAGTGACTTTGAAGATTTTAAAAGTTTTGAATGGGTGATTTCACAAGCAGCAAGGTATTATGAGGTCTGAAATCCTATAGAAAACAAAAATGACCCAAAAAATCCCAAACCAATTGCAACACCTACAACTGCAAACATGGTGGAGATGAAGAGTTCTCCTTCTTTGGATCTGGAGTCAGAGTGGTTGACAAATACTACTACATAACAGAATGACTGACAGAGGAGGCTCTCTGTCCAGTCACAATCAAATGATGCTCAACCTGTTTTTTAAAATACAGATCCATCTAACACCAGTACATTTATAAGTCCATGGTACATGGGTTATAGACCCATCATCGTACTCCCCCACAAAAGGGGGGAATCCAAATTAAGGAACAGTTTCCCCGGGAAATCCTAATCAGAATTTGTCATGGGAAATAAATAAAAAATCCCTCCAAATCTGAATTTCAAAAATACCCTTGCGATCCAAATTTCCAAAACAACATTCCCCTTCTACTTATTGATTCCAGGACAATAGAGCCCATCATCAAGGGCAGTGGAGACCCAGAAATGAAGTTTATAAAAGTATTTTTAAACAGTACTCAAATTACCTTGCCAAGATGAATAGTTACCCTTCAAGGGAGTAACAAAGGTAGGGCCAAAGACCTCCCAACAATTCTGGGGCAGGAGAAAATTGTGCTCAACTTGAGTGACATGTCTATCAGTTGTCAGAGAACATTGGACAGGTATTAAGGTTACAACAGTACCTTGAGAGTGCTAGCATTCTCCAAAAAAGCCCAATGTCTGGGTCAGGTGTTCCTGGTGTACAATGACAAGATGCAAACAATCCAAATAACAGTTTCCTAGTGGAAGAGGAAAGAAGGGTGATGGAGAAAAAGACACACCAAACATTTGAGGAAGCTGAGTTTCTGACCTATAAAAATACTCCATAACAAAAGAAATGCAAGAAACTAGTAGTAAAAATTTCTCTTCTCTAGAACCAAAAGAATAGAGAACAGTACTGAAGTCTCAAAATAAAAATAAAATAGTCACCATTGAGACAGAAGTGAACCTGTAAAAAACAGAAAATATAGTCTTCACTTTCAGGGATGGTGAGACCTCTCCTAAAGAAAAGTAGGTCAAAATAGAAGACCCTGAATCTGATAGCATAGAAAAGGAGTTTGAGAAATGAGAAGAAACCCTGAGACACAACTGCCAATCTCATAAAATAGAAACTCTAAACAAAGTAAGTCCAGAAACAGTAGAGGTGCCCTCCCTCGTAAACGATTCTGAAGATTGCCCTCTGAAAAGAGTAGACAACAAAAAGTTGTTTGGAAGGGGGATACATTTACTTCATATTTTACCTCCAAATGCGTGTTCATTCTGACAGATTCCCAAGCCAACTCACTTGAAATTGATATCACGGAAGCAAGTGCATATGTGGTGGCAATGCAAGGTCACATTCAGGAAATAAATGATCAAAAGAAAATTCATGCTGCCCTGTCGAATAACTCTCACTGGCCCTCATTAGGACCCTGGCGGAGGTCCATGGTGCAATTTGCACCATGGACCATGGCGCAGAGCTGCCAACACCGCCATGGGGGTTGGCGGACTTACCGCCCCATTCCGAGGTTGGCGGGGCGGTAAGTCCCCAATCCCCATTTACCCTTCCCCATTCCCATTTTTGCCCCATAGGGTATAATGGGAGTGGGGAAGGCGTTAATTACGCCACCGTAAATTACGGTGGCGTAATTAACAACAAGTCCCGTAGCGCCATAGATTTTTCCGCCTGCAAAAAGCAGGCGTAGAAATCTCCATGGCGCTACGGAATGTCGTAGTCTGGCGGAGAGGTACGCCATGCATTACGCTGGCGTAAACCCCTCTCCGCCAGGGTCCTAATGAGGGCCACTATCTTTGTAGAGTACAGTCTAGAAGAGGTAGATTATATGCTCCTGTCTAGATTCAAGGTCATTGTGATGATTCATCAGCTCTCATAGACACATGGTCTGGCTACCTGATTTCAAAACATTTTTGACTAGGGGCCTACTGAAATGCAGCTTCAAGTATGTATTCGACTGAATGATGTCTGAAATTGAGGTATTCGGCTTCGGCCGAATACTTAATTAATTATCACTCGAAGTCTAATAATTTCCCCCATAAAATAAATTAAGTACTGCTTTGTCTGCATGCCTGGAATCATTCAGGCATGTCATGTTTATCCTTTAATAGGATCATTAAACAAATGCTGCTGTCACTTTTTTGACTGAGTACAGGCAGAGCAGAGGTGTGACAGTGCAAGCAAAGTCCCTGCCCGTCATGTGCTGGACAGATAGACATTCATGTGTTGGTTTGCTTGGAAGGGTTGAGCTAAAGTATAAGTCTCAACATTGTGAATGTGTGTCTGGTCTCACCTGAATTTTGCAGGTGAAAACCATTGAGTTGGAAAAAGATCTCCCTGGTCCAGAGCGCTGCCCATGCTCAAGGGGAGGTGCAGGCCGTGAGGGTAGGCTCAGTGTCTAGAGGACTAGAGAATCTGTAGAGCACATGAGTATACAGCGCTGTGCATTTGCGCACATGGCGGGGGCTTTTATGGCATATAAGATGCATCTTACAGGGGCAAGGTTGATCGGCTGCAGTATTTGTAGATATTAGTTCCACGGGGGCTTAATTTGTAAAACAATAAGTGCCACAGCCCCAAAAAAACTTGTCTCAATCATACTGACCAAGGTGGCACTGCAGCTCTGCAGGCCCGGCCCACCACCAACCTATCACACTGCTGGTGCTCCATGTCACATATTTGCCATTGCTGCAACTGTTTCAATGGGGGACATTCAAGCACTGTCCATTTCCTAATTCACAGCTAGGAAGACAAACACACACAGTCGCCACGGCTATGCAGGTCATTAACGTGCTCAGGTTGAAAACACATTTCAGTGGCTGTGACAGATCCGTTCATATTCATGATGGAACATTTCCACTGAAAGCGAGCTCACAAACCACCAAAAATCTGTGCAAGTTAAAGTGAGCAACACAAAGTGCCCATTTGAAGATTTGTTTATATCTATCATGTCTACTATCCAGATATGCAAATCAATGCATTTGCTTCAAGTCACTAATCAAATGTTTTAAACATCATGAATAACAATGTGCTGGAGGTTTTGACAAACAATCTGCATATCTATCTTGGTTTATTACAGAGCTTCTTTTATTACACGGCTTAAATCACTGAAAGTGGTGGGGTTAGCTAGACTGTTCAGGTTGGCATTATCTTGCATTCTGGGATTTATAGTTTACCATTCAGGAGGTGAAAATTAAAGCCACAATGATATTATTTTGTCTTAACATGTTAAGGATTTACATGCTGTCATGTGGATTTATTATGCAATTTGTGTTTGTTTTTGTAAGTAAAATACAAGACATTATTACTGTAAACCTTCAAATACAACTATTTAAGCCATGCGCCAAAGAATCTAGCCACTGGCCACAACCACCACAGCATAATATGGCCATGCACCCAAGAATCTGACCACTGGCCACAACCATTATAATAATATGTGTATAGAAATGTACTCTGCCCACTGGATACAACCATTATGATAAATGTACATAGTAATTACAGATAGGGTTACAGGCAGTATACAGTATTTGTAACATGGTGACATAATACAATTGAAGTGCAAATAGTACTTATGATTATTGTCACACTGGGGGTACTGAGTTTGTTGTACATGGTAATGAAGGATAAATATTAGCTTCTTTCTCTGTGAACAAAACACAGTATAATATGTTAGGCAGGATAGGGTACAATGTCTCATTGCATACATTTTCACATATTCATGTACTTTTTAGACCCTCATAATTAGTACATTCCAAGTACTATATTTGAAACAGAAACAACATGACTGTGTGTTCTGCACAGTTGCTGATTCTGTTTGCATAATCATTGGGCCATTGGGAAAAACAATCCATACAGGATTTAAAAAAGCCCTTCTACTTTTATGTGACTCTAACTTTCACATTGTGTTTGTTTGAAGGGTGCAGGACTTACGGAAAAGTTTAAAGCACTGAAATAAGTGTACTTGTTGTTACAAGCAGTGTTGCAGTAGGAAGAATCATAATGGTGTATATGCAATGAAGTGTAAAGAAGGATATTTTTGAAGTAGGTATATACCATTTGGTATATTGTAACTGTTGATAGTTTATATAGTTCTGAAGGGTATTTTTTGAAGCAGTTAGATACTGTTGGCATATTCTATCTATTTTGGTATTCAAAAGTAGCATTGCAGTATTATGGATGCAATTAGATACCAGTTGGCATATTCAAACTGTTGATAGTTTGATTGTTTTGCAGGGTATTCTTTTTCAACAGTTCGATACCTGTTGGTGTATTCTAAGTATTTTGCTATTCAAAAGTAGCATTGCAGTACTAGGGATGCCGTTAGATACCAGTTGGCGTATTCTAACTGTTCATAGTTTTATAGTTCTGAAGGGTATTTATTGAAGCAGTTAGATACCTGTTGGCGTATTCTAACTATTTTGCTATTCAAAAGTAGCATTGCAGCATTATGGATGCGGTTAGATACCAGTTGGCATATTCTAACTCTAGATCGTTCTACAGGTCAGTGACTTAACTTTGTAGACCCTCATAATCAGTACATTCTAAGTACTATCTTTGAAACAACATTACTGTGTGTTCTGCACAGTTCCTGTTTCTGTTTGCATAATCATTGGGTCATTGGGGACATACATCTATACAGCATTAAAAAACCTTAGTACATTTATGTGAGTTTAACTTTTACAGTATGTTTTTTGAAGTGAGCAATACCTGAGGGAATGTTTAAAGTGCAATAACTATTGACAGTTTCAAAGGTCAGTGACTACATTTAGGTTTAAGGAATATTAAGTAGGCATTTGTTAGATCTGCTGGTAATCTCTTTTTTACAGTAATGGAAAAGTTGTTGCATTCAAACCAACCAGATCTTTTTTTAATGTATGCAGTATACTGACCTGCAGTGGTTATGGCACCATTGTGGTTGATTATGCCTACTGTTGTGAAGATTTTCTTGCCAAGAGATACTTGCCCGTGTGTGAAACTAGTAAGCTTGCAGTCGTTTTTGTTACCATCTCCGTTGTACCCTAAAAGCATTAGTATCAGATATTGGCTATGTGAGTTTATGTGCAAGGTAGAGTGATTGTCTGAATTGCAAAAAGTGTATGATATGGCATGATTTGCATTTTGCACCAACTGATGAAATGGAATGGATTCACAATTTGGTATAGATACATGCACAAATTGTTCATTAGGGTTGTGCTCTTGTGAAACATGGTGTTATACCACGAATGTGCGAATGATGATTGCACCAAGTGAGAGCAGGGAAAATCCAAAAGAGCACCTACCTGATCGGGATTGGAGGCCCTTGCCAGATCTAGCTGATCTTAGGAATTCCCCTGCGTACCCCTCCGTGGCCCGGTGCAATGGCTTGATCACTGAGAGGATCCCAGGGAAACCCTCATGGGGGAGAAAACCATGTGGAGAGCTGCTGTGGTGCGTTGTCTCCAAGGGATCAGATGCGATGGGGAGCTGATCCTAGGTGGTCAGGTACTGAGGCAATGGTTCTTGCCCGAGCCTAGACTGCTGAGGAGAAGCAGGAAAAGGGAGATTAGTACTGGGTTTCTGTCTGGCTGTTTTCCGAGTGTGAGGATTCCTCTATGTGGATTCTGGGTTCTTACCTCAAACAGGTTTAGGCTGCCTTTGTTTGCTGTGGCAGTCGTGGCACAGGGATAGTGCCTTGAGAAGTGCAGAGAGGCTGGTGAGAGAGACAGAAAAGTTTAATGTGCAGATACAAAGAGGAAATGACAATGAAGCCCACACACTGATGGTGGATGTGATATCAGGAATAACCTACCAGCTGGGAGTAGGAGTATTCCTGCAAGAAAACTGGAGTCGCAACGTTGTCTGGAGCCTGGCAACCACCCAACTGACTAGAGGGGCTGAGAGAGAGCCTGTAAACGGGAACGTAACTTGCATTGATTGAGACAAACACAAGAACAAATGATGCAACCGTGTTTGTGTCTGCCTACCGTGCGGTGGGACAGCAGAACTCCGAAACAAAAGGCAAATGCTGCGTGGCAGGTAGGCAGGGCTTGTATGGACAGAGGAAAGGCATCTTTTGCCATACTAGGGACGAGGACAGGGTCAACTAGAAAAAGGAATAGAGAGTCAAAAGATTAAAGAGAAAGACCAGAAGGCAGCTGGGGCAATTAGCATAAAGGAAGTCTTAAAGTCCTAAAAAACTCACGTAGCGCTTTGGTTCTCCTGTGAGAGTAGAAACACCCAGATTCCATAGCATTCTCTCCTGATATGCTGCGGAGGGAGCAGACGTCATGACCCGTGTTGGTGCCTGGGAAATAACAGCTAGTCTGCTACTGCAACAAGTTTGCACGGCCATGTTAAGGTGAACTGAGGTCAGCTCATTAGTAAAGCTGCTGTCATAGCGACCTGACGTAATCGTCATCACAGTATACCCCCTATTAGATCTATTCCCCCGGCTTACCCCGATGTCTCAGGTGAAATGTTTTTACCAAGCGAGGTGCATGGACTGCAGCCTCTGGCTCCCAAGTTAAATCTACAGGGGAGTACCACTTCCAATCCACCAAATATTGTAAGAGTCCTCAGTGGTATCGGGAAAAAGCTTTAGGCTGCAACAGCTTCGATTGTCTGGTTTCAATAGAGAAACGTGAAATACTAGAGGAATACGGGCCCAGGTGTTGGGAAGACGGAGATGGAAGGCAACGGCTCCAACAGCGGCAACCACTCAAAAAGACCAAAGAATCTGCGGAATAGCTTGGATGGTACAAGATGTCTGGGAAGAAAATGTGAAGAAACCCAGACCTAATCCCCTGGTTTGATAAAAGGGGCCGGAGTCCGGTGACGGTCTGCAAAAAGTTTCATTCTGATTTGCGACTGCTGTAAGGCGATCACTGCTGAACGATGCCCTTGTCGTAACTGGTCCAATACATGATCTACGTCTGGGAATTTGGTGTCTGAAGCCCTCAGAGTGGGGAATGATGTGGCATTAAATCCATAAGCACAGTGAAAGGGAGATGTTCTGAGGGCTGAGTGGTATGAGTTATTGTAGGCGTATTCTGCTATTGGCAGTAGATCTTTCCAGTCATCTTGGGCAGCAGAGACATAACTCCTGAGATACCCTTCCAGCATCTGATTTAGTCTTTCCATCTGTCCGTTGGACTGGGTATGGTAACCCGAGCTAAGAGACCTGGATATTCCAAGAAACCGACAGACGTGTCTCCAGTTTTGCGAGTTGTGTATTGTGTACCTCTCTCAGAAATAATGGTTTCAGGCAACCCATGTAAAGTAAAAATTCGGTTGATGAAAATGCGGGCAATCTAAGTAGCCGAAGGTACCCCGGGAAGGGGAATAAGATGTGCCATCTTGGTAAAGGTGTCTATCGTGACCATGATGGCGGAGCATCCTCCTGATGGCGGTAACTCCACCACGAAGTCTGAGGAGATTGTCCGAGGGGACAATGATGAGGGTCTTTGACTGGAGACAGATGGGACAAGAACCCACATATTCCTTAATGTCTTCTCTCAGTTTGGGCCACCAAAAGTAACGGGATACCAGTTCCTGCGTGGTGTTGACTCCACAATGGCCAGCAGTCTTAGAGTCATGACACATACCCAGGACCTCCTTTTGAAGGGATCAGGAAGGTATAAAGGTTATGTGTCCTCGAAATAACAACTGTCTTTTTTGGTCAGGGACAGTTGGGCGGAATGTGAGAGTTGTTATTTCACAGCTGGTTTGGATTGGGATTGTAGGCGTGTCAGAAAATCCGGAACCATACGTAAACCCATAGGTACTGACTTAAACAATTCACTGGGAAGATGTTCTTTCCGGGACAAGGCGTCCACCTTTATGTTATCTCTTCCAGGGATGAATGTGAATGTGATTCTAAATGGTGAGAAAAAATTTGCCCATCTGGCCTAACGACTATTGCAGGTCTGAGCATACTGGAGGATTCTAAGGTTGTGAATGTCAGTTCGAACTTCTACTGGGAAGTTTGCTCCTAGCAACAGGTGGCACCACTCCTCAAATGCGGGTTTTATGGCCAACAACTCCTTTTCCAATTCTGTGTAGTTTAGTTCTGTTGTTCAGAATGTTTTGGACAGGTAGGCCACAGAACGTTCTTGATCTTGGTCATCTAGTTGGAGCAGAACAGCCCCAGGGTATACTGTGAAGCATCCATCTCCACTATAAATCTGTGGTTCTGGTCTGGGGTCAATAGGATTGGGGCTGAAGTGAAGAGTTCCTTGAGTTTCTCAAATGCCTGATGCGTGATTTTAGTCCATACAAAAGGGACTCCCTTTTTGAGAAGGTTCGTCAAGGGCTGAGTTAGATTTGAAAAGTTTGGGATAAAACTCTGATAAACATTTGAAAACCCTACGAACCGCTGGATGTCTTTACAGGAAACTGGAGTGGGCCAGTTTTGAATGACCAACACCTTCTCGGAATCCATCGCTATCCCTTTGGCGGACAGCACATAACCCAGATAGGTTACTTGGGGTTGATGGAAGGAACACTTATCCAGCTTGCAGTATAAATGGTTTTGTTGAAGTCTTCGTAGGGCTTCTGATACGTGTTTCACATGTTCTTGGGCAGAGAAAGAGAAGACCAAAATGTCATCTTAATAGATTATGATATTATGGAGGAGTAGGTCGGCAAAGAGATGGTCCATGAATCATTGGAAGAGAGTGGGAGTGTTTGACAGGCTAAAGAACATTACTCTGTACTGGTAATGACCAAACGGGTTCGCAAAGCCGTCTTCCACTCATCGTCCAGCCTCACTCGAATACGATGGTAGGCTCCTTTTAGGTCCAACTTGGTGTAGATGCTAGCCCCTTTCAAAGCCTCCAGAATATCTGGGAGCAGAGGCATAGGCTATTTATCCGGGACCGTGATCTTATTCAGGCTGCGGAAATCGATGCAGGGGCAGAGTTCAGAGGTATTCTTCTTTGGGTTGAAAAAGAGGGAGGCAGCTCCTGGAGAGGTGGACTCAGTGATGAGGCCATTCATTAGATTTGTTTGGAGATACTCCCAGAGAACCTTATTTTCTGTCGCCGATAGAATATACATCCTTCTAAATGGTAAGGGTTGGTCTGGAATCAATTCTATTGCACAATCGTCTTTCCGTTGAGGAGGCAGCTGAGTATATTCAGAGGTGGAGAAACCCTCTTGGTATTGCCGATAGATTTCCAGGAGGCCAGAGATTTGATTGAGGGTAGTTACCCTCTGGGGATTCAATGGAGACGGAGTCGAGTCTAATGATACCCTCTCCTGATTCCTGATACAATGTTATAAGCAGTATTCTTACCCTAAAAAGAAGGATCCTGCGGTCCAGTTGATAAAGGGATTGTGCTTTTTGAACCAGGGCAACCCTAAAATAACTAGATGATGCACTGCCTGGATGATGTCTAGAGTGAGGAACTCCTGATGGGAGGATAGCGACATCAATAGTGGACTGGTTTGGTCTTTGATAGGTCCCGCGACCAGAGTGCTTCCATCCACACTTTCCACTGGTATGGATTCTGGTTTAGTTAGCTGAGGGATACCATGGGAGGCAGCCCAATGATCATCCACAAAATTTCCTGCAGCCCCACTATCCATAAGCACCGGTATGTCTTGTAGCATGAGTTCTCCGATAGTGAAGGATACTTTCAGTACCAACATGTTGGTATCTGTATGGCTGGCACACATAAAGGAAAGAGATGTCTGTGAGGAACCTTGTTCTAGCAAAGGGTCCCGAACTGTGGTTCCTCTTACAGCCGTGCGCTGTAGTTTCCTGAGCATCTGGCTAGAGCAATCGGGCATTCCTGTACTGTATGTGTATTGGCACCATACAGAGGCCTATCCTTCGCCTTCTTCTTTTGGTCTGTCACTCCTTCATCCGGTAGTCTATTTGCATTACAAGAGCAATAAACTTGGTTAGAGAAGTGGGACGTGGTACTCGAGAGACCTCATTCTTGAGGTCTTCTGATAACCCTCTCCTAAAAATGGTGACCTGTGCATCCTCGGACCAGGTGGTCTTGCTTGCCATTTGTTTAAACTTGGTGATGTATGCCAAGATGTCTAGATTTCCTTGTTTGAGGTCAAGGAGGTGTTCCTAGGAGGCCACCCAGATTTCCTGTTGGCCAAACATTGTACGGATGCTGTTACAAAAGGCTGTGTGCGAGTCTAGAATGAGGTTATTGTTAGTGCCTAAAGGTGTTGCCCAGGCTAACGCTGGGCCGGTCATTTGAGAATTAAGGCCCCTTAAATGTGAACTGCACTGCACACGAGTCAATTAATTCTTTTACCCCATGTGGGTTCCCATCAAACTGGCCTCCTGGTAGAGGACCAGGTGGCACCTCAGAACAATGCTGGATGTGAGAAGCTGCAGCCTGTTGTGTTGCCTGCTGCTGGTGTTGCCTCAGAGTTGCATTCTCCTGTTTGAGCTGTTGAACCTCAGATGTCAAGGACTGGACTGTGGCGATCAGCTGTTGAATCTGCTGTAGTTGCTGATCCATGTTAGGGTTCTTCTGGCTCTACCTGCTCCCTACTTGCTCAGTCTAACAATCTGGTTAACGGGCATTGCTATCTGTTATACCACGAATGTACAACTGCTGATTGCACCAAGTGAGAGCAGGGAAGACCCAAAGAGCACCTACCTGATCGCGATTGGAAGCCCTTGATGGATCTAGCTGATCTTAGGAATTCCCCTGAGTACCACTCTGTGGCCCGGCACAATGGCTTGATTACTGAGAGGCTCCCAGGGAAACCCTCATTGGGGAGAAAACCCTATGGAGAGCTGCTGGGGTGCGTTGTCTCCAAGGGATCAGATGCAATGGGGAGCTGATCCTAGGTGGTCATGTACTGAGGCGATGGTTCTTGCCCGAGTTTAGACTGCTGAGAAGCAGGAAAAGGGAGATTAGTACTGGGTTTCTGTCTGGCTGTTTACCGAGGGTGATGATTCCTCTGTGTGGATTCAGGGTTCTCACCCCAAGCAGGTTTAGGCTGCCTTTGTTTGCTGTGGCAGTCGTGGCACAGGGAGAGTGCCTTGAGAAGTGCAGAGAGGCTGGTGAGAGAGACGGAATAGTTAAATGGGCAGATAAAAAGAGGAAAAGACTAAGAAACCCACAAAATGACGGTGAATGGGATATCAGGAATAACCTACAAGCTGGGAGCAGGCGTATTCCTGCAAGAGAGCTGGAGTCTGAACGCTGTCTGGAGCCTGGCTCTGCCCGACTGACTAGAGGGGCTGAGAGAGAGCCTGTAAACAGGAGAGTTACTTGCATACGTTGGAAATGCAAGGGAAGACGAACACAAGGACAAATGATGCAACCATGTGAGTGTCTGCCTACCATGCGATCGGACAGCAGAACTCCGAAACAGCAGGCAAACACAGCGCAGCAGGTAAACGGGGCTTGTCTTGACAGAGGAAAGGCGTCTCTCTTGGCGTACTAGGGACAAGGACAGGGTCAACTAGAAAAAGGAGTAAAGAGTCAAAAGACCAGAAGGCAGCAGAGGCAATTAGCATAAAGGAAGTCTTAAAGTTTTAAATGAACTCATGTAGCGCTTTGGTTTTCCTGTGAGAGGAGCAACGGCCGGATTCCACAGTGTTCTCTCCTGATATGCTGCGGAGGGAGCAGATGTCACGACCGGTGCTGGTGCCTGGGAAATAACAGCTAGTCTGCTACTGCAACAAGTCTGCACGGCCATATTAAGGGGAGCTGAAGTCGGCGGATTAGTAAAGCCGCTGTCATAGCGACCTGAGGTAATCATCATCACACATGGTTGCAGAGAGTGCATGTATGTTTCCACGTGTTTGACATCTGGAAGTTTTAATTCAGAGGTATGTTTTGGTTTCCAGTACTTGCAGTAAGTGCATTCAAAATTCCTGTGGATCTTATTGTGTGTTTATGGTGAATTTTACCATTCCTGCAAAGTAGTCCAATTCTTGCCTTATTCCTAAAACACTGTAAGTGTTGTCAATATTATTTGTGGCATTTCTATGAAGGATGAGCATTTGCAAACACAACTTTTCTGAGCCGTTCAAGTAATTATTCTGAACAATTGGTGGCAATTGGAATAGCAGATTGAGTGCTACATTTATATAGCAATTTACACAGGTTGTGTTGGAAAATGTAAAAGGACCAGAGAGTTCTGTCTCTGTGTCAGTTGCTGGACATCCACTTGTTTTTTTAGAAGAAATATTTCTCTTTATGTCTGCTGATGGATGTGCAGTTGTGTTTGCACTAGATAGTTGTGTGGTTGTACTGCTTAATGGATTGGCAGTTGTTTTTGTTTCTTTGGTGGTACTTTTGGGAGAGCTCACAAGTTCTGTTTGCATTGATTTTCTTTTTGTAACTGTACCTTTTGGAGGAACAGGGTACATATCTAGATGGGGTGTGTGGAGTGTGCACAGTTTGTTGTACTCTAGGATGCAAGGAATGTTAGCCTTGACTTTGTTTGTATCAAAATTGACTAGAAATAGTCCTTCGAGTGTACGTAGACATGAAAGTGCTACATAACTCATACCTTCTTTAAAGACTGTGCTGCCAATGTCAATCAATGCCAGATCAAGGGTTAATGCATTTGTGCAGATCCTTAAGCTACGCTCAGGAACATCCTGACTGTAGCAGTACCCAGCTTTTGACACAACACACTGCAGTCCCGGCAAGGTCAGCAGGTTAAGTAATACCGCAGACTCCTAAGCCACGCACACGAGCTTGCTGATTGCACTCTCTTCAGTCTATGAGAGAACCCACTGCAGGGCCACAGATCTATTTTGCTGGTTGTTTTGCAGTATCCACAGTGAGGGCTTGAGTAACTAGCAATCCCTCCACTTTTCTCCAGATACATCTGGAACACTATGAAGACTGTCCTGAAGAAAGTGGGTAAATCTATTTAAACAACACTGAAACCGGTAGACTTAGAACTCAAAGGAACCACCTGTTCTAGCCTCCACACTGAAGTTGGTGCCTCTCCAGGCATTCTCCTGTCGGTGTGTAGGCTCCATTTTTTGTCTTCAATTGTTTCATTTGTGATACACTACATGTAAACAATCTATAGGTTTACATACAGTGGTTCGGTTATTAGCGAACCCGGTTTTACTAAACTGATGACGCTAGTTGTCTTTTATTAACACCCACATATCCCAAGCCAGTACTACAGGTCATTACATCGTATGTTGCCATAAGTAGACTGTCTTGGTGTGCGTTTCAACCCTTTTTTTGCTCAACTTTTTACTGCTAAGTCATTCTATACACTGCATGGTCTATACAGTGTGTTTGACTTGGGTTGGGAGATTCCTGCTGATCACAGTTTCTGACATATGCATACTAGAAATTAGAATATATTCTATTTCAATTTCCTATCACATTTAGATAAGCAGCACACCAGCGTTTCCTAGCACTAGAGGGCACATAGGCAGTGATAGTTAGATCTCACCTCTATCCTACTGTCACCTTTGTCTACACACTGTACGGCAGAAAATCTCCCAACCTCTATCTATAGCAACCCTCTTTTTAGTGCTCCACGAACCAACATGACTATGTTGCTAATGTTAATTTATTTTGGAGTATTGTTCCAAATTCCTGTGTTATGATCTAGGGTTAAACCTTGAGATATGTGAATAGTGATTGCATATGCAAGAGACAGAGAGAATAGTTCTCTGCGTACATACATGTCTTTGAAAAGAAGGAACCATGCTGTTGAGCATCCTATCCTTTTAATTTCAGAACATTTGTCAAAGTGGATATTGACAACCTGAATGCTGTTGTCATGTTGATATGTCTGGAAGCCAACAATTGTACCAATTGTTCCATTGACTAAATCTTGCTCCACGTCAAGGTTATGTTTCAAAATTACTCTGCAGTTTAAAACACAACATTAACATTTTCTCAAAACCAGCTGTGTGTTAGATACATTTTTCTAAGCTATTTAGTCATGCTGTTGCTTTTTGATACATAGAGAGTGTCATGCCATGCACTTCCAGTTTGTCTGTGGAGCTAATATGCACTATTGTTTGCATTTTGTTTTAACATTGTGTCAGTGAATTGTGTACAGCTTGTTAGGGTTGGCATTAAGGACATGCATTTACATTTTTTTGTGCTAATTGTTCCAGGATATCAGGAGCAGATGCATTACGCCCATATAGCTAACTGCCATGACCAAATTTAAGAGCATCTTTTAATCACAAAAGTATGTGGAGGTGTGATGCTCCTCTGGATTGATATTCTTTTCTCCAAAAGACGTTTTCCACGTCTCCGAGGGGAGAGATACTTTTATTAAAGATGAAGTACAGTATGGCAATGAAGTGGTGGTGAAAGTATCTTGATACATTTACAGGGTCCAGAGAACAGAGTTCTCCTGGTGTTTTTATGTCTATACTATACCTTCTTTATTCTGATTTGCTATGTGTAAGAAGTCATGCAAGTCATCCCATGCATATTCTGCACAACTTAAAGTAACAAACGATGTGAGTGGGCCGAGGTTCCTTAGCAGACACTGTACATCAGCGTGACTTCAGAACCAGTATTCTTTTGTACCACACATGTTTGCCAAGAGATTTGTGATACTTACTTAATCTTTGTCGTTTACCTTTTGAAGCAGTTGGGTAGCAGATATGTTTAAAAAATTAGAGCCTGTTTTTAATGTGTGTGCAACTCTGTAATAGAGAGTCGCTAGTTCATTTTCAAACAGGAGGTGGAATATATATTCTACATTTTGTCTGAATCTGGGGTCTTCAGAATACATTTGTAAAGAGCAAAATTCTGATGCTGTTATTTGTGTGGATCTTTCATCATTTTTCCTCCTTTTCCGGTAGGAAAAAGTAGAGGAAAGGAACTTGCTTCTACACTTTTCTCCCATATGCTGACTGGAGATCCTTTGGCTTGACACATTTGATCTCTTTCTAATGCATCTTCAGTGGTGTCTTCGGAGTGCAGTGGGTGAATTGTATAGTTATCCAAAATATTGATTTCAGTAATAGGATCTACATGTTCATATTGGCCAGTTGGTGATGAATCCTGAATTATTTGGGTGGCTTCTCTTAAGTTCTCTTCAATGTTTATATCTTTGTGGTACCAGTTGTCTTCTTTTAGATATTGAAGGGTTTTTCTAACTTTGTTTAAGTCTACTAGTTGTTGCCAATTTCTTTGTCTTTTGTTGGTACACCATTAACTAACATAATCAAAGATTGATCTATTGGCTGTTGCACTCCTAGAGTTTCTACATTTTCGTTAACATCTAATGGCAAATGTACTACTATGCCATGAATGCCTTCCTTTTAATAATTCAGAAGGAGGCAATTTGGCTGTTTTGGGTTGAATGTGTATAATAGCTTGAAATGGGTGAACTGTTTGGATTATAATACTCTCATACAAATTAAGCTGTTGAAGAGGTTTTGGAAGTGGGACTATTTCTAAGTTATTAGTGACAGCACATGGAGGCATTTGGTTATTATCAAGCTTTGTATTGCTATATGTGCAAAGTTCTGAGGGGTCACTTATTTTGTATTTATTTTCTGTTATAAGATATAAAGCTAATTGGAACCATTGAGATTCCTCATTGTCCTCTATTTTGTAAGTCATATCTACAATTGTTTGTGCTCTTTTTATAAAAAAAAAAGTTCTGTGACAACACACACATACTTGGTTTGGTACTTCAGCAGATGTGCTATTTCATTTTTTAATGTGTTTGTTAGTAGATTGGTGTTTATAAGGTTTTCGCTAACGTTTCCTAAAATTACTGAATGTTCTGAGTCATCTTGACTTACAAAATAGTTACTCTGGATGTGTTCTATTTGTTGAAAGAGTTTGTTGGCTGTTCCATGTAGGAGAATGTTATTAAAATGTTTCAGTTGTAAAGCAGGAGATGTTGCATAGTACAGTCTCTGCAGAAGATTCTGTATAGCGGAATGGTGTGTTTCAAACATTTTGATGTGGTGGGCGGTGCTTTTGCAAGCAGTTCCTGAAATGCAGACTAAATAATGTCTTCACAGGCCAGTGAATTTGTGCACTGGACAGGAGTCCATGCTTTGTAAAGTTTTTATTCTAATTTTGTCTTTCACTTTCACATAGTGATTGAGGAATTGTTTAAAGATTGGAAGGATTTTTGGCGTACGTTACACATTGTGCTGCATGGCCATTTGTAGACTGGAAGGATTGGTTGGGTGGAAGGAACAGTTGATTGAACGTTTGTTGGGGATGTGTTTTCGAGGTAGGGCTAACTTGGTTCCTCTGACAACCTTTCACACTTAAGCGACGCATTAGAACAAAGAGTTAAGAATAGGTCGCTGGACATAACAAGTTGTACCACAACCAAAACACCTTGTTAATACCTTTATTTGTGTTTTCAAAAAGGGTTTCCCATGCAATAATGGTGTTTTGTGCCATTTCATACCCTCTGCCATTACTATGTATGGCAATTGGGTTTTTGTGTTCATTCACCTTCACAGAAGTTTGAAAAGGTATCTATGTTGACATTGCACATGTTTATAAGTACATTTTGTAATTTACTGATTCATTTTGTTAGTGGTTTCATTCTGTTTAAATTTCATATCAACACTTTTCTTTTCAGCAGAATTGCGCTGTCAATTAGAGCTTCCAAGATTAGCCTTTTGCAGTAATTTTTAAGGGTAGAGCAGGACTTCTCAGCTGTCTTCATAAGATTCATACTCTGCAGTGGAAATATTTTCGTAAAATTATTTTTGCTGCTTCCTTCACTGTGGCTACATTAACATTGTTAGATATAGTGGTAGGGTCATTAGCAGTTTTCCTCTTCTTTATACTTTTTTTGTTTTTATTTTTTCGAAGCCGGGCCCTAGTTTTTTTTGGTTTTTGCGGTTTAGTTTTGTTGACTGATTGTATTAGCAGTTTTGTTTGAATATTTGTTATAGATTCTGCTAGAGGAGTATTTGGCATGCTTTTATTTTTATCTGCTCTATTCTCTCTTTGTTTTCTACAGAGCTGCTTTTTAGTAGCCATTCTGTTCTGGCTGTTGGAAAGAAAAGGAAAGGGTTGGCTTGAAAGGTGTGGAACAAATATGTGTGCATTGTGAATGTGTGAATATGATGGCAGACATAAATAGAGGGCTGTCTGTTTGTGTAATGGTTGATAGTTGTGGTTGGGAAGGTTGCAAGAGTAGCTGTGTGTGTAGATATGTGAAGGGTTTGGATTAGTGCATAGGAGAGTGGTAGTATAAATGAATTAGTGAGGACATTACAAAGTTTTCAGGGAAATAGTGGCTGTTATAATAATGGTGTTTAAGTGACCATAGAAAGAGTGTATATGTTGAGGTTTAGTGAGCAGCAGCCAATTAATTGTTGTTGATTTGAAAGGAATTGAGTAGGCTACTATTCGGCTAAATGTTACTGTATGAGTAACAGAAAGAATACTACTACAGCAATGCACTTACTTTGTAGGAATTGAAGATTAGATTTCTTCAGATTGTTGTCTTCCTGGAGGTTGTTGTTCACTGTAATTGCGAAAGAAGAAAACCAGTGGCTATAAGAAGACTCAACATTGGGCCTCATCACCAGTATGGTGGTAATCCTGCCGGTGTTGCAGACTAGTTTCCACCAGATTCCTAATCATTGTTTGGGACCTGGCTTCCTGGTGCCAGCAGGACACATCAAGTTCCGTTTTCCTGTAAAGTCAGGTGCCGGAAATTGTTAGTTCCTATTTCTGTGGAGTCCCATAGGACTCTACAGGAATCGGGATGTGGCAGCACTGGCTCTGTTGGTAATGGGGCTGTTGGTCCCATGATAAGAATGCCTAAGGTGTGCATTATAGATTGCAAAATGGAAAGTGCTGAGTGTTTTAAAAGCTATCTTTTTTGGGAGGCTGTACATGAAAGTTGAAAAATGGTTTTCTGCATTTATAGCAGCACTGTGTGTAACCTTTTCATAAAAAAAGAAGTGGAGATGGAAAACATTTGTAGAACACCTGTAAGTGGCACTTTTGTGAAAGTTTACTATGTTGTCACTGCATGAATACTTGCCAACGTGATGCATTCAAATGTGTAGTTACTTATTAAAGGATGGTTCTTTTGTTTGTATTGTGTTCACATTAGAAAAGGTGCACCACAAGTCCCAGAATGCAGAAAAAATTTAGGGATCAATATGCACATACAGATTAGAAAGGGGAATGTTGGCAAGTATGCATGTGTGTCAAAGTCAATGCAATTGCACACACTGGGCCTCATTACACGGATGGCGGAGAACCATGGCGCTACTAGCGCCATGGTTCAT
Source organism: Ambystoma mexicanum (assembly GCF_040938575.1). Classification (NCBI taxonomy): domain Eukaryota; kingdom Metazoa; phylum Chordata; class Amphibia; order Caudata; family Ambystomatidae; genus Ambystoma; species Ambystoma mexicanum. The sequence continues at coordinate 1,341,089,771 of NC_090929.1, read as the reverse complement.
GCTGGTAAAATACCGGCACCGCCTTGGTGGAAAGGGGAATTACCGCCCCATTCCAAGATTGGCGGGGCGGTAATTCCCCCTTCCACCATTGCCCTTCCCCATTCCCATTTTTGGCCCATAGGGCCCAATGGGAATGGGGAAGGCGCTAATTACGGTACCGAAAATTGCGGTACCGTAATTAGCTCCCTGGGTCCCTTTGCGGGTTGGTTTTTAACACCTGCAAAAAGCAGGCGTTAAATCCCCCAACCCACAAAGGGACCTCGTAGTAAGGCGGTAAGGATTTACCGGTACCGGTATTTTACCGGTACCGGTAAATCCTTACCACCATCCGTGTAATGAGGCCCACTGAGTGTTATTTCAAAATTTTGCACACATTGTTTCCATTTTCTTTCATGTATTTATTTCGAAACTACACACAGTACGGTTGCAAATGTATACATGCATTTATTAGTTGTTCTTGGAATGGTGCTGAAATGGTGCTGAAATAAATATTTTTAAACACGTTGCATTTTGCCAATTTTCAGTGCAGTGTTTATTTTCACTTTGGATTGTGGGAGTTCTTGTGTAAATTTGTTAGTGGGAGATGTGGTATTAAAAGTGACAGAATGAAACAAAAAAATAAAATGTTGGAGGTTATAATGGTAAATATTGGCCAGTATGCATGTACTGTCAATGTATTGAACTTTCACACAAGATCTGTAATTTAAACATGCTGTAGAAATGTTTTATGTGCAATTTTTTTTTTCTTCACAAAAACGAAACAGACAGTGGTGCTGGAATTGCAAATATGAAAAGGCTCATTAAAATAAAACTTTGTAACCAACCAGCATTCTAAGTAACAGCCATTTGATATCAGGAGATGGGGCAAAAGAGAGTGTGATTATTGAGTAGGTTAATGCAAGGTAAGTGTCAGGAATCCAGCTTATATGCATTTGTAAAGAAGTTGGAAATATCATTTTACCAATATACGCATACCTGTACTTTGTCTTGATAGATTCAGATGTGGTTGAATCTGCAAATAGACGTCTTGGAGATGTGCATAGTATTTTTTGATGCAGGTGCTTGTTCAACAGTAAATCTGAAGTGTTGAACTAAGATGACAGATGACAGAATTTGATGTAGAGTGTTTGGATGTGATTGATGGATGGGTGTGTGACTGCTTGAAAGTAGCCAATGAGGGCGTGCTACAAAGATTAATTCAAGTGGAATGGGAAGAAGGGCTGTTCTGTGTTACGGGGTCCGTAGACAGCATAGTAGTGTGCAGACAGGGCACCTTTTAAGGATGTCTGGCATGGAAAGAGGACTGGGGGGATTTGGAAATCAGGTGTTCTGGTTGTGATATGTAGGAAGGGAGGGTAGTAGTTATTTTCATTGCTGTGTGTAGGGAAGATGGCTGGGGTTGTTGTTATGGGAAGGCTTAATGTGTAGATGGTGGGAGATTCATGGGTGCTGAATCTGAAAAGGTACACAGAAATGTGTAGCATTTCTGCTAACATTGGATTGGAGCGTGTGGAGGTTTCATGGTATGGTGTGCCTTGCCACAACTGAGAGAGTTTATTTGCATATTGAAACAACATGTCTCATTTTCAATATCCAGCTTTCATTGTGGTACATTGTCGAGGACATAGTTTGGGCTACACCAGTGTAATATCTTTGCAGATTGCATTGAAACATATGCTGCAAGCACGAATGGATCTATTTCCAGGAGGAAAGATAATCGTTTCACACATCCCTCGTAGGGCAGTATGGAGATGCACCAATGTGTTTTGGCCCCAACAAGAAGCAGAAAGGCGCCTTGTGAACAAAGGTGTATGTTCATTTTTGAATGGTGCTGGGATGACATTTTTTCCAAATGAGAACAATGTGCCAGATTTTGTGTATTTTGTTAATTAAATCTTTCTCCAAAATACTCATAATGCACTCAGAAAGTTCTTGTGAAAATGATGTAGAGTGCTTGTGAAAAGATTCCTAAGTTCTAAAAGATTATAGAAAAAAACTAAAAGCCCCCCAAAAAATCAAAACTAAAAAAAGGTTATTTTCAGAGCCACCACTAAAAATTAAATAAATTAGATTGTGTTTAATTTCCCTCCCCACCCCCTTCAATTGGACGATCTGTCCGTGGACACTGTGGTAGTCAGTGGATGGCATGTGCCACATCCGGGTCTTTTGAGGATGACAGGCATGGAAATAGGTTTGTGCAGCCCAGGGGATTGGCCAATCAGGTTTCCTGGGTGTGGTGTACAAGGAGGGAGTCTGGCAGAAGCTGTGCGTGCTGAGAGGACTGCAGATGGCTGTGGCTATGTGTTTCAGGAAGGAGTGTGTATGGATTTTGGGGGACTTGTGGATTAATTGGCTGAAGATGTATGCTGAGCACTGTGCAGTGGCTGAAAATCTTGCATTTGATGATGCTCATGTAGCTTGGTATGGAGTGCACGGCATGAAGTGGGTGGACTTCCCATTTTGTGTAAAAAATGTCACTGCAGTTTGCAATGAAAGAGACATTTGACAAATTGAAAGAAAAAGTTCCCCAATTCAAGGCTGATTTTTTCTTGCATCTCCCAGAGACAAATATGGGTGTGTTGAAGTTCATTTGGTCCACAAATGGAGAAAGTGAGGTGCAATGTCAACAATGTCAAATAGTGTGCTTTTTTGGGAGATGTTGGCATGATGAAAATATTAAATTTGACATTGCCAACATTTTCTGCAGAGATGGAGTACATCTTATTGATGTGGTAGTGAGATTTGTCTGTAAAACATTTAGAATGCTTTGAAACAGTTTTTGTAAATATACAAAGCATTTTTCAGTAGGTGCCAAAAAAATACATGGAAACACTGGGAAAGCAAAATGCCTACTATTTTGCAAGTTTAAAGAAATAGTTCAGTTTAGTGGAATGTTCTTTAGTTTACTTTAAAAATTGATAAAGATCAAAACTAAATCTACAAAAACAGGTACTTTTCAGAATGTTTAAATGTTTTTTGTATTCCATCATCGCGCACATTTTTCTGATGTTCGCAGATTACTGAGCTGTCGGCAGACTCCACAGGCTGCGTAGGGGCTATAACTCTTTTTGTTACTTCTATTTTTCATCTGAGAAAGGTGGCTCCTAAAGGAACCGTTTTTTGTGTTTTTTGTGTTTTATACTTTTTGTTGGCTTTTTTTTATCACAGGAGAGACAAAGGAGTGTAGGGACGGGGCACCAACCACAGGGATGAAGGGGCAGGTGGAGAGAGGAAGATGTTGGGTGGGCCTTAATCAGGTAAGGGATTGTGTCTTGTGCTCCTTGTCCGTGGCCTTGTAAGCACTCAGAAACTGCTCCCCCCGACAGAGTGGTGTGTCACAGTACATACACAGCACTGTCACCCTCAACAGGAAAGGGTTGATGGTGTTATGTATGGCCTGTGAGGCTTCCGTTGGGATCCTCTGCCCCACAGGACTGAACCTTGTGGTGACAGGAGCAGATGATGAGGATGAGGTAGTGGGCGTCAGCCTACTAATCCCTTCAAAAGGTACGACCTTTTGAACTGATCCCTTGTGATTGGAATTCAGGAGGCGCTGCATGGAGGTGGTCCCGTAGGAGTACAGATCAGGTTTTCCATGACTGAGTATAAGCTTGCACTCAGTGCATCAAACCTTGCCTGCCTAAGCCTTTTGTACACCTCCAAAGGTGGTAAAGAACTGCCACACCCAGGTCTTATGACAGGAGCTGAAGAGGGGGACTTCCAGAACCTCATCTTCATCCTCCTCTTAATCCTCTTCTGTATCACCACGTATGTTCCCTCTCCATGCCCTTCAGATGGTGGTGGCGGCGGCGGAGCTGCAGTGGCCATAGCAGATGCCATTGTGGTCTCCAACATGTACAGAAAAAAAAACACCAGGTACTCTCTCCTGGACAGCCAGATTGAGAATGAGGAGCAGTAATGGGTGGGTCCCTTTAATGGGGACTGTCCGAGGACTATCAAGCCAGAAATGGCACTTACAAACGTATAAAAAGTTGCCTGATCAACTAATCACAGTCTAGGAGCTCTGCAAGGATAACGTGGAGGAAGGGATTGAGGTTTCATCATAGCGTCTTTCATTTAGGGAATTTCATGGGGAGGATTGTTTGGGACCAGGAGAATGGGTACAGGAACAAGTCGGGCAGTGATATCAAACATTTTCCTTCACATTACTTTTTGCAAATGTCATCAACTATATAACATTGTTATGTGGTTGATCCATTTTTGCTGATAACTTCATCAGCTGATTCTGTGCATTTGGATTTAGGGGCTGTCTGTGCACATCTTCAGGTTCGCTCAAATGTAATTCAGCATGGTTTCCTCATTTCCACTATGTACTGTTAAAAAGTAAAGCATATTATAGTGATATTTGAACACATTAAATCACTTTTTTTGTTTCAAAAAATGTATTGTATACCATTACAGCTGTTTTATTCACTTGTATTGTTATTGGGGAAATTATCCTCCATCCATTTCAGGGTGCTTGCCATTTTTGTTAAAAGAAAACAATAGTGCTATTTCTTATAAGTTATGCATACATAACAAATGGTAATAATACAGACATAAATACAGTCTACTTACTATTTCTCAGAGCTTCTTCTGGAATAACTGCCAGATGCTTGTCAGTGTGTAAGCAAGGTTGCACTGAAATGATAATATTATTTGTACAGTTAAGCATTGTGCTTGGAGCATTCCTATATATTGTGCACCCCATGAACACATACTTGTGGTTTTTGAAGTAGAAGATTGACTATAACTATTTATTTTTGGATGTAATACATATATCTCTTATTGTTTCATGTATATGTCTTTGTTCATTGCAGGATACAGCATTGTAAGGTAACCACTGTGCTTTTGGGCAGTGTGAATGCTGTCCAAAGTCTGCGAACATACACATGGTCCACAGACTCCACAGCTATCACAATGGGGGCAGAGGAGGGTTAGTATGATATATGGAACATGTAGAAAATTAAGGGTATCCTGGTGAAACCCCTGCAATTCATAGAAAACACTTTGTTAAAGGGGCATTACGGTTAAGTTGCACTAATAAAAACCTATGAAATTCAGTGAAAATACTTTGTTGAATGGACATTAAGGTGAGGTTGCACTAATAAAAACCTACCAAATTCAGTGGAAGAACTGAGTTAAAGGGATGTTATGGGTACAAGTAAAATCAAAAACACACAGAAATTTGCCAGTAATTGTATGGTAAGCAACCAACGTTTTTCCACTGAATGTGCAGGTTTTTATTAGTTCAACTTAACCATAACGTCCCTTTAACAAAGTTTTTTCTCTGAACAGATATATATATATATATATATATATATATATATATATATATATATATATATATATATATATATATATATATCAACAATCCCCCAAAGGTGCTGAGCAATACTGAACACCACCCTCACACCCCCTGTTACATTCCCGTTCCACTCAATTGCTGTGTGGCTGAGTCAATACTTATAATCCTTGATCTGCTGGTGCTGCTCAGTTCCGCGTCTCCCAAAGCTGCTCCAACACTCTTCTGATCTGCTGGACTCCTCACGGATCGTGGGCAGGATATTTCCCAAACTGACACCTGATGGCTTTTGCATGGTCTGTGTTTTCCCTGTCTTCTCGAAACCCACAAGGTGTCCCACAGCCCTCGGTGTGCTGCAGTGGGAGAGTAGCCTTTATCCAGAACTGGCATAGCCCATCCCATTCCTCTGCTACCAACTTGTTGGTGAGAAACATGGTATACCAGAGGTCCGGGGATTGCTCTCCCGAGGGCCCAACAACAATCTTCCCAGAATAACGGAGGACTCAGCCAAGGGCAAGTCAAACTGTTGTTTATTACAAAAAACCAGCAGGGATCATACAAGACAATTCTCCAGTACAAGACGCGCGCCACAGCTTTGACCTCAAATGGCATCATCACCTTTGCCTTCCCCCCAAAACCTATCCCCCCTACTGATTGGGTGTTTAGAGCGGTATCACCTATGGCTTACCCATATGGAGGTTATTCTACTGGCCCTCGCATGTCAGGTAGCTGACCTGCCCCATCCGCAAGAAACTGTCTATTACATTTTTGCAGGGCCGTAGACTTACCATTGGCCCATGCCCTCTCCCATCCACCCACATAGCTATCAATTCTCCTTTCTCCATGTGTTGAGCTTACTAAAATTGTGACATCGAATATCCAGATTATATATATATATATATATATTGCCGGCACAGCCTGCAGTCTATTCACTACGTATAGCCAGCCTTTAAGATGACTTAGTCTACTTGCATTACAAAATACAACATCTGTACAGTTATGAAACGGCTTGCCTTTTCTGCCGTGCTTCTTCACACGTGCATTCTTCATTCCGGAGATGAAAGTCTTCTATATTCTTGACTTCACCATCAGATTATATAAGGTCCATGCATGTTCTTCTTTGGTCATCCTTCTCAGTGCGTCACCCTCATATCTTGTGATGTCACAAGCCTTTCCTTTTCACATCTTCACACTTCTTCTGGGATACACAATATAGGGTTTTCTCAGTGGATACCTTGTCTCAAAGGCTCTTCGTGTATTCAGTACCATTACTGGCATTGCACATGTTGCTATTTCTGGTTTCCAACATATAGGCAGAATAAGGGTGGGACTTTCTGCAGAGGCAATCAGCTGCTCCTCTACACTGGGCCACCACTCTTGTTATCCAGCCATTCCCCAAGGCTGCTGTCCCAGACAACATCAAGGTGGCGTGGATCACACCTCTGCTGAAAAAAGAAAGTTTCGATATTAGGGATCCCGGGAATTTCCAGCTAATTACCAACACCCCCTTCTTGTTGAAGATCCTAGACAATATTGCACTCGACCAATACCAAAGCTTTGTCATACAGAACGACATTCTTGAGATTGGTCAGTCTGGTTTCCTTGCAAACCATGGTGCAGAGACCGCCCTACTCGACATTAAATCTAACATTGTGGAAATAATTGACAAGGGCGGCCAGGAACTGCTACTTCTTTTGGACCTCTCGGCCACTTTTGATCTGGTCAAATCATGCAATTTTGGCTGATAGACTGATCAAGGTGGGCAGATGTTCAGAGCGTGCAGCTGACTGGCTTCGCTCCTTTCTTGGCCCACGATCTGATTTTGTAACCAAGGACAATGCACAGTCTCTGAAGGCAATGTTAACTTATGGGGTCCCGCAGGGATCCTGCGTGTCCACTCTCTTATTTAACATTTACATAAACCACTGTGGGATCTCCGATCCTTACTGGGTGTCGATTTTGCAAATTATGCCGATGACACACAGATCATGATAGAGTTGTCAGGCTCCTACAGCAAGGACCTACAGAAGGTTACCACCATTTTTCAAGCTATTCAATTGTGGATGGCCAAAAACTCTCTAACCCTCAATAATGAGAAAACTGAGCTTCTTATTTTGGGTACACAGGGCAAGCTTAATCATCTAGATCCCTCTTATGCATTGCAGGCAATACCATCAAGGTCTCTGACTCGCTGAAAAGCTAGGGGTTTATTTTGACTCCCACCTCACATTTAAGAAACATGTTCTCCAACTCAAATGTTATTGTCTTTCTATATCCATCTATTATGGCAAATACGCCCTACTCTCTGAGACCAACCGGACCAGGATTGCAGCAACCATCATTAACATTAACTTAATATACTGCAATAGTCTGTTCTTTACTCCCCAGGACAACGTAAAAAGCCTACAAGTGATCCAAAATCGAGCAGTTCAGGCTGTCTGCGTCCTTGGTCGATGTATGCATGCCACTGAGGCCCACAGAAGACTACACTGGCTGACAGTTAACCAAAGAATCAGAATCAAGGGCACCATGTTGCTTCACAATTGTCTAGCAGGTAAAGCTCAAACTATCAAACAGCTAGAATTTCTAGAGTTCGATTTTGCGAATTCTCCGCTCCAACAAAGATATTCTCCTCAAACATCCACAAATTCTGCTGAAGAAGATTGGTGGCTCTGGCTTTCATGCATGTGCCCCTGATCTCTGGAATCAGCTTCTGTCTGCTCTTAAGGGTAGCAAGACCACCACCCAATTTGAGAAACAACCAAAAACACACCTGTTTGGCCTGGGCTAGGCCCTCTTTGTTCGCTTTTTGGCATAGACTACCCCTGACATAGGTTCTCTGTTTTATCTTGTATTTGTCATGTGAGCGCCTTGAGGCCCATGGGTGAATGGCACTATAAAAGAACATAATAGATAGATAGACATTACAGAAGTCATTGAAAATCATGTATGTATTAGTTAAGCAGGTTAATAGACACTTTTCACTGTAATATCATTATTTGACCCAATTGCCTCATCACAAAATATTTGCAACTGTATATGGGCATTTTTTGTACTAGGGCAATGTTTGCTCTAGTGCTAATAATGTTCCCTACTAGCACTAGGGCAAACCTGTTCCCAGTTACTGTAATTAACCTGAATGCACATTTCCTCACCAGTGCAAAAAAAAACATTGAAGTAACTGTTATGAAAAGAAGTATTCAGAGAGTTTGGAAATGCACAGGATCATACCACCCCCCATGGTCTGGGTCAAATACCAAAAGGCAATTGTGTGTTGGCCGCGCTGTGTGCAAGTATTTCCATATCAGACTGGACAAGCCCTTGCCATTGCAAAGCCCATGCAAGGCTTGAACGTGAAACAGTGTGGCATAATGTGAAATGGGACATGCATGCACAGATTGAGATGTCGCGTGAAAGGCAATACCACTGACTGGCATCATGAGTCACACTTGTGTCTTTCCCCCTTGTATGTGACTCTGGATACCTAATGCACATTGTTTTAGCCACAATATTTGACAATAATACCGAATGTTCAACAAGCTCCTTCAACACCAGAATAACTAATGCCAAGTGCCATTATAAGGAAATGTTCTCCATATATAATTAGTCACCCCCTCTACGAGCTCTGATGACATCCTTAAAGATGAAGCATGGTGTTCTAGTATTCAAACAGCCATGCTAAAAAATAGACCTTCTCCAAAATCCGAGCTCACTACAAAGCCTTGCCAAAGTCCGACCCACCTCACTCACCCGTCAAGAACACCACTTGCCAAGACAATAACCTCTTATCCTTCAGAGATGTTACTGAAACTGAAGTCTTAGACTTCCTTAAAAATTTAAAACCATCCATCTGCAAAGGTGACTTCTGTACAGCCAATATCATTAAAGAATGTGCTGACTCCCTTGCACCTTTTCTGACAGCCTTCATTAATGCCTCATTCACATCCAGCCTTGTCCCGCCCTGTCTCAAAGAAGCCTGGGTATGCCCTCTTCTAAAAAAAACTCCTTAGACCCTACCTCTCCGAACAACTACTGATCTATAACTACGGTCCCATTTCTCCTAAAAATCCTCGACAAGGCAACATACAATCAAATCCAGCACTTCCTTGAGACCAACAGCATCTTTGGCAAAAGCAATCAGGCTTCTGCCAAGGGCACAGTACTGAATCTGCACTTCTTGATCTTAAAAACCAAATAACTGAAATCATGGACTAAGGCAAACCATTGCTTCTCCTCCTCCTGGATCTTTTTGCTGCGTTTGATCGTGTGGACCACAAGACTCTCAGTAGACATCTTACCAACGCAGCTCAATTCTCTCTAGAAGCCACCACTTGGATCACCTCCTTCCCAGAAGGGAGATCCATGATCGTCTTCTCCGACCAGGTATGTGCAGCACAAACTACAATCCACAGCAGAGTCCCCCAGGGATCTCGCACAACACCAACCCTGTACAATCTTTTTTACCAAACCTCTATTTGACAAACAAGACATCCTCGGCATAGCATACACAAACTATGCCGATGACACTCAGGTCCCCATACCTCTCTCAGACTCCTATGACCAAGATGCCAAATCTCTCCACAAGATCTACGCCACCATTCTAGCATGGATGGCTGCAAATGGGCAGATAAAACTGAAATTCTCATAGTCAGCCCTAAAGAAACTCTCAGCAAACTCAGCAAACAATATAATGAATTTACCATTGATAATACAATCATCTGTGTCTCACCTTCAGTAAAGACCATAGGTGTTTTACTGGACTCCACGCTCTCTATATCATGTCAGGTAAGCGCAATCGCTTCCTTGGCCTCATTCACAACCAAACTAATAAATGCAGTTAAACCTTACCTGTCCAAACAGAATTGCCTCTCAATAGCTAGAGACACCATCAGGGCCACACTAGACTTTGGTAATGTCCTTCTAGCTGGCACTTCTGCAAAAACTTTGAACATACTTGAAGTCATTCAAAACAATGGTCTCAGAGCTGCATTAAACATCCCAAAAAGAGATCACATCTCACATGCCAGGCGCGCAGCCCATTGGCTCGCTGTCAAAGAACGGATTTCCTTTAAGACGCTAGCCTTAACACATAAGTGTCTGGCACTCAAAGCCCCCCTACCTGTCTGAGAAAATTGTCAGAGCCACCTCCTCCAGACCTAAGAGAGCTTGTCACGCCAGCCAGATGTACATCCCCACAATAAAAAGGGTGTAAGCAGGCAGCGCCAGTTTTCCTCACATTGCTCCTAAACTATGGAATGCCTTACCAAACACCCTCAGGGCTGAGACTTCACACATGTCCATTCAGAGAACACTAAAAACAATGCTGTTCAACTAAACCCACTCCTTCCCAAACTAATCTAACTAAGCTTCCTCCACCGACAGACTCTCTCCATCCGGCCTTCTATAACATCGGCACCTACGAGTCCCGCCTACCATTGTCATTAACATTGTGTTACCTTACTGTTATCTGGTTCACTGTAACCATGAACTTCAGTCATGCTGTCTCCATGTCTGTTCCCCTGCTTTCATGCCTACCGTTTCTTGTTTTTTTCATGCAACCAAGTAAGCCTACTTATAACAGCGCCACGATGCCCTTGGGCTGCTTGTGTGCTTTATACATGTAAAAAATAAAAAAAATTTAAAATGCTTCCGTTGCTTAAGACCCATTTGAGGAATCTACAAACGTCACAGGAAATGGCATGTATGAAGGCCCATGTGAGGACCAGGGTGGCCAATGAGCAGTCCTTCGGCCTCTTGAAGGCCTTATTCAGATTCCTACACCTCTCTGGGGTGCACTGATATACATGCCAGACAAAGTAGGACAGATGCTCTTCGCCCTGTGCAATGTTGCAGAACATTGGCGTCAGGCAAACATACCCATTCTCCCAGATCTGCACAAGCCTCCCAGAGGATGATGAAGCAGCACCAGCCTGTCCCATGCATGTGTACACTGAGCGCATGTAGGTCAGGTATGGGCGCATTGCTGGCAAGAACTGCTTGTGAACTTTTTGGAGTTGAGTTTACCCTCCACTTTGCATACCCCTTGCACCTTTATGAATAACATGCACCACTGCAATAAACACTTAAAAAAAATAAGAAATGTCCAGTCATTTCTTCAAGTGAAATGTTTTGTATTGAACCTTAAATAGAGGCAACCCCAAACACCCCTCCTCCCCACAAACACCCCTCCCCCAGTGATGCACCCTGCTAGTGTTCTAAAGTCAAATGTTGCTCCTTGTCTGCTGCTTTGTTCTCTGGAGTTGCTGGGAGTGGTACTGTGGGGTTTCAGGCTGGGATCCCTCGGTGGTGCTGACGGAGCATGGTTGGTCAGATCCCTGGCCCTGCATTTCCTGTATGGTCAATTGTATGCCCTGGTTGATGGCCTCTGCTATGGCAGAGGCTACCTCATTGCCCGCATGCACCCTTTGGGCAAGGGAGACAAGGGCAGAAATGGCATGTCCGAGAGACCTGACAGTCCTGCGGCTCGATGCCTGCATGCACCCCTGCATCAGGCGCATCTCGTCAAGGTGCTGGCGTGCTATGTTTGTGAGTTCTGACTGCCTGTCCTTAATTGCATGCAGGCATGTGTCCAGCGATCTGGGCAATGGCAGAGGGATGTGTGGTGGGCCAGAGCTGCAACAAGCGGACGGGTAGGATGCGTTGTCATCCTCCTCCTCATCATTGGTCGTGACCCTGCCACCCTGGACTAGTGGCTATAGTGCCAGTGGTGGTGTTGAGGTCACAGGAGGGACAGCAGAATGGGGTGTCCAGATGTGGCAAGATCAGGCCTGCCAGAGGTGGCTCTTGAGGTTGTTGTGTCCAACAGTTGATCAGTGCTGGGTCCATTGACTGGTGGTGTGATGAGGGCAGCAGACAGAGGCACCAGTGATGGGCCACTTGCATCGGTGGGTGGTGATGCTGGTGCAGCAGCTGAGACGGCTGATAGTGGTGATGCTGATGCAGGGGTTGTTGTGCCAGTGGCTCTGCCCTGCTTCCTGGGCCTGCTGGGCCTGCTGGCAGGGGCGGACTTTGCAGGTATTGCTGTAGATGTTGATGGTCCAGCTCTGTTGCTGTCCATTCATTGTGTGCCTTTTGGGATAACATGAGCATGCTGTTAGTCATCTGGGAGCCATGTCTGCAAGCTGCTTTCATTACACTCATGCAACATTCTCTGTGTCCTGCTCTATTCATGTGTGCTCTTTGGGGTCTTGGTCCTAATGTGTGCTCTTACATGTAGGTGATGGGAGTGCCGATTTTCTGTTGGCATGCCAAATTACCTTTTCTGTGTGTGTGGTTGGCCAATGAGTCATGTCATGGACTTCCTTGCCACTCATGGGCACTTCTCATTTGTTCATCTGTTGGGCTGTACATTTTTCCTACGGTGCTTGTGCATGGCTAAATCTACCGGCATCCCCTGGTATGTGTGTGCGTGATCTGCCCCTTTGTTGTGACTGACATGTGTTGGTCCAATTCACTTGCACATAAAGTGGTTCTGTGCTTGGGGATGCATGTATTTGGACACAATATTTGCTTTTACATACCTTCACCTTGGGCCCCGCTCCTACCTCTGCCATCCCAAACCCCTCAATGCCATCCATGTGCAGGATGGAGTTGCATGCCTCCTCCCAGGTCATGAGGTGGAGGGGTGCCACTGTCCCTCCTCCTGCGGCAGCCATCTTCCTCCTGTTTCCAGACCCTTGGGCGCAGATCATCCCAGCACTTCCAGAGGTCCCTCTTCGTGCAGGGGACTGTCCACAAAGCCATCACCCTCCCTGCCACCTCCTGCCATATGGAAATCTTCCTTTTCTGGCAGGCTGTTCTGTAGCCAGCCCCAAAGAGTGTCTCTGAGTATTGCCCCACAGTGTCTGCCAGTGCAGTCAGCTCTGCCTCTGTGAATTTTGGTTTGTGCATGCAGATGCCAGGGACTCGTGTCTCCTTGTCTCCAGACATGTTTGCCATCTGCTATGTCAGTGGATGTCATTTAGAAGTGAGGGATTCAAAGTATATTGAGTTTTAAAGATTCACATTCTGGCGGTGATGCTAATTCAGATGCTGGTATTTCCCGCAGTTTGAGTGCCGGTGTCGGTATTACCGGCACATTTATGCCAGTAATACCGGTGGATTGATGCCGACGCCACTAATGCCATCACACCAGTATTACCATTTCTGGCAGTGGTGTATGCTCGTGTCTGAGAACGTGTAATGCACTAGTATTTCCAGCGGTAGCCCTGCCAGGGACGGTAATGCTGGCATTCCAGAATTACTGGCCTTTTACCTGCAAACTCGTAATGAGCTATGTAAGGATATTTGGCGTGTTACAGCACAGAGTACAGCACTACTGCACAGGTAGCAATTTTTTTTTTTGATGCAGCACCAAATGCCTATGGTGCATTGCTATATGTGTTACCAGATTAACAAGGAAAGACAGGCTATTCAGTCAAAAACGATTTTAACATATAAGATGCAAATCTATTTTTACAGTTAAAAGCACACGTGCACATTCAAAAATGCACACTATTTTTCACCTGAAATGCCTATGGTGCAAGAGACACATTTGAAAATTAATAACTAACATTACTCATAACTAACCTGACTAATAAAACTGAAGTTAACATAATCCACTAATAAAAATGTGTCTCCACTGCAGAATTAGGCCTATTCTGAAAGTGAACTTTTAAACGCACATCCATTTTTTTTTTCGTTTTCTCTGCTGCCCTGTCCACATAAATACAGGAAGCAAAAGGGCTCGAAAGAACAGGAAATCAGTTGGTTACAAAGTATTACTATAAAAATGAGCCATTGTGTAGAGAAGGAGGAGATGGCATGATTGATTCTGATTGGAGCAGCGTCATAGCAAGTATCATGCTAGAGGGAGTGATCAGAGTTTTGCTGGGGGGAGTTTGAGGAGAGAGAAGGGGAGTCAAGATTTGGCAGAGCTGGGAGAAGGACCTTTTTCCTGGCTGGAGCATTCCTATCTGCAAAAGCTGAGAATTCCAGGCAATGACCCCGGTTTGAGAAGGAAAGGCGCTCCTTTTCACTGGGGTTAATCTTCAAGGGAGCCACATTCAGAAAGAGAACAGCTGAAGAAAACTCGGCTGAACAGATAAGGTAATTACATAAGTGTGGGAGCTGAGTGTGTACGAGAATATTCAGTCAGAGTAGGATGGGAGATTCCGGTGCCTCAATCACATGTTAATGTTGCAAATTGGGTTCTGTTCTCCGCCACTCTTTTTTCAGTGTATCACAGACAATGCTGTTACTGTGCTATTTTATTTATTTCTGTAAAGAGTGAGATCGTGTTTAAATGCAACTTTTATAATACAGAAAAATATTTGAAAGCAGACGGGTGGTGTGTCTTATATTTACCAATACAGTGCTGATGATGAGGGGAGATTTTTAAACAATGCAATTATCATTTTAAGACAGATGTGTGCATGATCATATTCAGTATGGACAGTTGAGAGTGATTGTTTGTAGCATAGCTCGTTGGAGGTACATGAGCCAACGGGAAGAGGGACTCTCTGAACATAGTTCCCTACCGTATATAAGGTAGTGGAAATTACCACAAAATTACCACATATAGCTCTCTGTCGTAAATAAGTCAGTGAGATCGCCCATGGTGGCACACTAACACTAACACTGAAAATGTGGTATTCCTGAAATGTAGGTCTGAGGTCTCTCTAGTGATTACACGAAAAATCTAAGCAAAGATAAGGGATTCTGGACATTGGGGCCACAAATAAAACAAGGGAATTATGCTCACCAAAATACCACCAACCACGCATACCAACCACGCATACCAAATATGCATGTCTGGGTGCTGAAATAATGCATGTCCACTGTATTATTGTTGCACATGGCCCAATCTGAATACAAGGAGTGATTATTGCTAAATTATTTTTCGGCGGTAATAAAATACCGTCAGGCCCCAAATCTCCACAAAATACCCTACAGCACCAATGTCTTACCTTAACTAGCAATGGGGTGCAGTCTTTTATAGTTGATTTTCTCAAACCTGCTAAGGTACACAAAGGTGATCGTCAGTGTGGCAGCTTGAAATGGTTGAGCGGGTTCGACAGGGCTCAAGAGTTTTGATGTGATTCACAGCAGCAAGCGTTTCAAATGTGGCTGTAGCACAGGTAGGCGATAGATGAGTAGGAGGCTTGAGAGCTGAAAGAACTACAAAAAAAGTGTTATGTCTCAAAGGGATTCCTGTGGTGGCTTGAAAGCAACTCAAAAGCTTACCAGTTGTCTTAAATGGCTTGAGGAGGGAAACAGAGCTCAGAGATTTTCTTTGGCTTTGTGATTGCTACGGGACCCCTTCTGGGTCTTCAGCAAAAAAGTGGTTCCTTCTTCTGGCCTTCCAAGCCAAGGTGGGGTTTGCACCTTACATAGACATTTTGCCAATGCCAACATGTTATTTTAAATGCATTTATAGCACACACGTACACCAATAGGCATCTTGGCGCAAGGATAGCACATAGTGATAACAATAACAACCTTAAGCTTAGAATAACAGAGTATTGAGGTGACCCCCAGGCACTCACACAAACTGGATGACACTTCAACCGGGTCAATATCTAAATGGACCAGGATCTGTGTGTTGTCCGCGTAAGAGTAGCACATGAAGCTGTGAGAGCAGGTGAGCCCAACCAGGGGCTGAATATAGATGTTAAATAACATTGGGGACATGGCGTATCCCTGAGGAACACACCACAGGATAGCATATAAGAAGGAGAAAAAAAAGAGGTAAGAATAATGATTGACCCCTGCCAGTCAGAAAAGAGGTGAACCAGGCCAGGACAGCACCCGAGAGCCTAGCTGAGGCCAGTTGGGACAGAAGCATGGGGTGGTCAACAGTGTCGAAAGCAGCTGACAGATCAAGCAATATCAGAGCCTCCAGCCCCCTCCATCAACCAGCCTGGCAGATCAACAACTGATACCAAGACACTATCTGTGCTCTTTCCGTGGCCCAAAACCGGACTAAAAGGGGTCAAGCAAAGAAGAGGACCCTAGAAAAGAACAAAGAATGGAGGTACTGAATTCTCAAGAAGTTTCATGAAGAAAGGGAGCAAAGAGACAGGACGAGAGTTTTCCAGAACTGAAAAATCCAATGACACATTTTTTAAAAGAGGAACCACAATGGCTTGCTTGAGCTCTCCAGGGATACATCCTGTTTGACAGAATAGGTTAAAAGCTTGCCTAACCCAAGAGATTATTTCCAGAAGGATGTCCTTCAAGACACTAAGCAGAACAGGGTCAGAAGGAGCCACAGATTTTAACGGATGTATGGCCATAGATACAGCTTTGTTGAAAAATATCAGAAAGATTGACCAATTGGAAACAACCTGGTGCCCGAGATTGTAGTCAGAGGGGTAGTGATCTGATTCAATTGGATATGATGACATATATCCCCAATCTTAGTATGAAAGAAGTTAGCCAGGGCATCACAAAGTGACTGTGAAGGGGCTGCTACCGGCATAAACTGTGTCGTGGATGAGAAGGATTTAACTACCGCAAATAACTCCTTAGCAGTTAAGAGCAATTTCAACCATTTGTGTGAAAACATTCTGCTTGGCCAGCTAATTAGCTGTGTGATAACTCTTCGAGAGTATGCCAAAGGTCACCTTTTCATTAGGGCTTTAAGATGCACGCCACTTGTGCTCAGCTTGTCTTAGCTCCAATTGGTCCCCCCTAAGTTCCTCAGAGAACCATGGCTGGGAGACACGTTTTTGCACATGAGCATGTGTAAGTGGTGCCACCTGATTAGCAGCTACAAGAAGCACTTCGGATAAGGTGGTAAAATCCCAAGGGAAACTCGTGGTGCAATTGGTCTTTACCAATGGTACCATCTGTGTAACAGCCACACACCGCCAGTTTCTCCATAATACAGCTGCTTGACATGGCATACCCATAAGGGGTGCACGAGACACCAGGAAAGGAGTTAAGTAATGGTCAGACCAAAGGGCCTGCTCTGATGGTAAAAAGTGACGGGCTAGGATTGGCAGAGAATATCAAGTCTAAAATGCTGCATTGCTGATGGGTAGGACACCAGACACCCTCTGTTACCGGTGCCAGTATGCAAGTAAATGAATTAAGAATAACGGAATACAATTAAAATAATACAAACGCTAAGAATAGCATGCCTGCAGTGTATGTGGTATATGCCGTTACCCGGGTCACAGCCCGTGCCAGAAAGGAACAAATATTCTTACATACATACATAAGCTTTATTTCGACAATAAAAGTCATAAAAGCAGCGCAACATAAGTACAGCATAACCACTTCGCACACCAAGAAATTGCAATTAACAAAGATCCATCATATTAAAACAGTAAGACAATAAAAAGTAATAACATACGTAAAAATTGTACCTAGCAGCATATTGTTGAATAAGAAAATGGTTATTAAAAGTAGCTAAGCTGGCTCCTTTAGCTTATTCATATGGACTTTCCATGCCCCACTCAAGTAGTTACTAGTGGCAAAGATGGCCAAAACATCAGTTGAGTCCAGGCATTTAGCCATAGCTTTGCCAGTAGTTCTGCAGCCACGTTTTAAAAATAATGGCTTCATAAAGGCTTAGTCCCAGGGCAAAGTAATAAATAATGACAGAGATCGTCAGCAGCGTCTTAACATAAAATACAGGTTGGGGAAAGAGCATTATTCCATTTATGGAGGAGAGCAGCTGTGGGCAAAATCCCAAGACGAAACTTTAAGTATGTCACCTTATCCCTCTTAGGCGTGACCTAGTCCAGGTACTCTTCACAGCCAACCCATTTCTTGTACACAAATATTCAATGCAGAAAAGAAAATTAAAAATAAAAAGCAACAGGGGCTATCACCTTTCCGTGTGCATCTGCAGGAGGGCTTGAGAACTGGAGCTTAAAAGCATAGAGGTTGCCAATTCCCTTGTACTGCCAATAGGCAGAGAAGAAGGACGTCTCCCAGCAGTGCATGGTAGTCAGAACACAAACAGAGGACTGGTAGATCCGATAACGAGCCTCAGAGTCCTTGTGAGGCCAGGCAACCTCTGTTACCGGTGCTGGTATACAAGGACACTGTTTAGTTTAAGTTTGTTTATTTGTATAGCACTCCAAACCCAGGGCATCTGGGTGCATTTCTTACAAAGATGGTTACAGTGGTACAGTGGCAGTATAAGGGACAAAGTGTTACAGAGTACATTTTAGATGCTACACTGATATATACAGAAAATTACATAAATTACACGTGCAAGAATACAAGTTACAGCAATGTTATGACTACATATTTTGCAGAAATATACAATATACATAAGCTAGGATATGCAGCACTTATACATGAGACCATAAATGTACAGATAGAGCAAATATGCTAGTAATTACAAAGGTTGCAGGCCAGGAGAGGGGTGAGCTAAGGTTCATGCGCAAAGAGCCAGGTTTTGGCGTTTCTTCTAAATGGGTTGAAGGCTGGTTCGGATCTTAGGGAGAGGGGTAATGCGTTCCATAACTTGGCTGCAAGTACTGGGAAACTGTTCCCTCCTGCCGTTTGCAGTTTGAAGCCTGGGACTTTGAGGCAGTGTGCGTGAGCCAATCTCATAGGGCGGTCAGAGTGTTGCGTACAATGTTTTTAGTCAGGTATGTAGGGGCTAGGTTGGCCAGACATTTGTGGGTCAGAGAGAGGGTTTTGTGGGCGATCCTTTGCTTGATCGAAAGCCAGTACAGGTTGCATCTAGCCTCTGAAATGTGATGGGATCTGGGAATATTTAGAGCTGCTCTGATGGTGTTATTTTGTAGAACTTGCATTTTTCTCAAATTCTGCTGACTGGTTCCAAGATAGAGTGTGTTACAGTAATCTAGCTTGGAGAGTACTAACCCTCTAGCTATGATAATGCAATTAGGTGTAGAGAGAAAGGGTCTACAAGCAGCAATTAGCTTGCAAGTATAAGCTGTGGAAGAGGTTGATGCATTGACCTATCTTTATAGGTTTAATGAGAAAGCGATGTATATGCCAAGAGTTTTCACCACTTAGGAGACTTTGATGGAGTTACCATCAATGATGAACGTGTCAAACTGCTTGCTAAGTTTGTTTAGTTTGAGTTTTGATCCTAGGAGGCAGAGCACTGTCTTCTCGTCTTTGAGACAGAGTCCATATTTAGCCATCCAGGCTTTGATGATACTGTAGATCTCATTAAGCAATTTATTGTCAGTATCATAGTCAAGGTCGTTGAACAAAGGCTTAGTGAATACTTTATAAAAGGTGCGAGACACACATGAGCCTTGTGGGATGCCACACATGACTGGTGCAGCGTTAGCTGATTCTGTTTTTGAGAAAACTCTCATCATTCTATTGTCTAAGACAGATTGGATCCACGTTGTGGCTTTGTGAGAGAAGTGTACTGATGTCCTGAGATGTGTGCAGAGGATTTTATGATCTACTAAGTCGAACACTGCCGACAGGTCTAGGAGTAGGAGGAGGGCTAGTTTACCTTTGTCTTTGAGCTCCTCTATTTGAGTCTTTAGGTCAATAAGGTCTGTTTCAGTGCCGTGCCTCGGCCTGAAACCAGATTGCTTGAGGATAAGAAGGTTATTGATTTCTAAATGCTTCTGAATTTGCAGAGAAGCTGCTCTATCAATGATTTTTCAAAGAAAAGGGACCGTAGTGATCGGTCTACAGTTTGTGGTATGGCAGGGACTAGGGCAGGTTTTTTTAAGAAGTGGGAGGACCCATGCATCTTTGAGGTTATTAGGCAGTATGCCTGATTCGAAGGACGTATTACTGAGGGCTGTGATGAATGGCGCAAGTTCTTTGGCAGCCTCCTTGATGATATGTGCCAATGGTTCGGATGCTTTTACACGCAGCGTGAGAACGCAACAGGACGTTTCCATAACAACGACTCCCAACTTCACTTCGTCTTGGCTTACTGACCGTGGCGGCACTGTTTAGCTGAACAACACGCAAGATAACTGGTAAGCAAATTGCACTTGTTCTGTGTGCTGTTACTGAGCTTCCATGGCTTTTTGATAACATGACAGTAATTTTGTTATCATTCACCATCACACAACAGCTGCAGCACGGACGTTGCCATGACCAGCATCTGCTAGAACCTTCTGTTTTCCTCTGCACTCAGGAATGGAAGACACACACACACATTGAAGTGGTCACCAGAACACTGAAGAACGATAGGATAATTAATAATTTTTTATAGTAACTGAAATATAATAGGATATATGCTAAGAACGCTAAAGGTCAGAGAATTATTCTGTGGCTTAGCTGCCTTATCAGCATTATGTGTCTTTCAGAACTAAAAGTTTGGGGAGCACAATTAAATATGCACACTATTAAAGATAATGGAAGCATCTTACTAGCATTAAAATGATAAAGGATCCACATAAATTCACGTGTGGATCGACAGCAGAGAGGACATGTACACAAACAAACCCATGAATTAGGAGCAGTGAATTGCAGGTAACTAATAATCTTAATTGTGTTTAACCATTTGTGTTGCCATTGGATACTCTAATTGATTACTGTTGCACTAATATTTAAATTTGACAATGTTACTGCCTGGTTGATTTAATGTGTTAATGACAACTAAATAAGTATATTGCTTAAATTTGTAGAGTCCGACCCTGAAGAAGGACCATTGTGAAGGTCCGAAATGCATTGGCACTACATAGCCTCTGCTTCTTCTAAAATAATGATTCATCATTAAAAGACTGTCTGGGCTATTCAAAGATTTGAGAAATAATTTGTTTGCTCCAGTTGGATACATTAGTAACACAAGTTTGAATTGACTGAGGAACATTAACAGTAGTGTTTACTACATTTGTAGGCGACCCAGGTCTGATGAAATTACTTTCATCGGTCAATATTTTTCTTGTAGTTTATATACCAACAGAGTGTATGTTGGTTCTCTGAGGGTCGCCACTTACTCTATAAAGAAATCTCCTAAATCATAAAAGGAACGCCTGCCCAAAAAACCCAATTTGCCTCACAGGTGCCGGGCAGATGTCACCCTGGCATCTTGAAGGTTTTAGTTTGGATATTATGTACTCTACCAATTTTGTGGTGAGAGGGGAGAAGTTGAATGTTTTGCAATGTTTTGTGGGCGACGTCGAAGTAGTGGGTTTGGAGGCGCTGTCTAGGATAAGACGTTTTTTAGATTCAATTTTATTTTGCAACATGGTCATTTTATTTAGTAGTGCTGCCGGAATGTTAGAGCACCCCCAGGCATCCTTGGTACATGTGATAGCTGGAGGTGTTAGTGATTCCAGCTCTTTAAGTACATTGAAGAGTTCCTTCGTGTTTGATTTAGCTTGCACGATGCAGGTGCTATATGTTTATCTTTTAGATTTGTAGGTTAAGGTTACTGATAGGAAGTTCTCTTTATTGGAAGCAGTCGAGTGACTCTTCTGCATTTCATTTAGCTTTCCGCAGCAATCTGATATGTGGGGTGAACCACGCGTTTAAGTGATCGAGTGGTTTGGCTTTGTGTAGTTTGAGTGAGGCAATGGTGTTTAAAGCGTTGTGTAGAGTTTGGTTATATAGGTCTAGTAAGACCGTAGGGTATGAGTGTTTAGTGTTAGTGGCATTGAATACCAGCTGAAGTAGTGGGAGCTACTTTTCCACTGTTCTGTTGCAGGAGTTTCTGGTATGAATAGGAGGGGCGAGGTTGGGAATGTTGTTCTGGTTGCCATCATCCTTTGTAATGGAAGAGATCAGGTGGGGTTCTGTCTAGGCACACGTTGTATTGGACAGGATATCTATGTTGCAATTAAGGTCCATGAGCCAATCTAGAGTCCTACCTTTAATGTGGGTGGGTTCTGAGATTCGGTGTGTGAAACTAGTTCAGATATGGAGCTAGCAAGAGTTATGGCTTTAGGGTCTTTCACATCCTGGAATCCCAGGTTGAGGTCACCAAGTAAAATAATTTGGGATCCTGGATTGGTGTTGTTGGATAGGAGAAGAATGATATCTTCTTCAAATGTAGATACCGGTCCTGGCAGTTTGTAAACGAGGTGAATGGTGGTGGTATGAGTGGCTGATGTGGGTAATTTAACAGATTGAAGTTAGGCTTAGAGGAGAGTTTGGTTAGAGATAGGTCTAAGGCCTAATGCAGTTTTACAGATATAGGTGAAGCCTCTGCCTTTGGCTCGGTTAGAATCTCTAAAGAGTCAGGTAATGGAATATTTGTCTGGGATGACGAGTGAGAGCGCAGGCCCGGCCACAGCATGGAGCCACTTTTGGGTAACTGCTAGTAAGTGAAGGTCTAGTGATGTTATGGTGTCGGAGATGTCAAGAACGTGGGCTGGCAGGGATCTGGCATTGATCAATGTGCTCTTGATTATGGTTGGAGGAATGTTGGTAGTGCTAGTAGATGTGAGGATCCTCTGAGGTCCTGGTGGTGGAAATCTGTTTTTAGGTGAAGGCAGAGAAGGCAACAGTCTTGAGCCTAATCTTTAATTTCTTCATTTGAGTGGGCAGGATTTATTGGGTGTATGTTTTTTGGCAAAGTGTTGAATCTAATGGTCTGGTGCATTGAGGTAAGGATTATTAAGGCATTCTAGTGTGATTGAGGGGGCCTTAGCGGTTGTTAGTAGGCATTGTGGTAAAAATGGGGTTGGTGGTATGCCTGCTTGAGGGTGTGATCCATTCTGTGTAGCTAACAGCCTGTTAGACGTGCTGGACATGATTCTCGTGTTGATAGATTGCAGCAAGTGGAGACACCTGCTGTCACTGTGGGTCATGGGTAGGTGGACAAAGGTAGGTGGTGGGTGGTGGTTGGCGGGCGGGTGAAGAGCTGAGACCAGTGAGTAGGTAGATGGCAGTAATCAAGGATATGATCATGGTTTGAAGTTGGAGGATATGGCTATTACTCTAGATGAGTGTGGTAATCCACAGTGGTGCAAAAGGCACTTAGATGCGAAATTAGTTGGATGTTGGCAGTGGTGCTGTAGGCATTTAGCACAATTGGGCAGAGGCCATCAATAATGGTACTATGAGCACACAGTTAAGCAAAGGCAGTCAATAATGGTTGGCACATAGTTGGGCAAAGGCAGTTGATAATGTGCTATAGGCACACAGTTGGGCGATAATGGTGCTATAGGCACACAGTTTAAAGTAGCCAATAAAGGTGCTATGGACACACAATTAAATTGATTCCACAGTTAGGCTAAGGTAGTCAGTAAAGGTGCTATGGGCACACAATTGGGCAGGGCATTCAATCAAGGTGCTATGGACGCACAAATAAATCAATTTCACGGTTAGGCTAAGGTAGTCAATAAAGGTGCTATGGGCACACACACAATTAAATACATTCTGCAGTTAGGCTAAGGTAGTCAATAAAGTGTTATGGGCATAGTGTTAGATATAGGCATTCAATAGGTGCTATGGGCATACAATTTGGCAAGGTTGTCAATAATGGTGCTATAGGCGCACAGTTAGACAGTAGCATTCAATAAGATACTGTGGCACACAATTCGGCAATGGCAGTCAGTGCTGGTGCTATGGACAAGCAGTTAGACAGGGCAACCAGTGGGGTACTGTAGGTACTTCGGCATAGAACGTAAGTGGAATGAGTGTCTGTCAGCATACGATGCTGTGGCTTCTTTCTATTTTTGATATACAGTACAGTTGGCAGTAGGCTGATCTGAGTGGCATTAGAATACGTACGCTCCAGTAACTTGGCTAGAATGTGCCGGGCTGATAGACAGCGTGGGTGCTAGAGTGGTAGACAGTACTTAGTAGTGCATATAGGGCTAAATGGGCACATGTGGTACTGTACGCATGGCCTCGATAAGTAGTGCTGCAACAACTGGAGACTAGCAACCACGGTGTACAGTACGGGATGGGGGATACTGTGTTGTACAATGCGGGATAGTGTGGCTGGCACCAGTCTAACAATTTAACATTAAGTGGTGACTGTAGCATAGTAAATATTTGTAATGTTAGATAGGTGGCTGGTGGGATATGCGAGGAAACAAAGGAACGGTTACAGTTCATTTGCAAACACGAGTTAGTGGAATGAGAACAACAATGGCCAGGTAAGTTTGAGGAGTAAGCATTCGGCATGGACAACGCAGCAGAGGTGAGTTGGGGATATTCTGTAATTGACAGGAATAGGTTTGACATGCGTAAATCTATGACTGTGCTACTTACCGCAGGACGTGATAGATATGAGAGTCAGGTAGAGTCTGGTACGAAGTAAGGGTTGTGCCTCGCGGCACCAACACGCCATAGACAGGCTCTGGCCTTAAGAGGCGGGCCTTTGGAGGATGCCGCCCGGCTAACGCCTTCCGGCGGTGTCCTTCTGGGTAAATAGGTTGATCAGCCCAATCAGAGTTGCGCACGGCTTCGGATACATGGTTGGTAGGCACGCAACAACAAAATAGAGGCGGCGGCCATTTTAGGTGCCGTAATCGTGGTTTTTCCACTTAAATTGGGGTGAAATCTAGTTATTGAAGGTAGGATTCAGCATGCAGTCAAAGGGGTACACAGTGGGATGGCTCTCACAGCATGTACCAGTGCACTACAGAGGGATTGATTTACCCAGATGCTGCAGCGTCGCACATTGTCCTGGAGTCACACTTCTGCTGAAGCTGCTTGGCAGCAGAGGGATGGGCTTCTGCCCTCCCTGTATTGCGGCTGTGCGGGACTAGGCAGGCAAAAGAGAGGCTCTGGACTTAAGAGGCGGGCCTTTGGAGAATGCTGGCCGGCTAACGCCTTCTGAAGGTGACCTTGTGGGTAAGTAGGTTGATCAGCCCAATCAGAGCTGCTCATGGCTTGGGATCCATGGTTGCGAAGCAATGCAACAACAAAATAGAGGTGGTGGCCATTTTAGGCGTCATACTTGCAGTTTTTCCACTTAAATTGGGTCAAAAAGGGCAGGACAGTTCTGTCAGTTTACTGCACATTTCCAAATTCATGAAAGGAATGATGGCCTCGGTTAACAAAAAATCACTAACTCTACTCTAAGTAGTTAGCGTGAGCCAAAACATTGCTCAGAACAAATGTACTGCGATGTGAGCCGATTAATGGAATCAAAATGCCTAGAAACTTGCAGCACAAAGAAAAATAATAAGCGCCAGGCTTGCCCTCAGCACGCCCCCATGGCAAACAGAACATAGCGCTGTCAAACAACGTTTGTGCCATACCCATGGGAAGAAAGTAATCAAGGATTCCTAACCAGCCATCACCATTACTTCCACACCTCTCCTGCGACTGACAAGTCCTCGTCCCAGTACTCCCATTAATCTGCGCCCCAGTCCCCTAAATCAAAGCAGCACCCACGGACCCCAAATAAACTGAGCCACGGCCCCTGCATTTAGGCAGCACTTACGCATCCCCACTAAATTGCACACCGGCCCCCTACATGAAAGCAGCACCACGTACCCCCAAGAAACAGCACCCCGGCATGAAGCATGTACAGATGCCATTCAGGAAAAAGGCCAGTACCAACATGACCCACAGAGTGTGCCCTAAACACACATGCCAGCCACAGGACATGTCTAGTTGTAGATCATCTACAAACAAGAGCTGCACATGGACACAGAGACAGCAAATAATGGTGTTGAATAACAAAATGAAACTGTATTAATGCAAAACTATGTACAAAAATGCAAACAAATAAATAGTAATACAAAAATAGATATAACAAAAGGAAACCTACAACTAGTGATCTACATACAGGAGTCAGCGGCCTAGTCCATGCCTGTCTCTGGAAATGCCTCGTCCAGGGCCGATTCATCCTCTACTTCTGCTTCCTGCAGGAGGACCTCAGTTGTTTCCTGTGGGGCTTGAAGGGTCTCCATCAGCCCACGCTCAATCTCCTTCACTGCCCTGTAAGAATCATATAGGATGGCAGCCTGTGCCTTCGCAAACCTCTCCTCAACCTCAGCCCTGACCCTGGCTTTGTTGCATGATGTTCCCACTGCCTCTCTATGCCTCCTGCTGCCTCACACACTGCATTTGGATTGACACCAGTGCCTGCAGGTGCCATTGCGCCTCCTGCCTCACTTGCACCATGTGTGCACCTCCTTGCCTCCACATTATGGCAGTGTCATCCAGGATTTGCCTCCTCACTGTAAACATCTCCTGCTGCCTGGCAATGTGTCTGCAGCACAGGTACTCCCTCTGACTGGATGACAGTCTGCATCTGGGGAGTACAGCACCTGCACTGCTCTTAAGTGCTTGATATTACTCCACATCCTGTTCCCCTGTCAGTTCCTTGGCAGGCTTAGTGACCACCTCATCTGCCATGCAATTCACTTACACCTCCACCAGTGACACAGACACAACCAGACTAGCCAATGGTGGCCCAGGGGTACATGAGGCCATGGTGGTAGCTGGCATGGAGACCTCAGTTGAGGATGACTGGGGCACAGATGAGGAGGAGGAGGAGGAGGGGGTCATTGCAATGGCATGTCCACAGAGGCCACTGAAAAGCAGTGATGCTCCCAGTTGGATTGAGGCGGTACATCTGCCTGTGATGCTTTACAAGCATCTCATGAGATGCTTGCACTTCATCATGCATAGATACCTGTCACCTCAAGCCACACATCAGCAGCAGGAGAATTGCATCCCAGATGGGGAGATCGGCCGTAAGTGCAGCCTCTCTCTGGGTGGCGGCATCAGCAAAGGTGGGCAGTGTTGCAGCAGATGGCCCTGGGATAGGAGGTTGTGCTGATGTATGGGATGCTCCCTACAGGCACACTGTCCTCAGAAGAGACAGAAACAACTGGGTATGCATGGGGTCTGCACATTTATCTGGAGATCTTGTCCCTAGGTTGCAGTCCAGAGCAATGTGTGTTCTCTCCTCCCAAGCTGTGGAAAAGTGAACAAAGAACATAGGGAACAATCATACATGACAATGCATATGTACTCCTCTCAACAGTATTAGTAGCATGCTGTCAGCATGATGTAACAATCAACTGCCTCACACACACAGGGCCGTGCTGCTAAAACAAAGTGAATCCAGTCTAACATGTGAAAGCAAAATGAAAAGTCACAATGATGAGACATGCATAGGTTAATATAGCACATGGATGTGTGGCAACAAACACATGACAACAACTCATTTCACATCACAATACCAAGGAAGCAGAGAACTAAGTTTATCCTGCAGGCAGGGCCATGGAAACAGCAACTGGCCGCATGTGTCCATAGCACTTAGGTGATTTAACATAATGAAACTGATATAGTATATTAGTAGTCATTGAGGCTGATTACCAGTGGTGGTATATGTTTTGAAATCAATAGGAATCTTCCATTCAGACATCCATTATGGCACCCGTTTTTTGATCCCTTGAGATTATTTATTGCAGGTCCATTGTTTATTTTTTATTCTGAGCATCATCACGTAGGCCAGGCATCTTAAACATACATAATGTTGCACTCTGTCGGCCCTGTCCGGATCTTGGCTGCATTCTGTCGGTAAACTGTGATATTAGCAAAGACATCCATCATTTGTATGTGCTCCGCCTATCTGTCCCTTCTTCACTACCCTCTAGTCACGTAGTCCCACCTTGTTACTTCCTACCCAACGCCACTCCTAGCATTCCAAGGCCAGTACACGCACTCATTGGTGCATGCTCTTGGCTGGAAAAGCAAACAGCATCAGTGCGCTATTCCAATCGCCTACACAATTACCGTCTATTGGGTCGCAAACCCTGCTGACCGACTCTCTTCGCATGAGCCATGCCCACCTTGGCAGGAACCTGCATATTAATTCAAGAACCACCCCTAAAGGCAAGCCATGCCCTTTTGGCCTACCTGGACCTGTGCACAACAGTCCCACCAGCATCAAACGATCACTCTCTGATGGCCATGGATGTATCCGTAACCACCTGAAGTCAAAGATCTGCCTCTCCCCCTCTGCCTCCAGTCCACAAGACAGTAATGTCTTGAAATTAAAGGCCCTGATATACACCAAGGCTGCCCTTCATCAGAACCTCCCCTCTGTTTCTAAGCATCATACAAACAGAACCAACACACCAAATGTCAGGGCTACCACCATATTGAGCCCAGTTACTCGCCCCATGGCAAATGTTAATACTATTGATTTACAAAATGTGAATGTTTTCCCTATACTGCCCGCAGTCTCTACCCCCATGGCAAATGATAATCTTGTTGAGGCTGTAAATGTGAATGCTTGCCCGATGCTGCCCCCAGTCACTGCCCCCATGGCAAATGTTAATATTGTTGATGCCATGTACATAAATGCTTGCCCTATGCTGCCCCAATCACTGCCCCCATGGCAAATGTTAATACTATTGATGTACACAACGTGAATGCTTGCCCTATGCTGCCCCCAGCCACTGCCCCCATTGCAAATGTTAATACTGTTGATGTACAAAATGTTAGTGCTGCCCCTATGATAAACGCAGATATTATCCTCAAGTACAATGACAGTACAGCTAAAACCAGCCTGAAGACCCTGTCCAAGTTTCTTCCCAATGACAAAGGACAACACTTTGCTCACAATTAACGACAACACCTCATCAGCCCAAAGCTAACTATGAAAGACCTGCCTGCGCAAGTAACTCCCCCACACCAGCTAACAACCTCAATTTAGCCCTAATCAATGCCCGCTCACTTACTGCACATGCCGTGGACATCCATGATCTCTGAAGCAATAACAAACTAGACGCCCTTGTTGTTACCGAAATCTGTCTTCATGCAGCCTCTGGTCCTATGCTGGTGCTCGCCATCCTGCCTAAATACACTATTTACAGAAGTGATAGACTAAATTCTAAAGGAGGTGGTGTAGCCTTCATTGCAAAGAAGCACCTCACCATCCACCAAATACCTTCCACGCTCAATAACAACTATGGCATCCTCTCCCTCAAATGGGCTACCTCCCCCACCAACATGATCTCTATTCCTCTCATCTATCATCCACCAAGACCAAAACAGTCCTTCGAGGAAGACATTCTCCTCCTCCTAGGGCATAACCTCAAAACTACATCACAAGGACTCCTCCTAGCATACTTCAATCTAGGTCTCAATGACTCCTTGGACAGCTACTTCACCTATCACCTCACTTGGCTTCAACCAACGTTTTTGCAGCCCTATGCACAACAAGGGCCGCACCCTATACTGGCTAGCAGACATGATCTGCAGTATCTCCATTAAATCCAAACAACCATGCCCATGGTTGGAATACCATATCATCACCTACTCGCTCCTATCTTCCCTTCATCAAAGCTGTCAACTCTGATACCTTGTAAACCACCAACCCAGTATTCCTAGCACAACACTACACCACTAACTTCACGGACGGCATTAACACTATTGCCCCTTTAGCGGCAAAAAAGCTAAACCAGCTGTCCACTCTAATGCCTGGTTCACAGAAGAACTCACCACCCTAAGATCTATCAAAAGACTGCTGAGACACATTGGAAAATCTCCCCTTCTGACACATCCAAACATGCATTCTCTATCCTCTCAAACAAATACAAAAAAGCCATTGTACATGCTAAGGCCCCTTCCCTAAACACAAAAATTGCCAATGCCTGCTCAGACTATAAGGTACTATTCTCCATCCTCAAAGAGATAGAAACTCCTATCCCCCAAGTCTCCTCGATCCTCAACGATGCTACTTGGTGTACCACCATACAGAACACCCTGCTATCCAAAATCGACACACTACAAACCCAAAATCCAAGCAAAAATATCTTGCATTCTGCAATATTCCATGCCCATATACACGACTACCTCTGCCAATAGCTCTGTCCCACTCTTCCACTTTAACAATGTCACCATCAAACAAACATCCAACATTCTACAAGGCTTAACACCCTGAAAATGCAAAGGCGACATCTGCCTGGCACCTCTGATCAAAGATTGTTCCTACGAACTATCCCCTCATCACAGCCTTTATCAATGCCTCCTTCAACACTTGAATAGTACCCTCCTGCCTGAAAGAAGCTTGGGTTCTCCCTCTACTCAAGACACCCTTGCTTGACTCTTCTATTGCCAATAACTATTAACCGATCACCACAGTCCAGTTCCTTCTCAAAATCCTTGGCCTAGCAGCATACCTACAATTTCAAGGCCAACTAACCAAATCCTAGGCACCGCCCATCTGGATTCCACCCAGGCCATGGCACTCAGTCCACCCTCCTAGACCTTAAAATTCAAATGGACGCTATCAGAGACTAGGGAAAGTGGTCCTGCTCCTCCTCCTTGACCTGTCAGCGGCTTTCGATCTAGTCGATCATAACACCTTATGCCACCACCTCTTCTCTTCTGCCGCCTCTCCCAAGAAGCCGCCTCCTGAATCGCCTCCTTCCTCAATATGTGAGTGATGAAATTATTCTCTGATAATGACTGCGCTTTTCCATCTACTATCAACTGTGGGTTCCCCCAAGAATCATGCGTCTCACCCACACTCTACAATATCAACACAAAGCCCATCTTTGATCACCTAGATTCCCTCAGCATAGCCTATACGAACTATGCAGATAACACTCAGATTCTCCTTCCACTCTCAGGGTCATACCTGGAGGCCTCCCTCAAGCTCCACCTACGCTACCATCCAAGCCTGGATGGTAACCCACAGCCTCTGCCTTAACAACAGGAAGAGTGAGCTTCTCATTGTTGGCCCAGCAGCCGCCCTAAAAACTCTTGACTCCCAAAACTCCTCCTTTAACACTGACAGATCTGTGATTCCCATCTCCTCCTCGGTAAAGACACTGGGAGTAAATCTCAACGCCTCGCTCTCACTAATGCGACAAATAAATTCCATCTTCTCTGCAGCTGCCTACTCTACGAAGCTACTCAGTGCTGCTATGCCCTTCCTATCCAGAGACAACTGTCTAACGATAGGCTGAGCAGCAATCAGTGCCAGGCTTGACTGCTATAATGTCCTTTTTGCTGGGACCTCCTCCGGCAATGTAAAAAAACTCAAAACCATTCAAAATAATGCCCTAAGCGCTGGCCTCAATATCCCTCATTCTGAGCACATCTCAGCAGTTAGGAGAGCTGCCCACTGGTTACCGGTGAAGGACAGAATTCTGTTAAAGACTTTATCCATCACCCACAAGTGCATCTCATAAACTGCACCACCTTATTTATCACATAACATTTCCAAAGGACATCCCTAAAGGCCAACACGTGCCATTTACTCCCACAGACTATTCCAACCCAAGTTCAAATTAAATAAAGCAGGTGGCTCCAGTTTTCCAGTCTTACCTGCTAAATATTGGAACACCCTCCCACCTGCCCTCAGAGCAGAATAATCTTACTGGGTCTTCCTCAAAACCCTAAAGACATGGCTATTTTTTTTTCTTTTTTTTTTAAAGAGATGTTTTGGTTTATTACAAACCTTTCATATAAAAACAAAGAAGAGAAAATTGAAGACTAATTTGCCATCCACATGTTTACAAAACAATACATTTACAGTTGTGCAAATGTGTCTACATCATTAAAACAGTTTCCACAAATGTCAAAGCTGTAAACATCATTGATGGGATTTCCCCAATTAAAAACATGTTCCACCACTCTTCCATAGTTAAAGTTTTAAATTGATCTCCACAACCAGACACGTAGTTCATTCTCAATGAGATCAATTTGGGACATTCTATCATTAGGTGCTTCAATGATTCTACTATCCCATGCATCTTACAATATCTACATATTGACCCTGTTACATCACTTTGGCTTCTGTTATTTATAACCTCTTTGATTTGCAGGATATTTATTCTTAATCTTATGAATAGATCATGGTACTTCGAACTTGGAAATTTCAAGAGGTACATTGGCGCTTGGTTGGCAGATGTATTATCTAGCTCCAGCTTCAGTACAGTTTTATATGTGAGTCTTCTTTCTTGGGTCTCAATCCAATCTAACCTCATCATTTGTTTTTTGACTTTACCGGGATTTATCAGTAGAAAATCCCCTGTTGTATCTAAATTATCTTCTATACAATCTTGTTTCCAGTTATGAATACTAGAATCTATGTACATTGTCTCTGTTCTTTAGGATTTCCCAGGATGAAAGAATATCGGGATCTATAAATTTACGATAAAGTACCAACGATTTCCATTGGATAATCAAGTGGATTGATTGTAATCCTAATTCATATCTAATAAACAAGATCGGGATGCTATTCAGGAGTCTACGTACCTTTTTCCAAAAGAAACCTTGCATCCTATCCCAAAACCTGGGGAGGGGAGAGTCGTGGCTACTTGCACTCTGTATATGAGAATGGGAATCACCTTCTGCTTGTAGAAGGTAATACTTGGAGCTATTGGGAACTACCCATATCGCTTGTGGAAGATTTGCGCTTGTGTAGTCAATCATTACATTTAGGTTTTATCATTTCCGTCAAATGTTTTTCAATTGTACTCGGGTTGAT
Organism: Ambystoma mexicanum; assembly: GCF_040938575.1. Classification (NCBI taxonomy): domain Eukaryota; kingdom Metazoa; phylum Chordata; class Amphibia; order Caudata; family Ambystomatidae; genus Ambystoma; species Ambystoma mexicanum. The sequence continues at coordinate 1,341,057,129 of NC_090929.1, read as the reverse complement.
AGATGCTCCCAAATATGTCATTGTTTCTACTCATTCCAGCCTTTTATCTCCCACACACCACCTCTATTTAGGTCTGTTATTCCCATATGCATTAGATATCATCATTATCTTGCTTTTCTTGCAATTTATCTTAAGGCCATTTTCCTACAGGTATAATAGTATCCGATTTAAACGCTGTTGCAAACCGATTGGCATTTGGTCAATCAAGACCAAATCATCTGCCTACATTATCCATGGGAGCTGTTGCCCATAAAAATGTGGGGGTAATGCATTTATCCCTATTACCTAGCCAAAAGGTCCAACAAATAGAGGTTAAACAAAGTGGGGGCCAGAGGGCACCTCTGTTTAAGACCTCTTGAAGTTGGATTTTTTTTCTGACATGGTACCTTCCATTGACAATCTCACCTGTACTGTGGTATTTGTGTACAGGGCCTTGATTGCTTCCAGGAGATCCCCAGGGCAATGATGTTAATTTATCCCAGATGTGCTCTCTGGAGACACTGTCAAGGGCCTTTTCAAGGTCTATAAATGCAAGGTATATTTTTGTTTTGGTCTTGATTGCCCTTAACTTAGGTATGTTTATTAATAGAGGTTCACATTGGTACCTAATCCTTTAACAAAACTGGTTTGCCTCTTGTCAATATGGCCAGTTGTTTTAGCCCAATGATTGAGATGTTTCAATAAGATAGATGTGAAGATTTTTTTTTTGAATATTTGGTTGGTTGATAAAACAACCTTTCAAATATATCAAACAAAGTACAAGCGCAACTTATATATAACACATACATGTTCATACAAAAAAAAGGGAAAAAAAAAGATATTAATTATCTAAAATGGCACTTCTTCTGGTGCCATACTTGTCAATGAATAAGATAGATGCAAAGATTTTATCCAAGGAATCCAGAAGGGGGATTGGTCAATAGTTACTGGGAACACTTTGGCAACCCTTCTTGAATATTGGATCAATAAAGCTGACTTCCATGAGGCTGGAATTTCTCTGGCCAGCAAGATATGGTTAAAAAGGTTATAGCAGAAATCTGCCCATTCGTCTGGGTTTTGCTTCAGTATGTTATTGTCAAGACCGTCTGGGCTAGTTGCTCATGATACATTTAGGTTTTTAATGAACAGTACAATGTCATCCTCACCCCAATCAAAATCAATTGCCCACTTTCCAGGGGCATACAGTAGATTTCCCATAGGTATTTTTTCTGCTTCTGTAAACATTGAGGAGAAATGGGACACCCACGTAGCTTCTTTTACCATCATGGCCATACTGGCAGATTGATAAGTGGTATTATTATTAAGCAGTGTCGATAAATCCCTCGTGTTTATTTTAGCAAGTTTTTTTTAATAATCTGCCTGCTGTCTCAATGCCTTAGTTTAAAGGAGCCAACTTGCGTACTGGTACCTTCTTTTTTTCATGAGAGAGAATCTATCGGACAAATGTAGGTAATTAAGTTGCCTTAAGTCAGCTCGATAGGCTCTCATCATATCTCTCAGATCGTTATCATAGCATTGCATTTTTTGGTCCGTTGTCTAGGCCCCCCAATCAACTGAATCCCATATCTCATTAACAGCCCAGAATACTCCAACCCAGTATTTTCACTTTTCAGCTCTTGTGTATAGTGGTACACAGTTTTAGCCACAGCTCTTGCAGAATTTCTTAAGCGTATCCCTGGTTGATTTATTTCCACCTGGTCCTCAATCTTTTTTCACTCCTAGGGACTTTCCCTGACCAAGTAAGGGTTAAAAGAGAATGGTCACTATTTATCACTGATGTTGTCGTCAGTAAAGTACCTAGTATGGGCACATTCCCTGACACAAAAAATAGTCCAATCCCGCTTTCAAACCACCTCTGGTCCGATTGGCCTAGCTGGAACATCCCCCTCTACCAGGGAATTCATCATATTTATGTTTTGCTCATTCAATTCTGTCACCCAATGTTTTGCTTTCTTGCACAAAACATCATGCATGAGTGGTACACCATCTTTATCTTGACAATTAATGTTAAGATCTCCACAGATTACAATCCTTGGATCATTTCTTTCAGTATATTTCTTATCAATTAGCAACATAACGTTGTTAACAAATTCCTCATCCCCAATCCTAGTCGGATTCCAGTAAACGATAAACACATCTATTGTGATGATAGGCGAGCATCCTGCCATATCCCTTTTTAAGGACTGTCATTTGTATATAGGGGATTGGATTTTCTGATTTAAGTACTTTCAATCCTTGCACCACTTTAATTAGGGTTAATAAACCTACTGACGGTGTTCCCCTTTTTCCTTTAATGGCATAGTTGCTATAAACCTCATAACATCACATATCGGGTCAATACTAAGCCATGTCTCTTGAAGGCAAAGTATATTATGTTGCTTAAGTGTCAAAGCTTCCTCGTTGAAAAGAGGTGTAAAGCCTTAAATGTTCCAGGAGACAAAACTAAAGCAATAATCATGTACTTCTTTTGGCTGTCACTTAATGTGCACACACGCTAATGATCCAGCCAACCAAGACCAATCATGGTTTAAATTTGTTGGAATCGTACTGTCCCGATCTTTGGTGACCTTTCACAGACTGTCATTGGCTATTCAACCTGCATGACCCCACTCTTCATCCTTAAGCCACCACCACAGTAGACACCCATAGATGTTTATTCTTCCAACTCCACCAACTACCTTACAAAGCTACTTCCTGTATTTGTATATGCTCTTGGCCCTGCAACTCTGTAACTGCAACCTATACCTAAGGGTTTGTGTGCGCTATTCAAATGAAAAAATGAAAAAATGAAAAAATGAAAAAATGAAAAAATGAAAAAATTAAATTAAATTAAATTAAATAAATTAATGAAATAAATGGATTGAGTATTTACTGCAAGTCCATTCATTATTTACTGCAAGTCCATTGTTAATGTTTATACTGATAGTCATTGCGTATGCCAGGTGTCTTAAACATACATAATGGAACGTATGTTCCGCGACTGGTTAGGACTGCAGTCCTGAATAGGGACAGAGCTCTCCCTCTATCAGGTAAGGGATCACCCAGACTGTTATTTGCAGGATTTGATGACAAGGCTCTTCATTTGGGAATTTCATGATCAATACTCCCTTTTTTATTATGACTCACAGGAGACGCTGTTTCCAATGTTTTAACATGCGCATTACTGGACAACCTGTGATGACACCATCCCGGACTAGTTAAAAGGCAAGCCTGGATTTCATAGATAAATAGTTTTGCACTTGGTAAGGTATATTTCCCTCGTTTGATACCCAAAGGTCTCCATGTAGTTTTCTCATACTGCCTCTATATCTACCTTTCTGTACCATATTGCAGCTAATTGAGGTGGATGCTGCCATTTCCTAATACAAACAGGAACATACGTGAAATTCATGAGTTCTCAGACAATTAGATGCAATGTACTGATAGCATATAAGTGCATGAACATGAATACACAATAAATTGTGTACGTGTCAGTTAAAAATCACTTTACACTGATCGTCCATGATACTCCACTACCACTATTTAATTTAATCACATTAACAACACAGCATTGTTAGTAGGGGACAGCTTCACTACTATTATGCTATAATTTAAAAGAATAATGGGCATGCCACTGAGATACTCGGTCACAACACGCTGCAGTAGTGCTCTCAGCCATGGGTTCATGTGAACCAATGAGACATCTTTACTATTGTTTATTATTGCAATCACATGCATTGAGGTATATATATATATATATATATATATATACATATATATATATATATATATATATATATAGTTGAGACATGGAGGAGAAAAACCACACTCCAAGCATGAGGTCTGAAAGTCCCCGTAAAAAAGTGACAAACTCGAATCAAATGTGCAAAAACGAGTTTAATAAATGGTAAAAAAAAGTAGGCAAAACACACAGCCAAACAAAGCAGGACGCAGGGCAGTGTCCTGAACGACGCGTTTCGCGCTTCCCCGAGCGCTTGTTCATGTTAGGGAGACGTGAAAACAATCGCAGTAAATATTACAAATTAGTCCTTTTCCCATGTTGCCTAACTCCACAAGCTAACAGCTTTGTCACGAAACAGGTTAAAATTAACAGTATTATGCATAACATATGCATAGCACATTGGGATCTGTCAAGAAACATGTAAAGTAATAATACTAATGAATAAAAGGGACACATAATGAGATAGGTGCCAACAAATCTCACTTGGAGAAAAAATCAGCAATCCACAGCTGTAGCGTAAAGTGCAAGTGCATTCCTATTGTAAACATATGAGCATGGTACATGAAAATGCAGCAAATGGCTATAAGATAAAGTGCAAGTGCATATCTAGCTCAATATGGCAACATAGTAACAATATACAGTAGGAAAACAGCAGGGACAGAATATTGCTGTCTAATGTGGAATCTCTATTGACAGTTACAGGCAGTCAATATATGCAACCCTTAGAATAAAAACATGTTTCAGGCAAGAACCATGAAGTGCAAATTGTATATATATATATATATATATATATATATATATATATATATATATATATATATATATACATATATATAATAACGAACAATAAAGAGAACACATACTAACTGTGTTTTATTAACAGTTTCATTTTTGATCTCATATTAGCTCAAAGGAAAGAAATCAAATTTGTCTCAAAGGAAAGAAATCAATTGTATACCATAACTTATGTACTCACCATTTGATTGGGAAATATTTGAAGTGTAAATTTGTTTTGAATGGTGTAGGGAGCTCTTAGGAACCTAATCACTTCTGTCAGTGTATGATGTTACCTACAGGGACGTTAGGGAAGAGCCCCCCATTTTAAATTCTTCTGTGGCACCCAAATCTTTGTTCTCCTATTAAACAAGCACATGAATTCGGATTAGTTCACAACTTTTCTGTATGCATGTTGGTGACGTGTGAAGCATGCAGTGCATCGCTGGTCGGGTGTGGGTGGCCTAAATGTATTTCTTATGTGTCATGTCTAATGTTGCAGCTATGTTCCCATTGATTTGTACAAGGACTGGAGATAGTGGGCCTCATTACGAGTCAGGCGTTAAGGGTTTTACGGCACTGTAAACGGCGCCGACCCTTAACGCCTGATTACAAGGTCCCTTTGCAGGATGGTGATTTTAACGTCTGCTTTTTGCAGGCGTTAAAAACCATGCTGCAATGGGACCTTGGTGCTAAGTACGGGTCGCAATTTGCGGCACCGTACTTAGCGCCTTCCCCATTCCATTATGCCCTATGGGGCAAAAATGGGAATGGGGAAGGGCCATGGCGGAAGGGGGAATTACCACTCCGCCAACCTCGGAATGGGGTGGTAATTCCCCATTCCGCCATGGCGGAGTCGGAGAGTTACCGTCATGGACCATGGTGCTATTAGCACCATGGTCCATCTGCCTGGGTCGTAATGAGGCCCAGTGAGTTGTGTGTAAACTTGCATCATTTTTAATGTTTGTGTATTCTGTGGGTCTCTAGTTAGCTTTCTGCCAAATTTGCTATGCATCTTCATGGTGGGGCAAGGGACATGTTGAGGATATCGGAGCAATGTAATGGGAGGAGATGGGTGGGCAACTGTTGATTTTTTCCATTCCTGGAACATGTAGATGGTAGTTGTGAGTGGTGGTGAGTAGAACCGGCTGTAATCCTGCAGAGGGAGCTAGCTTGAAGATGACAGTCAGGTGAGAATTATTTTTGTTATTGGTGCGAGGGACTCAGAGGGAAACAAATGACGGAGCCAGGGATGGCTTTGCAATGTCAGATATTTTGGGAATGTGACCTGGATAGTTTACTTCAAACTTTACATGAATGTGGACATGGTTTGTGCACGTTATGTCAAGGATATCAATGACTTTACAGTGTACTTGTATTCTTATGTGGCACACACAGTTTGGAAATCCAAGAAGCACATTCTCAGGCTGTGTTTGGGGAGAACTGGATTAGCCTGCTTGCATCATTGTAGGCCATCAAGTATGTGACTTTACTATGTGTGCTCCAGAGGGGTTGCAATTTATGTGAAGTATGTTTGTACTAGCTGGTTGTGTGTGTCCTGTCCATGTGCCCTTTGTCCTGCTAAGAAAATGGGTGGTGCCTGTGGTTGAGGGTGGACACACTCCTGTATCTCTACTGCTTTTCCATGATGTGTGGCAAAATGACGCAGGACACACCATGCCAGAATTATTTTGCATGCTACATGGGGTGCATATAGCAATACACAACCTGAGTGGTCAATGAGCAGAAGTGTGACTTAAGCACTCAAATGTGCACTCCATTAAGCCCATATTGGCTATGTGTGCTGTATTGTAGTGCATTTCACCTGGGGTGGTTGGATTCCTGATCGGTGTCAACAGGAATGGAGAGAGTGGGTAGGAACTGTCTCCTGCAAAGCAGTGCATGGATTTTATTTGCATGTATTGTGATTTGTGGTGCTTCTGTGTGTTATGGGTCTGCTTGAGTGAACACATGATAGTTGATACTCAACCACAAGATTTGAGAGTCTGCCTCCTGGACATCTGGTAATGCAAATGGAATTACCATTTTTTTTATTATTATTATTTTTTTATTCACATGTGGTTGGCTTAACATAAAAAACTTTCACCAAAGTAGCAGCAAATAATGTCAAACTTTCCAACTTTATCATCACAATAAGTCTGTTATCTTTTACTCTTGTCACAATTGAATTATTTAAAACAATTAACTTAAATAATTCAGTTAAAACATTGATCAAAGCAATAATCACAGATACCCTTTGCCCTAACATCAAAATTGTCCACAAATCTTCCGCACTGGCAGCCAGGAAATCATCAAAGAATTTACCAAGACGTCTCATTCTTATGTCTATTACTGCAGTACAAAAAGTTGTCAGATATAGAAGCGTTTCCTTTTCTAATTTGACCTTGCATAGCCTACAAGACACATGGTTGTCACCTTTTCTATTCCTAGATGATAATACTTCTTTTATAGGATATAGATTTAAACGAAACATCATGTATTGCATCCGAAAGAGGCTGTTAGGGAACTTCATTGGGTATTTTGGAAAGGTTTCATAAGGGCTACAAACCAGCACCTAATGGGAACATAGTTTATAGAGTTGGCAGTCAGCTTGTGTCTTAATCCAATCGCATTGCCATATCTTTATTTTCGCTGACATCGGACTATCAAGCGGCTGGTCCACTGCTAAATCCAGGTTTAGCAGAATACTAGAGCAGTTTCTCTTCCATTCCTGAAGAGTTCGATTTTTATTGTTGCAAAGTACTCCACTGACCAAAGCAAAGCCTCTTACGGAAACCAGCAAAAACAGTATAAAGATATACGTTTCCACATAACCATTGCTTTGATAGATATTAGGCCTATTTCCATTTGCATATTGAAATCGGGACACAGTTTGGCAGATTAAGTATTTTCTTCCAGAACAAGCCCTCTGAGGTTTGTCATATTTTACTGGAAAGAGCAAAGAAGAAAACATTGGCACCGTATGTCAGAATAGGAATGGCTTTCGTCCCGTAGAATGTGATTGAGAATTTACCATACTTTTGAATAGAAGATGACTCTGGGCCACTAGTCCTTTGATCTTTGATTTCAGATGAGCTTCTAGTGGGCTATTTATCAAACTGATGTGTAAACACATTCCCAGGCATGTAACCGACTCCTCTCTGGTCAAGACTTACTATTTCAGGAGCCACAATGCCTTCTTTATGTTTTTCTTGTCTTTAGCCGACAGTAGGACTAGAATTTGAGATTTTGCAGCATTCACCTTTAAACCATTCACCAGCACATAATCCTGCAAAACATCTAGTTGGCGCTGAAGACCAATCAGGGTTTGGTCAGTTAAAACCATATTATCTGCGTATAGTAAATGATCAAGTGATTCCCAGTTGATTTTTTGGGGGAAACTCCTGGCTCTATTTAAGGATTCTGGTAAATCTGAAATAAATACATTGAGCAAGGTGGGTGCCAATGGGAAACCCTGTTTTAGGCCTCTCTTTGTTACAATCAAGCTTGATAATGTTCCCCTCAAGTCCAGATTTATTTTCACTGAGGTATCAGAACAAAGTTCTTGAATAGCTTCTAAGAAGTCCAGTGGGCCCCACCTTTTCAGTTTACTCCAGAGAAGCCTACAAGCAATCGCATCAAAGGTCTGAGCCAGATGGAGGAAGGCCAGATATAGCTTAGTATTCCTTTGGGTAGCCTGCAATCCCCAAATTTTGAGCAGGAAGATATTTAAATAGGTGCCAATTTCTTTGATGAATCCTGATTGGAAAGGCACCACAATAGAAGCCTTCCATGATTTTGGGACCTTTTGCAGCCTCTTAATATGGGCAAATAGTATCCACAGAAAATCAGTCCATAATGTTGGCTCTTCTTGAAGTGATGCATTTGCAAGACCATCAGACCCCGAGGCCCTTGAGTTACTTATCTTCCTTATTTAGATCAGAATGGTCTCCTTATCGGTTTCAAATGACCACTCTGAAGATCCTCCAGATATTCAGGATATGTCTCATCTTCACCAGTGTTAAATAAATCAGAATAGTGTTGTTCCCAAATAGCCTCAGCCACTGTGTTTATTTGAAGGGCCTGCAGATTATTCAAAGAGTGTATGATCTTCGAAATCTCACCCATTTTTTGTTTTAGGAGCTCAGGACCTCTGCCCTAGCTCCCAAGAGTGTGGCCTTCTTACTGGGCCACAACCCTTCTCCTATTTGGCTGAGGGCATTCCTACCTAGTTGTACAAAGTTCTAGCAAGATACATTTGTATGTGGGTGTACATGCTTTTTCCCGGTCGTGCCATGCCAGGGAATTGGAATGTAATCAAGCAAGAGAAGGGCCCTTGTTGTTCTGTGTTTCAAATACAGTTTTAATTCATGTTATGACTAACATATGCATGTAATGATGTAATGTATTCCCTTCTATAAATGTCCACAATACGTGTGTCTCCCGCCAGTCACCACCACTCATAAGATGCCTCTCTATCCCCTGCAGCACCCTCCAACATTCCCCATGTGTTAGTATAGTTTACACAACCAAAATCGTTTGGAAGGGGCTGTGATTTGAACGTGCATCCCTACAGTTCCTATGCACTTGGAAGGGGCTGTGATTTGAACGTGCATCCCTATGCACGTGCTAGGAAGCAGTGAGTCCCAAGCATACTGGGCCTATAGAACCAAGCTACTCCTCACTGATGATGCCCAACAAGGCTGAAACATGTGTGGCAGTGCTTGTGGTCCTGTGCAGAAGAGATGTGACCTAGCAGTTCGGGCTGGACTGCTCTTTTTGTGGTGGAACCCATCCTGATGTATATATGTATATATCTTTCCCCTTCTGTAATGGCTTGGCAGGCTATGATCTGAAGTGTTGCCCAGAGCTGTGCCCGTGATTATGATTTATTCAAAACCCTTCAGCCATCACCTTCTGGCCTTGGAGGATGCAGTGCAAGACCTGGTGAAGGCACCTTGATTGTGTGGGCTGGGCTATGCCCCAGATGATGGCTGTGGTATGCTGGAATTATCCAGTGGAATGATCCAGTGGCCAGGAAGTGTAGGGCTGATAGCACTTTGACCAGAGGTGTCACAGCCTGTGAATACATGGTGATGATATCAGGTCATTCTTCCAATCCTGACCAGGTCAAGGATTATATGAGGGACGTAGTATCTTGCATACACCGCCACCTCTTCCCATGTAGTAATATCAGCACTAGCCATGCAGGGTCTGGCATTGTAGCAATGGTATGTTCATTGGGGTTGCCTAGCACTTTTTATGCATGGGCTTTCATTGCGCTTTGTGCTTTGCGATGGTTGAAGGGTAGCAGTAAGTTTGTTCACATTTGGAGTAAGGCAGATAGAGCAATTGCTTCTGTAAATAGGGTTTACTTATTGCTTAATAGGCTCTGTTTTTTTTTTTTGGTACGGTGCCTCCCTACCCATACTCATGCACGTCCTCATTTTCCTCCTTGAAAATGGGGATTTTGCATTTTCCGCCCCCTATTTAGTTCTTTGCACTGGCACTTCCCACACCTTGCGCTCTGTGTCGGGCAAAGCGCTACTGCACAGCACAAAGTGAGAGGGATAGTGCAAAGTCTGATTTGTAAATCAGATAATGGGCCTCATTATGACCCTGGCGCTAATGGGTTAACGGCGCCATAAAAGGCTGCGGCGCCGTTAACCTAGTAGCGCCTAATTACGAGGTCCCTTTGCGGGACCCGACCTTAACGGCTGGTGTAGACCAGCCATTAAAGTAGGGACCTGCAAAGGGACCTTGGTGCTAATTTGCGGCACCATAATTAGTGCCTTCCCCATTCCCATTGAGCCCTATGGGGCAAAAATGGGAATGGGGAAGGGCCATGGAAGAAGGGGGAATTACCGCCCCGCCAACCTTGTAATGGGGTGGTAATTCCCCCTTTCTCCATGGCGGAGTCGGTAACTTACCGCCAGGGTCGTAATGAGGCCCAATGACTTTTAGCACAGTGTACTTTTGCAGAGCAGTGACTTTACGCCACTCTAAACATTTTGTACATGAGGCCCACTGTGTGCTAATTATTGTATGTGCTGTCATAGTTAACAAGACACAATAAGGCTACTTTTAGATCTATGACTATTTGGCCTAATCTGTAAGTAGAAATGGAGGGTATCAGGTAATAATATCCCCATATATATGGTCGCCGTAAATAATATCGCCGGGAAAATGAATGTTGTGGCGATATTATTTGGGTGACCATATATATGGCGACAGGGGCAAAAAAAATGTTTGTTTTTTTTTTTAAAGAAAAAAAAAAGTTTGGGGGTTGCAGGGGTGTCCCCCGCATGTTCCATGCAATAATGACGCCACAAAAAACGGCCATTTTTTGGCGATATTTTTGCATGGCGCGATTTTTGTGGCGACATTATTACATGGAACCAAATGGAGTGAGTACTCCACCCTAGTCATGACTGCAAGGCACATCCACCCGTGCTTGAAACGTTCTTGTGATGGCAAGTTTACTTCTCACCTGCTATTTGCAAAGTGTCAGTCTGTGGGATGTATTACAGAGATGTTGCACCATTAAAAGTGTAATTAGCACCAGTGATAAATTGCCCTAGTGCAAAACAACTTTTTTTCTTTTCAACATGTTTTTGCACCAGGCAACTATTTGCTCTTGTCCTAATCATTCTTTGCCATTGTGCAAAAATACATTGAAAGAATATAGCTTTGCACGTATGCAATGTTTGCCCTATAACCCTAATCATAAAGCGCCTCCAAAATTCTCAACAACGCTGCTTAATTTGAAGTAGAATGATATCCACACAGACACCATTAATTGACCCAGTAACGGTGGCGCGTGGGCTGTTTGTCTTGTGGTATCCGTTTTTATTTTGCAGAACATTTTTTAAGATGGCAGTAAAAGTGTACCAGGTTATTCAAAAAATAGGGGTATTTTAAAAGTAAAATGAGATTTACCAAGCCCGTTCCAAAACCGCATGTCCTTCTTCACCCACTGATTCTACGTTCAAGTTGCACTTGCTTCGGAAAATAAAATGGCAACGAGCGAAATGATGCCTTGCTGAAACGAAAGACATCAATGTCCACTTGAGAAAAGCAGGAAGGCTCCAATGCCGCTGCTCCAAAAGGACGTGCACGACTGTGACCTGCTGCCTATTGCTCTCCGGAAGATGGATATGCGGCGACGAATGTCCATTGATGGCTGTTCCCAAGCATGACAGAGCCACAGTGATTTATAAGGCCGCATCAATCTTCCCGGCCGGATTTTAACCACTGACTGCTGGACGCCAGGGAGAAACTCCAACCATGTTACGTGAACCCCTTTGTAATGCTTTTCTTCTGTGTGCAAATACATGCAGGGATGTTTTCAAGCAAACTTATGTTTTGATGAAGTCTCGATGCCATCCTGTATATTTTGATATCTTTTGCCCGCAATGGAGAGCTAAATGAACCCTGTTAGAAAAAGATAAGCCCCCCAACAGCTCAAATTTTACCGAGAGTTGACAAGGAAAGCGTGGCAGTGTTATCGTTAGTTCCTTGCTACATACAGCATATGATATATATTCTGAGGCTCTGATTACAAAACATGTGCTCTGTTTCTGAGCATCGAGAAAGGATGTGAAGTTCCCTTTCTGCACGCATATTTTTTTTTTAAGTTCAGAAGGTCATCCATCATCTGCAGTGAGTCAGAATCAGCCGACGAAATGTTAAACAGCTCTCTCATCACATAGCCGGTAACGTGGCGATCCACAGGATAAGAATCTCATTTAAGGGACATCCTCCTGCCTGTAAAAATAGTACTCACAATCTACAGTGTGCACTTGGCTTTCAAAGCATACACTGCAAGATAGCAATCATTGCTTGCTTTTGTAATTGATAGGTGCCATGTTTCCTGAAATCCCGAAAGGGTTAAAGGGCTCACCTTCAGAACTGTGCGAACAGCATCTAGATTCCATCTGTACCTTGAAATCACGTCGTTTCGTCAATTTAAAAGACCTTTTTTGTTTGATTATCAAAAGGAAACCGTGTTCCTTCATTGCTGCCATTTCAATTATAATTCTTTATTGTTTAGAAAATCCCTCTAAAGCACGTGGAAGGTTTGAAAATGCTTCTTTTTAAACGCCAATATCTACTATAATACGTGTGCTTTGTTGATGAACATGGCCTATTTTACTTTCACATTAGTGGAAGACTTGTTCTTGAGTTTGGTAAATCCATAGTGAGATTGATGGCGCTCGGTAAACATGCCTTGACACTCAAATCACAAACGACCCCACATTGACGATAAACCAGGAGGGTGAAACATGTATGTAGTTTTTGCACCTTGAGAACAGTCAGCCGTGGGCTAATAAAGCTATGCATGGTATTGAGTTTCCCTATAAGGCAATGACCATCATCTCAAATGAAGCTAAAATGCACCTTCTTAAACAACTTGCATTCCTATAGTGAATTGCTTTGTCTCTCTGAACTGGAGACTCACTTCTAGGGATTTGGCACATGTGGGCTGTTAAATGAAATTAACTACTCTAGTCTCACATTACAGGAAGAAGGATTTTTTTTTTGGTTGCATTTTTTAAACCCAACACAATATTTATGTTGTTAAACAATGCAGGAAGCGTTGTGCATTTCTGCGTTAAAATGTCTGGTAACCGGAAACAATTGCATTCTCTGCGATTGGTAAATGCACTTGAAAGTTGACAGAATGGCGACTTCAATTTAAATTGAACCTTGAACCTCTCTATAGGCCAACTTCATAGAAAAAGCGCTCAGTCTGAGCAAACTACGTTGGGCCATAAAGAACATTGTGCCTACTTCCGCATGCAAAAAGTTTACAGCTGATCGCTAATTCATGGATTCAAAAGCACAAAGTAACCCACAGTGTGGACAACAAGGTAGCACCCGGAATTGCCACAACACGCCACCATGCAAAAAAAATAGCGCCAACGAACAACCTTTGCACCACCATCCAGAACCACAGCAAAACTGTGGCTGCCCCCCCCCCCCGTAGCTGAAAGCAGCACCCTGACCAAATGGCAGATTGTCAAACGTAACTCAAGTCAGCACCCCAGCAAAACTGCAGACAGTCCCCCGCAACTCAAGTCAGCACCCCGGCGAAACTACAGACCGTTCCCAATAACTCAAGTCAACACCCTGGCAAAATTACTGACCGTCCCCCGCAATGCAAGCCAGGACACCCCTGTGAAAATGCAAACGGCCACGCGTAACTCAAGTCAGCACCCCACCAAAACGGAGCACCATACCCAGCAATACAAACCAGCACTCTGCGAAAATGCGTTCCTTACCCCCAAAGTTGAAGCTGAACCCAAACTGCAGGCATTCACTCCTAAATCATAGCATCACTCTCAAGTCCTCACACCTCCCCACCCCCACTGACCTCTGCCCACCACCCCAGGCAGCCCCTGCTAATTTGACCTCCTGCCACCACACCCACTGACCTTGACCCACTACCCCAGGCAGTCCCCTGAAGTCCTCACACAGCCCACCGACCCCACTGACCTCCTCCCACTACCCCAGGTAGCCCCTTGAAGTCCCCCCACTTCCAACCACCCCCACTGACTTCTGCCCACTACCCCAGGTGCCCACCTCAAGTCTGCACATCTCACACCACCCCTGCTGACCTCTGCCCACTACGACATGTAGCCACTGCTAGTTTGCCCTCCTCCCACTACTTCCACTGACCTCCTCCCATTACTTCAGGCAGCCCCCTGAAGTCCTCCTGTAGATGAGGGGCCAAATCTCACCCTCATGCCCCCTGCCCGACTGTCGACATGAAGACAGTGAAATGATAGATGAGCCTCGCTCTTAGGCCTGCCACCACAATCATTGATATATTGCAGGTGTGAAAAACGGTATTCTCTTAGACACCATTCAAGTCATACCCAATTGATGATTTGGACAACATGGAATTGACATCAATCGATCAAGTTGACTGACTGGGAAATCAGAAACCAATTACATCATCACTGACATCATGACGTAGACACGTTTCTACATTAAGTACATATTCATCCATTAATCAAGCTACACGGACCTGCACTAGTTTACTGCATGTAGGCACAAAGCACATGCTTATGACCCACTTAGGCAGAGGACGACCACATACACATATCTCTATAGTCATGTCTTTCACCAAAGCTGAAAACGAAAGCTGAGAGCTCTAGATTAACCTTGTTTTTCTGGTGTGATCCCTGTTTTGATTATATGCTAATAAACAACAGTAACTTTGTCCCATGGCTGAATCCTCCATTCTTGTGGCTGGGCGTTTCTGAGGGGCCCACGTGTACTCTGCGAATAATCACGGTGAAAGCTAGCGGAAAAAAATCCACGCTGCACACTCCCAACACCCTCACTGAACTTTGCTCACAACCCCAGGAAGCCCCTGCTAGTTTTTCCTTCTCTCACCACCCCCACTGACTGCCACGCACTACCCAAGGCAGCTGCCTCAAGTCCTGCCACCACACCCACTGACCTCTGCCCACTACCCAAGTCAGCCCCTGCTAGTTTGCCCTCCTTGCAGCAACCCTAATGACCCCCGCCCACTACCTCAGGAATCCCCTGCTAGTTTGCCCTCCTCCTACCACCCCCACTGACCTCTGCCCACTACACCAGGCAGCCCCTGCTAGTCTGCTCCCCTACTATTCCAATGTGGAGCATCCACCGGCCTGGGTCCACCATAAAGTACACCTGCCACATATCCTGTTCCAACATGAACAACAGCTGGGAGTGCTGCTGTTGAATCCAGGACTGTAGCTTCCAACATGTCTCCCTGGTAGACCACATCCAGCTGCATGTCAACAGCACACCATACTGCTGCACACAATACACTTTGACTATTCCATGTATATGTGAGATACTAATGCAATGTGGCATTTGTATAGTGCCTTTGTGCCATTGCAATGGTCTCAAAGCGCTGAAGGAACATGCCCTGGGGACTGAAGTATGAGGAATCAGAGACTGGTCTGACTGATTTACAATGTGTGTGTGTATATTAGCCTGAACATAGGTAGGTAGGGCTGCCAAAGTCCCTGCTAGTAACCCAAATAGCACAGGCTTGGGGTTGGGTGGGTGATGTGAGGGTTGTCAGAGAGTGTGCGAGCCATGGAGACTGACAATGTGTGCAGCTACACCGAAGATTCAATCATGAGACTCTGCTGAATTCCAGGGGCAGAGGTGATGGGTGGTATGAGAGCAGGTAATGGCTGATTGCAGATGTGTGGGTAAGTGTTATGGGCTGCATTGACCCACTCAACAGAATTCTTCACCATAAGCAAGCTGCGCTTTGGCAGAAAAGGCAAAATGGCTGTGCTGGCTTGTTTGAGCACCAGTGTCTCACACCAAAACTGTGTTTCGCAGCGGCAGAAGGATGGCTGCACCATCTTGCCAAACACAAAATGGGTGAGTTGGAACCGTGAGCATACCGCGAAAGGTGCCAGTGTGTTCTTGGGTGAGGGCACAGCAGTCTACCATTGAGTGCACAACTGATTAGTGTGGCCCACTCATCCACATTGAGCCCACATCCCACCTCAACACCCACAATGTCAAATCTTCATACCATTGAATGAAGTGTGGGCACATAAACATTGACAAGCAAGTGGCAAAGGAACACCTGCATATCAGTGGACCAGAAAGGAACTCAAAGTACAACAAACTAAAGCTCCATTAGCAAATGTTCAGAGGCGAATGAGCTGTCCCTAGATACAACATACAACTAAACCATATGGAACATGTGACAATACACATGAACAAGTGAGTATCCATCCCCAATGAGAGACCCCAAACACCATTGTGATACATCTCACAGATCACCACAACCATCCCCATTTGTACAACATTACACACAGAATGAGAAAATACACTCCAACTACACTAACACACTGACACCAAACACGCAGTGGCCCTGGACAAGGAATGGAATCACATGATCAGCCAGTTCCACCAACAGCTGTCTGTTGCCCCCACTCCTACATTTGATAAACATGTGCTCAGGTCCAAGTCAATCCAATCAATGCCAGCATGTCAAGCACCAAAAACACACATCACCAAATACACATGCACACATACAGCAATGAAGTACAGACTCACACACAGCATGCAACTCTCAAACACACATCCGCAACATGTGCACAATCCAACAACACACCTGTATTGCAAAGCATGCATATAGGCCAGCAACAGACAGGCAGGACAAAATGGTCAAACAAGCACCTCACCTCCCCATATCTACAAGAGCCCACCCATGGTCGATGAGCATGGATGCTACAACTACCACACATGTGTAGCATGCACACACATCCCCAGAAAACATCAGAGTAACAAAATGACATACACAGTAAGGCCCAAGCCCACATGACAGACATTGAAAAATATGCACTCGGAGAACATGTTAGAAATAAAATAACACATGGAATTAGAGACTGCAAGAAGTGTGTTATGAAGATCAAAAAAACTTGTATTTAAACTATTTGCACGGAAACAAGAGGAAAAGTAAAACATGAAACTTATCACTATATAAACTATGTACAATGTGTAAAGACTGCAGGGCAGTATCTGTACGTCTGCCCTCTATATGGAAGGGAAGAGGCACTGAGAACCTCAGCCAAGGTTCTCAATATAGTAGCTATGGACGAGCAACCAAGGCTTAAGCTCTCAGGAGGTAATGGAGGCTGGTTCGTAAGTACAGTGAGTCCCCGCGCCCCCGCAAAGGAATGCCCAAACACTATGCTATGTGCTAACATAGTTCTTTATATGAAAAAAGGTTAAGATATATATACACAGTTCAATAACACACTGTACACTCTGGTAATTCTAATATGACAAATATATACCGTTTTTTTGTAGTACCACACTTAGCTATAGATTCCTTCAAAATGCATTAACTGCTGACAGTTATTATGTAGCATACAAATCATGTAGCATACAAACTATGCAGCACAGTGTATCAACATAGATCATAAGGAAGGAAGGCAGGTTAAGTTAAACATTGGCAGAATGCTTTCTTTAGCTATAGAGACACAATTCTGGGTGAGGATCACCCACCTGGGCAACCTGTTATAAACTATTAACAAGCACATTCTGTTAATGCTTAATAAGTCTTGCTTCCCAGTCAAAATGTTCAACCACCCAAATGTACCTGAGATGGAAGAGTTTCTTTGACGGTTCATTGATGGATCCCTTGAGGGTGGACTCCCTTTAAAGTGCTCTTTGACGACTGTTTGTGGAAGTCCTGGGAAGATGAGGCATGAGGTCCACCTCGATGCAAAGTGTTCAGTGCTGCAAATAAGACTATTTAGGCCCAGCAGCGGGTGTTGGATGTCTGGAATTGCTTCAGCGCTTCTGGCCTGTTGGTGCTACATACATCGGCATAGCTTCGGCAATCGGGCCTCGACCACAGGTTGGACCTCGGGATATCTTTGTCAGCTTTGGGGGATGGGATACTAACCAGCCAACTTTCCTCGGTAGCCGGCGACCTCAACTTTCTCTGTCGGAAAAAAGTGGTCAACAGTGATGGCAAGGGAGACCTCTGTCAAATGTTCTTAGGCAAAGGTAGAGCTTTCACGGCACCGGTCATGGAGCTGCACAGCATGAAGGTGTTTCCGCCTCTGGGTGACACGACTCGACTGGCTTGCAGCGGTCACGGAAATATTTCGAACCCCGGTCGATGGCAATGGACTTCGATGGCCTCGATGTTCCAGTGCTTCTCTTCAGGATTCTAGGTCGGACCCCTTCTCCGGTCGACAGCCTTTTGGGACTGGTTTCAGGGTGCCTTGACAAAGAACAACAGTTTTGCACTTAAGTCCCTTGTAGCGCGGGGAGAGATTTCCTAGTCAGGTCCTCACTCAGATCAGTCCTCGACATACTCAACAACTTTTAGATTTCGTCGAAGGAAATGCAGCAGCAATTCTTCTTCTTCAGGCTGGGCTTCAAGGATGAGCTTCAAGTTTCAACTTCAACTTCTGAACAAATTGGTAAGTGAGAGGTCCCCAGATATACACATCTGTACCTCATTCAATATGGTTGTGCCAGACTCAGTCAGCTAATCGCACAGGAGGGCATTCATGCAGGCAGGCAGCCAATCAGGCTCAAATGCATTCAGGCTATTCACTTCCACCCAAACACCCATAACAAGGAATGTGGATTGGGGAAAGCACAAAGCCTTTCCGCACATCACACTGAATTCATGTCAGTTTCAGGCAGGGCTGTCTCGTTAATTCTGAGACACACACAGAAACCAGACACCCATAACATAGAATGCATATTAGTAGCACACTCTATTCATACAGGTCCCACCCCAAGGGTGTACCCACAACATACAGTCACTGTGAAAGCTCCAGCCCGTCTAGAATGGGCTACCCCACAAAACCAAATATGTTCTTCCACCCAAAAGACAGCCAAGGGAAGGGACAGAGTCAGGGCTTCCCAGGACTTTTGGAAAGCACGGTAACAGGCAATAGAAACCAAGAGGCCCCATGGCTAACTTGCCTTCTATCAGGAATCCACTGATTCCTATGGCAGGACATGAGCATCACAAAATGGAGGATACTCAGAGCTCCTGTTACATTAAGCATGGAGCTGCCACCAGCCTATACCCTGCTCTGTGGGCAACACACAGGTGCCCACATACAAATACTTTGGGAAAACAAGGTAATAGGCAATAGAAACCAAGAGGCCCCATGGGCTAACTTGCCTTCTATCAGGAATCCACTGATTCCTATGGCAGGACCTGAGCATCCCAAAATGGAGGTTACTCAGAGCTCCTGTCACATTCAGCATGGAGCTGCCACCAGCCCATACCCTGTCTGTGGGCAAAACCAGGTGCCCAAATACAAAGACTAGGGGTACAGGGTTGTACCCACACCCATGGGTGCCATAAGGGTATCCAAAGGGTCTCTGTTCAACACAAGCATGAAGAGGAAGAGCTGCACTGCCAGGCATCCCAATTGGACTCCTGTGCAGAAGATAACACAGAACACACATTATAAGGGAGTGCAGGGCAAGGACATGGAGGCCCTGTTCCCCCAATGCAATTCCAGCATCACTCACTGGCAGTGGGCTAGTCCATTGGCATTTAAGCTAGGGCTCCAAGCAGGGCTAACTATCCATCTACAGCCTGACCCTTGAGGCAGGCCATTGTTGTTGCCTGGAAGGCTTTTAGGCTTTCCATCAGCATCGACTCTATATCCTACGCCGCTCTACAAGCTTCTCCCAGGATGTCAGCCTGCCTCCTCGTAACCCTCTCATCCACTTCTGCCCATGCCCTCCTGATTGCCACATCCCTTACACACTGTCTTGCCACCTCCTGCTGCTTCACATACTGTGCTGTGGAGGACACAGTAGTCTGGAACCGCAGGTGCCCCCGCGGCCTCATCTCAGACAGTAGGCCACCGTGCCTCCTCCAGGTGGCAATGCCCTGAAGAATGCACCTCCTCACTGCCACCATCTGCTGCTGCCTAGATATTTGAGCTCTCTGGGTATACCCCCTCCAACTTAATGATACTTGTTGGGGGAGTACAGCACCTGCACTACCCTGAAGTGTTAGCTGTCCCTCCACTGCCTGTTCCTGTGTTGGTGGACAGGCACAGTGACCACCTCATATGGTGTTGTTCATACCACCACTTCATACAGGGATGAGGGCACAACCAGACTGGGTGGTAGTGGTGGTGGGAATGGTACACAAGGGCCCTTGGTGGTGTATAGCATGGACATCTCACTGGAGGATGAGGAAGTGGAGGAGGGGCAATTGTAGGGCCCAGCCCAGAGAAATAACCCAAGAGCAGTGCACATTCCAACTGGGCCAGGAAGGCGCTCTCCTGCTTGTGATGCTGTGCAAGATGATTCTGAGAGACATGCACTGCATCATGAATGGCTGCTGGTCTCCTGGCAATACCTGCCAGCAAGGGATGCACAACAACTCAGATGGCCTCACCAGCTGCAAGTGGGGTATTTGTCTAGGTGGAAGCATCCATGAAGGTGGTCACTGCTGCAGCAGATGGCCCATGGACAGGAGGTTGTGCAGAAACCTCCATGGAGGACTGCACATCTTCATGTCTCTGGGTCAGGGATGCAGCCTGAACAACCTCCTCAATGCCCCCACCTGACCTTGTGGGCTGGCCTCCATCAACTCAGATGACTCCAGAGAGTCCTCCATCCTTGATGGCCCCTGTGTGGCAGCCACAATCCCCTCCTGGGACTTACCTTCAGCAGCCTCGCCTGATGGCACTGACACTTTCCCAGCCACATCACTCTCAGAAGAGGAGGTATCAACAGTGGAGACCCTGTCCCTGCTTCTTAGCTTCACAGCACTACTTCTGTCCTCTTCACCAGCTGGAGCAACTGTGGAAAAGTGGACAAAGAACATTGACATCAGTCCACAGTGACAATGCATGTGTGGCTTACACAACAGAACAGTATCACTAAGTGCATGTGTGGCACACACAACAGAACAGTACCAGTAGGTTAGCATGGGTCAACCAGCAACTGCAGCACACGCCTATGCAATCAGCATGAATACTGACACACAAGTGTAGGGACAATGATGCATTACAGTCATGACACACATACATGTCAACCCACATTGATGTGTAGCCACAAACACATTGCAATAAATCATGACATGGCACAATACCAATGCCAAGGTGACACAAGTGTAAACGGAAGCCAGGACCATGGGAAGTGCGCTTAGGCAAATTTTGTACTAACACCATTGCATGTCTCGCATTATCACCAAGTCTGCTCCCATAGACATGCATCAGGGGAAAGGCTACAAATAAGAACACCTCAAGAAGTCATGCATGGGACAGGGAAAACTGACAGCCATGGCCTTTGCTGTGGCACACAAGTGTGTGGCCTCAATGTGTACATCTGGCTCAATGCCATTGATGCACTAGAGCAGTACCCTTCCCAGAGACCGGGGGATCCCAACTGCTTTATGGAGCCCCACTATCACTTTCCCTGGAACACCTACTCGGGCCCATGTCCAGCCTGGACCTTGAACTGCTCACCTTGCTCAGCCACTCCAACAGGATCCAGGCCTGTAGTCACACACATGCTCTTATGCCCTGGTACCAGCATGGAGGAGCCCCGCAAAGTCCCATGCCACATGTCCATCACATAGGGAGAAACCAACCACAGACTACAATGCATGCAAGAATTGGGGCTCATGGGGCATGCCTGCAGACAAATGTGGGACACAGCTTGGCCAGCTGCGACTTAAACCATCTGTAGGGCCTGGCCTGGCTACATGGTTAGTTTGGCAGAAGGCCACCATCCAGTGTCTGGCCTTCTCCCAACAACACTGTGCTGGTGTCTGCTAGTGGCATAACACAGTCTGCGAGTTGAGCCCCATCAAAATGACTTGTGACCCCTGAGCGGCGCTTGGAACAATACCAATTAATGCCACATGCCCCCTGTCTGCTGTTGGATGAGAAAATGGCACTGTACACTGAGGACTTCCAACATCACTCAACGTGACTGAGGAACTCCTGAACATGTTACAATGATCCACTCAACTAACATGCCCTAATGTAGCAGTCCACCACCTCTGACATGAGAATGTAGCCAGGTGACAGGAGCCCAGGTGGCTGGCCTGGAATGAGCACCAGACCCTTGAGTCAATACCATCCCAATGCAGATGGCATATAAATGCCTGTATCATTGAGCATGGCCGGACAAGCAGTCTAACCCAAAATGAACCAAGTGTGTAAAATTAACCTTTAGAATGCAGGAAGCCAGATGGACAGGCTGCACTTCTGTTGCAGTTAAAATCACCAAGGGTCATTTGACGGCCTGGGGATGTGCAGAGCTTGTGTGTGTCAGCGAGTACCAAGTAGAGGGCAGACAGGACCCTTACACACCATCAACAGTGGGACAGGGGAAGGAGACCATTATTAATTGTAAACTGTGCACCCTAGGTGACAGAGGAGGAGTACTGGCCAAAAGTGTCATGCCTCCTCATGGGTACAACAGGAGTACATTCCGGATCGTAGCCCATCCGGACCTCTGGAGCCGACCAGCTGTCTGGACCTAACAAGGTCCACCATCAGATGTCCAGAGAGTACATAGGATCATGATATGCACATGCAGCCCATGCCCTCTCCTGGCAAAGACCACCCCACATGCTGCATGGCCCCAGGAGACACAATATAGGTGTAAAGGGGTGGTCAGTGGGTCCCTAATTCAGGTGGGCAAACACTGAATGAAACACTCGATCATAGCTGGTCTGTGGGATCCCCCACCCCCTGCATGCATGGTGCACAGCTGGGAACACAATAGCTGTCAAGCCACACTGTTCTATGTGGGACCCCCCAAGCCTGTCTGGATATGATTACGCACAGCATGGCCACGTGAGTAAGTGTAGAGGTCTCACAACACCTGCTTGTGCATCTGACCACCCAATTACATGTAGCAACATGCACCCCTTACAGGTTACCTGTAAGCATTCAGCACGTACAGGAACACATTTCTGAGATACATGCACCTATGCTGCTGCTCCCAGCCCAAACATATGGCATGATCACACGTCCTCTCTGGATCCTCATGCAGTGGGCTGACAGATCACACTCCCGACCCTGAGAGGCCAATGCACCAACATGACATTTCCAGACATCCATAAACATGATTTAGTATCAGCTTCTGAGTATGGATGATGCAATCCTAACTTACAAATGTGCAACCCATAACAGTGTCATGCATGCATGTCCCCAACATTGTAATCTGGCATCTTTACCTTTCGGAGCACTTGTTGTCCTCAACTCACATTGCATGCACATGAGTGCACCAACTCTCTAAGAACTGCCACTGCACATACCTACATTTGTCCACTTCACAGAAGTCTGCCATCACATATGCCCAACATCTACAGGAGGCTGCATGGCAGTGTAGATCAGTACAACACACATGCTGTGTACAGTAAGTAGTACCTGCAATCATGCATACACATGCACAACACACATATACTATAGGGCATTGCACCCCATGGGTACTCACCAGCAGCTTCCAGACATGCTTTCCAGTCAATGATGCTGGTGTGGAGTGCTGGGTAGGACCCAGAGCTGAAGGGATGCCACCCGATGGCAGTCCAGCTGGTACAACTTCATGGTGGCACCCGCTTCGAGGGCTGCCTTCACCTTATCTTGGTTCTGGTGCTTTAGGTCCTCCCAAAGCTTCCTCATGGGCTTCATGGAACAAACTGCCACCCACTCCATGTTGATGGCAGCCATGATGTGTTCCCAAATCTGAAGACATCCATCTGTTCCGAGCTGCGTTGCTGGGTTGAAGAGGGTATCATCATTTGTCAGGAACCAATCCACCAGGATGCCAACTTAAGTGTCGGTGAAGTTGGCAGCCCTCTGCCCCGCTACCATGTATGGAGAGGAGTATTGAGCAGACATGGTAACCCCTGAATCAGGTGTGACCTAGCTGGGTCCTGATAATGTGCTGCGGGGCTCTGGTGGTGGAACAGGGAGGTGGAAGTCCCAATATGACAGCTGAGGTGGTAACAGGGCCTTAGAGGTCAGCCACAGGAGAACAGGCAACAGAGGAACAACATGCACTCCAAAGCAGTGCTGGTGGGCAACAGGCACTCACACACTAACAGGCAGCAGCAGATGGTAAGGTTTGGAGGCAATCTAGGGCAGAAAGAAGTTATGTATCACATCTATTCCAGTGTGGATAACAGAGCAAGGATCCTAAACACATAGGTTACATGCTTTGTGCTGTAGGCAGCATGCCTATGCAGCCCACCGCAGTGACAGGGAGATTTCCCTGTGCATAAGAAGGTACAGAGACAGAGGATTTGCTATAGCAGTCACACATTTGGAGGTGCGTTGCTAGCCATTGCCTGTAAGTTACACATCATGTACCACATTTCTTCTGATGGCGTGCCTATATGCATTGCATAGCGCATTTTATTTTGTGGGGTGCCTTGCGGAATGCTCTACACATCACATGCTGCATTTTGTTCGGTAGGATGTCTTGGACAGCCCTCTATGCATTGTGTACTGCAGTTTCTTTTGTGGGGTGCCTTTGGTGAGCCCTCTACGCATTGTGTACCACATTTCCTTTAGTGGGGTGCATTGCAGAGCCCTCTACACATTGTGTACCACATCTATGCATCACATACTGTATTTAATTTTGTGGGATGCCTCACGGAGCCTCTATACATCACGCAACACATTTTCCTTTGTGGGGTACCTTGTGGAGCCCTCTATGCATTGTGCACCACATTTCCATTAGTGGAGTGCCTTGAAAATCATTCCAGGACCGCATGTTTACATTGTCCATCACATAGCCTGTATTTCTGGCAGGGTTTCTTTCTATTTGCGTGCACCATGAGCGGAAAGGCTCAGAGAGGGAGCGGACAGGGGACATGTTAAGCCCACATGTGCACCATCACCAAGAGGAGGACATGGTGAGCCCAAGCCTGCAGGTGTCACAGCACCACCAAAGGCCATCAGGGCCAAGAGGGGACAACCTGCAGAGCAGGAAGAGGCACCACCCCATTATGAGGCACAGGTGAAGGAGAAGGGGGTACCGAGGACGAAACACTTCTTCATTGAGGAGCTGGAAATCCTCACAGAGTATGCACAGGAACACCATGTGGAACTGTACCCCTCGGCTGGCAGCACCCGTACTCCCACTCAATGGCTTAGAATGTGGCAGGAGGTCACAGACCTCACTAACGTGTGTGGTGTGGAGAGGCACACTGCTGCAAAGGTCTGCATTCAAAGGACCAAGGATAAGCTAAAACGCAACCTGGCCTCTCCCCAAGCCACCAGAGGGGGGCCAACAGAGGAATAGGAGCTGGCTCATTTTGAAAAGGTTACAAGTGCACTGATCAGGAGTGAACAGGTGCTTGGTGTGGGAGGCATGGATGCCTATGTTGACACATCTGGTGAGTGTCATTGGTGAATATGGTATGTGTCATATATGTGTTGCAGTACAGTTGACTGCAGTTGGCAGCCATCCATGGGCACTGCATGAATGCTACCATGTACTCTTCCATCACATGACCTGCATTCCGGGAGGTGGCCGTGTGATGTCTGATGGGGTAAATGTTGGTGTTACAGTACACATCACAGCCTACTGGGTTTCACTGCTGTGCCAGTATGCCTATTTGTGGCAATGGCATGCAAGACACACCTCATTGGACACATTCACAGTGTCATGCAATTGTGAATGTTAATCATGACTCACAGAGAATCACAGCAATGTGTGCATGATGTCACAGTCATCCATTCCATGACCCTGGCTGCAGGTGGACTTGGACGAGCAACAATGTTGGGGCATTGACACATAAGTCCGTCTTCCAGATAAGAAAAGTTGTGGATGTCCAAAATATGTCTCATGTCTCAATGTAGTACCTTCCACATTTGTAGTGTCAATGGAGCAGTGGCCATGCAAGCATGACTTGTTCATTTCCATATCACACTCTTCTCACACATGGTTTGGATGCATGTGACAGTGACCAACAATGTATCTGGCGTGGGACAATGTTACGATGGTGGTTGGGGAGGTCATGGCAACACATATCCCTGAATCCAACTAGGGTCAGCAGATCAGCAGACTGGCAAATCAGGTCAGTCTCCAACATGTTGCAGCGGGCCATGGTTGGAGTAGCGTAGAGGCTCTCCGATGATGCACAGACCTCGATCCATGCAATGGCATTAATCACACTCACAATGATGTCTGTGTATATGTATGTACTCCTGATCCTATGACCCATGCATGTCAAATGCCATAGTTATATCTGACATGTCTGCAGAGGTCATCAAGTCTCATTCATCTGTTACTCACAGACCACAGCGCACCCACTGACAATGTGTGATGTATGTGTGTCTGTTTATTTTGTGTCTGCATGGACTGTTCTGCACATTTGGATGTATTGCCAGGTACTCATACCTCTGAATGTTGTTTGTCTTTGTGCAGGTGATGACGCAGCAGATGGGGAGCAGGAGGAGGTGGTAGATGATGGACAGCCGGCCACCAGTTCTGGCCGGGAGTGCAGCCTGGTGAGAATATCCTCCTGCTACAGTCGGATGTCAGCAGGACTGCACACACCTCAGATGATGCTTCTGAACTGGATGTTGAGGACATGGTGAGTGGCCAGGAGGGCAGCCCAATGGGTGGTTTGCATTAGTCTGATGCATGGGAGGATGTGAGCCAGGGGACCCCTGACATGGCAGCGGGAAGTGCCTAGATTTAGACAAAAGAATCAGGTGGAAGTAGCTTCCCGGTTAAGGCAGCCCAGTATTGGAATGCACTCCCACTTGACCTCAGAAAACAGCAATCCTACAACAACTTCAGACGAAACATCCTCACATGGCTACATTCTAACAACCACCTTGCTGGACAACATACATTGTACCTGTGATCATTTGACTACTGCTCCCTTTAAACCTATCACTATGCATATTTATGTACTCTTTTTGTACAGCCACAAGTTAGAACTGTTGATTATGTATTGCCCTTATGTTTGTACTTGTCCTCATTCTGTAACTAAGCAGAAGTAACCTTGTATGCTGTGGCGCCCAGTTACCTAAGGGTCCGGTGTGCTTCACAAATAAATAAACAAACAAGGTCTGCCTCAATGGTTGACAGGTCTTCAAGATGGCCTTTGCCCATGACAGCGTGCCCAGGGGAGGCTGGTTTCCAACAGGTGATTGCAGACCAACAGCCAATTAGGCGGCAACCACTGCAACGGCCCTTGAAACTGGCATTCTGTTGTCGTGGGCCCAGCACACATGGATTCCCTAAGTGGGAGTAGCAGTTGCAGCAGGCAACCCCTCATAGGGCCAGTTCTTCTGTGAGTTGGCCAAGGACTTCCATTGCCTGAGGTGACCATATCAGCTCCTTCCCAACTGCAGGGGATGCAGAGTCTTTGGCCATCAGGGACCATCAGTGGCAGTTGGTGGGCAGCTTGACAGAGAGTCTGCATGCAGAGATGACTACCTTGCGGCACACCCTCACTGTGCAGTGGGAGACTTCATGAGTGAGGTCACATGAGACCATTGTAGCTTCTTGTGAGAAACACCATAAGGACCTTGTTGCTATTGGGAGCCTCCTACATGCATCACTGTCATGCTTGTATGACACAGCAGAAGACCAGGCATGTGCGCTGCGTGGTATGGATACACGATCCCGGGATCCACCACAGGATCGCGGTCACTGCTGATCCATGACACCTCTCTTACCTGTGCCCCTTCCTTGAGCCGATGGAGGGTTTTATAATTTTATTTTACATTTTAGTTCACATATGTGGAAACCCCCCACACCACCTCCAGGGTGGACACCTTAATTTTATATATTTGTGAAATGTTTTGCTCCGGCCAAGATGGACATTTCAAGTTTGTGTTGTCTCCATGCAGGGTGGCCTCTTTTTGTTATCTTTTTTTGTGACTCCAGATGAGATGGACTCTGTTAAATATTTGCTTTTCCTTGTCCAGGGTAGACTTCAGTGTTGTATTTTTGAACCCTCTCCAAGATGGAATACTTTTTAATGTTTGTTTATTTGTTCCATGTCAAGTTCCATTGCCATCTTGATGCCTTTGGGAGTTAGTGCAGCCTCCTACATATAGTGTTAGGTGCCAGTGGTGAGGGATTCACAGCAGAAAACCTCTACCAGCAAGTGAGGGTGTGCACTATCAATCATGGTGATGGATTGTGATATTTGGAACCAAATTGGGACATGGAGTGGCACATATAAGGTTTGCATGGATGTTGTGATTTGGTGATGTTTTGGCGATGGTCACTGTTGCTGTAGTCCTGAATTGTCCAACATATATGCGACTGTGCATGTCTCCTTGATCAGTCAAGCATGTGCTTTGGGTTACTGGTTACACATCAGCAAAGTACTGCAGACTCAGTAGGCAGTGCTGCACTTATCTACCTTAACAAATTGTCAGCATTCGACCATATCAGCCACAGAATCCTCATAGATAAACTACACTATCTAGGTATCAGGGACCCTATACATGAATATGGTTCACCTCTCATCTCACTGACCTTTCACGGATCACCCTTGTAACACCCTTCTGTTCCCACTCCACAATGTCTCCAACAAGGTCCCACAGGCGGGATCCCTATCCCATGTCCTTCCACTTCAACCTAAATCCCCTCCCTGCCCTTATCTGCTCATATGACCTGAGCTGCTTCATCTACACAGATGACACCCATATCATCCTCAAAATTCCCAAGTCCCCGGCTTCTCCACATTCTGAGCTTGCCCCATGCATCACCAATATTGGCCACTGCATGTTGGCTGTCCACATCCATCCTGGTAAACTGTGACCCTGATTGGCAGTGAAATGGCACTCTTCAACCCCAAACCACGCCCTGGCCCCCCTCCTCCTTAGGCAACCCATCTACAGCATTCAGCACGGTAAAGAAACTGGCATACACATTATGGATTGCAACAGAACACTCACTCACCACATCAACACTGTGTGTACATCCTGTTATCTACACCTCTGTATCCTTAGGTGGTTCTTACAATGACTCTCATGTACTCACTGAGTAACAATACTGTTGGCAATCATCATCTCCCGCCTAGAATATGCCAATTGACTTTATATGTGTGCACCTGCCTATTACCTCAATGAGCTGAAACATATTGAGAACTCCACAGCTAGGATCCTGTTATGGAAATTTCTCACACAAGTGCTAAATTCCCTCTACCTTAGAGCCCTCCAGCTCTTCTGCTATATTTTGGGGCTTTGAACTTTTCATTTTTCAGGGTGATTGAAACTGACATGGACCAAATGGTCTTGGAGAATCAGATCACCAATGATAATTCTGTTCTGTCAGTGGATGACAAAATCAATATTAGCGCTTTGATGAATCTTACTACTCATTCAGTTGAGTTAGATGAGCATGAACACAATAATAAAAAGGGTCCTAATTTGTCTCATGAAGTGCTTGCATTAGTGAATCCCAATTTGACATCAGATGTGCCATTGTTTGAAACACTGGAGCAGTACAGAGGAGCTCCTGTATACCAGGGCCTTGGTAACAAGGATGCGGCAATGTCACGGGATGTCAAACTACAAAGTGACATTTAGGAAGCTAGATGGGAGATACGTGTTCCCCAAGATATCTCATTTTGTAGATGATGGGGAGACTCCATAGGGCTCCCTACCCCAATAGAACTATGTTTCGCTCACTTTTTCATGCTATCCACACACTTAGAACAATTCAGTCGAGAGATTTAGACTCACTATTTCTAGAAACACCTATCAAAATGTGATGATAGTAGAAATGTCATCTTAGACGGTTCGACGAGTCTTAGTTTGAAAAATGCCCTCACGAGTTGAGTCCAAACTCCAATTTGTACCATGTTCTGGGGAAAAACCCCGCTAATTATGATTATTGTAGACAATGTGTTTAAGCTAGAGACATGGAAAGTTACTGGGATATATGTGGAAGGGAAATGTACTTTTGTATAATTTTTGATGAAAAACCAATGTTGCAAAACCCACTAAAATCGAAAATAAGTTGCCACTTTTGAATGCAAGCTCCTAGAAACGCCAGAGTCGGGACAGGGACTATCTTTAGTAATATATGATGTGTGTATGTGATGTCAAACAACTGTGTACCTGGGAAATATGTATTTGGATCAGGAATAGATTTGTGTGCACATTGACCAGGGGAGTGTCATTTCTGCAGGTCATAAAAATGACATCACTCTGACACACTATCGCTTCCCAAATCAGGGACCAAAGAATCTATTGACCTATCAAATCAAGAGAGGGGCAGGCTTAGGGATGCTAGCCTCTCCACCCACTTTTTAAAACACATAAAAAGAGACTGATGGGACAGGTAGAGGAAATTCAATTCCATTTTCTGCGGGACGCTCTGCCGGGAGACTCCAGACTTCACATCCATCAATCTCCAAAGACCAGAACTTTACTTCAGAACTTAAAGCAAGGGCCTAAACCCGCAAGCTGAGAACTCTTCTCAGCAGGCCTCAGCATCCTTAAAATCATTTGCAAAGTATTCCACAGCCGGGCGAGCTGTCTGAATTCTGTGCCAAGAACTTTTGCCAGTAGCCAGAAAGCAGTGTTACATCCAGAATCCACTCGATCCGGACCGGAAGCAGACCAGAGATCCAGAGGACCACAGACCGCTGTATCCAGAGAGCTGACCCAGATCGCTGTGAAGTGCCGAGACCAGAACCGGAGTCTAGTCCAAAACCTGACCAGATCCGTGGCGAGGCCCATTCCTGCCCAAAATATATTGTGAGTACCGCCAGAACTGTGCAGAACCCAATCTCTTAGTTAAAATAATCTAATCCAAACTATTTTAACCTAATTAGAACAGCCTCCTAGAAATCGTGTCATCTGTCATTTTTAAAGCTGCACAACTGTCACCTGTCAATTCTGCAGCTGCAAGCTGTCACCTGTCATTTTGAGTTTTACTTTAAATCTGAAAATCTACCTTTATTGAATCATCCGTATCTCCAGAACTGTTTGTGCTAGGAACGAGATTTAACTTTCATCTGAAAGCTTAGAATCTAGGCTTTCCTATTCCCCATACTTACATTACATACCGTAATTGCGAAACACTCACTCGCGAAATTTACCGCAATTTGCGATTTGGCCCGATTTCTTCATCTGTAGAAATCAGCAGCTTTTTGCTTCTCTTTGCTAAAATTCGTTTGCAATCTACTAATCATTCATAGAGTATTGTTAAAGTGAGCCTGGACTAATATAAAGTAGCCATCACCTACCCTGAACCTCTAGAGGGAATTAAAAGCAATGTTAGCACCTTTTCACTTCCTTGCAAATCACATTAAAGTAATTCGCCTGTGTTCAAAACTCATCCCTGTTTTCTCTAAGCTTGCTGGGGGAACTGGAACTGTGTATTGCATTATAAAGTGTGATCTGTTGGGATTCTTGAAGACTGTGTGCTCTCCTTCCATTTCTTGTATTGCATAGGGGGGGAGTGAATTGTCAAAAGAAAAAGTGATCATATTACCTTTTGCTAAAATCATAACAAGTTATTTCTGTACTGCATTTTATTCCACCTTGCGTTTCCTTGAACCATATAAAGCATTCTTTCCCACCTTATTCTTCTGTTCTTATTCATAAGTTACCTCTTGCTGACTACTGCTCATATTCACAAGTGTTATATCCATTATCAATTTATTTATAGAAGTGTGATATATATATATATTGTTTAAATGTTCAAATAAACCTTTTCATTTGCAAAACAAACCTACTTCTTGGCTCAGTGGGGCCAGGGGGATTCTAAGAGGGGGGTGTTATACAAGGGTTGTCATCCAGAGTACTTAACTGGATATAAAAATACATCAATAGGGGTTTTCCTCAGCAACCCAGACTAGGCATTGACTTAGCTGTAGTGTTGATTGAATATCGCTTGCACATTGAAATGGCCATCCAACGACTAAGCACGTCAAGGGCTACTGGCCCTGATGGTATTTCCAATGCTACTATTAAACAAAATCAGTGAGAGACTATATACCGATAACTGTCTTCAAGAAGGGTAATAGATCTAACCCCTTCAAATATAGATCTTTGGCGCTAATGGACTCTGTTGGGAAAATCCGTTATCAAATAATATTGCAAGACTTAAATCACTGGTTAAGAAACGCCAATCTTTTGGACCCAAAACAATCAGGGTTCATTGCAGGGGTAGGTACAGCACCCAACCTTTTCATATTATAAGCACTTAAAATGCAAGCTATTAAGGGGAACCAGCCAATATATATATAGCACTAATAGATTACAAACTCGCCTTTGATACCATTTCACGACCTTTGCTGTGGCACAAACTCAAAGATCCTGCTTAATTTGATACAACAATATTATACAGAAACAACGATACAAGTAAAGTTCAATAGAGAGGGTCTCCTAATGAGACCAATTCCTACCAACATCGTCCTAAAGCAAGGCTGTCTGTTCGCCTCAACCCTCTTTAACTTCTATATTGACCAATATTTTAAACAAGTATGAGCATTTCCTCTAAAATGAAAATCAGATGAGTGTGGGTTATCTTCTGTATGGAGATGATCTGCTAATTATAGATCAAACACTGATTGGTTTAAGCAGGTCTCTAAGTGAGCTAGAAAAACATGCTAAAGATAACAAATTGAGAATAAACACTGCTAACTCAAATATACTTGTTCTAGGTGGTAACTGTCAGCTATCGAGAAAAAGACTAAGCTGTGGAACATTGATAACCTACCGATACAAGTGGTTAAAACTTATAAATATCTGGGCACCAATGTTAATACAAGCAAGGTAGACATGCCATATCAAGAAGAGCTAAAATACAAGATGAGGACGATGTTCTCAAGCGAAGCTCGTTCCATAAAATATGGCAAATTTACATTTCTGCCCATTATAATATATTATAGGCAAAAGTTTATTCCCGCAATCACCTATGGTGCAGTAAACAAGTGCGTAATAGACCATCCAATTTGGGTATACTTGGAAGATATTTTTGGGAAAAACATATTAGGTCTACCAAAGAGTTTCCCCATGCCTATTATATGTTATGAATGTTGTTTGAGTTCATTAAGTGCAGCTGTAAACTAGAACTCTGTTTTTACTATATCACAAATGTCAGAACAACTGTAAATACAAGACTACAGTTATGAATATAAATGGTCAAGCTTGTGAAGGAACAGAGAGTGGGTCGTTAAGAGCATGGAAAGAGGATTGTATTCGGCTGATGGATGAGACTAATATTGATGTTGATCTTCTGACATGTAATCCAAACTGTACTAAAAAGAAATGTTGGCTATCAGATTGGATAAAAACTAATGATGACTGTAAAAAGTATGACATATTACAATCTATCAATATTGAGTTAAACAAAATGCACGAAATTACGCATTTTTTTATTGATTATTTTAGTTGAATAATTCAACTTTACAATCATTTATCATACAACTATAAACATTACAAAAGTGCTGCTTTAGACATTCTCTTTAAAGCATTATGTATTTCATATTTTACACTTGAATCATTAGTTTTGTTTAAAATAGTTTTTTTTAAAATAATCTGTTTTGCATTTTGGTAAAATTAATTAAATCCCCTATATTTTTCAAGAAGGTTATAGCACCTATTCTCAGCGCAGTCAGATGTCCACACATAATCATCAGCCACAGTGTTTCAGGTGTGATTTCTCAGTAGTCTATGACAACTGGTCTTAAATAACGAGATTGAGCATCACATAAGGCTTTACATTCAACTAGTAAGTGACGCAAGTTCTCTATTTGTGATTCATCTTTACAATATCTACAGAATTTTTCATGTGGTGCAATGATTTTACGTCGGGCCAATATTTCACCAGTAGGCCACAAATTCAGCCTCAACCTCAGAAAGTCTGATCGATGTTGTTTAGATGGACATTTGATCAAGTAGAGTTCAGGCACGCTGTACCTTTTGTGCAAGAAAACCTTGTCATTAAAGTCACAATACGAAAGACAGGTATTTTTGTTACAAGCCCAATCCCATTTGAATAATTTGGTTGTGATGTGAGTTGGTTTTTGAACAAGGGTCTCAATAGATACATCACCATAAGCCAGACCATTATTGACTTCTTGTCGCCAATTACGTGCAAATTCATTACCAGAAGTCAAAATGTAACCAGAAAGAGCATTCATATGCATGTTGCATGAATCAGTTAAAAGGCATTTCCTACATAAAGCTATCAATTGTCATAAGTAACAAGCATAGAGAGAGGTTAAACCCAAATTCATTAAGAATCAGGGCCATTGGAGTGCAGTCAGGCAAACCAAGTGTTTTTTTCTTTCCAAAATCTGGACTCAAATTTACTCCAGATGTTCTCCGAAAGAATGGGAAAAGTTTCCGAGCCATATAAGAGTAGTGAGGTGACCTTTTGCTGAAAGTAGGTTAGGGATGGCTGGATAGATAATTTTCCAAATTTTGCTTGTATGATGCTTGTCTGCGATATGTTCATCTCAAGTTTAATTTTTAAGTTGAGCAAATGTGCATCACTGCACGTAGCAGATATTGTAACTCCCAAGTACGTGTATCGAGAGGCACACTCCAATCTTTAATTTTGGGTTACCCATTTTGTTTTCGTGTTTTTGGCATTAGCATTGTAATTAAACACCATGATTTTTGCTTTATCTAAATTAATTGTCAAGGCATTTTTAGTGACATATGTTGACAAAGTATCTAGATGATTCTGGAGCACCACTGGTGTTTTTGATATTAACACCAAGTCATCAGCGTATAATAATGCTGTAATCTTTTTAGTTGACAACTTGGGAGCATCAGATATAATATCTCCAAACCTTCTGCAAATGTCTGCTATAAAAAAGCTAAACAATGCTGATGCCAGAATACACTCTTGACGTAATCCTCTATAGGTCTTGATTGGGGAAGATAGTAGCCCTTCTAAGTTCAGTCTGATTTGGAAGCTGGTATCAGTATGCAGTGCTTTGATGAGTGGAACAATATAAAATGGACATTTCTCAAGT
This sequence comes from Ambystoma mexicanum, assembly GCF_040938575.1. Classification (NCBI taxonomy): domain Eukaryota; kingdom Metazoa; phylum Chordata; class Amphibia; order Caudata; family Ambystomatidae; genus Ambystoma; species Ambystoma mexicanum. The sequence continues at coordinate 1,341,022,165 of NC_090929.1, read as the reverse complement.
ATTCATTTTTTCCACAGTAGGTTTTGTGAGTGAAATGCAGCACGTAATTCGACAAACACAAGAAACAAGGATTGTGTCATGTTCTGATGATGTTTTATTAGAGATGTTATAGCTAACAGGTTTATTGAGGTACCTAGACCCGCAACAAAATCCGTTTGACAGGGGTCACGTTTAAAATGTTCAGTCACCCATTTGTTGAAATCTCTTAGAATAAATCTAGCAAAGATCTTCCCAGAAGCATCCAAGAGGGCAATCAGTCTATAATTAGCTAGACAAGACTGATTGCCCTTCTTGAATATTTGAACAATAACAGATTTCAGCCATGAGTCAGGAATAATATTAGCCCTGAAGACCTGGGAGAAGACTTTGTACAGAATTTTGGACCAGAGCTCTGGGTGTTGTTTAACATATGGTTATTTAACGCATCAGGCCCGGGAGCTCTTGAACTACTTGATTTCATTATGAATTGCAGAATGTCCTCTTCCTGTATTTGCAAGCAATCAGCTCCCAATGTGTTGGTTATCAAAGCAGAGTCCTCACAAATCAGTCTGGGATACAATGCTGTATAATATGAAACCGAATTGGCTTCTAGGACTCCATTTATTTGCACCAGCAACTGGTTTGCATGATTTGCTGTGTTAAGCAGCATCCAAATGTCAGCAATGTTCTTGGAACTAATCGCAGTCAGAATTGCCTCTCCATCACCTTTGTGAAGCCAGGCTTTATGCGCCTTCATCCAATTTCTGTATTGATTTTTCAAGGACTTAATAGCTAGAAATCTTACATCAACTGGTAGTAACAATGCCGGTTTGTTTTGTCTTCAAAAATAGGCTTTCCGTTCTTGCACTTCTTTTTCAAATACATGGCTAGGAGCAAAACAGCTATGAGAATCGCTGCTTGGGGACAGCTTGTATGTCTGTAGGGAGGGGAGTAGGCTTCGCCAGACCAACCCACCTCACCACTGACACTCAAGATGTCACTGTTGAATTTATGCAAAAGTGAGGAGTTCCATCGAAATCTCATTCTGGAATTGTTAATTATTAACCTGTTGGTGTATTTACAAGAATTTGCATTTCGACCCACTTCATTAACACTCCAATGGGCAGAGAGCAAATTGTGATCACTCTTTGTTGTACAGTTACTAATTTAGTTATCAAGTTGAAGGTGTTGGTATCAACATGCATATAGTCAAGTATTGACTTACTGAAGCTTCTTTGCCTAGTGTGTTTAGGGGGCACATCAATTTCAAAAGAGCCATTCAACATAAGCAATTTGCAATCTAGCATGACGTTCATACATTTGATGCAAGCTCCATTGTTCTTGATGTTCACTTTAGACAAACAGTGCAAGTTTAGATCACCCATGATCATGATATTCATTATTTCAGCAGTTAGCACAGCAAGATTCAACAAGTCATTCATATCACTAAAAGAATTCAAATCAGTCTATCCTACTGGGTTAAGATAAGCATGGATCAAGGCAATTGTACCAGAACCATATGAAATTTTCACCATTTGTAAACAAGGGTTAGGTGATACCCACGGAAGAAGGAGCAGCCCCACACTACACTTTACCACCATCATCAACCCAGAGGCTGGTCTTCTATGTGCCTTCTTAATAGGCTGTAGGGCTATAATGTTATTAGATAATAACTGTGAGGAGTCTTCTAACAAATCTAAAAAAACACAGGTGTTCCAGCTGGCAATAGAGATGTCAGTTGTCTGGGACCCTAACCCCAGTTATGAGGGAATGTATTGATTTGTTTGAGCTTGATCCCTCGGGGCTGTTCGCCATTTTAGATCAGACTATGTTGAGATTTTTCGATGACGTTTAAATTCTGCATTACATTGTAAGGCATCCTGATATTCTGTATCGATCAAACATTATCAGGCCGATTCATGGAATAATTAGCGTGGCGCAAGTGGCCAAAAACGTGCGATTCGCAGTGGAATAGCGAAAATCCCAGTGCAAGTGCGAAATTCGCACGAAAAGCAGCGCACATCGATTCATGGAAGTCCGTGCGCGAGAAAACCATCGGATGTGCGCTAAAAAAGTGCGCGGCGCGCGTTGCCGCACAGGCCATCTAATGGCGTGCGCCAGGTCACAGCGAAAATCGCACAGGCCACAGCGAAAATCGCACATAGCGCGGCGCACACAACAAAAGTAGGCGGAACACGGGGCGTAACACTCGGAATGGGGAACAACTTACCAAAATGTGGGCATCACGGGGGAAGTACGGGGTGCAAGTGCGCGGAACGCCCACACGCTCGCCTACAACACGTATTCATGGAATCGAATAGGGCAAAACAGCGCACGGTCAAACCAGCACACAGGCACAAACACGACCGCCACAAGAAAGCAGGCGGTAGCGTCTCTGCGCCTGTAATAAATGTGCGCCAAAAGGTGCGCCAACAAATAGCACCTATATACAGCTATGATGAATGTCCTATACTGTGGCCCTCCAGGACAAATGACGTGCAAAGGGGTACCCACAAACACGGACACCCGCTGACTGAAAAATAACATGTGCGTGTATTTCGGGGTGCGCAAGAAGTTTCACACGCGATTTGGCTGGGTACGTGGATTACAGGGGTGCGTGAGAAGTTTCACACGCGATTTGGCAGGGTACGTGGATTTCAGGGGTGCGCGGGAAGTTTCACACGCGATTTGGCAGGGTACGTGGATTTCAGGGGTGCGCGGGAAGTTCCACACGCGATTTGGCCGGGTACGTGCGCGGGAATTTCCACACGCGATTTGGCTGGGTACGTGTATTACAGGGGTACGCAGGAAATTCTACACGCGATTTGGCTGGGTGCTCCCAGGTATTCCCTGTACAACCTCCACGGCCCCTGGAGGCAGCCGACACCACAGGGGACTACCCTGCACACCTGCTCATGTCACCCAGTACCCCCACCCCCCAGCACTGTGGGCCACCCTCCACCAGGCCCCCACTCATGTCTCCCTGCACCCCCACCCCCAAGCACTGTGGGGCACCTGCCACCAGGCCCCCACTCATGCCCCCTTGCACCCCTACCCCCCCAGCACTGAGGGGCACCCTCCACCAGGCCCCCACTCATGTCTCCCACCACCCCCTCCCCCAGCAGTGCAGGGGCAGCCTCCACCAGGCCCCCACTCATGTCTCCCGCCACCCCCACCTCCCAGCACTGTGGGGCACCCTCCACCAGGCCCCCACTCATGTCCCCTTGCACCCCCACCCCCCAGCAGTCATGGGGCACCCTCCACCAGGCCCCCACCCATGTCTACCATCACCCCCACCCCCCAGCAGTGCAGGGGCAGCCTCCACCAGGCCCCCACTCATGTCTCCCACCCCCCACCCCCCCAGCACTGAGGGACACCCTCCACCAGGCCCCCACTCATGTCTCCCACCCACCCCACCCCCCAGCACTGTGGGGCACCCTCCACCAGGCCCCCACTCATGTCCCCTTGCACTCCCACCCCCCAGCAGTCATGGGGCACCCTCCACCAGGCCCCCACACATGTACCCCTGCACCCCCACCCCCCAGCAGTGCAGGGACACCCTCCACCAGGCCCCGACACATGTCCCCTATCACCCCCACCCCCAGCCACCAGGGGCAGCCTCCACTAGGCACCCACTCATGTCTCCCACCAACCCCACCCCCCAGCCACCATGGGCAGCCTCTACCAGGCTCCCACTCATGTCTCCCTGCACCCCCACCCCCCAGCACTGTGGTGCACCTGCCAGCAGGCCCCCACTCATGTCCCCTATCACCCCCACCCCCCAGCCACCATGGGCAGCCTCCACCAGGCCCCCACTCATGTCTCCCACCCACCCCACCCCCCAGCAATGTGGGGCACCTGCCACCAGGCCCCCACTCATGTCTCCCACCACCCCCACCCCTCAGCCACCATGGGCAGCCCCCACCTGGCTCCCACCCATGTCTACCACCACCCCCACCCCCCAGCAGTGCAGGGGCAGCCTCCACCAGGCCCCCACTCATGTCGACTACCCACCCCACCCCCCAGCACTGTGGGGCACCCTCCACCAGGCCCCCACTCATGTCTCCTACCACCCCCACACCCCAGCAGTCATGGGGCACCCTCCACCAGGCCCCCACACATGTACCCCTGCACCCTCACCCCCCAGCAGTGCAGGGACACCCTCCACCAGGCCCCCGCACATGTCCCCCTGCAACACATCCCCCCAGCAGTGCAGGGACACCCTCCACCAGGCCCCCACACATGTCCCCCTGCACCCCCACCCCCCCAGCCACCAGGGGCAGCCTCCACCAGGCACCCACTCATGTCTCCCACCACCCCCACCCCCCAGCCACCATGGGCAGCCTCTACCAGGCTCCCACTCATGTCTCCCACCACCCCCACCGCCCAGCCACCATGGGCAGCCTCCACCTGGGCCCCACCCATGTCTACCACCACCCCCACCCCCCAGCCACCATGGGCAGCCCCCACCAGGCTCCCACCCATGTCTACCACCACCCCCACCCCCCAGCCACCATGGGCAGCCTCCACCAGGGCCCCAATCATGTCTCCCACCACCCCCACCCCCCAGCAGTGCAGGGGCAGCCTCCACCAGGCCCCCACTCATGTCTCACACCCCCCACCCCCCCCAGCACTGAGGGGCACCCTCCACCAGGCCCCACTCATGCCTCCCACCCACCCCACCCCCATGCACTGTGGGGCACCTGCCAGCAGGCCCCCACTCATGCCCCTATCACCCCCACCCCCCAGCCACCATGGGCAGCCTCCACCAGGCCCCCACTCATGTCTCCCACCCACCCCACCCCCAGCACTGTGGGGCACCCTCCACCAGGCCCCCACTCATGTCTCCCCCACCCCCATCCCCAGCAGTCATGGGGCACCCTCCACCAGGCCCCCACACATGTACCCCTGCACCCCCACCCCCCAGCAGTGCAGGGACACCCTCCACCAGGCCCCCACACATGTCCCCCTGCACCCCCACCCCCCAGCAGTGCAGGGACACCCTCCACCAGGCCCCCACACATGTCCCCCTGCACCCCCACCCCCCAGCCACCAGGAGCAGCCTCCACCAGGCCCCCACTCATGTCTCCCACCCACCCCACCCCCCAGCACTGTGGGGCACCTGCCACCAGGCCCCCACTCATGTCCCCTATCACCCCCACCCCTCAGCCACCAGGGGCAGCCTCCACCAGGCACCCACTCATGTCCAACTCATGTCTCCCTGCACCCCCACCCCCCAGCAGTGCAGGGGCAGCCTCCACCAGGCCCCCACTCATGTCTCCCACCACCCCCACCCCCCAGCCACCATGGGCAGCCCCCACCAGGCTCCCACCCATGTCTACCACCACCCCCACCCCCCAGCAGTGCAGGGGCAGCCTCCACCAGCCCCCAATCATGTCTCCCACCACCCACCCCCCCAGCACTGAGGGGCACCCTCCACCAAGCCCCCACTCATGTCTCCCACCCACCCCAACCCCCAGCACTGTGGTGCACCCTCCACCAGGCCCCCACTCATGTCCCCTTGCACCCCCACCCCCCAGCAGTCATGGGGCACCCTCCACCAGGCCCCCACACATGTACCCCTGCACCCCCACCCCCCAGCAGTGCAGGGGCAGCCTCCACCAGGCCCCCACTAATGTCTCCCACCCCCCACCCCCCCAGCTCTGGGGGCACCCTCCACCAGGCCCCCACTCATGTCTCTCACCCACCCCACCCCCCAGCAGTGCAGGGGCAGCCTCCACCAGGCCCCCACACATGTCCCCCTGCACCCCCACCCCCCAGCAGTGTAGGGACACGCTCCACCAGGCCCCCACACATGTCCCCCTGTACCCCCACCCCCCAGCCACCAGGGGCAGCCTCCACCAGGCCCCCACTCATGTCCCCCTGCACGCAGGTCCGAACAATCCCCAATCATGTGCGTTATGGTCAGCCTCCACAGCCAAAAGTCCCTACCAAGTAACCCATTCACCCACATGGAAATGGAAATTACATGTTACACCCCCAATGTTCATAAAGCAAATCAACCCATGTCCGTCACACAAAATGGTTGCAATTGAATGGGAAAACACCCAACATGACATGCATGAAACCAATGAGATGATACCACACAGTGAAGTATGAAAACAAAATTGTATTAAAAAAAATTGAATGCAAATGAAATGAAACAAACTACAATGGCAATAAAAAAAATATAAGCTGCATGTCCGTCGAAAAAAAATTAAAACTACAAATCCAAATTCAAAAAAATGTTGTCCAAAGTCACATTAAAAATAAAATCAATCCAAGAGAGAAAAATAAATGCAAAGACCATTGCTCCATGGTGAGTAAATAAAAACAAAAAAAATAAAACAATCCAATGAAGAACTATGTACAAAACATCCAAGGGTCCATGAGCCCAACTGAACAAAGGAAACTTACAAAAAACCCTAACTAAAATGCAACTATATACAAAAAGTGGAGCAGTGTCCGTCGACTCCAAATCATGAGAAGAAACAAAGGAAACCTAAAACTAAAGAACTATATACAAAGGCGGCGGGCAAGTCCAGCGGCTCACTCCGTGGTGTTCCGGGCCAGGGCATCATCAAACTCCTCGTCTATGTCCCGGAGGCGGTCCTGTTCCATGTCCCCGAGGGTCCGCAGGGACGAAGCCATCTGCTCCTCCAACCCCCTGCGGATTGCCTCGAGGCACTCGGCCCGCCTCAGGGCCCTCCGCATGGAGTTCTCCGCCCTGACCATCGTGAGCTGCGCCTCTTCCGCCCGCCGCCGCTCCGCACCTATCTGCTGGCCCAACCGCAGCCACACGGAAGACACTTCCTGTCCTGGGTCCTCCTGCCCTCCGGCCGATGCCTGCCCCTCCGATGTTGATGGCCCCGAGCCATGATCCCTCCCACGTTGACTCTGCTGCTTCCTCCGACGCAACCGCCTCTGCCAGCACAACGGCATCCAGGCTGATGGAATCCACCGACGCCGTCGTGCACGTGCCCTGCCTGATGATGCCGGCACATCCTCCATCTGCTGGGGTACAGTTGCTGTGGTGTCCACCCCTGCTGGACCTCCGACTCCCGATGTGGCAGGGATGGGATCCCCACCGAGCTGGCTGCATTGGTCAGGGCAGGTCCACAGGGGGCCTTGGTGGCATCTGGGCCGGAAGACGGCAAGGAGAACGACCGGCGTATAGCCTCCACAGAGGAGGAGAGGGCCGCCAGATTGGCCGACACATGTAGGAAACCCCCGAACATGGATGATCCCAATTGGGCCACGTCGGCACGGTGCTCTTCGTGATGACGTGCGTGCTCCTCCCGGGAAGCACGCACGTCATCACGAATTGCACCCGCGCGCATCGCGACCCCAATCAGGACCTTCTCCATACAGCCACGGGTCCCCTCGTCCACAGGTGGAGGGGAGTCAGGTGACATGGACATCCCCTCTACCTGCGGACGGGCCTGGGACGGGGCATCCCTGCTGGTGCATGGTGGTGCACTCACAGGGTCAGGGACAGCGACATGCACAGGCCCCTTCACGGTGACCTGTGCTGCCTCCTGCCCCTGCTCCTGGACTGCACCACTTGCACCAGCAGGGATGCCCCCACCAGGCCCCATGTGCGCCTCAGTGGCGGCCTCCTCCTCCTCTGTGGAAACCACCAACCTGGATGGCTCCTCACCGTCTTCCGCCGTAGCAGGCCCCTGTGGGGGCTCACCCACCCCTTCCGCTGCAGCCGTGGGGGCATCCCGGCCGCCTTGCTCCACAGCGCCGTCTCCGCCCTCTTCTTCACTAGCCGCTGCTTAGAGGGAGACATAGAACACAAGCATCAGGGTACTGTACAATGGTCCCCTAGACAGGAAGCAATAGCAGATGAGTACCACTGTCAAAGTACACTTCCATCATGGGTCAGTCCAGGCAAAACACACACAGTAACAGGCATGGTGCACATGTCCAATGGACTCTTGAAACATACAATGATATGGAACTCACATGCATCATGGGTCATGCCTATCACATGCACACACTTCACCTCAGTCACATCCATCTGGCCTCATACACCCCAAACACAGCGGATACAAGGATAACTAGGCTGCATCAGTGAATCTGTGCATTGTCACAGACATGTGTCATGCATCCATGGCATTCACAAGTCACAGATACGCAGGTCAGGCACACAGACATGGCTACCATATATGTACCTGGCATCAGCACCCATCCCTCACCCCCACCCATGTCCAAGAACAGAGACTGGCATGCTCTCATGTGTAAAATCTGCGTAGGGCTCCCCATGTCGCATTTAAACACATGCAACGACCATGTGGTTCACACATCACTGGTCGCACATGCATTACCATGATGTCCCTGCACACATACATGCGTACATGGCCTATGTCACACATACAGGCAAGTATCAGACAACCAGCACACCGCAACATGCCCTGTCTCACACAGCAATGCTTGGCCACTTACCGCTCAACTCCAGACGGGTCTCCCTCTCAAGGACCTGGGCGTGGAGCGCTGGGTGTACGCGTTCTAGGACCCTCATCTGGATGGAAATCATGCGGCCCCGGCCCCCCTCCACGAGGCGCCGGGCCTTCACGAGGGTCCTGGACCTGAAGTCCTCCCAGCGCTTCTTGATCTTCTGGACGTTGCAGGTTGCCACCCCCTCTGCGTTGATGGCAACCACACAGTTGGCCCAGATCCTCTCCCGTCCTTCCTTGCTGGCGCGGGACGATCCAAAGAGGGCATCATACTGCCCCAGGACATGCTCCACCAGGACTCCAACTTCGGTGGCAGTGAAGCTGGTGCCCCTCTGCCCCTCTGGCCTGGGGTTGCCACTGGTGCCAGATGTCGAAGTGCCCGACATGGCAACCCCAGAGGCAGGAGTGGGTGGGCAACTGAGTCCTGGGGCTGGGCTGTGGAGCGATGTCATCCCAGTCGGGAGTCTTCTGTTCCAGCAGGGGTGGACACAGCAACTGGACCCCTGCAGATGGCTGATGTGCAGGCACCAAATGGCAGGGCACGGTGGCAGCAGGCAGGCAGGCAGCAGCAGATGGCACGTGGGAGGCTGCTCGGGGAACTGGGGGGCAGTAATTTGGCCTTCTGGGCAGGAGCGTGGTCTTCCGTGTGTTTTCGCGTGGCCAGCTTGATACGGAGTGATTTGGCACGTGAAAATCCTGCACGTTAGCGTGAAATTCGAGGAAAGGCCCTTAGCGCGTAAGCGCGTCAGCACGCATACGCCATTCTATTGGACCAAAGGCCCTCAGCGCGTAAGCGCGTCTGTGACGTGACCCGCACGGGTGTTTCCCTCATAGCACATGATGACGGAGCACACGTGGAAAGACTGCACGTCAGAGTGTCATCGCGTGTAATTGGACAAAAGTGCGCGTACACGCGATAGGCCTATGTACGTGTATTTCAGGGGTGCGCGGGCACTTACACTCGCGAGTACATCAGCACACGTGTATTCCGGGGTGCACAGGAATTTCCACACACTATTGGCCTGGGTACGTGGATTTCAGGGGTGCACGGGAAGTTTCACACGCTCGCCTACAACACGCGCAAAGAAACACGTACGCCAGTAGGAAGCAGGCATACGTCGACCCGCAACTCATAAATTTGTGCGCAAACAACTAACAAGCTCAGACGCCAGGATGAATATACCGTTCCTAGCAGCAGTGGCCGTGGGCTACCAAAGGAGGAGGAGGAGGATAGTCAGGGACAGAATTTTCACACCCAGAACCAGCCTTTTTGGGATGCCTGATGACCAGGTGTATGGGAGGTACAGGTTTCCACCACACATAATACTGGACCTGGTGAGTGAGTGGGAGGATGACCTCACATCACCCACCCTGTGCTCCCAAGCACTCAGCCCCCTGGAGAAGGTCCTCAATGTACTGCACTTCTTAGCCACTGGATCATTTCAGCGGACAAGTGCCATAGTGGGTGGGGTGTCACAGGCCATGCAGTCATGCTGCCTACACCAGGTCTTGAACATCATCACTGCACGCCCATCAGTCCGCAGGCACATATACCTGCCCAGAACACCTGCAGAAAGGCATGCTGCCGCCCTGGATTTTTACGGTGTGGCACGATTCCCCAAAGTGCTAGGTGCCATCGACTGCACCCATGTGGCTCTACGTCCCCCCAGGGCATCTGAGCACATCTATAGGAACCGCAAGCACTGGCATTCCATCAACGTGCAGGTAGTATCTAATGCCAAGGGAATCATCACCTCAGTATATGCCAACTATCCCGGGTCCACCCACGACAGCTTCATTTACCGAATGTCCACCCTAAGCCGGGACCTAGAAGCTGGGCAGCATGGCGACACATGGCTGCTTGGTGAGTATGAATGCCACTGCACATGCATGCATGTCAGATACTGAGCAAGGTCACAACCCCACCAATGATACCCATCACCACCTCCACAGGGGACAGTGCCTACCCTCTCAGCCCCCACATGATGACGCCAATTCGGAACCCCACCACGCCACCTGAGGTAAGATATAACACAGCCCACATTGCAACCCGGGGCATAGTGGAGCGCACATTCGGAGTTCTTAAGTCACACTTTCGCTCCCTTGACCGTCCTGGCGGGCAGCTGTTATACGCTCCCCTAGTAGTGTGCAGGATCATAGTGGCAGCATGTGTCCTGCACAACGTTGCAACACGCCGGGGCCTGGCAGTGGACATGGTGGTGCCCCCACATCCCCAACCACATGCACGCCCGCTGCGCATGGGAGGGGAAAGGGCACGGGGGAGGCAGCCCATACACAGCTAGTGGCTAATTACTTCACATAGAAATCACACCCCTCTGGAGTGCACACTGCCCTGGCACATACCATCTGACAATCAATGATGACTCAACCTGACAATGATCCTGAATGTCTGGAGAATCAACCGTCAAAACCATATCAGCCTGAGATTGTTCACCTGGAAGTGTTTCAATGTGTGCATCCCTACCTACACAGACACCACCAATGCAGTTTCGTGAAAAAACACATTCATGCAGCTAAAATGAATACCCACTTGCAAAATGCAACATGAGGACAGTGCCATGTCACCCAACCCATCCCCAGCACCGCCACACGACACACCATGCCATGTCATGCTATGTGCGGGCAAACAAAGTAATCCCCACAACATGACACAAGTGTCACAAAGTACAGTGTCCCTAATTGAAACTCGCGACACCTGAAATGCTCACAGTAATGCAGGACCAACAACACACTTGAGCAGGTATTTAGCAATAACACTTATCAGCTACTGACCCTCAAAACTACCATTAACATGACATTACGAATGTAAGAAATTAGTAGTCTCACCACCTGGAAATGCCTGCACTCCCACCACTTCCAACTGTACAGTGTTGCCGCCATGTAGAGTTGTAGGTGCACTGCTGCCAACATGGACTCCATCTCCAAAGTAGAGGGCCTTGTGTAGACATAAGGAAAGGACCTGCAAATTAGGAGGTAGACATGGGTGATGAGTTACACATCTATGCAACATGCAGTGTAAAACACAACAGCAATATGCACTAGGAATGTATACACAGTATTGACTAGACTTCCCACACATGTAGTGGGAGTCCAACGTTACAGTGTAAGTCAATGTCACTTGGGGACACCCTTTGCAAGCCCATGGAAACGGGAAGCAGGAGGGGTGTGTGTCTCACAAACCCAAGCATCTAACCCAAAATCAGGACAAGCCTGCACGTGCCCAGCCACAATACAGCGGATGCCCACGGGAGCCACACAAGGCAACACACTGTAATAAAAAAATATGAAAAAAAAATTTAAAAAAAAAAAATCTAAAATGGCCATGAATGGGCCAGGGGGGTGGGGGAGGCCACCCAGGAGGTCCGAGGTCAGGATGCACACCAGAACCCACCTGTGTGGATTCTGGGAAAAAAAAACACCTCCGTGGGCTCGTGGCCGACACGGCTACCCTATTGTGAGAAAATCACTGTGGTCGCTCTCCTCAGACTCTGCAGCTGCATCAGGAGGTGGTGGCATTATGAATGCCCTAGTCTGCTCCTCCATGGCAGCAAGCATGCGAGTGTGGAAGGTCTGGTTCTGGAGGATAATCGTGCGGAGGTCCCCATGCAACAACTCACGGGATGACCGGACCTCCACCCGAGTTGCCTGCTTCTCAGCTGAGAGCGTACGTGTGAGACGCTCCAGCTGCTCTTCTGTCCTTCTGTGTGTTGAAGCCTCAAGCTCAACAAGGGTCGTCCTGATCTGACTGAGTTCCACCCTCAGGGCTTCCCTGTGGCCCTGGGACTCTATGGAAAGGGCATCCTGCAGAGTCGCCAGTGCCGCCCGCCTGTCCCTGTTGGACGCCAACATGCCCTCCCTGTGTGACTGGCAGATGGAGTCTGTTGCCTGCTGCAGTCGCTCCATCAGCCTTTCTGGGGGGACAATGGAAGTGGCCACCCTATCCATGGCCTGAGCCATCATCTCTGATGATGCTGCCTGTTGGGTAGCCATACCGTATATGGATTGCTCCCATGCAGTATTGCCAGGTGGCGTACGGCCACCACGTCGGCGGGCACCACTCCTGTCTGGGGCAAGGCAAACTGCGCCTTGCTGTGCCGGCACTGCCTGAGGCTGCAAGACTGCATTCCCCCTCTGATCTGCTGGCCCAGGAACAGGACCAGTGTTATGTACAAAGGGAGGCTTTCACATAACCAGTAGTTTAAAGGTAAAGAACCTTTTATTTGCAAGTTGATGACATAAGACGACCCCCAGCAGGAGGAGTACAATCTTCCCACTAAGGCCCTGCTTCTTCACTGGCTCTCCTTGGAACCCTGCTACATAAGATGCAGTTCTATGTTCTATAGTATCTAAGTGACAATAGACATAGTGAAGGAAATATTATACACTCATGGTTTAACAGGTAAACATTGGAAACACTGCACATCCTAACACCTCTCCTCCTTAAACATAACAAGTAACTGTGTGGGTGAGGACCCACTAAAATTGAAACCTGTAAAACACATATTGAACAACTGAAATTGAAACCTGTAAAATAAATATTATACACTCGTGGTTTAACAGGTAAAACATTGGATGCGCTGCAAGTCCTGGCACAAATCAAGAGCATAGATATATGACATCTAGTGGTTGATTAGGTAGAGTCACAAGAAAGTCCCTGTCTCCAACTAACTGAAGACAAATTAACATTGAAACGGAAAAGCCACCCTTTCCTTATTCCAAATAGCTCCTCCTTTGACCAACACTGACGAACCCAAGTCTTTCACAACTTGCTTGGGTTCAGAAAACAACGAGGCTCCTTTACGAACTTTGGTGGGGAGCTTGACTTTAATCCAATCACCCTCTTTGACCTTGAGTTCCCTACAACAATTCTTCTGATCATACCTCTCCTTGGATCTAACTCCAGCTTCAAAAATTCTCCTTTTTACACTCTCTAGATCCACATCCACCATTTTTGATTTGCCCATCCAACCTGGACATAAATGAGTATTTGGTTTTCTTCCTCTCAAGATCTCAAATGGACTCACGCCTGTGACACTATGGGTAGTTAGCCTATACTGGAACGTGCGTTCCATCACTGTTCTCACCCAATCTCCTCCAGTAGCCACCGCTATCCTAATAGCCTCCATCAGAGTCCTATTAAATCGTTCCACACACCCATTACTCTGGGGATGATATAAAGAAGTATTCACCTGCTCAATCCCATGATTCTCTAAAAATTCTTTAAACTCTCTGGAAACAAGTTGGGTCCCATTGTCAGACAAACACTTTCTTGGAAACCCTTCTCTCCAAAACAGTTGTTCCAAAAATCTGATTATACTACTACTGGATATGTCCTTGAGTACACATACCTCCGGCCATTTTGATAATAAATCTATGACTACTAATAGGTAGCTATCTCTGCCACCACCAATATTAAATGGACCGAGGAGATCCAACGCAATTTCGTCCCAAGGGACACGCGGGGACTCCCTCACTACCATGGGAACCTTTTGCACTTTCAAGCCTTTGTTTCCCTCAATACATTCCACACAGTCTTTGACTTGTTCCTCTATGTCCTTGTCGATACCAGGCCACCAAAATTCAGACCTCACAAGTCCCTTCGTCCTGGCCAGACCTAAATGCCCAACATGGGCCAACTCCAAGACAGACTTCCTCATACCGACTGGCACAACCATCTGGTGACCCTTGTATAAATAACCATCCTGAATCCATAGCTCCTCCCTCACTTTGGCAAAACCATTCATCTCGCCCCTGTGGCTCTTAATTTTACCTTCTGCAACCAGAGCAAGTACTCCTTGATATACAACATCCTCCGTGCAAGACACATCCCACTCACTTTTCTTTAATGTTTCATGCACCTGGAATATTTCTGCACTCTCCTCTGAACTTGTAAAGTCACTATCGTCAGAAATTTCCCTCTGGACAGATCTAGACAAGGCGTCTGCAACCACATTAACCTCCCCCTTTACGTGGAGCATGGTATACTGTAACCCTTGCAATGCCGTGACCCATTTCATAATGCGTCTTGACACTCCCTCCAAACCACCTTTTGTAAAAATTCCAACCAAGGGTTTATGGTCAGTGCAAATGGTGAAACTCCTCCCCCACAAGAATCTTTTAAATTTCTCGACACCCCAAACGCATGCTAGAGCCTCCTTCTCAATAACTGAATATCTAGATTCTGGGCCCTTCAAAGACCTGGACGCAAAAGCCACAGTCTGTAAACCTGTCTGATCCTCCTGCATCAGAACAGCCCCAACACCATAATCACTGGCATCAACAAAAAGCAATGTGGGTTTACTTTCCTCAAATATTTTCAAAATGGGAGCATTGACAATAGCCTCTTTTATCATCAAAAATTCTTTCTTGCACCGGTCACACCATTTAAAAACGACTCCCTTGCGAGTGAGAAATCTCATATTCCTCGACATTTCTGCTAACCCCTTGACAAATTTGCCGTAAAACTCCACCAGTCCCAAAAATGATAGTATGTCCCCTTTAGACTTAGGCTCCTCCATTCTTTTTATGGCCTCAATAGCCTCCTCCTTGGGTCTAACCCCTTCCCCAATGATCTCATGACCCAGGTACACCACTTTGTTGGCTTTAAAAGTACATTTTTCCAAGGCAACGGTGAGGCCTGCCTCCTTCAAAATATCCAAAACTCTTTTCAAACGAACATCATGCTCCTTCTCATCGCTCCCACATACAAGAACATCATCCTGATAACACATCACCCCTTTTTCACCCCCAAGTAATTTATGCATAATACTCTGAAACACACTTGCGGCTGAGACCAAACCAAATGGCATGCGAACACACCTGAACAATCCAATCGGGGTGATGAAGGCGGTGAGATCCCTGGAATTAGGGTGCAATTCAACCTGATGGTAGGCCGATTTAAGATCTAGTATGGAGAACACTTTTGACCCAGCTACTCCCACCATCAGATCATCTATTCGGGGAAGGGGAAACCTGTCTGCCACAACCATGCTGTTTAGATGTCTAAGATCTATACAGAGCCTCAAAGACCCATTGCCTTTTCTGACTACAACTATAGGACTGACCCATTCAGATGCTTCTATCTTTTCAATGACACCATCTCTTTCCATTCTCTTGAGTTCTTCCTCTACATCTCCTCTAAGAGCAAGAGGAATAGTTCGCAGTTTTGCAATCTTAGGGACAGCTCCTTTCTTTAGGCGAATTACATGTACAAAGCCCTTGAGACACCCCAATTTCCCAGATAACGTGGTTTGTATCTCTGTGGGCTCTCCTCCCACAACAGACATTACCTGCTCGGGATGACTTGCCTCAAGCCTTATCTTCAATTCAGCTTGATCACTCCATGACAACAATTCACCCCCTCTGTTGGTAACATACACACAACCTTTGGCCTTCCTGTCCTTAAACTGTAATTCAGCATCAAAGCAACCTATAATATCTATGGGAACATCTCCATAAGCATTTGCTTTAACAGTATTTTCCCACAGAGTACAACTATCGAATTTGTTCCTCCACACTTCCGCACTTATCAAGGTGTAGTCAGCACCACTATCCATTAGCATGCGTACGGGTACACCTCGAATTACAACCTCAGCATAATGTTTCTGCATTTTCACTCTGCCATTGACAGCATTCACTGTAAATACCACTTCTCTGCCATCCTCACAATATGACTCATCTTCATAACTTGCACTTATTTCATGCACTTGATTTGACCCAGCATTAAAATTTCTACAACATCGGGCAATGTGCCCTCTCACACCACACTCATTGCATATGATATGAATAGCAAAGCAATCCTTATCAGAGGCTATATGCGACAAGCTTCCACATCTAAAGCATCTTCTCCCTGGAAAACCTCTGGATTGTCCTGAATCCCTAACCATCTTGAAAGAATTCATGTCTTTGGGAATCCCTCTGCTATCTTTTGCAGGAACCCATTGACGCCATCCTCTGCCAGTTGCCGGTCTGTTCTCTTCGCTCCTTTTAGCATTCTGCGAGGCGCGTCTTGGATTCCACGTACTCTGCCTCTGAACAACCTTTGACACCTTCAGCACTGAACCCTGACTCTCATCCAACTTGGGTTTACCATTGTTCACAGTATCCGATTGAAGAACTTCAATGCACTTATCTGTGTGTTCCACCATTTTCGCTATCTCAATTGCTCGATCCAAAGTGGGGTTCCTCTCTTTCCATAGTTCTTTCCTAATACTGTCATTGGAACATTTAATCATTAGCTGGTCTCTCAAGTGCTCATCCTGACAGTGAGTGAATTTGCATTTCACTGCTAAGCCCCTTAAAGCCGTGACAAAATCCTCGATACTTTCCCCATTCTTCTGCTCTCTCGTGGCAAATTTATATCTTTCCAATATAATGTTCTCCTCCACTCTAAAATGCCTGTCCAGTTTGGCTAATGTCCTTTCATATGGACTAGCATCCAAAATGTCAGAAGGCTCCGGCAATCTCTTTAAGACCTCTTGGCCTGCAGTTCCCAAACAGTGAAATAGCAATGCCTCCTTGCGCTCATTGGAGTAGTTGGCACCAAACACTGCTAAGGCATATTTGCTGAATCCTTCCTTCCAGTCTTCCCATCTAACCCTGGGTTCACCTGGCACTGCCAGAAAAAAACACAGGAGCAGGCACATTTGCCATGTCTCAAAGTTGCAGAATAGAATAACAAGCTTGCAATTCTGGTTTAACCAATAGAGCTCCCACCCAATCAGGTAGGTGACACTAATTAAAAGATAGCTGCTTGGTTATGTACTCACCCTGGAGCGCCTCACCAGGGTCATCGGCGGCGACTCCTTTCTCAACCTTGCTCAGTGTGGGGCCAGGGTGTCCAATGGCCGCTCAGAAAACACACAACCCAAAATCCAATTATAAAAGTGCCAAAGCCGTGTCTTTGCCAGCCCAGTCTCCACAAGTTCAACAAAATTGCAGGGGTCCAATTCCAGCTCCCACAGACCACGGAGCCTCCAGGGGTTTTCCTCTGGCGCTAGCAATGTCCCTCCGGTGGATGCCACACACTGGATGTCAGGCCGTCAATAATCCACTGAAAAAGGCCCTCCCTCAGGCAAGTCAGGCTGGCTCCGCTCCACAGCCAGCACACTAGATCTGTAGAAAAGGCGCTGGGGGTCGTCCTCCGGGTCCCAGTCAAAATCCTCGTCGCCAAATGTTATGTACAAAGGGAGGCTTTCACATAACCAGTAGTTTAAAGGTAAAGAACCTTTTATTTGCAAGTTGATGACATAAGACGACCCCCAGCAGGAGGAGTACAATCTTCCCACTAAGGCCCTGCTTCTTCACTGGCTCTCCTTGGAACCCTGCTACATAAGATGCAGTTCTATGTTCTATAGTATCTAAGTGACAATAGACATAGTGAAGGAAATATTATACACTCATGGTTTAACAGGTAAACATTGGAAACACTGCACATCCTAACAACCAGATGTTGCTGAGTGTGACCCTGCATCCGTAACCACCAAAGGCGGACCTGCCAACACTGACATCCCCATTGAGGGTACTACCGCTGGTGCAGGTGGGTCGGACAGAAGAGAATCCCTCCCAGGAACACTCACCTGCGATGCCACATAGGTCTCATCATCCGAATCGACACCTGAATACAGCTCGGGGGAGGTGCACCCAGAGACACCCCTTGAGAGCACGACCTGCAGCAGTTGTGGGTTTTCACCCACCATCACACCACGTCCCTCACTGGTGGTCGGTCGGGCCTGAGACCCCTCCTGGGTCTGCACCATCTCCACAACCCCAGCTGTATCAAGTGCGTCATCCCCTGCAAAGACATGAAAGAAAAGAAATGGAAACAGGCATTAGCACTATGGCACACAATTAGGGCTGAGAAGCAACAGAACCAGTACTTGATTGACACATGTCCCACATGACTAAAACCCTTCATGCATGCACCCTCACTGCGTATGAAGGGGAGGCAAATGGCACACATTGATGACACCAAAATGGAAGATCAACACATTTGCTGCATGCTGCCTAGCAGTGGCATCACACATTGGCCTGTGATTGCCAGGTGAAATACACATGCCATCACACAGATGGCATGTACCATTGCTATTGAGTGAAGATTGAGAGGAGAGCAGCACTTATTCATTCAGTCCAGTTCCCTCATGTAATAGCTTTTCTAATTCAAACAGGTCTGATTTTTCACCTGGAGCTGCCAGTCCAAAATGGTCCGATTGCACAGGGACATGTCTAAACAAATGATATCCAGGTAACAAAGTCACTCCACTTTACCATAGCCATGTCAGACATGTGACTAGAGGACTGAGAAATGCCTAGTAAAAGTGGTGGAATGCAAACAATCTGCCTGAATGAACAGAGAAAAATAAGCAACAATGTTGTGGCAAGGTGACACTTCAAGGGCAACTGGCGTGCTGTTGGGCTAGATGTCTACTGTTGGCAGAAGGGATACTGCTATAGCCAAATGCTGCTGCGCAGAATGTATTGGATGAAGCACATGGGTGACCCAAACAACTCAGGCGCACACACCCTCACCTGGCACACAAACAGAAGCCCTCACACACACACCATGCACATGGATGACACACACACGCATGTGCACTCACCGGACAATGCCTCATAATCTGGCAGATCTCCCACGCCTTGGATCTGTTCCTCCATGACGTAGGTCCCAGCGACTGACTCATGTGGAGTGAGTTCCAAGTCTGATACTGGAGATCCACCTCCAGTCACTAGATTTGCGGCATGACTTGAGGCCAGCTTATTCTTTGCCCTGCGCTTTAGGTCATTCCAGCGCTTATAGCAATCATTGGCTGTGCGCCTCACGATTCCAAGGGCACTTACGATGTCCGCAACGGTCTGCCAGTGTGCCTGGTGTTGTGCAAGTGTGGTCTTGGATCCTGCAACAATGACCATTTTGTTATCATGTGCGGACACATACTCGACAAGTGCATACAGTTCGGCATCTGTGAAGCTGGGCTTCCTCGACGGGCCGGACTGTGTAGCCGTGTCTGGGGCATCAGCCTGTGCCGGACAAGCACTCTTCCTCTTGCGCTTGGAAGGTGGTGGGGATCCTGAGTGTCCTACGCCGCTCTGGACACTAGGGGCAGGAGCCCTGATGGACTCTGTATCAGGAGTGTGGGATTGCACACTCAGCATGGGAGTTGGTGCAGGCATTGGCTCAAGTGTAATGGTGTCAGGGGGAATGTCAGCAGGATGGACTAGGACCGACACTGTCCTGGCTGGGTGTGTGAGAGCTGGGGTGGATGGAGCCGCAGCTGCCCCTGCAGCCTCTCCACCCTGCCTACTTGGGGCAGCAGATGACCTTGCTGCCCCTGATCCACGTGGCCTGATGACATCAACGTGCACCAGCGCACGTGTCATAGGCCTGCTGACCTGGAAGTCAGCCATGGAGTCAGCCAGGTCTGGTGCCACAATGGGCTGGTCCAACAAGGGCTGAGCATGGATGGTGTCAGCCACATCACCCTCAACCAGGGGGGGTTGGGGGGGATTATGGGTGCCCTTGACTGGTCCTCCACACATGGGGGGACAGGGTCACCCTGCAAGTAACGACCACGTCCCCTACCGGATCCACCATGGCCACCACTTGTGGCTCGTCCACCTTTGCCACCCTTACGGATTCCTCGCCTCCCAACCATGGCACTGATGTTAATGTGCGTATGGGAGTGGCTGTAAACTATTGTCCTGGGCAATTGGGGGTCAAAGGGGTTGGGTACCAGATGGTAATCGTACCCTAGTGCTCTAGCAAGGCTGAATGTGACCCCTGGGGAAAGATGACGGGTCACGCAACGCACAGGAAGCCCAAAAAAGTGAGATAACGTGCACGCAACCCCTCCTAGACCACGTGTGCGGAAAAATAAACCTGCACTACGCTGTGGCACCCAGTAACACAAGAATGAACGTATGCGTGTCACACGCAGCCTAGAATGACCTCTGAAGGGGTAGGCTACACACGGGGCAAGCACATATGTTAGATACGTGCGTGACTCACTGTCTGCCAGGAAAAAGAGCGTGAAAAAGAAGCGCGTGTGCGCGTTGGCAACACCCCCGCCAAAAGAAGAATTGCACGCTGTCTGAGGAGACAGGACAACAGTAGAAGGGAACGCTGTTTGAGGGAACAGGCCCAGGAAAACCAGAAAAAGAGAAAAAAGAGAAAAAGCTGTCAGAGGTAACAGGGAGTACGAATTTGAAACGCCGTGAAATAAATCGCGTGTGAAACGACAAGAAGTACAGATTTCACCCACTCGCTCTCCATGAAAAGCACGTACAAGGAAATGGTGTTCTACACGTACCTTTTATGCAGGCCCACACGTCCAGCGTCACTTCCGCGTGTACGCGCTAGGGCCATTTCCACCAATTACACGCTTTGTCACTTCCGCGTGTACGCGCTAAGGCCATTTCCACCAATTACACGCTTTGACACTCGGACGTGTCTTTCATTTTTTTAACACGCAACATTTCAAACGTGTGCCATATTCAATGTGCACGTGACTTCATAGACGCGCATACGCTGGTGGCCTTTGGGCCAATGAATGTACAGACGTGTCCTGACGCGCTTACGTGCTAAGGGCCTTTCCTCGAATTACACGCTGACGTGCTGGATTTTCACGTGCAAAATCACTCCGTATCAAGCTGGCCACGCATTCACACACGGAAGACCACGCTCCTGCCCAGATGGCCGAATTACTGCCCCCCAGAGCCCTGAGCCGCTCCCACCTGCCATCTGCTTCTGCCTGACTGCCTGCTGCCCACGTGCCCTGACATTTGCTGCCTGCACATCAGCCAGGGGTGCTGTTGCTGTGACCACCCCTGCTGGAACCGAAGACTCCCGACTGCTTTTCCATCGCCCCACAGCCCAGCCCCAGGACCCAGTTGCCCACCCACTCCTGCTTCTGGGGTTGCCATGTCGGGCACTACAACATCTGGCACCAGTGGCAACCCCCGGCCAAGGAGGCAGAGGGGCACCAGCTTCACTGCCACCGAAGTTGGTGTCCTGGTGGAGCATGTCCTGGGGCAGTATGATGCCCTCTTCGGAAGGTTGCGCGCCGACAAGGAAGGACGGACTCGGATCTGGATGGACATCGTGACTGCCATCAATGCAGAGGAGGTGGCAGTCCGCGACTACGAATGTGTCAGGAAGCGCTGGGAGGACTTCAGGTCCAGGACCCTCAACAAGGCCCGGCGCCTCCTGAAGGCAGCGGATGCTAAGGGGCGCCAGGGCCAGTTGTCGGAAGATCAGATGAGGGTCCTGGAACGCATATCCCCAGCGCTCCACATCCAGGTCCTTGAGAGGCAGACCCGCCTGGAGTCGAGCGGTAAGTGAACATGCATACTGATTGTAAGCTGTGCGTGTGGTGGTGTGCCAGGAGTGTGCAGGTTGAACATGTATTTTTATGTGGGCAAGTAGGGGGGGTGTACAGGGCCATGAGGGTGACACATGCGAGGGGTCTCATGTGTGACACATGGATGGTGCTTGTGTGTGTGGGCTTGCATGGCACAGGATGTGGAGGAATGATTGTCAGGTGTGACATGGATGTCGATCGGAACACTGCGACAGTTGGCGGAGGTGTACACATGCATGCAAGTTTGGTGGTGTGTGTGCATGTGTAGTGTACTCCCTATGTTGCATGTGATGTGTGGATGACCTTTGGCTGCTCATGCTGTTGTATGTGAATGGATGGTGCTGGCTGTTGCAATATGGCTGTGGTATGGCTCATGTGTGCAAGTTGAAATGACATGTGTGTTGGGGATTGTGATGCCATGTCTGAGGTTTACCAATGCCACTCATGTATAACTGTCATGTGTGTATGAGTCCATTGTACAGTGCCCTGATGCCTGTGTTTTCTTTCTCCCTGTCTACAGCGTCAACTGATGAAGAGGGCGGAGAAGGTGCTGTGGAGCACAGCGGCAGGGGTCGCACCACCAGCCGGAGACGCAAGGCCCGGATCCCCTCCCAGGTTGTGATCTCGTCGGGGAGTGAGGAGTCTGGTGCCATGTCCCAGGCCGCAGCTGCCGAGGGGAGGTCCAAGAGGCGGAGGTTGGAGTTGGACTCCTCGGCAGCAGAAGGGGCAGCTGGGACCCCACAGGGCCCAACGGAGGAAGATGGCACGGAGTCATCCAGGTTGGTGGGGGGTTTGGAGGAGGAGGAGCCCGTACAAGCGACAGAGGCGGGGTCTGGAGGTGGGGATTCCACTGGTGCTAGTGGTGCAGTGCAGGATCAGGGACAGGAGGCAGCACAGGCCACCACGGAGGTGCCTGTGTGCAATCCTGTCCCTGCTCCTGTCACTGCATCATCTTGCACCAGCGGGGATGCCTACCTCCAGACCCGTTCTCAGGGAGGGGATTGGCTTACAACACCTGGCCTTCCTCTCCCTGCGGATGTGGCTATCGTGCACCAGGTTGAGCCTGTCCAGGGTGGGGTGGCATTGCGTCAACGGGCCATGCGAGCTGACCTGCAGTCTTTTCATGATGAGTCTGCACGTCTTCTCGCATGGCTCGTTGACCGCGTTGACCCACTGGGACAGCTCACCAGGGCTGGATTCCTCCATTTCCTGGACCTTGTTCCGACCTCCTTCTCCACAGAACCCCCTATGCCCCAGTCATCCTCCATGCCATCTTCCCACCCATGTGTCTCCTGGGTGCCCTGTGGAGCTGCCTCCGACCGTGCGGCCAGGCTGGTGGACAACAGATCCCTGCCACAGTCGGGAGTCGGACGTCCAGCAGGGGTGGCCACATCAACGACTGCACCCCAGCTGGAGGAAGATGTGCAGGCACCATCGGACAGGGCACATGGACAGCAGCAGCTGCAACAGCAGGAGGCTGTAGGTGGGAGCCACGATAGCTCGGGGCCTTCAACATCGGAGGGGCAGGCATCGGCCAGAGGGCAGGAGGACCCTGGACGGGAAGTGTCTTCCGTGTGGCAGCGGTTGGGCCACGCCATAGATGCGGAGCGGCGGCGGGCGGAAGAGGCGCGGCTCACGATGGTCAGGGCGGAGAACTCCATGCGGAGGGCCCTGAGGCGGGTCGAGTGCCTCGAGGCAATCCGCAGGGAGTTGGAGGTGAACATGTCGGCGTCCCTGCGGACCCTCAGGGCCATGGAACAGGACCGCCTCCGGGACATAGACGAGGAGTTCGATGATGCCCTGGCCCGGAACACCACTGAGTGAGCCGCTGGACTGGCCCGCCGCCAATGTATATAGTTATTTAGTGATAGGTTTCCTTTATTGTTTATTTTTATTTGGAGTCGACGGACACTGCTCCACCTTTTGTATATAGTTCCATTTTAGATAGGTTTTTTTGTAGGTTTCATTTCTTCTGTTGGGATGATGGACCCTGAATACTTTGTACATAGTTGGACTTTGCATTTGGATATTTTTTTACTATGAATATTTTTTTCCATGGAGCAATGGTTTTCTATTTCTTTTTTCCCTTCATTTCCTTTTTATGGACTTGAACTTTGGAAGACATATTTTTGGATTATCATTTATTGATTTTAATTTGAAAAGGGACAGCCAGCTTAATTTTCTTTTTTTTTTACTTGTGTATTTTGTTTAATTTTGATTGCCATTACTGTTGTTTTTAATATATTATTTTGATTTTTTCATTCTTCAATGTGTGGTTTCATCTCATTGTTTTCATGCATGTCATGATATGGGTTTTCAGGTTCACTTGCAACCATTGTGTGTGTGTGAGACACGTGTTCATTTACAATGTTTCCATTGGAGTAGTATCATGGGCGCATGTAATAGTTGGTTGTGTCTTTGGGCTGTGATGGCTGGCCATGAGGCCCATGCTTGAGGATTGTCAGGGCCTGTGGGCAGGGGGACATGTGTGGGGGCCTGGTGGAGGCTGCCCAATGTGGCTGGGGGTGGGGTGGTGGGAGACATGAGTGGGGGCCTGGTGGAGGGTGCCCCTGCACTGCTGGGGGGTGGGGGTGCAGGGGGATATGTGTGGGGGCCTGGTGGAGGGTGCCCCACAGTGCTGGGGGGTGGGGGGATGGTAGACATGGGTGGGAGCCTAGTGGGGGCTGCCCATGGTAGCTGGGGGGTGGGGGTGGTGGTAGACATGGGTGGGAGCCTGGTGGGGGCTGCCCATGGTGGCTGGGGGGGTGGGGGTGGTGGGAGACATGAGTGGGGGCCTGGTGGAGGGTGCCCCTGCACTGCTGGGGGGTGGGGGTGCAGGCGCACATGTGTGGGGGCCTGGTGGAGGGTGCCCCACAGTGCTGGGGGGTGGTGGTAGACATGGGTGGGAGCATGGTGGGGGCTGCCCATGGTGGCTGGGGGGTGGGGTGGGTGGGAGACATGAGTGGGGGCCTGGTGGAGGCTGCCCCTGCACTGCTGGGGGGGTGGGAGGGGTGGTAGACATGGGTGGGAGCCTGGTGGAGGCTGCCCCTGCACTGCTGGGGGGTGGGGGTGGTGGTAGACATGGGTGGGAGCCTGGTGGAGGGTGCCCCACAGTGCTGGGAGGTGGGGTGGGTGGGAGACATGAGTGGGGGCCTGGTGGAGGGTGCCCCTCAGTGCTGGGGGTGGGGGGGTGGGAGACATGAGTGGGGGCCTGGTGGAGGGTGCCCCTCATTTCTTGGGGGGGTGGGGGGTGGGAGACATGAGTGGGGGCCTGGTGGATGCTGCCCCTGCACTGCTGGGGATGGGGGTGATAGGGGACATGAGTGGGGGCCTGGTGGAGGGTGCCCCTCAGTGCTGGGGATGTGGGGGGGGAGACATGAGTGGGGGCCTGGTGGAGGCTGCCCCTGCACTGCTGGGGGTGGGGGTGATAGGGGACATGAGTGGGGGCCTGGTGGAGGGTGCCCCTCAGTGCTGGGGAGGTGGGGGGTGGGGGACATGAGTGGGGGCCTGGTGGAGGCTGCCCCTGCACTGCTGGGGGGTGGGGTGGTGGTAGACATGGGTGGGAGCCTGGTGGGTGCTGCCCATGGTGGCTGGGGGGTGGGGGTGGTGGGAGACATGTGTGGGGGCCTGGTGGAGGCTGCCCCTGCACTGCTGGGGGTTGGGATGATAGGGGACATGGGTGGGAGCCTGGTGGAGGGTGCGCCACAGTGCTGGGTGTGGGGTGGGAGGGAGACATGAGTGGGGGCCTGGTGGAGGCTGCCCCTGCACTGCTGGGGGGGTGGGGGTGGTGGTAGACATGGGTGGGAGCCTGGTGGAGGCTGCCCCTGCACTGCTGGGGGGTGGGGGTGGTGGTAGACATGGGTGGGAGCCTGGTGGAGGGTGCCCCACAGTGCTGGGGGGTGGGGTGGGTGGGAGACATGAGTGGGGGCCTGGTGGAGGCTACCGCTGCACTGCTGGGGGTGGGGGTGATAGGGGACATGAGTGGGGGCCTGGTGGAGGGTGCCCCTCAGTGCTGGGGGGGTGGGGGGTGGGAGACATGAGTGGGGGCCTGGTGGAGGCTGCCCCTGCACTGCTGGGGGGTGGGGGTGGTGGTAGAAATGACATGGGTGGGAGCCTGGTGGGGGCTGCCCATGGTGGCTGGGGTGTGGGGGTGGTGGGAGACATGAGTGGGGGCCTGGTGGAGGCTGCCCCTGCACTGCTGGAGGGTGGGGGTGGGTGGGAGACATGAGTGGGGGCCTGGTGGAGGCTGCCCCTGCACTGCTGGGGGGTGGGGTGGGTGGGAGACATGAGTGGGGGCCTGGTGGAGGGTGCCCCTCAGTGCTGGGGGGGTGGGGGTGGGAGACATGAGTGGGGGCCTGGTGGAGGCTGCCCCTGCACTGCTGGGGGGTGGGGGTGCAGGGGGACATGTGTGGGGGCCTGGTGGAGGGTGTCCCTGCACTGCTGGGGGGTGGGGGTGCAGGGGTACATGTGTGGGGGCCTGGTGGAGGGTGCCCCATGACTGCTGGGGGGTGGGGGTGGTGGGAGACATGAGTGGGGGCCTGGTGGAGGGTGCCCCACAGTGCTGGGGGTGGGGGTGGTGGTAGACATGGGTGGGAGCCTGGTGGAGGCTGCCCATGGTGGCTGGGGGGTGGGGGTGGTGGGAGACATGAGTGGGGGCCTGGTGGAGGCTGCTCCTGGTGGCTGGGGGGTGGGGGTGCAGGGGGACATGTGTGGGGGCCTGGTGGAGGGTGTCCCTGCACTGCTGGGGGCTGGGGGTGCAGGGGGACATGAGTGGGGTCCTGGTGGAGGGTGCCCCACAGTGCTGGGGGGTGGGGTGGGTGGGAGACATGAGTGGGGGCCTGGTGGAGGGTGCCCCATGACTACTGGGGGGTGGGGGTGCAAGGGGACATGAGTGGGGTCCTGGTGGAGGGTGCCCCACAGTGCTGGGGGGTGGGGTGGGTGGGAGACATGAGTGGGGGCCTGGTGGAGGGTGGCCCACAGTGCTGGGGGCTGGGGGTGCAAGGGGACATGAGTGGGGGCCTGGTGGAGGGTGGCCCACAGTGCTGGGGGTGGGGGTGCTGGGGGACATGAACAGGTGTGCAGGGTAGTCCCCTGTTTTGTGGGCTGCCTGCAGGGTCCATGGAGGGTGTACAGGGAACACCTGTGAGGACCCACCCAGCCTAATCGCGTGTGTAACTTCCCGCGCACCCCTGTAATACACGTACCCAGCCAAATCGCGTGTGATAATTCCCGCGCACCCCTGTAATACACGTACCCAGCCAAATCGCGTGTGATGATTCCCGCGCACCCCTGTAATACACGTACCCAGCCAAATCGCGTGTGATAATTCCCGCGCACCCCTGTAATACACGTACCCAGCCAAATCACGTGTGATGATTCCCGCGTACCCCTGTAATACACGTACCCTGGCTAATCGCGTGTAAAACTTCACACGTACCCCTGTAACACACGTACCCTGGCTAATCGCGTGTAAAACTTCACGTGTACCCCTGTAATACACGTACCCAGCCAAATTGCGTGTGATAATTCCCGCGCACCCCTGTAATGCACGTACCCAGCCAAATCGCGTGTGATAATTCCCGCGCACCCCTGTAATACACGTACCCAGCCAAATCGCGTGTGATAATTCCCGCGGACCCCTGTAATACACGTACCCAGCCAAATCGCGTGTGATAAGTCCCGCGCACCCCTGTAATACACGTACCCAGCCAAATCGCGTGTAATAATTCCCGCGTACCCCTGTAATACACGTATCCTGGCTAATCGCGTGTGAAACTTCACGTGTACCCCTGTAATACACGTACCCTGGCTAATTGCGTGTAAAACTTCCTGCATACCCCTGTAATACACTTACCCTGGCTAATCGCGTGTAAAAGTTCCCACGTACCCCTGATATAAACGTTACCCGCTTTGCGTTCCTTGTTTGGCAGCCCTGTAAACTGGTCCAGGGTTAGCGCAGCCCTTTGCGATGATTTAGCGATTTTGATGGCTTTTCCTTGCACGAGGGCGTTCTTGGGGGCGTTACTGGTGCTGCTGCAGAGTCGCTGCGATACTCTGCGCCACGGCTGGTTTGGGAGCCTAAAATCCATGAATACGCTGTGCGCGGAAATCGGTTTTAGCGCACGCGCCTGGTGCAGACAATCGCACGCGGACACTCTGCGCAAGCCGCTTGCGACACTTTTCTACGAAATTGTATGAATTACCCTGTATGTGTTTTCGATTTGATTTGTGGTCACCTAGATCATGATTAGCTGTATGCAGCAAGAATTAAGGTGTTATAACAACATGAAGATTTTGAAAGAAATCATGCAAAGATTGAAACGCTTTTTCACATCATGTGCGAATGTGAAGCCCTTCTTATGTTAAGAACAGAAACTTTTTCTAAGTTTTTCAATGATTTTAGGATGCTTAGCATGACTACTGCATGGAATATCATGTGGAATGCCAAGCTCATCTCTTTGAATATTGCCATCATTAACTACCACAACAAAATTGAGATAGATGCTAGTCGTGCTTATATAAATCAATAAGAGTTGACTTGATGACTTCAGTCAAACAACTAGATGATGTCTGATATATATTGAAGAAATAAGCAATAATTGAGTTGAACTATATATAGTCATATTGATGATGGTATTTTAATTGAGCTTTTATGTTATGAAAGGACTAACTCATGGAAAGTTTATTCCTTTTTTTGTTTTCAGGGCAATTTAATTGTATTGTTCAATTATTTTATGAACTGTATGTGATCATTTGTTTCTGTATTCTTCTGCATACAAATGTGTGTAATATTTACAAAGTTGAATTGCAACTATATCAAATTAAATAAAAATTAAAATGTTTAAAAAAAGTTGAGCTTACATTTCTTCCTCTTGTTGGCCTTCAATGTCCAACATGTCTTTGTATTGGTTGAAATTGTCATTTGTTATGCTGCTGTAATTCGCTCTAAATGCAGATTTAAATGAATCATGGTCACCTAAATATTCTTTATCTTTTTTCCAAGGTTTAAAAAGTTGGAGTAGGACCATGTAATACAGTTCTCTATGGTGTGGAGTTTTAAATGATAACTTTACATGATTAATTAGACTGAGTTTAGTTAGCTTCACTAGGTTTCCTTCACAAATTGAAACTGAATATATGTCAGTTGTCTCATTTGGTGTGACATTGTTTTTGTACGTGTAGTTTTGGGCAATGTTGTGGAGACACATGTTTTCCAAAGTAGTACTGTTTTGGGTAGTGTGTGTCAAGTACATTGTTTAATAAAATGGCCTGGCTGTTGGGATCATGTGTGGCAGTTTTCTATCTCTTGGTGGGATTTTACTACTCTTTTTTGGAATGAGGCTGGTCCAGGGTTTAGCCAGACAATGGGCCTCATTACGAGTAGGGCGCGGACACCGGTAAGGACACCGGTGCCGGTAATCCCCTATCGCCCTATTCCGATGTCCCTTGGCGGGGACCGTAAGGAGCGTGTGGTTAGACCACACGTCCCTTACGGGTCCCGCTAAGAGACCAGGGCGCTAATAATGGGCTTGCACGTCACAAGCCCATTATTAGCGCCCTCCACATTCCCATTGAGCCCTATGGGGGCTCAAATGGGAATGGGGAATGGCATGTTCAATGGGGACTAACCAGTCCCGCCAGGGTCGGACTAGACATTTAAGTCCCCATTGAACTACACCGGTGCCGGACCCGTTATTGGTGGCAGTCATGGTGCAAATAGCGCCATGACTACCACCAATCTCGGAATGAGGCCCAAAGTACTCAGATTTGCAAAAAAATGTTGTACCATTTAAACGGTTTGCAGCTTCTTAGGACCTGCATTATCTATGGGAGAGCATTTTTTATACAGAAGCTGTACAATTTCTGTGATAGTGTTTTGTCAGATGATATGTCATCCCAGACGTCCTTTAGCTCTGTTTCCTCAGCTTTAGTGAGATAGGCTGTGACATACCTTGTAACTGCAGTGAAATTGTCAGCAATGTATTGTATGTCTATGCTTGCATTTCACTAGAGGGGAATGATTGTGTGGTTTCTGAAGGGATGTCAAATGGAATGTATTTTTCAATAAATTGTAAAACAGTGGAATCAGAATCATGTCCACATTTTGGAGCCTCTTTTATCCCAAAAGCATGTTGATGTGTGCTGCTCCTCTGGATTGATATTCTTTTCTCCCCAAAAAATGTTGCACTTCTCCGAGCGGAGGAGTACTTTTATTGCAGATAAAATCCAGCATGGCTATGAAGCAATGGTGAAAGTACTTTGATGCATTTCCTAGGTCAAGGGAACAGAGTTATTCTGATGTTTTATGTCTATTCTGTCTTTTTTGGGGTTTTTCCAGTGCGTAAAACATTGTGCAAGCCATTCCATGCGCACTCTGCACAACTTAAAGTAACAAACCAGGTGGGTGGCCCTAGGTACCTTAGAATACAACGTACATAAGTGTGAAATCGGAACCAGCATTCTTTTGTACCACGCATGTTTGCCAAGAGGTTTATGATACTTGACTGTAAAACTTCATCTATGTCTTTTATTTTTTAAAGCAGTTGGGTAGCGGATATGTAAGTTAGAGCCTGTTTTTAATGTGTGCAACTCCATAACTGCTAGTTCACTTTCGAAGAGGAGGTGGAAAATGTATTTGACATTTTGCCTGAAACTGGGGCCTTCAGAATACATTTGTAAAGAGCGATATTCTGATGCACTACTTTGTGTGGACCTTTCATCATATATTCCTCCTTTTACTGTAGGAAAGAGTAGAGGAAAAGAATGTGCTTCTACAGTTTTTTCCCATATGCTATTTGGGGATCCTTTTGCTAGATGCATTTGATATGTTTCTAGTGCATCATCAATTGTGTCTTTGGAGTGCACTGGTTGAATGGTATACTGCTCTAAAATGTTGGCTGCTCTAACAGGATGTACACGTTCAAATTGGCCAGTTTCTGGCGAGTCTTCTGTAATGTGGGCAGTTTCTTTTAAGTTTTCGTCTATGGTTATATCTTTATAGTAGTCATTGTTTTCTATAATATATTGTAGGGCTTGTCTAACTTTGTTTAAGTTGACTAGTTGTTGCCGCATTTGTTTGTCTTTTGTTGTCACACCATTAACTAGTATAATCAAAGATTGATCCTTTAGCCGTTGCAGTCCTAGAGTTTGAACATTTTCTTTAAGGTCCAATGGTAAATATACTAATGTGCTGCATATAGCCTTTAGTAGCTCGGATGGAGGTAATTTGGCATACTTTGGTAGAAGGCGTAGTACAGCTCAAAATAGGTGCACTGTTTTCATTATAATGTTCTTGTACAAGTTAAGCTGCTACAGAGATTTTTGGAAGTGGGAATATTATTAAGTTATTAGTGATAGTACATGATGGCATTTGGTTATTGTCAAGCTTTGTGTTGCAGTGCGTGTAAACTGCTGAGGGGTTAGTTATTTGTATTAAGTTTCTGCTGTTAAATATAAAGCTAACTGGAACCTTAAGGATTATTCGTTGTCCTATATTTTGTAAGCTAGATCTACTATTTGTGTGCTCTTTTTATAAAAGGTTCTGCAGCAACAGACACATATTTGGTCTGGTATTTCAGCAGATGTTTTTTGAAGCTTAGCTGTTTCGTTTGTGTATGTTTTTATGGGATGTTGGTGTTTATTAGGTTTTCGGTAATGTTTTCTGAAGGTACCTTCAGTTCCGAAGTATTTACATTGGATGCGCTATATTTATTGAAGGAGTTATTTGGCTGTTCCATGTAGCAGAATGTTATTTAACTTTTGTAGTCCTTGAGCAGGACTGTATGCATAGTACAGTTGATGTACATCATTCTGTATAGTGGAATGGAGTGTCGCTAACATTTTGATGTGGTAGAAAGAACTTTTGCATGCAGTTTCTACAATGCAGGCTAATGAATGTCCTCGCAGACCAGTGTGGCTGTGCAGTGGAGAGAAGTCTATGGTTTGTAAAGTTTTCATTTTACTTTTGTCTTTTAATTTTACATAGTGATTGAGGTATTGCTGTAAAGGTTTATCGGATTGTTGGTGTACATTAAACATTGAATTGCATGTCCATTTGTACACTGGATGGTTTGTTCAGTTGAAAGGAGCATTTGGTTCAAAGTATGCTGGGGATTGTTTTTTTTCTATAAGGATTTCTTTTGCCATAATGGTTTGTTCTACCATTTCATACCCTTAACCACTATTGTCTTTGGCAATTTTTTTTGATGTCCTTGTTTATAAGGTTCTTCATTGAAGTATGGTTCTGTGTTTCGTGTGTGAATCCATTCACCATTACAGGAGTTTGAAAAGGTATCTATATTAACACTGAACATGTATAGAAGTACTTATAATGGTATACACGCATTTCACCGCAGTATTTTTCATCGCATGTTTTTTCATCGCTGTTTTTATTTCGAAAAAACGTATTTTTTTTGGGGGGGGTTAAAAAATTAAATATATGGTTGTGGGTGTAAGGGAATAAAAAAAAGGGGGGGGCTCGGTGGAGTAACCCCCTAAAAAAAACCTTAAAAAAACAGTTTTTCGAGAAAAAAAAACGGCGATGAAAAAACCTGCGATGAAAAATACTGCGGAGAAATAACGTAGAACCCTTATAATGTATTGATTAATTGAGTGAGTGGTTGAATTCAGTTTAAATTCAATATAAACAATTTTTAATTTAGTAGAAAAGCGATGTTGATTAGGACTTGCAGGACTACTCTGCGGTAGTTTTTAAGGTAGGATTGTGACTTTTCAGATATTTTCATAAGATTGTGAACAACTCTACAGTGGAACGTTTTTAGTAACTTTTTTGGGATTGCTTTACCGTGACTACGATAACACTGGTAGATAGATGATTGGGTTCGTTGGTAGATAGATGATTGGGTTTGTTGGTAGGTCTGCTTTTCTTTGTATATAATGTTTTACTATTTGCTTTAGCAAGATGGACCTTGCCTTCTTTAGTCATGGTTGGTTTAGTTTTGTTGAGTGAGGTTACTAGCCCTTTTGTTGTAAGGTTTTCTATACATAGTTTTAGAGGTGGATGACTATGTGGTGTACTTTTAGTCTTATCTGCTCTAGTTTATCTTTCTTTTCTACTGAGTTGCTTTTTAGTAGGTATTTTGTTTTGTCTGTTGGGAAAAAGAGAAAGGTTGTATTGGGAAGTTGTGCAATTTATATACATGCATGGTGTTTGGGTGTGTGGGTGTGATTGTAGAGATGAATAGGGTGATGTTTGATTGTGAATTTGTATATTAGGTGTGGTTGGAAAGGTTGAGAGAATACGAGTGTACAGAGGTGTGATGTATTGAATTAGTGAGGAAGGCAGTGGAATTGTGATGGAATACATATGGTGAATGTGCTGTTGTGATGAACAGAGTGGGTGTTGCAATGATTGTGTGTAGATAGGAATAGTAGGAGTGTGAATGGTGGAATATAATGAGCTAGAGTGACAGAAATGTTGGTTTGAAAAAAGTAG
Source organism: Ambystoma mexicanum (assembly GCF_040938575.1). Lineage (NCBI taxonomy): Eukaryota > Metazoa > Chordata > Amphibia > Caudata > Ambystomatidae > Ambystoma > Ambystoma mexicanum. The sequence continues at coordinate 1,340,988,893 of NC_090929.1, read as the reverse complement.
TCTGGGGTAATATATATAGTGGCACTGTGCTGCTATAATAACATACATATACCTTGTCCATTAATGTACTTTGTCAGATTCAAAGGTATTCGTTTTTTGGTTATAGTTTGCAGAGATGTACTTCTTTCCTGTAATTGTAAAAGAAAGTTAGTGTGGAGATGTGGTTATGGCGAATTACTGTTAGGAAGGAAGGGTTACATTTGTAATGGAAGGAGGAGTAGTGGGGACAGAATGAATAAAATTGGTGGATGATTAAAAATGGTTGCTTTTAGGAGAATTTTCTTGAAATTTAAAAATACGTTTGTGCATTAGCAGAAGTTCTGTAACAATTTGTGAAAGCAAAGAAAGGTTGATGGAAAGGATTTGTAGTTCACTTTTACATGGCAGTTGGTGTGTATAAGTTTAATGTAATAGGAGCATATGAATACTTGCCAACATGATGCATTATAATCTGTAGATTTGTATGTAGTCATAGAGTTTTTGTTTGCATTATTGGACTTGTAGCTCCACTTCTACCATTATAAAAGTTGGAGTCCAAGTCACAGAATGTAGAGAAAAAAGTAGCAATGTATGAGCAGCAGAAGATTTGAATGGGTTATGTTAGAAAGTATACATGTACTGTTACTATATTAAACCGGCACACACTGAGAAGCAATTACAAATGTTGTACAAATATTTTGTTTCTGCTTTTACTTTGTTTTATGAAAAAGTGAAATGCAGATATGCAATGTTTTATTTTTATTAAAAAGGCTTCCAAAAATATTTTGAAAAAAGCACAGCAATACAATTATATATATGTATATACATATAACATGGCAAAAAAAAAGAGGAGAGGGGCACACTCCAGTTCCCTGCACAGTAAACCTTCTCAGCCACTATATATCATGCACTGAATAAAGTTAATTTTTGGAAAGGTGTGATTTGGATGTTTTCCTTTTTTACTGCCTGTGCAGGCTGCTGCTCTCGGGAGTGCATTCCGCTTTCACGTACTTTGGTACGTTGGGTCTTTTTACACATATATATATATATTCAGTGAAAAAAACGTTGTTAAAGGGACGTATGGTTTAGTTGCGCTACTAAAAACGTATGAAATTCAGTGAAAAAAAGTTTGTTACATGGACGTTATGGTTCCAATTAAAACCAAAAAAATCCTGAAATGTATCATTTATGATAAGCTAAGCAACCATAGCGCGTGTCACCACTGTGCACTGCCAGCACTAACGCACAGGCATCAAAGATGACATCACAAATGTCACTGATGACATCACATGTGAAATATATTTTGAGGAAAAGTCCCTACAAGGGGTTGTGTTTATAAGGTTGGTAACAAGATGTCAGGGGTGATCGGGAGACATTTTGTGAACTACTTAATTGATTAAATAAAGTACTCATCTAAACAACATTGTATTTGAGTGTTGTTAATACAGGAACCTAATAATATATAAACATAGGCAATGGCTGCACCATGCATCATAGAAATACAATATTTATAATCTTGTTATTTTGGAAAGTGCAATAACGAATGCTACCTTATACGAGTTTTGAGTAATGTTAAACATGTAATAATTAGCTAACAATTCTACACTTTTGCTAGTACAATCAATACATATGAAGAACCGCAATGCATACAAATCAAAAGCACATGCAGGGAAACTAAAGTAAGGAAGAAAGAAACAGCATCATCAGAAAATGTTAATAACATTAAAGTTTATCTTCATGTATACAAATGAAATGTGTGTTTGAGGCCTGCTTATTCACCCATGTATGTGCACATCAGCTGAGACTAAACCATATTGACAGTACTTTAAGAACACATGACAAGGTTAACGTCTAGATACAAAACCACCGGGCCAAGCTATGTCAGTGAACAAAAACAAGTGGCCCAGATATGTGATGTCATCAGTGATGCCATCAATGACATGTGTGATGTCATCTTTGATGTCATAGGTGTTAGTCTTAGCAGTGCATGGTGATGGCGTGAGTTATGATTGCTTAGCTTACCATAACTGGGGAATTTCAGGGGTTTTTTGGTTTTACTTGGAACCATAACGTCCCTGTAACAACATTTTTTTCACTGAATTGCATAGGTTTTTAGTAGCACAACTTACCCATAATGTTCCTGTAACAAAGTTTTTTTCACTGAATATAGATATATAGATAATGTAAATTTGATAAATGTTTACTAGGATGCCCTTAGTTTATATACATATAACATACAACATAATGAATCCCCTACCTGCGCTAGTGGGTCTGATAGGGACCATGCTCCTGTTCGCGGACGGACTCCGACAACATCAACACTATCCAAAAACTCAGGAGTGTCTTACATTTTTATATCATCCAAAAAAATGCGAAACATGGTCAAAAAGAAGCACATAAATAAATTGCATTCAATAATAAATAAGAAGTGAAACTGTGTGTATAAGACAGTAACAGTCCAATTACATAGCATATGCAACATAGTGGAATATACCAAACCACAATAATTATGTATCCAACAGAATTACCTCACAGAAATTCCACAGCACAACTCAACAGGATACCTACACAGCAGTAACAGCAAAACATAGCAAGAAACTAGTGAGTATACTACATTTATTGTAGATATTTATAAACTTTCTGTATTATGTACACTAATGGTAGACACTACACTTCTCTATATAAGCCAATTAATAACCATTACTTTATACGTACTTAACAAAACATGTTTTTCTGACAGACCATACAAATAATATACCAAGAGAGATGTTAGAAAATCATCTGCAGTGAATGGAGCTAAAAATTGATATGGTAATGAAAAATGTCATTCTTATAAAAAAACATTGTGGAGGACCACATAAAAGACAACATTAAATATCACTGTCCCACATGTACCTGTTCCCCCTCTCCATTTCCCAACCAACTATGCCCAAACCCTCCCCAGCAAGAAAAACCGTACGATGAGACTTCCATCCCTTACTTCCCTCCCGTCCATCATGTCCAAACCCCTAATTCCCCTGTATTTGTTTCAGTTTCTGCTTCCCCCTCTCTTTTGTAATTTGTATACTGTGATACAATAATAAAATATTGAGTGTGTTGTTAGTATATTCCTCTGTGTCTTGTTTTTTTTAAAGGCAGTTAGTGTGTCCACAGACTGCGCGACTGTCCGGGATGTCCTCAGTTAACCAATGACACTATACCTGTTCATGTTGTTGGCAATGAAATTGAGGTGTCCTTAGGACACACAAGATGTCTGCCTATCCCCAATTAACCAAAATAGGGGTGACCTAAGGACACTATACCTGTTCGCACTGCTCTTAAACATGATGGAAGTGTCCTTAGGATACACAAGATGTCTGCCTGTCCATAATTAACCAAAATATGATTGTCCTAAGGACACTCTACTTGTTTGAATTGGCCGTAGTGAAAATGGAGGAGTCCGCAGAAAACTAAAGACGTCCGCCTGTTCATAGCTCTGCAAAATAAAGTGTCCTAAGAACATTCACCCTGTTCGCATTGTCCGTAACCAGAACGAATATGTCAGTAGAACACATAACCTGTCCGCCAGTCCACAAAGTTGTGACACACATTACTTTTCTTTGAGGACCTGAACACTGTCCGTAGAACACATGCGTGCATGCGTAGCACACCCTTGCCCCTAATAACATTGTGCCTGTCCGCAACTGTTCACCGCACATGTGTATAATTTTTAATTAGTTTGGGGACTTGAACACTGTTTGTAGAACACCCACACACATGCGTAGACCCGACCTGTGCATTTGGTGTTGTCAAGGGTTTTGACCCATGTTGAATCAATAGACTGGGTAGATGTGGGGATGAGCTGTCGCCGCCCATTATTCTATCCCAGAACAAACTAAATCAATAGACTGGGTGGATGTGGGGATGAGCTATCGCCGCCCACATTCACGCCAGAATAGGAGAACTGCGCAGTTGGCACAAGACCACTCCAAAAATACAACCTTCTTGTGGGGGGTTCCCCATCACCACTCTACTGTAAGGATGCCATCAAAACAATGTTAAGCAAGGGTCCTATACTGTCAAGCAAAAGACCATTCTATTGAAATGCAGTAATTCAAGACAACTCAAAAATGGATGCAGTACCGACAAATTCCCCAAGGTGGCGCTAGCGGGCTAAACTCTGACAGGGAAACTGTATTTAGGAGTTGCAAGAGGGGCAGGGACTTCAAAGCTTGTTAGTTAATTGGAAATCTTAGCCACCTGCTGTTCCCAGAGGTCAAGAGGCTGGGAAACCTTAACACCTCAGAGATTCCACACCAGGAGGCAGGATATCACATGACCCTGTTGATTGATTGAGGAGAGACTTCTAGGCAGCCTGCTGGAACCCACACAAAAGGCTCTTTCTGTTGAATGAGGTATGTTAATGTTGAGTGTTTCCTGTCAACAGGCCTCTGCCAGCAAGGAGAGACATGTGATCACTGACCCACCCAGACTCCTGGAGGCGGACCCAAACACTGGGGGGAGTTGAATTGCAACAAATATATATTTTATAGAAACAGTGATAATTTATTGTAACCAATTGACAGGAATGTACAACTTTGAGAGTCTTAGTTTGAAAAACGCCCTCACGATTTGAGTCCAAACACAAATTTGTACCATGTTCTAGGGCAAAACCCTGCTAATTATGATTATTGTAGACAATGTGTTTAAGCTAGAGACATGGAAAGTTACTGGGATATATGTGGAAGGGAAATGTACCTTTGTATAATTTTTGATGAAAAACCAATGTTGCAAAACCCACTAAAATCGAAAATAAGTTACCATTTTTGAATGCAAGCTCCTAGAAACGCCAGAGTCAGGACAGACTATCTTTAGTAATATATGATGTGTGTATGTTATGTCAAACAACTGTGTACCTGGGAAATATGTATTTGGATCAGGTATAGATTTGTGTGCAATTTGACAAGGGGAGGTTCCTCTGACCATAAAACTTACAGCATCACTCTGACTCACATTTCCTTCCCCCAATCAAGGGAGAGAGGAGGAATTGGCCAATGATAAGTGAGAGGGGCAGGTTTAGTTATGACCAATGCACACACCCACTTTCCAAAACACATAAAAACAGACTGCTGGGACAGGTAGAGACATTCAATTCCATTTGCATGCTGACCGACGACTTCACATCCAGAGATCCAGACTTCAAATCCATCAATCTCCAGAACCTGTAGCAGAAATTAACTCCAGAATTTGTAGCAGAGAGGCCTGAATCCACCAGCTGAATCCTCTTCAGCAGGCCTCAAAACCAACCAAATTATTCAACAGCCGGGCGAGCTGTTTGAATTTTTGCCAAGAATTTTTGCAAGAACCTGTAGCAGTATCCAGAAAGCAGTGCTGTATCCAGAGAGCTGACCCAGATCGCTGTGAAGTGCCGAGACCAGAACCGGAGTCCAGTCCAAAACCTGACCAGATCCGTGGCGAGGCCCATTCCTGCCCAAAATATATTGTGAGTACCGCCAGAACTGTGCCGAACCCAATCTCTAAGTTAAAATAATCTAATTCAAGCTATTTTAACCTAATTAGAACAGCCTCCTAGAAATCGTGTCATCTGTCATTTTTAAAGCTGCACAACTGTCACCTGTCAATTCTGCAGCTGCAAGCAGTCACCTGTCATTTTGAGTTTTACTTTAAATCCGAAAATCTACCTTTATTAAATCGTCTGTATCTCTTGAACCATTTGGGCTAGGAACGAAATTAGAATCTAGGCTTTCCAACGAACCTAGAACCGACTTTCTACTCCCTATACTTTTCCCGTAATCACGAGACACGCACTCGCGAAATTTACCGCGATTTGCGATTTGGCCCGATTTCTTCATCTGTAGAAATCAGCAGCTTGTTGCTTCTCTTTCTTAAAATCCGTTTGCAACCTTGTAATAACTCATAGGGCATTGCTAAAGTGAGCCTGAACTAATACCAACAAGCATCTCTCACTCACCCTGAACCTCTAGAGGGAATTAAAAGCAATTGTAGCACCTTTTCACTTCCTTGCAAACCACATTAAAGTAATTCGCCTGTGTTTAAATCTCATCCCTGTTTTCTCTAAGCTTGCTGGGGGAACTGGAACTGTGTATTGCATTATAAAGTGTGATTTGTTGGGATTCTTGAAGACTGTGTGCTCTCCTTCCATTTCTTGTATTGCATAGGGGGGAGTGAATTGTCAAAAGAAAAAAGTGATCATATTACCTTTTGCTAAAATCATAAGAAGTTATTTCTGGACTGCATTTTATTCCACCTTGCATTTCCTTGAAACCATCAAGCATTTTCAGCTACCTCATCCTCTACACTACTCCTAAGTAACCAAATCAGTGTACTCCTGTAACATTATCCATTGTTGATCACGGTCATATTCTGAAGGGTGATATCAGTTATCAATTTATTTATAAAGTGTGATAGATATATATTGTTGAATTGTCCAAAAAAACCTTTTAATTTGCAAAACAAACCTTCTTCTTGGCTCAGTTGGTCAAGGGGATTCTAAGAGGGGGGTGTTATACAAGGGTTGTCATCCAGAGTACTGAACTGGATATAAAAATACATCAATAAGGGTTTTCCTCAGCATCCCAGACTAGGCAATGACTTGGCTGTAGTGTTGATTGAATATCGCTTACAGTGTCCTACAGACAGCCGTCCCATTCGCCAACGTGTCCTCGATGTCATCATGTGACCGCACCCATGCGCTAAGTGTAACAAGCACTGTCTGGGCCCCCAGACACCTAAAAGAGTTTTTCAGCAATCCAAGGTATTTTCCTGGGAAAGTTCACCCTTGCACATGTCCCACACTATGTCCCTGGCGATCTGCATACTTTATGGAATTTTTTTAGCCCTTTCTTGGTGTTCGAAGTGTCCTGGGACAGCGTGGGTGTCCGCGGACACATCGAAAAATCATAGCGCAGGGAATTAAAATTTAAATAGTATGCCCCATTTCCCCTTTGAGGTTGGCTTGGGAAAGAGCCTTTTTTTTGGTTATTTGCAGATGCTTCAGGAACACGTTTTATTTTGTATTTTTTTTTTGTTTTTTTCCTTATTTTCCTCCAAAAATCTTCACATTTGCTTCTCCAAAGCAACCCTTAGGTTTCAAAACAGCATGGCATTTCCCAAAAAACAGAACAACATGCCATCTTCGTTAAAGTAATCAACATTACCAGAGTCATTGTTGCAAAAGAACATGCCAGCGCTAGACCTACCAACATTTTGCGCAGGACAAAAAACAGAACTATATTCCCATATTCGCCAAGCTATCAAACCAGAAAAAATAATCTTGGCATTTGGAAGTAGTTTCATTACTGCCTGAATCAAGCTTTGCAGATCGTGCAACAAAGTAGGGGCACTGACATAACCCAAATACAAAGCACCACAGTGCAGAACAACCACATGTGGACTATTATAACTAGCCATATCCTGACAAACTTCTACAATTGGGTGCAAATTAAAACTAGGCACAGTGCACCACACCACCTCCACTCCTTTTGTGTCAAAAGGGTTAGCCACATTCCTAGATTTAGCATACTGCTCCCAACCATTCACAAACATATCTCCAAGCCCAAGTACTACCACCCTGATTTTCTCCACCTCTGCCATCTTCTCTACACATAGCCTCTCTCAATATGAAGCAGAACCTCAACACCTCAAAATACATTCTCATTTCATACTCGGAAGCCCCAGATGTGGCATGTCCTGTTTGCGAACAGCCACACTGCCCGTGGAACGCGTAAGTAAAACTGGGGCAGTCCTTCTACCCTTTCCACTTCACTCTCTGCACCATTCCCTCATTGGATACTGTTAAGCAGTCACACAACCATCCACCAATCACATGCAAGACCACTACATCTAACTCCATCATCACAATTCAGAACTTTAGTGTACTGTTCATCATTACAAGTACAATTGCGCTGTGACTGCAAAGCACCTACGGCAAATACTAGTCAACAATTCTACTTGCAGATTCATGCCCATCCACATGCATGAACACAAAGTAAAGGTATGAATATTTTTTGAACAGTGCATCATACATGCTAACATACCGACCCACCTGGGAGAGACATTTCCTCAGAAAAATCAGGAGACAACCTTTGTGTGATAAGAATTCATTGAGCAAAGATGTATTTTCGGCAGGAAAACGTGAAAAATAACAATATTTTTCCCGGAATTGGGAGTCTCCCACAGAAATCGGGAGGATTGGCATGTGTGGTACATGTACATCTCTTGTATAAATGCATGTAAACAGAGTAACTCCCACTTACCCTTATAACCTGTAAAACAAGCTTATTGTCACTTCTCCCATCTGCTTTGATCAAGTGTCACTTTCATTTTTATTTACCCATATTATTAATAACCAATGCCACGTATTTAACCACATTTCAACCATGATACCATTTAATGAATTATAGTGCATACGATGTACATGCAATTTCCTTTCTATACATGCTATCATTTTAACTTCCTTTACAAATGACTATATTAGTAATCAGACACAACACACACAGCTATCTAACAAAGTGTCATTTCATGTTAAAAGATGGGAGAAATAACAGTATAATTATGGAAAAAGGCTTTCTACTGTGTTATAACATTACACAGTCAGGATGAGTACATGCATCTTTATTTATGCACACAGATAGCCAAATTCATTTGAAAGGCTCCGAACTGAAACAACACCACTGCCTCTACAACTGTTCTTCCAATTTACACTGCTCTCTCATTCCATCTGGTTACCCATTCCATTCTAGATTTCGCAATAACATTCAACTATGCACAGGTGCAGTCATATCTATGACATCATCTACAACTATGTGCAGTGTTGTAAAGCAAGAATACAACTCTCCCCTTCCCTTTAGTCTGCAACACAAGCACCATGTCCTTCCTTACAACCCTTACTTTATTTCATACTCTCCCATCTCCAAGTACAACAGAATTACCCAGTACTGAGTAATAAGCTGCTGACCCCATCAAATCCTTCTGATTTATTTCCCACACCTTCCCACATACATAAATTGCATACTTTTCCATACAGTTCCTGCCATTTCCCCTGTCAAAATAGCAAACAAAGCATACGATTATTTCCTCTGTCTCCTAACATCCCATAACACTGCCTTACAAAGCCAAGTGTGCTCTATGTGCTTACTATTGTAATCATTTCTAAAGCACATTCAACTAACGGATTCTAAATAAATTATACAGAATGCACATAGGCAAATAAAGTCCATGTACGTGATATGCACAGTTATCAGAAAGCACTACAACTGCAAAAATAAAGAAATCTATGTCTACATTAACAACAGTGCTATTAACGCACATATTTACTAACTTCTTTCTTTCACAATTGCAGTGAAGACCACTATCCCTCCTGAAAAGCAGCAGCATCTGAAGTATAAGCGAGAACTCAGAAGAAACCTACTATTTCCATACAAAAATGTACGTGCAATACTGCCATAATGTTCTAACTGTCACTCAAACACTGTACAATTCTAGTTTCTTGAACAAAGAATTGTATTAACTCTGCAACATAACATTCAGTATTAGTGCTTCACCTCACCAGCTCCATGCTTCCTATTGAAATCTTAACACTGGTATAGTAACACACAAATACAAGAATAGCCTTCCCAACCTGATGTAGCAGCCCATTGCACAATAAGACACCTCTACATACATCCATACCATCATACTCAGACACTCACGCACAAATCACACATACTCTGCAGAAGATCCCAACCCAAATTTTCTTTTTTTCCCCAACAGACACCAACAAATGCCTACCAAAAAGCAACACCCTATAAAGCAATGTAAAAGTAAACGAAATCACACTAAAACTCTCCAAAATCATCATCCACCTCTAGCAGAATTTCTACAAAAAGTTCAAACAAAACAGCTAATATAGTCAGTAAGTGAAACAAAACAAGCTTCCAGTATAGAAACTTTGCCTCCTCTTTCATAATGTAAAATGAAACAAAAAGTGATTAACAAGACTGCAGCTACCACTAGTGCTAACACTGCACCTATAAATCTTGATCTATCGGCAAGTAGGCATACCAAAAAAAAATGTACAAAAGATTTTCTGCCACAGAGTCCTTTAAAACTTTATAAAAACAGGAGAGAAATCATGCACAACCCTTAAAACCTACCCAGAGACGTCTTTATGGGAGGGCAAAAGGGGCACTTGCCCCGGTCCCCCATCTTGGAGGGGGCCCCAAGAAGGAGCCTTATTGAAAAAAGAAAAGTCAGTTTCCCCAAGTCAACAAAATTAAGTATCACACATCAGGATTTTCTATGGTGTGCTGCTAAGGCTAAACCTATTTTCTGTCCGTTGTTGACAAATACATTTTGTTCTGATCTTTTCACCCTGTAATGCTATGTTCACAGCTGTATACATAGTTTGCATGGCACAACACCTGTTGCATTCTAACCTTTCTGTGGAGATTATATTGATCCAGTGCAATAGCCAATGTTGAAATACATATTGATACATTTGAGTGTCCCGATGGTTCAGAGGATAGCTCAGTGTGTTAAGCACTAATTGCAGAGCTATGCGTTCACATGCAAGATTACAATACCAAATTCCAGCAAGGCCGACTCAGCGTTTCCATTGTATGAAGTTGTTAAGCCTGCATGTACTTGTACTTTGTTCTATAGCACTCCAGGTGTTATCATCACCAATGTACCTGCACTACATAGCGGTTGCTATAGAAACTAACATAGCGTCAGTATGGTGATGGTCTAGAAATTCGTTTGTTTAAATGGGGACTTGTAAAACCTAGACAGGCATCTCCAATGATGACAAAGTGTTAGAGCTGTTGATGTATCCAAATTCAAGACTGTGGAACCAAAGCTTGGATCCTGGCTTTGCGAGCAGACGATACAGTAATCATGGACACATCTTATATCACTGACAGTACTGTACTGCCTTCTATGAAAAGGTTTTCTTCTCACATACTGGTGGCATTGTTTGGCCAATTACCTGATCTTTCGCATCATGTAGGCCATTTGAGTGGAAGGAGTTCTAGACAGAAGAGAGCAGACCAGATATTGCAGGCTTTTTACCAGCATATTTTAACATCTGCTCATGTGACAACAAAACTGTTTGCTTTTTTGTACAATTCAAAGGTTTTTCTGCAAATTTTAAATACCATTGCACAACCTGTGTTTGGGGTGTATTTACAGCTTTACAATACAAAAAGAGAAACCTATCTGAAATCTTTTAAGATCACATCCATTAGTATGTTAGTATGCTGGTATTTATATACTTTCCTTGATGATGGCGACAAAGGGCCTCATTATGACACCAGCGGCAGCCGTGTACTGGAGGCCTGGCTGCCACTCGTGTCCTTTTTTTTCCCGGCGCACGCGAATGGGCAATTACCAGGTCATTACGGCCCTGCCAGGCCCGGTAATTGCCCATTTGCAGGCGCTGGGAAAAAGATGCTCCCCATTCCCATTCGGCCCCATGGGGCCGAATGGGAATGGGGAGGTTGGATGCAACGGTGCATCTGACATGCTGTGCTCGCGGGTGCCTTTCTGGCCGCCAGGTCTCACCTAGCAGGCAGAAAGGCACTGATGAGCACAACTCTTAGTTTGCCGGTACGGGAACTACGGTACCGACAAGCTTACTGGACCGTAGTTCCCGGACCGGCAAACTTATAATGAGGCCCAATGAAGCTAGAATCATTCCCATTTTGCATAACATTTTTCTATAACATTTTGTTTTTTAAAATGTTTATATTGGGTTATGTGATTTTCATATTTTCCAAGTCAGTTCTGTAAAATGGGATTATTTTAGTTCAAGGTAAAAACTAGAAAATACATTGATAAAGAGCAGAAATTGTGGGTACGAATCCCAGCTTCACCTCTTAATCAATGTCTGATCCTGAGTATCTCATTTAATCTTGTATTTCCTCACCTGCCAAAATTGCAAGTCGCTAAACCTTTCAAAATTGCAAGTCGCTAAACCTTTCAAAATTGTCAGCCCTTCAGAGTGATTTTGTTCTCAGGGTATGATCTTTCAAAAATACTCATTCATGCTTTTGCTGGCTATGTATAGTATTGATTCCTCTATAATGATAATGAACATTGATATATTACCACCACAGCCACCTGTTTCTTTGCTCTCGAATGGCAACACTGCCTGAAAACCATGTCCCACTTCTTATTTCAGTCTGTCTGGATACAGACACCTTCCTGGTATCTTCACATCGTCATCCACTCTCTATTCTATGGTATGTGGAGTTTTATCCTTGCTTCCCATTGGTCGTCTGTATCCATGCTTGAGCACTTTTGCTGTTTCTGAGGCAGCTAATCTCAGACTATTCTGGATTATGTGAACCTTTGCCATAAAATGTGTGTCCTGCAGATATACTATGTCTAGTATACCTTACACGTGGCTGCTATTGATGAAATGCTTGCTGTACCTATGCTTGAAAGCAAGTAACCTCGCGTAGACTATCAATATTGCACTTGAAATGCTACTTGTTTATCACTCAGATTGCAACATGAATGAAGAGTGTAAGGTATCTGAAAGGAAGTTTACCATGCTTATTTTGATCTCTGCGAGGCAGCATATCAAGCAATGGGTTGTTATTGTGACACCGGGTGCGGCGCACAAGATATTCTATGGGCCTCATTACAAGTATGGCGGTAAGGCAACAACGGTGCCGTTAGCGCTGCCGGCTCCATTGCTACCATACTGGCATACTACGAATTGTGCTTGCAGGTGCCCTTGCAGCCACCAGGTCTGACCTGGTGACCGTACCTGCACCCGTGAGCAGAACAGGACTGTAGCACTGGTACCGTTATTAACTGTACCAGTGCTACCGCCTTCCCCATTCTCATTCAGCCCTATGGGGCCGAATGGGGATGGGGAGTTCCTTTTTGCCGGCACCTGTGAATGGGCAATTACCGGGTCTGCCGACCTCGGCATGACCCGGTAATTGCCCATTCATGGGTGCCGGTACAATCACGTGTCCGACATCACCCATGCCTTTATTACAGGCACGGCTACCGCCAGACCCATAATGAGGCCCTATATCCCTTAATTCCTTTCGTCTGTTGGAGGGGGCCCCTGGAGGTGTCCGTGCCCTGGGCCCCCAAAGTGCTTAAGATGGCCCTGAACCTACCATTGAAAATTAATCCTAGAAGTTCTCATAGACAGTGCAATCCTTCTCAAAAGGAAATTATTTATTTTAGTTTTAAACTGAATGAAACCACTAACAAAACTAAGTACTAAACTTCAAAAAAGACTTCTCAATAAATGGAATATCAACAAAGATAACTTCACAAACTTCTATGGAGGTGAATGGAGTCACACCATGAGCACAGAACGATATTTCAATGAAGAAGCATACAAACGAAAGCAAATAACCCAATTTCCATACATAGCAGTGGACGAGGGTATGAAAAACTTAATAATATCATTATGGAACAAGAAACGCTGCTCACACACATATCCCCAGAAAACTCAGTATCACCTGTCCATTCCACCTATATGTCCAGTCTACAAATGGCTGTGCACATCAATGCGTAACATTGCCAAAAAATCTTTCAAATCTTTACGCCAGTTCCTCAATCAGTATGTGAAAGGCAAAGACAAATTCTTAATTAAACTATTACAAAATATGGACCCCTGTCCAGTGCGCAAATACACAGGACTACAAGGACATTCATTTGCCTGCTTTTCTGGACCTATTTGCAAAAGCACCTTCCACCATATCAAAATGCTATGAACACACCATACAACTATAATAAATCTGGTCTATAAACTGTAATATGCCAAAATTCCTGCTTTAGCAATAGAGAACTTAAATAACAATCTTCTACATGGTACAGCCAAACAACTACTCGAAGAAATAGAGCATAGCCAGACAAAATATTTTGGAATCGAAAGCCAGTTACAAAATGCAATAGATTTACAACAGACTACCAACAACTGTACAGACGGCAACCTTCTGTTACACACATTCAAAAAAGAAATACTAAAGTTTAAAAGTACATCTGCTGAAGTACCCAACCATTTGTGTGTATGTTGCCGCAGGTCTTTTTTATAAAAATAGCACAAACACTGTCGACGTAACGTACAAAATAGAAGACAATGAAGATTACAAATGGTTCCAATTAGCTCTCTATCTTATAGCAGAAAACAAATATGAAAATACTGACCCCTTAATACTTTGCAGTTTCTGCACTGCAAAATTTGACAACAACCAAACACCTTCACGCGCTATTGCAAATAACTTGGAATTATTCCCATTACCAGAATCCCTGCAACAACTCAATTTATATTAGAGCTTCATAATTCAAACAGTGCACCCATTTCAAGCAAAAATTTGCCTTCAACCAAAAACAGCCAACTACCTCCCTCTGAATTAGTAAAAGCATTTGTGGCAAAGTAATTTATTTGCCATTAGATCTCTAAAAAATGTACACACTCTGAGAGTGCAGCGTCCAATAGATCAATCTTTAATTATCTTAGTAAATGGTGTACCTACAAAAGACAAAACAAATTGGCAACAACTCGTGGACTAACTTAACGTTGGACAAGCCCTGCAATATCTAAAGACAACAATGAATACTACAGAGAAATTAATATTGAAGAACACCTGAGGGAAACCACTGAAATAATTCAAGACTCACCAGAAACTAGTCTATTTGAACTTCTAGATCCTGCTACAGAATCCAATATTATATACCATTATACAATTCACCCATTACACTCTAAAGACACCATAGATGATGCACTGGAAACGTACCAAATGCGACAAGCCAAAGGATCTCCAATCAACATATGGGAAAAAAGTATATAAGCACGTGCCTTTACTTTACTCTTTCCTACTGGCAAAGGAGAAAGGTATGATGATAGACCCACACAAATAACAGCATCAGAATATCGCTCTTTACCCATGTATTCTGAAGACCCCAGATTCCAACAAAATGTGGAATACATATGCCAACTTCTCTTTGAAAGTGAACTAGCAACTATATGCTACGGAGTTGCACACACATTCAAATCAGGGACCCATTTTCAAAATATGTCAGTTATGGAATTACTACAAAAAATGCAATAAAAAGATCTGTTTTACAGTCAAGCATTACAATTCTTTTAGCAAGCATGCGTGGTTCAAAAGAATACTGGTCCCAAAGTCACAGAGATGTACGCTGTATGATAAGAAACCTTGGCCCACCCACTTGGTTTATGACATTAGGGGGTCGATTCATGGAGCAAACGTGCGCCGAAAATCCCAGCGCAAGCAAGCGCAAGGTAGCGCAAGCGCGAGAAACGCAGCGCACGTGTGCGATGCAAGGAAGACGCTGCGCGTGTTTCCCGCTGTCCGTGCGCCCAATCCAGCCATGGCGCACGCAGGCATACACGGCGTGCGTTACGCGCACAGCAAAAGCGCACATAGCGCGGCGCACACAACAAGTGGGCGGAACAGTGGGCGTAACACGCGGAATGGGGAATAACGCGTGAAAAAGAAGGCGTAACTGGGGAAGTACTGCAGGGAACTACACGGAATGCCCACACGCACGCGAACAACCCGTATTCATGGATTCGAATACGGGAAACCCGCGCACGGCAAAAGACGCACATAGGCGTCAACGCGTCCGCCACACGAAGGCAGGCGGAAGCGTCCCCGCGCACAGTATAAAAGTGCGCGCAAACAACAAACACGTATATACAGCTACGATGAATGCCCCATTTGTCGCAGCACTGATCGTGGGACACCGCAGGAGGAGGAGAATAGCCAGGGCACGCATTTTCGCACCACGGACAAGCCTTCTTGGGATGCCTGACGACCAGGTCTATGGCAGGTATAGGTTTCCACCCCACATCATCCTAGACCTGGTCAGGGAGTGGGAAGATGACCTTACATCCCCCACCCTTTGCTCCCAAGCATTGAGCCCCTTGGAGAAGCTGCTCAATGTGCTGCATTTTTTGGCCACTGGGTCATTTCAGCGGACTACTGCCATAGTGGTGGGGGTCTCACAGGCCACGCAGTCACGCTGCCTACACCAGGTACTGGCAATCATGACAGCGCGCCCCTCAGTCCGCAGGCACATATACATGCCCAGAACACTCGCAGAAAGGCAGGCCGTTGTCCTGGATTTTTTCAGGGTGGCACACTTCCCCAAAGTGCTCGGTGCCATAGATTCCACCCATGTGGCCCTACGTCCACCTAGGGCCACTGAGCACATCTACCGAAACCGCAAGCACTGGCATTCCATCAATGTACAGGTGGTATGCGATGCAAAGGGAATCATCACCTCTGTCTATGCAAACTACCCTGGCTCCACCCATGACAGTTTCATATACAGAATGTCCGCCCTGAGCCGAGCCCTGGAAGCTGGGCAGCATGGCGACACATGGCTCCTAGGTGAGTACAAATGCCCTTGCACATGCATGCATGTCACACACACACACACAAATAAACAAACCCCAATAATCACAACCATTTACACCTCCCCAGGGGACAGTGCCTACCCTCTGAGCAACCACATGATGACGCCAATCCGGAACCCCACCACACCACCCCAGGTAAGATACAACGCCGCCCATATTGCAACCAGGGTCATAGTGGAGCGCACATTCGGAGTGCTCAAGTCACGTTTCCGCTCCCTTGACTGCTCTGGCGGGCAGCTACTCTATGCACCACCAGTAGTGTGCAGGATCATTGTGGCAGCATGTGTCCTGCACAATGTTGCAACACGGCAGGGCGTCCCGGTGGACATGGCGGTGCCCCCACATCCCCAACCACAGGCACAGGCACTGCCCATGGGAGGGGACAGGGCACGTCGCGAGGAAGCCCGGACCCAGCTTGTGGACACATTTTTCACCTAAACTCCCACCCCTGCGGAGTGCACACAGGCCTGGCACATACCAGGTGACAATCGATGACAAAGAGACATCAACTGTCACAACCCTACCACCCTGAGATAGTTGCCATGGAAGTGCCACATTGTCTGCATCCCTAGCTACTTAAACACAAGCTATCCTGTGTGACCAAAAGGCACACATATGACATGACATGATATGGCCTATACACAAGTATTTCAAGGTGCGATGAGGCAGGGAGGGGGGAACAAGGGAAGACAGACAACGGTACTACTAGGCCAGGTGCCATTTAGATTGTGCAAGTGCAGGGGTAGGGGGAAGGGAAAAGTGCAAGGGGAAGGGGGGGGTGCAGTACAGGGTAAGTAGACCAAAAAAAAAAATACATAAGCGAGCTGGTGGCAACTGCAAAGGTAAGTGCAGACAAGTGCTGGGAAGGGGGCCTGTAGGGATAAAGAGACAGTACCGCAGTGCAGGGGTTGCCAGGGAGGCAGTGAAAGTGGAGAGTGGCTGGGCCAGGGACCGAGGTCGGTGAGAGTGGCCCAGTTGAAGATCCAGTGCAGTTCCAGTGAAGAATTTTGCAAGGGAGAGGCAGAGAGAAAGAAGAAGCAAAGAGGAAGGTCTTGAGGTGCTTCCCGAACCGGAGATGGTTCTCCTCAAGGTCCAGTGAGGCAGGAAGGCTGTTCCAGAGGGAGGGCCCTGCCGAAGACAGAGATCTACCCCCAGCTAGTTGCTTTGAGAAGCAGATGACCCTGACATGCAAGGTGTGAATCACTCACACCTGCAAAACAGGCCATGGCCATCACTGTTATGTCACTCAAACTCTCCCAACCCACAACATGACATGGCAAGCAATACCAATACACCAACGCAGTAACAATAAGGTACACATTGCCATGTCCAAAATGTACAGTGGCATCAGAGAATGATGCCTGACCTGGAATCAGATGGAATGACTGACCAACAACCTCCCACCCAAAACAAGTAATTTCCAAATGCATTACAAGAGTTGTAGACGTAACAGAACAATGAATGCCTGTCTACATGCACATTGTGCATTGCAAAATCTACACTGCAGCTTCTGTGTGCTGTGTCCTACTCCTGCAACACACTGCTCAGCGCACAGCACAGTGAACAGCCATTGTGTGTGATGCACACCCTGAGCATCACATCTAAGCGACAGACCACATCAAAAAGCAAAATAGGCATGTACAGGATCCATAATTGGTCACAGAACATGTGCTGCAGGGACACAGTGGGCACCAGAAGGCAAACAGTGTACACGTGGATATGCAAGGGTGGTAGTACATGTAGTGCATCAGAGTGCAAGTGTGTGGGTCAGCAAGGACATGCACTCAACATATGCATGTGCAATCAAGTGACCATCAGTGTTCTCTACACATCACATGTGAACATTCACCATGTGTACACCCCAGCATGTCAAACCACAACTATCCCCTCGCACCTGAAAGGTAAACACAACACATGAACAGGCATTGATCAGCAGAACACAACATGTACATAGGATACCACCATTACAATGTCAGGGTTCCCATCACACTGCAGGGCAAGGCAACTATCAACAACAACCCGCCCTCCCTCACAAATGACCATGACCCACTGAACAACTGCACCTGGGTCATGGAGCCTTCAACCCTCAATTCCACCTGGCCACATGATCACCTTTACCCTTCGTCACCATCTCCCACCTTGTGTGTAAAAAGGTGCCTGCACCCTCAGAATCCACACTCATTTCCAAAATCACAAAATCCAAGGCATAAAAACGAACCAGAACATCCTCCAGTAGATGACTTGATTTAGCAGTACCTCACAAAGGCCAAGTACTACCACAATGATGCAAAAACCAAGGCAGCACAGTAAAACAATGTCACAACAGGATGTGAACCATGTGTGGTACATAACATAGAATGATGCACCATGAACGGATGTGTACTGTCACAGGTCCCGTGTACAGGCGCGGGAGTGTCACGAAACAACCACCCCCACCGTGTCCCGGGTGCCTGCAAGTTCAAACTTACACAGGCCCCTGAGACCCTTGTGGGGAAGGAGGTTCAGGGATATGCAGTCGGGACAGGTGTTGGCACACTGGATAACTGGAATGAGTGGCAGGAGAGGGGAGGAGGAATGACACATGAAAGTAGGGAATGCACGAAAATGTACTACCTACATGAACACATACACAATCCAAACAAACTTGGACATCATTGTCATGGCCTTCTGTAGTCCAGGCTTAGGAGTGGCACGAACCAACCACCCCCTCTAGGGTTTTGGCGCCTGCAAGTTCGGGGCTTACACAAGCATCCGCAACCCCAGAGGGGAAAGAGGGTTAGGGAACGTTGCTTGGATAGGTACGGGAAGCAGGAACACCGGGTAGAGGGTACAGGGTTCAAAATTGCATAGAATTACGGGTGATTAGGGGGGAAAAACATACCAAATTGAATTACACATACATCCATGCATTAGTGCACCCCCCAGCAAGCCTATTCAGAGCAGTTTGAAAGAAAAACAACAAGACACTTAGCTCTGGTTTTAAGTGCTGGCCTCCTGCCTGTGGACTCTCAGGTCCGGTTACAGGAGCACTGCAATGCTGCAAAGAGAGCCACAGTCAACAACCTGTACATGCCAATTACACAAAAACACACCACCAAACATGCCCCATAGCAACAAACTACTCTACAAACAGACAATCTGGTGTAGATGCTTCGTACCCATATATAACATTACCCCTGTGATGGGTCATACACAGTCAATGCAGTAAGTCAGCCGCCGGTGGGTGCGTGGCAAACGGAACACCAATGTGTCACAATTCACACAACATGCAATGTTCCCTGGGTAAGCAGACATACCCATATAGCAAGCCTTGACTTCAGAGCAAGTTGTGTACCACCATGAACGAAACAAAGTTGGCAGTGCATTTATCATAATGTACATGGAAATGAAATGCACTGCACCCGAGTATGTCCCTTGCTGTATGTCCCTGTGAGCTGCCCCTTTCCATGTCTCGGAAGGCTACATGGTTGATACAAGCGCCTCGATGGACCTTGGTGTACTGGAGGGTATGTGCCACTGGCCCTGCAGGTGTCCCAGACAACCTTACAATCAACAGCCATCAGTCCACCAACACATCTGAGCTGCATTGTGTGCTTCAACACCAATATTCGTCCAAGCTCACCCTCAGTGCTGTGACTAAGCCTGCATGTGCAACTCGCCTGGTGCAAGCTTTGCTGTGTTGTGGCCCCCCTGTGCTGCTCACCTTGCCTGGAGTTCCTTGGAACACGTCAGCAGTTCTAGGATGTAGGTCTGCAATCCCTGTGCCTCTGCTTGTGCACATATGTGCATGTGGGCACCAACAAACGTGTCCAGAATGCCGTCGTCCAATGGGCCATGTCTGCTGGCAAAGGTGCTCTGGAGGGTCATCCCCCTGCAGAAAGGGCATGAAACACATGATTAATGCTTCAAAGTCATCTGTGTGTGTCTCTTCAGGCATCTCATTACTTGACCATGTCAGAGAGTCACATCATAAATCACACCATCAGTCTGTCTTTCACATCCAAAGTGTGGAACACTATCTACAGCATGAATTGCAACAAGCACATGTACAGTAAAGATAAGAAACATACTACACAATGCATAGCAATGAATGTACACATTAATCATGAAACACCCCATCTAGCAAAAGCTGAACAGTGGACAATAACAACAAAATCATCCCCACTAGGGGTGTAAACACAAATCACACAGCACCAGACATGCCACAGATATGACAGTCCAAAGCCCTTGTGTAAAAGGTTGTGACACCGAACCATCCTTGCGAGCCCATGGATAAGGGAGGCATAAGTGGAATATGTGAGTCAAGGACCCCAAGCAGCAAACACATACACAAGACAAGTCTGAAGGGCCCAGCTAGAACAGACAGTGGATGCCTTCAAAAGCCACAAAGCACCGCACCGTCACATGAAAGCACAATAGACAAGCAATTTTAAACTATATTAACTAATTACACTAACTATGGAAAACCTACATTACCTAATTGAACTAACTATCAAACAGAAACTTAACTAACTAAACTAAAAGAAAAATCAAAAATGGCCACATACGACCCGGGGGAGGGGAGGCACCCAGGAGGGGGGAGGTACAGGGTGCTGCTCAACATCCACATGCGATGATGATGAGCCAAAAAAAAAACCTCCATGGGCTCAACGCCTGCACAGCCCGACCTATGTGGGAGATAGATGGTCGTCCGAGTCTGGCTCATCCTGGAAAGGAGGACGTGGCACAGTAGCCTGGCCACGCCTAGCCGCAGCTTGCCCCTCGTGAGCCTGGTTCTGTGTGGCGATGTGACGTAGGTCTGCATGCAGAACCTCACGTGATACACGTGCTTCCTCTTGCAAGGTAGCACATGTAACATGGAGTTCCTCCTGCAAGGCCTGGCTGGACAACCGCTGCACCTCCCGGCAAGCCTGTAGCTCAGCCGAGATGGTACGCTCAAGCTGTGCAAACCTCTCCTCTGCCTGCTGCCTCTGGGACATCATAAGGAGACACCCAGAGTGGATCTGAGGGAAACATACTCCTCCCTTGGGGCATCCATGTGCACCTCTGCGTCAGCAGCAATTGCTTGGCGCAGAGATGACATTTCAGCCTGGCGTGCCCTGTCTGAGGCCACCATGCCCAGCCTGAGCGAGCGGGCCATGGACCGTGCCGCCTGCTGCTGGAGAAGCACCTGCCTAGCAGGGGGGAGCACAGATCGGGCCACACGCTCCATGCTCTCAGCGATGTTCTCCATTGCTGCCGCCTGCCATTCTGAATTGGCAGTCATGTCTTGCTCCCACTCAGTATACTGCGGTTGCGCGCGGCGACCACGTTGCCGGGCTTGACCGCTGCGGGACCCAAGGACCGGGGGTCCTCGCTGTGTTGGCACCACCCGCGGCTGCATGACTACATGCCCCCGTCGACGTGATGTCCCAGGCACATCAGTGACTGGTGTGGAGGGTGACCCTGCATCCCGATCCACCATGGGCGGAGGAACCAAGACTGTCTGATCCCTCAGTGCAGGTGTCGCAGACATAGGAGTGTCCAAATCAGAATCACTCACCCCTGACACATGGACTTGATGCTCATCCAACTCAACATGGACGTCAGAGTCGTCATCAAGGCTGGACTCATAGGCAGCCAGAGACAAGATGGACTGTAGCACTTGGGGGTTTTCCTGGCCTACCACCCCACGACCCCCACTAGTGCCGGGTTGATGTAGTGGTAACAACCCTGTGTCTGGCATGACAACACCATCCTCCGCCTCCATTGCGTCATCACCTGAAAAATAGAGAGTTAAAAGGTCACATGTCAGAAGCACACAACACACACACACACCGACAGCAAACGCATCAGGCAGACATGTGACACACAACATATAACCTGGCATGCATGCTGGGTCAACTTTGAATTGCTTCTGTGATCAGACCTGTTGAAAGGTGGCAGTTTCCATGGAAGGGGTCTATGCAGTGCAGAAAATGTGTACGCCACTCACTACCTACATGTACAAGGAATCCATGGTGTGTGCCAGGAAATGTGAAGGCAATGCAATGTCAAATTCAGACATCACGTGCATTTTGCATTCAATGTGTACCATATCTAGAAGCCAAGCACTCTTCCACCCCAGTACCAAAGCAGGTCTGCCTAGCATGGTATCAAAAGGCTGACCATACACCTGTGTATTGACAGGCAGTGTTGACTGGCATCAACAGCTTAATGTGATTCAAGTGACAACACTGCAAATGATGCTGGGACAGTAAGCAGGACACATGATAAAAACTCTGGATTCCACCCATGTGTGAAGAGGACACAACAACAGTTGGACAGAGTCATTGGCCATTGAACAGGCTGAGGCCTGTGAGCCACACAGATTGTCAGACCCTAAACATGTGTGCAACGCAGGACTGAGCCACAGTTGACATGGGAAGGCTGATGAGATGGCAGGCAATGTATGTAACCAAGGACTTGTATTACAGTGATCATCCAGTCAAGGACACATAGGGGCATGCGTGCAATGCACATGGAGCATGAATGGGCACTCATGTCCCTGCGGGACATCTGACCTATGCACAGTACAAGTGAGATACCCTGCATCAAGTACTAAGGCTGTACCACAAGGCATATGTTTGGCAGATTCTACGCTGGAAGTTAGCATCTACACAGGACGCATGAACAAGAAAGCACACATTGGCAAGATTGAAGAACACCAGTGCAAAGGTGGAACTGGGGTGCAGAGCGGCGGAGGAGGGGCAAGGGAGCATGCCTACATGGAGTCCCCAAATGCAGGCAAAGGAGACATGCATGACGGAAGCATTGCATTACTTACACATCAGAGCCATGTACACGTCACATGTAGTGGCAATCATGCACAACACATCCCACAAGTGAAACACACACGTCCTCAACAAACACGCATCAACATTCTCTGGACTGGGCATCAAAGTCCAGCATCTCACCCACTCCTTCGACCAATTCAGGTGGTATGAACTCCGCAACGAGTGCCTCATGCGGAGTGAGCTTTTCCTCCTCTGGTGCAGGCCCACCGCCAGTCACCAGAGTCAAGTTGTAATTAGAGGCACGCTTAGCCTTAGTGCTGCGTTTGATGTCATTCCAACGCTTTTTGCACTCTTGCGTCGTGCGCACCTCATGGCCGAATGAACTGACATGTTCCGCAACATGCTTCCAGTGGGTGTCACGTTGGGCAGCCGCAGTCTGACTATTGGCACCCACTAGCATGTCATGGCTGTGGCCCCGCACGTAGTCCACGAGGAAGTCCAGTTCCTGCTTGCAGAAAGGCTTCTTCCTCGACGTGCAGGAGGTAGTGGCTGTGTGTGGGGTCCCAGCCTGTGCTGCAGGTGCAACCTTCCTCCTCTTGGACTGTGGTGCAGACCCTGGCTGGCTAATGCCGCCCTGACCAGTATGGCCAGTGGGTTCGGTGGATTGAGCCAAGGGAGTGGCAGGTGGAGGGACGACCAAAGGCCTGATTTGTGTCAGTGGCAGCTGGGTGCCCACTAATGGACCCTGCGCAGCAACATCAATCTGTGGCAGGGTCATTGACTGCAACGGTCCTGGTTGGCAGACTCACAACCGGGGTGCTGCTGGGTGCATCTGCCCCTGCACTTGCCAACACCCGGCTGTTCGGGGCAGCAGATGACATGACTGCCCCAGGGACAAGTGTCTTGTCTGAGCAGCCCGGCCTGCCCCTATGGTTTCCCTCCTGGCCTGTTGGAGATCTACCAAGGGCTCCTCAAGTGCCAACACAGCCTGCGCTGGCAGACCCTGAGCCTGGGTGGCGGTGTCCACAGCTGCACCTGCAGCTACCACTACCCTTGGGCTCGTGGCAGTCGATGGAACGGACTGCCGGGTCACACGGGCGCCAGTGCCAGATGCAGAAGCTACATCCCCCGGAACCACAGGGGGTGGTGGCATGACTGCAGTGACACATGGCACAACATTGTGCTCAAGTGGCGCACCCCTGCCTCTTCCCCCTCTGTGGCCGCCCTGGACACCCTGGAGTCCCCCTACTCCCTGGTCACCACGGCCACGTCCCCGACCACGCCCGCCACGAGGAGGATGCCCAGCTGAGGCGCCCCTCACCTTTGGTGGCCTCCCAACCATGGCACAGATGTAGTAGTGCCGGCACAGATGGAGTGGTGCCAATGGGAGGTGTACACCACCATTGACCTGGGCAATTGGGGTGAAGGGGGTGGGAAGCAAGATGTTAACAGCCCCCCTGCACCTGCAAGGCTGTATGTGACCCCAGTGATGTAGTGACAGGTCACGCAACGCTCAGGCACCCCAAAACTGCAGTAAAACCGTGCACGCAATGCTGCAGCCTACGTGCGTGGATTCAACTTCCCGCAGTACGCGGTGGCACCCAGTAACACGAATAACGCGTACGCGTGGGACACGCAGGCTACTATGACATCGAAAATGGGTGCGATACACAGGGGCACCCGCAGTGGGAAAAAGAGTGTTTGTAACTCACCGTCTGACTAGCGCGATGCTGAAAAACACGCGTAGCCAATACCCCTGCCAAAACAAGAGATACGTCCTTGATAGCTGTGAAGTTGTGATGGCGCGCGAAACAACAGGAAGCAGCAACACACGTCGGTCTCCACGAAAGGCACGTACAGCGAACTGCTGGACCCGCTCACCTTTAACCCGTGCTGAGGGAAACACCCGCACGCGTCACGTAACTTACGCGCATGGGCCCTTTCCTCGGATTACATGCGGACGTGCAGTTTTTCACATGCGCTGAAATGCCCATGCACGCCTGTGCGCGTCACGTCACAGGGGCGCTTGCGCTTGAGGGGCCTTCTGTCCAATGAAATTGCATATGCGTGCAGACGCGCTTACGCGCTAAGGGCCTTTCCTCGAATTACACGCTGACGTGCAGAATTTTCATGTGCCAAATCACTCTGTATCAAGCTGGCCACACGTAAGCACATGGAAGACCACGCTCCTGCCCAGAAGGCTGAATTACTGCCCCCCAGAGCCCCGAGCACGCTCCCACCTGCCATCTGCTGCTGCCTGACTGCCTGCTGCCCACGTGCCCTGCCATTTGCTGCCTGCACATCAGCCAGGGGTGCTGTTGCTGTGACCACCCCTGCTGGAACCGAAGACTCCCGACTGGGATTCCTTCGCTCCACAGCCCAGCCCCAGGACCCAGTTGCCCACCCACTCCTGCCTCTGGGGTTGTCATGTCGGGCACTGCAACATCTGGCACCACTGACAACCCCCGGCCAGAGAGGCAGAGGGGCACCAGCTTCAGTGCCAGGGAAGTTGGTGTCCTGGTGGAGCAAGTCCTGGGGCAGTATGATGCCCTCTTCGTAAGTTCCTGCGCCGACAAGGAAGGATGGACTCGGATCTAGACTGACATCGTGACTGCCATCAACGCGGAGGGGGTGGCAGTCCGCGACTGGGAGGACTTCAAGTTCAGGACCCTGAACAAGGCCCGGCGCCTCTTGAAGGCAGCGGATGCTAAAGGGCGCCGGGGCCACTTGTCGGAAGATCAGATGAGGGTCCTGGAACGCATATCCCCAGCGCTCCACATCCAGGTCCTTGAGAGGCAGACCCGTCTGGAGTCCAGCGGTTAGTGTACATGCATCATGATTGTGAGCTGTGCGTGTGGTGATGTTTCAGTAGTGTGCAGGTTGCACATCTGTTTGTATGGGGTCAAGTATGGGTGGGGGTGTACAGGGCCGTGAGGCTAACACTTGCGAGGGCTGTAATGTGTGAGACATGGATTGTGCTTGTGTGTGCAGGCTTGCATGCCAAATGCAGTTGTGTGGGCACACATGTTTGGGTGAATGTGTATGTAAGTAGACATGTTCGTGATGTCACGCATGTATGTTGTTTTCAGCTGCATGTTTCAGCACTGTGTACATGTGCATTTGTGTGTATTTGACAAGGGTGCAACAGTGATGCAACATGGATGCATGTGACAGCGGGATGTGGAAGCCTGATTGGCAGATGTGACATGGATGCCCATCTGAACACTGCGACACTTGGCAGAGGTGTACACATGCATGCAAGTGTGGTGGTGTGTGTACATGTGTAGTGCACTTCCTGTGTTGCATGTGATGTCTGGCTCAGCTTTGCCTGCTCATGCTGTTGTATGTGTGTGGATGGTGCTGGCAGTTGCGATATGGCTGTGGTATGGCTCATGTGTGCGAGTTGAAATGACATGTGTGTTGGGGATTGTGATGGCATGTCTGAGGTTTTCCAATGCCACTCATGTACAACTGTCATGTGTGTATGTGTCCGTTGTACAGTGCCCTGATGCCTGTGTATTATTTCTCCCTGTCTGCAGCGTCAACTGATGAAGAGGGTGGAGAAGGTGCTGTGGAGCACAGCGGCGGGGATCCCACCGCCAGCCGGAGACGCAAGGCCCGGCTCCCCTCCCATGTTGTGATCTCGTCGGGGAGTGAGGAGTCCGGGTCTGCGTCCCAGGCCGCAGCTGCCGGGGGGAGGTCCAAGAGGCGGAGGTTGGAGTTGGACTCCTCGGCAGCAGAAGGGGCAGCTGGGACCCCACAGGGCCCAACGGGGGAAGATGGCACAGAGTCATCCAGGTTGGTGGGGGGTTTGGTGGAGGAGGAGGCCGTGCAAGCAGCAGAGACGGGGTCTGGAGGTGGGGATCCCACTGGTGCTAGTGGTGCAGTGCAGGACCAGGGACAGGAGGCAGCACAGGCCGCCGCGGAGGTGCCTGTGTGCAATCTTGTCCCTGATCCTGTTCCTGCATCATCTTGCACCAGCAGGGATGCCTACGTCCAGAGCCATTTTCAGGCAGGGGATGAGCTCACGACAACTGGCCTTCCTCTGCCTGTGGACGTGGCTATCTGGGTCCGGGTTGAGCCTGTCCTGACTGGTGTGGCGTTGTGTCAACGGGCCATGCGAGGTGACCTGCAGTCTTTTCATGAGGAGACTGCACGTCATCTCGAATGGCTCATTGACCGCGTCGGCCTACTGGGACAGGTCACCTAGGCCGGATTCCTCTGTTTCATGGGGCTTGCTGCGACCCCCTCCTCAACTGAACCCCCTATGCGCCAGTCGTCCTCCGTGCCATCTTCCCACCCATCAGTCACCTGGGTGCCCTGTGGAGCTGCCTCTGACGGTGCGGCCAGGATGGTGGAGGAGGCATCCATGCCACAGTCGGGAGTCGGATGTCCAGCAGGGGTGGCCACATCAACGACTGCACCCCAGCCAGCGGAGGATGTGCAGGCAGCAGGAGGCAGTGCACGGGCATAGGCACAGCAGCAGCAGCAACGTAGTGGGAGTCATGAAGGCTCGGGGCCATCGAAGGGGCAGGCATCGGCCGGAGGGCAGGAGGACCCAGGACAGAAAGTGTCTTCCGTGTGGCAGCGGTTGGGCCATGCCATAGATGCGGAGCGGCAGCGGGCGGAAGAGGCACAGCTCACGATGGTCAGGGCAGAGAACTCCATGTGGAGGGCCCTGAGGCAGGCCGAGTGCCTCGAGGCAATCCGCAGGGGGTAGGACCGCCTCCGGGACATTGAGCAGGAGTTTGATGATGCCCTGGCCCGGGACATCCAAAAGTGAGCCGTCGGACTAGCCCGCTGCCATTGTACATAGTTATGTAGTTAGTGTTAGGTTTCCTTTGTTTTTGAATTTTTTTTGGACCTTTTGGACAATGGGCCACATTTTTGTATATAGTTTTTTTTTATTAGTTAGTGTTGTTAGATAGGTTTCATTTATTTTGTTGGGATAATGGACCCTGGCATGTTCAACTGTACATAGTTCACTGTTGGATTTTCTTTTTATTTTACAATTTACCCATGGAGCAATGGATTTCAATTATAATTTTCCATTGGATTTTCTTTTGTGGACTGTGACTTTGGACACCATTCCTTTGTATTATGATTTTTGGTTTTGCTTTTTTTCACGGACATGCTTCTTTTCATTTTTTTACATTCCCATTTCTGTTTGTTTATTTTTGATTCAATTTATGTTTCCTTTAATAGATATTTTTTGATCAAACTTCAATGTGTAGTATCATCTCATTGGTTTCATGCATATCATGATATGGGTTTTGAGATTCACTGACACCCATTGGGTGTATGTGAGGGACATGTGTTCGTTTCCAAACTTGCAATTGGTATGTATGTATGTATGTATGTATTTATTTTTTGTATAGCGCCGATAGCCCGTGGTGTTCTATCATGTTATTGCCATTTCTAAGTGGGTGGATGCAATACTCGGGTGGGTGTTTTGCATTTGGAGGCTGACCACAGGGACCAGGGATCTAGATTGTGATGACATGTTGGCTGGGGAACATGAGTTGGGGCCTGCTGGCAGGTGCCCCACAGTGCTGGGGGGTGGGGGTGATGGAAGACATGGGTGGGGGCCTGGTGGAGGGTGCCCTTGCACTGCTGGGGGGTGAGGGTGATAGGGGACATGAGTGGGGGCCTGGTGGAGGCTGCCCCTGCACTGCTGGGGGGTGGGGGTGGTGGGAGACATGGGTGGGGGCCTGGTGATAGGGAACATGAGTGGGGGCCTGGTGGAGGCTGCCCCTGGGGGCTGGGGGGTGGGGGTGATGGGAGACATGAGTGGGGGCCTGGTGGAGGCTGCCCCTGCACTGCTGGGGAGTGGGGGTGGTGGGAGACATGGGTGGGGGCCTGGTGGAGGCTTCCCCTGCACTGCTGGGGGGTGGGGGTGGTGGGAGACATGGGTGGGGGCCTGGTGGAGGGTGCACCACAGTGCTGGGGGGTGGGGGTGCAGGGGAACATGAGTTGGACATGAGTTGGGGCCTGCTGGCAGGTGCCCCACAGTGCTGGGGGATGGGGGTGCAGGGGAACATGAGTTGGACATGAGTGGGGGCCTGCTGGCAGGTGCCCCACAGTGCTGGGGGGTGGGGTGCAGGGGAACATGAGTTGCACATGAGTGGGGGCCTGGTGGAGGCTGCCCCTGCACTGCTGGGTAGACATGAGTGGGGCCTGTTGGAGGCTGCCCCTACACTGCTGGGGGTGGGGGTGATAGGGGACATGAGTGGGGGCCTGGTGGAGGCTGCCCCTGCACTGCTGGGGGGTGGGGGTGGTGGGAGACATGAGTGGGGTCCTGGTGGAGGGTGCCCCTGCACTGCTGGGGGGTGGGGGTGATAGGGGACATGAGTGGGGGCCTGGTGGAGGCTGCCCCTGCACTGCTGGGGGGTGGGGGTGGTGGGAGACATGGGTGGGGGCCTGGTGGAGGGTGCCCCTGCACTGCTGGGGGGTGGGGGTGGTGGTAGACATGGTTGGGGACCTGGTGGAGGGTGCACCATAGTGCTGGGGGGTGGGGGTGCAGGGGAACATGAGTTGGACATGAGTTGGGGCCTGCTGGCAGGTGCCCCACAGTGCTGGGGGGTGGGGGTGCAGGGGAACATGAGTTGGACATGAGTGGGGGCCTGCTGGCAGGTGCCCCACAGTGCTGGGGGGTGGGGGTGCAGGGGAACATGAGTTGGACATGAGTTGGGGCCTGGTGGAGGCTGCCCCTGCACTGCTGGGGGTGGGGGTGGTGGGAGACATGGGTGGGGGCCTGGTGGAGGCTGCCCCTTCACTGCTGGGGGGTGGGGGTGATGGGAGACATGGGTGGGGGCCTGGTGGAGGCTGCCCCTTCACTGCTGGGGGGTGGGGGTGATGGGAGACATGAGTGAGGGCCTGGTGGAGGCTGCCCCTGCACTGCTGGGGGGTGGGGGTGGTGGGAAATATGGGTGGGGGCCTGGTGGAGGCTGCCCCTGCACTGCTGGGGGGTGGAGGTGGTGAGAGACATGGGTGGGGGCCTGGTGGAGGCTGCCCCTGCACTGCTGGGGGGTGGGGGTGGTGGGAGACATGGGTGGGGACCTGATGGAGGCTGCCCCTGCACTGCTGGGGGGTGGGGGCGATGGGAGACATTAGTGGGGGCCTGGTGGAGGCTGCCCCTGCACTGCTGGGGGGTGGGGGTGGTGGGAGACATGGGTGGGGGCCTAGTGGAGGCTGCCCCTGCACTGCTGGGGCATGGGGGTGGTGGGAGACATGGGTGGGGGCCTGGTGGAGGCTGCCCCTGGTGGCTGGGGGTGCAGGGGGACATGCGTTGGTGGGCAGTAGTGCAAGGTGACATGTGGGTTGGCTGGGGGGCATGGCCATGGTGGATGGGGTGCCTGCAGGACAAGTGCAGGGTAGGCCCCTGTGGTGTGGGCCACCTGCAGGGGCTGTGGGGGGTATAGAGGGAACACCTGGGAGGACCCACACGGGCAATTCACGTGTGGTGCTCCCCGCGCACCCCTGTAATACATGTACCCTGATGGAATCGCGTGTGCTACTTCCCGTGCACCCCTGGAATACACGTACCCTGCTGTTTTTGCGTGTTCCTCCAACAACTGTCAATCAACAAACTGTCAGCTGTTGTAACTGCCCCCACAGGATTAGCTGCCTACAACATAGGTGGTGTCACTTTACACCGATTACTACTCCTTCCAGTAGAACACCCTGGAATACACGTACCCTGATCGAATCGCGTGTGATACTTCCCGCGCACCCCTGGAATACACGTACCCTGCTGATGTCGCGTGTGAAACTTCCCGCGCCCCCCCGAAATACACGTAGCCAGGACATTTCCGTGTGGAACTTCCCGCGCACCCCTGATATACACGTACCCTGCTGATATCGCGTGTGAAACTTCCCGCGCACCTCAAGATACACGTAGCCAGGACATTCGCGTGTGGAACTTCCAGCGCACCCCTGGAATACACGTACCCTGCTGATATTGCGTGTGAAACTTCCCGCGCACCCCGAAATACACGTAGCCAGGACATTCACGTGTGGAACTTCCCGCGCACCCCTGATATACATGTACCCTGCTGGTATCGCGTGTGAAACTTCCCGCGCACCCCAAGATACACGTAGCCAGGACATTCGTGTGTGGAACTTCCAGCGTACCCATGGAATACACGTACCCTGCTGATATTGCGTGTGAAACTTCCCACGCACCACGACATACACGTAGCCAGGACATTCACGTGTGGAACTTCCCACGCACCCCTGATATGCACGTACCCTGCAGAATTCACATGTGAAACTTCCCGCGCACCCCTGATACACACGTACCCTGATGGAATCGCGTGTGGAACTTCCAGCGCACCCCTGAAATACACGTACCCAGCTGAAATGACGTGAGGTACTTCCCGCGCACCCCAGTGATACACGTAGCCCGCTTGCCTTGCTGGTACAGGGTTAGCGCAGCCCTTTGCGCTGGATTGGGGATTTTGATGGCTTTTCTTGGGGGTGTAACTGGCGCTGCTGCAGGGTCGCTGCGCCACTGTGCGCCACGGCTGGTTTTGGTAGCTGGAATCCATGAATACGCTGTTAGCGGAAATGGATTTTAGTGCACGCGGCTGGCGCAGGGATTCGCACGCGCACACTGTGCGCCAGCCGCGCGCGCCACTTGTGCGCTAAATTCTATGAATTACCCCCTAATTTGTGCAGAATATGCATGGGAAGATTTACATGATT
Source organism: Ambystoma mexicanum (assembly GCF_040938575.1). Classification (NCBI taxonomy): domain Eukaryota; kingdom Metazoa; phylum Chordata; class Amphibia; order Caudata; family Ambystomatidae; genus Ambystoma; species Ambystoma mexicanum. The sequence goes on along the minus strand of NC_090929.1, from coordinate 1,340,957,036 downwards.
TCCTACACATAGCAAACAAAAAGAAAACAAACATAGATATAAAAACACCAGGAGTACTCTGCTCTCTAGGTCCTGTGAATGTATCAAGACATTTTCATCATCGTCGCTTCATTGCTATGCCACACGTCATTTGTAATAAAATTGTTCCTCACCTCGGAGAAGTGCAACACTTCTATTGGAGAAAACAATACGAAGCCATAGGAGCACCACACATCCACAGGCTTTTGTAGATTAAAGATGCTCCTAAATTTGGTCAGGACAGTGATGCCACTGTTTTGCGGTTCATCCAGAAATGTGTCACAAACAACACATAGTGACCTTCATGCACAGATTTTACAATTTCAAAACACAAATGTGTCATCGCAAATATAAAAACAAAGGGAAATAGTACACCAAATGCTGCTTTGGTTTCCCTAGACCAGTCTCAACAACAGGTCAAGTAAACAACGTCATGTCTTCAGTTAGACATAGTGTCTAAGGCAAATCACCTAAGAACACATATTACATGAAAAGAACAGAAGAATCAAAATACATCAATGATTACATTGCAATCATTGCCCTCCTATGGAATGTAAACATAGATGTGCAGTACATTGCAGACAATTCCATTGCAGACAGTTGCACAATATGTCACAGCCTACTTAACCAAAGCAGAGAAAACAGAGCTTCAGGACCTCTTGGATGACATATCATCTGGCAAAAACACTATCACAGAACTTGTACAGCTTACGCATAACAACACTCTCTCATAGAGAGTGTGGCTGCTATGTAGCAGCAGACTGTTTAACCTTTACTGCCTTGTATGGAAAATCTGACAATATAGTATGGCTAAGTCTTGGTCCTGCTAAATTTGGAAAAAGAGTTCTCAAATCATATGAGGACATAGAAACAATAGCCAAAAATGATCCCAACAGCCAAGACATTTTGAAAAACAATTTACTAGATACATACTACCCAAACAGGAGTACCCACTTTGGAAACCATGTGTCTCTACCACGTAGCCCAAAACTTCACATACAAAATTAATATTAAACCAGATGAAAAGAAAGATAGATACAGAGTAGCAAATTGTGAGGCACTTAAGTGAAATTTACCAAACGCAGCTTAATTAATCATATCAAAATTGTCATTAAAAACTCCTCAATATAAAGCACTGTATTACATGTCCCTGCTACAACATGTTAAACCATGGAGAAAAGAAGAAGAGTTACTGGATATGTATGACTCCTATGAAGATGCTTTCAAAGCAAATTAAAGCACTATAACAGATGTAAACTTTACACAGTACCAAACAATGTTGCACAATGAACAGCAACATGAAGAAGAACTCCAGGCCCAACTAGATTCGGACACTCCTGACAGTAGTCAACCTTCTGTAACAGGAAGCCAAGAACCACTTTCAGAGCCACTAATAGCAAATGAGACAGAATTAGCCATAACAAAAGTAGAAAACACCATGTGTCAGTATGAGAAATCTACAGAACACTTTGCTGTACTGAAATCACAACTAAACAATGAGCGGCGTAGCATTTTCCAAGAAGTAACAAAAAAAATTGAACATGGTGTGCAACATGAAAATAAAAACTGTACCTGCCAAGATTACACACCTATACTGCTATACGTGAGTGGTGCAGCTGGTTCCAGCAAAACATTCTTAATCAAAATCATCAGCAAGTTCCTCCAACAACTGTCAATCAACAAACTGTCAGCTGTTGTAACTGCCCCCACAGGATTAGCTGCCTACAACATAGGTGGTGTCACTTTACACCGATTACTACTCCTTCCAGTAGAACACCAAAACAAATGAGACTATTACACCCTTTCTACAGAAGTTGCAATGGAACTTTGCAGAGTTTTCAAACAAATGAATATGCTGCTAATAGATACGTTGAGCATGGTCTGGTTAAGAGTATATATAGTATTTCACTAAATATAATGGCTTTTTATGGTGTTTTGTTGCAAAGACAGTGGCATTTTCTTTTATTTTGGTTGTTGTCAGCAGTAATTTGGCACACACATATATTTTTGTGTGTTGCCAGTATAACATGTGAACATGTTGTTGGTGGCATGCAAGGTACAGAATTTATAACACAGCCAGGCCCAGCTTGAAGCTGCAGATGATGAAATACATACATAGAAGCTTAGTGCTGCCAGGCCAAATAATGAAGTGCACCATTGTTGTTTTGGATACCTCATGCATGAAGACTGAATTAGAATATACAAAACTGACTAACTTAATTAACATTTACTAACACTAATTCTAACTTCCCTAACATTATAATGTAGTCTCATGTGCAAAATGAGGAGAAAATACATATTTTGGTAGCACTGCTATAATTCATTTTCAAATGCACACTGGCTTTCTGTGTTAGTTTGCAGAAAGCAGAGGGGAAGAGGCAGCAGGAAATAAAATTGAAAAAGTTGCTCAGAGAGCAAGGATCTCATTGTTGTAAAAATGAAGGGTGGTGCTGAAAACATGCTTTTAACCTGATTGAAGGAAAGTGTTTGAAGATATGCCACGTCTAAATGGAAATGATCTGAGTTTTGCTAATGGTAAAACTGCGGAGGGGAGTTAGTTGAGACTGGGCTGTTTGTTTTTTTTGTTTGTTTGTTTTATTCGTATGTATATAGCGCACAACAGCCCGAGGACAGCGTGGGACTTGTTACAGTACAAAGCTTAGTTACTTAGTTACATGGTCATTAGCAATATATATACAGGTTGCAATATAGTTACATAGTCATCAGCAGTATATATACAGGGGACAATATAGTTATATTACATTTGTGCTATATTACAATAAACATGGCAGAAGTGCTGGAGGCAGTCCTCCACTTGCTAGTTGAGGAGAGTGGCCTTGAGGTTGTTACGGAACACAAATATGGAAGTTTCAGCTCTAAGGGTGGCAGGGAGTGAGTTCCAGAGTTGTGGTGCAATATAGGAGAAGCCTAGACCTCCCTCTGTGGCTCTCTTTATGCGTGATATGTGTAGCTGGTTGGTGTACTGAGCTCTGGTGGGGCGAGTGGATTTGGTCCTTGATATTGCTTCAGATAGGTATGCTGGAGCGGTTGGTTTTGTTGATGCACCTGTGAGTGATGGTGAGGATTTTCAGAGTAATGCGGTCTTTGACCTGGAGCCACCGTGCTTCACGTCTGGCGTAGGATATATGGTCTCTTCTAGGGATGCTCATGGCGGCTCTGAGGGCATTGTTTTGTGTGGTTTGCAGTCTGTGAATATTTTTGGCAGAGGTGCCAGCTAGAAGGGCGTTGCAATAATCGAGTTTGGCTCCGATAGTTGCTCTACCTATGGCCAAGCGGTTGGGGGTGGATAAGTAGGGTTTAATGGCATTGATGAGTTTGGTGCTGAACGCTGATGCAGAGGCTATGGCGCTGACTTGTTTGTTCATCGATAGATTTGTATCAATGTGAACTCCTAGAGTCTTCACAGAGGATGATATGGAGACGGTTGAGTTGTCTATGTTGAAGTTGTTGTATTGGGGGCTTAGTTTCGATAATGTGTTTGACTGGCCCAGGATGAGAATTTCAGTCTTCTACCCATTAAGACAGAGGCCATTGATTGCCATCCAAGCTTGGTTAGTGGCACAGATGTTGTGAAGGGCCGTGGCGTCTTGGTGATAGAGTCCAGATAGGGGTAAACGTACTTGAGTGTCATCTGCATAGTTTGTATATGCTACACCCATGGAGTCAAGTAGATCGAAGAGGGGTTTTGGGAAGAGGTTATAGAGGGTGGGGGCTGTACAAGATCCTTGGGGGACACCGCAGTTTATAGTGGTAGGATCTGCGTTAGCTGTGTCGAAGTAGACCTTCATGGCTCTTCCTTCAAGGAAGGAAGTGATCCAGGATGCTGCTTGATTAGAGACATGGGCTGCATGGGTGAGTGGGTGGTGAGTGTTTGGTGATCTACCAGGTCAAAAGCAGCTGATAGATCAAGGAGGAGGAGTAAGGCAGGTTTGCCTTTGTCCATGATCTGTGAGATTTGATTTTTTAGGTTTAATAAGGCGGATTCTGTTCCATGCCCGACACGGAAGCCAGATTGTCTTTTCCCTAGTATGGAGTTAGCTTCTATGTATGATTGGATCTGGATGTGAGCTGCTTTGTCCATGATTTTTAGGAGGAAGGGACGGTCATTATCGGTCTGTAGTTGTTGGGTTGCGCTGGGTCAAGTGTCGCCTTTTTTAGAAGTGGCCACACCCAGGCTTCCTTGGGTGTGGCTTCCTTGAGATTGTTTGGGACAGTTCCTGATTGGAAAGATGCATTAATGAAGGCAGTAATCAGGGGTGCTAGGTCATTGGTGCATTCCTTGATGATTTTGGGAGGGCAAATGTCTGCTTTGCAGAGGGATGGTTTGAGGTTTTTGATGAGACTAAGGACCTCAGGTTCAGTGACGTTTCTGAAGGAGAATTGAGCGTGATTGAGATTACTACGCTTGTCTTGTGTAGGGCGGTTGGTTTTTTGGTTTGGGGGGGCTTTGGTTTAAGTTGTTATGCAAATGTAGCAATGAATATTATATTCCAATTGCAACCAATTATTGACAGCATTTACTTACACGGGACAGACCATTGTGTTTGCAAATGTTAGTCCTTCATAGAAATGCAACCAACAATCTTACAGTGTTTCTGGAATAAGGCAGAAATTGGACTTCTGTGCTGGAATGGTCAAATTCACTATAAACACACAAGAAGATCCACAAGAATGTCTAATATACATACTACAAGTACTAGAAAACAAAAACATACCTATAAATGAAATCTTCCAGATTTCACACATGTGGAAACATACATGCACTCTTTGCAGCCATGTCACGCAAGAAGAAGTTCCTAATAAACGCTTTGTATATGTATCCATACCTAACTGTGAATCCATTCCATTTCAGCAATTTGTACAAAATGCAAACCATGGCAGATTATGTACTACCTGTAATTCAGATAAACGCTTGACCATACAAATACAGAACCATAGTAAATATGTAATAGTAATGCTTTTATGTTACAATGCAGATAGTACCAAAAACAACTGCAAACTGAATGGATTCACACATGGTCAAGTATCACTTGGTAAGAAAATCTTCACAACAATAGGTATAATGCACCACACAGGAGCCACAACCAATGCAGGTCACTACACTGCATATGTAAAAAGAATTGTGGATGGCTTGAATATAATGATACTACCTTTACTCTAAAACAGAGATTATCAGCAAATCTTGTAAATGCTTACTTAATATTCCTAAAACCAAAATTTAATAACTAATCTGTGTATGAAAATAAACAGAACTTCAACTTCAAAAATGTGAACAGTTAGAATACGCCAACAGGTATCTAACTGCTCCAAAAATCTGCAACAAGCCAACAGATAGATGCAGGCTCTTTGTTTCTCCTGGCTCCCATCTGACCCTGGTCACCTTCTACAGGCCACCTGGCCAGGCCACCCTTGTCCTCTCTGAATGGGCTGACCTCAGTTCTTCTCTGCTCTTCCATACCTCCCAGCTTCTCCTCCTTGGGGATCTGAACATCCTCTTGCACTCTCCTGACTTCTCAGCGCGTTTCCACAACCTCTGAAACTCTCTTTCCCTTTCCATTCTACCCTCAGGTCCATTCCACTCTGACGGGTACATCTTGGATGCAGTGGCGGCTGGTGACTTTGAAAGATGGTGGGGCGTAAATTTCTCTGGGCAAATTTGGGAGCGAGCGAGCGCAGCAAGCGAGCCCAACCCACAGCAAGGAGGGTGTGAGGGGTTCTCCCCCCAGGAACGTTTTGAAAAAATGGCTTCCAAAATGTACAATTTACTGACCAAACCCATAGAAATATTACTAAGGTGGTATTTTAGGCATTATCTGAAAGGGGAGAAACTAAACTAAAATATTACTTGTTTACCACTTAATTAATGCAACATTTGTCCTACTTTTACTGGTGTTGTAAAAATGTCTTAACCAGGTCTGCCTTCAGCCACTCTATTTCGAAGCACTATTGTCATTCACTGAACTCCTGTTAAAAACAAGGGCAAAGCCAGTAGTTTTGGCTTGTGCAAGTATTGGGCATTTGCCTGGCACTAAGGAGACATGCTTCAGTTATACATTGCTGGAATATAATGGTGTGTTGCATTTAATAATAATACAATGTGTGAAACATCACAGAGCAAAATTGTCGAAGAAACATTGGATGTAAGGTAACCCACCACCTTTCCTTTTGGCCAGGGATGGGCCAGTGCCTTTCAACCTTTCAGTTAAAATGAGCATCTAGCAGCTGCCCCCATGCTGGAATTCTTATCAAAAGGCAAAAATATTTGTTAATCCAATACATTGTGTGTGCTTTGCAGCGCACATGCTACAAGATGCCTTTACTGGTGCCCTCAGGCTATCACCTCTTCCAGGCCTCCTGCAGTATCCAGCTGCGTTCATATCACCTCTTTGCATTTTGTCTCTGGTTTCTACTACATTAGCATCTTGATGACAAAGAGCTGGCTGGCTTTTCAGTGGACATTTAGTGTTTCAGCAACTAGCTGGCTGCGAGTCCCGTGATATTGTGCAATTATTAACGCCCTTCCCTTTCCATGTCTTCATCTCTATAATATATGCACTGCATGGGTGCCTCAGACTGGATTTCAAAGCTGTAGGCAAGGGGGGCCCCAAACATTTTAAAATGGGCGCCCATGAGCCAGTCACATCTGCAGCCAAGCCTGCTTTTGGCGCAAGTGGTGATTTACTACAACAGTGAAAGTGTTTTCGCCAGTTCTGCCTTCTGGTTGGTGTCTTTGTTGGATTGTACTTTGACTGGTGACTCTCTGGTCTAAGAACACACTCTAGGGTATTGAAAACACACACAGATCTCAGCAAGATCTCAGCAGCTACCAGCCAAATATCAGCTCTTGATAGAAGGGGTGATGTGTTGATTTCCCAATAGTTGAAGACTTTTGTTTAAATTGGCAAATTAAACAAACATACTGAAGGAAAGTTTGATATACAACCATATTTGAATAGGGTAATGCTACTACCAGCGGGCACCATTCAAAATCACGTCCCCCTGCGCAGTCGGGGAAGACACGGCCTTCAACTTGAAAAGATTAATGGAAGGGCCAGGCCTGTGAACTCGCCTTAGTTACGGCCCCAGCATGGACACTCAGCCCGCAGCCGGCAGTGCAGCCCCATCGGTGGGCCAGGATCACACGACTCGAGCAACACACGGCATGAACAGATCTGGAGCCTAGGGCTGAGGTGCATGCAGAGCATCTAGTTGGTATTCTGGGATTGGTGCCATGGAGGGCTATGCTGACTCCCCCACATGCACAACGCACATTTGAACCCTACATGGGTAAGATCGAGCACAATGCAAATGTAAGAATCACAGCAGGTGTCATAGTTGGAGTACTCCCAGCATAGTCCGAGTCCTACTACATTGCCTACACTGGGGAAAGAGCCAAAACAGCAGCTGAGCAAAGCATTATAGGACCGCTGACTGTCCCTAGGGCCTAGGACCCAGGGGCAAAGCTCACATATAATGCAGAAGTAAAAATAACTGACAGCAGGCAGGCGCAAAGACATCAAATCCGCGTTTAAGGGAGTCCCTGCTTTGGTCCAAACTAGCAGGTGCAGTGGATTGTCTGTGCCCTATAAAATAATAGGGCAAACTCGGACACACAACATCAAAACACACAAGGTTAAAAACATGTCTTCCACACACTGCAATACAACCACTCCCGAATGATCAGTTTTCCCATGCATCCCTAAATTTGATTCTGGTGAAAAAGGGTAATGGGCCTAATTTACAAGAGCGTTTTACAATGGTGCACTCCCATTGAAAAACACTTTGTAAACTTGGCCCACTTTATCTTACTAGCACGGGATGAGAAGAACTCTGAAGAAAATACGGCAGCGCAGCACATCACTATCTATGCGATTTCTCTAGTCAGCCTTAAAAGCCCATCTCTTCAAAGGAGTTTACATTGAGCACAAGTCCCATTATGTGGGCTTTTCCCCCAAAAGCGCAGCACAACAGGCAGCAATTAACACAACAATGTGGGGGCTTCTGTCTGTGCTGTGCTGGCAAGGCCTCCTAAGGGCTGCCTATGGCTGCTTAAAGTATCTGTGATATTCATTATGCTTTACAAGTCGTAAAGCTGAAAGAATATCAGCTACTTTAAGCAGCTGTTGATCATCACCGACACCGTTTTGGGTGACCAGACTAACTCGATTATTTTCAGATCAAGGGAAGGCCAAGTCACTTTGCCTATAATTCCCTTGATCTGAAAATAATCGCGTTTCGGAGTTAGTCTGTGTTGTGTGTGAGAGGCCACCCAGCACCAGCAGAGCATCAAGTCCCAGCCGCCTGGCCCTAAAACTGGGCCCTGCATTACCCACGGCAAGGCTCCATGACAGTCCTGGAGCACTGTCCTGGGAAATGAAGGCCAGGCAGGCTGCAGATAAGTCTGTAAATTAGGTTTGAGGAGGTAATCTTTACTTACCATTACCGCCACGGAAGGTCCAACTCCGGTCCGGTGCACGTGGGCCTGGCCTAGGCTCTGCAGTTCAGAGTCAGTCCACTCAGTCAGCAAGCAGCACGATTGAAGTGTGACAGAGTTTGCATGCACTGTGCGCCCATCACCCCACCCATACTCAAATGTCATTGGCTGGCAAACAGCCAATGACATTTAGAATAATTCTGTTGCTATGCTTAAGCAACAGAAATGATCGAAGTAGACCCACTAGTGCGCTGTTTGCGCACAGATTAAAACTGGTGGGGCCACCCCTCTAGCGCCCCGCCAGCCTCCTGGGTTTGATTGCTACTACGTAGAATGCGTGGAGCTAAGAGCTCCATGCATTTTACTGAGAAAAAGATGCGTATAATGGGACGCGCCCCTGTGGCAGGCCCAGAGTGAAGAAGACACAATGTGAGAGACGGCAGGCCCGGCAGATAATTATTTATGTATGTATTTATATTGCTGCCATCACGCCACGCTGCTGAATGCAGAAGAGAACTTCTGAATCTTCTGCACATACACACTGTTCTCTCGCACACTTGGGGGCCCTGGGTGGGGGGGCGGCGCCCCCCCGCCTTATGAAAGCGGCCGCCACTGACAATACCTCTGTCCTCATCCTCCTCAACCTTTCTTCTGCTTTTGGCATGGTGAACCACAAGATCCTGATCAGCCATCTCTAAGATACCCTGGGCATCACAGATCAGGCTCTGACATGGCTATCTTCTTTCCGTTTGGACCAACATTTCCTGTTTGAACTTGGGTCCTTCCTCACCTCCATCAAACTCTCAACACGGGGTGTTCCTCAGGAATCTATCCTCTCATCCTGGTTTTTAAATGTCTATCTACCCCCCTTGGCCTGCCTAGAATCTACCCTTTGCTCTAACTTTGAGTTTTATGTGGATGACACACAGCTCTCTTTCAGGCTACACTTGGCCTCCTCCTCCTCGCTTATCCCTGACTGATCTTTTTGCTATTCTGGCATGGTATGCCTCTAATGATCTCTGACGTAATGCCAATATGATTCAGATCCTTCTCATTGTGACCCCTGCTACCACTTTTCCCCTTTCACTCTGGCTGGCCTCCATTGGCCGTGTACCCTCACCCTCTTGTGAGGAAAAAAATCCTTGGGGTCTTCTTCAACTCCACTTTCTCCTTCTCTCCACACATCACAGATATCTCCAAAAAGTCCCATTTGCAACTGCACCTACTCAGAGGTATTCTACCTTTTCTCACCTTTTCTCAGACGCTCGCTGTCTCCATAGCCCTGGCACCCTCTAGGCCTGACTACTGCAACAGCCTCTTTCTCAATCTACCTAACTCTACTGTCCGCCCTCTGCAACTCATCCAAAACAGAACTGCAAGACTTATCCTTGGCCTCAAGCCCAGGGACTGCATCTCTCCAGCTCTAAAATCCCCCCACTGGCTCCAGGTGGTTGCAAGGATCAAGTTCAAGACCATCTGCATCGTCCACAAGGCCTTCTGGGGCTGTTACCCGTACTATGTCTGACTCTCTCTTTCTAAGTAAGAAGGATCCAGAGCCCTCCTCTCATCTACTTTCAATTCTCTGCGGGTGGGTCGCTTCTCCAAGCAGAGACTGGCTGGTAAATGTCTTTCCTCTGCAGGTGCCTCCCTCTGGAATGACCTCGCCTCCACTCTCCATCTTGAGATGGACCTCCTTAAATTTTGGAAGCTCCTCAATACCTTTAGTTTCTCCTCTTCCTTCTCTCTGCCTCTCCCTTACTAAACTTTCCCCACCTCTTTTTCTCTATGCCTTCTCTCTGCTATCCTTCCATTCCTCTTGCTCAGTTACGTGACTGGCTGCCTGCTGCTCTTCTGGGTCATATTAGACACCTGCCCCCCTCCTCCCTGCCCAGTTCTAGCACTTGCCTTCGGGCCCTCCTGCACTGCCACCTGGGCTTCTTTGCACTTCCAAGGCATGTACCCCTTGGAGGTCCTGCCCTCCTTGCACGTAACCCAGGGTACTGTTCAACTGGGTGCACTTCTCCCCCGTTCCGTCCCATGCACTTCTTGTCTGTGCACTTGCACAATCTAAATGATACAGGGCCTAGTGAGATTGTTTGTCGTGTGCTGCCCTGTTTCCCCTCCCTGCCTGGTTGCACCTTGAAACTCTTGTGTATAGGTGGATTATGAATAACCTATCAATCAATCAATCAGTCAATCCTTGGATGGTGCACTCTGACAACGCAGTGCCAAAGCCTCATTGGCTATGGCCACTCAGGAGAGGGATGCTTGCATTAGGGTCCCAAACATGACAAGGTCCTGGTGATGTACATCGCAATTGACCACACAGTTAATATGCATGCTCACTCTTGACGTCTCCAACTGCATGTCGAGAGATTGCCTAAAGGAAGACTGTATATTGTGCAGAGACTGTATGTTGTCTCTGTGTCTTGACAGCAGGATTACCTTGATGCCAACATCTCAGCCTACAGGCATTTGTTGTGGACCTCTGCGTCTTGACGGAGGGATCCCCTCACAGACAACATCTCTGCCTGCAGGTATTTAATAAGGGTTTCTGCATCTTGATGTTAAGATACCCTTCGGGCCGACATCTCAACATGCAATGTTTCCTTCAAGGTGTCCATCACTGGCCACTGGTGGTCCCTAGAGGCCAAAGGCTCATCATGATGGATTGCTGGAGAGCCAAACCATCCCCGCTAATTACCTGCCTCAATTGCTGCATGTCCTCTTTCCCCTCCTGGCACAATAGGCATTGTTCAGTAGTGCTTGCAGCATTTGGGACAATGACATGTTTAGCCAGGCAATGATGTTCCTGGCACTCTCCTGCAGGTCTGCATCATCACATGCACAAAGACAGACAACAATATACAGAAGCATGAGTACCTGGCAGAAAATGCACTTGTGAATTACAATTCATACAGACAAATGATGGCCAGCCACACATACATCACACATTGGAACTGAACACACTGTGACCTGCAAGGCACAGATGACCGACACTCGATAACCTGTGCAGTTTTGTCAATGCATATTAGGCTCTGCCATGGTTTGGATGATTAGGAGAACACACAAGTATACATGCATACATACATACATGAATGAAAGTGAAATTCCCACCAGTGGATGGGTGGAGGTCTATGCATCATTACTGAGACCCTACTCTTCTCCAACCATGCAGACAGGCATAAGTGGTGCCATAATCCCTTTTATCCCTATAGTCACATTGCCCTCGGCCAGATAAATTGTTAGCCATGCTCACATGCCTCTCAACCATGTGTGAGGAGAGTGTGACATGGACATAACCAGTGCCCACTTGCATGGCCACTGTATCATTGACACAACAAATGTGGGATGTACATCACTCAAACATTGTTTGACCAGCCTCTGCAACTCCTGTCAGGAACACAGCCTTATGTATATTTGCACTGACATTGTCACTCATCCATATTCACTGGCAGCCAGGGCCATTGAATGGATGATTCTGACATCATACACACCTTAGTGTATTTCCATGTGAATCATGATTTGCGACAATTAACTATCCTCATTCGTGACACTGTTCACATATCCAATGTGATGTGTCTTACATGCCATTGCCACACATAAGTGTATTGGCATAGCAGTGAAATCCTCTTTACAGTGATGTGTACTGTGAGATCACCCACACATGGATACCATGCATCCACATGCCCTATTGCAGATCATGAAATGGAAGTACCCATGGTAGCATTACGGCAGTACCCATGGATGGGTGAGGAGAACCCCAGCCAACTCCACCACAACATTTGACATCATATCATGTGTAGATGGAAGCACATATGACATGCACACATGACACTCACCTGATGTGGCTGTATAGGTGTCCATTCCTCCCACTACAACACTCCTGCTCACTGCTGATGAGTCCATTGGTGACCTCTTCAAATGGTGTCAGCTCCTCCTCTTGGGTTGATTTGCCTCCAGTGGCCTGGGCAGAGGCCAGGTTGTCACAAAGCTTCTCCTTGGTCCTTCACTTGTGGTCCCCCATCCTCTTGTGGACTTCTTGTGCAGTATGCTTCTTCACACCACATGCATTGATATGGTCTTTGACCTCCTGCCACATCGTTCAGAGCTGGGTCACAGTAAGTGTACTGCCAGCCCAAGGGAACAGATCGTCTTGGTGTTCATCAATGTAATCAGTGGGGATTGCTAGCTCCTCATCTGAAAAATCACTTCTTCCATGTTGGCCCCTTCTCCTTCACCTGAGCCTCGTCTTCTTTGTGGGGTGCTGCCCCTTTCTGCTCTGCAGGCTGGCCCCTCTTGCCCCTAGTGGACCTTGGTGGTGCAGGGGCATCTGTAGGCTCACCACCATACTTCTTCTGCCCTCTTCCCCATCCTCATCCTCGTCCTCTCCCTCTCTGCAGAGCACTCTCACTTATGGTGTAGTCAGGGTAAGGTAGCCTTAAATCTGGCTTAAAAATCCATGAGGCACCCCCCTAAATATGCTCCATGAAGCACCCCAAAACAAAAAATAGGTTCTGCGAAATGCACATTGCACCCCTAATAATGCTGGTCTCCGGGCACAACAGGAACGCGTTGCACCCCCTAACTCCATGCAATACGCATTCAACCCCCTAAATGTCTCTGTTTTGGTATTCTCTGTCTCCCCGCATGACAGGAAATGCTCATTTCACCCCTTAAATGTCTTCTGAATCTCATCAGGTGCATAGGCATGCTGAATGAAGAGCATACATTACATGCTTTCTCTGATCTTCACAATGCTGCCTCATGAATCCATGTGAGACACCTACTACTCCAGATGTGTGCCATTTCCTGCCTCCCCATGCCCTAAATTGCCTCCAAACTGCACTATCTGTTGCTGCCTGGTAGTTTGTGAGTGCTTGCTGATCACCAGCACTGCCTTGGAGTGCCTCTCTTCTCCCATTGCCTGTTCCCCTTTGGCTCACCTGTCAGGCTGTGACCACTTCATCTGCCATCTTTGGACTTCCATCTTTCTGTTAGACCACCACAGCTCCACAACATGCATATTCAGGGCCCAGCTGCAGACCATCATCCTCAGAGGGAGCCATGTCTGCTCCATCAACCAGCACCCCCAAGGTGACGGGTTGATGGCTGTCAACTTCACTGCCACCAGATTTGGTAACCTGGGTGAGAAGGTCCTGACACATTATGATGCCCTCTTCACCCTGCAGATTCAGCTTGGGACATGTGGATGTCAGATGATCTGGGAGGAAATCACAGCTGCCATCAATGTGTAGGGGGTCGCAGCCATAACATGGACCACACGAAGAAGCACTGGTACAACTTCAGGGTTCTGAGCCAGGCAAAGGCATAGGCGGCCCTCGAGGCAGGTGCTAATGTGGAGGTGCACTGTGCAAGCTGACACCGGGTGTCACCCATTCACCTCTGGGTCCTGGAGAGGGTCAATCCAGCTGTCCACTTCCATATTCTTGACATGCAAGCAAGAATCCAAGTTGTTTTTGAGTATCCACAGAGTGCACTACTCTCAGTGTGTCTGTGTTCTGCATGGGTATGCATTATTTGAGGTAAACTCTTCTGTACATGCCACAAGTGTTGCACAAATCTTAACTGTTATGCAGCTTGATGCCAATTTAGGGTGTATGTGATGGCAGGCATTTGTAAAGTGGACATGCACGTCCACTGTCAGCTCTTGGTGAGAAAGTGTACTCGTATGCATACAATGTGAGTTGCTGACAGCAAGTACTCAGACAGGAACAGTTGCCAGATTGAGATGTTGGAGGCGTGTGAGGGACATTTATCCTCAACACCTTTATGGGTTGCTCAATTGCAAATGATGATTGCATCATCCACACTCAGCATCTGAGACGGACATATCTGTATGGATGTCTGGTAATGACATGTTGATGCATTGGGTTGATCTCCCCTACAAGCAGAGCAGCAAAGGCTGCGTAGCCCAGCAGTTCCCCAGTGGTCATGTCAGAGTAGTAGGGGGGCAGGCTGGCCACAGGATCTGACCACCACACAGTGGGCACTGGTCCACATGAGCCATACCCTGGCACTTCTCCAGTGAGCGTGTTTTTCCATAGCAGTCCGGGATGACAACAGTTCAGCAGGGTGCCGCCCCACCCTTCCCCTCACCAGTGGTGGAGGCATGTGCAGACACTTCCCACCTCTCACACAAGTTGTGCCTAGTCCAAGCCTCTCCCTCTGACTCCTCCCGCTCTGCAGTTGGTACCCGCATGTTGAACCTGCCCCATAACCTGCAGTGTTAGGGCATGCACTGATGTGATCGGTACGAAGGTCATCCCAAAGCCAGCCACCTGAGCTTTTGTTAGCTATGAGTAGCTATGAGCTCAGATCAGACATGGTGAACCGCTGCTTTTAAGCATATTACTGAGTGGAGGGAAATTAAATGTCCAGGAGTCCCCCATAACGGCGAGTGAGGTGGGAAGTGCCCAGTTCAAAATTCCTGTCCGGCAGTGGATACAGGGATTGTGGTGTACAGTGCCTCACTCCCCAGCATTGCTTAGGGGGCACAAGTCCTTCTGATTGAGTTCAACATGTGGATGGTGTAATGCTGCTAGCAGCCACTAGTGCAGTGTTAGAGCAGTGACGATGCGGACGAGAGTGTCCTTGGATCAATTAAGTTCTTAGGCAACGGGAGCACGACGGCTCCAGTCGGCGACAGCGGTCATCGACAGTGGCGGACAACAGTCCAGGCGCTTCTCCTTGGAGTTCCGCAGAAATCCCCGAATAGGGTCGGCAGCCTGTCGAAGGTCTGTCTACCAGGGATCTTAGGCAAAGATCAGCTGTGCACGATGGTCCCTCATAGCTCGGGAAGAGGGTGCCTTACCAGATCCTCTCTGGGTCAGTCCTTGGAGACACAGCAGCTTTCAGATGGTGAAGGAGAGCAACAGCAATTCTTCTCTTCCAGCAGGGCTTCAAGGTCAAGCGTCAGTTTCACTTCAGTTACTCTTCGTAGTTTGGACTTCAGCTCTGAACACTTCTGAACATGATTCCTAGCAGTGAGAGGTCCCCAGATATACTGTTGATCTCCCATTCATTCCGCTGGGTCACACTGAAGCATCCAATCACTACAAAGGGAATTCATGCAGGCAGGCAACCAATCAGGCACACAGTGCATTCAGGCCATTCACTTCTCTCCAGACACTCACAACAAGTTATTTGTATTGGGACAAGTACCGAGCCATTCAACACTTCATACAGCATTCATATCGGTTTAGGGCAGGGCTGTCTCAGTCATTGTGTCAACCACCAGATACTAGACACCCACAACATAGAATGCGTATTCGTCACACACTCCATTCACCCAGGTCCCACCCACAGGCATACCCACAACATACGGTCATTGGGAAGGCTCCAGCCAGTCTGGTCAGCACTTCCCCACACTACCATATATGGAACTTCCACCCAACAGCCAGTCAGGGGGAAGGGACAGAGGCAGTGTTTCCCGGGACTTCGGGAAGATCAAGGTAACAGACGATGGAAGGCAAGAGGCCATGGGGGCCATTTTGTCTCCATCAGGAATCTACCATTTCCAATGACAGGGCTTGGGCATCCCAAAATGGAGGACACTCAATGCACCAGTCATTTCAGCACGGAGCTGCCACCACCCCATACCCTGCTCGGTGGGCCACCCACAGGTGCCCAAATACATACACTAGGAGCTCAGGGTTGCACCCCTACCCATGGGTGCCATAGGGGCATCCCATGGGTCTGTTCACCAAACCAAGAGAGAGAGCTGCTCCGCCAGGAGTCCCACATGAACTCCTGTGCGGAAAACACAACAGAACACGATAAACAAACAGTAAAGGACAAGGATACGGAGACCCTGCCCCTCCGATGCATTTCCAGCATCACAGTGGCTTAATACGAGGACCATGGATGGAATCCTTAAGGCAGGCACAACCTCACTGCCTCACCACCATATGCTCCTTCGGCCAAGCCCAACTGGCCATCTGGCAGGACAGGGTCCACCAGATGGTCTAAGTTATTGATGGCGCAATTGTCTCCCACATTTGCCTGCAGCCAGGCTCCATGGACTCCATTTCATGCAGGCATAATAGTCTGTGGTAAGTGTCTTCCTGTGGGGCAGACGTGTGGTGTGGGAGCAAGAGGGGCTCCTCCTTGCTCAGATGGTGGCACCAGAGCAGATGTGTAGCAACTTGCCTGGCTGCAGTTGGAGTTGCTAAGCAAGCCCCGCAGTTGAAGATCCAGGCGTGACACGCCGTAAGAAGGAGTCCCAAGGCAGTCCCCAAGCCTCAAAGAATGGCACTGCTTTAGGGGATAAAAGGCAGTCCTGCAGATGGCCGGGGGTGCAAGCCCGCTCTTGGGTGCAGCTGGCTAGACCACATCTGGCAACGTTCCCTGTTCAATGTGTGACACCGCGTGCCAGGCCTGTTAGTATCTGTTCCCACACTGCATGTCTATGTAAGCGGACGTGGTGATATTGTGAGCTATGCTTTGTTGCTACTACAACATATGCCCAGGTGCACTTCCCCTCGCCCTGCCTCTAGGATACACTTGGGTCACTGCAGCATTGGTATTGTGATTTGGTATGATGTGATGCAATGTTAATGTGGCCACACGTCAATTTGCTGGATTCAAATGTGCATGTCTCGTCATTGTCACTCATCATTTTCCATACACTTGTGTGACTGTGTTCATTCTGATTGCAGGGCATGGGCGTGAGTGTGTGGTGCAGTTGCTAGTTGTCTCATGCTGCCTTAATTCTGCTGTTACTACTGTATATTCCACACATGAATTTTTACTGTTTACTGATGTCCATGTTCTTTGTTCCCTTTTCCACAGTTCCTGCAGCTGGCGAAGAGGATGAAAACATTGCTGCGTTGCAGTAAACCAGGGACACGGCCTCCAGACCGAGGCGCAGACCTTAGTAATGACCTGTTGTGACCACCTCTTTAGAGGGTGATGGGGGAGCATCACAGTCATCAGGCAAGATGGCTGAGGGTGAGTCCCAGGATGTCAATGTTGTGGGGTACACCACAGCAGCAGTTGGACAGGATGATGGCAACATAGTCACAAAGGGGCCCCAGATCATGTGGACCTCTCTAGAGGGATCAGGTTTGATGGAGGAGCAGAATGAGGAGGCCATTGCAGCCCATCCCACAGGTGAGGTGGGGGCACCAAAGGTGTTTTGCAGGTTGCATACCTGGCCCTGAGACAGGAAGATATGAAGTCCTTCACAGAGAGGCCAACACAACCTCCTGTCCAAGGGCCATCTACTACAGTGCTGACCACCATCATCGATGCCTCCACCCAGAACGAGGCCTCACTTCAGGCAGACATGGCCATCCGGGTGGTGCTGATGGGTACCTTGGGCTGGCAGGCTTCAATGAGTGATGTGGTTCAAGGGTCTTATGATATGCATGTATAGCATGACAAGCAGATGGACCATCTCTTGGAACAATTGACACAGATACTTTTTTATGCTGATCTCAAAGAGCTGCCCACTTCATTGTCCCCCTCTGCCTCCTCCTCATTTGTGCCCCAGTCATCTTACACAGAGGCCTACATACCAGCTACCACCATGACCTCCTGTGCACCAGTGCCACCATTGCCAAGAGATTCCTTGGTCAAGGTGGAAGACCGTACAATGGCAGTAGAGGAGGTTGATGGATCTGCCCAAGAGCCCACATGTGAACAGGCAGTGGCGGTACAGCAGGCACTTGAGAGCAGCGCAGGTGCTGTACTCCCCCGACACAGACTGTCATCGATTCTCAGGAAGTTCCTGTGCAGCACACACAGTGCCAGACAGCAGCAGATGATGACAATGAGGAGGCAAATCCTGCAGGACATTGTCAATTGGATGAGGCAAACAGGCACCTACTATGTGCAAGTGATGCAGGAAGCACGCAGGTGCCTGAAGGCTTTGGTGTCGGCCCAGGTGAACTATCTGAGGCAGCAGGAGGTGGAAAGGTAGTGGGCACCTGATTCAGCAATAGCCAGGTCCAGGAATGGAGGAGAGGTTGGCGAGGGATATGGTGCCATCCTGGACAAATATTGCATGGCACTGGAGAAGATAGAGACCTTGGATGAGGGAGGCCTTGCAAGCCCTAGAGGCAACAACAGATCCTCCCGTGCAGCCAGTGGAGATAGTGGGGGATCGTCCTTGGTAAAGTCATTGTGCAACAGCACACTTGACTAGTCAGCTTCTGGCTGTAAATAGTTCTTTAGTTGTATGTTTCATTTGGTACTCGTTTTTTTTCCATTAACAATTTTTCCATTCCCTTTTTTTGTGCCTAGTTTGTTTTTAATACACATTTTTATCATGTTTCTACACAATGCTGCTGTCTCTTTATCCGTGCACTGATTATGTTTGGCCATGTTCTCCAATTTAGTATGTCCTGTGGCTGTCATGTGGGTTAGGACCTCACTCCGTGTGTCATGTTGTTACTGTGATGTTTGCTGAAGGACATGTGTGCATGCTCCATGTGAGTGATGAATTTTGCATCCATGTTCGATGAACATGGGTGGACTATTGCACATGTGGGGAGGTGACATGTTTTTCGATTCACTTGTTTGTCAGCTGTGTTATGCGTATGTGTTGCTTGCCTACTTCTATGCTTTTCAGAAGAGTTATGTTGGTCAATTGTGTACATGGTGTGGATGGGTATGTGAAACATGTATGCTGGGGTTGACTTGGTACTATGTTGGCAAATTTGTTCATCGGTGTCTAGTGATGTTCTGTGTTGTTACTGCTTGATATGGTTGCATTCTCTTCATTGTTCCCCAGCGGTCTAACCTCTCGCCCTAGCTTTTCAACTAATACCTCGCAACTCTCGCCCACTGCATTGCCCTTTTCTGCTCAAATTTCCAGTGCTACGCTGATGATGCTCAACTCATTTTCAGGCTGCCCCCGGCCACCTTCTCTCCCTCTCTGATTGCCTTACTGCCATTCAAGATTGGTGTTCAGCCAATGATCTTTGTCTGAATGCCAGCACGACTGAGATCCTCCTCATCGCCACACCTTCTCCATCCTTTCCCCTCCCCTCACTCTCAGGCCGGCCTCACTTGGCCCTACTCCTACCCTCACCTGCGAGGCTAAGAACCTCGGGGTCATCTTTGATTCCACACTTTCGTTCTCTGCCCACATCTCTGATGTCTCTAAAAAGTAAAACTTCCTACTGCACCTCCTCAGAGGTACTCTGCCTTTCCTCTCCTTCCCCCAGAAGCTTGTGGTCTCCCAAGCTCGGGTTCTCTCTAGGTTGGACTATTGTAACAGCCTCTTTCTAAATCTACCTGCCTCTACTTTCCACCCTCTGCAACTAATCCAGAACAGGACTGTGAGTCTTGTCCTTGCTCTCAAGCCCTGGGATTGTATATCTCTCCAGCTCTGGAATCTCTCTATTGGCTCCCATTGGATTATATTCAAAACCCTCTGCATTGTCTAAAAGGCTTTCTGGGGCATGGGTCCAAAATACCTTCAGCTATACCGCCGCAAATACCTCCCCTCTCGAGTTCTCCACTCTTCTGCCTCTAACTCCCTCAGGGTCAGTCGTTTTTCAAAGAAACAAGCAGGCGCTGTCCTTGGCTGGGGCCTGCCGCTGGAACATCCTCCCTGCCACTCTAAAACTTGAGGAGAACCATCTCTGGTTCCGGAAGCACCTCAAGACCTTCCTCTTTGCTTTTGCCTTTGCCCCACCCTCCCCTGCTGATCTGTTCTCTCTTGGCACCGTGCACCTGGCCACCCTCTGCACTCCGGGCCCAAGTTCCTGCTCACCTTGCCACCCTCCCGCACTGCTTCCGGGCCACCACTTGCACTGGGGTCTGTATCTATACCGATATAGCCCCTCTCTTACTTCCTGCACTTATCTGACCCACCCTGTATGATGCCTTAAACTCAACACTTGCCACTTGCTGGCTGCACTACCACTTGTGTTGCTTTTATTATTTAATTTATTTTTTATAATTTATTCTGTTCTCCTTTTGCTCTGCATTTTCCACTTCTCCCCCTTCCTTGCACTCCCCCCTCTCCCATGCACTTGCAAGTTCTCAATGTCACTGAGCCTAGTAAGATCATTGTTTTGTCCTCCCCTGTTCCCCTCACTTGCCTTGTTGTGCTCTTAAACACTTGTGTATGAGCACGATAGAAATAAAATATCAATATCAACATGCAGGGAAGGAGCCATCATATGGTTGGAGGTGGGTGAGATTGTATTGTATTGTTTATTTATATAGAGCCTATACACAGAAAAGTGTTCTAAAGCGCTCAAGGAGGGCGGGAACAAGGGGAAAAACAACTGTCGCTCAGAGCCCTTGACATTCTGAGACGATAATAGTCTGCACAAGCAGAGTAAGTGCATAAAATACATTTAACAGTTGAACCACAGCAAATAGCCCTCACAGTGATTCTGCAGTTTTAACAGTGTGGTTAAGGGGAGAGAACAGTGGAGAACAGTCAGACGATCTTCAGGCATGTCACATTTGGATTGTGCAAGTGCATAGATGTTAACAGGGAGGGGGGGTCCAAGTGCACCGAGTCGGTGGAGACTGGAGTAAGTGCAGAGAAAGCCACTCTTTTGGGTTATTTCTAAGTGCTGTGAAAGTGGGGGGTGTAGGGCCCTGAGGCAAGTGTGAGAGAGGACTGGCGGGGGTGCCCGGGACCTGTGAGGCTCTGAGGTACACCAGGCAGCCAGTCAGCAAGCTGTAAGGAAGAGGAGGGAGAGATGGAAAGAGCAGAGAGCTAGGTTAACAGGGTAGAGGGAGAGCGAGGGAGAGCAAAGGAAGATTAGAAGAGGAAGGTCTTGAGGAGATTCCGGAACTTAAGAAGGTCAGGCTCAGGACAGATGGTGGAAGGGAGGCTATTCCAGAGGTAGGTCCCTGCTGAGGATAACAATCTCCCTCCAAATCTCTGCTTGGGGAACCAGCTCAGTCGCAGAAGGTTTGAAGTAGATGAGTGGAGGGCTCGAGAGGGACAGTATTTAGGTACACAGCATTGCAGGTAGGTAGGTCCCAGGCCCCAGAAAGCCTTGTGGACAATGTAGAGGGTCTTGAACTTGATCCTTGCAACCACAGGGAGCCAGTGAATGGATGTTACCACCAGCGAGATGTGGTCCCTGGGCTTGAGGCCAAGTATAAATCTTGTGGTTCTGTTCTGGATGATTTGCAGAGGGCACAGGGCAGAAGAAGGAAGGTTGAGGAAGAGACAGTTGCAATAGTGCAGCCTAGAGAGAACCAACGCTCTTGAGACAGTGAGCCACTGCGCGAAAGTGAGAAAAGGTAGAGTACATCTGAGGTGTAGCTAATAGTTAGACTTTTTAGAGGTGTCAGAGATGTGAGAAAAGAAGGTGAGAGTAGAGTCGAAGATGACCCTGAGGTTGTTTGCCTCGCAGGAGGGTGTGGGCAGAGGGCCACGGAGCCCGACCAGAGTGCAAGAGGGAAAGTGGAAGCAGGGGTCCAATGTGAACAATCTCAGTCTTAATGACGTTGAGGCAGAGGTCGTTTGCAGCACACCATGACTGAATAGCAGACAGACAGTCAGATATGGGTGAGGAGGAGGAGGTGGCTGAAGGTAGCCTGAAAGATAGTTGTGTGCCATCCGTGTAACACTGTAAGCTAGATGTGAAAGTGGCAATCACTCATGCCCAGGCAGCCATATACACGTTGAAGAACCAGGGGTAGAGGTTAGATCCCTGGGGAACGCCACAGGTTGAGAGAGCAATAGTTAAGAGAAAGGCTCAGAGTTCCACCTGGGATGGGTGGTCGGAGAGAAAGGAGATTAACCATGTCAGAGCCTGACCTGTGATTCCCAAGGTGTCACATAGGTGTGTGATCAAGATGTGGTTAACCATGTCAAAGGCAGAGGAGAGGTCAAGGCAAACGAGGACAGAGGGAGTGTTTCGTGATGGATTTTGGGGTCTCTCATTAGGGATTGGAATTCATTTGTTCATGTGGCTTGCCCATGTTCCACATGGTTGAGATTTTTGATGTATGCTGACCATTTGTTACTGGAGGTTCAGTTAATTGCAAGTTGAGTTTCCACTGATGTTTAGGTGTTCCTTTGGGACTTGTTTGTCAATGTGGATGTGCACACACTACATTTACATGTATGGCTATCTTGCTTTGTGGGTGTTGCGGTGGGATGTGGCCTCACTGTGGATTAGTGGGCTACACTCATCTTGCATGCTCTATGTCACATGTACATTGAGTTTGTTTGTTTGTTTGTTTATTTATTTGTAGAGCGCACCGAACCCGTGGGTAGCTTGGTATAGGAATACTTGAGACTTGTTACACAGGAAGTAGTTAAACAGTGACATAGTTACAGTAACATGACAGAAGATAAACTCGGAAAAAAAGCAGAATGATGCATTATGTTACATAGATACAGGTATGTACATTGACGTTAGGTCCAGTATAGATCATATGTCATTAGAGTGCAGCCAGCTCAAGGTATTATGCCTGAAGCTAAGGTAGGATTGGTCAGCTCTAATGTCCACCCCGTAACTCGCTTTACGAGGAATTCTCAAACATGATTAGTAAACTTGATGAATTTGGCCGAAAACCAATAGAATTACAATATCGTGTGGCTTATGTAAAAAAATGCCTTTACGAACATGATTGGCTAACAATGCTGAATGAAAAGCATACTAAAAAATGATATACAGAAGCATTTAACTTTGCAACAATGAGAACTCCTCGAAGAGCATATCTGATAAAATTTCCCGCAAATAATTATTGTGACCTATATCTAAGATTTAAGCTAAATCAGTTACACACACTTGATAAAATAGTGAAATGGGATAAGAACTGCACTGTGGATAAATATATGTGCTATAGATTTTGCACTCTAGTATACACACAGAAACTTAAAAACACCTAACTCTATATTGTACCTACTTTGAAGCTACGCAATATTCTTTGCTTGGACCCAATGTATTAGGCAAGACCTATGAAGCCAGGGAGTGGTGCTGGAAGAACTTTATGTGGGGACACTCATACAGAGCGATCCTGGTATTATGTACATTTCTTGAGGATTTGGTGATTGAATTGGATAAGAAACAAACAAGTGTTGAGTAAATAGAAGGGAGTAAAGTCTACTTTAAAGCACTAAATTTCTTCTATATATGGAAATTATGAAGAATATCACCTAACAATTGCATCATGAATTGGGGGCAATGAATGAAGAGAGAATTATTTTTTTGATGATTAATGTGTATGTACCAAGTGTTTTATGTTGATTTTAATAAGTATGTGTATGATAATGTTGTAAAAGTTTGTTTATCAAACTAATAAAGCAAATTTTAATAAAAATAAAAAAATGATCAGGTCTAAGTGATGGAAGTAGAGAATTCCAAGATTGGACAGCTTTCACTGAGAAGCTATTGCCTCCACATTTTTTCAGTTTATATCTAGGTATCTCCAGGCAGAAGGAGTTGGCAATTCTAGCAGGAAAGTAGAGATTCTCCTAACTATTCTGTCAGTCAGGTATGGGGTTGTTGTATTGTTCGGGCAGTCAGGGAGACTGTTTTGAGTAGGATTATATTGTTATGCTTTAGCCAGTGGTGTTCCCTTCTGATTTTGGAGACGTGTTCTCTGTTGGGGATGTTCATGGCCGTTCTGAGGGCATTATTTTGGAAGATTTGGATTTTAGCCAGGATATATTTGTTGGCTCCTATGTATAGGGTGCTGCAGTAATCCAATTTTAACATAATTAGGGTGTTTGAAAGGATAATGCAGCTTGCTTTGGATAAGAATGGTCTGCATGCTCTAATATATTTGCAGGTATAGGCAGTAGACAACGCCACGGAGTTCACCTGTTTCCTTAAGGTAAGGGTGGAGTCAAGGTAAAAACCTAGGGTTTTTACTTCCTTAGCTACCTTGATAATATTTCCATCTATGTTGAAAGTGGAATAGTTAGAATTCAGGTTTTTTTAAGCTAGAGGGCGATCCAAGAATCAGAATTTCTGTTTTGTCGTCATTCAGGCATAGGCCATCCATGCCTGAATGAAGAAGTATATTTTATTTACCAAGGCCCTATGTTTGTCAAAATTGCCCGAAAGGGGAATGAGGATCTGAGTGTCATCTGCGTAATTCATGTAGGTGACACCCAGTCTGTCCATTTTATCAAATTGGGGCTTGGTAAATATGTTATACATGGTTGGCGATACACAGGAACCCTGTGGAACGCCACATGTAGTCTGGATAGGATCATCTGAAGCCGAAGGGGAGAAAACTTGCATCGTTCTATTGTCGAGGAAGGACTGAACCCATGCTGTTACGTCCGTTGAAAAGTGGGCTGCCATGGCCAGGTGTTTACACAGGACTTCATGGTGCTCCAAGTCGAAGGCAGCTGACAGGTCCAAGAGGAGTAGCATGGCTGTTTTCCCTTGGTCCCTGAGTTCGTCAATTTGTGTTTTTAAGTCGATAAGTGTTGTTTCCGTGCCATGTTGTGACCTGAAGCTGGATTGACGAGAGCCAAGAAGGTGGTTAGTTTCCAGGTATTTCTGAATTTGCATTTCAATTTAAGTGACTAACATGTAGCTGGTGTCCTGTTGATTTGCAACTGAGGGTGGCCCAACATGGAGAAATGGAAGAGGCTACAGTCTAGGAGTCAACAGCAGTGCTGCCAAGTTTTCATGTTGGAGTATATCTGGCAGGTGTACGTCATGGTGGAAGCAGGCCAGAGGAATTGAGGTAAGTGTGTGCTTGACATTGGACTGGATAGAGGGCAAACCTGAGGATGCTGCCTGGG
The DNA here is from genome assembly GCF_040938575.1 of Ambystoma mexicanum. Lineage (NCBI taxonomy): Eukaryota > Metazoa > Chordata > Amphibia > Caudata > Ambystomatidae > Ambystoma > Ambystoma mexicanum. Next base: position 1,340,931,846 of record NC_090929.1, on the reverse strand, counting down.
TTTGTGGCAATTGGGGTACTGTAAGGAGTGTGGACATGCAGGTGCTGCCTGGGGTTGTGGGTTGGGGCAGGGGACAGTGAGGTACTCCAAGGAGTGTGGATTAAGTGTCTGCTTGGGGTTGGGGTTTGGGGCAGTGGTCAGTGGGGTACTGGAATGGAGGTGGACTTGCAGATTCTACCTGGGTTTGGGGAAGGGGTCAGTGGGGTACTGGAAGGAAGGCTTACTTGTGGGTGCTGCCTGGTGTTGAGGCAGGGGCCAGTGGGGTATTAAAAGGAGGGTGGACTTTCAGGTGCTGCTCTGAGTCAGGGGGACTACGCACAGTATTGTTGGGACACATGGGTATGGGGCACAGGCACGGTTTCTCAGGGGTACGTGGGTGCTGCTTTGAGTTATGGGTCCCAGGCACAGTTTGTCCGGGGTACGTGGGTGCTGCTTTGATTTAGTGGGAGCAAGTGCAGTTTCTCCACGGTACATTGGTGCTGCTTTGAGTTAGGAGGACCAGGCGCTGGTTGGCTGGGGTACACAGGTGTTGGTTTGAGTTAGGGGGACCAACCAGAGTTTCTCCAGGGTACAAGGGCTCTGCTTTGAGTTAGGGAGACCAGGCACAGTTTTGCCGCAATTCGCGGTTGATGTTTGGGTGACAAAGCGCTGTTTTTCTGTGGTTCGCGGGTGCTGCTTTGAGTTAGGGGGTTGGGGGCACAGTTTCGTAGGGGTACTGGGATGAGGACTTGTGAGTCGCAGGAGAGGAGTGGATGTAACAGTGATTGTATGTAATCCTTGATTACTTTCTTAAATGGATCCGGCGCAAAGGGTTTTTGACAGCGCTAATCTTTGCTTGCCATGGGAGCATGCTCTGGGTGTTCCAGGCGCAACTAATTATTGGTTAGGCTGCAGGTTTCTTCGCGCTTTTGATTCCATGAATCGGCTCCACATGCTATTCTTTTTGTCTGCACAGTGTTCTTTCTCACACAACGTAGTTGGCGCAGACAGAGCGCTTTTTTTGTAAATTAGGTCCTGTTTGTGTCTGTGTAAGTGTTTTTTGCAGGAGGTAACTTTTCATGAAGGCACGCCAGACAGTCATGCACTGCAAATATTCCAATGTGGATAAGAGCAACGCGTGCTAGTGCTGCAACAGTTATTAAAAACATTACAAAAAAATAGCTAATGCCCAATCTTTCCCCATCCTTTGCCATAATCACAAAAGAAAGGTCAGCATTAATCAACGCATGGTTAAACTACTTTTAACGTTTTCTTCCATGGTTCCTCCAATCGCCCTCTGAACCCACAACACCTTCATCCACTCTCCAAACACACACACACACACATACACACACACGTGTGTGTGTGGGCTTTCTTTTGGGTTCCAGTTTGGGTCCAATAACGGGTGTGTGCGTATTTGTTTGAGGACCAAGGATTGTTTACTATCTTTGTTATGCGTGTGTGATGTATGTTGTCAGTGTGTGTGTTGCCTCTTTACCATGCCCCTGGGCATTCCATGCTCCTATAGGCTTGTTGCCTGTGTGTGATTGTGTGTTGCCCATGATCATTGGACCCTATAGATGGAATACCTGTGTGGCCGCAGCTCAAACTCTCACCCTGTAACAACAAAGATTATCAGGAAAACAACCACATATAGACGCTCATTAGGTGCCACATTCACATTTCACATATCTATCATCCAGTACAACCAACCAATATGCAAACCTATGTCAGAAAAAGCGTACAGTTACTACACATATTTACAAAAGTAGCACATTCATTATAAACCCGCCCCTACTTGCTTTATTTGTTAAATGTGTTTGAAACACGTAGGGAAGCCCTGTAAACCCACCTCATCGTAAGCGGTCCTGATAAACACCAATTAAATTAAATTAAAACATGCCGATAGCTCCTCTGAATGTAATCAATGTCTCTTCAGCATCATGCTGGCAGTCAGGTGTCCACAGCAGAGCAATAACATTTTGTTACAAAACATCAAGTCAGTTTATCAGGCGAGAAACTGGTGTTCACATTGTTAGACTGACATTAATGACTGGTATCTCTGGTCTTCATGGTTTTCATTATGTTATCAGCCTGCGGTGAGTTCCGGTACCTAGCGCATCACCCATACTAACCTTAACACAATTAAACTTGGAATAGCCTCATTGTCACATGTTGAGCCCGTAAAGCTTGTCCTGTAAAACTAGTGCCATCACAAGCGTCTGGTTGAGAGAATCAACGGCTAATAGACTCGATTCCAAAGTCTAGTTAATTCCATGTTTTAGCGAATGGCAAACAGGAGAACGATGTGTACATTCAGAGGAGATCAAATAACGATTTGTTTAAATAATGAAATCAAATAATAGTCACATGGTTAAGATAGCATCAAACATAACATCATAGCAGCTTATAATGATGGTGCTTGTTTTGGATGTTTTTCCCTAACACTGCAGGCAGTCAAGGAACGCAACAGGCATGCTGTGTGCAATATATGTTTCACCCAATATAATCTAAATGCTGGACCATCATTGCGTCATAAGGAAAGGTTGATCGAAGCACAGCAGATTACAACGAAATACAATTGGCAAATTTTTAAATGTTTTCATTTTAGGCAGACACATACAACTCAATTATCGAATTGCATTTTTGGGTTATATAGTACAAGCATCAGCTTTGTTAATATTAAGATCTGCTAAATAAAAAAAATATATCTTCCGTATTCCTTCCTAAAATCCAACATGAGAGCAGCAAGATAATGCTGCTGTGCATAACACAATAAACGTTATTATATTCCATATGTATTATTGCCTCCAATTATACAAATCACTTCAGTTTAATTTCAAATGCACAATCGCCCTTAACAGTAACAAGTTCCTTTTAAAAAATTCGAAGAGTATTACATTAAGGCAATAACTCTCCTCCCAGCTATTATACTCGCCTCTCTTATTGCTGCACTACATTTCATAAATACTTCTCATTGACAAGTCGGACTAATTCAGGGTAATTGTATTGTATTTTGGTGCAGTCTCACATTGTGTGCAATTACCTGCAACGTTTTATTGCTATCCAAGAAAGTAATCAGAGCAATTATTTGAAAAAGGGAGGTTTATAAATTCTGAATCACAGTTCCTGGCATTTTTGATAAAATAGCAGCTTTATCTCAAAGTGGCAGGGACATCGGATAAATCATGCATCAGTCAAGTGTAGCTGACCCCCCAGTGCATTGCACAATATCAGAAGTGTTTCAAAAGAAACTTTACTGCATCATCAATCATTCCTCATAACACTGCAGTAGGTACACCCGAAGAGAAGGAGCCTGGAAATAATAAAAAAAATAAGCCCGAGCAATATGGGCAAAACCATTAGCTGCATTCCCTTTTAAGCTACAGCAGAAAAATGGTGTGGACACTGGACTGCACACATAAATATATATGACTAATGACTTTACTGTAGAGCAATAATATCAAATATCTATACAGTGGTAATGCACATTATTTGCTGCAGTATCAGTTGAATAAAGAAGTAATAATGTTCCGACGGCTACTGAATTTGTCACTTCCGGTTGACATTGTTTTCTTTAGGAATCCAATATCTCATGGCTAGCCCAGGTAGGCGGGCTTTCAGAAGTTAAACCTAAATATACACACGCTTTGAATCAAAGAAATGAATGCCCATGTTTCAGGTATGTTTGTTTACTTTCATGGATTGCTAGACAACCGTGTTTGCTAATTGGGTTTAACTTCTTCACTGTTACAATGTCCACGTCAAGTCATTGATCTATGGCAAATTATTGCATGCACTCCATTTGGCATAGGAACTTTGGGTCAGGGAGTAGTGGACAACTACTGGACACCTTAAGAGGCTCTGCTATAGAGTCACCGAAGAGCCAGCTGCCCTGGACAAGAATGGGTGTTCACAGAGGGACTTGGCCAAGCTTACCTCTGATTGACCTTTCCACGTTGTTTCTGTCAAGGCTAACAATCCCTTCAAAGAGAGTAATATGGAGGTCCATGTGTTCCCATTTGGGTTCCGCCTCAGCCAGGACTCACAATGCTTCACCCGTCTTGCCCGGGTGTCCTTTGCAGTATGGCACAGTCAATCTGCGTTGGTCAGTGCTGCACTTCTTTGAACATTATGGATGCAGAAGTCCGTCCCTTGTGGTCGTTATTGAGCCCTGTCGTGTGTGGGACCAGGCTTAATTTCCTCTCTGGGTGTAGGCTGGTTCCCTGGATATGTATAGCCTCATTGAATTTATGGCTGGTGCCCTGGTCCAGAGTTTTCGCACTTGCTTTCAGCCTCCTGGAATTCAATCTCATGCCTGGTAGATTATCTGATCAGCATTTGGCATCCATTTCATTCTTCCCCATTGAAGCTGGAGGAAGGTATCTTGTATGCCCGATGTGGCAGAGGGAACTATGTCAATGTAGATGACTACCTTATATGCTGGACAGCATACATTGTAAATATGCTTTAATCGGTATTTCTAGTATTGTGTAGCCAGGTTGCCATTCCAGCTATTCCAAAGTCATTAAAGGCAGATGACTACCCTGTGCATTTCTTTCGTTCCCTGCCTCTAAATGGGACCATCCCTTGGTCAGCATTGGGCGTCAGCCTCAAGGTTCGGAACTTTACTTCAGCCCTTGCGGGATGTTATTGTAGGGAATGAACCTGGAGGTCCCATGCACATCATTCCATTGTCCATGCTCAAAATAGAATTGTATTGGTTACCAGGACTGGGCACCATGACTGGGACTCCTCTTGGGTAAACAGTACTCTGCCCTGCATAGAGAGAGTCGCCTTTACTTAAGTGCCTTATTGCCTGGAGCATGTGTAGGGACCCAAGTGCCCCGGTAGCCCACACTGGATTTCTACCTTAAAATAGACACACACGGATCTGTTTATTGTAGATGGCACGAAGCACAAGAGAGCTGAGTTCATCACAGCCCTGGTATTGCTCAATCACATGTGTCTGAATGCCTCTTCTTCATCTAAGACGTTGGAAATCTACTTCCGCTCTAATGTTACCAGCTAGCATGGAGGGGTTCTTGTTTATAGGCAGAATTAACCTAACAATTCACTCCACGAACTAAAAATAGCCATGCACCACCAACAAAAGAATAGAGAAAGAGCTGTCTGCCTGTCAATTATTTCTGCACTGGGGCTGGCTGCAGTTTCTAGCTAAAACATCACTACACTTCCAGTGGTAACCTTCAGTTTTATAATCATACCAAAGGCGTTGGTTTCCAGGTGTGAAATCACCACAAGGTTAACTGGGCACCAAATAGGTCTGATTGTATGTCTCAAATAAGCATTATTTTATTCTTCTTTACCATTAAAGTAGCTGATGAAGCCAAGATGCTTGATGAAAACTATTAAAGACACTTACTAAGGCAAGACATGCTCAGTGTGTGCCCCCAAGAATGATGACAGTCGCTGACAATGCCCCCAAAGGCTGTAGGTAACCCTTTGAGAGATTATGTTTTTTCTAAGGGCAAACGAGGCTGATAGTTCCTCTGAGTGACTGTGCTGCATTCTACAGTGCACGAGACTGGTGGTGAGCTGCCTATAAATGTTGCTGCATTCTAAGCAAACAAAAGATTGATCATATGTCTCTGAGATAGTGTTTAATTCTAAGGCTACAATGCATTGATTGATTTTGGGCCTTGGAGAAACACTGTAAAAAACAACATTCTCACAAAGATACCTCAACTTTTCATACTTCATAATTAAAGAATCAAAACCTCCTATTAAACTCTACTATTCACTACATTTGACCAATTGCCCTCTCAGGCCATCTGATCCTCCTCACTTTCTCTATTTTTCTTGACAATTACATCCCTACAAGTCCGCACTGCTATGTACTTGACTGCTCTTGGGAATGTAATTGATTGATTGTAACTGTATTCCATGCCATCCATGTACTTGTTGTTTTAAGATATGCGCCCGGTTGCCCTCGGGTCTGGTGCGCTATACAAATAAATACAATACAAATACAAATACAAATGTATGTTTTTGACAGATATTTGTCACATCAGAAAAACTTGAATCTCCTGAATTTGAATCATATTGAATGTCTCGAACTTCGCAGATGTTTTTTGAGGTTGGAGTAAATGAAGTGTGGACGCATTCGACATTGCATGGCAGATGCATGAAAATGTGATTCACTCTCTGGAGGATCTCTGGTGAGGAAGCAGGCTGCATTAGTATAGCATTTTATGGATAGCAGTATATTATGGCTAGAATTAGACACTATGGCCCTATTTACAGGGCTAAATGCCACACGCTGATTCAAGCACCTTTGGTGGGATAGACCTCAGCACGTGAGAAGGGCCAGCACAAAGTAGGAAAAGGGGAAGGAACACGTGAATATCCTAATTAAAGGAAGAACATGAGGACCAACAGGGGTGTGGGGAGGGAGGCACTGTGCAAACTACAAATATGCCCCATCAAGGGGTAAATTAATCCTATCCTCATAAACAATTGTGCTATCACATTGACTGCAAAGGAGAACAATACTACCGCCACACTTCAGCCATTACAAAGCACCAAAGCTCTATGCAGAAAAAGCACAAAGCAATCCCAAGGAACAATCCATTGCCACAGGTCTGGATTGTGCATTGCTAGCAGATGATATTACTACATTGGAGGAGGAGGGCCAGAATCTTTCTTCTATGAGCAACAATATTTGGGATGCCAAATGAGGAGGTGCATGGAAGATTCTAGTTCCCTCCCCATGTCATCCTAGAACTGGTCAGGGAGTGGGAAAAGTACCTGGTATCACCCACCATGTTCTCACAGGCTGTGATTCCTCTGGTCAAAGTGCTATCGGCCTTACACTCCCTGACCACTTCATAATTCCAATTTACCACAGCCATTGTGGAGGAATATCACAGCCCATGCAAAACAGGCGCCTCCGCCAGATCTTGTGCTGCATCCTAGCACATGTGAATAGGCACATTGACATGCCACATACACTGCAAGCAAGGCAAAGAGTGTGCCAGAAATTATATGCAGTTGCACACTTTCCCAGGGTTCTGGGAGCCATGGACTGCACCTAAGTAACACTGAAACCCCTCACCTGCCAAGACATTGAGCACATATATCACAACAGGAAACATGGACATTCCATAAATATGCAAGTGATCTGTGATGACATGCATCATACCTGGACACCCTCTGATCTCAGTCCCAGGTGACTCCCCCGCCAGTCTCACACACTCGCACTGCCTGCCTGGCAACCCCCGCACTTTGAAACTGTGCCTGTATCCAGGGACGTAATTTCACCAAAATGCCAGGGGTAGCGGAAGTGACATCACATGACCCTTGACCCCTGATGACATCACAGGACACCCCGAAATGATATTGTGGGAAGCGATGGAACACAACCTTTCACCCGTTGACAAAACAGGAAGTGACATCACATAGCATTGTACAATACGAAAAATATGGTTACGATATCACTATAATGTGATGTACATTTCATGCAAGAATGGATCGCCATATGTAACGTTAAGATCAGTGTGTATAGGCCCATGTTATCAAATTACTGTGAATGCAAGCAGACGTCCATGACCAAATGATATTGATGTGTTATTATATAGCACTTGCGCTTAAGCGCTTTATATAGAAAAAATATACACCCGATATCATCCAACCTGTGTCGGTACTCATTTATCAACCTCAAGAAGAAAGGCTGAGTTGAGGCATTTAAGAAGAGATTAAATCACTGACTCACCCCCAAATGACGTCCCTGTCTGTATCCCTACAGTCCCCTACCAGCACTTGACACCAGATGTCTGCACTTACCCTTGCACTTACCCTGCCACTTGCTGCCCGTTACTTTTACTTATTTTTATGATCTATTCCCATGTACTGCACTGTCCCTTCCCCTATCCTATGCACTTGAGCAATCTGAATGACACCTGGCCTAGTAGGATCGTTGTATGTCCTCCCTTTGTCCTATCCTATGCACTTGAGCAATCTGAATGACACTTGGCCTAGTAGGATCGTTGTCTGTCCTCCCATTGTTTCCCCTCCCTTGCCTCATCGCACCTTGAAACACTTGTGTATATGCCGTTATAAATGCCATATCATATCATATGTGAATTAAAATTTCCCAGGATGCACACATGAAAGCAACAACTTGCGTCTTTCCACCTTATACCAGGCCTTGTGTCAGGAACCATTGGAAACACCTTGCTTGTGGGTGAGTATCAACTATCACAAACACACAAGCAGTCACATGAGAAACAGAAACACAAGAAATGATAATACATGCTAATTTCAAACTTTGTAGAGGAAGGTGCCTACCCGCTGTCATCATTCTTGTTGACATTGATCTGGAATCCATTCGACTCAGGTGAGGTGCTTTTTCAATGTAGCACACATAGCCAGTAAGGCCATAGTAATGTACACATTCAAAGTGCTTAAGTCACACTTCCGCTCCTTTGACCACTAAGGTGGCATGTTGCTATATGCACCCCTTGTAGTATGAAAGATCACAGTGGCATGTTGTGTCCTTCATAATATTGCCATATGTTGTGGCATAACAGTAGACACACAGGAGGGCTTCAGCCTTCATCGTCAGGCACCAACCAGACGCTTAGCAGGCCAAAGGGCACAGGGACTGAACGTATGCAACCTGGTAGTACAAACCTACGCCACATAAATTACAACCCAAGTGGAACACACACACACTAAAGCCACATCCTTGAAGGCTTTCAGGGATGCAATTAAACTAATCCCGTTGACCCATAATAACACTCTTAGAATGCATATCTTGGATTAGCTAACACTGCGTATCCAATAACATTAAAGGTACACTGCCACCTCATTGACATCCTTGCCATAAAGTGCACAAACCACATCCACACTCATGTCAAGTTGGAATAAAAAAATCCTAATATGGCAAAGTCAGCCTCTGGCATGATGGCTCTATCACATGTGTTCCCCTGAGTCACATGCATCAAGTGAAACAAAAATGGCTCACTTGCTGCCATCTTGATGCTGGGTCCCTCTGCAACATTGCAGCTGGTCCTGCTCATGTCCACTCACCAGAGCCATGGACGTGCTCTTGCAAAGGGGAAAATAAACAGCTGCTCCAGCCATTGTACCTGTTAACCTTCTTTTCCCTCTATGCACTTACCCTGAATACCATCCCTACCCATGGCACTTACATCTACTTAGCCCATCTCCACTATGTAACTCTATGCAATGACATGCACCTTCCCCAGTCAACATCATGCCCTTCCTATAAATCAATCAATGCCCCGTCAAGACTCCTCTAGGACCTGTACCACTTCACACACAAAATACTCCTAGTGACAACCTCCCCCACATCTCACCGGGGGGCATCCACATCTCCGCCCCTACCTGGGTGGGTGCTGGCCTATATACTACCCTGCTGCACATGGTGTCTCTGGCCAAACCACCTGATTGCCCTACCTAAGTCTCCAATCACGTAATAGCCCCACTCCACCTCTGCTGCCCTGCCATCATCCCTGGCAGGGTCGGACAACTTTGCCTGTCATCTGCCGGTAAGATAGCCCAGCAGGTTGAGCGCTCGCTGCTGCGATCTGAGCGTGATCTGCAGGTCGCAGGTCTGAATCCCGGCAAGGCCAACTCAGCCTTTCATCCTTCCGAGGTTGATAAATGAGTACCAATTTTGGTTGGGTGATATTGAATGTAAATATGTGCTCTGTAAACTGTAAAGTGCTTTGGATAAAAGGTGCTATATATATATATATATATATATATATATATATATATATAACACATCATTAATCATTATCATTATCTGTGGCCATGTGTGTTGGTGGAGCCCTGCCCATACACCCACTCTCCCTTCTACTCCACAGAGAACGCCCTACTCCCCTACAGATGAACAGTTGTGGAACACGTGTCTGCAAACCCTTACCATGTCCCTCGTAATTCCCCACCCCCACAGTACCTCTGCCAACGTCACCCCCTACTGCTCTCTGTGTTTCCTCCTGCCACCATGCCACATCAACACAGGACCCACAACCTCTGACCGCACCCCAATCTCCTAACAAGGTCCTCACCAGCAACAAACTCCATGTCATATCCCTCCTACTAAACCTGCTCACATTAGCTTCTGCGCTCTGCATGAGTTTGCACCCTCCTCATCTGGGTTGACATCTTAACACGTCTGCACTCCCTGTGTCAGTGCACCCACCTCTGTGGTAGGCCCCCTCCACCTGACCTGTCATGGCTGACACTAACTCAGCCAGCTGTCACATACATATCCTATCTCTGCTTCTCTTGGGAGCTGTGCCCCCCATCCATTGCTATTCACCCCTGCCACTGGCCCAGGCAACAACTAGAGATAACCTATTCACCCCTCTATGATAACCACCCTATTACACCTGTCCCTGTGACACCACACCTCCTATCCCCACATGTTGGCTCTCCCTGCCAAGCACACATTCATGGGTTTTACTTTTGCCCAGCTCCCTGGAAAAAGTCTACATGGAGCCCTGAACCCTCTCAATCACCCATGCACCCGGCAAAGCTTGTCTCCTGTGTCTGCCCCTCTAGTGGTGGGTGGGCCTGCACTGTAGCAGGTTGCTGGTGCTCCTTCCACCAAAGCTGAGTACTGCAGTTCCACAGCTACATTCACATGTTGTCATGTCAAGCTTGTGCTTGCAAAGCTATATCCAAGAGGTAATGCAGCCCTGCACAAACAGTACCCAAATCGTTGTCTGCCCAATGGGCATGCCTTATGGGTGCTTTGTCACATATCATTCTGCTGTCTCTCACCCCAGTTCAGTGTCCGAATATCCCCAAATAACAAAGTACAATCTGTGCTCCCTGGGCCTCACAATGCACAGCATGGACACACCAGCACACACATTAGCACATCTGCGCATGCTTCAGCACATCACTGACAAATGAAAAATATATGTACAACATGCTGTTCCAACTACCACAACGCAAATGGCAAAGGGTGTTCGCTACCTTGTGAAAACCATGGTGACACCATTGCTAGATCATCTTCCTATGGCAACACAGACAATATGTGTAGAAGCAGATGTACATCAACATCCCTGTTGAGTTCTGAATAACCTGCTGCAGGACTCATCCTTGTGTATAAAGTCACACATTTGCCATATGACAATCCTGCACAGGCCATAAATAGTTAAAGACAACTCATAATAAGCACTGCAATTACCCCAGGATGTCAGTGGCTCCAGCACCGGAACCTCCTACGAACATGGATCAGACACATTTACTCCATAAGCAGCAACCGAAACACACACCTAATTACAATACATTTTGCAGAGTCCCTCTTCTCACCCCACTCCATCAGAAACAAATGCCAACTCATAGGCAGCATGCACCGTCACTCCTTCATCCACCTGCAAGAAGGCCTTAGGGCAAACAAGAACCATAGTGTGCACAACACAATTAAAATTCAATTTACTGGCTCCCAGCTCCCATTACCCATGTGTTCCATTCCTTGTCTCTGCACATAACTAACTAGGTGAGTCTACCTCTGCCACAGTTTCCATAGCACGTACAATAGAAAATGCAACATAAGATGATGTTCAACGGTACTCACAAAATATGAGGACAGCCACTCCTCCTACACCAATCAATTGATGACTGGTGTGTGTGCCCCAATACTTTTCCAGTGTCTGTGCATGTCTAAGACAATACACATGTGTATCGTATGAGGGGCCTGGTCTAACGTGTTGCATGTTGGATTCTACTCTCACTGTCAGACACTGTGCTAGACATACCCATTGCCTGTGCTACATTGCTTACCTTCAAATGTTGTAAGAAAGTCACTATGGATGGCCCCACAAACAGATGCATGTGGCAAGTAATAATTAAGTCGTAAGGGAACCTGTCAAGCTGTAATTTCCTTGTGTACTTCCTGTCAGTGGCATGTATCACACAGATATGCAGTACTTATCCTAACGTGTCAGGTGACATATCATTTAAATCCTCACACTCTGCCCTGCATTCTACACATGCAGGTGTTTGTGGCTGGGAAGAGGAAGAGGGCAAAGTGGGTAAAGTGCTGATAACAGATGGTGAAATATGATTTCAAAGAGAAGTAGCATCAGTCTACCCAGTGCACTTTTCAAGGCTGTTCTCCAACCTGGGTGTGCGCCACACCCTATGTAATCCCTTCTGTCCAACAACCTCCTACCCCTTAGATGTGTCCCACAAGCAGTTGTACCAACCATCAATGTGCTCTGCAATTGAGGCCACATTAATTCCACAACCATGTACGTGCACTCTGTCTCATTGCAAGTCTACTAAAGCTTCAATTCCTGCAGCATCTTCTACACGGTTTTCAGCCTGTAGTCAATACAATTTCTCAACCACATGGTCAGCATTCCCATTGGCCCATATCACAATTGAAGTGAAGCAAAGTGTAGACTACTTCTCGGCTGCTACATAAATGTGAGATCAACCAGACAGTCCTACTTAGCCCATGTAAGATAATATCTATGCCACCTCCCTACAACAGTGACCTCTACACTAAATGTCACATTTGCTGGAAGAGCATCTGACCCTCATCTGCAATGTGAAGACAGCCATGACACATGTATCTACACACTTTCACCCACCACTCTACCTGAGACTGTGTGAGTTTCCTCCCAGGTCACCTCCATGGTTGGTATTGCACCACTCCACTGCCCTCCCAACTCCTATTCTTGCATGTCTCTGAAATTCTCAACATGTCCCTTGTCTTACATGCTTAAAATGTCCCTTGTCCTATCATGAAGATTTTCTCCAAATCTCCAAGAAAGCAATGAAGCCACTCACGAAAAATCTAAAACATATCAACATGATGTAAGGTTACACACCTCTCACTATCAACAGTTCTTGTTCATATGATTGGCAACGCAGCAGCAACATTGCACATACCACTTGCATTCTTCACACATCATCCACATCCATACTTGTCATCTGGATAATGCTCTTAAGTGTATTGTGAGAGTGAAGTGTGTTGTGTGCTTATGCATCATGGAGTGACAACTTGACATGCCATATGTCAGGAGATGGCATGCATGGCTGACATAACAGGTGTGTAAATGAAATGCCACAAAAAATTACCTCAATCACCCCTCACCAAACACATGTACACAGGAATACCCCGAGGAGACTCCAAGCAGCATGGCATGGAGTTGTGACCACTAACACAAGGCTAAAGCATAGCAGATCAAGCAGACAGGTACACATGATTTAGGACAACTCACATCTATAGTGACAGTAACCATGACCACCCAGTTATCCTCATATTGAATTAGACATGCTCAACCCTGCATGTGCCACATCGCACAACTGTTGGGATGCATATATCATCAGCCATGCTAATGCATGACAGTGCCCATCCGTACCTTTTGGTATTGCTGGTGTGCTGTGAATCTCCTACAAATCCACTTAACACTGGAGGTAGGCGGGTAAGTGTCCAGCAGTGGGAATGGTCAGTTGGGTTGAAATAGAGTACTCAGGGAGTCTTCTGAGGGACTGTGGGCACTGGATGAAAGAAATCTGAAATGGCATTGGACATTTGTGTTGGCTATCTAAAGGAATCTGTCTGACTGACTGCACATATACACAGCATTGTTGAATGGAATGTTCACATGTAGGTGGGAGGCTGTAGCTATCCACATGGCCAAGTCAGTTGAATTCACTGAGTATGTCTGCACATTCAGGCCCCCAGCTCAATAATGTTCCCAGTGACATGGGCAGTTGATTCACTGTCCTTTAGAGCAGTATGGCCCTATCATGAGAATTAAAAAAAGAATGCAGTTTACCTTGGACAGAGAAAAAAAGGAAAAAAACAGACTCCTTCCACTGGCTTCTGGACACCAGGGTGCATGAAGATGGGGTGGCGGTGGCAATAGTATAGGGGTGTCTGGGGTCATGGCCAACGGCATCACCTACGTGGTTCAGTTAGAACCCCCATCCTGTGGTGGATCAGGATTGGTGCACTCTGACCACACATGGTCCTCATTGGCTGTGACCACTGGTGAAAGTAATCCATACATAAGGCACCCAGTTGGAATAAGGTCCTGATGATTGGTATCAGGAGTGATTAATGAGTCAGCATGCATTTTGACCTTTCATGTCTTCAACTGCATGTTGAGAGTTTGCCACAAGGAGACTCCATGTGAGCCTAAATTATCTATTGTCAGTGGATGTACCTTGAGACCAACATTTCCTCATGCAGAGATTTTCTCAAGGAATCAATATGTTGACAGTGGCATTCCCTTGATGTCAACTTCTCCCAAGCAGATATTCAGGAATCCATGTCTGAATGGTGCAATTCCTTCGAGGCCAACAGTTCTATTTGCAGGGTTTGCCTCAAGGTAGCCATCTCTTGCTGCAAGAGTCCAAAAACCCATCATGCAAGGATTGCCACAAGACAGAACCCTCCTCACGAGTCACCTGGCTCTGGTGTTGCATGTCCTCCTATCTCCTCTCCTGCCACAATCGACGTAATTTAGCAGGATGTGTGGCACTGGAGGAGATGACCTTTATGGCCAGACAATGGATGTTGATGGATGTCTCTGGCCATCTCTTACAGGACCTCGCTGCGTCGGCACTTGCACACAGTAAGTCTGTCTCCAACACAATGTGTCCAGGAGGCACATGTCCCCCACGTTTGCATGGCTTACCAAGCAAGGATGCCGGAACCAAGCTCATTGCCATAAGTGCACTGTCATAGGCTGCCAGTCTACAACCCTCCCACTGACATCAGCTTCCTTTGCTCCAATCATGATGGTAGAAGGAAATGTTGCAGTCACAGAATCCCCCATTGATGCAGACCTGTCCACTGCCAGGCCCAGGGTGTCCTGGCTCTCTTCTTCAGACTCAGCAGCCTCTAGGAACTCACAGAGTTCCATTGCATCCTGACTACTCTGTGCTGATCCCTCCAGCATGCCCATCAGTATGCCTCCCACATCAGATTTGGCACCATTATTGGAAGACGGGTAACTGGGCCTGATGGCCTGGAACAGCAGGGGATTTTCACCAGGCACATTGACCCGGGCTGCATGGAGGGGGGGTCATTGTGCCTCATTCTCTTCCTCCCCCTCCTCCCCCTTATCTGATGCATCCTTTCCTGCACAAAGTCAAACTTCAATATTCAGAGGCTTTCCTGACCAGTGAACATACATATTTAAATTCAAATGCAAAAGGACATGCAAGGGCCTGCTACACAAGCATCATGCATTGATACTAGCATTCTGTAATGTGGAAGGCACATTTGCCTACCATTTAATGCCCTATGCAATCATGTTGGTACACATTATTTCCTTCATCAAGCCATGTATTGGAGGATTAGGTGGCCTACAAACGCACAGACATGTATGAGAGAGGAAGGTCTAACAGTAGGCAGATGGAGTTCTATGCTTCATTGCTGAGCCCCTTCTCTGTTTCATCTGTGTATACTTACAACATGTGGAAGTAACACATTTTCTTCTGCTGACAAATCATGCATACAGCAATTTGTGCTGCCAACATCCCCATTAACCCCTTTTGCCATATTGCCCATGGCCAGATTTGTCTTAATCCAGACTCACATGCATCTTTACTATGTGTGAGGCGACTGCAACATAGATATTGCCAGTGTGCATGTGCATGACCACTGAATGATTGACAGTCCAAATGTGAAATCAACATTCATATATGTTTTAGCTGACCACTACAATACCTGTCAAATACATCCCCTCATGCAACTTGTCACTGACATTGTAGCTTATACATATCTACTGATTGGCAGGGCCAGTGAATGGATTACTCTGACATGATCCACTGCTGTGTGTGATACCATGTGAGCCTAATTTAGTGTTGAGACTGCACTATCCACAAGCATGGCACTGTGAGTATGTTCAATGTGTCTTGCTTAGGATTACTGAATACAGTTATATGTGTTGTAAGATCAATGTCAACCAGAAATATAGATCAAGCATCCACCTTCTATGATGCACACCGTGTAATGGACGTGGCCATGGAAGCATTACCGTAGTAATCATGGATGGGCGAGAAGGGCCCTGAACAACTGTACTGAAACATTTGAGAGCATATCATGTGGCGAGTTGTGGGATGTTCTAACCCACTAGTCTATGCCCTGAAACATCACTGTGTGCTGTGTTCATTAAAAACAACAGAATGGCCGCCAAAAGATTTATGCGCTAAAGATCGCTGAGAATTGCGCAGGGAAACCTGAAAAATAGGCCGCCAATACATTTTGCCTATGTCAGATGCAACACAGGAGACCACTGCCAAAACTTATCATTGGGCTGCCCACAGAGTAAAATGAAACTACCTGAAAAAGCATTGCTGCATTGCAAGGGACACTCAGAATTGCTTTAAAAATCTGTTTTTCCTTGGCTGTTAATTTTACAAAATAATGATTCCTAAACAGCAGAAAAGATCCAACATCCTTGTTGGGTGTTAAACATCACTTTATTTAAAAAATCTACCTAAGCACAATGTCAGCAGAAGCACATTTAATCATAAGAAAATCCACATTCAAAAGTTTTTGCATGGGAAAATATGTCAGAAATGGGCGCAGTATGCCGCTCGCCTGTGTGAGAAGCTGGCATTTACTTATACTGTCATTTAAACTTGTACATTAAAATCAAAGTAAGGAAAAGAAGAGACTTCCTATCAAAATCAATATAGGGGATACAATTCAAACTTTATATGTAAAAACGCTGGACTTAAGAGATTTGTGGCTATCTTTGTTAAAAATGTTAATTGTATTTTAGAAAAAAGCTATTTTAAACAATGTTTTGAAAGTGAGTTAAAGCCAGCCACACTGGGCGTCAAAGACATTCCACAACTTCTCCCAAACAAAGGAATCTTCCCCCCTGCTCTCTGCTGAGGAACTGGCAGGGAGGTGTGAAAGGAAGTGGGAGGGGACTTTGGCCTGTTGCTCTGACAGGGGACAAAAGACTCCCTTGACTGAAAGGAAATGCAAATTTGGGTGTCAACAGAAACCAGCTGGTGGCAGGAAGAGGCTCAGGTTGCTCTTGGCTCAGCCACACCTTGGAGGAGGCACTAGACAGAATTGTGTATCTGGAACTGAAGAAAATATAATTTTGAGAAAAAGACTCATAGAAAACTGTGCCAAACTGGTAAAAATCTGAAATGTATAGGTTGTTAAAATGAAGATGATGCTCACAAGTAGAAACTTCTCTGGAATTTGTGCGATATTCAGAGACCGGACCACGAAAATGTTGATATTGTAGCAATTGTGATAATGCTAGGAATATGAAAATTTACAGGAGTATGCCCAGATGTTATGCACATGTATGTGGAAAAACTTGTACAGATCTGACACTGGGTAACCAACCAAAAGCGCGATAAACTGACATTTGTGAACCAAAACTCTTAGGAAGAGGGGACTTGGACACATACGTGCCTTATTTAATCTGTAATGTAAATATGTATTATTAGCAAGTTGGTGATATTGTAAATATGCTTTATATGAAAAATATATTTTTTGTGTAGAAACAAAGGGGAGGTTTTTCAACGGAACATAAACACAGCATCATCATGACACATCATGACACTCTGGTTTCCTTCTCAAATCAGGAGAGAGGGAATACTTTGACCAATTTGTTTCCTAGAGGGTTGGGCTTAGAATAATCAGCCTACCCACCCCTTTGGGAACTACATAAATAGGGACTGTTGAGGACCTAGAGAAAGACACACATTCACCCATCAACTGATTTACTGGCGAAGCGCTCTGCAGGAGAATCCAGATCCAGACTCCATACCTCTGAAAGCAGAAGGCCTAATTCTAAGCTGAATGCTTCTCAGCTGGCCTTTAAAATCTTGCAACCTTATTTTAACCCCAGACTTCCAAGGAGCACACTTCCAAGGAGCACATCAAAATTTGAACAGCCTGGCTGTGCTGTTTTTCTGCTTCTTGCCAAGAACTCTTGCCAGAACACAGAGATCCAAATGAGTAGAGCAGAGCTGTAACCCAGAACCAACCAGTCAGATCCAGACCAAGAGGCCGTGCAGAGACCAGAGTGCCTCGCTGAGTGCAGAACCAAGCGCCTGAATTCTGTCCGGTGGCTAGCAGATTCCTGTCCAAAACCTTTTGACCAGATCCTGACTGGCCTATTCCAAAACCCTAGTTGTGTGTATTTAGCATAGAAGTGTCCATAGCCAATCTTTTATCCTTAAGTAATCCAATCCAACCCATTTGAACATATCCAGACTGCATTGTAGAATCTAATTTGTCTGTCCTGAATCCTTCTCTCATCCATATAGTCCTGTGATAATTGTAGTGATAAATCATCTTTGCGCTAATATATATTTGCTGAAGGAAGGCAAGTGTCGCAGAGGGCAAAGGTCAGACAGATGCGACTCTGGACTGGTGGCTGTACTGTTGGTATCTCACATCTTCATAGCCCCTTAGGGTAAAGCCAATTCTTGTTTGCAATCTTCAAAAGCGCATTTTCATTGAAATCTTGACTCTTTTTGAGAAAAATCGACCTTCACTAAAACCTTCATAACTTCTGAACCGTACGTGCTAGGAACGAAACGTAAGTGTCTAATTGAAGCTAACATCCTCAGCTTTCAAACAAATGCAAAACATTTCAACTACTTATAGTTTTGCCGCAATCGTGCTTAACACGCGCAAAAAGTTTGCCGCGATTCTGCATTTGGCTCAATTTCAACCCATGTAAAATAGCTATTTCTTTGCATTCAACCTCTGAATTCAGTTTTCTATCTGCTAATTATTCTATCATCATTGCTAGTGTTTACCTGAAGCGATCCAAAGCATCTCCCACTAGTTTTGAAACACATTTAGTGATTTAAAGTCATTTTCAGTATTTTTCCTATTCATTACAAGCCACATTCAATAGCATTTGACCTTTTTTAAAATCATTCCTGTTTCTCCCTAAGCTTGCTGGGGGAGTTGGGATTGTAACTGCATTTGTTAAGAGTGTTCATTCCTGAAACCTGTTTTCTCTCCTTCCATCTCTATATTGCATATTAGGGGGTTTGAGTATTATCAGGAGGAAAGAGTGATTACATTGCATTTGATTGAATTTATATCAAGTTTTATTTCTGTGCTGCATTAATTTCCTATCATTGCATTTCATTGAACCCACACAAAGTTTATTTTATGCTACTTTATTCCTCTCATTCATACTCCTATTGATTAAAGAGATTGTGATTGTAATATCATCCAACGCTGATCATTGTATAAATATTAATAGTGCGGTATCCAGATATTGTTCGCATTCATAAAAGTGTGATATATATATTGTTCAATTCATAAAATACATTTTTTAACTTTGCAAAACAACCGACTTCTTGGTTCAGTGAGGCCAGGGGGGATTTCAAAGAGTGGGGCCTGATATAAGGGTACATCATTCAGAAATAAAAGAACTTTAGACATTAAAATATATAATTAAGGGTTCCAGCTGGGCATCTCATGCCAGGCATTGACTTAGGTGGAGTGCTGGGATGAAACCACTAACAGATTGGGGGATCGAATCCAGGATTTCTGAATTAGATATACCACTTGTGACAGTCTAATACAGTGTGCTAACAGACAGGGTACATAAATCCTGTTGGGCTACCATGCTGTGGTACACTGTGAAAATCACCCCTCTAAAGGGAACGCTCTATGGAAACAGTCTGTTTTGCAAAATGAAAAAAAACCTCTGAAGGGCAGGAAGAAAATCAATATTTTCAGAATGGTGATATTGGTAGAGATGAATATGGCTAGAGAGCACCTTTTGCATAAGTTATTTGTGAGCGGTGAATGGACAGAGCAGGATCAGAATGTGTGGTTGCCGGCAATCACACAACAGATCACTGCAACAGGGTTAGATAAATGGCAAGATCAGAGTCCCTTACACAGGGCCCTGAGTGAACTATATATGGCCACTAAGGCAAAGGATGAGCAAAACAAGATTGCCAAAATAGCAGCATATCTATACCTATCTATTGGAGACATACAGGATAAATATGCTGAAGGCCAAGATTTGGCAAGTAAGCAACTGCAGGCATTAGGAAAAGGCCCAAACTGATCTGGACTATGCTGATCAGAGGCTACAGAGGAGCCAAGAGTCGGAAAATGAAAGTAGGCAGTACATAAACAAAATAAAAGAGGACATGGGTATCCTGCAGCAGGAAAAGGCAGAACAGGATACCAGAATTCTGGCCTTGCAGAAGGAGTACCAAGAAAGGGTGGACTCTCTACTGCAGAGACAGAAAAAGCTGCAGCAACAGATACATTTCAACAGGACATGCACAGAGCAGGTAGCCACCCTGCAAAGCCAACTAGACAGAGAGAAAGAGCAGAGCAATAAATTAATCTTGAAAGACCTGGACACCCAGGCAGAATTTGGTGAAGAGCGCCAGAAAGATGGTGCGCTTCAAAGACAGAGGGACGACCTGGCGGCACAGAGGCTCTTGCTCAGGAAAGGGACACCTTAGTCTGTCATTTAAAAGAGATAGTAGAAGAAAATCACCTGGCCCTTCAGGGACCGGGTGACCTCCAAAAAGAGCACGAAAAATTGCTAGAGCACACCAGGAGGGTAGAAGATACTCTGGCAAGGAAGGACCAGGCCAGTATGGACAGGACTCAGGAGGTAACCCTCCTGCAGCAAAGACTGGCCCAGTACTCAAAAACAACCCAGGCAGCACAGAGACAAAATGAGGCTCTCTGTGAGAACAATGATAGGCTCAACAGGCAGGTAGATATGCAAGAGCGATTGATAGAAACCAGCAGGGCCTAGATTGAGGAACAGAAAGCTCAAGTTCTTGCATGGCAACATGGATCAGGGGCTGATAGAGATGAGGTTCGCTGGGAAAGGGAAACACCTGAGCATAACCTCAGGAACCCTAGTATCAGAGGCCTTCACCTCTCCGAGTCCCTAGACTCTGCCACCCCCATGTCCACAGGCGCACATGAGCCAAGGGCCACGGGGATGGCAGATTTCAATCCAATCAGAAATAAGGGGCTCATAGACCAGCACCTCCCAGGAATGGATGGGCGGGCATCAGGGCATGGGTACCCAAGTACTGTGAAATTTAGTGGGGAACTCCATGAGAGTAGGCCCCCTAAGGGCATCCTGAAAACCTCTGCCCAGCTAGGACAGTGGGGGGGGTACCCATCAAATCCTGGGAGCAAGGAGGAATCAGAAGACTCCTCTGAGCGTTCCAGGACACAGGAGACTAGGTCCCCGCATTCTGCCAGCCATTCCTAGGCTCGCAGAATCTGGGAGAACCTAGAAGACCAGACGGGCACCTCTGAGTCAGAGGAGGAATGGACCAGGGTTACCCGAACTAAGAAGGCCAATAAGGCAAAAAGGGCCTTGCTTAAGGACCCCTTAAAAAATCAAGGCAATAAGGAGCGTCATCACGCCCTATTATAAGAATGCTAAGTATTCTGTTTGGGAACACTTAGAGCTCCTTGAACGGATGATGGAAACTTTCCATTTGAAGGACATCAGTAGCTGTATTCAGTATGTGAAATGGACCTTCTCACCAGAATACTCCAGCTTCTTTGTGGGGCTGGAGAACTAAATCATTCTAGATGGTCCATCCATAGGGCGGACATCTTGAAGCATTTTACTGTACCTAGAAATCCCCAGGAGGCTTGCAAGGCAGCCTACAACTTACAATGTGGGAATGATCAGATCCCACAAGAATTTGTGCAGAAATTAAAGCGTGCCTTTGCGCAGACCACCAGAAGGGTGCGCACGGACAGCAAAGAATTTGTCAATACCTTTTTCCACGCTCTACCAAAGTACATCATGACCCAGCTAGTGAGAGATTTTCATGAGAAAAGATCACTAGACTGGGTCATTGAACAGGTCACCCGAATTTATGAGGTGCAAAAGCCCATAGAAAACAAGAACAATGCTAAAAGCCCCAAAACAACTAACACCCCTGCTGCTGCTAAGGTGGCAGAGGTGAAGGTTGACCCCATTTTAGATTTGGAGATGGGGGCCTAAAAACCCGCCTGCACAAAATCAGAGCTATCCCAAGCCCAGAAGGCCCTCGGGCCAGTCACAGACAGGGAGCCAAGGAGGTGGTCCCACCAATGGGATCCCTCACCCCCCTGACTATATTAGTCCCCGCTACAAGGGGAACAGACCCATCCTGGGTTATGTGTGGACTCCTCCAGCCCAAGGGGGTGGGATCCAGCCAGGCACCAGCTAACCCAGGGAACTTCCCTCCTCACTTCCCCCAGGAGGGCAGAAAATCCCCAAATCCTGGACAGAACTTTTTCCCCAGGTACCCAAAAAACTTTCAACCCCAGAACAATCCATCCTTCTTTCCCCACTTTCCTGAGCCCAGACAACCCAATCCAGAAAAGGCGAGGCCAAGGGTGAAGGGGTACCCAAATTATCCACACCCGGGGCATTTTCAGAGAAGGGATAGCTACCCTTCCCGGGATCAGCCCAGGGGAGACAACAGAACCCCGTATCAGCCTGAGCGGGTGTCACAGCTAGAGCGCCAGGTCCAAAACATGGCACAGGATCTGGGTCACATGCTGAGGGCTCAACAGAACCCTCAGATGAGCATGCCAGCGCATAATGCCCCAAACTCCGGACCTGGTGCTCCAGAACAATGACGGGGGCAGAACCCCGACAACAAACCGGTTCACAGGGAGGAGGCACAAGGGGAAGGGGGGTGTAAAGCCTTGGAGGAAGCTTCATTCCCCACTTGTCAAAAGCCCCTGGAAACAATGAACCAGAACCAAAATCCCCTGCCCCTGAAAGTCTGCCACCCAAGGAGCAGAGGGGGGATGGGAGAAACAAAGAACCCAAACAGACCCATTTTTTAGGAGGAGGTGCAAATCTTCCAATTTGAAGGAGAGGTATCCTCAGAGGATCCTGGGAAAAGGATGTTCTCCTCCAGAGATGGGGCAACTCCTCCCAAAGAAAAATGGGTCCCAAAGGATTCAAATCCAGACTGGGGAGATTTGGGGACTGAGCTAGCGCCGCCCATCATCCACCCCCAGAAACAACAGCGAGAAAATCCCCTGGTTAAAACCAATCCTGGTGACTGCCTCCAAAAGGGGATGGGGGGGCAGCCCAGAACCAGGGGAACCCAAACCTTTTCCCATATCTAGTTGCCACATTGTCTTTGCAGATTCCCAAGACTCCCCGCAGAATTCTGCCCAAATCACCTCCTTATCAGTGTCCAAAACTAGAAAACTAACCCACCAGTTGTCCAAAAATGTACATTATCTGTGCCCCCTTGCGTATAAGAAGGGAAGATTCTATGCCCAGGTATACAGGGGCAGGGTACAATTTTGGCACTGGTGGACACTGGATCCCAAGCTTCCCTTCTGTCCAAAAACGCCTTTGATAAACTGAATTCAGGAAGGGGGGGAGAATTACCAAATTCCTCTCGCCCTTCTTCCTGGACAACTTCAGAACTTTGACAGGAAGGACTGCAGATTTGGACATTAAAATTGGGCGACACAATGTGAAGCACCCAGTCATAGTTGTAACTCCAGAGGGAACCCCTTGTTTACTGGGGATTGACCTCCTGCAAAGGTTTTCACCCCTAATAATTGTGTAAACAAGGTCCTCTGGACCTAGACTAGCCAACCGATGAAATTAAAACAGAGTGTCAACCATGTTAGTTTAAATGGCACCTGCCACATGGTTAAACAAAAACCTGACCAAGTAGAATTTCTCTTCCAGAACAACCAAATCCCAGACATGACAGTAATAGCAGTAGGACAACAAACTGGTGATGGGGGTCCTCTCTATTTCTGAAAATCAACCTTCCTTCCAGTCTAAGGTGGCATTCCACACTGCAAGGAAACTCTCTGAAATTCTTTACCAATCCACAATCAGACATTCCCACTCCTATAGTCCAGAAAGATGTGAAACCAGCTGAAAGCCTGGATGATATTCAGCAAATTGGAGAGCAGTTGTTCATCCCTGTTCAGTTAAATGAAAGGAAGGACTCCGTTCTCGCCCGAGTGTGTGTCCACAACGGTAAGAGCTTCATCAGCGAAGCCATGTTTCGCCAACTCCCAATAGATCCAGCCATTCCCACATTTAGACTCATAGACAAATGGGAAATGGATCTGGAAACACCCAATTCCAAACATCACCTGCCAAGCAGTTGTATTCTCAAAATCTCCATAGGCAACAAGAGCATTGTCCATAATTGATGGGTCGTGCGAGACGTCACTGCCACCTTTTACTTAGGCAGTGACATTCTCAATCGCTTTGCCATTAGTTTGGACCTAATAAACTTCAAAGCTTGGTCCTGATTAGCGGATAATCCACAGAGAAAGCATTTAGGTCAGCTCAACTGCTGCCTTATGCAGTTGAAATTCAGATTGGGGAGGAAGTCACCATCCCAGAAAGGACCTGACAATTCTCCCTGGAAGTGAAAGTTAAAGGAGGACATAAATTGAAAAACTCTGATGCCTATATTCATCTAAATGCTTCTCTCCAACAGCAAGGATTGGGGGTAAACCCAACACCACTAGTCAACATAGAACATGACACCATTCCAATAGAGGTGGATAACAGTGACTTAAAGAGTATCACTCTAGCCGCAGGCACCATTATTGGAATGGCGGTTGATGACTGACATTTTTCCATAGATTTAGGAAATTAACTGTTAGGAGCAAATCCCAAGGACTGTTTTGACAGTGATAGTGATGACAACACAACACCAGACAGGATCTTTACCCGGCATGGGGGGAACTTCCTGGTGTACACTTCCTTCCCGTATGGTAAGGAAGATGTGACCTGTGACTTCAGGAGGGATGAGATGATTTTCCAGTTCCATCAGGGCTGCCTTTCCCACCTGAAACCACCAGTCCAAATCAGCACTTTGACCAGGGACTTCTCTATCCAGCTCGAGGAGGCCACTGAGATAGCAAAACCAGAAGTCTTTCCAGGCTTCAGGCAGATGATTGAAGAGAGAGTCAACCTAGCTGATTCCTGTGAGACTCTGGAGCAAAGGCAAAGATTGAAACAAGTTTTCTTGGATTTTCAAGATCTCTTTGCAGTGGACTCATATGACTGTGGTCGCACCGACATCCACACAACAATTCCCACAGACCCCGGCATGACTGCAGTATTTGTGAAGCAATATTGCTTGCCTCTCGCATCAATGGAGTCCCTCACGGAAATAATTAAGAACCTTGAGTCGCGTGGGATAATAAGTTCAGTCCACATCACCTTCAATAATCCGGTGCTGGGGATATTGAGGCCAAACGGCCAGTGGAGACTCTGCGCCGACCGTAGGGAGCTCAACAAACGGGTCCATACTTCCCGATGGCCTCTTACCTACATTGACCGAGGGCTGGCCCAGATCCAGCGGTCACAGGTATTCACTGCAATAGACCTGACCAATGGGTACTGGACTGTACCTGCCAGTAGGGAAGACCAATACAAGCTGGCCTTTACCTTGGGGGGGCAGCAGTACACATGGACTCGAACTCCCATCGGATACATCAACTCCGGCAATGAATTCAACATTTTTCTACATAAGGCCATGTCTGACCTGGGTGAGAGGGGTAACCTGGCCTATGTAGATGATGTTCTCATCAAACGCTCAAGTGTGGAGGAACACAAAGCGTAGATCTGTTATGTTCTGACACAGTTGAGGGCAGCAAGAGCAAAACTTTCCTTTCAAAAGGCACAGTGATGTAGAACCTGTGTACATTTCTTGGGGCATGAGATTACTCCTCAGGGTCTCTGTCCCAGGAAAAGAAAGTGGAAGCACTCCAGAAATTGAAAGACCCCACAACTCTGTGGGAACTAAGGAGCCTCCTTGGACTGACTAATTACAGCAGAAAGTTCATTGAGGACTACACAGAGATCACAAGCCCCCTGATTCATCTTTTGAAGGGGGGGTCAAGTGGGAATGGGGTCTAGAACAAGCAGAGGCAGTAAGACAACTAAAAAGAAGCCTCTCACCAGCGCCTTGCCTAGCTTACCCAGTCAAAAACAAGGAGTTCTTCTTTGAGACAGAGTTCTCTAATACATGCTTGACTGCAGTATTATACCAAAAGCATGACAATCTCAATAAAGTAATCTCCTATGCGAGCAATACTTTATCCTCTGTGGAGGAAAAATTCAACGATTGTGAGAAGGCACTCCTGGCAACGGTGTGGGCATTGAAGAATTACCGCCCATTTATCCATGGGGAACACATCATAGTGGAGACTCGACACCAGCCTCTGCAATATCAATATCAAAGTGACAGAATCCGGGCTGGAAATGTGAGTAATTGCCAAATTACTTCCAGGATTCTGTCAATGCAAGGCTTTCCTGTGGAGGTCAGATATGGCCAAAACAAGAAGAGTCCCCTCGCGCAAGGTCTGGCTGGCTTGCATGATTGTGCCAGAGACAACTGTCTCGAGGACGAGAGTCTAAAAATCAAGGACAACACCTCATCACGAGTCTGGCCGTAACCCTTAAATGCAGCAGTATCGCTGTTACCGCCACATTTAAGGGTCTGCCAGATCTTGACCTTGGTGGATTTCCCCCCAGCTCTGTGCTGGGTGGAAATCCGTGGCAAATTTGCCGATTTTCGGCACGTTTACCGCCGGCGGGAAATCCGCTGGTGGTAATAGTGTGAATTTTCCCCATTGGGCCCAATGGGGAATGAGGAATTCCCGAATGGGCCCAATGGGGAATGGGCAATAACCGTTCTGCCAAACCAGTGATCCAGCACTAACAGTGCCAGGGGGTTTGGCGGTAGGGCTATTAGCGCCGGCACTAATAGCGCTGGCGTTACCACCCAACTTGTGATGAGGCCAAAGTCGTTGAAGAAGACATGTTTGAGGGAATGCCCACTGTCAATGTGGATGGATGCTCTTACCATGTTGACAACAACAGGGAAAAAAAAACTTGTGGCCGGCGTGGGGAATGCATGGCTGAATAAGACCCCAGAACCCTCAGCTGGGTACAAGATTGGTCCCCGAAGTAGTCAAGTGGCAGAGTTGATGGCTGTGCATCAAGCCATCCTCACTGCTGTCCAACATCAACTCCACAAACTGGTCATAATCACAGATTCAGATTATGTACAGAACGGATTCGTGGAGCACCTGGTTAATTGGAAAACCAGAGGCATGTTATGTACTAATAATAAACCCTTGAAACATGGGAAATTAATCCAAAATATTGATGATCTGGTCACCTCGAATGGGATGACCATCTACTGGAAAAAGATCAAGGGTCATTCCAAAGTAGAGGGACCAGACAAAACTGGAAATGACTTAGCTGATCAGCTGGCCAAAACTGGAGCCATTCAAGGGGATCTACCTGAGATCGAATCCCTGTTGGGGGAAATCCAAGTCACTGCTATCACTAAGTCCCAGACAAACCCATCAGATCCAGTCCAAGAGGCCGTGCAGAGACCAGAGTGCCTTGCTGAGTGCAGAACCAAGTGCCTGAATCCTGTCCTGTGGCTAGCAGATTCCAGTCAAAAAACCTTTGACCAGATCCTGACTAGCCTATTCCAAACCATAGTTGTGAGTATTTAGCACAGAATTGTCCATAACCAATCTGTTATCCTTAAGTAATCCAATCCAACCAATTCCAACATATCCAGACTGCATTGTAGAATCTATTTTGTCTGTCCTGAATCCTTCTCTCATCCATATAGTCCTGTGATAATTGTAGTGATAAATCATCTTTGCGCTAATATATATTTGCTGAAGAACGGCAGGTGTCACAGCGGGCAAAGATCAGACAGAGGCGCCTCTGGACTAGTGGCTGTACCATTGGTATCTCGCATCTTCATAGCCTCTTAGTGTAAAGCCAATCCTTGTTTGTAATCTTCAAAAGCGCATTTTTCATTGAAATCTTGACTCTTTTTGAGAAAAATCGACCTTTACTAAAACCTTCATAACCTCTGAACCGTACATGCTAGGAACAAAATTTAAGTGTCCAATTGAAGCTAACATCCTCAGCTTTCAAACTAAGCCAAAGCATTTGAACTCCTTATAGTTTTGCCGCAATCGCAATTAACGCGCGTGGAAAAGTTTGCCACGATTCTGCATTTGGCTCAATTTAAACCCATGTAAAAGAGCTATTTCTTTGCATTCAACTTATGAATTCAGTTTTCTATCTACTAATCATTCTATCATCCTTGCTAGTGTTTACCTGAAGCGATGCAAAGCAGCTCCCACTAGTTCTCAATCCCATTTAGTGATTTAAAGTTATTTTCAGTATTTTTCCTATTCATTACAAGCCACATTCAAAAGCATTTGACTTGTTTTAAAATAATTCCTGTTTCTCTCTAAGCTTGCTGGGGGGAGTTGGGATTGAAACTGCATTTGTTAAGAGCATATTCCTGAAACCTGTTTTCTCTCCTTCCATTTCTATATTGCATATTAGGGGGGATTGAGTAGTATCAGGGGGAAAGAGTGATTACATTGCATTTTATTGAATTCATATCAAGTTTTAATTCTGTGCTGCATTAATTTCCTATCATTGCATTTCATTGAACTCACACAAAGTTTATTCTATGCTACTTTATTCTTCTCATTCATACTCCTATTTATTAAAGAGATTGTGATTGTAATATCATCCAATGCTGATCATTGTATAAATATTAATAGTGTGATATCCAGATATTGTTCAAATTCATAAAAGTGTGATATATATATTGTTCACTTCATAAACTAAATCTTTTTACTTTGCAAAACAACCTACTTCTTGGTTCAGTGAGACCAGGGGGGATTCAAAGAGAGGGGCGTGATATAAGGGTACATCACTCAGAAATAAAAGAACTTTAGACATAAAAATATATAATTAAGGGTTCCAGCTCGGCATTTCACGCCAGGTATTGACTTAGGTGGAGTGCTGGGTTGAAACCACTAACAGAGGAAAGCATAAATATAATGCACACATGGCACTCACCTGATGTATCAGCATAAGTGTACATGCCTCCCATTCCAGCCACATTCTCACTTGTGATGAGGCCACTGGTGACCACTTCATATGGAGTTATCTCCAAACATGTGGTGATCCACCAGCAGTAAGCTGGGCAGAGGCCACATTGATTCTGAGCTTCTCCTTGGTATGCCTAGTGAGGACACCCAACCATGTGTGGACCTCTTTCACAGTGCATCTTTCCACCCCATAGGCCTTTATCTGGTCTGTAACTTCCTGCCCCTTACTCTACCACTGGGTCACAGGACTTGTTCTGCCAGCCCGAGGGTCCAGGTCAGCATGGCCATCATCAGTGAAGTGATTCTTCCTTGGTGGCCCCTTCTCCCTAACCTGTGGCTTTTCATGGGGTATGGCATGTTCTAGCTCTGGAAGCTTGCCCCTCATGGCCCTAGTGGACCTTGGTACTGAAGCACCTGTAGCCTCACCACCACATTTTGCTTGTGGACCATTCTTCTCCGCTTGTCCCTGTCCTCCCGGTGGACCCCTCTCACTCAAGGTGCAATGAGATGGTAAAGAGAAAGAGTTCTCATTAGCGCAAAGTAAAGTGAGTTTACCGCACATTACCCAATATCGCCGTTACCATGCACACCAGGAATTCTGCAAGGTACCGCCAAATATCGCTGCATATTTGCGCGCCAGTATTCCACTAGGTCCCCCCAAATATCATGCATTTGTGCATGCCAGGAAAAGGACATGCAGGTTGGAGACACACGTTAGCACGCTATTAACAGCATTACGCACATATGTGCATGCTTCATACAGCCATTTTTTGCCTCCTCCTCCCTTATTTTGCTTCCAAAAATCAACATGCCCTGCTGCCTGGTAGTGTCTCACTGGCTGATGACCACTTGCATTGCCTTGGAGTGCCTGGTAATCTGCCATAGCCAATTCTTCTGTGGGTCTCCTGACAGGCTCTGTGATGATCTCATCGGTCATATACAGACTTTCAAACCTCCATAATACCATCACAGCTCCACAGTACTGGTACAGTCAGGGCCCGTGTTCACCCCACCAGACTCAGGTTCACCATGATGACTAAATAACCAGCACCCTCAAGGTGGCAAGATGGAGGGCTGTCAACTTCGCTGCTGCTGAAGTTGGCATCCTGGGTGAACAGGTCCTGGTCCATTACGATTCCCTCTTCAATCCGCTGAAGCAGATTGTGAAATGTGGATGTCAATGGATCTGAAGGGACATCATGGCTGCCATCAACATGGAAGGGGTGGCAGTCCATATTGTGGACAAGGCCAAGAAGCGCTAGAATGACCTGAGTATCCGGAACAAGATGAAGACAAAGGCGGCCCTTGAGGCTGGTGCTTGCGTGAAAGAGCACTTTGCAGGAATCCATCAAGTGACATTCGCCTCCAGATCCTGGAGAGGAAAAAAACAGCGCTTCATGTCCAGGTCCTTGACCTCTAGGCGCATATACATGCTGCTGGTAATTTCTCACACGGTGAACAATAACTTTGATTTAGAGTTTCCTGAATGAATATGCATGAATTGAGAATGTTAGTGCTTTTCACAGCATGTGGGCTGCACAATCGATAGCTGGCATGCAGCCTCATGCAGATACTGGAAGTATGTTATGGCACACATCTCTGAAGAGGACAGGTGATCTCTTGCATCTTTGGCTGACAAAGAATAGCTGTGTGCTTGCAATGTGAGTTGCTGAAAGCAAGGCATTCAACAGAGACAAAACACAGATTGATATGTTGAGGTCATGTAAGGTAGTTTCATGCATACTTCCTCTATGGGTTGTCCAGTTAGGGAATCATGATTGCATCATGTTTAATCAGTAGATGAGACTAACAATGTCTTTCGATGTCTGGTCATGGTAAGTCAGTGAATGTGACAATCTGGTTCAACATCAGGACCAGTCAGGCCACTGAAAGAGGTGGCATATATGCTATGTGTTGGGACTGACAGCATGGATGCTTGATCAGCAAATGGTGCATGTATGTGTTGCACCCTTTCATGTTGGACTTTGAGTAATGCATGTAGCAAGATGTGGTTGAATGGAGATGTGACTATGATGCTATCAACACTTGTGGACATGTGGTCTTTCCATGGCCATGCCTGCAGGATACACTTGGGTTGCTGCTTCATTGCTATTGGGATGTGAAATGAGTTTTTGTCATGTGCATGTGGCCACATGTGAATGTGATGTGTTCACATTTGCATGTATCATCATTGTAATTTTTCATTTTGCTTACACTTGTGAGTCTTGATTCTATTAGATTTCCAAGCATGGACCTGTGTGTGTAGGACGTTGTTTGTTTACCTATGATGAATGCATTCTACTGCGGTAAAGGTGCAGATTCAGTGCTGCCAGCGGGGGTGCACCTACCAGTTGCGTAACTGATGGGAAAGGGGTATTCCTAGAGGTTTTAACAACATTGACAGCTGTGCAGTGCAACCTTTGTGCTGTGTGCACAGGTACAGTTAGAGAAGTCTGTGGAGAAGAACAGGGTTGGGGGCACCAGGTTGGGCATGGGGGAAAGGGGTACATGGGGGGATAGGAATATGGGGTGGGGGTAATTGGTAGGAGTGGCAATGTAGTACAAAATGACCCACAGAACAGTCATTTTGGAACATAGGATGCAGGTAAGTTAACCATTTGTCTCTGCATTTGTCTCTGCACAGACACAGGCCATGTGTCTTGGGCAGACTTGAATTCCTCAAGTGCTCGGTTCAGCAGTGTGCTGAGAAATGTTGCAGGCTGGCTGTTCCCAAGAGACCATAGTCACTCGGAAATGGGACCAGCAGACACTTTTGAGGCCAGTGAGCCAGGCACCCGGGCGCTCGCTGGGAAATGTAGAGATTTAACAAATACATGCAGGCAAAACAAAAGTAAAATCACGGTGGGGTAAGAAGTTTCAAATCACCCCATGGCAGATGGGCGTTGGAAATGGGCTGTTGGGTGTATGGGGGAAGGCTGCGAGGGGAACAATCATTGGGAGAGTTTCATTGTCCCTAGGATGCAACAGTGTCCTTGCTGATGTCCGCAGGCCATCTCTTTGGTCGTTTGCCATGTAAATGTCTCCCCTGTGCCAAACTCAGGTTGTCTTGTGTGTTTGATAGGAACTGACCACTGGCAGATTAATAAAGTACCTGTGGTCAGCACAATCATGTAATGTTAATAATCATCATTGTGGGGCGGGGTGGGAAGGTTTGCAATATCGCAAGTTGTGGTGTTGGACAATGGGAGTCAGAAGGGCCTGCTTCAATCATGAGTAGGTGACATATGCTTAGCTATAGGGGACTGAGATAGTCCCACCAATATGTTTTGTAGGATGATTTAACACATGGTATGCTTTTTGTTTATGCTAGATGTGTGAGGAATCTATAAAAGTTTTGCCCACAGTGGCAGGCATTGAAAGCTCTCTTCACTCAGTTTTGTTCCACTGTGCTGTTTGAACCATGCTTTCCCAGCTGTGTCTGGGCCTATAATAAAATGTATTACCTCCTGCTTGGTGTCCGCTCCTTTTTGGATTACTTTGACATTGAAGTCGTTACTTGCCTTTGGAGGACCCCTGATATACTACTAATGCAATTGAGGGGTATACACATGTATTGGAACTTGTGATTGACTCCTGTGTTGTATCTTCCCTTTTCCACAGTTGCAGCCGGTGATGAAGAGAGGAAAACCTGTGCTATACCAGGTCCAAGGCATCCAAACTCCACAGCAGACCACAGTCAATCCTAATTACATTCACAACCACGGAAGGGGATATTCCTGGAGGATCCTCAGCTTCTGATGGCACTGCTGATGGCGAGAAGCCTCTGTATCCCATTGTCATGCTGGACACCTCTGCAGCAGAGTGACAGGCTAGTGGTGATGTAACCAAACAAGGTCGACAAGGAGCACACGTGGTGCAAGTAAGGCAGGAGGCAAGATGGCGGGTGCATTCCATTCTAGAGGAGTCTTGCAGGAAAGCAGTGGATATTGAGTCATGGATGAGGCCTTCCATGAATCAATGGATTCCTGCATGTTGATGGAGAATCAGCCTTTGCACAGGCATTGTGTAAAATCTTAATGGGCTAGCCCGATGACACCTGTACATAGTTCTATAGCAGTAGGTTTTGTCTTTTTGCATTTACTTTTTGGTATTTGATTGTTTTCATCCATATTTGTACTTCATAAACATTTTAATATTCAATGCATTGTAATCTCTCATTGTGTCTTGTGCAGCATGTCTTGGCTTGCTGTTGTATGTGTGCTTTTCTGGTTAGTTGGCCATGTGCACCTTTTGTTATCACATGATCTCCCAATGGGTATGTCCTATGCCAGTCAGGTGGTTTTAGGCCACACTCTGTTGCTCATGATGGTAATGACATAT
Organism: Ambystoma mexicanum; assembly: GCF_040938575.1. NCBI lineage: Eukaryota > Metazoa > Chordata > Amphibia > Caudata > Ambystomatidae > Ambystoma > Ambystoma mexicanum. The sequence continues at coordinate 1,340,898,614 of NC_090929.1, read as the reverse complement.
TTGCTGGAGGACATGTGTGCATGCCTCATGTGTGTGTGATGTTTAGTTTGATACCTTCATGGCCAATGTATGTATGTGGACTATGGTTGATGAAGCAAAGTTACATATTTATAGTTGGATGAGTTTAGCATGCTTAGGGAACACATCTGTTGCTTATGTCCATGCTACAGTCATTAATGTACATGGTATGCATGGGTGCGTCTACCATATTCTGTGGTTGACATGGCACTTCCTTTGTAAATGTTTTCATAGGTGTTGATTTATGGTGGGGGTTATTTGAGGTAGCCATGGTGGCATTACATTGACTGACCTTCCCACATGACCAAATGGACATGTGATTTGCCAGTAGAGAAGGGAGCATCACAAAGGTGTGGGTACCAAGATATGGTTGACTGTTGGCATTTATGATGCAGGGCCATTGCATGTTGGATTTAGGTGTATCAGTGGTAGTTGAGGATGAATTTAATTGTGGGTCTACTGGTAGTACTGGTTTTGATGGGGGCAGCCATTTTGTGATGCAAGGCATTTTTCTGAAGATGTTTTGTGTCATGTATCGAGGATGGGTACACATTTGTGATGCTGTCTGACCAGACCTTCTCCTGTGCAGGGATATTTGAGGAATCTGGGGACAACTCATTCTCCTCTGCCTATTCACCTATCCAGATAGATAATTCTTCTAGGCAGAGTTCCTGTATGCTGCCACATTGGTTTATGTGGCCCTTTGGAACTTGCTTGTCCATGTGGATATGCTCACACTTCCACAACAGATATAGCGTATGTCATTGACGATAATACAAATGTATGTTGGATCCCTTTGATTCAATGGGCTCCCCATCTCCCCTGAGGACTATATCATCTGAATGGCAAATTACCAAGGTGTAGCAGCATGACCCATGTGGTTGACTGTTGTTGTGCAGCTGAATGTCATCCATGGGAAAACCGTGTAAGGGGCGACTCTCCTGATGCCACCAGCACTGCTTCAATGTTATCATGGTAGAGGAGGCTATATGCCAGGTGTGGTTCATTGAAGACACAGGCCAGGAGAGTTGAGGAAGGAAAGTGGTCAAAATTAGCCTGTTCAATCGGTGTTCAATGTACATGGCAGTCAAGTGTCCTTGTACTTAAAAATATTGTAAGGCTGACACCACCATCATACTAACCAAGGCATGCAAGCCTGTTCAGAACCTTCTATGGTCTGTGAGTGCCTATTGGGATACATTACTGTTGGGTATCTGAGTGTGTCCTTTGCAGGACAGATCATGAGTGTGGGCCAGCATACAGTTCTGTGTGTTCAACAATCAACAAGAGTAATACATCGGTTGTAGTCCATTTGTTGTGTTCTTAAGTGCAAGGTGTATGGAGGGGACATATAGTGAGCTGTTGTCAAGAGAGTGTAGTGGGCAAATTAGATGGGATTGGATGAGGCCTACTAAGGCGGGCTTGGGCATCATCGTGGACCTCCGCATGAATCTGATTGCAACGCATTTCATTGAGACATTTGACATCTCATCCAACACCAGGTGACATTACTGTGCAATAGAAGAGTGTCATTGGGTTGATGTGTATTTGGGGTGCATTAATGTGTGGTTGCTCCTTGTTGGGGCAAGTTTTGTGTGGATGTGGAGTGGGCATAGGGTTATAAGGTTTTGTGGCACATTTTAGTGGATGTACTGGGACAAGGACGTGTGGGTGTAGCCTCAATGTGGAATTTTGGGGTGCAGATTAACAGAGGTATTGGGAAGAGGACATGTGGGTGCAGCCTTAATGTGGGAGATTAGGGGAAGTACTGGGATCAGGACTTGTGGGTGTGGCCTTATTGTGGGATTTTGGGGCACAGATTAGTGGCGGTCCTGGAATGAGGACTTATGGGTGTGGCCTTAATGTGGGAATTTCGGGTGTAGATTAGTGGAAGTACTGGGATGCTGACTTGTCCATCGCAGGAAAGGAGTGGAAGTAATGGTGATTGCTGGAAAGTAATCCTTGATTACTTCTTTCCCATTGGTCTGGCCAATGTCACATTTCACATTGTGACGGAGAGTACTTCAACAGTGGTATGGTCATCTTGCGCTGGAAGCATTTTGTGAGCGTTCCAGGCACTACTCATTTTATCTTTTCACTGCAGGTTTCTGCTCTCAAATAATTCTGTGAATCAGATCCCAGTGTTATACTTCAGGGATGCACAATTGTTGGGCTTGCACTACTACTTTGGACTTTCTGTAAATTAAGCCCTATTGTTCCCACTTAGAGTTCCCCACCATCCCTGCTCCTCTGTTCCCCCTACACCTCCCTTAGTGTGTCCCACTTGTACTATGCACCCATGTTTTCCTTCTATGTTTGCGCTTTTGATCTGCGATTTTCTCTGGTTCAGCGAGAGAGTAGATACACATAATTATGCGTGAATTTCTTCAACACAATGGAGAAAGCAAATCACAGAAGTAGACATAATTGTTTATGGTCCTAATATAAGAGACACCAAATAATGTATTTTTTTAATTTTGTTTATTTTGATACAGCTGAATAAATCAACTTTTCAAAATTATCAAACAGATGTACTTTTCCAAATTCATTCAACACAATTAATAACAAAAATTTTAACAATAGTAAAAAAAGATAACAATTCGGAACATGAGAAATGAAACAGAGTATGAGCAATTAATATAGGAATTTAAAACTTAAAATCTAATACATTTCAATTGATTTCTCAAGTGCACAAAAATAACTTTGAATATATACAAATAGTATTCACTGTTCAAAATTAAGTTTGTAAATAGATTTCACCAGGCAGAATGGCTTCCAAAAAGTGCACCAGAGCCTTTATGACCGAAAATCTTGTGCTATTAAATAAAATGCTCCATATCTCGTTTTCATCCAGTTCCTCATGCAAATTTAACAAATAAGTTTATGCCTCACCAACACTTCCCTAGTGGTCCATAAGTTGAGTCTCAAGTGCAGAAATTTGTTCCGTACATTCACGGAAGGACATTTCAATAGATAACCTGCCACTTGGCCCAACCGCTTGATTCCAAAATGATTATTATTGAAATCTTTATATTTTGTACAAAAGTCATAGTTTTGTATCCAACCTCAAAGATAATACTTTGTTTTAGCACGGACTGGATTTTCAGTTAGAAGCTGAAATGGAATATCGGCTTCTACCAAAGTATTCAGTACTAGATTTCGCCATTTTAAAGGAAAAGTGAGAGTAGAAGAGGACAAGTACCGGGCAACTGTACTCAATATATTATTGTTTGCCACACCAAGCAAGTACTTATGAAAGAAGGAGCACATTCTCCACTTGACTCTACTAAATAGTGAATTCAAACCTAATTCAAATCGTAATATAGGCATGGGTGAGCAATTCGGTAAATGTAAAACCCTTTTCCAAAAAGCCGCCTCCAATTTATTCCACATTTTATCATTTGAATACAGCTTTGATTCAACAGGCATGACTTTTTGCTCATAGAACATTAGGAGATGCTTTAAAGTAAATTTCCGTACTTATAAAGAAGTATTTTAGCCTGTTAGATCAAAGTCAGATGTTTTGACTGTAAGGTAATCAAATATTTGCTATCACCAACGCTATTTTGTATAAAAAGGCCCAAGTATTTGTATTCCAAAACTAATTCCATGGGTTCCTGTCACATATGCCAAATTCATTATTATTTTTGGATTTCCCTTGAGGTCTACAAACCAAAATCTGAGATTTATTCAAGTTTACAATAAGCTGGTTCCTCTCAACATATTCAGAGAGGGCAGGAAGACAGCTGACTTGTCCATCGCAGGAAAGGAGTGGAAGTAATGGTGATTGCTGGAAAGTAATCCTTGATTACTTCTTTCCCATTGGTCTGGCCAATGTCACATTTCACATTGTGACGGAGAGTACTTCAACAGTGGTATGGTCATCTTGCGCTGGAAGCATTTTGTGAGCGTTCCAGGCACTACTCATTTTATCTTTTCACTGCAGGTTTCTGCTCTCAAATAATTCTGTGAATCAGATCCCAGTGTTATACTTCAGGGATGCACAATTGTTGGGCTTGCACTACTACTTTGGACTTTCTGTAAATTAAGCCCTATTGTTCCCACTTAGAGTTCCCCACCATCCCTGCTCCTCTGTTCCCCCTACACCTCCCTTAGTGTGTCCCACTTGTACTATGCACCCATCTTTTCCTTCTATGTTTGCGCTTTTGATCTGCGATTTTCTCTGGTTCAGCGAGAGAGTAGATACACATAATTATGCGTGAATTTCTTCAACACAATGGAGAAAGCAAATCACAGAAGTAGACATAATTGTTTATGGTCCTAATATAAGAGACACCAAATAATGTATTTTTTTAATTTTGTTTATTTTGATACAGCTGAATAAATCAACTTTTCAAAATTATCAAACAGATGTACTTTTCCAAATTCATTCAACACAATTAATAACAAAAATTTTAACAATAGTAAAAAAAGATAACAATTCGGAACATGAGAAATGAAACAGAGTGAAACATTTTGTATAAAAAGGCCCAAGTATTTGTATTCCAAAACTAATTCCATGGGTTCCTGTCACATATGCCAAATTCATTATTATTTTTGGATTTCCCTTGAGGTCTACAAACCAAAATCTGAGATTTATTCAAGTTTACAATAAGCTGGTTCCTCTCAACATATTCAGAGAGGGCTGATAACAAATTCTGGAGTCCCCTGGGAGTCTGAGATATTATAACTAGGTCATCAGCGTAGAGCAGCCAAGGTATGCGCTGGCCTCCCAGTTCAGGAGCATCTGACACGATTCAGAGAAAAGAGAGACCCATTTCAAAGATGAATAGATTAAACAGTATCAAAGCTAAAATGCACCCTTGCTTAAGTCCAAAAAAAAGGGAAAGGAGGAAGACAGTAAACCTTCAAAAGATAACCTGACTCGCGTGGAGGTCTCAGTGTGTAGCTGAATCACTAAAGCCAAGAGAGATGATGGACAACCAAGGGATTTTAACTTTTGAAATAAATGATCACGGTTTATGGAGTCAAATGCTGATCAGAAATCAATAAATGCAAAGTATAAAGATTGTTTCCGACACGCATATTGTGACTTAAGCATGTTAATGGTAATGATGTTAGGGAGAGTACCAAGGCCAATGACGAATCCTGATTGAAGAGGATCTCTCTTAAAGTAGTTTTTTGCCCAGGTATTCAACTCTCTCAAAATTAGATGACAAAAGATCTTCCCAGGCACATCAAGCAAGGAAATGGGCCTGTAGCTAGCCGGATTAGCCCAATCACCCTTCTTATAGATAGGGATAATGATGGATTGTTTCCAAGACATCGGGATTTTCTGAGAAACATTAATGGTCTCAAATATAAGATATAATATATCTGCCGAGATGTCCGGGAATTGCTTCCTTTGTGCATTCGACAAGCCATCCAGGCCAGGTGCTCTAGAGTGACTTGCTTGTTTGATGAAATACAAAATGTCGTCTTTATCAAAAGATAAATGGAAGGGAGGCTGAAGTTCAGGCATAGATATACTTGGATGTACCGGGGGTGCAGCAAATAGTTTAGAATAGTAATGAACCCACATCTTCTCAGTCACATCATTAGTTTGGACAGCAACCTGATGACCTGCCGTAACTTGATTGATGATGTTCCATGACTAAGCAGAGTTTTTAGATGCCAATAGTTTCAACATATTGCTTCCATCAGTTTGATATAGTTTGTCCTTCATGCCTCTTACCCAATTCCTATATCTGGTTTTGATAAGGGTTAGGGCAGGTGATCGTGTATCTGCGGGGAGCTTGAGGCCTCCCTCTTTTCAACCCGGATCACGGATTTCCTAATTCTGATTTCATGGTCGAAGATGTGCAGATGCGGTGTTTGTTTTTGTTTCTGTATGATTGAGTCTGGTTGAAATAGCTGCATTAAGTCATGATACACTATATCTGAGGGATGTTTACGCACAGCTTTGCTCTTCAACTCAGCGTCATAGCATGACCTAAAGGCTTCCAAAGATGACTCAATCCACATTAATCGATTTCTGGCTGAGTTTACCTTGTAGGAAACTATAAGATGAGAGGATTTCTCTTGTGCTGTGATAGAATTTAAGCGCCAAATTGTGTGTAGCACATTGTGATCGCTCACTTCTGTGTCAATTATTTGAAATGATTTTACATTATTTAACATGTGTGCATTGACATAGATGAAGTCAATAAATCCCTGGCTACGAGCACGATTCCAAGTAGGTCTAGGTGGGATATCCCGAGGGAATACACCATTTACCATGAACAGGTTTCGGGATTCGACAAAGCTTGTCCACTTAACAAGACGATGTGTTTCAGATTTACAATTCGGCCCCAAGCAGTGAAGATTTAAATTGCCAGCTAAAATAATGTGGTCCAAATGTCCATCGAGAGTTACAATATCAATAGCTTTGTGCACAGATTCCAGAAACCAGTCATCAACAATACCCAAGGGATTCCAGTAAACATTAATGGCAGCACATGAAAAATGTTGTCCAACAATTCTAGTCATTTGTAAAAATGCATTCGGGGAAAATCAAGGTTCAACTTTTAAGGTGGAAGACTGCTTGACAGCGGTTAATCATAGTTAATCCATGATGGAACGCTGGTAAGCCAGGATTCTTGTATCAGAATTACATCATGGTCTAACAACTGCAATGCCCGATTATTCAGTAGATGCCTATGCCCTCTGGAATTCCAACTGATCAAAAACAAAGCAGATTCGAAAGATTTAGAATGCTAACATTGGTTACTTTTGGGGTCACAATTACATGTGTGGGAGGAGATACCTTGAATTTTGTTTGTATTTTGCTTTGAATGTATATCCTGTTGTCGCGTTAATAAGCAATCTGAGGAGTCAGAAGTTGGCAAAAGGATAAATCCAAGATCAAGAAGATGAGACTTCACAGCCCAGATTGCGTTGACCATGACCCTCGAATTGATCCAAAGAATCACAGAGGACCGTTTTGAATGATCAATGAACTCCACTAGCTCAATGTCGATGGTGCCAATGTCATCGAGCTCAGGAATTTCCCTAAATATAGACAACACGGAGGCACGGTTAAGGTTATATTGTTTAGCTGGCAAAGGCTTGCAACTGAGTGTCAGTGAATGAACCGCAGGGCGCTTAAGACACGCAGTCACAGGTTTGTGTTTGGATGGATTGGGCGGAGCGTTGGAGATTGGGTGGTTTACACCACAAACTTTAGTTTGAGAAAAATCAGAAGCCTCGAAAAACTTGGTCAAGGTAGATTGAATCAGTCTTTCCATGTCACTAGAAGCAACAAGATCAGAAGCGGGAACATTTGTCTTATTCTGAAATTTCGCCTGTGACATGGTTTGTGCTAAGTCAATCTTGTCAGACACTCGTGAACATGTTATTTGCGCTTTCTGTGCAACTGGAGCAGAAGGCTCATGAATATTAACCATTTCACACGGCGCACAAGTCAAGTTCTTTTAAACAGATTTGGAGGACATGTACTCATCGACTGCTTGCCTTATTTCTTTGTGACGCTTTTCAGTGTTCGAGACTCCCATGGCCAAAGGAGATTTAAAACAAAAGCCATTGGATATTTGTCTTTTAGAAGTGTCTCGAGAAATGTCAGCAGCAGCAATTAACAGATCATTTAAAGGACTGTAGGCAATAACAGAGGCAGCTGAAGCTGGCAATATCTTTGCCTTCTTTGCCTGCGATTGATGAAGATATTTTTTTGCTATAGCTTTAAAAGCGATTGCAGTGGTTGTTACTGGAGTTGAAAGGTTTTTGACAAAGGATTTATTTTGGGTTGTACGTTTGGCCACGGATGTGATGTTTTTAGATTTTTTTGGAATGGCACCCTTTTTAGGCCCGGACTTCACTGCATCAAAAGGATTTGTATTTGCACCAAAAAGTGAGTTGAAGTGGGAGAATGGAAGAACAGGCTCGCGCCCTTCCCCTCTCGTGCTTGGCCTAGAGGATCACGGCCTAGACACCCGCCATGAGAGGAGTTTGCCTATCTACCAGACGACCAAATACCCTGGTACAGGAACCACGGATGTGCCCACCTACCTGCCCAGCAGCCCGCCCTGCCCATGCCGACACCTGCGGCATGGATCAACTCGACTAAACCTACAAGTCATTAGAGATGCCATGACGACCTAGCCAACGGTCAGCACACCTGTGCAAACATGCACACCGGCCACTCCCACACCAATCCACACGAAGAACATACTCAGTGCTATGACGTAGGCGACAGACATACCCACGGACGTGCATCTTTATTATTTTCCACATAGGCTCTCAAAATGCAGAAACGCAAGACGCATAATGAACTTATCTAAAAAGGCTTGCTCACGCTTCTTCTAAGAACCATGTATCATAATGAAGAATATAACGGAGACGCGATACTGAGGATAGAGCAATATGATACCGTAACCTAAAGCGCTCTGCATCAAACGGTTCCACCTATGCACCAGGCCCAAGTAGGCCGCAAGCAAAAGCTTCCATGAACATTGAATGAGCAAGAGCTCGGTTGCTGACCCTGCAGAATGAGCCCGGCGAAAGCACACAGCCAAGGGCACGATGTTGCAATCTCGCACGCCGCAAGCCGAGACCAAGGTCGCACCTGCAAGATAAACCAGGCACACAGTGGGAAAAACAAAATTAATTGTGCTGAATTTTGCCTCAAACACGGTCCCACCTCACGTGACAAAGCCAAACCTGACAGGATGCCAAGCCCAGGAGGAAGGAGGAGACGCCTGAATCCCACGTTTCAAGACACAGGCAGATACAATTAAAAGACTCATTGGACATCTGCAGCAGTGGGAGTAGTCGACCTCCCAACATATGAATAAATCCTCACATTGTTTACACCTACCCATAGTAAAACATTGTTGCAAATGACAGGTGCACCGCAAGCTGGGAACAGCGATAGTCCCAGACTGGGAGGCTCGCGAGCGGACCAATCAGAACATGGGGCTCTTATCACTGACGCCATTAACATTGACCAATCCTCAGAGGTCTTCATGTAACAATTTTCATGTATTAAATTGAAGGGACAGCCCAAGTATATCACCTGACTAACCCTCAACCACTAACACCGTTCTCTATATGTATGCTATACTAACCCTACCACTCGAGCAACCAATCCAGAGTGGAAATAGGTTTTTTGCTAAACTTTCTAAAGTGACGCAAGTAGCGCATCATACTAAGGTAAAAAGGGCCTGCGAGCCCCACGATTGTGTGTGTGTCAGGACGGACGCGTACGATCCTTGACCCATCCCTGCCGTTTTGTCTAATAAACAGCAGAATCACCTTGCTTCTTGCGTGTGTCTCATACTCTATCTCTTTTGGGATATACGGGAGGAGTTGGGGCCTCCCTGCCCGCAGGTCTACGGACGGCCCGGCCGACCCCGGCAGAATTTCCCCCCGACAAGGTGGAGGCACTGCTGAGATCTGTTTAAGATCTGCTTTTTAATTTTTATTTTTCCAGGTACTCCCGTTGCGAGGAGGCCCGGCGGCGCAGCCCCCTCTGCCGTTGCCCCCTTCTGAGGACTACAGGACCATCGCGGAACTGCAAGAAGACCGGACAGCGCAATCGAGCGGCCCCGCATCAAGAGAACTTGGTGAGCATGTCACGCACAACAAGCAATGTGAAATTGTGAGGGAGGGGGGAGGAATTAAATAAGGGAGGTGGGAGGTGTTGCACAGGTGCGTGGCGAAGGTTTGATAATTTAGTGTTGGCAATGAAATGAATGGTAGCCGAACGAGTGCGAGAGCAGTCGGCTACGTTACGCGAGAGAGGGGGGTGGAGCACGAAAACATCACGTGCGGCCGCTCATAGACACTGATTGGCCTAGGTCGCGACTACGTGTAAGGGTGTGTGTGTGTGGTTTCCTACGATTTGGCATTTATTGATCAATGAGTAGATGAGGATCCCTATTGTTCGAGCAAGAAACTCGATAGGTAGATGACGTTTCCCTGTAGGCGGTAGCTAGTTAGTTGCTCAATATGGAAGATAATTGGCTGGTTAAGCCCTCCTGTCGAGGGGCGTATCACACGCGAGGCGACGCAGCGTGCGCAGTCCGATTATATTATTGATTACCTTGTTCCAGGAGTGACAGGAAGACAGCTGTGAGGTTAACGGGGGTAGATTGCAAGTGTATTTTGGACTTAAAAAAATATATGAAGAACTTACCAGTAGTTCGAAGAGATCGGTGACGTCACCAGTAGGGCTTTCATAGGATATCCCGAGCACAAGGCATCTTTCTTTATGAGAGTGGTGGGGAAGAGAACTGTGGTAAGGGAGTGGAAACGGAGATAAACGGTAATGAGTTGATCGGGGAAAGGCGAAACGGGGGACGTGGCTGCTCACGGAGAACGCCGGCCACGGCAAGTGTAGAAGAAGGAGGAGGAGCAAATGAAAATAGGACGACTGTATAAAAACGTCACAAGGGGTACGCAGCCGCAGGGGGCTACGTGCGCCTCGGCCGCAGGGGGCCGTAAGGGTGTTGTGTAAAGGAAGAAAGAAAGAAGAAAATATACAAAATGTAAATACTATATTTTAATAATTTTCCTTAGCGGACTATCGCAAGTCCCCAAATTTACGGGACCAGGTAAAGGTATAAGGCTGTATATTGTAAGTGTTAGTAAGATAATAGCTACCAAATAGGGGAAGGATAACAAGTGAAGCGCTACTATGTCATATGGGACAGGATCGGGAGGGTGGGGGAACACCCTCACTACCCCACTACAACACATATGTAGAACACTGTCACCCCATAGGGAGAAACTGATCAAGTATAGCATAGAATGGACACAGGGGACGGACAACAAAATGATAACACCATGGCCGCCTAATGGTAGCTTCGATCCATATACCCAACATTCACTATTAAACCATCTGCATAATACATACAAAGGGAAGAAGTTGACACACCACGTGGAGGTGTTTAACTTATGGAGGATGTTCCAAGGGTCCCGACCAGGACCAAATGGAATGTTCACTGTGGGGGAAATACCGGAAGAAAAGGAATGGGGAAAAGGGGAGTGAAGACCCAAAGAACACGGGGAACGGACAAGAGGGAGGAGAAAAGAATAATAACTCAAAAGAAAATGAAATAAAAAAGGAACAGAGCAACGATATACCCCTAGCAAAGGTAGTGAAAACAGAGGGAGGGGGGCTGTACCCTTTAAGAGAATTAGGAGAAATAGAAAGAGGACAGTTAAGGGCGGCTGAGGGGTACTCGAACCCGGCATACAGCCCGCCACCATATGTGGCTCATGGGAAGATGCCAGCAGGGGAGGGGAGGACTGGAGAAGAACAAACTGTGGAAATAGGACATGATGAGTGGGTAGCTGCGCAGATACAATTAAAATTACGAGGTTCATTAACAGGAGAAGAGAAGGAGGTAGTGAGGAAAATAGACGAGGATAATACCAGGGAGAGTGGAATGAGAGGGGAAGAGCTGTTACGACAAAAGGAAGAGATTTTGGAGGAATGACTAGCAGAGTTAAGGGATGAGCAGAATGAACTGATCAAACAGCTCGATAGGGAGGAAAGAGAGAGAGCGAGGGAAAGGAAAGAAGGTAAGAACGAATTGGAAAAAATAAGGGAACGAACTGAGGAGCAAAGGAGAGAAGCTGAAAGGGTAAAAGCAGCAGCAGAAAGGGTATCAAGAGCAGTACTACGAGAGAGGAAAAAGGAAGAGGAAGAGAAAGAAAAAGAAATGGCAATATGGAAGAAGAGATTACTATCAGAAACGACTAGGAAATACGAAGAAGGGAGGGTGATAGAGAGTATATTAGAAAGGGAGAGGGTGAGATGGGAAAGGAAGAAAGAGGATAAAAGGACATTGGAAAAGATGAGTAGTGAAGTAATGGAGGAATTAAAAAGGAAAAGGGAGGAAATTGGTAGAGAGATGGAGGAGAGAAATTAAGGGGAAAGAGAAGATAGGAGAGGGGAGAGTGAAGTAAGGGGGTATGTATAAAGAGACACAGAAGTAGCAACAACATCAGCGCAAAGGGGAGCGGTTGGTAAAGGAGAAAAGGGAGAACCGGACCTAATAGACTTAAAGACAGTAACAATCAAGGGGAAAAAGACAGAGTGGGGGCTGCCATTTACGAATGACTTTTGTAGTGAGGAAGAAGAAGGAATGGAGAAGGAAGGAAGAAACAGTGAAAGGGAAAGCCTAGATAAACTATACACCACCCGGACCAATACAGACTCACCATAGATCTGTAGGAGAAAGGATGAACTGGAGTGAAGTGAGGAGGAAGAGCAAGGAATAGCGGAAAGACAGACACATGAAGCCACACCGTCACCATCACACCCTCTCCCATCCCAACAAACTGACACCCTATGCAGGTAGGCTTAGAGACCTCCCTAGACGCAGGCAGGAAGGACGAATACACACGCCCACATTAAATACAGGAAATGATGGAAGAAGGGGAAAAGATGGAGAAGAAAGAGTTACGAGCAGGGGAAATACGGACAAAATTGACGATGTAGGAGAGAGGGAAGAAGAGGAAGAAGAGGAGGTGTGTGAGGACTCGATTTGATGGAACACAAGGGGTAAAACGAGACACAACTTAATGCCACTTCTGGAGAGGGGAGGGGTTAGACCACAATACGTCCCTTGGAAGCATACAGACAAAGAAAATATAAAGTGCAGGCTCCCATCATTAAGTGGAGGTGCGGGTAAATGGATATATGAAATGGAAAAACACACCGCAGGACAGAAACTTCTAATATCAATATTAGGGGATGCAGCGGATGACATTTGGAAGAGAGCGGGATTCACTGGGGTAACAATAGCAAACACATCGCACGATGGGGCACCATTCGCAAACTGCAGACATGCACTATGGCAGGCACTGAGGGTACAGTACCCAGACACATCAGACATAGGAGCAATCACCTCACGCAAGATGCGTGAGGACGAAGATCCTGTTGATTATATCCAGGAAATCCAAGAGAAGTGGCGCATGGAAACTAGAGAACAATGGGACAAAACACCAGCAATATTTTATCATATACTAGTACAAGGGCTCCCAGAAGGAGTTCAGAAACAACTGAAGAAAGTACTGGGAATGGAAGCGAAAGCATGGCCAGAAATACAACTGACAATAGTGCATCATTGCAGGACATGGCAAGGAAAAATGAAACAAAAGGAAGAGGACAGGAAAACGGAAGAGGCTAAACTAGTACAGAAAAAACTTACTAAATACACAATGGAAGGGGCACTAATAACTACACCTACAACAATGACCCAAAGCCCCACACAAGTAGTGGCTGCACAAGATCCCTCCCAAATACCACCCTCACAGACTATAACACAACAGGTGCCGCCACTCCAACCATACACGACCAACATGGGAGGAGGATACTCAATGCCAGGAGCTGGGTATTATAATTATAACAGGGGAAGAGGAGGAATTATGAGAGGGAGAGGATACGGATATAACACACAACAGCAGGTGGGAGGACTTAGAAATTCCTACCCCACCGGGCAACCAGTATACCAGGACAACACAGGAAGCTTTCCATGGCAGAGTAGGGAACCACCGGTGTGTTGGAGTTGTGGATTAGTAGGGCACATGTCACGCACGTGTAGAGTAAGACCAGGAACACCATCATGGAGCGACCAGGGACAACCAAGGCCCACACAGGAACAGCAGGGCATACAGCAACAGCAGACGTTGCAACAGGGAAATGAACAGCAACAACTAATAACACAACAACAGCCACAGACATATTCACTGCCACAACAACAGGTAGCGATAACACAACAACCCCAAGCGCAACAAACACAACTGGGTAGGGTGACGGTCCTGGGACACAACCCTTACACAGGAAATGGTCAATGGTTGTACCCTCAATAGGACAGCCCACAGACGGCCTTGGTGTGTCCCATCCTGTCAGTAACACCTAATAGTGCGGAGGAACCACGCATAGAGGTAACGATAGGTGACAAAAAATGATCATTCCTTGTTGACACCGGGGCGACCCGGTCTTGCATAAGGTAAGGTAAATTTAAGATGTCGGGCGAAGCCATGAACACCCAAGGATTCTCTGGGGCTAGAGGGTTGGTTCCCTTTACTGATAACATTCCCCTATCTATAGGAGATTATGACATGTCAGTCCCACTTTTATATTATAGTGCCTCACCAGTAAATATACTGGGGCGAGACATCATGAACAGGTTGAATATGACGATCTCCTTTACGGAGGACGGCATAATTTGCTCTACTCCAGGAATTAACATGCTCACAGCACGACAGATTATGCAAGCATACTGCGGACAGACAGCGATTAGGGCTGAGCCAGTAGATGGCGAACTATTCCAGTACGGGACAGACATGGCATTTGTATGGATGCCAGGGATAGAGGGAAAGATCTGGAGGAGGCCAGCAGCCTATTTGTTCAGACCAGAAACACCAGCCAATGAACCAGAAGGAAAGGTGGTTACAGTGGACATTGAGAGCATTATAGCAACAGCTGATTACATTGCGGTACATGCCCAAGACAGAGAAGGAAGAGCATGGAGGGCAGTGATAGCACTAGCAGAAGGATGTAGACTCACCCAGGTGTCAGATGAGGAGCTGTTCTCAGAAGAAAAGGAGGAAGGTGAAATGGTGTTTATGATGAGTGTGGAAATATGGATAAGAGTGGCGTACAAACAAGTGGCACAGAAAATTGCAATGGCACTTGAGACACCCACATCCACCCCAGTTCCCTTCTTTGAGGAGGATATGATAAAAGTACCCACATCATTATGGACTACTAGCCCCTATGACGTAGGGAGCATAAAAAGCATAGGGGGAGTAAGGATAAAATTGAAAAAAGGTGCAATACTCCCCAGAGTGAAACAGTACCCACTATCAAAGGAGGCAGATGAGGGCATATATGAAACCATAACGGCCCTTATAGATAATGGCATATTGGTCCCCTCAGAATCACCATGTAACACGGCTGTATACCCAGTGCGCAAGGCTAGAGGGGGGTCTTGGCGCTTCATACAGGATCTCAGGCCCTTGAACAACATAGTAGAAGCAGAATACCCCATAGCCGCAAACCCAGCCACAATATTGTGTGGCATTCCAGCAGAAGCATCACGATTTACAGTGATCGACCTTAAAAATGCTTTTTTCTCAATACCATTGCACCCAGACTCAAGATCTGACAAGCTTCACTTACAGAAACACAAAGTGGAAACACACCAGATTGCCACAAGGGTACTGCGAATCACCCTCAATCTTCAACAGAGTAATACAGATGGATTTGGGTAACATTGAAGTGGGAAGCACAGTGTTGCAGTATGTCGACGACATAATAATTTGCAGTACAAACGAAAGAACATGCAGAGAGGACTCATTAAAGATGCTGACAATATTGGCTGAAAAAGGTTACAAGGTAGACATGGAAAAGTTACAGTACTGTCAAGAACAGGTACTTTACATTGGTCAGCTCATATCCCAACATGGAAGAAAGATTGCACCACAAAGAGCACATGCCATTTCAAAAACGCCAGTGCCACAAACAGTGAGGGAACTGCAGCAGTTCCTGGGTCTGTGCAACTACTGTAGAGCATGGGTATTTGATTACAGCTCATACATAGGACCCCTGCTTGAGGCGTTAAAGGAAGCTAATAAAGGGGAGAAAAAGTTGGGGTGGACAATGGAAATGAAAGAGGCTTTTGATGAACTAAAAGATGCGATATCAACTGCTCCGGTACTGGAAACCCCAGACTATGAGCGACAATTCTTTATATTTTCACATTGCGACTCAGCAGTAATGAAAGCAGTGTTGGCTCAAAAAACAAGCATGGGCTACAAACCAGTAGCATTTTACAGCGGCCACTTAGATCCTGTGATGTTAGGTCATTTCCCTTGCGAACAAGGTCTCGCCGCAGCTGCTTTTGCAGTAGAGAAAGCATCAGCAATCACCATGGGGTGCCCAACTACACTGTTTGTGGAACATGCACTATTTGCAATATTGAATAAACCTAAGTCCACCCTAACCACGCAAAGGGCATCAGGTTATGAGATCATCTTATCCAGAGCTGAACTATCAATTGTTAGATGTAGCACGGTCAACCCTGCAAGGTTCCTAGCAGAAGTAATTGAGGAAGGAGATTATGCACACGATTGTACGCAAATCACTGAAATGTACTCATGTACTAGAAAGATTGAAGAGAACGCACTAGAGGGAGGTGAGCTCCTGTTCATTGATGGGTCATCAACTATCGACCAAAGGGATGGTATAAGGAGGACTGGGGCAGCAGTGGTAAAAATGAAGGAGGTACCGGTGTGTGTGGCAATGAAATGTGTACAACTACCACAGCATTATTCCGCTCAAGCAGCAGAATTAATTGCACTAATCTTGGCGTTGAAGGAAAGCTTTGACAAACGAGTGACCATATATTCCGACAGCGCATATGTTACCTCCACTGTCCACTCAGGGCTGTCGAAATGGAGAAGAAGAGGGTTTAGGAGAGCTGATGGCACTCCAGTGCAACATGCCCTCCTATTGGCTGAACTAATTGAAGCAATAAATGACCCCCAAGAATTAGCTTTGGTCAAATGTACCGCACACACCAATGGTGAAGACCACATTTCAAAAGGGAATGCAGCAGCAGACGCACATGCGAAGTATGCTGCATATTTTGGTGAGATATGGAATCCCCCAGAGTCAAAGAGAGGGAGAGGGAGGGGAATGGCTAAGGAGATGTTGATAAGAGAAGGGTACACCCATCTCCCAGCCACACAGATAATGGAGCTACAAGTGGCTGCACCAATGGCAGAAAAAGAAATATGGGTAAAAAGAGGATGCACAATGTCACCAACTGACGCACTATGGTGCCAGGGTGACACTGGAAAGATTGTAATACCACTAGCACTATTGAACACCGCCCTGAGCCAACTACACCACCCAGCCCACACAGGCAAGGAAGTAATTGCAGCACGAATTAGGGAAGACTGGTTCTGCCCCGAGTTAAATTCTCATGTGTCAAATTTTATCAGCAATTGTCTCACATGTCAACAGTTTACGGCCGGTCACACTCTGAAGGTGATAAGAGGTACTATACCCCGGCCAGAGGGACCCTTCCGACATCTCCATATTGACTATGTTGATATGATCAACGTATGTCAAGGAAATAGGTATATGATTGTAGTAGTATGCCCATTCTCGAGGTGGATTGAAGCAGGGCCCTGTTCACACCCAGATGCATTCAGAGCAGCTAAATTCCTAGTGAGGGAGGTCTTCCCCAGGTGGGGAGTGTGCGAGGTACTGCGGTCAGATAAACGCCCACATTTCGCAAACGAAATGTTCCAGCACATCACATCCTTACTGAACATCAAGCATAAATTTGCATGTGCATACCACCCACAGGCCAACGGTATATGTGAACGCCTGAATGGCCTATTAAAGGAGGCAATTGCAAAAATACAGCAAACAACAAAGAAGAGTTGGTTGTATTGCCTTCCACTAGCCCTATTTGAGCTAAGGAATAGACCAGGTTTCGACTACCACCTCACCCCTCACGAGGTGGTTACCGGACGTCAAATGCGCCTTCCCCTAACGCCAACATCAAGAGCATTTACCGACCACGAGAGTACTGCAAATGTCCTTGGTGATGAAATGTACCAATATGTGTCTTCTTTGATTACTAGTGTAGTGTTTGTGTCTCAACAGCTCGAGCGCACGCGGGGCGGGTCTAACAGCGATCAACAAGAAGACGCGGATAAAGAATTGGCAAAGGAAAGACTGTGCAAAGTTGCTAAAGGTGACCACGTACTACTTCGCAATTTCAACAGAAAGTGGAACAGCCCACGCTTCACTGGCCCCCATCTGGTAGAGGAGGTATCAACAAGAGCAGTAAAGCTACAGGACAAACGTGCCTGGAACCACCTACACGACGTAAAGATCTACAAACCCCAGACCCGCCCCAGCGCCACCGACAGGGCCACTGTAAGGACAACAGCAGCGTCACCAACGGAGGAAGAGACTTCTACCACAACTAACGGCCTAAGTGTCCCCATACCCTGCCACCCCTCAGATTTCCCAGAGAAAACTACTAGAAAAGAAAAGGGGTGATCCCCATACCGCCCACCTCATGGTTACACGATTAAAGAGTAAAGAGAATTCCGCCAGTTGAGCCCAAACCCTCTGCCCATTGACCCCCTACCCACTGCAGTAATAACTGAACTGAAGGACATTGTCTTGCACATATACACATGTAAACACCTGAATCTTCTCTTTCTTTTCTCTCACACATGCAGGTACAGCGTATTATTGTACTACTAAGAAAGTAGATAACTAACAAATTCACTGCCCAGGAGTAGATGGTACCCTCAGACGATAATTACCCGGATGAATTGTCACACCAATTTGTATATGAAATAAAAAGGCCAACGTACCTGAAAAGAAGGAGGGTACGTGTCTACTACATAGCATTCCACTTGGCCATGGAACATTCAATGCCCCACCTCCAACCATACTTGCCTGCCCTAAGAGATAGATCGCTTAGATTGGCATGGGAACAGCTCTTCGCCTGGGCACTGAATGACTACTTGATAGGGAGAGCTTAAAAACGACAACTAACACTAATAACAAGCATATTAAGAATTTTCAGGCGGGCAACTGTAACATCGCAAGAATAAGCTGCCGGACTGCAGCAAGGTAAGAGCAAAATGCCGGTGAAATTAGCAACTGTAATAAAATTGATAGGGATTTTAATGACCACCGGGTTCTTGGCTGCCTCTGTATGGCAGTATAGCTATGCTATCAATATTATTGCTGTACCCAAACCTAATACACCCCCACCCCCAGCTGCAACAGGTGTTACGTCAGGTGGTACTAGTAAAATCCCACACAAGGAAAATAGAGTTAAACGCAGCACATACTCAGATAATAAAGGTATTGACAACTACATACAAGATTCAGCACACATCTCAAACAACATATGGTACCAACACATGACCCACATAGGTAAGCAGACAACAGAAGACAGCTGCTACGTTTGCTCATTAATCCCATACGCCATGAGCGCTTCTCGAACATTTGTTGCCACGGAGATAGATGAAAAAATAGCACAATGTATAGTATACCTGGCACTGTTCCAGACGAAAGGAAGATTTCAAGGGACAGTGGTGCAACTGGTGTGGAAAACACGAGATACATATCCATATGAAAACAACTTCCTCAAGACGTATTTGAGTTACCACAAGAGCAGTTTACATGCTGAAGGATTCAGATACATAACAAGTGGTCCTGAAAAAGGAGAAACAAAGAAAGTAACACTACAGTACCTACCATGTGATTGGTACGCCACTGAAGTCCCTGGTAAAAACGGATGTTGGGAAAGACCACTAGTGATAATAACAGGGAAGGTGTACATGAACAACAAATGGGATATAGGAGTGGTTGGCAGCAACATGGTAACAAGAGAAAATATTTCAACTATTGATGGACACAACCATAGATGTTGGACGACTTGGGTCAAGTACGTACCCATGCTCACGTGGATGGAGAAGGATGAAGACCCAATAACAATACTGCCGCTAACTGCGCCTAAGGTATGCTACCAACATAAAGGGGAGGTGGACGTAGGATACAACACCAACTGTGAAAGCGTGATGGAGTTACCTGAGGGGGGAGCAGGAACAGCAGTAGTAATGGACCATTACTGGGCCTGTGGAAAAAAGGCATACCACAGACTGCCCCCTCTGTGGAATGGTATATGCACAATGGTGCACGTTAATGTACCATCACTAGTGGTACCCCAGAAACATGTCAATGGGCCTCATTACGACCCTGGCGGAAAGTGACTGACCGGACCGCAACAGCGTAAATAGCGTTTCCGCCATTGCACGAAGGAGCAAAGTGCGGCTAATTACGACCCATCGGGCACGAGCATTACGCCATGGCGGAATCCGAAAGGCTGCGATGGCGGAAATGACCCCAAAACGGCCCTTACCGCCGCCGTACGCTGCACCAGGTGCAATACCGCCACCCATCTTAGCGGTCACCGTAATGAGCGGTCACCGTAACGAGCGGGCACCGCAAATTACGGGCACCGTAAATATACGGAAACGGAAGTAAAAGCATGTGGCCGGAACGGGAAACAGCACGCCGCACAACTATAAAATCCGAATCCCAACACAACCATTAAAAATCCGACCCTGACACACATCCCAACCCGTTAGCAACCCCAGTTAAAACAATAAATATGGGAAAGGTAGCCAAGAAAGCGTGTGATCGCAAGCGGCAGGTACACTTCTCCCGAGAGGAACTGACCGTGCTCACCGAGACCCTCCAGGAAAATGCCGCCGTCGTCTTCTCCAGTCAAATGACCAGGACGGCCCTTGCCAACAAGAAGGCCATATGGGCCCTGGTGGCACAGCGCGTAAGTGCGGTGGGGACAACACCCCGCACGCCACAGCAATGTCGCAAGCGGTGGGACGACCTGCGGATCCGCGTACGCAGCATACTTTCTGCGAACAGGAACATCGCCACAGCTACCGGGGGGGGTTCAGAGTCGCCCATCAAGTTGACCCCCTGGGAGGATATCTGCGCCTCCACCATAGGAATGGAGAGCATAGAGGGAGTCGGAGGGATGGAGAAAGGAGTGCCGACATCCGGAGAATCAGGTAGGTTGGCCAAGAGAAACAATGCGAAATCCACAAAACACGAACATGTGCAGTACCATGTGACCCCATAGTGCAATACATACTTTGCCCTGACAGCGCCCTCTAAAAGTCAGAATGAATAAACAAATCAATCAAGATGCCATAAACAACCCCTACATGTGCAGCATGCACCCCCTAACTGCAGGCAGCCAAATGAATGCATCCTCAATCCACACGAAAATGAGACCACCTCCAAGGCCCAGTCCCAAATCAGCCTCATGTACCACCCCAATGCATTTGATACGTTGCCATTCCAAATCCGACAGACCCATAACTAACGCTCGCCCCTCTTTACTCCACCACAGGGTCCGATACCAACGACGAGCTGCAGGACACCCCTACCAGCACGCCTGCAAAGAGGGCCAGGACCAACGTCCCAAGAGCCTCCACCTCAGGTGCAAGGATCAAGACACGGCAGCAGCAGGAATCAAGTGGCAGCACACTGGAGGGGACTGCAACAGGCACCCCAGCAGCCAGCAAGTCCACAACCCCAGCACCACAGGTCCCCCCAAAGAACGTATCTGATGGCACTGCCTCTGGTGGTAGCAGCACCATAGGTGACACAGCTGTCATGCCAGCATGCTCCGACACGGAAAACAGTGCTGGCGACGTAGGTACCATCCATGACCTTTCCCAATCCCCCTGCATGTTCCATCCCCTACACCATGACGAAACCACGCAGGGGCACCCTGAAGACGACGACTGGCCAACCCCCACAAGTCCTGTGCCAAGGCAACATGTGTTGAGCAGCCCCCCTGTCACACCACCGCAAATGTCCATGGCCCAGCAGAGGCAACAGTCCCTCGACCTGCTGATCGAGCAACAGCAGGAAGTGTCCACGCTACTCAAGGACCATGCAAATGAATGCGGGGGTTCCAGGGCAGCCATGGAAACATCCACCGAGACACTCAGGGCACAAATAGAGAAAAGTAGTGAGAGCCTCAGGGGAGAAATGGAGAGAAGCACCGAGAGCCTGAGAGCACAAATGGAGAAAAGCACCGAGAGCCTGAGAGCACAAATGGAGAAAAGCACCGAGAGCCTGAGGGGGGAACTGCATGCGACGTCCAAAGACGTTTGTGCTGAACTTGCTGCTGTGCGCCGTGTGCTCTCGGAGCTCTCACAAACCCTCAGAGACATGCATGGACGCGAGCAGGCAGAGACATCATCCGTGGCAAGTTCCGTCCAGGGCAGCCCCCAACGCAGATCTGGCAGGAACCTGCGCTCCACGGGCAGGGGTGCCCCTGATACCCGTAGAGGGGGCTTGCAATAGCGTCTACCCACGGACAGCATGCATATTTGGACACTGGTGTTGGGGGGGGAGGTAGTAGGGTGGAGGGGGTGTGTTGGGCTTCACTGGGTGGCGGGTCCATAGGGTGTATAAATCAAATCACATTAACAATACAGCACCTCATTATCATCCAATGACATGTGTGGACATTGATATTTGCGTACGAGGCCTTCTTAGGCGTACAGTCCACAATGTGCCTGTACTACACACACACAGTGCCACAGGTCCCCTTTCCGTGTAATAGGCACCATGCGTGGTTGCTAGAAGCATGCATCTATGATGCTCTGTCGGATTGCACGTGCATCCTGTGCCTCATGGACTCCTTGAGGTGCCTCCACATCCCCACCCTCATCATCATCATCATCTTCAGGTGCATGCAGTACAGCGTCAGGGGGCATGGGCACATTCCTACGTATGCACATGTTGTGCAGCATGACACATGCCATGACCATCTTAGAAACCTTCTCATGGCTGTACATGAGTGCCCCGCCAGACCTGCTGAGGCTGCGGAAACGAGCCTTCAGTAGGCCGAATGCCTGTTCAATGACCACACGGGTACGTGAGTGGGCATGGTTGTAGTCCTCCTCATGCTCGTTCTGTGGGTTCCGGATTGGTGTAAGGAGCCATCTCTTCAGTGGATACCCGGCATCACCTGTATGAGACGAATAAAGGGTGTCAGTGGAATGATAGTGCTAAGTAGCCCCCCCCCCCCTCCTGCAAGGTCATTGACGCATCAAATGGGCCACGATGTCATGCATGGAATGAGACTCACCGAGTAGCCAGGATCTGTGCCCTGCGTGTCGCTCCATGTAGCGTGGTATTCTTGTGTTCCTCAGGACCATAGAATCATGGGTAGATCCTGGAAATCTGGCACAACAATGCGTAAAGATCTTGTTGGAGTCACACACCATTTGCACATTGATTGAATGAAATTGTTTCCGGTTGCGGTACTGGACCTCCATGGCATGTGGGACAACCAATTCAACATGGGTGCAGTCGATGGCACCAATGCAACCCGGGATGCCGCCAAGTGCATGGAATCCCACTTTTGCGTTGGTAATCTCCTGGTACGTGCGTGGTAGTGTGATGTGGTCGTCGGCGTGCTTCAGGAGGGCATCGTGCACTTGGAAGAGTGTCCGTGAGAACAGTGGCTGTGAAATGCCATGCAACTGTCCCACTGTGTGCTGGTAGGTGCCTGTGGCCAGGAAGTGGAGTGCAGACACCACCTTCAGTAGGGGTGGGATGGCGGTTGGGCTATCTATCATGCTCACGAGGTCAGCATGTGTCATGTCCACAATGGCGATTATGGTGTCCCGGTCCAAACGGTAGAGGGTGTGGATCTGCTCAGCAGTGAGGTTGAACGGATCGGCTCGGAGGCGTGGGATTGCGGGCCGCCTGCGTGGTGGTAGTGGCAGTGCTTGTGGGCCTTGCTGACCCTGCCTTGCCCTCCTCCTCCTCCTTCTCCTCCGTCTCCCCTGTGCGCCCGGTTGTTGTACCTGTTGTTGTTCGTCGTCTTCTTGTAGTTGTAGCACTTGCAGTGCTATCTGGTCCCCCAGGCCCAACATCGCTAGTCCTGCCGGTAGCATTTTGGAGTGGGAGTGGTTGTGGGAGGGGTTTGGGTCTGCTATATATGTGCTGTCGGCCTGTATGGCCTCCACCTGTGCTGATTGAATGAATCTGTGGCAGATGCAATCCCTTCTGGCCGAGCACCTCCCGCACGTAAGGCTGCATTTGGCCGCATGGCATCTTGGGATTGGAATCATGTATCAAATCCCGATGGCAGTGTGATGTACTTTGACTGATTTTCATGCTATGCTCCCATTGTTACACATGCTATGATTGCAGCCGCTTACATACCTGTGAAGAGTCAGTGGTATGTAGGGCTCGATCGATGGCCGACCCTCATGCAGCACAGTAACGTACTTCACCGACGGGCGTGGCGTCCCATTTGTGATTGCAGCCAGTTAGCATTATGACACACAGCCGCACTACATTGATGTAATTGTGAATGCAAGCGTTCACAGAAGCCTTTTCGACGTAATGTTGCAAGTGAGGAATTCGAAGGCCAGCATTTTTGGTTTTGAAGTAGCGGCGAGGATACGCCCACAGGTCTGGCTGGAAATGTAACGTTCTATTGTAGAATGTCCTTGGGACATGGCCCATAACGAGCAAGCAATGAATGATATGAATTGAATGGGATGCGCAATAGCGTAGTGGACGATAAGGCAGGACGTTCCCAAATCCATCTTGCTTCACAACACTACAGATCCGGCCAGGAGCACAGTGGTTTTTGCAGACTGCATTACGCACAGACGCGATGGAAGTTTCACATATTATGTGAGTGAATATTCATGCGTTTTCATTGCGGGATGAGGGAATGATGAATGGATGCATGGACAGATGATTCCGTTTAGGGTCTGCCATGTACATGGGTTTTTTGAATCACTCCCCTTCCCCTGCGCTATGTGATGCAAGGCTGCCATAGTGGGACTTACGTCTATCTGCCCTTGTCGGATCCTCCCTGTCTCGACGCGCCTTCATACACTTGTGTCTAGGCACGTTACTAATCCCATGTCATGGGTTCTATCTTGACGGACGCATGCACAGTAACCGACGTTGCCAATGGTGTATTTACCTCGATTGATTTCGTTATGAATCGATACTGATTTAGGGGTCTGTATATTCCTTTGGAGTGGGCTAGCATGCATATGGGTGTGGATTTGGTGTGTTGAATGAAGATTGTAATGCATCATGAGTCCCGTAATGCAATCGGTTAATTTGTGTTTCATTTGGGTGACAGGTATCTCCTGCCCTATTGCAGATGCCATCTCTACGCCACTCCTCCAGATGGGTTTTACTCTCGACACCTGCAGCTTCGGGTGAATCAGTGGAGCACCATTTCGATCTTATGGGACGATCGCCAATGGGCCACATGCCCTTACGCTGTACTGGTGGCTAGGTGCAACATTTCGGCCTTTCAGCTCGACTAGTGCCTGCCTCATGGGACGGACCTGCGGTTCTTGCCGCTTCCATGTTGCCTTTTGGAACGTTGATGTAGGCCCTGTGTGCCATGATGGTACAGGGCGTCACACAAGTGGAAGCTGGTCAATTATTGCAGATGCAGCCCTCGGTGATGATGGATGTTTTGGTGTTATTTTGCAAATTGCTGTGGGGCCTTTGTCATTTGGATGTGCATTTAAATTGTATTCCGATATTTGTCGTGTTGCGTTATTCTTTGCAGGTGATGTGGCGATTTTCGATTTGTGGCGGTATGTATTGCGAGATGATCTGCATTGTGTTCCGCCTTCTGAGTTGAGTTGTGTGGTACAGTACTGGCCGCGTTTGCCTACGTAGCACAGTATGGTCACGGATAGGGGCTGCCATTGTGACTGTTTACATGATGTGCTGTTCAGGGGCGGGGGATTGGCTTTTGGCCGACTGGTGCCTGTCAGCCAGGTCGATTGGTGGAATGATGGGATGTTCAGAATGTGGCTGGTCACAGGTGCCTGTGTTTGCGTGCGTTTGTTGGAGGGGGACTGGGGTCATGTCCATTGGAATAGCTTCTGTATTCATGCCATCTGTGCCCTGCAGCTCCCATCGGCCCCTCTTGGGATGAGCCTGGCTGCTCAGTCACTCTGCCAACTTGTGTGGTACATGCTTCTGCTGATGGTTGGTTTGTTTACTGGCAAGAGTACAGGGCTGGTGCAATCCCCCTCAGGATGCTGTTTTGGATGTTGCCTTGCGCTGGTGGCAAGCGATGGGGGACTACTGTTGTTTTGTGTCATGTGTTCTTGATTTTCATTTTGATGTATTGTACCTTCACATGCCTGTGCTGCATCAGTACGGCTATGGTGACATGCCGTACATGGATGCCCACTCACGGGGCGCTTTGAGCCCCTGCATGCATTTCTACGTTGGCATGCATGGGTGAATTGTAGATTTCACTGGTTGCATAGTGTGAGTACATTGCGCCTGCCAGGAGTTGTGCAATGTGGCCAGGGAGTGGAGTACAGGCACTCAGTGGGCCATTTACGGTTGGTTCACGATGCCGTATTTCTCGCCATGGCGGAATGGTACTTTACGACGTGCTTGATGGCGTTCAGTACATGTCCGCTAGGGTCAGAATTCGCGTACCGTTGCGCCATGGCGGTGATTCCGGTTTTGCAAGGCGCGCGTGCGCGTACTTGGTGCAGTTAGCGTTGCCGTTCACTGCGGTGTCGCTAATGGCATCGTACTTTACGGTGACGGGTCATAATCGCAACGAGCGGTGTTCGATGGCGGTATTGCATTTCCGCCATCATTTTTCCATTTCCGCCAGGGTCGTAATGAGGCCCAATGTGGCGAACTTCCCCAAAATGGATGAAGGGAACAAGAGGAAGAAGAGATCTGTACAACCTCAGAAGGGGCCAGAGAGCACAACCGACGGCAATAATACTGTTCTGAATAGAAAGAAAAGACAAGGAGAACCTCTGACAGGAAATTACCTATGGGGAAGGTCGGAAACAGCACTCACTTCAATTCCACCAGAACACAGACTATTCAGCAGAGCAGCAATGTTCTTCTCCTCAATAATACATCCAGGACTACAGGCTTACGCAAATGCAAAATGGCTCCAGATAACTCGATGGGAACTAATGATGACTATTAATTCTATGGTAAATGGATTCAACGCAATAAAAGAGGAACTGTGAGCTGTGAGGATGGTAGCACTTCAGAACAGATATGTACTGGACCTCCTCACAGCAATGGAAGGAGGAGTTTGCGCTAAGATAGGACAATCATGCTGCACATTCACCCTGCCAACGATGCTGACAATGGTACACTGACAGAAGCAGTTTTACAATTGGCCCAGATGCACTCGAAAATGATGGATGAAAGTAAAGGTGTGAAAAAGGATGAGAGCTGGTTTTCAATATTATGGTCATGGATGCCATCTTGGCTGTCAGATGGACTGAAGATTATAGTTGGATGTACTATTTTGGCTGGAGCTACACTGATCATAATAAGATTTTGGAAGGCCCGGAAGGCACGTACCACAGACGAGATGATCGAAATGGTTGGTATGCACCTCTTGATGCCAACAAATGACGGCCAACACACAGGCACAATCATAAAAGCGAGAGAGAAGTTGCGCAACCAGATCATCACCAACCACCTGGACCCCCCATCTGTGAAGCTCGAAAACCCAAGAAACCCAATGAGCTACATAGGGAAATGGGTATACTGCACTCCTGGAGGAACCTGTGCATATATGTATTGGTCATTTGAAGACCATGTTAACCACTATGGACATTTGGGAGGAATAACTAAAATATGGAGAGTGAGAGGAGATAAAGAAAAGGATATGTTTGAGGTCGACAAGTCGACCAAAGGGGGAACTGAAGTGGAAGAATGGAAGAACAGGCTCCCGCCCTTCCCCTCTCGCGCTTGGCCTAAAGGATCACGGCCTAGACACCCGCCACGAGAGGAGTTTGCCTATCTACCAGATGACCAAATACCCTGGTACAGGAACATACGGATGTGCCCACTACCTGCCCAGCAGCCCGCCCTGCCCATGCCGACACCTGCGGCATGGATCAACTCGACTAAACCTACACGTCGTTAGAGATGCCATGACGACCTAGCCAACGGTCAGTACACCTGTGCAAACATGCACACCGGCCACTCCCACACCAATCCACACGAAGAACATACTCAGTGCTATGACGTAGGCGACAGACATACCCACGGACGTGCATCTTTATTATTTTCCACATAGGCTCTCAAAATGCAGAAATGCAAGACGCATAATGAACTTATCTAAAAAGGCTTGCTCACGCTTCTTCTAAGAACCATGTACCATAATGAAGAATATAACAGAGACACGATACTGAGGATAGAGCAATATGATACAGTAACCTAAAGCGCTCTGCATCAAACGGTTCCACCTATGCACCAGGCCCAAGTAGGCCGCAAGCAAAAGCTTCCATGAACATTGAATGAGCAAGAGCTCGGTTGCTGACCCTGCAGAATGAGCCCGGCGAAAGCACACAGCCAAGGGCACGATGTTGCAATCTCGCACGCTGCAAGCCGACGCCAAGGTCGCACCTGCAAGATAAACCAGGCACACAGTGGGAAAAACAATATTAATTGTGCTGAATTTTGCCTCAAACACGGTCCCACCTCACGTGACAAAGCCAAACCTGACAGGATGCCAAGCCCAGGAGGAAGGAGACGCCTGAATCCCACGTTTCAATACACAGGCAGATACAATTAAAAGACTCATTGGACAACTGCAGCAGTGGGAGTAGTCGACCTCCCAACATATGAATAAATCCTCACATTGTTTACACCTACCCATAGTAAAACATTGTTGCAAATGACAGGTGCACCGTGAGCTGGGAACAGCGATAGTCCCAGACTGGGAGGCTCGCGAGCGGACCAATCAGAACATGGGGCTCTTATCACTGACGCCATTAACATTGACCAATCCTCAAAGGTCTTCATGCAACAATTTTCATGTATCAAATTGAAGGGACAGCCCAAGTATATCACCTGACTAACCCTCAACCACTAACACCGTTCTCTATATGTATGCTATACTAACCCTATCACTCGAGTAACCAATCCAGAGTGGAAATAGGTTTTTTGCTAAACTTTCTAAAGTGACGCAAGTAGCGCGTCATACTAAGGTAAAAAGGGCCTGCGAGCCCCACGATTGTGTGTGTGTCAGGACGGACGCGTACGATCCTTGACCCATCCCTGCCGTTTTGTCTAATAAACAGCAGAATCACCTTGCTTCTTGTGTGTTTCTCATACTCTATCTCTTTTGGGATATACGGGAGGAGTTGGGGCCTCCCTGCCCAGAGGTCTACGGACGGCCCGGCCGACCCCGGCAGAATTTCCCCCCGACAGAGTCATTTGTTTTTTTTTTGCTGGTCATCTGATGCTTCATTTACAACATTCACCAGATCAATTATAGGATTTGGTATGCATGGAATGATCTGATAACGATGCACCGGAACATCAGATTGGAAAGACGTCTGGGAGACTACTGACCTTTTAATAATAGGTAAGGTAGTAGATTGACTCAGACTTTCAAGCTTATTGGAGATCGTAAGTTGCTCAGATAATAGCTGATTAAGCTGATTAGAATGGACATCAGCCTTTTTAGCTAAAACTTCAAACAGTTTGGCCAAAGCAAGAATAGCAGTGTTCATGGAAGTCAGAGCAATGCCAATATTTACACTTTGAGTTTCAACCAATCCAACATCAGAAGTACCGTTGTCGCCCATTTTTCGTGGCGTTGGAGCAATAAATGATAAATTGGCCACAGAGTTGGCAGCGCTAATGTTTGTGAATAAAATTGGAGACTTGGATAGATTTTCAGATATGGTGTGTGCTGAAAAACAAGAAGCATTTGTATCAAGATCAATTACAGCCATATCTCCAGTATTCAATAGTTCAATGACTATTCCACAGTGCATACATGATCCAATATTGAGCTATTCAAATACCTACATACGTTTCAGACAATGTACTCTCTCAAAGCAATGTCAGAATGTTTGGAATATTTCTCAGGCTTTAATTCAGGAGAATCGATTATTAAAAAGTGTGGATGATAATAGCTCATAGAATATCACTTCATGTGGGAACAATTATTATGCACCATTTTTAGTATGCTGCAAGTTGATATAAGACTTCTTTAAATTTCTTTCCATAAAAAACCTTTGGGATTGGTTACCAGAGTTCTAAGGCATAACCACACTATAATCTGCTTGGTGACTAATATCCCTGATAATTTGTGGGTGGATCATTTTTCAACGCTATATTAAGTCACTACCATGGCAACCAATGCAGTAATTAGTAACATGGATTCACAGGAGGGGTTTTCATCAGAGTTTCAAACAAGTAAATATCCCTGTTTAGTATTTACCACTGAAGACATTTGCAATGCTATTGGTAAACTTAAACCAAATCATGCCCCGGCCCCACATGGAATACCAGGGATTCATTCCCTGATCAGATATATCTTTGGGCTCATCTCTTAACCATGGGTCTTAACACTATTATAAACATGGGTAGAATCCCACAGTATTGGCAACTTTCCCTGATACACCCCATATTCAGAAAGGCAATAAAGTTTATTCAAATGCATACAGGCCAATCTCACTGCTTGACTCAGTTTTTAAAATATTTGGGCGTGCTTTCTTAACAAGATTGGAGCAATGGATTGATGTTATTTCAATCTAATCTAATATACAGCTAGGGTTTCGCCTGGGCTTGCACATATTGAAGCAGGCCCTGAACTTGTATTGTATAGTGTTCCACTCTTTATCTTATGGGGGAACCAGTTTATTTGGCCTTTTTGGACCTGAGCATGGCCTTCGACAAAGTTAATAGAATAAGCTGTGGGACGTGCTCAGGTCATTAAACTGCCCCCCAGACCTATTGAAGGTATTTATCATTCTACATCAGGCAACTAAAGCTTGTGTAAAAAAAGTAATAGGGGTCATTGTATCCAGTTCTTTTCTGTGAGCTCTGTCGTATGTCAGGGGCCGGTATTGGCCCCTTTGTTGTTCTTGCTGTACATTAATGAGGTCCAGATGTTCCTACATTTGCTAATACTTGTTTTCCCGTTTTAGCATGCACCAATGATACTGTTTTAATTGCTCGTATACCACAAGCATTTCAAGCATTACTTACAGCTTATACTGCTTTTATGAGTAATCTCGACCTGAAAGTGATGGCCTATCATTTAGGCAAAAGGTGTATTCCTTTCGAACAATGAGAAGTGATGGAAACATTAGCCCATGGGTTTGGGAATCCGATTATCTTGGAAAACGTTTTATTCCTAAACTAGCTGAGAGTGGTCATATTGCCAAATAACTGTTAGGAGGAAACAATCTTTAGGAGGGTGTTACACTTAATGAAGAGTTGCAGAGCACAACCAATATCTTTGGTCCTGAAGGTCTATCATTGCAAAGTTAACTTAATTGATAAATATGGAGCCTCATTATGGGGATTCTCAGATCTGCCATCATTGGTGTAGAGAACACTTTTATTGAAAGACTTCAGGGCCTACCACATTGATCCCCTAACCACACTCCCAATCTGGAGCCGGGATGACGTTTTTTGCAGATGATTGATACTTCAACCAGCCCCCCACATTGGTTACACAAATGGCTAAACCATAAAGCTTTGCTAACTCAATTCACCTTGAGGGCCATCTTAAGCTAATTGCACTCATGTTCTATATCCTGGAACCGTCATTTAAAATTGTGGATGGACAAGACTAATGCACGTAGTAACTTTACTTCACTAACTAGCCCTGATCACACTATGACTAACACTTACAATAGATCAGTTATTCCCTGCTAGTCTGTTGCATGAATCAGAGAAATAGACAAAACCGACTAACCACAATTATGTCATTTCATACTCTGATACGATCCATAATGATCTGATTAGGTTGAATTATACTCATGAGAAATTCTTTGTAATCAGTGCAAGATTCAATTGTTTACACCTGAGAGCTGTTACAGCGAGAGGGACAGGTCACTAAAATCTAAAATGCTGTCTATTATGCCAGGTACATGAGGAGGATTTATTACATTTTATGATTGTTTGTCCTGTTTTTACAGACATTACAGCTAGAATACTAAAACCAACTTTGCAAGAAGCTGCTTTTGTCCTTTGTTGCCTTTCCTTGATATATTTACTTCAAGTTGAAACACAGAGGATTAGCTGGCCCTTACTTTTCAACCTTCGACAACCTCCGAAAAGTAGGAAGTGGTAACTTGATCATGTCTCTACTAACACCTGAGGGTATTTATGACACAATGGAGAATTAACACTGCAGCATTTTTAACTGCACTGCTAAATCTTTTAAAATGTATTGTTATTATGCTATCTGAACAGTTATTGTTATCCTTAGAATGCCATTTTGTTGTATAAATGAATATGTATTGTAATGTATTATATGAATTGTTTTTAGAGATGTTCTTATTTCATAACAGATATATACTTGACTTCAATATATTGATTCAAAAATTATGAGAGAGAGACATTCGGAACACTAAAGCAATATCTGGTTAGCCATTGCAATGATAGGGTGTGAAATAGTGTTTAGTGCTTCTGGGGCTACTGCATCAGAATCCACGCTCCCTTTGGCACACATAAAGCAACTGACACTTATTAAATTGAACCAATACCAAATACCAGAAGACAATGACAAGAAACCTTGTGTAAAGGTGCGTTATAAATGTCATATCATATCATATCATAACCTCTGATACAGCTTTCAAGACGAGACACTAGTCCTTACACTGATTCAGAGAAAGATGACATGATGTGTAGTCCAGGTTTCGAGGAGATAAGGCAATTGGCTATGGTGCAAAGCATGACACCAAATGCCTTGGTGACTCTGGTGGTAGGGAAGCAGGAAACATAAAACCAAAGTTGGTTGATTGATGGTAATGTTTGGGTGAGTGGGCAAAATATAGTCATCTGGAGTAAGTCTAGAATCACAAACATGTGCACAGGGCAAAAACAGCATGGACAATGTTTCTGATTTGGCCAAAGGGATGAACTACTCCTTCATTGTTTGAGGTTTCACCAGAATGTGTGACAGCTCTTAGTTTGGAAGGTTTTTTCATAGAGAGGGTCTGTAGCTCAATTATACTACAAAGATGACCCACTCCTTCAACTTACTGCTTTAGCACATTTCAGTGACTCCTCTTCAAGAATGTGCTCCAACACCATCTAATGATTGTAACAAGAAAGTGCAGGCAATATGTGACTACATGATGCATATACCGGTCCTTATGTTCCTGTTGTGATGAAAGATCACAAAACACACAAGATAAAACAAAGGTGAATACCTACATTATCAAAAGCAACAGGATGGGGGGGGGGCTGAATCCCTATGTTGCCCGTGTGTTCAGCAACAATGAAATAAAACCAAATTGTCGCGATAGTTGTACTAAATATGCTGTAGGACTCAATGTAAAAGTCTGAGTATCTACTCCAATAACCTTTCTGCATTCTGCATAGTTTTATTTTCTGCCATGGGACTATTGTCGATTCAACTAGCTCATGTGTGCCGTGTGTGCAACAGGTCATTTGTCACCCACTTTGAAAGTTGAAAACACCTACACATGTCTCTACATGTCACTGTTCATTGATTGCCACCAGCATTTCTCTTGTAATAGCACTATTATTAAAACAGAAGGGTGAGCAATCATGAAAAGGTTTAAACAAACCTATGTCCCACAGTTCCTAACCCATCACATAGTTTCGGGAAAACAGCATCCAGTGTACATCTTTGCTCAAACCTTACCTTCTTATTCATATAGCTCCCAACATGCCTCTTAGCTTGCCAGTGTGTTAGGTCAGAAAGAGGAGGATGACAAAGAGGTGGTATTTCTACCTGTGAGTTTATTCAAATAATAGACAAATGGCCTATCTTTCGCTGCCAAAAAGAGGTTTTCCCTACCTAACCGAATTCTAACTAGGGTGCTCGTCATCAGTGAGGTAGTCCATATCAAAATATTCTGTCCTCCATTCAAAAACGACCCTACGCTGACCCTACCACTAAAGGTTGTATCAGCCAACAAAACAAACACAAGGGGTTCAAGGAGTAGGACTCCCTTCCCCTGGAAAGGCCTTCTCTGCCTTAATAGTCTATCTTGAGATAGTTCTCTGTGACGTAGTTAATCAGTTTCTTTGATTCTTAAATCAGACTTTACCACCATCTCTCAGGTATCCCCTGTATTGATTATTTACAGTTCCTTGTTTCCCCACTCGAGGGTCTTGAGTGGGGGAAACAACGGCCTGACTTCTCTCTCTCAGGCATAACCTGTTCAGTGCACATGACATCGTACTGCAAGTCCTTCTGTGCTGTTTATGCATCTGAGCAGTGTCCTCCACAGCAGCGAATCATTGTCCTCCTTCTCTTTGTCTGGAGTATTCCTTCTCTTGTCTGGAGTTGATGTATGTATTTATTTATGTTCACATGTATTACAGTGCACTCAACCCCGGGACATCTGGACACTGGTTACAATAACACAGTCAAAAGCCAACTTTCACAAAGGGCATTACTGTATGAAAAGAACATCATTTGCAATTGTCTTCTGAAGGTCCAGTAGGATTCCTCATCTCTACTGGCTGGGGTCAGTGTGTTCCAGTGTTTAGCTGCCAGGGCGGGCAAGCTGGCTGCACCAGCTTTTGCTCACCTGCATTTTTGCCTAACGGGTCTGTGTGTGTAGGTAGATCTGGTAGGTATTGTGGCATGACCTTTGGTGAATTTCTGGGACAGGTAAGGGAGAGCAATATTGGCGAGGGTCGTGTGTGTGATGTAGAGTGCTTTGAATAAGATGTGCACTTGTATAAGAAGCCAGTGTGCATCTCTTCTGATAGCGGAGATGTGGTTGTGCCAGGGAATGTTAAGGGTGGCCTGAAGCGAATTGCTTTGTATCACCTCTAGTCTGTGGATATTTCTTTTGGACGTGCCAATGAAGAGGCCTTACAGTAGTCTAGTCTTGAGCCGATAACTGCGTGGGCAATGGTGAGGCAGCTGTCTGCTTAGTGTTACAGCCTGCAAGCATTTATGATCTTAGTAGTTCGGCAGCAGAAGATGCAATGGAGTTTACGTGCCGAGAGAGTGAGTGGAAGGCATCAAGATGGACTCCTGGAGTTTTTACTGAGGAGGAGACCGGAATTGACATGTTGTCGATAGTGAAGGCGTTATAGAAGGGGTCAAGGTGATTTAACACAGCTGGGGATCCCACAGGGAGGATCTTCCCCTCTTCACAGTACTCTCTGTTTGTCATGGAACAGTGATGAGCATTACTCTGCCACACTTCTTCTTCTCAGTGGATCCGGGTTGAGTTTGAATACTGGATGTTTTTTTTACAATAGCAAGTAGTGTTTTTTCAGGATGTGAGTTCTGAGGCAGTGATGGTCTGAAGGGTTCATGGGAAAGTGGGACAGGGAGTTCCTGCAAATAACGGGAGTCCTTGTCACCAAGAGGGAAGTCTCTCCCTGTGAGGACCCACTGACCACCACCCTAAGGAGAAATTTTGTATAGCAGGCTCACCACACTAGCCTCACAGGGAAGGGCTCCCCTCTGTAGAAGATGTGACGAGATCCTGTGAATCGTCAAACCGTCTCTGGAATAATGCATACTTTACCCTTTTAGACTTTTCATTCCAGTTCAGTAGGTTAACAACTCTTACAGAAAGCATTTATTTCCCTGTTCTCAGCACTTTGTATAGCTATGTTTTATTAATCCGCCTGCCTGGGGTCAGCTGTCTGCACTCAAGCTTTTATCTCTAGCAAGCCCTGACCCAACATTAAGCAATAAAGTAAGGCAGGTGGTAGTTCATGAAGAATGATAATATGGGAGATGTAATGGGAAACTGGGGATTACCCATAAACATCCTCTGGGTAGCAATTAACATAGCTTTCGGGTGTTACCAGCTTCCAGAGCACCCATCCTTTACACTCCCATATGTAAGCTACTGTTGGGGTAACATTATTTGCTTCACCATCTGAGCCTCCGCCTCAGGATCCTCCTCATTTGCACCCATCTCATCTGGATCCTAGCTGACACGGGTCTCCTCATCCACATCAGCATTTGAGTGAATGTCCTAGTCAGTGACATGGTGCATGTACTCCTCCAGGGTCTATACAGCTGTTGATGCCTCCCCTCCTTAGATACAGCACAATGTCCTTTCTAAACACATTCATAAATCCTTCTCTTCCTCTGGTCAACCCTCCACTACCGGCCTTGTCTTTTCCTTTGACAAGCACTCAGCCACCAGTAACTCCTATTCTGGCAGCAGATCTTCCTTTACTGATGCTGCCTCCTCTTTCTTCACTTGGCCCAATCCTGATGACCTTGCCTCAGCCTCCGCTGTGGATCCCACGCATAGTGGGTCTGCATCATCCAGCACCTGCTTTAGACACAACAGTCTCACGCATCTACTCCATAACTTGTAGTATCATCCACCCCAGACGAAAAGTGAAATCCCTCTTCTTCCTCTGTAATAACAGGTTCTGTTCTACCAAAAAGGAAAAAGTGCCACTCTAAGCCGTGCGGCTGTGACCTCTGTTACACTAATGAAATGAAAACCTCACCAGTAAAACAACTACAACAATAATAATGAATGATAATATGGTCTCACATTGGCTATTAAAAAGGAATAGGAACTCTTTGTTTATCTTTTGTTATTTAGGAAAAAGTAATGAGGAAAAGGGTACAATAAATACTTTTTACTAGTGTTAGTTAAGGGGAAGAGGGAACAGCGAAATACAGAGATTTATTTTATTTTATTTTTTAGATTAATTCTGAAAACGTGACAATGACAAAGGGAGTTCTATAAATACATGAAACAACAAAGGATAACAGGAAAGAAGTTCAAAACAGACCTTTATGGTACAAAACAAAACTCCCTTTCAACCACTACATACCCTTTGACACTGCTCTACTCTCCTCCACCCTTGTGCTGTGAGCACATTTGTAAAACCAACATCCATCAGCCTGTAAATAACTGTAAAGGAAACAGAAAAACAGAAAAAATGTTGTACACAGTGAAAATAGGTATGAAAGCTTTCTGCTGGATACTATATCAGGAGGATACTATTTTAATTGATAACACCCCATAAGGTCTGCAGTGCAGTGTAGAGATGATTAACAATTACTCCCAGACAATGGGCCTCATTCCGAGTAGGGTGGTAAGGGTAAACGGTCACCGGTAACAAGACCGGTCCCGTTAAACACTTACCGCCCTACTACGAGTTCCCTTTGCGGGTCCTTCCTTAACGCCTGCTTTTAGCAGGCGTTAAGGACGGAACCTGCAAATGGACTCCGGGATCAATAACGGTACCGTAATTTACGTTACCGTTATTGCCGCCTTCCCCCTTCCCATTGAGCCCTATGGGGGCTCAAATGGGAATGGGGAATGGCCCTGGTGAATGGGGAATTACCGGTCCCTCCGACTTCGGAATGGACCGGTAATAACTCAATTCACCAGGCCGGAGTTTGGACGAGTTCAGAGGCAGCCATGCCGCAAATAGCCACGTGGTTACATCCGAACTCGGAATGAGGCCCAATGGCTTTCAATTACATTTTGATACAATTGGTATAAATTAAGATAGTATTGACGGTTTTGGATCATTTAAAAATGTAGGCCCTTGTATACAACGTTTTATGCAATAGGAATTTCCCATTGAAAAGTTCTTTTGTAAATCAGGCCCGTAGTGTTTAAGAAAATAGACTTGTGGGAAAGGCACACTATTTCTTTTTCTTTACAGGGAGAAAAACTCTCTGAGAAAATAAACATGCAGATGTCCTATTTTAGAGTGACTCAAAGTTACTGCAGTAAATTTCCAAACAAAAACAGAGCAAAAATATGTATGTGTTTTAGACGTAACCAATTGCCAACTAAAGAATTTAAGGGGGCTCCGAGGAAAGTCCAAATGATGAACAGTACTGCTGAGTTTGTAAGGATAAGCAGGTGTTGGAGCCATGAAGTCAACTGTTTATTGAATTTACAGAATAGGATGAATTGAACATTGTATTGTTCATCCTTTTTGTCTGGGACTTAAGCACTTTAAAAATGTTACACATCATTCCTTAGTGACTGATGTTATTAAATATTGCAGTTTTATTTATAATGTATACTTATCATACAGTATTGCAGTATTGCAAACATGTTTATGATATATTTAGATTGGTGTTAGGAAATATTTATTTATGTTTTGTTAAATTAATGTATGTTTGTACATAAATGATCAGCAGAAGGTTTGTTTTGAAAACCAGACTGCTATTAATAAATAAATATGCATTAAGAGAATCAAGACCCCAGATTAGTTGTTTGAACAACCTCCCCACATTTCAAATATCACAAGTGGAATCTTGAATCACTTCCACGTTCAGAGCTCTTGCACAAGATATATGTACATAGTTAATAGGGGTGAACCTGGAATGAATACCCTACTGAACAGGACATCAATAATCCATCACCAATATATTTTACACACCCTGTGGTAGTGGCCGTGTAGTTATGGTTAAGTTGCTGAATTCATAGAATTAGCACTTTTTGGGTGGCTTATAACTTTGGCACCGTTGGACGAATCATCACCACACTTTGCACAAAAAAGTATATTGCCTCCTTGGAATGATTTTGCTAAGAGTGGTGCTTTTACGTCGAGGGGGTCTAAAGTTATAGGGGGGTGCCAACAATTTTTAAATCCTCATAAACACAATGGAAAACTAATTTGACTTAAAACTTGAGCCCAAACCACTGGATGGATTTTCAGAAAACTTGTGCGAGGAGCAGCGGCTTGGTGCTGAAAGTATGCTTTTGTAAATGTGTCGAGTAGTTTTATGAAAAATAGGCAAAAAGTAGGTAAAGTAAATGTATGATATCTGGGTCTGGTCTGCGGGATCATTTTCTGATTCAGAGTCTGCGGCCACCTCCGGACCCATCATGGAACAGTTCAATGTCCGTCGACACCAAAAAACACGCTAATTGTATGTTCAAAAATGTGAGGTGCATCAGATTTGTTTTAAATGGTCGCCATCTTGGAACTGCACGCAGCCACCATTGTCCACCGACAGCACGGTGAGAAAAGGGTGTGGAAAATACATTTGGGGTGATTTTGTGGCCAAACAAGGGCCTGGAAAAGGTGGGGAGTGGAAAAAAAGTTTACAGGAAGTTGTTTATTGGTGAAAAAATGCGGTGCAGGTGCCGCTGAGTTTGCAGTCATTTTTACTGTCGGTGGGCGTCATTGGGAGTGGGGAGGTTCACGGTGAGGGTTGTTATTGGCAGGTGTATTGTACATAATTGTCATATGGTTTAATTCTATGGCGGTGGTTGTGCCCTCTGATATGTATATAGTCATTATAGGTACAGCAGGGGCAGTATTTAGTATTTGTAATGTGTCGGACGGATATAATTGAGGTGTATATGATATTTATGAATTGAGGATAATGCTTATGAAATCTGTATTTACTTCTTAGCGAAAGAAAACAATAAGATAATAGTGGGTATGGCTACTTAGATGCAAATGAAAATAAAGCTGGAATCGCTAATTCTTTTTCTGTACAGAAAAAACAGTATAATTTGTTAAACAAGATAATTTAAAACCTTTAAATGCATACAAGTATACATTTAGATTGACTTTATGACACTCATAAGTATTAGATTCTATGTACTATGTTTGGCACACCATTAGTGCCTGGTACAAAGTTGTTGTATTGTCATGAAATAATCATTGAGTCATTGGAAAGAAAATCGGTAGTGGATTTAAAAAAAAAAACGACTGTCATTATATACAATTTATTTGTACATTTATAAAGCAACATAACCCAGAGGTATCTAGGCCCTTGAACTTAAGAATTTGGTTACACACATGTGATTCATCTTGCACAGGTAATGCTAATGGTACACACGTTACAGTTATTAGTCCAAAACATAAGTCACATGAAGTTGCATGACATACATTTTCCAGGATCAAATTTGTTGTGCCAGCTGCAGGATTAGCTTACTTCTATACGTTGGTACCCATGTTAGCTATAGGATATTTGAGTTTGGCTCAGCAGTCTTTAATGAGAGATTTGCTTGAAAAGAAAGGTGTTTAGGTGTCTGCGGAATGAAACTAGGGTTGTGTCATTCCTCAATGATAAAGGCAGGGTATTCCACAGTTTGGCCCTGACCACTGGGAAGCTGGATCCACTGGCTTTCTGTCTCCTGAATCTCGGTGTAGCAATTAGGTTGGAATAGGAGGATCATGTAGGTCTGTTGGATTGGGTTTTAGAAATGTGGTTGCCGAAGTAAGCTGCTGTGTTGTTTAAGAGACATTTGTGGGTGAGTGAGAGGATTTTGAATTTAATTATGTCTTTCACAGGAAAACAGTGAACGTGTCGTCTAGTTGATGAGATGTGTTCATGCTAGTTATATTCAGTGCTGCCCGGATTGCATTGCTTTGCAAAACTTGGAGTTTGCTGATATTTCTAGCATTACATCCTGCAAAAAAGTGAATTGCAGTAATCAGTCCTGGATACGATCAACGCTCTGGCCAAGGTGATGCAGTTGTCTGCAGAGAGGAATGGTCTACTGGCTCTGATTATTGTGGATGTTTATGCTGCAGACAGGACAATGACATTCACCTGTATAGTTAAGGTGAGTGTAGGGTCAATGCAGACCCCTAGAGTTTGTATCTCCTTGACAACATTGATGGTATTGCCATCCATATTATAGGATGTGTAGGATTGTGGTAAGTTATTTAGTTTGGATTTGCTCGCTGTGATGATTAACTCAGTTTTGTCATCATTGAGGCATAGTGTGTTTTGTGCCATCCAAACCTGGATAGTAAGGTATATTTTATTGAGAATATTTGAGTCAGTGTCATAGCATCCTGTGATAGGTAAGAGTATTTGGGTGTTGTCCACATAATTGGTATATCTGACACATAATGTGTCTAACTTGTCAAAGAGGAGCTTTGTGAATACATTGTATGATGTGGGTGACATAGAGGAACCTTGGGCACACCACAAGATAGTAGGGCTCAGGGGGCAGCTGACGATGCAGAGAAGACCCGCATGTTATGATTGGAGAGAAATGGTTAAATCCATTTGATTGCTTCAGGGGAGAAATGGGAAGCTGTTGCTAGATGGTGGCAAAGCAGGGATGTATTATTTGAGTGTAAGTGTTGTGGAATCAGAAAAATACAATATTAAGGCTTTTACACCATGCAAAGGAAAATACACCGACACAGGCTTGTAAAGATTCCCAGAATCTTTATTACAAAACTGAACAGTATCGAACAAAGTACACAAATAGCTAATTGGCTGTCAATACATCACAGAGACCACCAGCAGGGTTCAATGTGAGCAGTGAGCAGAATTTACTAGCTGGACATCAGCGTATTTATACAGTTTGTTATAATGATGTCCAGCCGCTTACAAGTTAATTATACACTGGGCTAGGGTCGCGCCAGGTTTGTTTCCTAATTTACATATCTCGTGCATGCGGTTTACTTTTAAATACATTTACTAACAAACATTATTATTCTCTAATTTAACGTTACACTATTTACACATTGCTTTAATACAGATCAAACAAATGTTTCGCATGTCGTATTTGGATAGCATGATTGTTCTTGTATACTTGTAGGTTAACATTGCTGATTCAAGTAATCCCCTGATCCCGAGGTCAACAAAGGACAAGGCCTATATGGCCCTAACATGTAGCCTGAAGGTAGGTTGGACATTAACCCTCCTACAGAGGTTGAAGAGGTTAAGGCAAGAACAAGAGCACACAAGACGGCAAGTTTAGACTACAGGGTACCTTTGTACAATAAACTAAAATGGCGACACTAACCTAAAATGGAGGCTTGATTCACTTGAGGTCACAATCTTGTAATACAGATTTTCCTCGCAAAGCGACTGGGCATAGGCCAACATATACAATGAGGACGAAACAATATTATATCAGTTCTAACAGTGTGACAGGATGTTTGTTTGACGTGTGTTGTAATTAAGGGTATGTTTAAAGTAGGTAGATGCCTGCTGGTGTATTCTTACTGTCTTGGATTTTAAAATGACTTTTGTAGTACTATGAATGTAGTTAGATACCTGTTGGCTTATTGTAACTTTGTATTGTCCTATACTTAAGTGAGTACATTTGGGTTGAATGAATATTAAAAAGGAATTTCTTAGATTTGCTGGTGACCTATGTTTTGGTATAAATAAGTGTTGTTATATTCAAAGCAACTACTTATTTTTTTTACATATGCAGTATAGTGGCCTGAAGTGGTTGTGGCACTAGTGTGGTATATCATGCCTACTTTTGTGAAGGTTTTCTTGCCAATAGATACTTGGCTGTGTGTAAAGCTAGTGAGCTCACAGTTATTTTTGGTACCATGTGCATTGTACCTTAGAAGCATTAGTATGACATATTGGCCATGTGAGTTTATTTGTATGCTGTAACAATGATCTGAATAGCAAAAAGGGCATAATATTCTGCAGAAGTTAGTGAAATGGAATTGATTCACAATTTGGTATGGATACATACACAAATTGGTCATTAGGGAGGTGCTCTTGTGAACAATGGTTGCTGAGAGTGCACGTGCGTGTATGTTTCCACGTGTATGAAATCTGGAATATTTAATTTACAGGGATATTTTGGTTTTCTAGTACTTGTAGTAAGTACATTAGGAATTCATGTGTATCTTCCTGTGTGTATATGGTGAATTTTACCATTCCTGTATAGTAATCCAATTTGTGCCTTATACTCGAGACATTGTAAGTGCTGTCAGCATTAGTTCCATTATTTGTGGCATTTCTATGAAGGAGTAGCATTTGAATTATCAACAATTATATAAAGTCACTGCTGTGTTTGATTACTTCAAGATTCAGTTCAAACTTCATTCATAGGTTGGGTAAATCTTCAAGGATATCACGCTAATTATCACCTAAAGCATTGAAACATTCACGTCTAATTGTGTAGTGTGTTCACTTCTATTTTGAAAAGAAAAGGTGGAAATGATCAATTAGTTCAAAAGTTTGATATACATATCTGCTAAATTAACAATGAAAAAAATATAAAATAAAGAAAATTCAGTCATTTCTTCTCTCTAACTCATACATAGTTTTATCTGAACATCAATCAATGCACTAAATCCTATTTGGTAAATGTCTGTAATTTACACGTTTCCAAAATAAATGAATAATTGTTGTGAGTAGCACAACAGAACAATCTATTGTGGAATTCCTTTCAGCATAAGCTTTTGAGAGAATTTATCATGGGTCTGCCTATGTGGGTGTGTTCATCCTTGCTGCATTAGTGAAATCCTGTTATGATATAGGGATTCAACTTCACGTTTCGGTGGGAGCCAGCAAGTTGGCAATCAATATAGCCTTCCTCAGGGCAGGTGGGATCACCCTAGGGGGAAGCAGACAAAATGGGAAAATATTAATGTGAATTAAATGTGCCTGTTGTACCTACAATATTGACATCTGCCTGGTGTTGGACATCAGCCCAGGTGAGACCTACCCTTAAAGTGAAGTATGGGGGAGCTCCAAAAGTTACAACTCCATTGGGTGGCTGCTGCGCAGTCCGAGTCGGGGCTTCCTTTATGAGGTGAACATTCTGTGGGGATGGCATATGACTTTTAGTAAAAATAATTAGATCTATTGGTTTGAAATGCCTGAATGCACAAAGGACATAAATTAGCAAAACAGGTAGTAGACATAGAAAAGAAATGTTGGAAAACATTTACATTAGAGTCAGCCATGCATTTGAGTAAAGTATGGAAATGGAAGTACCTTGTGTGTTAATTTTGCACAGCCATAGATATGCTACAGCTTCTGTTTGTATTAGTTTTCTTTTTAAAGGATTTTATTTTTGATATACAGTACATATATAGATGGTGGTGTACAGTACACATAGCCTGTTGTATTCTAGAATGCAAGGAATGTCAGTGTTGACTGTGTTTGCATTAAATCTATCTAGGAATAGACCATCGAATGCATGGAGATCTGATAGCGCTATATTGCTCATACCGTCTTTGAAGAATGTGCTGCCAATGTCAATCAATGCATGATCTAGGGTTTGATCTTGCGATTTGTGACTCGTGACAGCATATGACTAAGGCAATGAATACTTACGAAACAAGAAATACTCGTAAACTGACAGCTGAGAATCTAGCCCCCGTTATAACCAATGTGCTGTCCTCCATCATGGTCACTAGCAACAACCCTGGTCTCTTGGCAGTGTCCTACCACAAGTGCCTTTACACCACTATTGACACAGCAGCACCGTTAACAAACACAACATTACATGCTGACAAACAAATGAGTTTCTGGTTTAATGAGGAATTAGTCTCACTAAGGCAAACTAAAAGATCAATTCAACATATCAACAAAAAATCCTCTACTATAAACTCTGCCAACGCCTTCAGAGCTGCTAACAAAATCTACAAAGCCGAAATTATAACACACAAAGCCAAGGTATATAACATTTGGATTAGCAACACCACTTCTAAATATAAAAAGATCTTCTCCATTCTTAAATAATTGGAAAACCCAATCCCAGTTACTAGTCCTGGTAACTCCAGTCAGGCATGGTGAACTACCATCCAAAATGTGTTAGCCTCCAAAATTGAGATACTCCAAAAGAAAATCCTCACAAAAATAAAAATGTTAGCTGAAAAAAATTGCCAAATAC
Organism: Ambystoma mexicanum; assembly: GCF_040938575.1. Taxonomy (NCBI): domain Eukaryota; kingdom Metazoa; phylum Chordata; class Amphibia; order Caudata; family Ambystomatidae; genus Ambystoma; species Ambystoma mexicanum. Next base: position 1,340,854,442 of record NC_090929.1, on the reverse strand, counting down.
CAATCTCAATAAAACGAAAGAAAATGTGAACGTGCAATTCCAATTTACCCCAGGGACCCAAGACACAGTGGCAGGCACCATCTCTAAACTAAAAGCCTCCAATTGCAAAGGGGACAACTTCCCAGCCCATCTAGTTAAACTCTGTGCTCTGCTCCTCACCCCTACTATTACAAACTTCGTGAACGCCTCATTCAACACAAGTACAATCCCGGCAAGTATAAAAGAAGCGTGGGTGACCACATTGCTGAAAAAAACATCTCTTGATGCAAAAGTACCCACTATCGACCAATAACCACAGTACTGTTTTTGCTCAAGATTATTGACAAAATAGCCTACAACCAAATTAGAGCCCATCTTCCACAAAACCAGCTCCTTGGAGCTAGACAATCTGGAATGATGCACAACCACAGCTTTGAAACGGCTCTCCTGGATCTGAAAATGCTGATGGACACCATCAGGGACTCAGAGAAACGCTGCATACTACTGCTTTTAGATTTATCTGCAGCATTCAACTTAGTGGACCATGATAAATTACGCAACACTCTAGCCAATGATTTCTGCTTCTCTAAAGATGCCACCCTCTGAGTGAAATCCTTTCTAGCTGAACGCACATCTAGAGTAAGCATTGGGAAAGAGGCTGTTTATCCCATACTAGTCTTCATTGGGATACCCCAAGGGTCCTGTCTCTGGCCCACCTTATACAATGCATACAATAAGCTCCTGTTCTCAGCCCTGGGTGCCATGGGTGTCTTCTAAACCAACTTCACAGATGACACCCAGATCCTCATACAGATCTCAGGGGATTATGTCCAAGACACGATAATCATCAACAAGATATATGCTGTAATCCAAAATTGGATGGCTCTGAATAGCCTCTGCCTTAACGATGAAAAAACTGACATTGTCATTGTGGGCTTCCAAACCAAAATCAGCACCCTCCATTCAGACTATTCATCTATTAACATTGATGCTTCTCTGATCCCAGTATCGAAACAGGTCAAAACCCTAGGAGTTTATTTAGATGCTATTCTAACCATGACCAGACATGTAAGCGCTCTATCATCATCTACATCTTACACTTCCAAACTGATTGCCTTAAGTCTCCAGTACTTCACGGCCACAAACTGCATCACTCTAGCCTGCGCATTAATACTATCTGCGTTGGACTACTGTAATGTACTCCTATTAGAAACCTCCAACTTCAACCTAGGGAAACTACAATAAATGCAAAACAAAGTGCTACGAGCAGCCTTAGGAATCAAGAAGTCCGACCATATCTCCAACATTAGGAGGGAGACCCATTGGCTAGCCATTAAGACTAGAATCATCTTTAAATCGCTGTGTGTTACCCACAAATGCCTTACCAATAAAGCTCCCATCTACTTAAATAACTCAATAAGCAAAAAAGATGCGAACAGAATGCTCAGATCCAACAAAAAATGCTCCTTGCTGTCCCCCGTTTCAAAAGCTCCAGAGTAGGAGGCAGTAGCTTCCTAGTCATGGCCGTGAAACTCTGGAATGAGCTTCCACTAAAAATCAAAAAAGAAGACTCCTTTATTGGTTTAAAAAAACAATTAAAAACATAGTTATTCAACCAAAAATAGTTATACCACACACAATCTAATATATCCACCCGCGTAGACCCAGATAGTTGCCTCACTAGGGTAGACTTTTACCAGAATTTGTAAATATTGAAAGTGACCTTGTAATGTATTAACCTGAGGAACATTTTGTAACAGTGTCTTATTGGATGTAATTGGAATACTGTTGAACTTTATTGTAGGCTGTCTGTAACAACGCTGTGATACCCGAGAGTTTGGACTTTTAACAAATGTAAAAAATAAATAAAATATGCAGGAGATAGAGAGAATTGTTCTCTGTGTACGTACATGTCTTTGAAAAGAAGGAAACATACTATTGCGCAGCCTTTTTTATCTTCTGAAAATTTGTCAAAGTGGATGTTGACAAACCTTGTTCTACATCAGGGTTATGTTTAAGGATTACTCTGCAGCTTAGACACAGGGTTAATACTTTTTCTAATCAAGCATTTTTCCAAGCTATTATGTTGTGCTGTTACTTGTTGCCACATAGGGAGTGGCAAGCCATGTACGTCTACCTTGTCTGTGGAGATGATGTGCACAATATGTTGCATTTCTTTTTTTCATTTTTGTATCATTGAATTGACTACAGCTTGCAAGGGTTGGCATTAACATGCATTTTATATGTTGTTGAGTTAATTATTCAATGACATCAAATGCAGATCTGTTTTGCCCATGTAGCTTATGGATAAGTTTAGTTTTTAAGATGGACTTTGCATCTATAGTAAGCAGACCAGTTCGCATAGGTGAGATCTGCCAACTGACACATTTATTGAGTTAGTTATCGGTAGCAAAAATGTTGCGAGAGATTTATATTTCCAATGCTGGCTAGTGTTTTATGGTATTGTTTGCTTCCTAATGTTTTGAAAATAGGTTCACCTTTTTACTGGTGTTAAGTATAGGAGGTCTCTGAAAACAATTCTTCCTAGTCCGTTTTTTGTGCTTCTTGAATTCTCAGGTGAATTAAAGCGAACATGAAGTTAGAAACAATGCTAACTTCATCTATGATGAGCACTTTCATTTGATTCAGAATTCTGTTTACTTAACTTCTGCTGATAATTTGTAGAATTCTAATTTGTTTTGGTGCTCTACTGGGAAGAGCAATAGTCAGTGTAGAGTTACACCGCCTATGTTGTAGGCAACTAACCCTTAGGGGCTGTTTCAACAGTTGAAAGGTGTTGTTTTTTAAGTTTTACAGAATGTGCTGATTATTTTAATTAAGAATGTTTTGCCAGAACCAGCTTCAACACTTACATACAGGAGCAGAGGTTTAACAATTTTACAGCTATAAGCTTTAGTTCCATTTTAAAACCATGTTCAGTTTTTCAATGACTTCTAGATAAATGGTGAAGTTGCTCATCATTTAGTTGTGATTTGAGCACTGACAAGTGTTCTTCGGGTTGTTTAGATTGATACATGGTATTTTTTTTACCTCAGTCATGGCTATTTCTGCTTCATTTAGAATGAGTCATTCTCTGAGTGGTTCTTGGCTTCCTGTAGGAGAAGGTTGACTGCCTTCAGAAGTGTCTTTATCTAGTAGAGCTTCAATGTCATCATCTTGTTGGCGTTCATTGTCCAACATTTTTTTGAATTGTTTAAAATAGAAATGTGTTATACTGCTTTCATTTGCATTGAATGCAGCTTCAAATGAGTCATGGTCATCTAATAATTCTTCTTCTTTTCTCCAAGATTGAAAAGTTGTAGTAGGGCCATGTAATAATGTTCTCTATTTTGTGGAGATTTAAACAATAACTTTACATGATTAATTTGACTGGGCTTGGTAAATTCTACTAGGCTTCCTTTACAAGTTGAGACTGAATATTTCCCAGTTGTCTCAATTGTCATGACATTGTTTTAGCAGGAGTAGTTTTGGACTATGTCATACAGGCACATGTTTTCCAAAGCAGTACTTCTGTTTGGGTAGTTTGTGTGAATTAAATTGTTTTTTTAAATGTCCGAGCTGTGGAGATCTTTTGTGGCTATTGTTTCGATCTATGGGCGGATTTTAGTACTCTTTTTTGTGACGAATCTGGGACAACTTTTAGCCAGACAATGTTTTCAGATTTCCCATAGCATTTTATACCAAAGCAGCACACATTTTATAACAGTGTTTTGTCAGATGATATATCTCCGCAGAGGTCTTTTTGCTCTGTTTCCAAACCGTTGGTAAAATAGGCTTTGACATATCTTGCTACTGCAGTGGAATTGCCTGCAATGTATTGTATGTCTCCCGCGCTTAGAAACCTTTGGGTATTAAGCGTGTTATAAATACCCAATCATATATCATAATGTTGGATGTGTTTTTTTTGTTTTTTTGTTTTTATTTTTTATTTTGTTGTTTTTAGTTTGTAAACAAACTTTTACAACATCAGATGTCATACATTTTTACAGCAAGAACAGTTGCACATATTCTTCTTTAAAAGAAACGAACAAATCAAGCTAGTGTAAGAAATATTGAAATATTGAATAAAAACATGACATGGATCTTGTAAACATAGAAAGTAAACAAAGAATGGTTGCTTTGTAAGCCAGCTTTTAGTGCAAACAAACAAGTTGTGCAAATCAACTTATAATAAAGTGATATTAAAATGAAGCATTTTGACAACAGTGCAACCACTTATTAAAAACCACATATTAAAAACACCAACTGTGCAACTATGTAATAATAGCAGGATCTCAGTATGTATACGAAGGCACTTTCTTTATAGCTGGAATAAGTACTTATACGTTCTGTTCTTCAACACCAATCGTATTTACACAATTATTTTTTAACATATGAAGGCCTTGTAATCAAATCATCGATATTAGAATCAATTGTTTCCAGTAGACTTTTCATTTTGCCATTAAATGTCAACATAGAAGATGGAAAATTCGCTTTAAGCATGGAAAGCAAGTCTACGTACAAAGGGTTTGGGGGAGGACAATGCATTTTCGCAAAGTTTGAGAAAAGTCTCCAACTATATCTAGCAGATAGAGAAGAGATCCTCAATTCATGACAAAAGATTGGATTTGGTGAGAGATGGCTATTTTTAGTGTCTTCTTCCATATGAGGCCCTGAAGTTGATCTAGAATATCTTCAATACTGGCGAGACACATGTCCAGCCCGTACAAAAGAATGGCTCTACTTTTAGATGTAGAAGTCAATCAGCGGACTCATAGAAAATCTACAATATTTTCTATAGATGACTTTGATCTGCGAGATTAGGGAGTTTGCTTTTTGGTGCAAAGCAAGCCTCCACATGGATAAAAATGTTGTGTCGCATAGGTCATAGCCTAAATATCTAAGTGAGACAGTGCAAAATCTTTTTTTTTGTATTTGGTTAAGTGAAAACCTTTTACAAAACTTCTACTTCAAATTTCAATTAAAAACAGCTGAAATGATAAAACAAAGAAAAGAAAGAACACTTTTTTTTAAGAAACAGACTTCCTTTTCCAGGTACTAAGCATAGCTATCCAGTGTTATGCTTAAACAGCAAAAGTAAAATAATAAACTCTTTGTGGTTTATATTTTGTTCTGGAATCACACAGAAATAAAATGATATAAAAAGAGCAGGCCTGTTAGCTCCAATGACCAATATGAATATAAATTTATTAGTCCTTTATATTATTGTTCCACTGTCAGTGATTTTCTTATGGGTACCAATTTTCTTAGGAAGCTTTTAGGATCTTCTTGTTCGTAACAATATCAAATTTCTCGAGGACTTTCACCACCGCTATTGTTAGAGATCTTGAATATCCAGCAATTAATCTGTTCCAGAACTGGTCTGCTATATGGTCCTCCCCACTGACTCCGAATCTTGCAAAGAATAAGTGTCTAGTGGGCCAGGTCCCTTCACAGTCCAGCAATAGGTGGTTCAATGACTAGTTGGAGGGTGTTTTACAGATATTGCATAAAGTGATTGCCTCTTCCCCTTTTCCCCTGATTGAGAGAATCGCTCCTGTATGTGCTACATTTTGCCTTGTTCTAAGAAAGGTTGTTCTGATCCTCCAGTCTGGGAATATTAGAAGATATTGGGCCATAGTTCCCTGTTTTTTTTCTGCTTTTAGAAAGAGATTTTCTGGGTGTGGGATTGCATCTTATCAATTGACAGTATCCAATCTGATTCTTCTAACAGCTTTTTTGCCTTTGAAGTGTTGGATGTAAGCGTCTCTAAATCAGTTCTTGCTTTTTCCAAGCCGTACAGGGTTCTTGCTTTCAAACTTAAGTGAGTTTGTGATTTTTTCTCCTCAAGATGGACTTTAATATCGAAATACTAGGTATCCTTCTGAGCCGTAATTATTAGTCGATGAGAGATTAGCTTCCATTCAGCCTGTGCTTTGAGTGACTTTAGGCCCAATTCAAATCTAAGAGTGGACATTGGAAGGCTCAATGGAAGGCACAATTCTCTCTTCCAGACTAGCCCGTCCAGTCTTTGCCAATCTACGTTCCATAGACATGTTTTTGCTTCTAACCCATAAAGGATTACTGGAACCACTTTGGCAATATAGAATTTGATTAGTGGCAAGAGTGAGAACTTGCAGAATTTTAATGAGATCTTTTTCATTTGTGGAACAAGTTGTGAGATTTTTAGTTGCACATCCTGTTCAACATTACCCAGTGATGGTGCAGCATAGACCTTGTAACCCAGATAGGTTAGCTCTTCTATTCTTAGGATGCTTTGTCCCCCAAGTCTCCAGTCTGGAAAGTTTATCTTTTTGAGTGGATGTTTGAAGACTACAATCCTTGATTTCTTTGGATTGATCGCCAGATCGTTGTCTTTTGCATAAGTGTCCATTCTATCCAAGTGGTGCTGCAACCCTATTGGGGTTTTGTCTAGAAGTACTATGTCATCAAGGTAGGCAAGCCAGTGGATTTTACACCCATTAATTTTGGGACTGGGGTGCCCGACAGCCCTGGTGTACACCTCTTTCTACCTTTATTGATTCTGACAGATGTCCTTCATTGTCTAGCCATACTCTGATGGAAGTGTCCTTATGCAATTCTATCAGCATAGACAGGAGACCTTCCGGGATGCCACATTCCTTCAATTTTGCCCATAGGCACATTCTCTTCACATGGTCGAACACCTTTGAGAAGTCTACCCAGGTTCCATATAACTGTTGTTCACCTTTAGCCATTGTCTTTTCACTTATGATGTTTAATGTTAGACCATTTAATGCTGTCGAGTGGCCAGCTCTGAAGCCTGTTTGATGATTTGAAAGAATGTTTTTGTCCTTAACCCAAATTTGTAGCTCCTCCAATAGGATCTTCATGAAGAGTTTATTCTCAATGTCCAGGAGGGCGATGGGCCGGTAGTTTATAGGTTGCAACCAAACCCCCCCTTGAATAGCGGGATGATAACCGCCGATTTCCATGATACAGGGAATTGTTGGCTTTCCAGAATCACTACAAATAGCCAAGATAATATTTTAGCCCAAAGTAGAGGTTGTTTTTTCAGCACTTGGTAGGTTAGGCTGTTTGGCCCTGCTGCTTTGCAGTTGGAGGATTTGGTAATCAGATCTACTATTGACTGCACCCCCAGGGGCAGACGCCAGCCGGCAGAAGAATCAGGAGGAATTTCTGAATCCATCGGTATCTTAAAGCTTGTTGACAGATTTTCTATCCAGCTTCTTTCTGGCACCAGATTACATAGTGCTGTGTCTGGGTTCCCTGCTAGATGACGCAACACTGACCAGAATGCGCTGGTATCATTGCTTCCTGCTAGTTTTAACATTTGTTCACCATCTTTCTGGAGGTGCCACATCCTGATATCTACTGACCATTGTGAGGCTCTCGTAGACTCCCTTAGATAATCCTCTCTGTTGATACTTGCTTTTTTAGCTGTCTCAGTTTCTGATTGAGTAGCTTTTTCTCTTGTCCGGTCACCTCATCATATGAGTGTCGATGCACTTGTTTACTTCCACTATTCCTTCCCAAGCTTGGTGGACAAATCTGCCAAATGTATGTCATAAATTCCTCAGGTTTGCAGAAGCCCTGTTGAATATCATCTGGAATCGCTAGCAATCTTTCGTTGAGAACATCCCCTTCTTTTTTATATTTACAAAGGCGCAACCTACCGTTTCTCAGCGAGTAGGAATCGGCCTGCTTATCTCGTTGCTCTGAAGTGATGCCTAAAAAAAGCAATTCCAATCTGGAGTGATCACTTCCACCCCTTTGCTCTATCTCCAGTGTGATATCTAGTGTAAAATGATCTGCTGTCATAAATATATAGTCTATTATTGAGGCTGATCTCCCTCTAAACCAGGTTTGTGCTGCTGGGATATCTCCTGCCAAACTTCCATTCACCATCTTGAGTCCCCATCCTGCTAGAAATTCCACCCATAGTTTTCTGATGCCTGTGGTCATTTGAGACCAATATTTACCAGAGTATTTTCCAGCACTGTCGACAGCGATTCATGGAAGGCCTGGAGGCTACAACAAGCGGGGTTCCAATAAATATTTACCAAGAGCACCTCTAAATAAGGTTTGATTTATTCATGGTTACTTTACTTGCATGGATGCCGATTTTAGTTTCAAAGATCACTATTGAGTCTTTTATTGAGACATTTCTGAATGCCATCAGGAGACCTCCTGACGGTCTGCCTTTTGCTTTTTGGAGAGCAGGCAGGGAGTGGAAAGTATATCCTTCAATTGCAATTGGGTTGACCAGCCATGTCTCTTGAAGAAGAAGGATGTCTATATTCTGAAAAAGATGCTTTTTCATTTCCCTTGCAGTGAATGTGTTGGGCCCCCTTGTGTTCCAACTCATCCAGGACAACCCTTTCTGCCTGAAAGAGACTGGTTCCCCACCCCCAATTTCAACAGCAGCTGTGTCAGGATCTCTGGAAGCATTGCAAAAGCATTGTCCGGAGTATTACCAGCACTGTTTCTCTCTTCCACTCGGTTGCCCTCTGCTTTGCCGCTTTCCCCCAGTTGGCTATTTACTTTGGAGGGCCATTTTGGTCCTTGAGGCATTTTAGATGCTGATGATTGAAGCTTTGTACATAACACTGTATGACCCTGTCTCTCTACTTCCGATGATGCTCCCACTATTGCTTCTAAAGATTCTCTCGAAGTCATAGCCTCATCTTTGATCTTACTTTCCCATACTGGGTATTTTGATTCTTGGGGGTCGGCTGGCAAACAAGTTTCATTCTCTTCCAGTTACATTGATTTTCCCCCTCCATTGGATTTTAGATTGATCGATGTGCATTTGCCTTGTCCCAGTTTATTTTCCTTGATCGAAGATTTTTTCCCTGCAGTTAGGTCAATGGTTTCAAGAAGATTGGTGCTATTTTCAAGAACTTATTCTGTGTCTCAGGCTCCTTAGATCTTTCATTTGATTTGATAATCGCAGCAGTACTTTTTTTAGTAAAAAGATTGGAGCGACTGGATGGTTGCATTCCAGTGAAGTTGATGGGGGCCAAAAGGAATTCTTCTTATTCTCCTCTAATGCATTAGCCTCAACTTTTTTTCTTTCTTTTGCACCTAATTGCATATTCTTGGTCGCCCTTTCCCACTCTTTACAGTCTGTTTGAAGGCCAACACTTATACTTTTAATCTCAATAACATCCAGAGAAGCTTCTTGATGACGCTTATTTTTAACTTAGCTAGTACCATGAAAGAGGACTTAGAGCAGAACCATCCCTTCTCATCTTTCGCAAAACCCTCAAAACTACTCTGTTCAACTAAACCTACTAGGTCTCCCAGCTATATCTGTAACTATCCCCCTCTGCCGCCCTATCAATCACTAAGCCATCTATTTACTCAACTTCTTCTGTATCCAATGTAAATTAAACACATAACTAATCCAATGTAAGCTAAACATGTAATTAATATCCACTGCAACCACTGTAACCACCTTGTATATTCTGTCCTGTAACCACAAGCAAAGCTGCCCGTAACCACCAAGCCAAGCTGTGGCATGCAACCAATATGCGTTCCACTTTCTTTGTAACCAGCAAGTCTCTTCTTTGTAACAGTGCCGCAATGCCTAAGGGCTGATGTGCGCTTTATAAATTAAAATAAATAAATAAATGAAATCCTCTCCGCCTAAAATTGGAGCTGACTTATTGTTACGCATTCTTTACATCTTTTGAGGATTGTGTCAACCAATGTCCGTGTGCAGTAATTATCATTACCACATGTGGAAATTAATGATTAATTATGACTTTACTAACACTAAGGAAATAAACTTAGGGGAACATGATTTCTTTTTTTTTTAATAGCGAATTCAGAATTTGCGACACTCAGCATCTTTTATTCTGCAATTGATTTCAAACCAATTTAAATCCCTTTTCATGGCATGGGCATGGGCAAGGATTAAGTACAGTAGCGAATCACACCACGTTTCTTGCATTAGGTGCATTATTAACCACTTTGCGCATTACATTGCATATGAGTCGAGAAGTGACCAATAATATATATACTGTAACTTGTAATGCACAGAAGGCTCGGTATTAATCCGCCTCTGAATTACATTGTACTGCAGGTGAAAACGTGGGTCTGAGAAGCCCACATATTCTCAACACCAAAGGGTCCCCACTGTGTCTTTCCTATTATGTGCAGGGATGAGAAAGCACAACCCTTTATATAAGGGCACAAGAGTCATTTGAAATGATTGCCAGATACATTAAATACTTAATGAATTATAATTTTCGGCAATGTAAAAAGGCATCATTTAAATATCAATATCAACCAATAATGGGAAGGGCTCCAAAATAAGACAGACATGTGTTAAGTGATTTATATATTGTCTTCTCTGTGATGATGTGTGTAGTGTTTATATTTGATCGGTTTTGGGAACTGCTCTGTGTAATTGTAATATCTGCATAGTTACAAAGATAAAAAAAGTTCAACAATTCAGAAATCCAGCGTCTACTATGCATGTATTGCGGGATCACTATACAGGGCAGTGAAAGAAAACTAAATAATGCCTTTAAAAATCAAAGCTACCAATTTGACTTTGGACAGGGAGCAAAAGGTGGATTTATTTTCTGTTGAGCTTGTCAAGTTGATTAAAGACGTAACAATCAATGTAGCATATCCTGTGATTATGAGGAGGGTGGGTCCATGAATTGCTAATTGCAAAGTTGGTGCCATATTTTCATAATTATGTCGCCGTGGGACTGGGTTAAAACCTAGACCTTCGAATCCGTGCATTGCCAGTGGAATCAGGTACTATTTTTTGAAAGTCACACAGGGGCAAGACGGTAAAGAGAGGCTCTTCTGCGGCCACCATTAAGCCATAAATCATCCAAACAGCCATGCTAATAAATCTTACACAATGAAAACCTTTCCTTACTCATTTGTTATTAATGACAAGAATGGTTTAATTGTGTTGGCTAACAATGGTGTTCCAACTGTATTCATAATATTTAGCCGTCTAATGATGTATGAACATTCCCCTTGTACACCGACATTTGCGTTTTATTTCCACTCCAGACCCGGCCAACGCAGCTGTATTGTATTTGTATATATATTGCGGCAAAACAGATTTTTTTTTTGTTTCAAATTAATGCACATTTAAATTAGAAAGACAATGTTTGCCATCATTGAATTACATTTCAGAAAATATTCAAAACAGGAACAGTTGCATACTACAAAAGTGTGCCTGTGTTCGCATGCATAGATTAAAAAAGCATTGAAGGGTAACAGGAATGGTGCTGTGAAACTTTAATACAGGCGAAATTTGCAAAGTAAATATGCATGTGACAAAGTTTAAAACATAATGAACACTCACCCTGTAGAGTTGTATTTATTTTTAGAATATACTAAAACTGCAATTGTTACTTTTTACATTACATATCAGTATTTTTAGATCAGCTCTATTAGGGGAACAGCATGCATCTCATGTCCTAGTTATCTCGTCTCCAGTTACCATTCTCCTAACTGCTGGTTACTCAGCTGATAGGACCATACTCTAAGAAATGAGAGTATTTTGAAAACGAACTTTTGGACCCCGACATGACAAATTGTTCTAACCAGAATTGCTATATTTCCTGTTGTTTATGTTTTATGACTGTTTTCCCATCACGTTGCTAATTCTGCATTTGTCTTTATTTGTATAATGATTTACCCAGCGCTTACTCTTTCTCTCTTAACCATATCTATAACCCTAGCTATCAGCAATACAAACCCTTGCCCCTTCTTTATCTTCTTTATTGTCTGCTCTCCTTTCATTCCTACCAAGCCATCTGTGATTTAATCACTTTCACTTACACTTTAATCACTTACACTTAAACAATATAAATGAATAAACATAAACAAACAAACATAAACCCATTCAAATGGGGGGGCAGTGCCTTGAGTGGGATGTAAAATCTAGAAGAGGCTCTGAAAAGGGGGCATGGCCAAAGTGCTCTGTGAGAGGCCTAAAAGAGGAGCAGGTGGCATCAGCAAGGACCATCGTCCTCAGTTAATTAATGTTGACGCTGCAAACGTGTATATGGTCACTCAACATTGTTTTATCCTAGGCCACATCCTGATTTACCAGAGGATTATGTGCATCATCTGAGGGTCCTGTCTTCAAAATGAAGATCCTATGGTCTACAACACTTAGGACCCGGCCTAAACGCACGAGGCGCACATTACCAGCTCCAACATCAACTGCATTACAAACAAGATGCCTCCCGCCCTTACCCCTTGCCTCTCCAAAATAAGCATACAGCAGTGGACATGCGCACTAGCCACCGAAGAGTGGCCCCGGAAGTACTTAGCTTACTAATGAGAACCTTTGCCTCACACTGTTGCCCACGTAGACACTCGGGCAAAAGTGCAGGTGTGAGTATGGCATCACTTGTCCCCTTGTGTAAACCTGACTACCCTCTTAGCAGAGACACTGAGCGTACACTGACCCACTTATCACATGGCACCCACCTCCCAATCTAGATCCGCTACAGACAAGGATGCCCATGTTACTACCATCGCCTTTGGAAACCTTAAACCTGATGCCTCTGCAATCGATAAAAGACTTCTTAATTTCGGAGTCTTCTATTAACAATTCTACCTATGCCACAGCCACCACAATGCCTGAAGCCCATCTATAATTTGATTGCACTGTAGAAGCAAAAAGAGAATATCGAGGCTGAGTACTCCGAAGGGAAATACACCAAACACGGGTTCACAAAGATACACAGATCTTTATTCAAAGTAACTGAACAGTTTTCAAAGGAACAAAGTATCAGATAGCTATCTGGCCCTGAGTACATCACAACAAATTCCAGCCCGTTCGGTGTGAGAAGCGAGTGGGACTGTACATCAGAACATTCGCTCTTTTATACAGTTTCTAACCTAATGTCCAGCCCCTCTGTACGTTAAAAATTCCCAATCTAGGCCCAGCTATATGTATATGGATCACCTTCAGTTTATATGTTCAACAAATCACAATGGCAACAATATATTCTCGGATTTAACATAAGCCTTAGCACATATTTTATACAATATTGTCAAACAAGTGTTCACATTCAGTATTTAAACAGCATTGTGCTTAACATATGCTTGTGGATTAGTATCGTTGTGAAGTGGGAGAATGGGATAACACCATCCCCCCAATCTCATCCAGACCATGGCCTAGCGGATCACGGCCCAGAAACCCCCCACGAGGAGAGTTCATCTACTTACCAGATGACAAAGTACCCTGGTTCAAAAACCTACACATACGAGGACTATGCCCACTAGCACGCCATGAGCAAACCCTGTGACCTCCATACTATGGATTATGTACCGCCACCCAGAAACTAGGCCCAAGTAGGCCGCAAGCAAGAGTCCCCAGGCAGGAGCCTCGCAAACAAAAACCCTCCCAGAGTGAAATACAAGTGCTGACCATGCAAAACGAGCCCCTAACGAGAGCCCATAGCCAAGGCCACGATGTTGGAACCTGCACGCCGCGCGCCCAGCGCCAAGGTTACACCTGTAGGTGCCATGCCCTCAAAGATAGAATACAAAATCTAATGCTCATAATTCTGCTCCAGCTACGGTCTCCCCGCAAATGACCAAGCCAAACTGACAAGATGCCAAGCTTACGAGATGAGAAGCCGCCAGGTTCCCACGTCGGGGACACAGGTTGCAACAACAAAGCAGCAAAGTTGGACACCTACAGCGATGGGAAAGACCTGCTCACCAGCCCATAAGCAGACCTGTCCATTGTCCACACTAACGCATAGTTGCACATTGTTGCTAATGTCAGGTACACCGCAGGCTCGGAACAGCGATGGTCCCAGGCTTGGGGGCTCGCGGGAGAACCAATCAGAATACAGGGGGCTTATTACTGACGCCATTACTCCTAGCCAATCACCAAGGGTCCCCTTGTAACAATTCCAAAGTAGCACTGTTAGGGACAGCCCAAGTATACCACCTGATCTGTCCTCCACCACTAACATCTCTCCTTATAGGGGACATATACTAACCCTACCACTCGGGGAAACAATCCGAAGTGGCGATAGGTTTTGTGATGATTTTTCCCAGGTGACGCAAGTAGCGCATCATACTGCTGTAAAAAGGGCCTGCGAGCCCCACTAATGATGAGAGCTTCTCCGGATGCATATGGACTAAGCGTATCCCTGCCGTTACTCTAATAAACAGTAGTCATTGCCTTGCTCCTTTTGTGTGTGTGTCATACTCCTTCTGGGACGTGGGAGGAGTTGGGGCCTCCCCAGGCCAGAGGTCCATGGATGGCTCTGCTGGCCCCGGGATAATTACCCTGACAAGTTGGAGGCACTGCTGAGATCTGTTTGAGGTCTGTTTCCCTGAGAGCATTATTCCAAGGCCTCTTGCTACAAGGCGACCCAGCTGCGCGGCCCCCTCTGCCGTTGCCCCCTTTTGAGGACTACATGACCATCGCAGAACTGCGAGAAGACCGGACAGCGCAATCCGGATATTGGCCCTCGGGAGCCGCTTGAGATGTATCCCACCCGCGGTTGGCGAGTGTCCAGATGTGGTCCAGACGAGGGGAGGTGGCGAGCCGCTTTGGAGGGGTGCACGCAGTCCAGCAGGCCCGCCTCAAGAGAACGTGGTGAGTATGACACACCCAACAAGCAATGTAATGTTGTGCGGGAGGGGGGAGGAGTTGTGAAAAGGGTGGCGGGAGGTGTTTACCGTGTGTTGTAAAAGATTTGATAAATAAGTGACGATAGACGAGTGAGTGGTGGCAGGACAGGCATGAGGGCCGTCTTCTACCGCGTCACGGAGTGAATTGAGTGGAGCTGAAAGGCACCACGTTTGGTTGTTAGAAGGCACTGATTTGTTCAGATCGCGAGCACCTGCAAGGAAGGGGTGTGGCTTTCCTATGAATTGCCGTTTTAGATCAATGAGTAGATGAGGATCCCTACTAATTGAGTGTTGAAGCTCGTTAGGTAGATGAAGTTTCCCCGCAGGAGGTAGCTAGTTTGTTTCCAAGCGCAGAAGATAGTTGGCTGGTTAAGCTCCCCTTGTGAGGGGCGTAGCACACGCGAGGCAACGCAGCATGCGCAGTCCGATTATAAGAGATTATTGTGGTTTTCCTTGCTCCGGTTGTAGCGAGAGGACAGCTGTGGGGTTTACGAGGGACAAAAGAGTTAAAACATATTGCGCGCTCTTTTCATCTTATAAAGGTTTCTTACCGGTATTAGTTTGAAGAAGTTGGTGATGTCACCCGTAGGGCTTGTATAGGATGCCAAGACCATCTCGGGCTGATCAAGAAGTGGCCGGGGATAGGAAAAGGGAAGGTTGGCATAGAAGAGGTGAGGAGGCTGTGCGCGGAGAACACAGGCAATCCTCGATAAGGGAGGGATGAGAAGGGGAGAGGTGACCGTGCACAGAGAACGCTGGTCACGCTGAGCAAGGTGGTTGAAAAGGGGAGGGAGAGGTTTTTAAAAAAAAAAGGAAAGGTGGGGCGGCTGTAAAAGCATGCGACACAGGGCACGCAGCAACAGGGGGCTTCGTGCACCATGGCCATAGGGGGCCATACTGGTGACATCAAGGGGGACAAACAATAAAGGAAAAGAACTGTATATTTTGTAATTGTATTGCCTTTCAGCAGACGGTCGGAAGTCCCCAGTTTACATGGCCAGGTAAAGAAGTTTGATATTGACAAAACAAAAACTGTAACATGGCCACAGATTACGGGTCGGGGTCAGGGGTGAAGGGAAACGCTTTAACTACACCCCTCCAACACCTTTGCACGTCACCATCACAATACAAGGAGAAAACTATCAAGTACAGTATCGACTGGACACAAGGAACAGACAACAAAATACTGACACCATGGCCGCCTAACGGCAGTTTTGACTCATACACACAAAACTCATTATTGACATATATACACAACAGGTACAAGGGAAAGAAATTAGCTCACCATATAGAAGTGTTCAACTTATGGAAGATGTTCCAGGGAGCCAGGCCAGGGGCAAGGGAATGTTTACTATGGAAGGGACAACAGCGAAGAAAGGGAGCAAAGAAATGAAGGGAGTGAAGGAGGAGAAAGACAACGAAGAGGGCATGGGCACGGCGAGCAGCAACGGAGAAGAGAGGAAGAAGGAGAAAGAAGGATCGGGTACAGTATCAGAAGAGAAGGTGAAGAAGGAAGGGACAGAAGATATGCCTCTGGCAAAGGTAGTGAAGAAGGAAGAAGGGGGGTTGTACCCAGTAACGCAATTAAGAGAAGCCGCCAGACAACAAATGATGGCCGCCGAGGGGTACTCCAACCCTGCATACAGCCCTCCACCATATGCCTCTACAGATAGCTGTAGGGGGGAGGAGGTGACCAGCACGATGAACTTAAACTTCACACAGGCAGGTACGAAGGGGGGAAAGAAAGTGGGGAACACATCGCAACCATATGACCAGACGAATGGGTAGCAGCACAGGTGCTCCTGAAGCTCTGAGGGACATTAACAGGGGAAGAAGAGGACTTAGTGAGGAGGATGGCAAAGGATGAAATGGGTGACACACAGACAGGGACAGAGGTGAGTACGACAAGAGAAGGTCAACTGTCACAGGCAGAGGAAGGAATGTTGGAGGACAAGTTGGCTGAATTAAGAGACGCACGAAGTGCACTGATCAGACAGTTCGAGCAAGAAACACGAGGAAGGAAGAAGGAGAGAAAGGAGAATAGGGATGAGCAGGAGAGGATGAAGGAACGAATGGAAGAAAGGAAGAAGGAAGCAGAGCGGATGAAGGCAATAGCAGAGAGGGTGTCACGAGCAGAGCAACGAGAATTAAAAAGGAGGGAGGAAGAGAAGGAAAGGGAAATGGAACTGTGGAAAAAGAAAATACTATCTGAAAGCACCCGGAAATATGTTAATGTTAATGTTAATGTTAAAGGACATTTGTACCACGCAATATCACCACCGTAGTGGTCCCTTGGCGCTCTGGCGGTTCTGAAAGACGAGGGGAGGTTGAGTTAGTGGGAGGAAGCAGGAAAAGTGCAAGAGAGCAGTGATGTGCTGTTGGCGGCCTCAGCCCGGTGGGTCCGTTGGCTGGGCCTGGGGTGTTTGCAGCCGGTAGTCGTGTACTGTTGTGCGAGGCTATGTGTGTTTTTGTTTTGTTGTTGAAATGTAGTGAAGTTTGTGCGGTTTGTTGTGCTGTAGGTTTTGGTTGTGTTTGGTTTGGAGTTTGAGAGGTGTATGCAGAAAGGGAAATTGTTAGTAGGGTTGGTTAGTTTGCGTCTCTATCCTGAATTGAAGCGTAGTCTCCCCTGTTGCGGCTATGTCCTGATCTAGGTCTGACTGGCATACAGGTTTCATACTCCAAATATTCCAAATATGAAGAAGGTAAAGTAAAAGAGAGCATATTAAAAAGGGAACGGACAAAATGGGAAAGGAAGGAAGAGGAAGAAAGGATAATAGCAAAGGTAAGTGCGGAGGTGTTGGAAGAACTAAAAAGGAAAAGAGCGGAAATAGGTGGTGAAATAATAGGGAAAAAGGATGAGGAAAGTGGAGATAGGATGGTGGAGCACGGTGTAAGAACATACACACGCCAGGATTTGGAGGTGGCTACAATGTCAACACAAAAGGAGGAGAGCACAAGGAAGCAGACTTAATATTTCCTGATGGATTTTGCAGCGAGGAGGAAGAATGTTTAGGAAAAAGCAGAGGAGATGACAATGGGGAAAGTTTAGAGAAACTGTATATTACACGCACCAACCACAAGTCACCATGGTCGTGCGAAAGAAGGGAAGAAGATACGAAAGGTGGTTTATAGTGATAATGTCGAAAACAAAAATGTCGAAAGTCATTATTTCGAGAAAAAAAATGTCGAAAAAAAAATGTCGCATTTTTTTTTCAATCCTTTTTTTTTTCGAAATGGGGGGTCGCCCCCCAACCCCCCTTTTTTAATTTTTTTTTTTGTTTTACCCCTTTTTTTTACTCTCGGACCCCAAAATAAATATATAATTTAAAAAAATGTAATTCGACATTTTTTTTTTCGAAATTATGACTGACCACCAGGAAAGGTGTTTAGAAGGTAAAAGAGGTAGCAAGTAGTGTCAAAACTATTACCACCGACACCGGTACAAACGCCACACACTCTAACAACACGACCTCTAGCACCACGCCCACTGACACCCACCCCTGCACACACCCCATATGTCGACAGACTTAGAGACCTCCCAGGACGCAGGCAGGAAGAACGGGCGAGCACTCCCATGGTGAGACAAGAGGGTAATAGGAGAGGGTGGAAGGATGAAGGGGATGGAAGAACAGACCACTGTACTATTGATATGATTGAAGAATTATCTGACACAGAGGAGGAGGATGAATACACCAACATAACCCCACAGGCTCGGGAGGAAATGAGGGGGTACAATTTAATGCCACTTCTGGAAAGGGGAGGGGCCAGACCACAATATGTCCCCTGGAAGCATGCCGATAAAGAGAATATTAAATGCAGACTTCCATCACTAAGTGGAGGAGCAGGGAAGTGGATATATGAGATGGAAAAACACACGGCGGGGCAAGAACTAGCGGTGGGGTACGTGAAGGGGCTCTTAATATCAATATTGGGGGATGCTGCAGATGACATCTGGAAAAGGGCGGGCTTCCCAGGGGTCACAGTAACAGACACGTCACAAGATGGAGCGCCATTTGCAAATTGCATACATGCGCTGTTGCAGGCTTTAAGGGTCCAGTACCCAGACACGTCAGACATAGGGGCAATAACGTCACACAAGATGCGTGAGAATGAGTATCCTGTTGATTACATCCAGGAGATTCAGGAGAAGTGCCGCTTGGAAACGTGGGAACTGTGGCATAAAACACTAGCAGTTTTCTACCATATACTAATACAAGGACTCCCGGCGCAAGTACAAAGGCAGCTGAAGAAAACTGGGTATGGAAGTTAAAGCCTGGCCGGAAATACAACTGACTATAGTACACCACTGAAGCCTGTGGCAGGAAAAGATGAAACAAAAGGAGAAAGATAGGAAGGCCGAAGAGGCAAAACTGGTACAAAAGAAGCTATCCAAATATGCCATGGAAGGAGCACTAATAACAACACCAGCCCCCACACAGGTCACGGTTGCACAAGACACAACACACCAACAGGTAACACAAATACAACAGCCAGCACAAGTAATAACACAGCAGATGCCCCCGCCCCCACCATACACGGCATACACAGGAGGAGGATACATGCAAATGGGAAATGGATACTCTAGCAACTACAGGGGGAGGGGTGGTATGACGAGAGGGAGGGGCTATGGGCAACAGGCACAACAACAAGGAGGGTTCCGGGGCTACTACCAAAACGGACAGCAAGGATACCAAGACAACGCGGGGGGTTTCCGATGGCAGGCCAGAGAACCTCCAATATGTTGGATCTGTGGGATGTTAGGACACATGTCACTCACATGTAGGATGAGGCCCACCCAACCAGCCTGGGGGGAACAAGGGCATACTGGAGAACAACAGTTCAGCAACAACAGCGAATACAACAATGCCTACCACAACAACAAGCACCACTACAACAACCACCACCACAGCAACAGATACAAACATACACACCACCACAGCAACAGGTACAAACAAACACACCACAACAGCAACAGATGATAACAACACTACACCATCAAGTGTAACAGGTACAACAGCTCACACAAGTACAGGAAAATGCAGTATCAACTACTAATAAACAACTACAGAATACACAGCTGGGGAAGGTGACGATATTGGGTCACAACCCTTACACAGGAAGCGGTCAGTCACTATTCCCACAATAGGACAGCCCACAGATGTCTTTGATGTGTCCCATCCTATCGGTAACACCTAACACTGCGGAGGAACCACGCAAACAGGTGGCGATAGGTGACAAAAATGTTTCCTTCCTAGTTGACACCGGGGCAACTAGGTCTTGCATAAGGGAGGGGAAGTTTAAATTGTCAGGCGAAGCTATGTACACTCAAGGATTCTCTGGGGCTCGAGGGTTGGTTCCCTTTACTGATAACATCTCCTTATCTATAGGAGATCACGACATGTCTCTTCCACTTCTGTACTCGAAGCAGTCACAAGTAAACATACTTGGAAGGGATATAATGAGTAGACTGAATGTGAGCATCTCCTTCACAGAGAAGGGCATAATTTGCTCCACACCAGGCATCAACATGCTCACAGCACGACAAATACTGCAGGCTTACTGCAGCCAAACAGTGGCCCGGGCTGAGCCATTTGACAGGGACCTCTTTCAATATGGGACAGACATGGCAATAGCATGGTTCCCTGGAATTGAGGGCAAAATTTCAAGAAGGCCAGCAGCTTACCTATTCAGACCTGAAACACCAGCTGTGAAAAATAAGGGAAAATGATTTCAGTAAGCATTGAGACCATTATGGCAACTGCAGACTACATTGCAGTACATGCCCAGGACAGAGGGCCTGGAGAGCTGTAATAGATCTGGCAGAGGGGTGCAGGCTTACACAAGTACCTTTATGAGGAAGACATGGCAGCAGTACCAGCATCCCTGTGGACCACCAGTCCATATGACGTTGGCTGCATCAAAAGCATTGGTGGAGTGAAAATAAAACTGAAAAAAGGAGCAATGTTACCCAGAGTGAAACAATACCCACTATCGAAAGAGGTAGATGAGGGCATATATGAAACAATAACAGCCCTGATAAACAATGGCATACTGATACCATCAGAATCACCCTTTAGCACTGCTGTATACCAAGTGCGCAAAGCGAAAGGAGGGTCTTGGTGTTTCATCCAGGACCTTAGGCCCTTAAATGACATTGTAGAGGCAGAGTACCCCATAGCAGCTAACCCAGCCACCATACTATATGACAGTTGGCACAGGTAATCCTTTGTCTACAGGTCAATGAAGGACAAGGTCTCCTTACATGACCATAACATTTGGCCTACGGGTAGTTTAAGCATTAACTTCATGTAGAGGTCAATACGGCCATGTTACAAACAGAAGAACGCTGTCCACCATTTTAGAACACAGGGTGACTTTGGAGTAAGAATCAAAATGGCGGATGAACCTAAAATGTCGGCTTAATCAATCTAAGGTCAGAACCTTGCAATGCGGATTTCCTCGCAGAGCGGATGGGCTTAGGCAAATATATACAATAAAAAGAGGCATGATATAATATCCCATCTAAGAGCACTTGCATGTCGAAACCCGATGCCCATGCAATTGCTGTTGCCCCACGCTCCATGGAGTCCAAGACTTATATATCTGCCACTGCCACGGCACCGGCAGCCGCTGAAAATATCAATGCCATCTGCACTCTAGTGCCAGCTATCCCTCTGATCTGTGAAGTAATATGTACCTTGAAACACACAGCCTTTGAAATTACTGCTGCCCCATGTATTCCAGAGAATGTAGCCCTTGGTGCCACATGCACCTCAAAGACTGTTGCTCCTGTAATTATTGATGTCCTATGTAACCAAGAGCCTGATACCCTGGCAACTACTGTTGTCTCATGTATCCCAGAGCCTGCTGTCCCTGCCTTTAGTGAAGTCCTATGTAGCCTACAGCCTGGTACCTATGCAACTATCAATATCTCATGTATCCCAGAGCTTTCTGCCCCTGCATTTATTTATGTCCTATGTAACCTAGAGCCTGATACCTTGGTAACTACCAATGTTTCATGTATCCCCGAGCCTAAAGCTCCTGTAACTATGGATATAATACCAGCAGTCCCTCTAATTTGTGATGTAACATGTATCATGAAACCCCTAGACCCCATAATCCTTGTAGACACATGTACTCTGGAGCCTTCAGCCCATGTAATTACTGATACCCTTCACATCCTAGAGCCTGGAGACCATGCAATGCCTAGGGCCATGTGCTTTCAGGAACATGCTGCCCTGGCAACCTCAGATGCCTCCTTCACTGCTGAGCCCACACCTGCCATAATTAGCAATTCCTCCCCCATGGTGAAACCAACCAAAACTCACTCATCTGGCAAGCTCACTTGCACAGGCGATACGTCTGCCAATACTACTACAGACAGTTCTGCAACGTCCCTTAATGCTGCCCTGATTAATGCTAGATCCCTCCCAGCTCATGCCCTAGATATATCTGATATCATTACCTCTAATAACCTTGACCTTCTAGCCATCATGGAAACTTAGCTGCACACAGCCGTTGGATCTTTCGTCTCCATTGCTATTCTGGGTGACTATACCATCTTTGGGAAAGACAGAGTGGTCACCAAAGGTGGTGGTGTGTCTATCATAGCCATAATTCAGCTGGCTATCAGATAAATCTCTAAACAACGATTCCAATCTGGAGAACATCTCTCATTCAAAATCTCCCTGTCCAACACTGCCACACAGGCTATCCACTTAATCTACAGACCCCCTGGCCACCTGCTCTCCTTTGAGGAAGACATTGCACATCTACTCTCGAGCAACATCAAGCCAAACTCCAGAATCCCCCTCCTTGGCAATGTAAATTTAGGTCTCAACTACCCTAATGTTGACAATGCACTTGCCGTTGCCAATTCCCTTGAAGCCCTGGGCTTCACCCAACACATCACACTTCCCACTCACAACAAAGGTTGCATTCTAGACTTTAATCGCAATACCAATAAAATATCCAATGCCCCCCTGACCCTGGTCTGACAACAATGTCATCTTATTTAATATAACCAAAAATAGTCCTACTTGTATCCCACCTCAACTTGCTACTGTGACCCTCTCAAGAAATAGCCAAAACATCACCCCAGCTAACATGCTCCTGCTGCTGCAACCTTTAACTGACTACCATCACTCAACCAATGATCCCAGCTCAATGGTAGAACTGTATGACCAAATTCTCCTTCTCACCATAAATAAGATTACTCCCTTGAGTAACTGTAAACCAAAACCAAAAGCTCACCAGAACTCCTGGTACACCCCTAACCTTAAATAACTATGTTCTACTAAGCGAGCAGCCGAGTCTTCTTGGAAAAAACAACTCTCAGCTGCCTACAAAGAGCATCTCACTGCATTGTCTAAAACCTATAAATAGGTCATTTTCCACACAAAAATCCTGATTTACAATGAGCAAATAGAAAAGGCTAACTCAGGCACAAGAGAACCCTTCGCTATCCAGTGATAACTCGAATCACAAATCTCCCCCCAGATAGCTGCCTTAAAGACACCACTTGGTGCTCTAATATTCAAGAGGCATTTTATGACAAAATCTCCTTACTACAAATGAAAATGGTGACATTCACAGTCCCCAAAGTTAAAAAACCATCAAAGGGTTGATTCCACCCAGATGCCAAGGAGACATCTGTCCAGTATCACTCATAAAAGACTGTACAGCAGAGCTTGCCCCCTTCATCACCTTACTTATCAGCAATTCCTTTGCTGGCTATATAGCAACAAATCTCAAAGACGCCT
Source organism: Ambystoma mexicanum (assembly GCF_040938575.1). Lineage (NCBI taxonomy): Eukaryota > Metazoa > Chordata > Amphibia > Caudata > Ambystomatidae > Ambystoma > Ambystoma mexicanum. The sequence continues at coordinate 1,340,831,055 of NC_090929.1, read as the reverse complement.
GGGTCCTCCCTCTCCTCAAGAAACCTACATTAAACCCTAACATCCCCACATACTACTATCCAATCTCAACTGTTCCCTTCCAACTCAAAATACAAGACAGGGTTGCATACCTGCAAATTCAAACATACCTCGAAATTAACAACCTCTTTGGCCTACCCCAATCTGGCTTCCGCCCAGGTCACGGTACGGAATCGGCACTCTTGGACTTTAACATCCAAATGGATAGCTCAAAGATAACAGTAAGCTTGTCATTTTTCTCCTGCTTGATCCCTCTGCAGCCTTTGTTCTGGTAGACCATAGACTCCTATGTCTACACCTATCCTCAGCAACCTACTTATCTACCAGTGATAGACTGGATAGAATCCGTCCTTCCTATGAAACTGAATAATGAGTGTTGTGTCCACCTCTGCAGCTGCCCCACCAGCCCCAGTCACATGCGGAGTGCCCCAAGGCTCCTGCATCTCACTGATGCTTTACAATAAATTTACCAAACCGTTATTTGACCTCTTGGACAACCTGGATTTTACCTACACTAACTATACAAATGACACCCAGATCCTCCTGCCCATCCCAGGCATCTACAACACTGACTCCAGCTCATTAATCAAAATATATCTAACCATCCAGACATAGATGGCTCAACATGATCTTTGTCTTAATAACGTAAAAACAAAGCTGCTCCTCATAGGATCACAATCGTGTTTGAATAACCTAAACAAAGACTATAAATACTTCATTATCGATGGTAACATTATCCTAATTTCCAAATAAGTTAAAACATTGAGAGTTTACCTGAACTCCTCACTCTCCCTAACACGACATGTAAATGCCAGGGCCTCAGTCTCTGGATGCACATCAAAAGTCATCACACATGCAGACACTTCCTGACACCAGAAAACTGTATCACAATCACCAGAACCCTCATTATCTCCAGGATAGACTACTGCAATGCCCTCCTTGCAGGATCATCCAATGGGAACATCAAAACATTTCAGATCATACAAAATAACACTAAGATCAGCCTTAAACATAGCAAGAAAATAAATTTCCCCAGCAAGACGGAAAGCTCACTGGCTACCTGTCCATGAATGTATCATTTTCAAAACACTCTCATTAACACACAGATGCTTGTCAAATACGGCACCCAGATACTTATCCAGTAACATCTCCAAATCAAAATCCAACCACCCAGTGGCCTATTCGCACCTCTTATCCATCCCAAGATTCAAGCTTCAAAAAGCAGGAGGTAACAGCTTCCCTGTCGTGGCTGCAAAACATTGGAATGCCCTTCCTCTTGCCCTAAGATCTGAATCCTCCTTCCTGTCCATCCGCAAAAACCTCAAAACCTGGCTGTTCAAGCAAGGTCTCTAACTCAGCACAGCTACCATACTTCCTCCAAGACTTTTAATCTATAATGCACTTTGTACTATGAAAAACATGCTTGCACTGTATCCATACTGTATCCAGCCACAGTTTCCTTTGGGTTCGGTGCTCTCTATAAATGTCAATATAAATAAGTAAATGCATGAAATAAACATGTGGAATTCACTGTGCCACTGTGATTGTCTCCCAGTGGGACATTTGACACACTGTCTCCCTTATTCAGTCTCCCCTTGGCATGCAACCCAGCCATCTGTAGCCAATGGTTAACAGCATCAAAGGGTAGCTCCCTGTGTGGCCCGGAAAGTCGCCTACAACCAGAACGCCTGGTAAAGCCAAGAATTCACTGAGCTCACCACCTGACTTCTGCTTCCATACATATGGACTCTTTCAACCATTGATTGTCCTTTCATTGCAGAGCTTCTTTTACCTCATAGGACCACAGAACATTGCTGTCTTGGGATTGTTGGCTGTCTTTTGGTTACCAATAGCCCAATTTGCACCCATTTCAGAACTTACACATGCTTCTTATTAGTGAACCATCCACCACATTCCCTTTCTGCTCACCCTCCTGCCCTCTTTCTATCTTGGTGTGCATCCATTCTTCATTGGCTTCACTTGCCTAGTTCTTCTACCCTTAATTGTGCATCTTCACTTGATCCATTTCTCATTCTACTCATCCTTTCTCTCATAGCCTTCAACCTCAACTTGGAGTATCTTCTGCAACTCACACCTGCCTCCCCATCTGCCTCCTCCCCGATGTAACCGCTCCCTTCAAATAAGACGCTCCTGAGCTCCCAGGATCTCAGACCTCATTTATCACCCTGATGTGCTACACAACATCTGCTCCTCCGCCCTACATCCAATTACTCTTTTACTTGGCCTCTAGTATGCACAATCCCTCTGTAACAAGTCTCCCTAGATCACTGACTACTTTAGTTCTTATAACACTCAATGTTTAGTTCTTTCTATCAAAGAAACATTGATCTCTCCTCTGCCATATCTAACATCAACTCTTCTGCATTTGAATATGCCACTATTTGACTCCTCCCTCCTACTCCTCTCACTGTTTTGGTTCGCTATCGACCACCTGTTACTCTCAGCTCCTTCTTCCCTTATCTGACTCTTCTCCTTGTGTCACCTCCTACCGCCATACCCCTTGTCATGCAGTGGGACTTTAACCTCCACAAGCTCTCTCCAGCCACCTGCCTTGAACATAGCTCCCTGCTATCTGGCCACTCCCTTTACTCACACCACGACCATCTCACTCATTCTGGAGGGAATCTATTGACCTTTTATTTTTCTCTAATTTTCTCTTCTCATATGACCTCTCCATTGACCCTGCTTTCTCTGATCACTACATTGTTCACTTTAACATCTTGATCCCCCAAACTTCTTCACCTCATCTCCTCTCTTCAGTGACTAAGACACCATTCAGGCAAGTCTCTCTTGTCCCTTATCTTGATCATGTGAGACCCTTTCTTCTTTCTCTTTCCCGTATTCATGCCTCTTCCATTGACCGTGCTTTCCCTGACTTTCACTATGCATTGTGAATACATCATGAAGTAGGACACAGTCAACAGATTCACTTTTCTAAAATGAAGGTTTTATTTCTCAAATGTTAGGATATAGTAAGGCCTTACTTGACTTATGCTAAAGTGGGAATTCCATACCTAATGAAACTAAGGATAGTATGTGTCATCAAATTCAACTCAAAAATCTGTCTGGTTCAAAAACCTATACTTCCCCTCACAACTAAATCTATACAATGGGTAGGGATGTCAGCAACCAAAGAAACAGTGTTCAAAATAAAGTTCTGAGCTTCTTCCAGCTCCTGCCATGCATTCAGCTTCCTCTTCCCCAAGTTCAAAATAGTTCCACGAAAAGACCTTGGCTTCCATTCCCCAAGTTGAGCACAGTTCCAAACAGCCTCCGATTTCCCTTCCCCAAGTTGAACACAGTTCCAAATAGCCTTGGGCTTCCCTTTCCCAAGTTCAACACAGTTCATAGCTAATTTAACTTTCTCTGCTTGCAATATTGACTCAAAGTGCACTTTGTAACCTTTCAGGCTTTTCAACCATATACTTCTCTTTAGTTACTTTATCACATTTTAGGCAAAACAACTTCACACTCTTGATTGTCCTTGGTTCACTCCAAATAGTGGTTAATCTGTCTAAGCTCAGTTGTCGGACCACACTGTCAACCTAGCACAGGTCACGCAACCGATAACCCTTCACACTTTGTAATGTTCACTGATTCTCATTGTATGTGCGTGCCACCATAGGTTTCCTCTCTGCACATGTGACATTAGTCCATCTGTACTCCTGTTTCTCCTTGGCAGTCTCTTGACTCTGCCAACACTTGACTTTCACACAATTCACTTAGTGGTGTTTGTTCCTTGTCACCAAGTTTCTTTCACACTATCCAATAGTACTTATCATTTGCCTTTATTTTCTTCACAAACTTGCATTACTGATTTTCACCTGGCTTTCTATGTTCAGATGTCTCATAACTGTTTTTGTCCTTATTGTCACTTTTTTCATGAATGCATATCCCTTTGTTTCCACACATGCAATATTTTCATATATTTTGCACAGCTTTCCTTTAGTTCAGTATTCAATAACTCATTGAGTACTTTGTAGCGTGTTCGCAATTCATTATTGCCCATTTGGTCACCAGACCCATTCATTACATATGTTCACTTGTTTGTCATCTTCCTGTGCCCATACTAGACACCCTCGAGCAGCCCAACATGAATGTTCTCTCCATGTCACTCACTGTTATAAGGCCGCTCCTCCGGGTACCTGCGCATTCCTCTTCTGCTTTCGCTCACTCCCCTCTCTCTCATCAGGAGCACCATCTTGCTGCTTCTTGCAGCTTAGTGGAGACTTCTGTGTCTCCAAGCTCCAGCTGGGGATATGTGGCCCAAGACTCTTCAGTGCTCTCAACCCTCTCATGGCTCGCTCTGTCCTTGGTGTGTTTTGCGCTTTCCTGCAGCTTTCGGCATCTTTTTCACATGCCCCTATCCATCCTGCCCCACATCGTCCTGGCTTCCTAGGCATGTCTCTTTCTCCTGGTGGATCTCTCCTTTTTAAATGTACCTGTAGCTTCTCAAGTGTCTGCAGGTGTAAGTCCTTTGCCTGACTCCAATTACTTCTGTTAATGGGACATGCTTGACCTTTAAAGTGGTGTTAATTTCCTCATCCCAGTACCAAAGTGGTGTGCACAGATGAACCTTTGCATTACTCCTATTTGCCTCTTCCTTGTCCCAGTCTTAAAGGGATATGAATGCGGGGCAGTTGGAGTGTGTGACAGTGGGGAAGATTGATAATAACTTACAAAGTTCAGGAGACGGTAGGATGTATTTTGACAAGGAAAAGGGGGTTATGAGGCCTCACCTAAAGGCATCTTTCCTCCACTCAACCAAGATCACTCTAACCAGGTGATCCTGCCCCGCATATCCACCCCCATTGTTGGAGCTCAAAAGTGATGGCCCTTTCCTGGCCACCTGAGAGAAAGACCCAAGGGGAATAGATAGGAGTATGCCCTCAGGTTCCTCACAGCATTTATGACTCCATGTGACCAACACTATCATGCTCACGCATTCACACCTTTCCGTCCCAGGCCTCAGCCTTGCATCATCTCTGAAAGCCTGTGGGATATTTTCAGCCCAAGAAAAATTTACTGTAAGGCCAGGTTGGGCCCTACTGTGAAATACATTGTTCTTATGGAAATTACATGTTGTTGCTTGAGAAACAAAAAGCAGCCTTTCCCACAGGAACTGCTACACATCAAAATGCTGTGCACTGAAAATTAATAGTACAAAGTGGGCATTGGAGGTGACATTCAAAACCAGGTAAATATCTTTCCTTCAGGTGGCTGATACCACCTTTTCAGCACAAAAACAGACATCATGTGAATAAAATGCAATTGTGAATGACAAAACGGACAGCAGCCTTTCATTTAAAGTTTGCCACATTAATATGAAGTGTTGTGTGCCAAGCAAAAGAAAGACTCTGGGTTAGCCAATATGATATGTCTAATGAACAGTGGTGCAGACTTTAAACCAGTAGATTCAAAACAACCTCCCCACACTCCTGGCTTTGCTCAGGCTGCCCCAGTTGATAAACTATTGCTATGAACCTGTCAATCCCAAGCGACAGGATGTAGCCAGAGCATGACAGGTATTTATTTGTGGGCTCTATAAACAGAGTCTGCAATCAAGTGATGCTGAACTTTGAAAAATACCCCAAATTGATGACATTATGTGGGGTAATTCCTGGCTTCACCGAGGGACGCAATGCCATAAAGAGAAGATATCATCTTTTCTATAACTCTTATCTCAGGTTTTGGGCTCCACAAGCGCAATTGATAATTGTATTGCAGGCTTGAACCAACAGCGCAATGCACATGCCTGAACCACATGGGTTCATTGAAATGGGAACCTGAAACAGCCATTGGTTCATGTTAATAATGTTAATAATGTGGTAATTTCATTGACTTTCCTTGACTTTCATTGCAATGTTATTTTGTTTAATCATTTTGAGACAGAGAGACTTACAGGGTTGTGGTTGATTTCATTTTAAAGCTAATCCTCAGGTGATTGTATTAATGTGACTTTCATTTTGATGTGATTTGGAGTTTTTTATTTACATCAAAAAAGGTTTTTCTAGCTGCCCCACAGATGTCCTGATTCTGAAAGTTGGGGAGCTGATGAATTATGAAATCAAATATCTGATTGGGAAGTTTCATATTCCCAATTATGTACATTTTCAAATAAAGGGAAAAAAATATAGCCATATATGGACTTTTTGAGGAATAAAGTTTTCAAGTTAAAAAAATGCAAATGATAGAATGTGTGTACCTCTTCACTTCACCTCAATCACTGAACTCCCCAAGCTTATCCACAGGGACGGGTTGGCTATTGGGAGGAGGAAGAGAGAAGGATCCTCTAATGGGAAAGTAGGCACCAATAAACTGGCATCTTCTAATTGTATTTGTCTCATACATTAAAAATAACTTGCTCTATGCAGAAGAGGAGAACAAGGATAGACAAAGACAGAGAAGGAGAAAAAGGAATGCTTCAAGGACTTGCACTTAATCTACCTGGGGGGATCCTGAGACAGCTGCCTCACATCTTAGGTGCAGAGGCCTTAACATTGAGAGGCCTTAAATGTTGCCTGTGAGAGAAAAACTGGGGGAAGCCAACAGCTGACTAGGCCCTGATCCTTAAGAAGAAGCCAGATGAAGGATGAAAGCTGGTGATGATCTCTGACTAAAGTGAGCAGACCTTATGCTGTCCAAAGAAGAGCCTGGGTGTCTTCCGTGAGCACCCCAAACAGAGGTCCCATGTAAGTAGAATTGATCCATTTGAAACCAAGTGTGTGGGGATCTGCCTGCCTTAATATCTTCCCAGGTGAGGGATGGAAATTATGTGCACACGTAGCATATGAGACTGTATATTCATTTAATTAACTCCCAAATAGATTGACATAGTGGGGAGCTTGGAAGAGTTTAATACTTCTACCCTGTCTTCTAGTGTTTCAGTCACATGAAGTAATTGGGGTGTTCTGGCCACAAAAACAAAACACAAAGGTGTTGTGCCAAACACGAACTTCGGAACTGATACCACTCTGTTACCATTGTATTTAAACAGAAAGGTATTTTTGCACCAACACAAAATTCCCATTTGTCACCACTCCTTAAACAATGTATTTAAACAAAGGTTTTACTTTGGCCCAAAACAAAATTCCTAAACTGTCCTCACTTACTAGACATGGCCTTTAAGCAGAGGGGTGCTGCCTATCACTGATGCCTGGATTTTCTTGTGGTGGGGGAGAAGTGATTTGCAAAGTGAAGGAAGTGCAATTTCCTTTGAACAATATAGACTCTCTCCTGAGAGTGAGTAAATTACCCTGCTAGCAGAACAATTCTAGGGTGAAATGGAAACAGGGTGCTATTTGCCACATGCATTTGTCCAAATCTGTGTTCCCAAAACTGCAAGCTTGTCAAAGTGTGCAGGAAGTTAAACAAAGGACAGCATGTACAATGTGTCACATGTTCTCATGTTAAAACTGTGCTTTTATTTTCACCCTAAACTTTATCAAGCATTAATTCCCTGTTTATTTTTTTTTAAGTGTGCTTGTGCGCCACAGAGAAGGTAACATGTCTCATCATCAAAGATGCATTGAATATAAATTATAAATACATATATATTCTGGAAATACCCCTGCCTAGTTCTTGGCTCCTTGTTGGCACAGGGCGAGGGGTTTACGTGTCTCTATATGAAACATAGATGGTGTGTGTTGAATCCCAACCAACGGTGTGTTGTGGTCTCTTTAACTGGGGGGACTCCATATGTTTAGCGTGGTATCAGAATATATTGTTACAAAGTGCGGAATTGGGTTGGGATTTCACTTACTAAATACAATGGGCCTCATTACGATCTCGGTGGTAGCCATGCTGCTATTGGTGGCATGGCTGCCGTCGAAATTGCGTCCGGGTCCGGGTTCCCAGAATGAGGAATTACCGGGTCATTCCGAGTTCGGAGGGCCCGGCAACTCCTCCTTATAGGAACCCGGCCCAGACCTTCCCCATTCCCATTTCAGCCCCCATAGGGCTGAATGGAAATGGGAGATGGAGCAAACAACGGGCTGATTACGAGCGGCCCGTTGTTTGCTCCCTCTTCCCCTCGCGGGACCCGCTCTGCACGTCTGGTAAAACCAGACGTGCAGAGCCGGTCCCGCGAGGGGACCTCATAATCAGGCGGTACGGGGAATGACGGCGCCGGCACCTTTAACAGCACTGTTAACCCCGTACCGCCTGGGTTATAATGAGGCTCAATATGTTTTAGAGTACAGTTGTCACTTTCCAATTAACATAGTTTCTCTGAAATCATTGACAGGTATACAGGCTTAGATTTAAGGCAGAAGCTTTATTTCAGAGAGCAAAATATCTTGTGCTTTTAAAGGGTCACACAAGCATTGGGAGAATACATTTGAAGTAGAAATGGAATCTTCAAATGAACTTTACTTGGCAATAGGAGTCTACCCCAGGCGGAATGCTTTCTTTTATGCACAATTTTATTTGGAAACATGAAGTTGGTTATTTAAATTGAAAATATTTTCTGGGAATAAATGGGAAATAATAACGTTCCTCCTTTTCCAATTTGAGGGGTAGAAATCTACTATGGATTCTTTTTAATGTAAATTATAGTTACTGCCGGACAAGAAGTTAATTGTTGCCTGAAAATCTGTGAGTCATAATGGACACCATGATCAAAACCCCATGTTTAATTTGCTCCTGTGAACATCTTGGAAATTAATTAACCATTGGTTACTGCATTCCATACCATACCCTACAAAATTATAGAGTCTAGGGCATTCGTTTTAAATATACTTCCAGAACGTGTAATTTGTAGATTGTGTCCCTATTTAGTCATATAACTTTTAAATATGGGCCCCCCAAATACTTTTAATTACAACAAAGGAATGAATTATTTTTAGACATGTATCCAAATGAACATGAGTTGTTGTACCCACTTTTGGTTTGTCTTTTAAACACTAGGGAAACAGGGACATCACCAGCTCTAGGCAATTCTGCCAGATAAGCTGTGCATGTCTGTCTGTCTCACTGCTTCTAGATTCCACTCAAGCAATGTGGTTCTGTCTTTGGGTAGATTTCTGCATTTAACTGTTTCTGTAAAATGCATTATAAAAATGAATTTCTATTAGCTACAGTCAGGTGTTACCCCACAATGTTATTCTCCTGTTGAGAAGGATCTCCCCCCTGCTGTGTTCCCCAAAACTCTTCTTGTGTGTTTAACTTTAAATACGAAACAAACTCCACCAGAATTATTAGGCAGCAATTTGAATTGGACAGAGCCTGTGATAAGATTCCTTTAAATACACCCTTCTGAATCCTCAACTTTGCTTCAGTTGGCCCAATGTATTTTGACATGTCATAAGGGGATGTATTTAACTATGAGCCAGCACTCCCCTTAGAAATTGTGATGACAGTGTACTGAAAAATGTCTTTCCATAATTTCTTTGCATGGACATGTGCTTTTAATAAGGGATGTACATTCACAATCATGATGTCATTCTGAATTCAGCAATGCCCTTCATGCTTCTGTAGCTGTGAGTGAATAAGGTTATTAAAATATGTGAATTCATTAGTAATTTATACAAATTAATATACCCTTTGACAAGCATTTTATTTCGTCTTCATTCATAAATTACAATCTAGTCTTGATTTTTGACTCAAGCAAGGCATTCAAAAGTTAGAGTAGATAATGTATTTAATTTGACAAATGCTTTATTTACTAGGATGATTGTAATGAAGAAGACACTAATGGATGGTTCCTTATTTATCTGCTAACTCAAGGTTCACAGTTTTATGTATGCATTTGTTCCTTTCAAGTGACCATTAACAGCTTGCCGTGCATAAAGAATGCTGACCTCTGCATTCTTTTTCTTGAGAGGTAAGCCATAAATAAACACATCCCACTGATAACTAGAGGTTAGCTACGTCAACCATTTAAAAATTGCCCCTATAAAGGTAATGTTCTTTTTGTAATGTTTCCTTGTATACTTGTAATGACTAAAACGATTTAGGTAAATCTATAAAACCTTATAATAAATGTGATTTTCTGCTCACAGAAAACTGAAGTATAATGTCTATTCATCTGCATGTACTTTATTCTGATGGCTGCACAAAAAGAATCTCTTTGCACAAGGTATTTGCTTTGAAGAATATCAATTCATTAAAAATGCACCATGTTTAATTAAACACATTACATATATTATATTAACCTCTAAAGCATATTTCAGGCATAGAAACAAGTAACAGTGCAATGCTACACAATAATTCCTCTTTCAAAATTCTGTTCAGGATATTTCTACATGGTGTGATTACAAAAGAACAGCATGGAAATATAGGCACAGATTCAAAACAAAGTGAAATAAGAATGCTGTTCATCAAATTTCTTCTTGATGAAAATGATTATAAAAGCAACTTGCCGACACAGACAATAAGGATAATGTCTTCAGAAAACATGATACAACAGGTGACAATCCTCTTGTGTGCAACTAACAACAATAAGATGATATCATGCACATCATTACTGTTATTGCTACCACCCAAAAATACAGTTAGATCTACATTCAGCAAATTACGTGTATTATTCCACCTTTTTTAGTGTGCATCATCTTTTAGTGATTTTCACAATTATGTTCAGATATTGTAGAGAAAGCTAGCACAATACATGTTTTATTCCTAATTAGAGTTACATTTGAAAATAAACGATAACCCTACCTAGAGTCTAGTATATGGGATTGTACAACAATTTAAGGCATTTAACTATGAATCATTGCATTTGGTAGTATGCATGCAGAATATCTCTGTTTTGCTATGCACCATAACACAAATAGAATGTGTACTGTGGGGAAGCAACTCTTTATTTTATAAATTAACATCCATTATTCTGTACTCCATTCCATGTGCTCACTCACACTGAAATATTGACACACATAAAGGTTCAAATAAATAAATGTTGAAACCTCTTCAGGTAAATGTCATAAAGAACATCCATTCCCCCTCTTTGTGCACCTGCACCATGTATTCATGTGATGGCACTGGTAATCCAGACTGCCCTCCTTTCGATTTATGTGTATACCCTGTCCTTTCATTGTACCTTTTTCCCTTTGTTCTGTTCCCATCCTGTGTCTTGTCTGACAACATACAAAGAAGTTGTGGAGCAGGCAGGGATGGTTGTCAGTCGGGGTGCTGCTCTAAGAGACATCATAATTTTTCGGAATTCACTGCAAGTGAGGTGGTACTTGAAAACTGCCCAAGTGTTTCAGCTAGCCACTTTAATTACCAACCCAGCTCCTCATGTCACTCCAATTGGACATGCTTTAAAATGCCACATTGGCTGCAAAACCCAATGTGCATAATACAAGGGCAAAGGCATGGTTTTGAATGTCTCTGCAAGTCACTCTTTTAAGAAAGGCCCACCGAATCTCATTTTGTGGATACACCATTGCCCCTAATGTCCTGTGCAGCAAAACATGAATCCTGACCATTAACAGTGCCATATGCAGCTTGCCAATAATATACTAGTTGAATAATGATCTTCTGCTTCCTGCTCTCTTGCATTAAACATATGGGCACATCATTGCAGTGCTCTCTCTCACACACACACCTCTCTAGCTTCACACTTCCCATCAACCGTAGGTATGTTGGACCTCCTAGACTCCCCTACAGTTCTGGCACTTCCCTCTCAGGATATCACAAATCAGTTCCTGTGTGCTTCAGCACGTCATTGCCTATAAGATCAAAGCTTTGCATGGGAATTCGATAAATACTTTACATTTTGTTGTCTGGTGAGTGTGAATAGTGTTACTTTTAGGTACCAGTGCTGGGGATAGTTGGGGAAGGGGAAGTGGTAAAAGGCTGTGGTGTCATGGAATGGCATCCAAAGTACTTAGCTAGTAAGGGATTCTATGCAGATGGATGTTGCAATTCTCTGAATAACTCAGGGTAATTCTGTGAATGTTCACATGTTTCTGTTAGATTGGATTTGGGATTATCATATGTATGGTTGGTGTAGTCATTAGGGGGCAGGGATTAAGCACTACAGATGAATGTTGATGTATTTGCTTCACATCTGGACTCAATCACGGTTTACTGCTCATCACTCTGCTTTTTTCTAACCCTGTTTTTTGATAAGGTTACATGATGCTGAACAACGTGCATGCATAATGTTTCGTGCTTTAGGTGTTAAATTGCTAGACTCTCTACCTGCTGCTTCTACATTTTTGAGATGAGCTATTTTGGCTAATGCTATAATGCTTTACAACCACTACTTGATGTTTTGTTTTAAATGCATGGCTCTTTGCCCATGGGCTATGTGTGCATTTAGCCTTGTACTCTGGGTCACGATGTGTCCCTTCCCGCAAATATCCAACATCCTACAACTACATTCATCGATCAATGCTGGAAGCTCCTCATGGATTTTGTACCTATCTGTTATGTTGTGCATTTATTATTTAGGTAATAAGCCCAGACACTGCGCCCCATTACCGCATAAGGAAATGCCCCCGAGGCCCATCATTAATGAAAGCCCCAGGGGAATTACCTTATGCGGTAATGGCCCGCAGTCGAGGGGCTTATTGCCATTAGTACCCCGGGCAGTTGGATAGGAATACTAATGGTGGGTTCCATTCCAGCTGCGAGACGTGTTGCGTTTCGCATCTGGAAAATAGAGTAAAAAAAGTTAAAACAAATGGCCATTAACGACAGGAAAACATAGCCTGTTTTCTCTTTCCGTGGTGGCCATACTAAACATAGAAAATGGCCACCATGGAAGAGAAGAAAGGACTACACCTAGTCCCGTATCCCTTTCCCTGGTGGCCATTGAAGTAAATTGAAAAAAAAAGTAATACAAAAAATGGCCACTATGGAACAGGGAGAAGGGACGACATGTAGCCCCTTCGTCCGTTCCAAGGCAACCATTCACAGGAAGAATGGTGCTCGGAGCCCTCTGGGCAGGTAAGGCCCAGGCTCTGGCTAGTGAGCTTGCGTTTTACAAGCTTACTGACCCTCACCGGATACTAATGACATTCGAATTCACTCAGTTGCTTGAATACAATGCATCATGTATATAGTTAACAGTGTTCTTAGTTCCCATGTTGGAATGCACTGAAGCAGAATGCAGGGAAGGGAATGTATAGGCTGGAGGAGAGTCAGCTAGAATGGCTGGATGGATCGGGAGGATGGAGCATCTGGGGCCCTGTTTACCCACTTCTTATGAGAGACTAAGAATGATGTACATGTATGTTGCACCTCAGAGTACTGGACTTCTTATCACTCTCCAAATATTAAAAGGAGAAAACTGTGAAGGAAACCTTGAAGTGAGTCAGTATCAATATCAACCACATAGAGCTTTGTACAACATAATGGGTTGGGCCATGTACAAGGACAGAATATCCAAAGAATCCCATTGCTGATGCAGTAACTTAGCTTCCACTCTATTGACAGTATGATTTTTCACAAAGGAAGAGCAAATGAGTAATGGTCCAACCAGCAGAAAATAATCAGTATGAGAAACGTGCATGAATGGAAAGGCATGTCTTGAGACATGTATTGCAATTTATTTGTAGCACAAAGCTCACAGACACTACAACACAAAACAGTGTGTTAACACTGCAGACATTATTTTATTGATCTATAGAGAATTAATAATACACCAAAGATAGAAATGGTACATTACTTTGTGCCTATTAGAAAAGAAGACAAGGAATGAAAGTCAACATAGAGCATTCAATGACCACCCAGGAGATTTAGGACTCCAAAACAAATTAGAAATATTGGTAAGTGCAGCTCAAAACAAACCCCCATCGTATGTGATGTTGAATCGATCTCTAATGGGGTTTATTGGTAGTATGCTGATTGATGACACACATTGTTGTAGGTGTTCCAATATGAAGAATTATACTTGTGTTTCATATACAAATGGACATTTTCGATCATCTTTATAGTAATGTGTGTTCACTACGTAATTTGTTGTTCAGAAGTACACAGTTCACAAGGAACAGTTTTATTATCTTGCAAACAAAATGTCTTTCTTGTCTCTATCCACAAACTATATGGATACCAGTATTTGGTTCTGCAATCTCCCAACATATAAATAATATATTGCGGGCATGTGCATGGGTGTGACTGCATTTCAGGTTCTAAAGTACCTGCAAACATTTATTTTGATTTTATGAGAAATCTTTTTCTTAAGTCTCCTTTCTGAGCCATGAATTCCCAGAGATGTATGAAGGAATAATTCTAATTCTGGTTGATTTGGTTTGATCATAACTAAACACATTGAAAGAGGAGGTTAAAAGAGAGAAATCACTGGAGGAGGCGGTGCAGGGGTGAAAGAAATGGAGTGGTTAAGGGAGAGTGGATAGGGCATACGAACATAAGATAAAGTGCTGTTAGCTGTTAATCTTTGAATGATAATTAAATAAGACACACTATTGGAAATGATCTGATCACCAATCAAGTACATCATGCCGATTATGGCCAGCCAGGGAAACTAGAAGACTAGCCACCACAGACAGTAGCTGCTTAAGCAGAATAGACAATAAACCACAAAAAATATACACTGTTGACATGATTTTACTACCCCTACCTCCAGAGCCTTGCCTCCACCCCAGGGTAGTGTCCATGACACACCCCAACAGGGGCTGTGGTAGGTGTAAGGGTAAGGAAAAGCATGTACCTGCCAGTGTGCAACAGAGATGAGAGCCGGCAACAACCTCTGCCGTAGGTGGTTGTTCACAATTGCCAACACAGGAAAGGTTTACCAATCTCACATATATTTATATTGAAAGTCCATTGCTCACACCATCCATTAACCCCTGGTGGGTATTAAAAAGACATGTACCTTGCATAATACATCAATACACAGTACTTTAAAACGATGTCCCACACTTAATATTCATGTTCAAAGACATCTGATATTATTCAGTAATGAGCACTCAATAAATGTGTCTACGCTCCCATTTAAAAAAAAAATACATCTAACACCTGCCTCACTAAATCATGATAGGCAATCTCATAGAGGCCTCTGCCTCAATCAGTGATCAATACCTCAACACCTGTCTCAATGTAATATCAAATGCAGGGTAAAAGACGCCTCTTATATTCACTACCATAGAAGGTAGGGAGTTGAAGAGGACTGGAAAAACTAGCTACCTGGAAAAGTATCCACAATTCAAAATAAAAATGAAAAATTGAACATTTGGAAAAAATCCAAAAGACACCTATCAATGTACCATGGGCTTTTTTTATAACAAAGTGTAGAGCAATAAAGGTTTGACAATTCACAGCATGTGTGTGTGAGCAGTCTAGGACAAACTAGTAATCAAACAAATATACATGTGTTAAATTCAATATATTTAAATATGTCATAAATAAAACAAACCAAGATGGAATCTGATGTATAAAAGTATTATAGAATACAATTCTGAGATAGTGACTGTGGTAACGCAAACGTCCAAACTGCTATGATTCGTGGTCTGACTAGTATTTCCAACATATGCAGTATAATTTCTAAACAAGAGTGTCCCGCGATGGGCAGGGCATGATCAATATCACTATCAGCCTGCATCGCCAGCTAGCGATCAAGCTCCTCCTCAAAGAGGAAATCGTCCAACCCAGTTAAGCTGTCAGAGAAACCAGAGAAGCCCAGGTTGGAGGACAAGGCAGCTGTATTACCCAAGAAGGCCCAACCGACACAGGAGAAATCTTCATCAATGATGGAGCTGTGGTGGCTGCTCCCTCAATGGCCCAAGGGGCTGACCCCATGAAGGTAGACCCTACTGTGCCCAAGGTGTCCCTGCCTCTGAGGCAGGAGGACTCAGCTGGCGTGATGGTGATGTCAGCTGGCATGCCAGAGAAGAGGATGCCATCTCTGAAACCAACCCTTGACCCTTCAGGGTGCAAAAAGGGGGTCGGGGTGATGAAGTTTCGGGCCAACCACAGGCCGTACCCCAGGCAATGTAAGTTGCATACTCTGACGACGAGGACCAGGAGTACCTGCACACGGTCCACAAGCACATGGAGGAGGACAGCGGCAACGCCGATGCTGACAACAGTGCAGGGCCTAGTGTTCCAACGACGGCAGCCCAGCCGAGAGATGTGTTCCTGGTGTATTCCTGGACATCCTTTCGACAATACACACGTTGGTGTCAGAAATCCAGAAAAGGATGCCGCAGGCCCCGGTGGTCCGGATCAGCCTCTGGATAAAAAGAGGAAGCGTCACCTGACAGCCCCGTATCAGCCCAGACACCTTGCCAGGTGCCCTACCCCCAGTGGACATGGGGGCGGACACAGGCACAGCAACGACACACAATGATATTGTCACGGTGGGCGGATCTCTGCAACCGAGAGTGTGCCCACCAGATGAGGTGGGGTTGTTTCATTCCATGGTCGCCAAAGCCTCCAAACCTTTCCAGCTTATGCCAGAGGAAACCAAGGAGGAGGGCTTCCTGTACCAGAGGCAAAAAGGAAGACCATCATGGTGGTGGCCCTCCTGGACAACCTGTGGGAGGACGGCATGGCCCTCTTGAAGAATCCTTGCATGGTCCCAGCCAAACGAGATAGGCTGAAGAAAAAGTACTGGGTCCCAGAGTCCACTCCCAGGTGTCTGCGGTCACAACCATTGCCAGACTCTGTGGTTTTGGCGACCACAAGGAAGAGATTGTCAAACTCTTCCTCATCATCTTCAGTCCCTCCAGACAGTGAGGGGAAGAAATTGGATGGCATGGGGAGGAAGGATATTTATACCGCAGCATCAACCATCAAGGCTGACAATGTGCTGGCGATCCTGGCCTGGTACGAAAGGGAGCTGTGGTACAAGTTGTGCATGATTCTAGAATTCCTAGCTAATGAAAAGAGGGCTGAGGCGATTGCCATATTCCAGGAGGGAGAGTTGGCTTCGGACACCATGCCATCACAGTGGCTCTGGGCATCGCCAGCACAGATTTCTGTCAAATGGGGAACAGTGTCTGCCTCCATCGTCGAGGCTGGCTTAAGGCCACACATTTCTGCCAGGTGGTCCAGATGAGGGAGCTGGACATGCCCGTGGATGGAGACAACCTCTTTGTAATGGTCGTCGATGATTTCCCTGCAAGTCATCAAGGCGGATACAGAGACGGCTCATGCCCTGGGCACTCTCCAACAAAACTGCTCCTCCTTTCGCACCTTCACAGGAAAGCCAGACACATCTCCTCACTATACCATCAGCCCTCCCAGTCCATGGCCTAGGAGGCCTACAGGGGCCATTCCAAGACCGCCGTTATAGAAGCAGGACTTTACCTGCCAAGACGTTGGGCCCCCGCCTATGCACCCAATGGGAAGCCGGCTGATGGGATTCATCAGCGAGTGGGAAAAGATCTCTACCAACAGATGAGTACTGGACGCTCTTGCCCATGGACATACCCTGAAGTTTCAGAACAGGTGTCCGTGGATCCCTCCAGTGGCCCAGCAGGAGCAGCACATCTCTCAAATCTGAGAGGAGGTACGGGCCATGCTGCAAAAAGGGGCGCTATAGAGATGGTCCCATGACGACTACTACGGATACTTGTTTGTCAAAAAGAAAACCGGGGGCTGGCAGCCCATTCTAGACCTGTGATGTATCAACAAGTACCTCAATTCGAAAAGTTCAGGATGGTCATGCTGCTGCACGCGCTCTGCCAACTGGAAGAAGGAGACTACTTGACGAAGCTTGACCTGGTGAATGTCTATTTCCACATCCCCATCCACAGGAAGCACTGAAAATTCCTACACTTCATAGTGCAGGAACAGCACTACCAGTTCAGGGCCCTCCCTTTGGGGCTGAAATCGGCACCCAGGGTATTCACAAAGTGCCTGGCACCAGTGGCGGCCCATCTGCATCTACACGGGATACACGTGTGCCCATATCTCAACAACTGCCTCATCCGGGCCAGTTCGCAAGAGTTGACCATCAGACACACAGAGACAACTGTCCAGCTGCTGATGGATCTGGGTTTCTCTGTCAATTATCCAAAGTCCTGCTTGACACTATCGCATAATCTGCTGTTCCTACAAGCCTTACTCAATACAGTCTTCTGCTTAATGTCGCCCTCTGAGGAGACATTAGATGCTGTTCTAGGGAAAATGCTGTGACTTTTGTCACTGAAGACTGCGATGGTGCAGACCATCAAGTCGCTGCTCAGCATGATGTCATCTTGTATCTACCTTATCCAGCTCTGCAGGTTACAGATGCAACCTCTCAGGAGTTCCTGGACGCTCCCTGGGTTCATGTGTCCCAAAGCTTCACCGGCAAGATCCCGCTCAACGAGGAGTTTTGACGAACGATTCAGTTATGGGGCATCCACCGCAATGCCACCTAGGATACAGGGTTCCAAAGCCTCCCGTACCAGGAGACGGTCACCACAGATGCTTCCCTGGAGGGCTAGGGAGTCCGCACTGGATGCCTGCATGCCAGAGGACTGTGGCAGGTGGAGGAGAATGATCTTCACATCAATATCCTGGAACTGTGGGCAGGGTTTTGTTCTCCAAGTCATTGCTTCAGTCTCTGAAGGGCAAGGAGGTGAGGATCTTCACAGACAACATTACCATGATGTTCTACATCAGGAAGCAAGGGGACACTCGATCCCCAGTGCTCTGCAGAGAGGCAAAGGCCTTGTGGCAAGAGATTTTCCTCATCCCCTTTCACCTGGGGGGACTCAAGAACACCATCGCCAACTCCCTCAGCAGGGAGCTGCACTCCTGCCACGAGTGGGAACTTCGAATGGACAGGTGGACTGCATCTTCATCAAGTGGGGCAAGCCTCAGATCGATTTGTATGTGATGGCGGCAAACTCCAAATGCCTGGTTTGCCAGCAGATTCCACCAACTAGGGAGCATGGGGGATGCATTCTACTTCCCATGAGTCATCAATCAACTCAAACAGTGCTGTTGCAGGATAATACTCATTGCCCCAGCGTGGCTGAGGTAGATTTGGTACCCGGACCTTCTCAGCCTGTCAGTGTCACCTCCGGTCCGGCTGCTGGTGGTCGCAGATCTGCTCACCAGAGAAGGAGGCTCAATCCTGCATCACGACCCAGGATCACTTAACCTGAGGGCTTGGCTACCGCAGCACTAGATTTGGAGGATACGAGCTGCCAGCAGACTACTGAGAGGTCCTTGCCCTCTGAGAGCCATGGCCAGCAAATTCATCCGTAATTGTTGTCCTTGGCCAAGGCGGGACTGGAGCATGCCTCTATCAAGGTGCATCTGGCAGCCATCTCCCACTACACCAGATCTCCAGGAAGATCTTCTTTTGGTCCCAC
The DNA here is from genome assembly GCF_040938575.1 of Ambystoma mexicanum. Lineage (NCBI taxonomy): Eukaryota > Metazoa > Chordata > Amphibia > Caudata > Ambystomatidae > Ambystoma > Ambystoma mexicanum. The sequence continues at coordinate 1,340,811,799 of NC_090929.1, read as the reverse complement.
TGTCTCGTCAAGGAGGTCCTCAATGGACAGTTTCGATCTTTCCCACCGGTAAAGGCTCCTGCCCCAGCCTGGGAACTCAACGTGGTGCTGACGAGGCTCATGGGGTCCCCCTCCGAGCCTATGAACCAGGCCGCCCTCAGGTTCCTTTTGTGGAAGACAGCTTTCCTTGTGGTCATCATCTCTTCCCTGAGGGTAGGTGAGATCCAGGCCCTATCTGCAAGCAGCCTTATCCAAATTTCCAGGAGTCTAGGGTGGTGCTGTGGATGCACCTCTCATTTATGACAAAGGTTCCATCTAATTTCCACCTCAATGAACCTTTGGTGTTACCAATGTTTTTTCTGAAGCCTTGATCACTGGCTGAAAGGGCCTTCAACTGGCTAGATGTTGCTTGTGCCCTGAAGTTCTATGTGGCTCGCACAAAGAGTTATTGTTAGACTTCTCAACTGTTCATGAACTTTGGTCCTGTGAACCTTGGCAAGGACTTGTCCAAGGCTTCCATCTCCAAGTGGCTCTCCATCTGCATCATGCACTGTCATCAGTTGGTAAACTGACCGCTGCCTGGCGGTCCGAGAGCCCACTCCACCAGAGCAATCGCTGAGGCGACAGAGTTGCTGTCTGGTGTGCCCGTGGTGGATAGCTGCAGGGCTGCTGCATGGAGGTCCATGCACACCTTCACAAGATTCTACTGTGTCAACAGGGATTCCAGGGAGGAGTCCAGAGTCAGCCAAGCAGTGCTGGGAAACCTGTTCACTTGACGTGAGACTGTTCCAGAGGTAAGGGTGATTGCTTCTGTTGAGCTTTATCACCTCCAATGGTTGTGTAATTTGGTACTGCTATGTATTCTTTATTCACGAGCATGTGAATCCTGCCTGGCCCCATGCTGGAGAAGGAACAAGTTACTTACCTGTAACTATTGTTCTGCAGCATGGGTCTGACATGGATTCACGTGCAAACCCTCTTTCCTGCCCCTCTGCAGCTCTTCTTGGTCATGCTGCCACTTTACGTGCTCTCCATATCTGATGATGGCTGCCAGCAGAGGGGCTTAGGGAGAGGACTGTCATTGGCTGGGGCAGTATGACCCACAGTACAATGATTGGTTTAGTGGAGAAATACAGTTTGTAAGTGAAAGTGAAACTGTTTTTTTCTTTTACTGAGGTTTCCTGGCCTGACGACAGGGAATATCCATGAACATGTGAATCCATGCCAGACCCATGCTGGAGAACAATATTTACAGGTAAGTAACGTGTTCCTTCTCCCCCAACTTCCAGTGTTACGCAGATGACACACAACTCTTCTTCAGACTTATCTCTGACCCTCTCACTTCTTGGACTGTCTATCTGCCATCCAGTCCTGGTGCACTTCTAATGATCCCTGCCTCAATGATGGCAAGACTGAGATCCTTCCTATTGGGACTCCTGCTCCCTATTTCTTCCCTTCACTCTGGCCATCCTCTCTGGGCTCTCCCCTTCTGCTTCATCTGAAGCCAAGCACCTTGGAGTCATCTTCGACTCCTCACTTTGCTTCCTCCCTCACATTCAGGACATTGACAAGAAGTCCCACTTTCAACTCTTCCTTCTCAAAGGAATCCTCCCTTTTCTCACTTTCACCCACAAGCTCAATATTACCAGAGCTCTGGTTCTTTCTAGGCTAGACTACTGCAATAGCCTTCTACTGAATTTACCCTCTGTATGACCCCTCCAGCTGATCCAGAATGGGGCACAGAAACTAATCCTTGGCCTCAAGCCAAGGGACTGCATCTCTCCGTCCCTAAAAACTCTCCACTGGCTCCACGTTTCTGCAAGGATCAAATTCAAATCCCTATACATCATCCATAAGGCAGTCTGGGGCCAGGGACCATGCTATCTGCAACTTGCCCTTACTAAATACTTTCTCTCTAGATCCTTACGTTCCTCTGGTACCAACTATCTGTGTGTCAAGCGTTTCGCCAAACAGAGAACTGGTGGCTGATCTCTTTCCTCAGCTAGCTCCCTCTTATTGAACAACCTCCCCCTTCCTGTTCGCCTTGAGACGGATCTCCTCAAATTCCAGAAGCTCCTCAAGACCTTCTTCTTAACCTCCTTCTTCCCTTCCTCATGCCTCTGTTAAGCCCACAGTTTCTGAGATTGGTGGCCAGGCCCCTTATGTGTTCTTCTGGGCCCTGTCCTCTCACACCCAATCGCCTTCAGACTTTGCTCTCCCCAACACTTACCTTGGCATGCACTGGCCTATGCCACTATAGGCCTGCCCTTACCTATTTATTGCAGATGACCTCTCCTAGCACTTAAATATGCTACTCACCCAGTAGCATGGCCACTCCTATCACTTACTTACTTTTCCCCTCTGCTATATCTGTACTTGCATGTTCTGAATGCTCACAAGGCCCAGTAGTTCTGTCTTCTTCCTCCAATGTTTCATTGTTCTCAATCCCATGTTCACTCCCTGTTGAAAAACTTTGAAAAACAATTTACTTGTTGTATAAGCGCTTAACAAATGCACAATAAATACATTGGCAGGCCGATTCATGGAAAAAACGTGCGCCGAAAATCCCAGCGCAACCAGGCGCAAGGAGCCGCAAGCGTGAGAAAGCAAGCGCACGGGCACCCGTGCGATTCAAGGAAGGCGCGGCGCTACTTTGCCACTGGTTGTGCGCCAAATCCGTGCATGGCGCACGCGGGCACACACGTCATCAAACGGCGTGCGCTACGCGCACAGCAAAAGCGCACATAGCGGAGCACACACAACAAAAGTGGGCATACAGTGGGCGTAACACGCGGAATGGGGAATAATGCGTGAAAAAGAAGGCGTAACTACACGGAACGCCCACACGCACGTGAACAACCCGTATTCATGGATTCGAATCTGGGAAACCCGCGCACGGCAAAAGACGCACACAAGCGTCAACGCGTCCGCCACACGAAGGCAGGCGGAAGCATCCCCGCGCACAGCATAAAAGTGCGCGCAAACAACAAACACGTATATACAGCTACAATGAATGCCCCATTTGTCGGAGCACTGATCGTGGGACACCGCAGGAGGAGGAGAATAGCCATGGCACGCATTTTTTCACCAAGCCTTTTTGGGATGCCTGATGACCATGTCTATGGCAGGTATAGGTTTCCACCCCATATCATCCTAGACCTGGTCAGGGAGTGGGAAGATGACCTAACTTCCCCCACCCTCTGCTCCCAAGCAATGAGCCCCTTGGAGAAGGTGCTCAATGTCCTGCATTTTTTGGCCACTGGGTCTTTTCAGCGGACTACTGCCATAGTGGGTGGGGTCTCACAGGCCACGCAGTCACACTGCCTACACCAGGTATTGGCAATCATGACAGCGCGCCCCTCAGTCCGCAGGCACATATACATGCCCAGAACACCCGCTGAAAGGCAGGCCGTTGTCCAGGACTTTTACAAGGTGGTACACTTCCCCAAAGTGTTCAGTGCCATAGATTGCACCCATGTGGCCCTACGTCCACCTAGGGCCACTGAGCACATCTACCGAAACCGCAAACACTGGCATTCCATCAATGTACAGGTGGTATGCGATGCAAAGGGAATCATCACCTCTGTCTATGCAAAATACCCTGGCTCCACCCATGACAGATTCAAATACAGAATGTCCACCCTGAGCCGGGCCCTGGAAGCCGGGCAGCATGGTGACACATGGCTCCTAGGTGAGTACAAATGCCTGTGCACATGCATGCATGTCACACACACACACAAATACACAAACCCCAATAATCACAACTGTTATCATCTCTCCAGGGGACGGTGCCTACCCTCTGAGCAACCACATGATGACGCCAATCCAGAACCCCACCACACCACCCCAGGTAAGATACAACACGGCCCATATTGCAACCAGGGCCATAGTGGAACGCACATTCGGAGTGCTCAAGTCACGCTTCTGCTCCCCCGACCGCTCTGGCAGGCAGCTACGCTATGCACCCCCAGTAGTGTGCAGGATCATTGTGGCAGCATGTGTCCTGCACAATGTTGCAACATGGCAGGGCGTACCGGTGGACATGGTGGTGCCCCCACATCCCCAACCACAGGCACAGGCGCTGCCCATGGGAGGGGATAGGGCACGTGGCGAGGAAGCCCGGTCCCAGCTTGTGGCCAGATTTTTCACCTAAACTCCCAACCCTGCGGAGTGCACACAGGCCTGGCACATACCAGGTGACAATCGATGATGACAAAGAGACAGTCAACTGTCATAACCTTACCACCCTGAGATTGTTGCCATGGAATTGCCACATTGTGTGTATCCCTAGCTACTTAAACACAAGTAATCCTGTTTGACCAAAAGGCACACATGCAAGGTGTGAATCACACAGACCTGCAAAACAGGCCATGACTATCACTGGTATGTCACTCAAACCCTCCCTAACCACAACATGACATGGCAAGCAATAGCCATACACCAACACAGTACCAATAAGGTACACATTGCCATGTGAACAATGTAAATGGGCATCAGACAATGATGCCTGACATGGAATCAGATGAAATGACTGACCAACAACCTCCCACCCAAAATAAGTCATACCCACATGCATTCCAAAAGTTGTATTTGAAACATAACAATGAATGCCTGTCCACATGCACAATGTGCATTGCATAATCAACACTGCAGCTACTGTGTGCCGTGTCCACCTCCTGCAACACACTGCTCAGCGCACAGCACAGTGAACAGCCATTGTGTGTGAGGCACACCCTTAGCATCACATCTAAGCGACACACTACATAAAATAACAAAATTAGGCATGTACAGGATCCACAAATGGTCATAGAACATTCGCTGCAGGGATACAGTGGGCACCAGAAGGCAAACAGAGTGTACACGTGGACATGTAAAGGTGGTTGTACATGTAGTGGATCATAGAGCAAGTGTGTGGGTCAGTAGGGACATGCACTCAACATATGCATGTTAAATCAAGTGACCATCACTGTCCTCTACACATCACATGTGAACATTCACCATGTGTATACCCCAGCATGTCAAACCACAACTATCCCCTCACACCTGAAAGGTAAGCACAACACATGAACAGGCATTGATGAGCAGAATACATCATGTACATAGGAAAGCACAATTACAATTTCAGGGTGCCCATCACACTGCAGGGCAAGACAACTGTCAACAACAAAACACCCCTCCTCCCTCACAAATCACCACGACCCACTGAACAACTGCATCTGGGTTATTCATCCGACATCCTTGAATTCCACCTGGTCACAGGATCACCCTTCCCCTTTGCCACCACCTCCCACCTTATGTGTAAAAAGTTGCCAGCACCCTCAGAGTCCACCTAGATTTGCAAAAGCACAAAAACCAAGAGAACTCAACGCAGGACAACACAGAAGCCAAGCAAATACCCTGCAGGCAGTACTACCACAATGATGTTAACAGCCAAGGTAGCACAGTAAAACAGTGTCACAACAGGATCTGAACCATATGTGGTACATAACATAGAATGATGCAACACGAACAGATGTCTACTGTCACAGCTCCCGTGTACAGGCGCAGGGGTGGCACAAAACAACCAACCTCACTGTGGTCTGGGTGCCTGCAAGGTCTAACTCACACAGGCCTCTGAAACCCTGGTGGGGAAGAAGGGTCAGGGATATGCAGTCGGCACAGGTATTGGCATACTGGATAACCGGAATGAGGGGCAGGAGAGGGGAGTAGGATTGACACGGGAAAGTAGGGAATGCACCAAAATGTAGTAAACACATTAACACATACAAAAATAGACCAAACTTTTTCACATGCGCATAGCAGCAAATTACTCAAATGGAAGTCAAAGAGAAACTTATCTCTGGGGTGAGTGCTGGACTCCTGCCTGCGCACTCTCCGGTCCGGTAACAGGAGCAGTTCAATGCTGCAAAGAGAACCACAGTTAATAATCTGTGCGTGCCCAAAACACACAAACACACCACCAAATATGCCCCAAAGTAACAAAATATTCTACAAACAGACAATCTTGTGTGGATGCTTCATACCCATACGTAACATTACCCCTGTGATGGTTCATACACAGTCAATGCATTAAGTCAGGCACCGGTGGGTGCGTGGCAAATGGAACACCAATGTGTCACGATTCACACAACATGCAACGTTCCCTGGGTAAGCAGACAGACACATATAGCAAGGTCTGACTACTTCAGAACAAGTCCTGTACCACCATGACCAAAATAAAGTAGCCAGTGCATGTATCAATTTCTACTTGGAAATGAAATGCACTGTACTCGAGTCTGTCCCTTGCTGTCTGTCCCTGAGAGCTGCTTCATTCCATGTTTTGCAACGCTATATGGCTAATACAAGTGCCTCAATGGACCATGGTGGAACGGAGGGTAAGTGCCACTGCCCATGCAGGTGCCCCAGACAACTTTCCCATCAACTAGCTATCAGTCCACCAACACATCTGAGCTGTATTGTGCGCTTCAACACCAATATTTGTCCAAGCTCACCATCAGTGCTGCTACTAAGCATGCATGTCCAACTGGCCAGGTGGAAGGTTTGCTGTGTTGTGACCTCCCTGTGCTGCTCACCTTGCCTGGAGTCCCTTGAAACACGTAATTGTTTATTACATGTATGATCGCAATCCATGTGCCTCTGCTTGCGCACACATGCGCATGTCGGCACCACCAAACGTGTCCAGATTCCAGACGTCCAATGGCCCATGTCTGCTGGCAAAGGTGGTCTTGAGGCTCATCCCCCTGCAGAAAGTCCATGAAACACATGATTAATGCTTAATATTCATCTGTGTGTGTCTCTTCAGGCATTACATGAGTGGACCATGTCAGAGACGTACATCAGAAATCACACCATCATTCCGTCTTTCACAGCAACAGTGGGGAACACACTATCTACGGCATGATTTTCAACAAGCACATGTTCATTAAAGATAAGAAACATACTACACAATGCATAGCAATGAATGTACACATGGATCATTAAACACCCCATCTAGCAAAAGAAGAACAGTGGTCAATTACACCCCAATCATCCCCACTAGGGGTGTTAACACAAGTTCCACAGCAGCAGACATGCCAATGATATGACAGTCCATTGCTCTTGTGTAATAGGCTGTTACACCGAACCATCCTTGCAAGCCCATGGATAAGGGAAGCAGGAGTGGCATATGTGAGTCAAGGACCCCAAGCAGCAAACACACACACAAGACAAGCTTGAAGTGCCCAGCTGGAACAGACAGTGGATGCTTTCAAAAGCCACAAAGCACCACACCGTCACATGAAAGCACAATAGACTAGCAATTTTAAACTATATTAACTAATTACACTAACTATGAAAAACCTACTTTACCTATTTAAACTAACTATCAAACAGAAACTTAACTAACTAAACTAAAAGAAAAATCAAAAATGGCCACATATGACCCGGGGGGGCAGCACCCAGGAGGGGGGAGGTACAGTGTGCTGCTTAACACCTACATGTGATGATGCTGAGGAAAAAAAAAACCTCCATGGGCTCAACGCCTGCACAGCCGACCTATGTGGGAGATAGATTGTCGTCCGAGTCTGGCTCTTCCTGGAAAGGAGGACGTGGCACAGGAGCATGACCACGCCTAGCCGCAGCTTGCCCCTCGTCGGCAGCAGGTCTGCCGGATGGGTGAGCCTGGTTCTGTGTGGCGATGACATGTAGGTCTGCATGCAGAACCTCCAGTGATACACGTGCTTCCTCTTGCAAGGTAGTATGTGTAACACAGAGTTCCTCCTGCAAGGCCTGGCTGGACAACCGCTGTACCTCCCGGCAAGCATGTAGCTCAGCCGAGATGGTACGCTCAAGCTGTGCAAACCTCTCCTCTGCCCGCTCCCTCTGGAACATCAGAAGGACACCCAGAGTGGATCTGAGGGAAGCATGCTCCTCCCTCAGGGCCTTCATGTGTGCCTCTGTGTGAGCAGCAATTGCTTGACGCAGAGACGACATTTCAGCCTGGCGTACCCTGTCTGAGGCTGCCATGCCCAGCCTGAGCGAGCGGGCCGTGGACCATGCCGCCTGCTGCTGGAGAAGTTCCTGCCTAGCAGGGGGGAGCACAGATTGGGCCACATGATCCATGCTCTCAGCAATGTTCTCCATTGCTTCCCCCTGCCATTCAGAATTGGCAGTCATGTCTTGCTCCCACTCAGTATACTGTGGTTGCGTGCGGCGACCACGTTGCTGGGTTTGACCCCTGCGGGACCCAAGGACCGTGTGCCCTCGTTGTGTTGGCACCGCCCCCGGCTGCACGACTACATGCCCCCGTCGACGTGATGTCCCAGGCACATCAGTGACTGGTGTGGAGGGTGACCCTGCGTCCCGATCCACCATGGGCGGAGGTTCCAAGACTGTCTGACCCCTCAGTGCAGGTGTCGCGGACAGAGGAGTGTCCACATCAGAATCACTCACCCCTGACATATGGACCTGATGCTCATCCAACTCGACATGGTCGTCAGAGTATTCATCAGGGCTGGACTCATAGGCAGCCAGAGACAAGATGGACTGTAGCACTTGAGGGTTTTCGTGGCCTACCACCCCACTACCCCCACTTGTGCTGGGTTGATGTAGTGATAACAACCCTCTGCCTGGCATGACAACACCATCCTCGGGCTCCATTGCGTCATCATCTGAAAAATAGAGAGAAAAAAGGTCACTACACATGTTAGAAGCACACAACACACACACCGACAACAAACACATCAGGCAGACATGTGACACACAAAATAGAACCTGGCATGCATGCTGGGTCAACTTGGAATTGCTTCTGTGATCAGACCTGTTGAAAGGTGGCAGTCTGCATTGAAGTGGGTCTATGCAGTGCAGCAAATATGTATTTTACTCACTACCTACATGTACAAGGACTTCATGGTGTGTGTCAGAAAATGTGAAGGCAGTTCAAAGTCAACTTCAGGCATCACGTGCAATGTGCATTCGATGGGTAGCATATCTACAAGCAAAGCACCCATCCACCCAAGTGCAAAAGCAGGGATGCCTAGCATGGTATCAAAAGGCTAACTATAGACCTGGGTATTGACAGATAGTGTTGACTAGCATCAACAGCTTCATGTGAGTCAAGTGACAACACTGCAAATGATGATGGGACAGTAAGCAGGACACATGATGAAACCTCTGGAGTCCACCCACGTGTGAAGAAGATACTACACCAGTTGGACAGAGTCATTGGCCATTAAACAGTCTGAGGCCTGTGACCCTCACAGATTGTCAGACCCTAAACATGTGTGCAATGCAATACTGAGCCACAGTTGACATGGGAAGGAAGATGAAATGCCTTGCAATTTGGGTCATCATGGACTTGTGTAACAGTGATCATCCAGTCATGGACACATATGGGCATGCGTGGAATGGACATGGAGCATGAATGGGCACTCATGTCCCTGCGGGGCATCTGACCTCTGCACAGTCCAAGTGAGACACCCTGCATCAAGTACTAAGGATGTACCACAATGGATACGTCTGGCAGATTGGCCGCTGGATGTTAGAATGTACACAGGAGGCATGACCAAGGAAGTAACCAACGGCAACATTGTAGCAGACCAGTGCTAAAATGGAATTGGGGTGCGGAGCAGGGGGTTGAGGGGCAAGGGAGCATGCTACATCGGCTACCCCCTTGCAGGCAGAGGACATCAGTCATGTTATGCATAGTTCCTGGGCTGAGAGGAAGCTCACCCCACGCTACATGCTGAAGTGCCAGTGAGCTAGAACATGGACCGGAAGGGCATACTGGTAACCAGCATGTGACTACGGTGCAAAAGTGGTGATGTGGACAGTCCCCGTCTGCTCCATATGTCCACCATCCAGCAGAGTAGACATGCATCAGGGAAGCATTGCATTACTCACACATCATAACAATGTACACGTGACATATAGTGGCAGTCATGCACAACACATCCCACAAGTAAAACACACACGTTCTCGACAAACACGCATCAACACTCACTGGACTGGGCATCAAAGTCCGGCATCTCTCCCACTCCTTCGACTGATTCAGATGGTATGAACTCCGCAACGATTGACTCATGTGGAGTGAGGTCTTCCTCCTCCGCTGCAGGCCCACCGCCAGTCACCAGAGTCAAGTTGTAATTTGAGGCACGCTTAGCCTTAGCGCTGCGTTTGAGGTCATTCCAACGCTTTCTGCACTCTTGCGCCGTGCGCACCTCATGGCCGAATGCACTCACATGTTCCGCAACTTGCTTCCAGTGGGTATCACGGTGGGCAGCCGTAGTCTGACAATTAGCACCCACTAGCATGCCACGGCTGTGTTTCCGCACGTAGCCCACGAGGATGTCCAGTTCCTGGTTGCAGAAAGGCTTTTTCCTCGATGTGCAGGAGGTCGTGGCTGTGTGTGGGCTCCCAGCCTGTGCTGCAGGTGCAACCTTCCTCCTCTTGGATTGTGGCGCAGACCCTGGCTGGCTGATGCTGCCCTGATCAGTATGGCCAGTGGGTCTGGTGGATTGAGCCAAGGGAGTGGCAGGTGGAGGGATGACCAAAGGGCTGACTAGTGTCAGTGGCAGCTGGGTGCCCTCTAATGGACCCTGCGCATCATCATCCACTGTGGCAGGGTCATTGACCGCAACTATCCTGGTTGGCAGACTCACAACCGGGGTGTTGTTGGCTGCATCTGCCCCTGCACTTGCCAACACCCGACTGTTCGGGTCAGCAGATGACATTACTGCCCCAGGGACACGTGTCTTGGTCAGGGCAGCCCTGCATGCCCCTACGGTTTCCTTCCGGTCATGTTGGAAATCTTCCAAGGGCTCTTCAATTGCCAACGCAGCCTGCACTGGCAGACCCTGAGCCTGGGTGGTGGTGTCCACAGCTGCACCTGCAGCTACCACTACCCTTCGGCCCATGGCAGTCGATCGATGAAACGGACTGCCGGGTCACACGGGCGCCAGTGCCAGAGGCAGAAGCTGCATCACCCAGAACCACAGAGGGTGGTGGCATGACTGCACTGACACATGGCACAACATCGTGCTCAAGTGGCGCACCCCTGCCTCTTCCCCCTCTGCGCCCACCCTGGAGTCCCCCGACTCCCTGGTCACCCCGGCCACATCCCTGACCACGCCCGCCACGAGGAGTACACCCAGCTGAGGCGTCTCACCTTTGGTGGCCTCCCAACCATGGCACAGATGGAGTAGTGCCGGCACAGATGGAGTGGTGCCAATGGGAGCTGTACACCACAAATGACCTGGACAATTGGGATGAAGGGGGTGAATGTTAACAGCCCCCCTGAACCTGCAAGGCTGTATGTGACCCCGGTGATGTAGTGTACCCCAAAACTGCAATAAAAGTGCGTGGAATCAACCTCCCGCGATGGCACCCAGTAACATGAAAAACTCGTACGCGTGGGACACGCAGGCTACTATGACCTCAAAAACAGGTGCGATACACAGGGGCACCCGCAGTGGGAAAAATAGCGTGCGCGACTCACCATCTGACGAGCGTGATAATGAAAAAAACGCATAGCCAATATCGCTGCCAAAAGAAGAGATACGTCCTCGATCGCTGTGAAGATGTGATGGCGCGTGAAACAACACGAAGCAGCTACACACGTCGGTCTGCATGAAAGGCACGTACAGCAAACTGTTGGCCCCGCTCACCTTTAACCCGTGCTGAGGGAAATGCCCGCGCACGTCACGTCACTTACGCGCGTAGGCCCTTTCTTCGGATTACATGCATTCACACGAGGACGTGCAGTTTTTACATGCGCTGAACCACTATGCCCACGTCACGAGGGAAACGCCTGCATGCGTAACGTCAGAGAAGCGCTTACGAGCTAAGGGCCTTTGGTCAAATGAAAACGCGTACGTGAGCTGACGCGCTTCCACGCTAAGGGCCTTTCCTCCATTTACACGCTGACGTGCAATTTTTTCACATGCCAAATTACTCCGTATCAAGCTGGCCACGCGCAAAAACACGGAAGACCACGCTTCTGCCCAGAAGGCCGAATTACTGCCACCCAGAGCACAAGCATGCTCTCACCTGCAATCTGCTGCTGCCTGACTGCCTGCTGCCCACGTGCCCTGCCATTTGCTTCCTGCATGTCAGCCACGGGTGCAGTTGCTGTGACCATCCCTGCTGGAGCCGAAGACTCCCGACTAGGATTCCATCGCTCCACAGCCCACAGCCCAGCCCCAGGACACAGGACACAGTTGCCCACCCACTCCTGCCTCTGGGGTTGCCATGTCCAGCACAACACCATCTGGCAGCACTGGCAACCCCCAGCCAGAGAGGCAAAGGGCCACCAGCTTCAGTGTCAGTTGGTGTCCTGGTGGAGCAAGTCCTGGGGAAGTATGATGCCCTCGTTGGAAGTTCGCGTGCCGACAATGAAGGACGGACCTGGACCAGGATCTGGATGGACACCGTGACTGCCATCAACGCAGAGGGGGTGGCAATCCGCGACTTACATCATGTCAAGAAGCGCTGGGAGGACTTCAGGTTCAGGACCCTCAACAAGGCCCGACGGCCCGACGGATGCCAAGAGGCGCCAGGGCCAGCTGTCGGAACACCAAATGAGGGTCCTGGAACGCATATGCCCAGCCCTTTATGTCCAGATCCTTGAGAGGCAGACCCGTTTGGAGTCGAGCGGTAAGTGTACTGAAGTGGGAGAATGGAAGACCAGGCTCCCGTCCTTCACCTCTCGAGCTTGGCCTAAAGGTTCACGGCCCAAGCACCCGCCACGAGAAGAGTTTGCCCATCTACCAGACGACCAGATACCCTGGTACAGGAAGATACGGATGTGTCCATCTGCCTGCACAGCAGCCCGCCCCGCCCATGCCGATGCCTGCGGCATGGATCAACTGGACTAAAACTATACGTCGTTAGAGATGCCATGACGACATAGCCAACGGATAGCACACCTGTGCCAACATACACACTGGACACTCCCGCACCAATCTACATGAAGAATATACTCAGTGCTATGACGTAGGCGACAGACATACTCACGGACTTGCATCTTTATTTTTTTCCATATAGGCTTTCGGAAATGCAGAAACGCAAGACGCATCATGAACTCATCTAAAGAGCTTGCTTACGCTTCTCCTACACTTAGGTGCCGTAATGAGAATTATAACAAAGACACGATACTGGCCATAAGACAATATGAGACTATAACCTAAAGCACCTATGCACCAAACGGACCACTTATGCACCAGGCCCAAGTAGGCCTCAAACAAGAGCTCCCGTGGACATTAACAAAGCAAGAGTCAAGTTGCTGATCCTGCAGAAAGAGCCGGGTGGAACAACCAGCCAAGGTCGCAATGTTGCAAACCCACATTCCAAGAGCAAAGCATCAAAGGCACGATGTTGCAACCTCGCACTCCGCGCACCAACGTTAAGGTCACACCTGCAACTTAAACCAGACACACAGTGGAAAAGCAATATTAATTGTGCAGAATTCTGCCTCAAACACGGTCCCTCCCCACGTGACCAAGCCGAACCTGACGAGGTGCCAAACCCAGGAGAAAAGAGGCGTCTGGATCCCTCGCTAACGAGACACAGGCAGATACACTTGAAAGGCAATGGACATCTGCGACAGTGGGAGCGGTCAGCCTTCCAGCTATGAATAAATCCTCACATTGTCTGCACGTACCCATAATGAAACATTGTTGCAAATTGCAGGTACACCGAGAGCTGGGAACGGCGGTGGTCCCAGGCTGGGAGGCTCACGGGCGCACCAATCAGAACATGGGGCTCTTATCACTGACGACAGTAATATTAACCAATCCTCAGGAGTCTTCATGTAACAATTCTCATGTATCTAATTGTAGGGACGACCCAGATATATCACCTGACTACCCTTTGTCCACTAACATTGTTCTCTATATGTGTGCTATACTAACCCTACCACTCGAGCAACCAATTAAGAGTGGCGATAGGTTTTTTGTTAACTTTCTGAAGTGACGCAAGTAGCGCGTCATAATACAGTAAAAAGGGCCTGCGAGCCCCACGATTGTGTGTGTGTCAGGACGGACGCGTACGCTCCTTGACCCATCCCTGCCGTTTTGTCTAATAAACAGCAGAGTCACCTTGCTCCTTGTGTGTGTCTCATACTCTATCTCATCTGGGATATACACGGGAGGAGTTGGGGCCTCCCTGCCTGGAGGTCTGCGGACGGCCCGGCCGACCCCGGCAGAATTTCCCCCCGACAAGTTGGAGGCACTGCTGAGATCTGTTTAAGATCGACTTTTTATTTTTTACTTTTTCCAGGCACTCCCGTTGCGAGGAGGCCCGGCGGCGCGGCCCCCTCTGCCGTTGCCCCCTTCTGAGGACTACAGGACCATCGCGGAGCTGCGAGAAGACCGGACAGCGCAATCCGGATATTGGCCCTCGGGAGCCGGTTGAGAAGTATCCCGCCCGTGGTTGGCGAGTGTCCAGACGTGGTCCAGACGAGGGGAGGTGGCGAGCCGCTTGGAGGGGTGCACGCAGTCGAGCGGCCCTGCATCGAGAGAACTTGGTGAGCATGACACGCACAACAAGCAATGTGAAATTGTGAGGGAGGGGGAGGAAGTAAATAAGGGAGGAGGGAGGTGTTGTACAGATGCACGGCGAAGGTCTAACAACTTAGTGTTGCCAATGGAATGAATGGTAGCGAAACGAGTGCGAGAGCAGTCGGCTACGTTACGCGGAAGAGGGGGGCGGAGCACGAAAACATCACGTGCGGCCGCTCGTAAGACACTGATTGGCCTAAATCGCGACTACGTGTAAGGGTGGGTGTGTGTGGTTTCCTACGATTTGGCATTTATTGATCAATGAGTAGACGAGGATCCCTATTGTTCGAGCAAGAAACTCGATAGGTAGATGACGTTTCCCTGTAGGCGGTGGCTAGTTGCCTAGTTGCCCAATACGGAAGATAATTGGCTGGTTAAGCCCTCCTGTTGAGGGGCGTATCACACGCGAGGCGACGCAGCGTGCGCAGTCCGATTATATTATTGATTTGATTACCTTGTTCCAGGAGTGACAGGAAGACAGCTGTAGGGTTAGCGGGGGTAGGTCGTAAGTGTATTTTGAACTTAAAGAACATATGAAGAATGTACCAGTAGCTCGAAGAAATCGGTGACGTCACCAGTAGGGCTGTAATAGGATATCGCGAGCACGAGGAACTTTGGTTTTGGGAGTAGTGGGGAAGAGAAATATGATAAGGGAGCGGACACGGAGATAAACGATAAACGAGTGGATCGGGAAAAGGAGAAGGGGAGAGAGGCATGGCTGCGCATGGAGAACGCCGGCCACGGCAAGTGTAAAGGGGGAGGAGACGGGGAAACAGGACGACTGTATAAGAGCATCGTAAAGGGTACGCAGCCGCAGGGGGCTGCGTGCGCTTCGGCCGCAGGGGGCCGTAAGGGAAGGAATATACAGAATAAAATCATACACATATATACATATTTTATTTTATTTTTTTTTAATAATTTTTATTGCATAATCTGTCAAAGGATTGTCGTAAGTCCCCACACTTGAGGGGCCAGGTAAACAATATAAAGTTGTATATTGTAAACTGCTAGTGGGGGGAAGGGTAACAAGTGGAGCGCCACTATGTCACACGGGACAGGGTCGGGAGGGTGGGGGAACACCCTCACTACCCCACTACAACACATATGCACCACACTGCCACCCCATAGGGAGAAATTAATTAAGTACAGCATAGAGTGGACCCAGGGGACGGATAACAAAATGTTAACACCATGGCCGCCTAATGGTAGTTTCGATCCATATGCCCAACATTCACTGCTAAACCATCTGCACAATACATACAAGGGGAAGAAGTTGGCAAACCATGTGGAGGTGTTTAACTTATGGAGGATGTTCCAGGGGTCCCGACCAGGACCAAATGGAATGTTCACTATGGGAGAAACACCGGAAGAAAAGGAGATTAAGAAAGAAGGAGAGGATGGGAAAGAGGGGCGTGAAGGCACAAAGAATACAGGGAACGGAGGAGAGGGAGGAGAAAAGATTGATAAATCAGAGGACATAAAGAAGGAACCAAGCAACGAGATACCCATAACACCGGGAGTGAAAACAGAGGGAGGAGGGTTGTACCCTTTAAGAGAATTAGGAGAAATAGAAGGAAAGTTAAGGGCGGCTGAAGGATACTCGAACCCGGCATACAGCCCTCCACCATATGTGGCTCATAGGAAGATACCAGTGGGGGAGGGGAGGATTGGATTGGAGAAGAACAGACTGTAGAGATAGGAAATGATGAGTGGGTAGCCGCACAAATATTATTAAAATTACGAGGTTCACTAACTGGAGAAGAGAGGGAGGTAGTAAAGAGGACAGACGAGGATAGTGCAAGAGAGAGTGAAATGAGGGGGGAGGAGCTATTACGGCAAGGGGAAGAGATTTTGGAGGAAAGATTAGCAAAGCTAAGGGATGAGCAGAATGAATTGATGAAACAGCTTGAGAGGGAGGAAAGAGAGAGAGTGAGGAAAAGGAAAGAAGGTAAGAACGAATTGGAAAAATTAAGGGAACGAAATGCGGAGCAAAGGAGAGAAGCTGAAAGGGTAAAAGCAGCAGCAGACAGGGTATCAAGAGTAGTGCTGAGAGAGAAGAAGAAGAAAAGGAAAAGGAAATGGAAATATGGAAGAGGAGGGTACTATCAGAGACATCTAAGAAATATGAAGAGGGGAAAGTAATAGAAAGTATAGTAGAAAGAGAAAGGGTGAAATGGGAAAGGAAGAAGGAGGATGAAAGGATACTGGAACAGATGAGCAACGAAGTAATGGAGGAATTGAAAAGGAAAAGGGAGGAAAATAGTAGGGAGATGGAGGAGAGAAGCGAAGGGGAAAGAGAAGGGAGGAGTAGGGAGAGTGTAAATTGGGGGGATGTATATAGAAGTAGAGAAGTAGCAACAACATCAGCACTAGGGGGAGCAGTCGGTAACAAAGGAAAAGGAGAAATAGACCTAATAGATTTAGAAACCGTAACAATAAAAGGGAAAAAGGCAGAGTGGGGGGTACCATTTATGAATGATTTTTGTAGTGAGGAGGAAGAGGGAGTAGAGAGGGAAGGAAGGAAGAGTGAAAGGGAAAGCTTAGATAAACTATACCTCACTCGAACAAACATAGACTCGCCATGGATCAGTAGGAGAATGGAGGAACTGGAGAGAAGTGAGGAGGGAGTGAAAGGACTAGTGGAAAGACAAACCCATGAAACCACACCATCACCATCTCCATCACGCCCTCCCCCATCACACCCTACATGCTCAACCACTGCACGCTTGCTGCACAAAATAAAGCTCGCGCCATTCATGGACGAACTGACACCCTATGCATGTCGGCTTAGAGACCTCCCTAGTCGCAGGCGAGACAGACAAATAAACACGCCCGCATTAAACACAGGAAATGACGAAAAGAGGGGAAAGGATGGAGAAGGAGTTAGGAGCAGGGGTAATAAGGACGAGATTGAAGAAGTAAAGGAACAGGAAGAAGAGGAGGGGTGTGAGGACTCGATATTATGGAACATAAAGGGTGACACAAGACACAACTTAATGCCATTGTTGGAGAGAGGAGGGGTTAGACCACAGTACGTCCCTTGGAAGCATACGGATAAAGAAAATATAAAATGTAGGCTCCCATCACTAAGTGGAGGTGCGGGTAAGTGGATATATGAAATGGAAAAACACACCGCAGGACAGAAACTAGCAGTAGGAGACGTGAAGTGCCTGTTAATATCAATATTAGGGGATAGAGCGGATGACATTTGGAAGAGAGCGGGATTCCATGGGGTAACAATAACAAACACATCGCATGATGGGGCACCATTTGCAAACTGCAGACATGCGCTATGGCAGGCACTGAGAGTACAGTACCCAGAAACATCAGACATAGGAGCAATTACTTCCCGTAAGATGCGTGAGAATGAGGATCCTGTTGATTATATCCAGGATATCCAAGAGAAGTGGCGCATGGAAACTAGAGAACAGTGGGACAAAACACCAGCCATATTTTATCATATACTAGTACAAGGGCTCCCAGAAGGGGTTCAGAAACAACTAAAGAAAGTAGTGGGAATGGAAGCAAAACCATGGCCAGAAATACAACTGACTATAGTACATCATTGCAGGACATGGCAAGGAAAAATGAAACAAAAGGAAGAAGACAGGAAGACAGAAGAGGCTAAACTAGTACAGAAAAAACTTACTAAATATACAATGGAAGGGCCACTAATAACTACGCCCACACCAATGGCCCAAAGCCCCATACAAGTAGTGGCTGCACAAGATCCCGCTCAAATAGCACCTCCACAGACTATAACACAACAAGTCCCGCCACTGCAATTACACGCACCAAACATGGGAGGAGGGTACCCAATGCAAGGAGCTGGGTATTATAGTTATAACAGAGGGAGAGGAGGATTAATGAGAGGGAGAGGATACGGATATAATACCCAACAGCAGGTGGGAGGACTTAGAAATTCCTACCCCACAGGGCAACCAGTATACCAGGATAACACAGGGAGCTTCCCATGGCAAAGCAGGGAACCACCCGTGTGTTGGAGTTGCGGATTATTAGGACACATGTCACGTACGTGTAGGGTCAGGCCAGGTACACCAGCATGGAATGAACAGGCACAACCTAGGTCCTCACAAGAACAGCAGGGCATACAACAACAGCAGACGTTACAACAAGGAAGTGACCAACAACAACAATTAACACAACAACAGCCACAACAACAAGTAGAGCTAACACAACAACCCCAAACTCAACAAACACAATTGGGTAGGGTGACGGTGTTGGGACACAACCCTTACACAGGGAATGGCCAATCATTGTACCCCCAATAGGACAGCCCACAGACGGCCTTGGTGTGTCCCATCCTGTCAGCAACACCTAATAGTGCGGAGGAGCCACGCATAGAGGTAACGATAGGTGACAAAAAAATATCATTCCTTGTTGACACCGGGGCAACCCGGTCTTGCATAAGGGAAGGTAAATTTAAGATGTCAGGCGAAGCCATGAACACCCAAGGATTTTCTGGGGCTAAAGGGTTGGTTCCCTTTACCGATAACGTTCCCTTATCTATTGGAGATTATGATCTGTCGGTTCCACTTTTATATTATAGTGCCTCACCAGTAAATATACTGGGGAGGGACATAATGAACAGGTTGAATATGACGATCTCCTTTACAGAGGATGGCATAATTTGCTCTACTCCAGGGATTAACATGCTCGCAGCACGACAAATTATGCAAGCATACTGTGGACAGACAGCGATTAGGGCGGAGCCAGTAGATGGCGAGCTATTCCAGTATGGAACAGACATGGCATTTGCATGGATGCCAGGGATAGAAGGGAAAATATGGAGAAGGCCAGCAGCCTATCTGTTCCGACCAGAAACACCTGTTAATGAACCAGAAGGAAAGGTGTTTGTAATGGACATTGAGAGCATTATTGCAACAGCTGATTATATTGCTGTGCACGCCCAAGATAAAGAAGGGAGAGCATGGAGGGCAGTGATTGCACTAGCAGAAGGATGTAGGCTGACCCAAGTGTCAGATGAGGAGCTGTTTTCAGAAGAAAAGGAGGAAGGTGAAATGGTGTTCATGATGAGTGTAGAAATATGGTTAAGAGTGGCTCACAAACAAGTAGCACAGAAAATTGCAATGGCACTTGAGGCACCAGCATGCACCCCAGTCCCATTCTTTAAGGAGGATATGTCAAAGGTGCCCAAATCATTATGGACTATTAGCCCTTATGACGTGGGATGCATAAAAAGCATAGGGGGTGTAAGGATAAAATTAAAAAAGGTGCCATACTACCAAGAGTGAAACAGTACCCACTGTCAAAAGAGGCAGATGAGGGCATATATGAAACCATAACGGCCCTTATAAACAATGGCATATTGGTCCCCTCAGAGTCACCATGTAACACGGCTGTGTACCCAGTGGCAAATGCTAAAGGGGGGTCTTGGCGCTTCATACAGGACCTCAGGCCCTTGAACAACATAGTGGAAGCAGAGTATCCAGTAACAGCAAACCCGGCCACGATATTATGTGGCATTCCAGCAGAAGCATCACGATTTACAGTGATTGACCTTAAAAATGCTTTTTTCTCAATACCGTTACACCCAGACTCACAAGATTTGACAAGCTTCTCTTACCGAAATACAAAGTGGAAACATACCAGACTACCACAGGGGTATTGTGAATCACCCTCAATTTTCAATAGAGTAATACAGATGGATTTGGGTAACGTTGAAGTGGAAAGCACAGTGTTACAGTATGTGGATGACATAATAATTTGCAGTACAAACGAAAGTAAATGCAGAGAGGACTCGTTAAAAATGTTGACGATATTGGCTGAAAAAGGGTACAAGGTAGACATGGAAAAGATACAATACTGTCAGGAACAGGTACTTTACATTGGCCAACTGATATCCCAACATGGAAGAAGGATTGCACCACAAAGAGCACAGGCCATTTCAAACACTCCAATGCCACAGACTGTGAGAGAACTGCAGCAATTTCTGGGGCTGTGCAACTACTGTAGAGCATGGGTGTTTGATTACAGTTCATACATAGGGCCCCTGCTTGAGGGTTTGAAGGAAGCAAATAAAGGGGAGAAAAAGTTGGGGTGGACTATGGAAATGAGGGAGGCCTTTGACGAATTGAAAGACGCGATATCAACTGCTCCAGTACTGGCATCCCCAGACTATGAGCGACGATTTTTCATATTTTCACATTGCGACTCAGCAGTGATGAAAGCAGTATTGGCCCAAAAAACTAGCATGGGCTATAAACCAGTAGCATTTTACAGCGGCCACTTAGACCCTGTGATGTTGGGTCACTTCCCTTGCGAACAAGGCCTCGCTGCAGCTGCTTTTGCAGTGGAAAAAGCATCAGCAATAACCATGGGGTGTCCAACTACACTGTTTGTGGAGCATGCACTATTTGCAATACTGAATAAACCCAAGTCCACACTAACAACACAGAGGGCATCAGGTTATGAGATCATTTTGTCTAGAGCTGAACTAGCAATTGTTAGATGTAGCACGGTTAACCCTGCAAGGTTCCTAGCAGAAGTAATTGAGGAGGGAGATTACGCCCATGACTGCACCCAAATAACTGAAATGTACTCATGTACCAGAAAAGTTGAAGAAAACGCACTAGAGGGAGGTGAGCTTTTGTTTATTGATGGGTCATCAACTATTGATCAAGGAGATGGGATACGGAGGACTGGGGCAGCAGTGGTAAAAATGATAGAGGCGCCGGTGTGTGTGGCTATGAAATGTGTACAATTACCACAACATTACTCTGCTCAAGCCGCGGAACTGGTTGCACTAATATTGGCATTAAAGGAAAGTTTTGACAAACGAGTAACCATATATTCCGACAGTGCATATGTTACATCCACTGTCCACTCAGGGCTATCACAATGGAGAAGAAGAGGGTTTAGGAGAGCTGATGGCACTCCAGTACAACATGCCCTCTTATTGGCTGAACTAATTGAAGTAATAAACGACCCCCAAGAACTAGCCCTAGTCAAATGTACCGCACACACCAATGGTGAAGACCACGTCTCAAAAGGGAATGCAGCAGCAGATGCACATGCGAAATATGCTGCATACTTTGGTGAGATATGGAACCCCACAGACTCACAGAGAGGGAGAGGGAGGGGAATGGCTAGGGAGATGTTGATAAGAGAAGGGTACACCCATCTCCCAGCCACACAGATTATGGAGCTACAAGCGGCTGCACCAATGGCCGAAAAAGAAATATGGGTAAAAAGAGGATGTACAATGTCACCAACCGATGCACTATGGCGCCAGGGTGGCACTGGAAAAGTTGTAATACCATTGGCACTTTTAAACACCGCCCTGAGCCAATTACATCACCCAGACCATACAGGCAAGGAAATAATTGCAGCACGAATTAGAGAAGATTGGTTCTGTCCCGAGTTAAATTCTCATGTGTCGAATTTTATCAGCAATTGTCTCACATGTCAACAGTTTACGGCCGGTCATACCCTAAAGGTGATAAGAGGTACCATACCCCGGCCAGAGGGACCTTTTCGGCATCTCCATATTGACTATGTTGATATGATCAACATATGTCAAGGTAATAGGTATATGATTGTAGTAGTATGCCCATTTTCTAGGTGGATTGAAGCAGGGCCCTGTTCACACCCAGATGCATTTAGAGCAGCCAAATTCCTAGTAAGGGAGGTCTTCCCCAGGTGGGGAGTGTGCGAGGTTTTAAGATCAGACAATGGCCCGCATTTCGCAAACGAAATGTTCCAGCATATCACATCCCTACTGAGCATAAAACACAAATTTGCATGTGCATACCATCCACAGGCTAATGGTGTATGTGAACGCCTCAATGGCCTATTGAAGGAGGCAATTGCAAAAATACAACAAACAACAAAGAAAAGCTGGTTGTATTGCCTTCCATTAGCCTTATTTGAATTAAGGAATAGGCCAGGGTCCGACCACCACCTCACCCCTCACGAGGTGGTTACTGGACGTCAAATGCGCCTTCCCCTAACACCAACGTCAAGGGCATTCACTGACCACGAAAGTTCAGCAAGTGTGTTAGGTGATGAAATGTATCAATATGTGTCTTCTTTGATTACTAGTGTTGTGTTTGTGTCTCAACAGCTCGAGCGCACACGGGGCGGGTCTACCAGCAATCAAGAAGAAGGCGCCAGTACAGAATTGGAAAAGGAGAACTTGTGCAAACTTGCCAAAGGTGACCACGTGCTACTCCGCAATTTCAATAGGAAATGGAACGATAGGAGGTTCACTGGCCCCCATCTGGTAGAGGACGTATCAACAAGAGCAGTAAAACTGAAGTACAAGCGTGCCTGGAATCACCTACATGATGTAAAGATCTACAAACTGCAGACCCGCCCCAGTGCCAACGACAGGTCCATTGGAAGAACAGCAACAACATCCCTGACAGCGGAAGGAAGTTCTACCACAGACAACGACCCAATTGTTCCCTTACCATGTCACTATCCAGCTTCCCCGGAGACAATAACTGACGAAGAAAGGGGTGATCCCCATACTGCCCACCCCATGGTCACACGCTCAAAGAGTAAAAATACTTCCGCCATCTGAGCCCAAACCCCCCGCCCATTGACCCCCAAGTATAGTTATAACTGAACTGAAAGACATTGCCTGCACAAATACACATGTAAACACGTGAATGTTCTCTTTTTTCTCTCGCACATACAGGAACTGCGTATTATTGTATTGTTAATAAAATATCTGACTAATAAGTTCACTGCCCAGGCGTAGATGGTACTCCCAGACGATGACTACCCAGAAGAATTGTCACACCAATTTGTATACGAAATAAAAAGGCCAACATACCTAAAAAAGAGAAGGGTACGTGTCTACTACACAGCATTCCTCTTGGCCATAGAATATTCCATGCCCCACCTCCGCCAATACTTGCCGGTCCTCAGAGACAGATCGCTTAGAGTAGCGTGGGAACAGCTCTTCGCCTGGGCACTGAATGACTATTTGATAGGGAGAGCTTAAAGGAAACAAAAAACTAACATTAAATAACAGGCATTTTTGAGAATTTTTAGGCGGGCAACTTTAACGTCGCAAGAATACGCTGCCAGGACTGCAGCAAGGTAAGAGCAAAATGCCGGTGAGATTAGCATATGTAATAAAAGTAATAGGGATTTTGATGATCACCGGGTTCTTGGCTGCCTCTGTATGGCAGTACAGCTATGCTATTGATTTTATTGCTGCACCCAAATCTAATATACCCCCGTCCCCTGCTGCAACAGGTGTTACGTCAGGTGATAGTAGTAACATTGCACCCAAGCAAGATAGAGTTAAACGCAACACATACTCAGACAATAAAGGTATTGATAATTATATACAAGATTCAGCACACGTCACAAACAACATATGGTACCAACACATGACCCGCATTGGTAAGCAGACAACTGAGGACAGCTGCTACGTTTGCTCATTAATACCATACGCCATGAGTGCTTCACGAACATTTGTTGCCACAGAAATAGATGAAAAGACAGCACGGTGCATAATATACTTGGCACTGTTCCAAACGAAAGGAAGATTTCAAGGAACAGTAGTGCACATGACATGGAAAACACGAGACTCATACCCATATGAAAACAACTTCCTCAAGACCTATTTCAGTTACCACAAGAGCAGTTTACATGCTGAGGCATTCAGATACATAACAAGTGGCCCCGCAAAAGGAGAAACAAAGAAAGTAACACTGCAGTATCTACCATGTGATTGGTACGCCACTGAAGTTCCTGGTAAATTAGGATGCTGGGAGAGGCCGCTGGTGACGATAACAGGAAAGGTGTATCTGGACAACAGCTGGGAGAGAGGAGTGATTGGCAGCAACATGGTAACAAAAGAAACTATCTCAACTATCGAGGCACACAATCACCGATGTTGGACGACGTGGATCAAGTATGTACCAATGCTCACGTGGGTAGAAACAGATCAAGACCCAATAACAATACTACCGTTGACTGCGCCCAAGGTATGCTACCAGCATAAAGGAGAGGTGGACGTAGGATATAACACCAATTGTGCAAGTGTGATGGAGTTACCTGAGGGGGGAGCAGGAACAGCAGTAATAATGGACCATTATTGGGCTTGTGGAGAAAAGGCATACCATACACTGCCTCCCCTGTGGAATGGTGTGTGCACAATGGTGCACGTCAATGTACCATCACTAGTGGTACCTAAGAAGCATGTCAATGTGGCGAACTTTCCCAAAATGGATGAAGGGGACAAAAGAAAAAAGAGGTCTGCACCACTTCAGGAGGAGCAAGGGAACAGGACCAACAGCAATGATACTGTCCTAAATAGAAGAAAAAGACAAGGAGAGCCACTGACAGGAAATTACCTGTGGGGAAGGTCGGAAACGGCACTAACCTCAATACCGCCAGAACACAGACTATTCAGCAGAGCAGCAATGTTCTTCTCCTCAATAATACATCCGGGACTGCAGGCTTACGCAAACGCAAAATGGCTCCAAATAACTAGATGGGAACTAATGATGACCATCAATTCTACAGTAAATGGGTTCAACGCAATAAAAGAAGAGCTGCGAGCTATAAGGATGGTAGCACTACAGAACAGATATGTATTGGACCTTCTCACAGCAATGGAAGGAGGAGTTTGTGCAAAGATAGGACAATCATGCTGCACATTCATACCTGCCAACGATGCTGACAATGGTACACTGACTGAAGCAGTTTCACAATTGGCCCAGATGCACTCCAAAATGATGGATGAAAGTAACGGTGTAAACAAGGATAAGAGCTGGTTCTCACTATTATGGTCATGGATGCCATCCTGGCTGTCAGCTGGACTAAAAATAATAGTGGGGTGTACTATTTTGGCTGGAGCTACGCTGATCATAATTAGATTTTGGAAGGCCCGGAAGGCACGTACCACTGACGAGTTGCTCGAAATGGTGGGAATGCACCCCTTGATGCCAGCAGATGACGGCCAACATACAGGTGTGATAATACAGGAGAGGGAGATGCTGCGCACCCAAATCATCACCAACCATCTAGACCCACCATCATTGAAGATCGAGAACCCAAGAAACCCCAGGAGCTACATAGGGAAATGGGTATACTGTACTCCTGGAGGAACCTGTGAATATATGTATTGGTCATTCGAAGATCATGTGAACCATTATGGACATCTAGGAGGAATAACTAAGATATGGCGAGTAAGAGGAGATAACGAGAAGGATATGTTTTTGGTCGACAAGTCGACCAGAGGGGGGACTGAAGTGGGAGAATGGAAGACCAGGCTCCCGTCCTTCACCTCTCGAGCTTGGCCTAAAGGTTCACGGCCCAAGCACCCGCCACGAGAAGAGTTTGCCCATCTACCAGACGACCAGATACCCTGGTACAGGAACATACGGATGTGTCCATCTGCCTGCACAGCAGCCCGCCCCGCCCATGCCGATGCCTGCGGCATGGATCAACTGGACTAAAACTATACGTCGTTAGAGATGCCATGACGACATAGCCAACGGATAGCACACCTGTGCCAACATACACACTGGACACTCCCGCACCAATCTACATGAAGAATATACTCAGTGCTATGACGTAGGCGACAGACATACTCACGGACGTGCATCTTTATTGTTTTCCATATAGGCTTTCAGAAATGCAGAAACGCAAGACGCATCATGAACTCATCTAAAGAGCTTGCTTACGCTTCTCCTACACTTAGGTGCCGTAATGAGAATTATAACAAAGACACGATACTGGCCATAAGACAATATGAGACTATAACCTAAAGCACCTATGCACCAAACGGACCACTTATGCACCAGGCCCAAGTAGGCCTCAAACAAGAGCTCCCGTGGACATTAACAAAGCAAGAGTCAAGTTGCTGATCCTGCAGAAAGAGCCGGGTGGAACAACCAGCCAAGGTCGCAATGTTGCAAACCCACATTCCAAGAGCAAAGCATCAAAGGCACGATGTTGCAACCTCGCACTCCGCGCACCAACGTTAAGGTCACACCTGCAACTTAAACCAGACACACAGTGGAAAAGCAATATTAATTGTGCAGAATTCTGCCTCAAACACGGTCCCTCCTCACGTGACCAAGCCGAACCTGATGAGGTGCCAAACCCAGGAGAAAAGAGGCGTCTGGATCCCTCGCTAACGAGACACAGGCAGATACACTTGAAAGGCAATGGACATCTGCGACAGTGGGAGCGGTCAGCCTTCCAGCTATGAATAAATCCTCACATTGTCTGCACGTACCCATAATGAAACATTGTTGCAAATTGCAGGTACACCGAGAGCTGGGAACGGCGGTGGTCCCAGGCTGGGAGGCTCACGGGCGCACCAATCAGAACATGGGGCTCTTATCACTGACGACAGTAATATTAACCAATCCTCAGGAGTCTTCATGTAACAATTCTCATGTATCTAATTGTAGGGACGACCCAGATATATCACCTGACTACCCTTTGTCCACTAACATTGTTCTCTATATGTGTGCTATACTAACCCTACCACTCGAGCAACCAATTAAGAGTGGCAATAGGTTTTTTGTTAACTTTCTGAAGTGACGCAAGTAGCGCGTCATAATACAGTAAAAAGGGCCTGCGAGCCCCACGATTGTGTGTGTGTCAGGACGGACGCGTACGCTCCTTGACCCATCCCTGCCGTTTTGTCTAATAAACAGCAGAGTCACCTTGCTCCTTGTGTGTGTCTCATACTCTATCTCATCTGGGATATACACGGGAGGAGTTGGGGCCTCCCTGCCTGGAGGTCTGTGGACGGCCCGGCCGACCCCGGCTGAATTTCCCCCCGACAGTACATGCAGGGTGATTGGACGCTGTGCGTGTCGTGGTGTGCCAGTAGTGTGCAGGTTGCACATGTGTTTTTGTAGGGCCATGTAGGGATGTGTATGAACATGGGCATGAGGCTGCCACATGTGTGTCCTCTCAGGTGTGAGACACATTGATGGTGTATGTGTTGGTAAGCATGCTGGTCAAATGCAGGTGTGGGAGCACACATGTTTCAATTTCTGTGTATGTACATTGGCATGGTTGTGGCAAGGATGCTGGTTCCTAATGCATGTATCTGCACTGTGTACATGTGCATGTGTGTGTATTTGACAAGTGTGCAACTGTGATGCAACATGGATGCATGTGACACTGATATGTAGAAGGCTGAATGGCAGATCTGACATGTATGGCGATCTCATCAACAGTTGGAGGAGATGTAGACATGCATGTAAGTGTGGTGGCGTGTGTGCATGTCTACTGCACTCCCTGTGTTTCATGTGATGTCTGGCTCACCTTTGGATGCTCATGCTGTTGTATGTGTATGGATGTTGCTGGCTGTTGTGATATGGCTGTGGAATTGCTCATGTGTGTGAGTTGAAATGACATGTGTGTTGGGGATTGTGATGCCATGTCTGAAGTTTGACACCGCCACTCATGTGCAACTGTCACGTGTATATCAGTCCATTGTACAGTGCCCTGATGCCTGTGTCCTATCTCTCCCTGTCTGCAGCGTCAACTGATGAAGAGGGCGGAGAGGGTGCTGTGGAGCACAGCAGCAGGGATCGCTCCGCCAGCCGGAGACGCAAGGCCCGGCTCCTCTCCCAGTTTGTCATCTCGTCAGGGAGGGAGGATTCCGGTGCCGCGTGCCAGGCCGCAGCTGCTGAGGGTAGGTCCAAGAGGCAGAGGTTGGATTTGAACTCCTCGGCAGCAGAAGGGGCAGCTGAGACCCCACAAGGTCCGACGGAGGAAGATGGCACTGAGTCATCCAGGTTGGTGGGGGGTTTGGTGGAGGAGGAGGCCATGCAAGGGACAGACACGGGGTCTGGAGGTGGGGATTCCACTGATGCTAGTGGTGCAGTGCAGGGGCAGGGACAGGAGGCAGCACAGGCGACCGCGGAAGTGCCTGTGTGTAATCCTGTCCCTGATCCTGTGACTGCATCATCCTGCACCAGCAGGGATGCCTACGTCCAGACCCGTTTTCAGGGAGGGGATCTGCTTACAAAAACTGGCCTTCCTCGCCCTGCGGATGGGGTTATCCGGGACTGGGTTGAGCCTGTCCTGGGTGCGGTGGCGTTGCATCAACGGGCCATGCAAGGTGACATGCAGTCCTTTCATGAGCAGACTGCATGTCATCTTGAATGGCTCGTTGACTGCGTTGACCTACTGGGACAGGTCACCAGGGCCAGATTCCTCCATTTGCTGGACCTTGTTCCGACCCCCTCCTCATCTGAACCCTCTATGTGCCAGTCGTCCTCCAAGCCATCTTCCCACCCATGTATCACCTGGGTACCCTGTGGAGCTGCCTCTGACCCTGTGGCCAGGCTGGTGGAGGACACATCCCTGCCACAGTCGGAAGTCAGATGTCCAGCAGGGGTGGCCACCTCAACAACTGCACCCCAGCCGGAGGAGGATGTGCAGGCAGCAAGAGCCAGGGCACAGGCAGAGGCACAGCAGCAGCAGCAACAAGGTGGGAGCCATGATGGCTCAGGGCCTTCAACATCGGAGGGGCAGGCATCGGCCAGAGGGCAGGAGGACCCAGGACTGGAAGTGTCTTCCGTGTGGCAGCGATTAGGCCATGCTATAGATGCAGAGCGGCAGCGGGCAGAAGAGGCACGGCTCACAATGGTCAGGGCAGAGAACTCCATGCATAGGGCTCTGAGGCGGACCGAGTGCCTCGAGGCAATTTGCCTGGAGGTCCACTTGTCATCGTCCATGTGAACCCTCGGGACCATGGAAGAGGACCGCCTCCGGGACATCGAACAGGAGTTCGATGATGCCCTGGCCCGGGAAATCGGGAAGTGAGCCATCGACTAGCCCGCTGCCATTGTAAATAGTTTTTAGAGTTAGGTTTCCTTTTCCTTTTCCTTTTATTTGTGGTCAACGGACAATGCCACACACATTTCTATATAGTTTTATTTTTATGTAGTTTCTTAGGTAGGTTTCATTTGTTTGGTTGGGCTCATGGACCCTTTACATAGTTGGACAATGGATTGATTTGATTTATTTTTTGGATTTTGCACATGGATTCATGGATTTTTCTTTTGGACAATGGATTGTGAATAGTTGGACTATGGAATAATTAGAATATTTTTTTTTCATTATGAACATGAAGCAATGGATTTTTTTTTTTTTTTACCTTTCCTTTGGATTTGCGTTGGTTGAGGGAGAGTTTGGACTGTTTTTCTTTCAAATTTTTTTGGATTCGTTATAATTTTCATTCACTCATCTTTTGCACATGCCTTTCATTTCATGTTTGCTATTTTTGTATGATTTCATTACATTTATTTATTTTTGTACATAATACATATTCATATTTTATTTCCATATCTGGGATTTGCTCATTGGGTTGATGCATGTGAAAATGTGGGTTTACACAATCAATGCCAACCAGTGTATCTGTGTGACGGACATGTGTTGATGTACATAGTTGACTTTTGGTTTGTATCTTGAGATAGTCAGTATGCGGTGGATTGGGAAATCATTGCGTCTCAAGAATGGGGTGGCGTGATGTGGTCTTTTGGTGTAGAAGTGGCCCATGATTGTGCTTCTTTATTTTGTGTAGGGGGGTCATGAGTGGGGGCCTACTGGCAGGTGCCCCTCACTGCTGGGGGTGGGGGTGCAGGGGGACATGAGTGGGGGCCTGCTGGCAGGTGCCTGTCACTGCTGGGGGGTGGGGTGCAGGGGGAAATGAGTGGGACATGAGTGGGGGCCTGCTGGCAGGTGCCCCTCACTGCTGGGTGGTGGGGGTGCAGGAGGACATGAGTGGGGGCCTGCTGGCAGGTGCCTGTCACTGCTGGGGGGTGTGGGCGCAGGGGGACATGATTGGGACATGAGTGGGGGCCTGCTGGCAGGTGCACCTCACTGCTGGGGGGTGGGGGTGCACGGGGACATGAGTGAGGGCCTGCTGGCAGGTGCATGTCACTGCTGAGGAGTGGGGGTGCTGGGGGACATGAGTTGGTGATCACTAGTGGAAGGTGACATGTCTGCTGGCTGGGGGCCATGCCCAGGGGTGCAGGGTAGTCCCCTGTGTTGTGGGTTGCCTGCAGGGGCTGTGGATGGGGTGGAGGGCACACCTGGGAGGACCCACACTGCCAATTCATGTCTGGGACTCCCCGTGCACCCCACTAGATATACGTACCTGCTCTGACAGCAAAATCGCGTGTGAAACTTCCTGCGAACCCCAGTAATACACGTACCTCACTCGCACAGGGCCAATCACGTGTGAAACTTCCTGCAAACCCCAGTAATACATGTACCACACTCGCACAGGGCCAATCGCATGTGAAACTTCTGCAAACACAGTAATACACGTACCCCACTCGCACAGAGCCAATCGCATGTGAAACTTCCCACGAACCCCAGTAATACACGTACCCCACTCGCACAGGGCCAATTGCATGTGAAACTTCCCACGAACCCCAGTAATACACGTACCCCACTCACACAGGGCCAATCACATGTGAAACTTCCTGCGAATCACAGTAATGCACGTGCCCCACTCACACAGGCCCTTTCGCATGTGAAACTTCCTGTGAACCCCAGTAATACACGTAACTCACTTGCACAGGGCCAATCGCGTGTGAAACTTCCCGCGAACCCCAGTAATACATGTATCCCACTCGCACAGGGCCAATTGCGTGTGAAACTTCCCGCGAACCCCAGTAATACACGTACCCCACTTGCACAGGGCCAATCGCATGTGAAACTTCCCGCGAACCCCAGTAATACACGTACCCCACTCGCACAGGGCCAATCGCGTGTGAAACTTCCCGCGAAGCCCAGTAATACATGTACCCCACTCGCACAGGGCTAATCTCGTGTGAAACTTCCTGCGAACCCAGGTAATACACGTACCCCACTCGCACAGGGCCAATCATGTGTGAAACTTCCCACGCACCCCAGTAATACACGTTCCCCACTTGCCGTGTGCTGTGTGGCGGCCACGTATACTGGTACAGAGTTAGAACAGCCATTTGTGCTGGATTGGGGATTTTGATGGCTTTTCCTTGCATGAGGGGCGTTCTTGGGGGCGTAACTGGCGCTGCTGCATGGTCGCTGCGCACCTGTGCGCCACAGCTGGTTTTGGTAGCTAAAATCCATGAATACTCTGTGCGCGGAAATGGATTTTAGCGCATGCGGCTGGCGCAGAGATTCGCACACGCACACTGTGTGCCAGCCGTGTGCGCCACTTGTGCGCTAAATTCTATGAATTACCCCCTAAGTGTTTTCATCAAGCTGTGCTCTTTAGAATAAAGGCCGGCTTGTGGCTCAGATGCTTGGCTAATATGGGAAAACCTAGAAACTACATCCCTACTTAACATGAATGAAGGATGGACCTAGGACACAGTCACAATGAAGTTGTATCTTGCACCTTGTGTCCTCGCTCATCATCATCTCAATGGCCAGCAGCCTCTCCCTCAGTCCTACCATTACCATGTCCACATATCATGCCCTTTGCAGCTACTCTCTCCCCATCTTCCATTGAATTATCCACAGCAACTAGACCTCCACTGGCAATGGTGACATAGCCCTGCCTACCAAAAAGCCATCTCCAACCCAGAAATTCACTGAAAGGATCTGTTTTCATCAATCAATCCAGTGGTGCTGAGCCACAACATGCCACTGTGTCACAGGCTTATTCAGTAGAGACACAATGGCAGTATTAACAACCTACGTCACCTATAACAAACCCCCTTATAGGGCAAGCTTCTTCCCCATTCACAGACTACTTGTGACTGCTTGAGCCCCACTACAATTATACCCTGAACACACTACCACTGCCATCATCGGGCAGAGATTCCCATTGTCACCTTGTGATAAGCCTGGAAAACCTGTTTGGCCGTAATTAGGTGCTGCCAGGCGTTTGCATACAATCTGCAATCAGAAAGCTGAAAATGTGCCATTGCTATCCCATGGAAGATCCTTTACAGCTTAACAGATGCCTACATGGGCAAGGGGAATCCAAGATGAGCAATGTGCCAATACACATACATGCACACACTTTTTACTGGTGTCTCTGTTACCCCTACACTGTACCCTGTACGCCTTGCCACAGTGATATGATATGATATGATTTGATATATGATATGATATGATTTGATGGAATCGGTGCTTAAAGCAGCTAATACACATAAATCATGCAGCATGCAAGCCAAGTCACAGGACACATACGTGAAAGGTTGCCAATATAGCAAGAAGCTATCTGACTCCAGCACCCACAAATTCGGAATGCAAATGATTCAGTAAGGTTCTTTCTCTTGCACATATTGTTAATTGAGTCTCATGACGGGGTCCAATCCTGAAAGCAGTAAATGAACATGACCACATACGTGTGAATGAAGACGACACAGTCTAGTATCGTGGTGTCGCTGTTGGCGGAGATTCCAGGGATGAAATGTGAGGAGCGAGCATGGTGGTTGAAGAGAGCGAACCGGAAGGAGAGAGACAGCTTTGTTCATGTCCCCACTTGCCCAGTATTCCCAATCTTACTATATATGTATTTAAGTACTAAATAAGTACATTGCAACAACTTAATCAGCCTTCATCTACACTTCACACAGGCATGTCACTTGAAAATCTGCTTTCTAAAGAGTTAGTAGAAGTGGCAGGGCTGTCCTAAAGTTCTCACAACCACCCACCTAAAAATAAAAAGGGACCACATCATTCAGGTGAACTACAGGAATGGGTAGCACAATGGTTATGTTCTGCATGTACTCAATGGCATGACCATATGGTGAACGAAAGACGCAATAGACAGACATGTGCAGATTAAAGCCACCAGACTCAACTCTATATCTCTTAATTCGCTACACCTACAACTATGTCTATGTCTGATAGATGTGACCCGTAACCGCACACCCTGCATAGCAAACCCCCATGCCAAACTCCTCCTGAACTACCCCTTGCATCAAGCACTTCCTCCCTCTCATTGCCAATAGCATCATCCCTTGGCATACCTCATCAGCACAACAGCTCTTTGTTGGAGTACTCAGCCTTGGAGTACATGCGCACATTAAGCCCTGTGTAATTTGCAAGACCACCTCATGACTGTCCAACCATCCACCCAGATGACCTGCACTTACGTGTGCCAATTTCACAAACCCCCTCTTATAACAAAAGCAAAGCCCCAAACAAGTCGAATGCATGCACCCATTACTACTGGCAGGCCCTCAACGTGCATGTTGGGAAACATACCAAATAAATGTCTCAATGCTGTCACACTGACCTTTCTACAGCCATGCCCCACACATGTCTCCTGGCATGCTTGCTGTATAGTGCATATAGACATGTGCTTCTGTATGCCAAACAACCATTGGAGTGTTTCCATCTACCTAAAGCATGTGCCAGAATCATGTCGTTTACCTTGGAGCCACAGTACACCTACCAAACTCGAACTACTCCTCTAATGTACATAAAACAGACATTCTTGTAATAATGTTGCCAACATTGGTGTGGTCTACGAGTGCAATATGAGATTGACGTGAAAGGTCAAGTCTAATGTCTGCCCCAAGTATTGGCTGTATTGCAGTGACACTCCACACATCTCTAAAGGGAACGTGCAGCCTACCGCAAAGGAAATGTGGCATTATGTGTGAACTGCATGCCACCACCACATCCCCCAAAGTGGCTTAGAGAATACATACTGAATGGATTCCATAACACAATTGCCAGCACTTGTAGCCAAGGCTGGACTGGGAACTAAAAGAGGCCCTGGAAATAATTACTGGGGACCAAAAGAGGCCCTGGAAATAAAGTTCAAAGTGGCCCTGTATGACACCTTTTCAGCAAGCCCAATGCTTTTCCTATGAGAAAATTTGGAAATACCACAGAAAAGAGGCCCAGGGTGCAGAGGCCCACCGGGAAATCTCCAGAGTTCCCTATGGGCCAGTCCACCCCTGTAGCCCAGCAGGAGTATGTTATGCACACTCACATTTGCAGCACAGTTCATAGACGCATTGTAGTCTGAGGTTGTGTGTTCATGTTGTAAGACACTTGCAGACAAAGCCTCAACAGCATACTATCTCACTGCTGGCACCCTATTCCAGGGACTTAGACGATAACCTTTTGCGTCCAGAGGTGGCCACTGAAGAAACAGCAGTGAATCAGGAAGACACAGGTAAGATGGCAGCATAGATGAGTCTGAGGTGGAGGACCGACAGCAGCAGGAGGGTGAGGAGGAGGATGTCATTGTTGTAGCCACTGATGAGCACCATGCTGTAGCATCATCTTCTTTGGGGTGCTTGTGCTGGACTGTTTCAGGGGTTTTGTTGCAATAACCTCACAACTTCACATCACTTCAACTAAAGTGTGTTCACTTAATATTGGCAAAATGTTGTGAAGATCTGTCAGTAGGCACCACAAGTATAGCCATTTCAAAAAATGCCTCTTCCTATGGAAACGCCAACTTAACAAAAGCTATTAAATCTATGGTAAATGTATGCATGTGTCTACCCCTGTATCATTGTGTTGCTATGTATATGTACACAACTGTGGTGCCGCTAGACAGATGTGCACAAAATATGGCAGACATGTATATACACCCCTCAACATTTTGTGTGAGGTTTCTACAAAGGTAACCATTGTTTTTGGTGATGGAAGCTTACACCACTTTATCGACTAGTCCCCTTTTGCGCAGTATATAAGGACACTGATGGCAACGCAAATGGAATCAATGATAACATCACATATGATATGCATATATGTATAGTTACGATTATATATATAGATGTATATATGAACATTTTTATAATGCATGCACAAATAATTGTGGTAGTCTTTACTGAGACATTTAGTGCATGGTATTGGCCTTTGATTGAAGTAACAGCAAATTCACTTCAGAAATGCTTGAATTTACTTTTACAGGAAATAGTTGAAATCAAAAGCGCAGGCATGGCATATTTTAAACGTATGCATTTCATGATTCTCAAAAAATTCCAGTTTAAAAACTGACAATCCTATTTGAACATCAAACCCATTTTTTTTTTACATAGGACAGTTGATTGACATTCATCAAGCCAAAGAATGACAACTGCCTTACTACAGTTCGACACTTCTGGCTTCTGGAATACAAATGTGCTTTCTACGCAAAGGGAGCAGCTTAAACATTCTTGGGAAGATTTTGGAGGCTACATCAATGTAAGGTCATATCATAATTTGAATATACGAACTTGGACTTTGCAAGCATCATTAAAGACTGAATTAAACACAAGTCTAACTTATTTGTGGTCATTTCTAATATACTTGCACATGCTAATTCAGTGCGAGAGGATTGAGTGGAGACATGCATTGGGCATTTTGATGCTGTAAACTGAAACATCATTTTGTTCTTGTTACTGTTCAAATAGATTGTTAGTAAGGCAAATGTAAAGTGTGGGGAGCGAAGAGTTTCAACAGAGTCCAAAATTAAATGAAACATGGTTTAATTCCGATGGAGGTTTTTAGACTACGTTTCACTTACTCTGGCAAATAATTCAAAGACAGGTGCAAAAGAAGAAAAAATAACCTTAGCATGACTTATAATTGAGTATACGAGCCCCCTCTTTCACAACAAAGCCAGTGTCACAAATAGAACATCCCATACACATTCTTCCCTCTGAGATTACATTTCAGAATTAAGTCTTCCCCAGAGACGTTATTATGACATTGAATTGCACAATGAAAAATCTTGATGAATTGTCTCCTCTTCAAGGCTAAGCTTTTATTCCAATACTAGTCCCCCCGCCCTCATAGGGAATTTTTACTCCCAGAGAGAATCTGCCCCTTCATAAGGAGAGTCTTTTCTGATAATGTCTCTACTACTTCAAATGGATAGTTTCTTTGATATGCAGGAGGTCATTACAACCTTGGCGGTAAGGGGTTAACAGCGTCGGTAAAGGTGCTGGAGCCGTCAACCCCGTACCGTCCCATTACCAGTCTGCTCGCGGGAACCCGCTAAAGACGCCTGATAAAACCAGGCATCCTTAGCAGGTCCCGCGAGCAGACCAGGATGCTAACAACGGGCCCATTATTAATGGGCCCGTTGTTAGCATCCTCCCCATTCCCATTGAGCCCTATGGGGGCTCAAATGGGAATGGGGATGTACCGGGTTCCTTGAATGAGGAATTACAGGGCCCTCCACGGTCGGAATGGCCCGGTAATTCCTCATTCAAGGAACCCGGACCCGGTACCTGGTATGGGGGTAGCCATGCCGCTAATAGTCTCTAGCTTGAAGGGTGATAATGTGTGCTGATATAGCCCCCCTATTCAAATGAGATAGCAACCCTTGATACAGAGTCCTCTCTTATTGGGAATGTTTAATTATGATGCTGTGTCTCCCCCTTCAAGGAGGAGAGTTAATTTTGATACAAATTTCACATTAAAGGTGAATGTTGTATTCTCTAATACAACCTCCACTTTTAACAGGGGTTATTATTTGGTATTTCAATGCAAAGTGTTCCCCTCAATGAGTGGTCTTTTCCTAGGAAGAGGGGAAGAAACTCTATTTTAAAAGATGCCAGATGGTGGAGGATGTACAATGGGCTAGAAATATGATGTTGTCATACAGGAGAACATGTTTCTCAGTTTTTCAGAATACATTTTCCAGGTGAGACTTTATTTATTGATAACATCTCCTATTAGAAACTTTGTTTTGAGACTTAATCTATATCACACAGAAGAAATATGGGTTACTTTTGAATTCACCCATATTTCTTCTGTCTGAGTTATTGGTGAGGGTGGTATCAAAGCTTTACGTTGTTTGCAAAAGTTCATTGTTAACCATTTCTCCTGACTGTTTTCAGTATAAATTATGACTTAGCACATTTGTATTTCTTTTATTGTCACAAGAAGCTCATTGATGTAAAAATCCAATATCCAAAACATTTGCTATTTTGCCCCTCACTGTTTTTGGAGAGTATTACTAAATCAGTATCTATTGAACTGTTTGTTTTTACGAAACTATTATCTTAGTAAAATAACACAATTTAGGCTTGTCAAATAGGTGGCACCATAAGAAAAAAATATTTGCATGTTACAGGAAGACAGGAGAGAGATGGCGTGAGCTTGGACACAAATCCTGTGCTCCATGTTTGGTTATTTACCCACCTGTTAACTACCTATGGTAATGCAAGTCGTTATGGCCACTCCTGCCCACCACATACCTCTCCTACCCAAAACAAATCGCTCTGGGATTTCTTTGTTGTTCCTCTGTGCTGCCTAAGTAACTCTCTGAAAGGTATCTGATTAGGTGCAGCTTTATACCAGCCTCTAGTGTAATACAATGTGTTTATCCAAGAACACCTCTTGCACTTGAATTACAAGAACTGAATTTGTGTTAATACAAAACATTGGCAATGCCAACAGTTTTGGTTCTTGTACATACATTAGATAGACATTTGACAGGCACTAACATGATTTCCCAAGTGTGGTAGGTAACAATCAGAAGACGGACACAGAGGTATTATTGTTCACACATTTTTATTCTGTCTTCAGAGAAAAGAATCCTAATATTTCCATACACTTGTGATTTTAAGCCCCAATGTATACAAAAGAAAATTCACATGGTGCTCGTCAGGATGTCTGAATGACTTTAAACAAAACAGACGTCCTCTCTCTAGAAACCTACCCTAACCTAGTTTCTTCCCCTTCCCGTGAACAGGAAGCCACCAAACAAGCAAAGCATTCTTCTGGG
This sequence comes from Ambystoma mexicanum, assembly GCF_040938575.1. Lineage (NCBI taxonomy): Eukaryota > Metazoa > Chordata > Amphibia > Caudata > Ambystomatidae > Ambystoma > Ambystoma mexicanum. The sequence goes on along the minus strand of NC_090929.1, from coordinate 1,340,773,615 downwards.
TATTTCACCCAATGTAAGGGATGGCTTCTGATGATAGGTCATGATATGTTATTTATATTGTGCTTAATACCCAGAGGTTTCTTTTTTTTTTTTTGAAACTTTACAGAACTTCAAAATCACATACAGTAGAATACACTCCATAAGACGTGTAAAGGTCTGAAACCATCAAAACATTTCATAACATAACTATATACTATGAAATACAGTACCAAACATAGCCCCTAATCTAAATCACAGAACCCCCTAATTACCACCCCCAAGCCCCTATTTACACAAGTACAATACCAAGTCTAGTATAGCCATAGAAATTTACCCCAGATTTTCTCAAATAAACCCAATTTCCCTTCCCTTCTGTAAAGTGTCTTCTCCACAGCCACCAAGTCTTGCATTTCAGTCAACCATGTCTCAATATTCAGAGTCAATACCGATTTCCAATTTCACAAAACAATTTTCTTATGGATCATTGTCCCTCGGAACAACCACTTCTTCTGATTCTGAGTAAGATCCTCCAAAGACTCATCATCCCCCAATACCATCATTCTGAAATCCAAAGCAGGTAAACCCTCAATCACCTCATCACACACCCGACCAACCTCACCCCAGAACAACCTCACCAACCTACCCACAGCATGTGCTCCAATGTACCTGCCACATGAATACACACCCAACAATCCGAGCTCTCCGACATCCCCCTACTCACCATTCTCTCCTGAGTCCAAAAACCCGATTAAGAATCTTGATTTGTCTCGACCTCTCCGTAAATCCTACTGAACATAACTTAACATTTTCACACATCCGTCGCCACGAGTCATCAGAGATATCTGAACCAATTCTCCTACCCCACTCCTCTCTCGAACCTGTGGTGCTCTGTGTCGTATTGGTTCCAAGGCAAGCATGTTGCCCCTGAGCTGACCCCCTACCCCTTTTGTGTTTCTTCTCCATAGGCCCTGGTCTATGTCCACAGTTACAGGTATATCATTCATATGCCAGGTGGGACAACTGTCCCGGGTCTTCTGCAAGGATTCTCAGGCTCTTGGTGGCCTTTTAAAGTCTCACAGTCTTGCTTTCTTTCTGTATCCCTCACATGTTTTCAGGGGGACTTTCATTCTCTTTTCTCTTTGATCTGAACTTCTTTGTCTCTCACGCCATCGCTCTGGTACCCCTCAGTTCTCTGTCCCATATCATGGTTTGTTTCTCTCTTGTTTACCCACTCTGGGGCTGGTTCTTTCTTGTCCCCCAGAGGAGCTCTTTTTTTCACTACCCACTCTGGGGCTTGGTGCTCTCTCGTTCTCGGTTGTAGCACAAATGATCAAATCTAAATGGTCGACAGGACAAATGGTCGACACCAAACGGTCGACAGGTCAAATGATCGAATTTTCTTTTTTTTGTTTTTTCACTTTTTTTTGGGGGGGGTCCCCCCACTCCCTTTTTTTGCTTGAAACCACTTTTTTCCCTAAACGAAAACCTAAATAAATATATATAACTAAAAAATAAATTTGATCATTTGACCTGTTCACCAAATTGTGTCGACCTTTTCACTGTCGACCATTTGACTGTCGACCATTTGACTAGACACCCTCGTTCTCCACTGCAGGGTGGTATTCTCATTTCCTCACCCTGCCACCTGCCTACCGTTCTTCAGTAGCCAATGCGTACCTGTTTTTGTCAAGGGTGCTCCCTGGCAGGGAAGTGTGGGATGCCCTCATGCGACACATCGAAAAGACTCTACCCTTGTCAACAGTGCTGCTTCTCTCTCTCTCTCTCTCTCTCTCTCTCACCACATGACTCCACAGGTGACGCCTCCCTGCGGTCCTAGAAAATGGAGTATAGAGGGAAGAGTAGTAGTTTGGTGGAGAGAGAAAAACAGTAGGAGAGAGAGTAGAAAAGAGCAACATTGGAGGGTAGAAGTAGACACAGGTTTAATTTTCAAAAGGTGAAGTAGCTCACAACTGTCAATGCACAATGAATAACATCTTCTTAAGTGAGTCCTTTAAATGAGGTAGAATGGTATGAGCAGGGGGTATACAAGGAATGGACAACGATTGCAGCGTAATCGATTCTTCAAGTACAATCAACAATCCGAGCCTTTTGAACTGTTTCTGGGCAGGCAGACAAAAATCACCCATGTGGAAAAATCTAAATACCTTGCAAGAAGTTACCAAAGGCAGCACAGAGCACTCTGCCAGTCTAAGCAAAGATTACAATGGATAGATGAAAAAGATGAAAGTGAAGAATCATAGATGTCAAAGCATGAACGAAAATAAAAAATGCAGCCCTATCAGTTGCACATCAGTTAAAAATCAACCAGAAAAAAACAGATCAAACAATCAACCAAACATCATTTAAATTCAGATTTGGATGCCAAGAGGTTTCAAAATGGGGCAAACTGTGTGCAGGGTGACCCAACCGTACTTAACAAATGTATGGCACATTTTCATTTAAAAAACAGCTTATACTAATTATATAGATCTGGCCAATACCACAAAGGCATTAACAGAGTTAATATTCAAAACCAGCTCTTGGAGGACCATGTCATATCCAGTTGCATGGCAAAGCTATCTGAGTGGATAGGTGCTGTTAATGTCCCTTTAGGCATATCAGTGACTGGAAAAAGAAATACTTAAAGAAGAGGTACCTTAATGTGACTATGAGTCACAGATTGATCTAGCGGGCTCATTGTCTGTCCGCTAATATTCCAACTGTCGAGGGCAGGTACTATACTTGCTGTACCATGAAGAATTTGCTTCTTGGTGTATTAGTGTCCTACAATTATTGATCGTCTGTGATTCTTCTCACTAGTGTACTAGTGTGATTTTGCTGAGTTTGCTCCATAGGGCTGATTCATGGAATATTTGCCCTGTTAAAAGTTAATTTGCCCTGCTAAAAAGTGACTTTGCACTGCCGACACAAACCCTGATTCATTGAACTGTGCAAAGTGTATCATTGCAGTGCAAAGTTCGAGTAAAGTCATTTTGTACTGCATAAATGACTATATGCTGACTTTGCCCGGTTCCATGAATCAGGGTTTGTGTCAGCAGTGCAAAGTCACATTTCATCAGTGCAAATTCACTTTGAACTGGGAAAATATTCCATGAATCCGGCCAATAGTGTCCATAATAATGTATAATCCCACATTAATTTCTTTACCACTGTACATTGCCAACATTGCGTCTCACAAATCATACGGGTCCCACAATCTCTTTCTCTGATGTTGCCCTGTGTTAGCCTACATGTTTACTGGACCTACATAAATGATTCCCAATCTGGTCTTTGTACACCCTTTGTTCTTTTCTGGTTTCCTAGAGCAGTGATTGTACCACTGTCATTTTGGTGGTCTACACTGGGAAACCCAGGAAACGGAAGTGGTACATGGGCAACAGAAACCTGGGCACAAAACATTGACCCGGAAAACATGAAATGGAGTTTGCCACACTGTCCTGAGATATACAGGATTCTGAATGTTCTGAAGTTCCTTTCTCACAGGATAAAGACTCTTCAGGACAGTTTCTAAAGGGTGTACTGACAGCAGGGCACTAATCATTGAGTTGTGGTGGCAACAGATCCATTTATACATTTCTATATTTGCATATTTTTGAGTGCAGAACAACTATTTTGACAAAACATGATCACAAACAATCTGATGCTGAAGCATGGGGTGTGCTACGTATACACCCATCTATCACCATGCATGCACCAGACCAGGATTCAGAACAGTGACCATACAGGGCATGAAGAACTTGTCCATAGACTGAAGCCCCAGTGGGTGGGTTGCATAGGGTAGCAATCTGAGGATTATGGTGCTCTGTGTAGGTAGAACCATATCATTGGGGAGTCTTGACATGTGTGAATTCGTTGAAGGGCAAAAGAAGGCAAGGAAAAGAAACTGCTGACATGTATAAAAGCAGAAATTCACATGGCAATGTGTTTGTGTCTACATATTCAGAGTAAAGGAGGGAAATCCAGTCCCTCCTGTTATTTTATGCAATCACTGGTTTTGGACATTTCCTCCACAGTTCAAATGATGCAGACATTTTCACCGAAGCAAACGCTATGAGACACACAGCATGTGATATCTCATGGATTTCAGGGAAAAACACACTGTAACAGAAGAGCCATAAATGCAGTAACTGGATGAAACCCACTCTGGAACCTGAAGGTCTGAAAATAGCACTATGACAGTGACTTCTGCAGACAGGGCAAGGCCAGGACAGCTCTCCTTTGCCTATATGGCCCTCAACTGTTAACTTGTCCTTCCTTGACCCATTCTCCACTACCAGTTCAACCACACTGCCACTCATTCTCCGAACATTCCCCTTGTGTATACCTTTGCATCACAAGAAATCAAGGACATTTCACCTCTCTCGGCACCTACCTATACACCCCCTTTAATGATCCCTTCATACCATTTACAACTTTCCTTCCTTCTTCAAAGTAGCTACTTTGTTACCAATCCAATAAAGACCACTACTGACCCCCTGCAACCCGGACACCTTCAAGCCTGAATTCCTTCCCCCACATTCCTATGAGGTGCTCTAAAGTTAGATCACCACCTATCTGGAAGTCATCAAAAACTGCCACTTGTATTGTCCATGTTCCAGAGCAGAGACTCGCTGAAAATAGTCATAACCCATGTCTCTAACCTTCTTTGTAAAGGTCCATCACATGAAACTCTCCTCAATTCTCATTCTCTCAATAACTTGTCAATCACACCCTATCTCTCTCATATGCCCTCTTGGTCCTCGTTCCATAATTCTGCTCATGGTTGAATATCTTCTTACTTTTTCAACCACTCCTTATCCAGCTCATGGATCCACACAACTCTCATCAAGGCCGGCTCCCAGTGGAGTCACACATGGCTCTTTGCGGGTCCCGTCCTTAATGGCTGGCAAAACCAGCTGTTAAGGTAGGGTCCCACAAAGGGACCTCGTAGTAAGGTGGTAAGGGTTTACTGGCACTGGTACCCTTACCGTTACCGCTAAACCCTTTACCGCCATCCGTGTAATGAGGCCCATTGTGTCATGGAACGGGTTGGAGTGCATGGAACAGGTTGGAGTGCATGGAACGGATTGGAGTGCATGGAACGGATGAAGTTCATGGAACTATTGGAGTTAGCGCAATCTCAAGCACCTAAAGTAAACCACCATATTCACATCTCCACGCTTACCCTCTTCTTTACACCACCACTCAAATAGAACACACCAATACTATGACACCATTCGGTATAGCTGTTCTCATACCAACATCTGCCTCACACTTCCCATCACTCTAACTAAACACTGCTGGTTACACACCCTCCAGCCAGGCGTTCTCCTCAGGCCTAACGCAGCCGCAATTGGTCTGGATAAATCCTGCCAGAACAAGCACATACCCCTGACCTCTCAACCACCACACCTACTGCTAAGAAGCAGCTATTACACGAGTACCACACCAGCTGCACACATATCCGGTGCTCACATGCACCTTTGACTCTCTCTACTCTCTCTACTGACTTGAACTTCGGTTCCCAAGGGCGTTCCACCTACCAGCGCCTTCAGACCATACCAATGGTACATAAGGCGCTATATAAATGCACAGTAACATGACATAATATAACATATACAGTTGTTTCATACTGTTTTTGCACAGTGACTAAAAAGTATACTGTGAATTATCTGCGTTGTAATAATTATAATAATTATGCTTTACATCTGATAATTGAACAAATTATTGAAAATGAATTCGGAAATAAATATTCTGTGACTTTTAGATTGAGCCCAGGGTGAGAAACCATCCCTGCCCCTGAGAGTCCCACTACTTGTTGTAAGAATATCCATCCAGTTAACTGATTAACCCGAAGTGATGTTTTGCCCTTGATAGAAACAATGTGACGTAGGGTGAAAAAGGATTGCGGCACAGCTTTTGCTTTTTCTGGGCTGTACTTTCTTGTGCTGCATGTTTCCTTGGACTACATTCCTCACTACGTCTGCGATCTATTCATTACACCAGCGATTCACTTGTATAAAACCAGCAAGCCACAATCAGGTCCATCAGTCCCTTTCACTAGTTGAACATGCATACATCTTGCAGTGGGGAGTGGAATGTATTTTAAAAAGGTAGCCTTATCGTCTATTGTAATGTGCTACAATCAGTTGAGGGCAGATGTTACTTTGCAATGTTGGGTGAACGCATGTTGTTACATGGACCCCTTGTTAAACTCTCTACTTACTGGAGCATTCGGAGATACTAAATTGACATTAGGAAAGGTTAACTGCATGTCTCTTTGCATAAGAATACATTTACAAGATCCCTATTATTTTAGTCAATGCACTTTCCCGCAATGTGGCTTTGACCCTACATTGAAACCTTCATTCGCATAGCAGGTAGACTTCCAGGTTCGCTACTTTATGCCCGGTTGGCAAATAATTAGGCACTGTAAAAACAAACTGCAAAAAGCAAAAATCATTCGAGTTTTGCTTTATCAATAATTTATGGAAACATATTAAACCCACTGTACATTACATTAAAAACGTATGTCAGCTCTGCTATTTTTTTCTATTTATTAAAACTTTTCAAGCAGTGAAAACATTTTACTTGTTAATGAGTGGAATTGGAAAATTAATGACATAGAGCTTGTATCCACCAAGATGTCTCCTTTTAACCATGCACAGCTAGCGCTTTTCCCACTGTATGCAGTTTAATTTCTGTGATAGGGTTCAGTGGACAAATGCAAATAGATTGATGATTTGCATCAGTAGATCATTTCTCAGTTTAATATCCTCTGATATTTTTGGTCAAGGACTTTTCTTGTGAAGGAAAGCACTGCCATTATTTTTCTTTTTTTTTTTTTTTTTGCTTTAGTGTATCATGCATTTATTGATTGAATTCCGTCCTGTTGTTGCAATCAAGACAGGGGCTCTACCAAAAGAAAATTAATCAGACAAAAAGCAAGCTAAAAAAAATAATCAAAGATAACAGTTAATGGTTGTTAACCCAAAGGGAAATTAGGTCGAATATTACTATTATAAACTGTAACCTTGAGCACAAGCTGCATTTGGTAGCCTTTCAAAATTCTTGTTAAACAACATTGCTGGCACGAATTGAGTGTCATATAGACAAGGTAAGCCTCCTCTTCCACTGTTGTCTAGCGGTGCAATATTCAAAATAAAAAATCTCAAGTGTGTCTTGTGAATCAGTCAGTCCTACCTATGATTTCCGCCTTAACATGCAAAGTGAGAAGACATTTCCATAACAGGCTGCAGCTCATTCTTCATTTTCTTTCCAAAATGTTTTGCTTCGGAGACTAAACACTTAAGCTGATATGACATTTTCAGTGGCATGAGACACTGAATGAAGTCACTGCTTTCTGGAATGTTCTTCTAATTATATTTTGTCACTGCCAGTTTGCCAATGTATAGTGAGACTGTCAGTGGGGGCTTTGTCATTTGTTCATCACGTTGTGTACTTGTTTTGGCACCGTTCATGGTGCCAAACATGGAGACCTCTCTATGTCCCCTCCATATTTTGAAGAACGACAATCCTTCCTTTCATCACCCATTGACCTCAGTTATTGTAGTTTAATTAGCATAACATTTTAGATATGATCCTTCTGGCAATTTAAATGTAACACACGGTCTACCGGCTCCATTGCATAACTTATATTGAGTAATGCAAATTCGGATTGTTTTCCTTTCTGCATCTTGTATTCTACTTTTGACATGCAACAAACGTTTACTAAACATAAAGACAAGGATGCATTGTGGGCATCTTCCACAGGAGTCCCTCTCAGGATCATGTCAATGGTAAATTAGCACTTTACCTCTGGCGTAGTTAGTCTAACAGGTTATGTGCTCACTCATAACTTTCAGATAAGCTGCCCAAATAGCCGTGTACCTGCTCTCTTGATAGTGACTGCCCAAGATCTTGCTCTCCACATAAACCTGCTTTGACAGTTTCAGTGATGCAAAAAACACGTGTTTCCCAATACTGGATGGATTTTTCTGTCCATGATATGTCCATTGTTGGTGTCTTGTGCATGTATGTTCATTTTTAATGCAGGGCCGAATTACAGCATAACAGTAAGCACGAACAAGGTGGTTTTACACAAACCAAATATGAAGTGCTGCAACATAAATTTGGAAAGGTGGGAGAATGAAATGGGGGTATGGATATGAGCTGAAATGTGATGTCTGGTCGGATGATGGAACAGTATATGATATGATATGGCATTTATAACGCCCCTATACACAAGTGTTTCAAGGCGCGATGATGCAAAGAGGGGGGAACAGAGGGAAGGCAGTGACAACGATCTTACTAAGCCAGGTGACATTGAGATTAGGATATTTCTGCTATAACTGCACTGGGTGCCTAAGAGGATGAAGAAGCTCCATGTACTGAACAGCGACCGTCCTGGGAAATCTGAGACGGCAAGTGATGCTATGCCCATCTCTTTGTTGTCCATACTAAAGTGGAGAAAATGTGGAGCAACATCCTTGAGAGAGTCATGGGGTAGCAAGCCATGCATGCGAAGGAGGTGTGTCCTCTCTACAAACAATTAATACATTCGCCTTCATGTCTGTGTTCTTATGAACCTGGTGTGCTAAGAGTGGTGAGCAATTTGGGCCAGGTAAAATATTAGGCACAGTACACACATAATTATGCAAGTCAGAAATGTGCAAAGGATGCTCTTTTTCACTTGCACCATACTGCGAACTGTGGGGGTCAACATACTCACATCATTGGCATGTGCATTCCTCGACGGATGTGCACCAGTGTAACTGATGACCCTCTTGAATGAGTGTCGGAAAAGTCTATATTGGCCCCAATTTATTGCAGGATCCCAGCATCACTTGGGTACTAGGATGCATTACAAAGAGAAGGGCCTTTAAAAGGCTCATCATGGAGAAATGTTTTATAGTCGATGCAACCATTTCTGACCATGTTACATGGGTAGAAGCGCAAATTGTGCCAGCAGCAGTCCACACTACTGCTGTTCTGGTTTAGATGCATAATAGAGGCATAAGTTGTCCTTCCTTCTTGCATTGTGCGTAGCACTGAGCGTCTTCCAATTAGTCACAGGTGATGTTTTTGTTATGCGTACATTTCACATTGCACCTCATATGGGAATTAGACACACTGATCAAGAGGTTGAAAATGCCCCACCGTTCTCTGAACTGCATCTGAGTCAGGTGCCTTTTGCAAGCCCATAGTGACTGTGCAATCGTAACAGGAATGGCTGCAGGACAAGTGGACCATGTCACCCCAGCAGGAAAAGTGAAGAATGCTACCCGACTCAATTCATCATCACCAGATACTGCTCTGTGCAAGTTATAAACACTGGAGCAAATCAACACATCCAAACAATAGAACGCAACATTTCTAATTGGCCCTAATCAACAAACTGAATGCAATCCAGACCCAATTACAACCAAGAACCATCAGAATGATTATTTTTACTAGTGTACTTATTTTATTGAGTTCTAGTAAGAGCAAACACATTATAATTAAAGCATGAAATATAATATAATACTTTTAAATGAAAAAAACGTTGTTAGAAGGAGGTTATGGTTACAAGTAAAACCGAAAAACTCACCAGTCATAGTAAGCTAAGCAGCCATAACTATTGCCACCACGGTGCTCTGCTAAGACTAACACCCAGGACATCAAACAAGACATCACAAAAGTAATTGATGACATCACTGATGACATTATATATCTGGGCCACTTGTTTTTGTTGACTGACATGTCTATGTCAGTCGCTTTTAATCAGTTAAAATATAAAAAATGATTTTTTTTAATATAACTAGACATTAACCATCTTGTATGTTCTTAAATTACTTTCTTTAGGATTTGGTCTCCGCTCATGATGCACATTTATTGGGCAATATGCAGGCTTCTAACGCACACATCATTTGTATACATGGTGATGAATTTTAATGTTATTGACATTTTCTAGTGATGTCGTTTCATTCTTCCTTACTTTAGTTTCTCTATATGTGTCTCTGATTTGTATGCATTGTGGGTTTTCATAAGTATTGTTTGTACTTATACAAATATGTAGTATGTTTTGAATTATTAGCTATTTATTACTGACAACTCTAATAAGGTACCATTCATTATTTTACTATGCAAAATTACTAGATTAGAAATATTGTATTTCTATGCTGCATGCTGCAGCCATTGCCTATGTTTATGCATGATTGGGTTCCTCTATTAACAACAACACTCCAATATAATGTTTTGTTTAGATGAGTACATTCTTTAATAGATTAAGTAGTTCATGATAGGTCTCCTGATCACCCCTTACATCCTGTTACGAATATTATAAACACAGCCCCTTGTACAGACTTGTCATCAACATTAATTTCATATGTGATGCCATCAATGATGTCATCAATGACATGTGTGATATCATCTTTGATGTCCTGGGTGATAGTCTTAGCAGTGCCTGGTGGTGGCAGAGTTATGGTTGCTTAGCTTATCATAACTGGCACATTTCTGAGGTCTTTCGATTTTACTTGTAACCATAACGTCCCTTTAACAACATTTTTTAATTGAATTTCATAGGTTTGTGTTAGTGCAAATTAAGCATAGCGTCCCTTTAACAATGTTTTTTCAGTGAATTGCATGTGTTTTTACCAGCACATTCTAACTTTCTACAACTTACTAATATCATACTTACCCCCAATATATCAACATGTTTGTCCAATCTCCAAAGTTAGACCCTAAAACTCAGCCATTTCCTACCTTCTAACACTAACTTTGAACACTTCTATACATGTTTTGCAACTTTTTCCACTATTTTTGCGTCCGCAAACGTTCACTGCACATACTTGGAAGAATATCAACAACACTGCTATTAATCTTAAAAATGGCTTCATCTACTGCCAAACCTCCTCCCCCAGAGCCACCACCATCATCACTACCAGCTGCAGGACAAAAAAGACAGAGCAGCACTTCCAAAGATAAAGAAGAGGACCAAGAAAAGGAGGTAGAGGAAGTGCCTAGCTCTAGCACCAAGGGGTCTTTACCACTGTTGGGAATGTACCAATGCCAAAAGCTACAAAAGTGAAATGCACTGAGTGCAACGTCATACTTAGTTGTGGTCCACCTGGACAGTACTCCTACGGTACCACATGCATGCACCACCACAACCAATCCAACAACTGCAATTCTCTCAGAAAGGCTATTCCTTTCTTAGCAAATAGGCTGTCTTCTCCACCTCATTTTTGTCAACGGGTACTATAACCACACATCCTAGTCCTGTGGGACCCACAATTCCACCAGCTACCTTACAAGCAATAAAAGAGGCTGTTGATCCACATCTTTCTAAGACAACCGTCTTCTGTATGTACTGCAACACACCACTCTGCAGGGGGAGCAATTTCGAAGTGCTTTTGAAGATGTAATTCCATGTGGTCCTCTTTGAACATTTCAGCACTTGTTACTTTGGGGTTGGTGGTCAAAGGGCACCTGGTGCCATGGAATTCAGAGGTCTTACGTTTTTAGTGAGTTATATGAGTTATAACTCGTGGTCACCTGGGAATGGGCCAGGTCATGCTTTGGCCAGTGAGAGATAACATACATACCAGGTGCCAATCTGTGGTCACAGCCTTGCAGGGCATATTCCTCTCGAACATCTTAGCAATACTGTTAGAACAATGAATAGGCATTGTGGCAGTTGGGGTGTGGGCTGTCCTCATGGGAGCTTGGTCATGGCTCAGAATTTCTCTTTTCTTGCGATTTGGGTCTACTCCACGCAATGCAGGATTTACTGGGTATATTGTAGTACTGTCCTGTTGAACTGGGAGGTGGTCCTCTCACAGTCCCCTCTGCCCTTGCCCATAATATTGCTTTGAATGCATCTTGCCTCAGTCTAAAGAGTCTAGGGGGGTAGGGCACGGCTGTGCCCTCCCCAACATCTCTCCCTAGCACTTCCTGCACTGGACACTTACATCTGCTGCTCATTCACAAGCACGGCACTCCTAGCACTTACCCCCCACTCCCTCTTCCCCTCTCCTCTCTCTGCACTTACAAGTTCTGAATGCTCACAGGGCCCAGTAAGTCTGTCGTTATCCTTCTGTGTTTTAATTGGTTTTCACTCTCATTTTCCCTCCCTGTTTCCATGTGGCCGCTTTGAAACACAATTTACTTGCTGTAGAAACCCCTTTTTAATGCACAATAAATAAATAAAATAAATACCATGTGTCCTAATAAAACATTATTCTCAGTGTTCTTCCGATGAGTATTCCACATCAGGTGATTGCATTTTAATTATCATCTTGTAATAGTTTGTGGCCTTGACAGGAATATAGAATCCAGGCAATGTAGTCTGGAAGGGTCTGGATTTTACTTATTATTTCAAAAGGAATTCAGGTTGTCAAACAATGCATTCAACAATTAAAATTTTGATTAAAAGCAGAGTTTGTAAATGAGGACTTATCTTTGAATTCATCAAATATCAGAACATTAGTGTCGGACAATAGTTGAGATGCAAATTTAATATGTAATGCCTGAACATCAGCTGCTCCTAGAATATGGAGGATCCAGAACTCACTGGACTACAGTCCTCAATATGGATCGGCTCCTGCATATTTTAGGAGCAACAGACGGGTCAGGCATTGTCTTGCGCTCCACTGAATAAAATTAGCACAGGTTTACCCACTTCATCCCACAGGCATCCTGGTTGTACTATGATTCCCAAATTGCCACAGCATTTTGAATAAGAAACATCAAGTGTCAGCAATGAGTGATTTATAACTTGTATATAATATATAAGGTTCAAATGAATCATTAAATTCAATGGAAACATTCTTTCCCATACAACTTGCTCGTATACACCTACAGAGCCCTGAAGAAGAGCTTTAATTCAAAACACATGTTGGCTCAAGGGAATCAAGGAATTTTGAATGGAATAAATCAAAATCAGAATCCAATAAATGTATCTGTTTACGCTTTTTAACACAACATACTCCTAGAACAGGGTGGATCATTTAAGGATTCCAGTCATCCTTGTCTTTACTTATTTACATATTTATGTATGTATTTATTTATTTATTTATTTAACATTTTCTTCAGTGCTAGCTCTACCCAGAGTGTCTTCGAACACCTTAAAATGTTCAAAGATTGAAGAGGTGGGCGGTGAAACAGAAGTTCCAAAATGTTTTCAGGATAGGATAGGAATATTAGAATAGACATGTGGTAGATGATGTGATGGAGGGGCGGTTTATTTGTGAAGAATAAGGTATGTTTTGAGGGTCTTTCTGAAAATGGTGATGAGCATTGTAAGGATATTTGGCGTGTTACAGCACAAAGTACAGACTACTGCACAGGTAGCAATTTTTTTGATGCAGCACCACCACATGGGTGTGGTGCATTGCTATATGTGTTGCCAGATTAACATGGACATATAAGTAAAGACAGGCTATTCAGTCAAAAACGATTTTAACATATAAGATGCAAATCTATTTTACAGTTAAAAGCACACGTGCACATTCAAAAATGCACACTATTTTTCACCTGAAATGCCTATGGTGCAAGAGACACATTTGAAAATTAATAACTAACCTTATTAATAACTAACCTGACTAATAAAAATGCATTTAACATAACCCACTAATAAAAATGTGTCTCCACTGCAGAATTAGGCCTACTCTGAAAGTGAACTTTTAAACGCACATTCATTTTTTTCTTTTTCTCTGCTGCTCTGTCCACATAACTACAGGAAGCAAAGGACTCGAAGGAACAGGAAATCAGTTGGTTACAAATAGTTACTGTAGAAATGAGCCATTGTGTAGTGAGGGAGGAGATGGCATGATTGATTTCTGATTGGAGCAGCGTCATAGCAAGTATCATGCTAGAGGCAGTGATTAGAGTTTTGCTGGGGGAGCTTGAGGAGAGGGGGAGGACAGTCGAGATTTGGCAGAGCTGGGAGAAGGACCTGTTTCCTAGCTGAAGCATTCCTGCTGCAAAAGCTGAGAATTCCAGGCAAAACCCCGGTTTGAGAACGAAAGACGCTTGTTTTCACTGGGGTTAATCTTGAAGGGAGCCAAATTCAGAAAGAGAACAGCTGAAGAAAACTCATGCTGAACAGATAAGGTAATTACAGAAGTGTGGGGGCTGAGTGTGTACGAGAATATTCAGTCAGTGCAGGAAAGGAGATTCCTGTGCTTTACTCACATGTTTAATGTTGCAAATTGAGTTCTTGTCTCCGCCACTCTCTTTTCAGTGTATCACAGACAATGCTGTTACTGTGCTATTTTATTTATTTCTGTAAAGAGTGAGATCATGTTTAAATGCAACTTTTATAATACACAAAAATATTTGAAAGCAGACGGGTGGTGTGTTTTATATTTACCAATACAGTGCTGATGATGTGGGGAGATGTTTAGACAGTGCAATTGTCATTTTCAAGGTAGCTAAACGTCAAATTTGCTGCAGCCGTGTGCACAATGTAATTCAGTATGAGCAATTGTGTGCATGTTAGTTTGGAAAGTGGAATGTGTAGTAGATGCTGGCTTGTGTCTCTGATGTTTGTATGGGTGATGGGTTTGAATTCGTTGTGAAGGTAAGATGGGGATTTGTGGTGGATGGATTTGAAAACAATATAGAGACCTTTGAAGGCACTTCTTTAAGGTACCTGGAGCGAGTGGAGCTAAGCAAGAGGTGGGGTGGTGTGTGAACATTTAAGTAGGCTGAGGTTTCCCTCTGGCTGCTGCATTTTGCATGGCTTGCAGAGAGCAAGGATGCTGCTAGGAATTCCAGCAGGGAGAGGAATGCTTTAGTCCATCTTGGAGCAAACTAGCACTACTACTGTGGTGCGGAAAACATGAGTAGGAAGGATGTGTCTGATCTTGTGTAGGAGGTTTCATTATATATTGCATGTGTTGGTGATAGCAGCTATGTGGTCTGTGAAGGAAAGGTGGCGTTCAATGGTGAAACCAAGGAATTTGAAAGGTATGGAGAAGGATATGAGTGGGTGGTCCATGGTGAGTTATTTGAGAAAGGGCGTTAGCATGTGGGTGTTTCTTTTATTTATTTATTATTGTATTCAGTCAATTTGACTTTTTACAAATCATAAATACATCAATAATTTCTTATTTAATCCTTAATACATAGCAGCCAATTCACACTATTTCCATTTGAATATGTCCATCATTAAAAGAAAAACAACTAGACATTTAAACAAATCAAATACCGAAAACTAAATATTCTAAAAATGCATGAGTCCCATACATCGAAACTTTCCCCTCTATGTATACCTGTCTGCTGACTATTTCATGGGACAGACATTTGTTGCGTTATAGATATAGATTAGTGGGGATGATAAGGAATAACTATCGCGTATGCTAAAGTAGAAAAACGGGAAATCCTTTAGTTGAAATCAACATAGACAATCGTTTTAAACAATGCTGTTTACCCTTTACTTATGATGTCTAAAGGGGACTGTGTCAATAGGTAACTTCTTTACTATATAGCGCCAAACTCTAAACAACGCAATGTGTACTGAAGGAGAATTTAAACAATAAGATCAAAGTTCGTCAGATTTGATTGAATAATAAGTCTAAACGAATGGCTCATATGTGCACATATACAATGTGCATAAAGTTGAGCATTCAGTAAACAAATGCTTAGATGTTTCACTCTTCATGCAAATGCGGCAATGTCTACCTTCCAAATGTATTTTCCATTGTGGACCCAGAATGGACAGCAACGGCATTTCATTTATTCAAAGTCACAGCATAAGCCATCACACTTCTAAATTAGGGCTCAGTGTGATATAGGAGTGTGGTCCTTTATGACTATGTAGCACATTTGTTAGGTTACTTTTTAGGGTGGCCATGTGTGCATAGATTTTATTCCAAACAAAGAGATTGCATTTTGCTTTGAATGATAGTTTCAAGTTTTGATATCCACCCTTTATATTCCAATTTGGGCACCAGTTAATAGCATGGAAGGTAGACATCACCAGGTCATTGAACATTTCACTAATCAAACCGCCTCTTCTCCCACAGTTTGTCCCCAGAATGTTTAATAGGGGGCACACAGGTGCCATTTTAGCCTTCCAGTAAAGTTCTGCCCTTTTCCTTTCGATCGGTCCTCCCAAAGAGATCAGCCCCAGTTCCAAGCGAACAACCTTCACAGGGACATAAGATCTTAATCTCAGCAGCTTCCTCCGAAATGTCCCCACGAGGCAGTTAATCCATTTTAGGTCCCTTATCCTCAGTGCCTCTAATCCGTATAGAATTGCCAGGCAGAAGCACTGTCTGTAAAGGGCCAATATCCTCTCAAGGGAGTATCCTGCCGTTTGATGGGCAAAGGTGGCAAAGAGGTGGGTCAACTGTGCTGCTTTCCTCTTCTCTTGTCTGTGATAATATAGGAAGAAGTGGGCCTTGCACTCATTTCCAGCCGAGGTAAGGGTAATGATCCACGTGTGACACTTCACCCAAAGGGAAGTTTAACTTCACCCGGCTTACCCTTTTTCCGTAGATTTATTAGGTCTTGGTTTTATCAATATTAATCTCAAGGTCATTCTCCTTGCATATTCAGCCAAGCAGTTAAACATGGATTTAAAGCTAGTGATTGTGTGGTTAAAGATTACATAGCCATCCACAAATAATATCCTTGCTATCCTCGTTTGACCAATCTTGGGCGGCCAGGTAGAAGTGGCCAACAGCATTGTGGGGAGGTCGGTAATATACATGTTAAATAGCATAGGAGCCAGCAAACAGCCCTACTTATCTCCCCTGCTAAGCTTGACCAACGAGGACAGCCCCCACCGGTGACTAGTCGAACCCGTGCTTCAGTCTCTTCATGTAGTTTATTAATTATATCCAGGAGCCATCCAGGACATCCCGTGCCCTCCATTTTACTCCAGAGCCTAGCTCTGTTCACAAGATCGAAAGCCAACCTAAAGTCAACAAAGGTTATGTATGGAGGAGTGGCATCTTTTTGTGTTGCTTCTAGTATAAGCTGGCCCAGCAATTGCATGTTGTGCATGGTTGCAGATCCCGGTCGGAAGTCTGTCTGTAAATCATACGTGATGTTCTCTGATGCAGCCTTGAACTGGGTCTCCCTTTGTACAAAGCCTGCAAACAGCTTGCCAGTTACGTCCAACATGGAAAGCAGCCTATCATTTTCAGGCCTGGTCGTGTCTCCTTTCTTGTAAACAGGCACCAGGATAGGCTGCCTCCATCTGGTCGGAATGCCTTGTTCATAATATACCCTCTAAAATAAGGTGTTTAACCAAGGTGCCCAGCCTTCAGGGTCTCTCTTATGTACTGGATTTGCCATTCTGTTAGGACCCATTGATCTAGAAAACTTTAGGTTATTTTTTACGAACATTACTGCTGCAAAGGAGATACCTAAAGACCAGGGTATACAGTTCTCTGGGTCTTGGCCCAATGGTGTCATTAGCGACAGGTTCATCTTTATACCCAAGTAGTGTAGCCATGTGTTCTCACCATTGGGGTTTAGAATCAGTTTTTCTTTAATACCCTTGGCAGTGCCCAATACTTGCCATGTGGTTCTCGTGTTTCAGCTACTAAGGACTCCTATCATATGTTGCCATTGTACATTTAACATCAAGCTCCTCCAATGCCACAGCCACTGGTGGTGTCTGTTATTTATTTTATTTATTTCAGCATGAAGCTGAGGTGCAGGGGGTGACACATCTTCTAGTTGCCCTGACCTATTTGAGCATATGGCATTTGGAGTCACGGATAGCCGTGTAAAATGGTTTCTCTGTGCCTTTTCCCATGGTCTTTTCTCTTCTCGGGCCAAAAGATGCTACATCAGCAGTAAGGGATTTGAAGCATTTCTCCATCTTGTCTGAGCTATAGGCTATGAAAGCTTGCCAATTATCTCTCCCAAAGTTATTTACAGCTATCCTAACACTACCAATGCGAGGGGAGTCCACTAGATTCTATTGCCTGAGTGGCTAGATATAATGCCAATAGTATGGGACTTGGTGAGTGGCTGCACTGGTGATTGTAGTTTCAGCCTTAGGGGGGGAGTGGTAACTGTGGGGATTCCAGGCTATCTCCAGTGTGCAGACGCATTATAAGATGCTGTTACTGCTGGAGAAATAGTCCAGAGTTCCCCTTGTCTGTCCACTCCTTTAGGTCCATGCACCAGGCATGGCCCCAGTGGATCCCCCATTAATCAGTACCATTTCCCATTCCCTGAGGAAATGAACCCATAGGGCCTCCTAGGGTCAGTGGTCCCTGAATGGGGAAATACCGGGCCATTCCGACCTTGGAGGGCCCGGTATTTCCCCATTCAGGGAACATGGACCCGGACCATCCCCATTCCCATTGAGCCCCCATAGGGCTCAATGGGAATGGGCAGCATGCTAACAACGGGCCCGTTAATGACAGGCCCGCTGTTAGCATGCTGGTCCCCTGGCAAGGGGACCTCGTAATGAGACGGTACGGGGTTAACGGCGCCGGCACCTTTATCAGCGCCGTTAACCACTTACCGCCTCACTTGTAATGAGGCCCATAGTGTGCCATGAGCATTTTCACTATGCTGCAGAAGTTTAGATGTGGGGACTATATTCTAAAATATAAATTTAAAGAGGATAAAATCATGATCTGTCTCCCTTCCCAGTCTACACATACTTCATTACCTCATCAATACTTGTGCAAATGTCATTTGTGCAAGATCCCCCTGGGGGGGGTTCATAAACATTTATTAGCAATATATTTTCCTACTTCCCTCTACCGACCAGCTGACTTCAACCACCATCACATTATCGTTGTTAGTACTGGTAAGAAGCATCTCAGACCCCATGGCTTGTTTAACACTGATCAAATGGCCCTCGAATGGTCTACCGTATCGGCCCTTTTTTGCCAAAGACTGGTGCACTACAAAGCCCTCGATGTAAACATTGTCAGTCAGCCATGTCTCTTGGCAAATGATAATGTCATGCTCCAAAAGTAAGGGCAGAGAGTACTTCTTCAGAAAACAAATGCTGATGTCCTCTGGTGTTCCAGCCAAGAAACTTTAAGCCTCACTAAGAAGTGTGACATTGCTGTGGGAGAAAGATCGTTAGCCCTTCCCAGCCCTGCTAGTTTGCAAGCAACAGCGGTGGATACACTGTTGGCACACTCAATGCCTCAAACATTGCTCAATAGGTCTTACATTTGTCACAGCAGTTAGGAGGCAATATAGCCGGGACTTTGGTGTCAAAGTCATAGCCTAATGCTCAAAGATTGCCTGATGTTGACATATGATTGCCACTGTATCCAGTAGGCAACAGTGGAGACAGGTTAATTTCACCCCATTTGTATTCATCTGTTCGATGAACTCAAAGTCAAAGGTGTTTAAAACCCGTAGCATAGAGATCTTAGACAGTAACCTCAACACATCTGGCCGATTGAGATGTTCTGCAGCTGGATGCGGTTTCACCAGAGCACAATGGTCAGAATCAATGGATCCAAGGTTAATGGGGCCGATGTATCGGACTGGTTAGAACTTTGTGCCTTAGGAGGGCTAATAGCAGCCACTGGTTGTCCACAACCAGCTAGCAACTCCATATTGTTGGTATGTGCCACTGTTGTGGAAGGTACGGGCTTTACTTTAGTTGGCAGTATGGTGTTTATCTCATCTACAAGTACTAGAGCTGGCACTTTAGCCAGCCAGCTTGTCAAGGGTCCCACACTTCTTGATTTTCTCTCTTTGCGGCGGGTCTCCTGTCCCTTCTGCTTTTTTGATTTTTGTCTTGGAGCAACTGTCGTTGAATTCAGAGGGGCATCTACCACATCTGTTTCTGATGTCATTATTGTGGATGCAAGGTTTTCAATTTCCTTCCCTTGTTTTCTTTAGGCTTTGCTGCTCTTTGTGTGTTTTGTAAGTGAGAGGTGACGCCTCCATGTCAATAGCCGCCACTGAGTCTCCGGAGCTAAGCTGAGGTGCATTACTCCCAGTAGCCAGAGCCTCATTGTTCACCAGAGTAATGCTGGGTAAAAGTGTTTACTGTTCTGGCACCTGGTGTTGTTCAAGAAGTGTTCCCAATCACTGCACTGTGGCACCGTGTTGTTTAAGGTCGTTATGGATGAGCCCACAAAGTTTCACCATTATCTTCACTGCAAAGTCTAGGGCACCACAGTTTAATTCAGCTTCAGTGCTCTCAGAGCAACAGCTCTGCAGCGAATTGTGATTGGTGTTCTCCGCTTCTTTAGCGGATTGCCCTGTAGCGATTACAGTGAATATGTTAGGAATAAGTGACATCCGGAAGGAGAGGTCGATGTATGGTAGAAGTGCAGATGGGGAGGAAGTAGGTCCTGGCATTCTCAGGCCATCTTCATTTGAATGAGTAATATTGTGCAAATTGCTGGGTGGTTGGATAGTGTCTTGTAAGGAGTAGCACAGGGATAACAGGGAATTATTGTTATCAATTTTGGCTGCAGAGCAGTTTCTGCTGCTCAGAGGCTCGTCTTCCAAAATCCCAGTTAATAGCTCTGAGCAGCACACTGATGAAAACTCCTTTTCGTTTTGTGTACTTCTGGCTGGTAAATTTTGTCTTTTTGCCGAGTCAATTGGAAAGTATGTTGTGATCTGGCCCGACTTGCTCGCGTAACTTTGTTCAAGTGTACATTAGACATTATTTGTCTCCGATGGAGGGAGAGGGGACACGAATTGCTTCTCGGTGCATGTTGCGTGAGATCGGGTATTGGCTTTTTTAAAAGGTTTATCTTTACGAAGGTTATAAGCCTTCAATCTGCTCACAGTCTTTCCCTGCATTGCTCCTGATTAGATGAAATGTTATGCTTCTCAAAGTTGGTAGCAAGGGGAAGAGACTTTTCTTTTAATTACTAGGTACAGTAAGCTAAAAGTCAGTATTGCCCGCCAGCAGCAGTTTAACAATCATTAAGCTTCTGGAGGCAACACCTTTTAATGTGAAGAATATTCAACTCAAGTGCGCCCTCTCTCCAGCCGCGCCGTCACACTGATGTACTGAACACAGAAAACTCTACACACTCCGCATCGCTCCACTCAGGCACAGAGTGTTTGTTGGATTGGTCGTGCCTCCAGCAGCAAATAGCATGGAAAGACTCCCAAAGTCAGTGTTTCTCACACAGAACACCCTACACACTCTGCACCACTCTGCTCAGGCACAGAGTGTTTGTTGGATTGCTCCAATCTCCAGCAGCAAATAGCATGGAAAGACTCCCAAAGTCAGTGTTTCTCACACAGAACACTCTACACACTCTGCACCACTCTGCTCAGGCACAGAGTGTTTGTTGGATTGCTCCAATCTCCAGCAGCAAATAGCATGGAAAGACTCCCAAAGTCAGTGTTTCTCACACAGAACACTCTACACACTCTGCACCACTCTGCTCAGGCACAGAGTGTTTGTTGGATTGCTCCAATCTCCAGCAGCAAATAGCAAGGAAAGACTCCCAAAGTCAGTGTTTCTCACACAGAACACTCTACACACTCTGCACCACTCTGCTCAGGCACAGAGTGTTTGTTGGATTGCTCCAATCTCCAGCAGCAAATAGCAAGGAAAGACTCCCAAAGTCAGTGTTCCCCACACAGAACACTCTACACACTCCGTGTTTGTTTCTGAAGATAGATGGAGGTGGTATTCTATTCTGAAAGCTGCGCACAAAGAGGTCCTGGTTACCTTGCAGTAAGTTATGAAGTTTTTTTACCCTTGTAAATAAGAAAGATCTCACGCAGGTTACTGTTTCTTCACATGTGTATTTATTGTCCAAGATGTGGACATATAGTAAAAGGAAGGTGGTCAGCTGACACGTGTTTCAACCCAGAAGGGTCTTTATCAAGGCAGTAGTAGTATATCTGGGGGAATTGTAACCCATCTCGTTCTAGCTGCCAGTTGGCACTGTTTCTTATCAAGTTGTAAAATCCCTAAGGCTGTTGCCATATTGGTGCGGATAGCTCTTCTGAAAGGCTTGAGCTTGAGGACGTGCGTGGCCATTCAGGTGGTGATGGTGGAGAGACAGCTTTTGAGGATGGTGAATGTGTAACGGGAATGAGATTTGGAAATATATGTGTGTCTTATCTGCATATTAGCAGAAATGGACGTACGGGTTGAGGAGGAGTAGAGACAGGGAAGAGACTTGTGGGATGCTAAACTGGGCCAGTGTGGGTTCAGATCAGAAAGGGGGCATGTAGACAAAGTGTTTCATATCATTTAGTAAGGAAGGGAACCAGTAGAGTTGGTTATCTTAGTTAAGATTACAATGATGCAAATTTTAAAAAGCATGCTCACAATCTCCAATAACAGAGAAATTAGTTTAAGGAGATGCCAACCTGTAATCAAAGCCAACAATTATTCAGTGTTAAAACTGCCCATATTCTTTGGCATGATGCTTTAATTTTACAAGTGGTGCAAAGTTCCATTCTCGAGCATCGCAGGCAGTTTTATAGGCAGAGTTGTCAGGGAGATGGAGGCTAAATTGTATTAATTTAATTTGAAATATAACATGAACATGTTCATAAATATGAACATCAGCATTTCAAAGATACCTGCGCATATCAGTATTGCGGATGCAAAACAACACGTACTTCCAAATGTTCTATTTTTATATCTTGCATTTCAAGTTTGATCTACAATACCACATGTGTTTTTATCAAACCTACTGGGCACACTTGAGGAATCCTTAAGTCTTTACAGTAATCCAAAGAGTCATTCTTAAGCTCATTTGTGCTTCACAACCTCTGCAGGTAATATTATGGGTGTGCCTGCCGTGGAAATGCACGGGTTCTATTTACAATCTTTGAAGTGTGGTTGCAGTGATTGTATTTTAAGCTACCCTTGAAAACCGTTTGCATTATGTGTGAAATACTGACATTCAGAGCAACATATCCTGGTTTCAGATTGTGAGTTAGTTTAAATCTTACTTTAGTAGTTGGCTTTACAATACAATGCATGTTTTTGTTTTCTATCTGCCCAGTCCATCTTTAAGAATCCTTGCATCACTTATTCTATTTCGTATTATAAGATTTAATATTCTATATATAAGGTGTCTTAAATACCCCGCGATCTCTTCCTACAGCTAGTGCAGTTTAAAGTTAATATACCTTTTTTCACTTTTCGAATTTAAATAAATGATCAGCTTTCTGTTTGTTACTGATTTCAAACTGTGACTACCATCTGATGAAGCATTCTATGGAACTTTCCAAACTAATGCATTGTACCTTTCCAACATAAAACATGTCCAATAAATGGTATAACAAATTGTGTTTGATTTTGCAACTGGACTAACATAACATCAAACCCTCTTTGCACTCTAGAGCCAAAGAAGCCACAAGGAAGCACCACCACTCTTGTTAGGGAATCTGACACTTGGGAAAGGTTCCTAATGTAAAAAGCAAAGAGGGAGGGCCTAAGAAGGATTTCACTAAATAAGATAAACAGCACAGAAATCTTCGGCGCTTACAAGACGTCGCATAATGAAAAATGTGATGAACCCCTGGTGGAAAATCTCCTTGGGAGCAAAGCCATTTCACTAACACAATCAACTAATTCTATTGTGTTCAGTGTTCTTATTTCTGCATCCCTAATAGTATCCCTACATTTCTTCATAGTATTTAAACAGGAAAAACCGTCCTATGTTTGGTCTCCATTCAGCTTACCGGACGCTTTGATGGTATAAACATGTGTATGATATTGATATTTATAGACACAATATATTTCACCTCTTCACAAACTCATGGTGCCAGAACAAATAGAATACGATAGCAGCATCATTTTTGGGCAGCGTTAGTCAGGTGATGTTTAATGATGATTTCACTGACCAACAGGGGTAGAACCAGCCTCAAAATGGGGGGCTGGATGATAATTTTGAATGCTCGTAGTGAGTGGGACCAATAAACTCATTGCACCTCACCGTCTGGACCTTTAAATCTTTGCAGGTCAAACGGGCCCCCGAGCAGCTGCCCAATGTTTGCAGTCTTACGACACACATACATACGCCTTTAATTCAGGCATTAAACGTGTGCAGTACACCTTAAAGGCTGCCTTTGTTGGCACCCACATGCCAATCACTTCATTATTGCCACATTCATCAATGTTCTTAACACCTTGTTGCTGGTTTCCCCGACATTAGTCGCCTACTGTCAAAGTGAAAGTAACAGCTTTTAGCTGGCATTTAGTGTTTCAGTTCCCAGGCCATGGTCAAATTACCTGGTACTGATGCAATGTATGTTATCTAGACACATATGAAAGGATAACATGTCTCTTCTCTGTAGAGCTTTCTTCTTGTTAACACAATCGTGTATTTTTTCTGCATCAGATCAATTGCTTTTTGTTGCACATTGGTAACACCTCATATGCATTGCTATGAAAGTTGAATCTGGTGACAAATGCTGTGTAAAACAAATGTTTCATGTTTGTTTGACTAACCACAATATTGCAACACTCTCCTTGATGTTCTCCCGTGCAGAACACGTACAAGTACACCATTAATTCACGTTATGGTTAATTTACCAGGATTTGTATGGTAGAGAGGATGCACGGAACACAACTTGCAATTCCACCACCTCCCTTCTTCTCAGCTATACAAATGACCCAGAATTTGCACTGGCATGGATTTTCATGGCCCAATAGCTATCTACTATACATGCTGCCTGGCATGGCAGGCACCTTGTACAACTACAACTAAATGCTGCCTGACATGCTCGCAAGATAGACAGTGCTTACTTGTAACTGTGATCTCTGCTTACCATGTGTGCATGGCAAGCAGCGTTAACAAGTAGAATTACACGCTGTCCAACGTGCAAGCACCCCATGCAGGGTTTCTTCACTTTGCACCGTGGAGTGCAAAAGTGCAGGGCTGGTGACGTAAAAATGTGTAAGCCACCTTTTTCCCTGTACAGTTGCACTCCACTGTGCAAATGATGAATATTGGGTGGCAGGGAACATCCTATGCCTGAGTGCAAACATGCCAGGTCCCGATCGCCAAATTAGTCAATGGAGCAACCTGAGTACACCAGGTTGCCCATACCGCCTAAAAGGTCCCCACCACCAAATGTTTCACATTTGTAGGGCGGAGTGCAAATGTGCAGGGCAAAAAGCAGCATACACAGATATATGCCACCTTTTGACCTGCACTTTTACACTCTGAGCATTTTTGCGAGCATTGCAAGCAGTGCTCGCAATCGCAGCATTTAACTACTTTGCATGATGGAGGGCAAAAATGCCAGGCAAAAAGTCACATACATACATGTATGCCGACTGGTGCCCTGCACATTTGAACTCCACCATGCAAATGGCAAAAATGTGGTGGCGTGGTCATGGCTACGCCTGAGTGCAAATGAACCAGGTTAATTGGAGCCTTTTGACCTGCACTTTTGCACTCCGCTGTGCAAAGTGATTAAACACTGCCTCGCTTTTAATTGTGAGAGCTGCTTGCCATGTTCGGAAAAGTGCTGGGAGTGAAAAAGTATAGGGCAAAAGGTGTCAAACATACAGCATGCTGCCTTTTGCCTCCCACATTTGAATTGCAACAACAATGTGGCAGTGTGGACCTGGTATGCGGTAGGCAAGGTACAGTCATGCTACTCCATTCAGTAATATGGTATGTTTAAACTCTCGTGTAGCCAGTTCCCCGAAGCCAAATGTTCCGTCATTTGCGCCCAGCCGTTCAAAGTGAGTAAAAGCTGTTTGGTATGTTGGTTTGCCAGGCAGTGTTTACTTTTAATTGCACGCATGTAGGGCAGCATTTAATTGTAATTGTACACACTGTCTGCCATGCAAGCATGGTAGGAAGCGTGTACAATGGATCCCTATGGGGTCGGCCAGTTTATACTGGTATGTAAAGCCAGCTACCAGATAGGAATCTCCAGGATTAGCGCAGGCATGAAAATCCATGCTGGCACACATGCTACAAATGCTGGAACATTTGTATGGCGGAGAGGAAGGGAGCTGGAGGAAACACAAGTTGCATTTTGCCCCTCCTCTCTGCCATACAAATCCTGGAAATAAACCAGAACGTAAATAAACGGCGTAAAAGCCTTCAAAGCTGTTATGTCATTCGTTACGTTACGTGCCCATCAAAATGAGCTCCCATGTATGAGATTATTGTCAGATTCAAGATGCAATTTAAATGGCAGTATTGAAGAGGCCCTGTTATGTATGTATTGTTCCTGAGTCTTATTTTGCATAGGGTGTAGGAATAACGCCTTATTTAGCATACAAAATGAAATTAGTGAATGCCTAGC
Organism: Ambystoma mexicanum; assembly: GCF_040938575.1. Taxonomy (NCBI): domain Eukaryota; kingdom Metazoa; phylum Chordata; class Amphibia; order Caudata; family Ambystomatidae; genus Ambystoma; species Ambystoma mexicanum. The sequence continues at coordinate 1,340,747,446 of NC_090929.1, read as the reverse complement.
CCGCTGCCGTCTGAGCGCACTGAAAAGTTTCAGCGGTGTTTTCTCTTCTGGGACTCCCACCTGCTGCTGTTTATTGTCGTATTGTAAATCCTGTGGATGGCTCTGGCAATTCAAGACGTCGCATGCACTTGCACAATGCTGCTAATTTCTTTTTAGGTTCGCCCTCTGTCTTGGAATCGATGCGAGCAAGAGTTGGCATATGGTCTTTTGTCACAATGGCCTTGTTCCTTCCCACAAAGGAAACTGAGCCGGGATAACCCCATCCTGCGTGTGCTTTTGTTTGGAACGCGGATGTTTTTTCTTTGTTCATTGGGCATATGTTTAATTCCATAATGCTAGCACCTCAACCCCATCATTATGACATAATTACCAGTTGCTAAAATTACACCTATAGGATGAGAAGCAAATTAATGGAAAAGTTTCCCGCACACTCGCCATTGCCATTTCGAGAGCTATGCAATGTATTGTTACTGTTCTGACCATGTGTTCTTTAGTTTTGTTCAACTGACTTCGGGGTAATTCTTTATCAATATGGATTATTTAAACACTGTCAATTGGATAAGATGGTTTGGGTAACCAAGGTGATTTGAATAATTCGTTGCAATGTAGAGCGAACCATTTCATGTACATTAAAATGTGCATGAAAACATGTGGAGAAAAGGTCTTTGGGAAGTGATTGGGTGTATGTGTTTTTTTTTTCTCCTATTAAATTGAGCAATACTTAACATCAAAGGTGCTAACAGCGTGCAGTTTTGTAGTTAAAGGATGGCTAAAGAGTGACACCTAATTTGTCTTTGTGAAAGGACACGTAATTATCATAGAAGAGCCTTGCTTACGGAATAGGCAGAGGCAGGTACGACTCTTTGGCGATCGAGCTTGGACGGCTGCAGTGCTTTAAGATTTACTGTGCATCACCTTAGCCATCATTCCCATAAGTATTAATTTTAACTCCACTAATAAGAAACTGAACAAAAGTGAAATTATGAGTTGAGTAGTATTATATGAAAGGTCAGTTGTTAAAAAGGCAGAGTCTGACATTCTGAGAAAAAGGTGCTTTCATTAATCATGCTGATAGGATAGCATGGGATTTTCTTGACCAAAGCCAGTGAACTTTGCAATATAATGATTAAAGAAGTGGTTCTTAATTCTTTGTATAAAAACGTGGGTTATTTAAATACATGCATGCAATATTTTCAAACAAATATGGTTTTACACTTTTAAGTGAACATATGAGAAATTATTAAATGCAATTACACTGGAGCCTTGCTGATTGTTCAAACATCATAAATTTTCAGAAGCATTAGAAAAACGAGAACTTGTGTGGGGGCGATTCAATAGTACGCTTACCGTTGTAAACTTGAAAGAAATATGCTATAGGGAATTGACATTTATATCAAATAAAATATACGTATTTTATTTAAAAAATGTAAATATCACAAATAGCAGCATCGCCAGATGGAAGGATGGTTACAATCCATAACGACCAACTATGATAGTAAAATCACAGAATGGGATTCATGAACCAGCCTGGGAAAATAGTTGTGGGCAACCACTGAATCATGCACATTTCAAGCGTATTCCTCATTTACTTAACTTCCAAAACGATTAAGAGATTTCTCTTTGAGTTCTGCGGCATTTGACATCTGGTAGGGAATGCTTTCTGGGATGATTTTAAGCTGCGCTAAACAGAATATAATTGCATTTTCTAACCACCAGCTACCTTGCTTTGACTTTGGGTTTTTGTTTGAAACAGATGTCAGTCACTTTGTTTGCCAAGCTTATCACCAAGCTGCATGACATGTATTAGCACATTTTGAGAGAAGGGGACGCGTATATGTAGAATGGTCGAAGTAAATTGTTTGTAGGATGTTGCTGATCACTCTGGTAGTGTCATCAGTGGCCTAAAAGAAGGAGGAATGTTTGGGTGAGGCCAACTTGGTTGATAAAGCTGACATGCTTGATATAATTGTATTTTAAATCTATTGCAAGTCTGGAGGGAAGGGGTAAAGTGTTCGATCATGCTGGTAAAAATACTTTTCTGGGTCTCGCTTATCACTCAGGCAATGACATTAAGGACAGGATGATTGGGTTTGTGCAACAACACATCAACTTCCCTGACAGAAGAAGGAGTTGTGCTGCTGCAGCTTAATTGAAAATATGTCCACATATTACTTGATTGAGCAAAATAAACGAAAAGAGCACATAAGTGTCATATAAATGTTTCATCACACTTTGGGGGAAGGGAAAACAAGTTTTGGTTTTACTGAGAACAATAGTTTACATGGGCTTGCTCATCACTCTGGCAGTGGCATTTCTGAGAGGGTGATTGGATGAAGGGGGAATTGGCACTGGGGCAGGTGTAGGATGACACAACACATCACTATCAGAGTTGTCAGTGCCTGATGTGTGTGAGGCAATAGGCATCACGAAATAAGACATCCTCAGTCAGAACACCAATATGGGAATGTGTGGGAACATTTCCTAGTTTGTTTACAGCAGAAACAACTGCTGCAGTTGTTGGTAATTTTCAGGTTATGGGTAGCATCATAGTACCACCCAAGATATCAACAAGATCATAAAATCAACCATAACTGCATGCATTTCATGCATTGCAACACTGTTTAAGGTGGCTGATCGTGTTTCTAATGTCATTACTGACTTTGCTGTGCCTAAAATGTCCGTGCTGCCAGCTATAAAGTTTGTTGAGTGCAATGATACTGCATTTTACTAAATAAGGTGCACTGTGCAAGGGTTTTGATCCCTATCATGTTAATGTCACAAAAGAAACTTTTTGTATCAAACTCCTCGAACAAGTATTGCTTATTTGTGCAGCATGTTGCATTCATGATGCATACAGCATATTCTGATAATCTTTGAGAAAATGACAAGTCAATGAAGTAATAGACACATTCAATTAAAATGTTGTTAAGATATACACTATTAAGTTCCTGTTAAGTGGAAAGTGCATTACCATTGTTATCTACTAGCATACATGTCACTGTTCAGAGAATAACTTCCAAAACAGAAGATCCAGAGGTCAGTTTTGTGGTAGAACGTACACCCCAGTAATCTGCAACTAATCCTTACTAATACAAGAAATTAAAGTCTATACTTTGCCATGACAGCACTTCCCTTTCTGGCTCCGCCTGACACTTCTCCTATCCCCCACTGCAGATTACAATCTCAATGACAGAAGGCCTAGTAAGATTATTTGTTTGTCTTCCCTATGTCTCCCTACCATGTTTTGTCATGCCTAGAAACACCTGTGTACAGGGGTGTTACAAATGACTCATCAGTTCATATCATGCACATTCCAAAATCCCCACTTTCATAGAGATTCACAGTTTATGAGGAACACTGGGGAAAAAGTAATGGTCCTGCTCCTTTAGTGTAAAAATACCCCATAAGGCCAGATGTTCATGAAATCTAAAACAGATGCAAATTAACGAACACACTATGCATCACAGTCTTATAAATCTGATATAATAATATTGGTGAAATAATAATATATTTACATATTTCAATAACATATTCGTAACACCAGTTATTGAAACACAAAGGATGTCGAAGGATTCAGATATATAGCAAACATTACATTTCAGTCCAAATAGATCATAACTTTGGATGGGAGGAGAGAAACAACTCTTCTTACATGGCAGACATAAATTGGACCAATCACAACAAACAGGAGGACAACTGAAAGTGTTAGAATCTGAAAAGAGCCAATCATAGGCCCTGCCCTATGAGAGAATCATGCTTCAAACAATGCTGAATGCGTGGAGTGTAGCAGGTAATTAAGACCAAACACACAGAATATTTAGAGCATTCTTTGGAAGATGGCAGATTAAGGGAACTTGTTTGATAGAAGTGGTATTAGGTGTTCCACTTGGATGTTGATGATGTAAATCTACCTTAAAAATGCTTTTTCCAAAATTAACCTCATATAGAAGACTTTCCCCGATTTTTGGGGGGACTTTGGAAAAAGGGGACCAACTGTGAGCAGCAGAGTTTACCAGGTGGCGCTTTCTGGAGCTGTTGATATTTCTACCTGTCTGTGCCTTTAAAAATGCAAACAAAAACTGAGAACAAAAACACATGCGCATTTAGATATACATCTGAAAAATTGGTTAAAATCATGATAGTAAATGAATGTGTTTTACTGGTATCCTTTACAAGCTATACCACTAAATAGGGACTGGGTAAATAAGGGAAAAGTTGTGGATGTATTCCTAAAATAATATGTCATAGAATTTTTATTTGAGCAGTGCAAGTTGATTCTCTGACAGCAGCCAAATAAATTAACCTACACACATTCACAGGGGAATTTTATACCAGAATGTTTGATATGATGTACAACATATTTCACCGATTTGCAGAAATTGACAGTCTTCTTGTTTTGATTTGATTTGATTTGATTTGGGCATTTGTATTGTGCATATCCCTGTGGAACCAAGCAGCGAACTGCATCTAGGTGCAGATGGATCTTAATAAGTAAAGGTGAAAGAAATACAGTGCAACAGCTTTTCAGAGTTTATACAAATAGGTGCATTTTCAGTTGCTTCCTGAAAATAGCCAGGGACTCACTCTGTCACAAGTAGGGCGGGAGTCAGTTCCGGGCACAAATATCTATTCTAGTAACAATATGCAACCTTGCAAGTGCAGAGACATCTTTTCTTTGTTGAACAGAACACAGTGCTTCTGTTCTTGCAAGCGAGCTACATACGGGGAAGAGTCACATTCCAGACCTTGCTATCTATGAGGTGCTATTCGTGTCCTGGGAGCCGACACGCTCTACAGGGCTCGGAAAAGGGGGGCCATAAGAAGAGCATAATTCAAGCCTTTAGCTGCTTTATTCTAACATATTCGACCATATAACGAGACTGGCTGGCAGCTGTGATGATTAAATGCCCTGCGGCTCTGCTTCAAGGCTACATTCGGGAGGGAGCCAGGCATTCCTCTCCGGATCTGCCTCCGTTGTGTTTCAACAAACTCTTATTAGCCTTGCGGCCTTGCGGCCTTGTCCTTTCATGTTCAGACAACAATGTTAACAGTCGAGCAGTGTAAGCAGAAATGTGCTGTGAAGCAATTTGAACAGAAAGCAATGAACAATTGTTAGAAAACAAAATGGCGATCCTTGTTACATCAAAATGGCCGTTCATTGGTCAAACTCGGAAACCTGTATTTCTATTGTTACGTACATGAGACGGTTGGCCTTCGGCCACCAAAATGCGTTTGCCATCCATCGTGAGAGGTGTCCATTTTTCCTAGACCGACAGGACCTGCAACTTCTTGCCCTGTGAAAACCATAGTTTACATAAAAAGAAAGATCCCGAATAGAGTTTTATACCCCTGAACATGGAATGTTCCATTTTGTTTGAGGCAGAGTTCTGCGTATGGTGGGTTTGTGTTCTATTTCCATTCTTTTATGAAAAACAAAGACAAATATAAGTGACCCAAAAAGGACATGTTACATTTTTAACAACCTAGTTTGATATAATATTTTGGGTGTTGTAAAATAAATATTCAAGTGAGCAAAACATGTTGAGGAACATTTTTACTGACCCAATAATAAGGATTTTTTTTTTTTTGTATGATAATCACTCATTGTTGATTTTTAATATCTCCCTAGAGTCTTTTGAACAAAAATCACAAGTTTGGTTTGAAATGTAATACCTTCTATTGGACTGACTGAAAATATTATGCTTAGATGGAATAATGCAAGATTTTACTAAGTCACATAGATCATGTTCATCAGATGGTAAAAAGCAAAGTGAGTAGATTGAAAAATGTCCAGCTAAGTCTGGCATGCAAGTACTGCAGTGCTCTGATGATCATATCTAACAACTAAACATCTACACATCAGAAGAGTTAGCTTGCAGACAAATAAGTAGCTGGAAATATTGTACTGCTTAAAATATACTTGTATTTACCTAGTGTATGCATTCCAGTGTTTTGTGAATTTCCAATCATGTGACAAAAGCTGTCTAAAGCAGGGCATAGTGAATTTGAAATATTTCTGTTCATGGTAAAAATATCACGAGTGCAGGGTTTGAAAAGGCATGTGTTATTGTGTATTAATTTCACAGATACACTAGAGCAGGGACATCAAGACAATTGAATCCAAATGTGGGCTCATTTCTTCTTCGAGAAATATAACAATAGTTTGTGCACACCCTTCTATCCAGGTGAATGGCAAAAATTGTATGCAACAATTGTATGTGCACCCCCATCCCAATGGGAATGTCGCAGAGCTTGACATATGCACCACTCAACCTGTTGGGGTGAGTAAAATATTGTGTGTGCTCAATTTCCTTCAGAATTGGCCCTATATCTTTGTTTGTGTCCATGCACTGCAGAAGTGAGACAACATGAGGTGTATGTACCCCTTCTCTATGAGATTGCAGCACACATTTTGCTTGTCTCCATTTCTGAGGGCTTATTCCAAATACTGTATGTGCATCGCCTTCACTATGCGAGTGCAGCCTAAATATCAGAATTCTGTGACTGCTTTCCTTTATTGGTGTGGTAGAAATGACTGGTTTACCAACTTGACTTCCCTGAGGGAGTACAGTTATATGGAAGTGTGTGCCGCCCCTTCCCTGCAGGAGTGAAGATAACATTAGGTATGTAGCCGCTTCACTTCAGGAGTGTGGCAGATATTAGGTTTGTGTGCCCATTCCTTGTGGGAGTGTGGAAACAGCTTGTTTTGTAATGAGATATCACTATGGAAAACATGTCCTGTTGTAGTGATTGTTACTATGGAAGAATGATACTAATGTAATACTCCCCTGAGGGCTGAAATACCACACCACAATCTGTGTCAAGAAAAAGGCTATTTTGCAATTTCCATTTATTTAAAATAATAAATCATGGAACTAAAAGAGTTTAGTCTAGAATTTAGAACACCGTGTAAGTCACGCACAATACTTCCAATGCATACAGTCAGCTTGTCTACAGAAGGAAAAACAAAACCTTCTGAAACCTATCTCACTTATGTTTTCATTTAAATTAGCACACACGTCCATACGTAGAAAAACCAATATGAATGACTATTCTAGAGAATAGGCTGAGATACATATACATTGCTTTGTAAATACACATTGACATTGATTTCCATGAACATTGATTCAAACAATCTACAGTATGAAACTATATTTGCGTACTTCAAAGCCACCTCACCCTTAAATTAAGACGTGAAACACTTCACATATTGAAACACTTCACATATTAAAGTAGAAAACAAACAAGTGGCGTAGTTTTCTCTGAAACCATTACAAAGTACTGTCATCAGAGATATATGTTACTCTAACAATCGTTCAGGTATTCTTGGACTGATAAAATTCTAAAATGTTGAACACTGTCATTGACAAACTATTGCATCCTATCTTGGGTATATATTCCATCTGCTAACTTGCAAATAACTAAATAACTGGAGAAGCTTGGGTTTCTCAGTGTTTCAGTTTATTTTGAAATGCTGGGACAGCAGTACCAAATAAATATGTTCTCATTATTCTAAAGGAATCAGGTTCACCCTCACAATAACTGAATCCAAGGTATCTCTGACGACATTTTGTCAATTTATGGAGTGTGGCAGCTACCACTCAAAGGACTTTCATTAAGCATTTCAATATGAGCTGCCAAAAGCCACAATTTCTGCTAAATGCCTGGAAAAAAGCCTTTGTATGATGATGCTACCTAGAGGACCAATTTTAATTGTAAACCACAAAGCACACACACCTTCCACTGTATTCCCCTTTTCAGTGTTATAGCTTTAAACAGGGCTTCCCACATTATTTGAATTGTTATCAGGGATAGAATTATTTCTAGGCAATTTTGTGTAAATCATATGTGGTCATAGAATTCATATTTTGTGTGTCTTTCAATGGCCCAGAATGTGCAGGGATACAAACTGGCTTCAGGCAGCTCCACCAGATAAAATCTTCCTACCAGTCTGCACACCTGCTCTCAAAATCCCTACCAGGTTATGAGATCCTACCTTTGGAAAGGGATCTGCACTCAGTTCAGTGTTGCAAAAAGGAAATTTTAAGGTGATTTCCACATCAGTCTATCCCATTGCAATCCATGTTTGCTCTTCTCCTGTCAGATAAACTGTCTTGCTTTTCTGTTTTTCCAAACCACTTTCATCTTTCAATGTGTTTGAGCCTAACAGCCCATCAAAACTCCATACGTGAAACACCATCTGAAACAGCATTTTAGGACTATACAGTGTTTGTTAAGTTCCCTTCATGTTTACACACCCTCAAGGGCCTTCCTATGTTCTTCCATTGACTGATTGACTTGTCTATGTTATAAGGGGATGTGTCAGCTATTAAGCATCAATTCTGTAAGGAATGGGGAGTCAGCATGATGTCCTGAGTTTTAGTAGTGAAATGAGAGACCAAGGCCGTGCAGAGGGCCTGGGAGGGAACATGAGAGTTAGATACTGCATCAGGATAGGCCAGCTCCTTGCAGATTTTGAGCTGTTAGATCCCGCAGAGATGCAGGCTTGGATGTAGGCTCTCTTTTTAGAGAGGACAGAGAGTCTGTGCTGCCTTTGAGCAGGTGGCAGGCCAGTTTGTCAGGGGATGCAACTGATGCCCCCCACTTCCTCTCTGCTGCCCTACACTTGTGTTTAAGGGTGGTGAGGTCTCTTCCCATGACCTCCTTGAAATAAAGTCCCATCAAAACCATATGGTAGAGTAAAGATGGTTTATTTGAGTAGAGGGTTAAGCCCACCGGCTCTCTCACAAACACAACGATAAATGCCTGTTGGAACATTTCACTTCTGCATCTTTCATCTGGCATTCCATGTGCCATGTTCCACCCTCCCCACAGCTAGTGGAAGGTGACACATGGAACGTGCAGCCCCAGAGTGACTCCACAATGAGAAACCATACATCAACAATGAGATATTACACACCTCCCTTCTTTATACATATTTACACAACAAAATTAGGACATGTCAACATTTGAGGATTCTGAAAACATAATAAGTAAAGAACAAACTCTAGAAATTACAAAATTACATGGGTTTGAAATCACAACTAGAACAAAGAAAGCAGAAGAATACATTATTGAACATTACATTTTTTGTATGGATAATAAAGTGGTGATATCGGTTGCTCAACATACAGTTTTGGATAATACTGTCAGCAAATTTAACTCACAACACGTTTAGTGAGGGTACCCACTTTCTCTTCCAGGAATTTTCCTTTCTGAGGTTCATTGTCCTTTTCATGAACTTTATTCTCTTTTTCTGCATTAGTATTCATAGATAAGTTGTTAAAACTCTCTTGCATACTCTGTTCACATTCCACACTCTGCCATCTGAGACTTTCACAGCACCATGGAATCTCTCCAAGACTTGTATAGGTTCTGACCACTTGACATATCTCCCTGCAGTTACTTGTGGAAGTTTAATTCTCACCCAATCACCAACCTTCACACAACATTCTTTTACAGCCTTTCTTGCATCAAAATGTTCTTTATTCCATAGTTGTCCGTGGGATATTTTCCTTTCAAACTCTTTGAGGTCAATGTCCCTTTTCCGAGCTCTGGCCAACCAGGAGGGACATACTCTCATACTGGGTTTTCTACCCCTCAGCATTTTAAAAGGTAATCATTTTTCGCCACTGCACCTCTGATGCTATTCTTGTTGACCTTGTTAAATCTCTCAACAATATCATTTGCTTGAGGATGATAGATGGAACTGGTTTTATGTTCCACTCCATTGTCTCTAAGAAATGATTTAATTTCTTCTTATACTAGCTGAACCCATTATCTTTGTTTATTTTTATTTATGTATGTGTTTTTATAGTGCTGCAGCCCGCAGGCATCAGAGCACATTACATGTAGACAGGGACACATTATGTCAGGACAACATAGAAGTGGGGGGTGTCAAATAAGGAAGGGTGAATAGTAAGGTCTTAAGTTTTTTTTCTGCAGCAGAGATAGTTAGTTTCTGATCTTAGTGTTAAAGGCAATTTGTTCCATTTTATGGTTGCATTGGTCGTGAAGGCCCTTCCTAGTCCTTTTGACTTTTTAGCTGGCATAGTTTGGAGCACGGCTTTATTCGTTGATCTGAGGTTGCGGCTTGGTTCGTACCATTTGAATAGTTCTTTTTTTAGGTATGCAAGGGCATTTCCGAATAAGCAGTGGTGGACTAAAGTAAGTGATTTAAAAGTGATGCTATCCTCTATGGCAATCCAGTGAAGATCTCATCTGTCACTTGTGATGAGTTCTCTCTTTGATTTGATGGTTATGGGAGAGAAGGAGGGTGCAGAGGTGGCATTGTTCTGGATCACTTGGCATTGATTTAAGCATTTATTGCTTGCACTCAGTAACAGAGAATTACCATAATCTAGCCGGGAGAGGATAGTGGCCCTAGCAATAGTTGTACTATTTTGTTGGTTTAGTAAGGGTCACATTTGTTTTCAGTAGTTTTTGGTGGTATTGGCAGTTTCTCTTAAGGCAGGCTGTTTGGGCTCCTGCTCCCAGTGATTCCTGTATTATATGATATGATATGGTATTTATAATGCGCCTATACACAAGTGTTTCAAGGCACAACGAGGCAAGGGAGGGGAACAATGGGAGGACAGACAACAATCCTACTAGGCCAGGTGTCATTCAGATTGCACAAGTGTGTGGGAAGGGGGCAGGGGCAGTGCAGTACATGGGAACAGATTAAACAATTAAGAATAGATAAAACAAGTGAGTAACAGCCAGAAAGTGGCAAGTGCATGATTAGGTACAGATATCAGGTGTCAGGGGCTGGTAGGGGGACTGTCGGGATACAGAAAGAGTCCCCAAGTGCGGGGGTTGCCAGGTGGTTAGTGCAGGTGTGTGACGCTGGTGGGGAGGGACCTGGGCTCGAGATCAGAGGGTGTCCAGGTAGCCAGTGCAGTTCCGGGTAAAGCCAGGAGGTCAGCAGAGCAGAGGAGGAGAAAAAGCAGAAGCAAAGAGAAAGGTTTTGAGGTGCTTACGGAACCGGAGATGGTTCTCCTCAAGTTTAAGGGAGGCAGGGAGGCTGTTCCAGAGGAAGGCACCAGCCGAAGAAAGAGATCTACCACCAACTCCTTGCTTGGACAAGCGACTGACCTTGAAGGAGTTGAAGGTGGATGAGCACAGAGCTTGAAAGGAAAATAATTAGGGAGAGAGTGTTGAAGGTATTGAGCCCCAGAAGGCCTTGTGGATGATGCAGAGGGTTTTGAACTTAATACTCACAGCCACTGGGAGCCAGTGCAGAGATTTCAGTCCTGGAGAGATACGATCCCTGGGCTTGCGGCCAAGGAGAAGTCCTGCAGTCCTGTTCTGGATAAGTTGCAGAAGGCGGAGAGTAGAAGCAGACAGATTTAGAAAGAGGCTGTTGCAATAGTCGAGCCTAGAGAGAACCAGAACTCTGGAGACAGTGAGCTTCTGGGGGAGGGAGAGGAAAGGAAGAATACCTCTAAGGAGGTGCAGCTGGTAGTGTGATTTCTTAGAGACATCAGAGATACTGGCATTAAGGCAGAGGTCATTCGCAGCACACCACTCCTGGATAGCAGACAGACATGCAGAGATGAGGGAAGGAGAGGAGGAGCCGAGGGTAGCCTGAAAATTAGCTGGGCGACATCCGCATTGCATTGAAATTGTGGGGCAGAGAGCAGCGATGCAGTGGGCAAGGAGTGTCAGGCATTGGTTGAACAGTCAGGGAGAGAGGTTAGACCCCTGGGGGACACGACATGTAGAGAAAAAGATAGCAGAGAGGAAGGACCCAAGATGGACCTTGGAGGGTCGGTCAGAGAGGAAAGAAGTCAGCCACGCCAGAGCTTGACCAGTGATACCCAGGTTATCACAGAGACGGTTGATCAGGATGGCATGGGTGTCAAAGGCAGAAGAGAGATCAAGCAGAATGAGGACGCAAGGGGTGTTAGCATCAAGGTTGGAGAGCAGGTCTTCACGGATGTTCAGAAGAGCAGTTTCCATGCATCTGGCAGCTCTGAAGCCAGTCTGATGGTCATGAAGACAACCAACAGATTCGGTGTGGAGATTAAGCTGGGAGATGGCCAGTTTCTCCATAAGCTTGCTCAGGAAGGGAGTGATGGATATTGGGCAATAGTTGGCCAGGCAGGAGGGGACAGCAGATGGTTTCTTAAGAAGATGGTGCACAATGGAGTGCTTCGGGGTGGATCGAAAGACTCCATTGGCGAAGGAGTGATTGTAGAAATCATCCAGGGCAGGAGCCAGGGAGTTGTTGTGGTCCTTGATAGTTTTGAAGGAACAGGGGTGAACCTGTTTCAACGAAACTTTCATAGATCAGACTTGTCTAGAATACTCATCTGTGGAGAACTGGGGAAAGACAGAGAAGGAGGGTGCAGAGGTGGCTGCAGAAGGGCCAGAGGAAGAGCAGGGAGGAGGGGATAGGAGGAGAGTGAAGACATAATGTCCTGAGTTTTAGAGATGAAGTGAGAAGCCAGTACCGTGCAGAGGGCCTGGGAAGGGACAGGAGAGGTAGAGACTGCAGCAGGATTGGCCAGATCCTTGCAGATTTTAAAGACTCTGCTGAGTTGTTAGATGCCGCAGAGACGCGAGCTTGGATATGAGCTTGGTTATGAGCTCTCTTCTGTAGATAAATGCCAAGCATGTTGACTTTTTCTGATACTGTGATAGATGACTCTTTGATGTTCAAAGATGAGTATGCTGGGCTCAATCTTTTCCTCCCGCAAGGTGATCCAAAGATCATTAGCTCTTTTTTGGTGCCATTAAGGCACTTCCAATTTGCCTTCATCAAAGATTCAATGATGTTATATAAGGATGTTAATGTGTCGCTGTCTTGATTGTGATTCCCACTTAGTTAAAAAATCAGTAGGGTATCGTTGGCAAAGTTGGTAAAAAATATGCTGAGTTGGGTCAGCAATTTGCATAGGCAGCGCAAGTATAGGTTGAACAATAGAGGGGAGAAGCTAGCTCCCTGAAGGACTACGCAGTCCACTGGTATAGTCAGTTGGCACTGCAATGTCGATGGTAGGACCCATTGGCTCTTGTAGCCATGTCTCATTGAGGCAGAGGATGTCGAGATTGTCCTCCACAATATAATTGTGGATTTCCTGAGCATGTTTGTTTAAGGATCTTGTGTTGAGTAGTGCAATTTTTAATTGGGATAGGTTTGTGTTATTTGTTTTGACTTTTTCCTTTAAGATTTCTGAGTTTGGGTAGGTTGGCTGCGTAATGGAAACATTTCCTGACAAAATGGAAATAGGGACATCCAATCTTGTGTTTATGTAGCCCTGGACTAGCTTTTGGTTGTGTAGGATTGTTGTTTGAGCTAGTAGTTGACACATTTTAAGATAACCCATACCTGTGAGATGGTTTCAGGATTGAATGGAAAATTTTGCCAATTTTTCTAGCTGTGCGGCGATGGGTGCCATGGACCGGCATAGACCGGCTTCATTGCGGTAGTGCCGGCGCTGAAGTGACTGACCTTTCCCTGAACGCGACTTTGAGGGCTCTGGGAACTGTAGTTCCCAAGTGGCAGCACACGTTCAAGCCTGAACGAGCTGCTGGTGTACCTGTGGAGCGCAAGGTAAGTAGTGAGTTTAAACAAAGAAAATGCATGGAATACTGGAGTTTAAATCTCCTCCAGCGTTCCCCTGTGCAGGTCCAGTGATACGTGCAGGTCCAATCAGGTAAAAGTGACAGTCCTGTATGGATATTTACTAGGTTTTACAAGGTTTTACAAGGTTTTACAAGTATTTGCTAAGTTTCAAGTTCATACTGAGTTAAACAGATAATCACTGTCTATGGTAGCAGCAAACAGATACTTACAATATGGAACACTGTGCGTCAACGATGCCTAAGGCTGACTGTTTAGGAACTAACCTTGTATTACTGTTTCCTCCGGGTGCATATATGTGATCTGCCCGGACCGGCATAGGCCGGCTTCGTTGCGGAAGTGCCGGCGCTGAAGCGCCTAATGTTTCCCTTAATGCGACTTTGGGGGCTCTGGGAACTGTAGTTCCCAAGTGGCAGCACACGTTCAAGCCAGAACGAGCTGCTGGTGTACCTGTGGAGCGCAAGGTAAGTAGTTAGTGTAAACAAAGAAAATGCATGGAATACTGGAGTTTAAATCTCCTCCAGCATTCCCGGTAATAATTGTAGTAGGATAACCTTCCCTTTTGAAAATGACATCCAAAAATAAAATAATATCCTGGGAACATATGTTTTTCACCCATTAAATGTCTACCCATCTGGACAACATGTCAATGAGTACTATACAAAATGTTAAAGTACCCTCACTTCTCACTGGACCAACAATGTCAAGACCTACACATTCCCATGGTATTGTGGGCATAGACATAACAGTCATATGTTCTTGCCTTGCAATGTACCCCTTGGCAGAATCCTCACACACACAACATTCTCTTATAAGTCTCTCCACTTCTAGGTCTATCCCAGGCCACCAGTAATCTTGTCATCTTGTCTGACAAGCTGTTTAGTCTTTGTCATACCTTGGTGTCCATCATGTGCTAGCTGTAATATTTTTTTATTGCTCCCATGGGTGAAAACACCTTGTCACCCCTCAAAACCACATTTTTTTTAATTTGCAGTTCATCAAATACATGTCTGATGGCTTCTGGAATTTCCCCTTTTTTAATCTCATTGCCTTTTGCACCATTCAACAGGCGTTCTTTCACGCTCTTCAATACCTCATCAGCAGTCATGGCCTGTGCCCATTCCTCTTCTAATACAACTTCCTGATCTACATTCAGTATTTGTTCCTCATCACCTTCATCCTCAGCAATACTATCAACTACATTGTCCAATCTTGATAAGCAATCAGCAGATTTGTTCTTGACCCCAGGAACAAATTGTACATCCCAGTTATATTCTTGCAAACCTGCTACCCATTTTCTAATTCTTGAGGAAACTCTATCTAATCCTTTAGTGCTTAGAATTTCTTTGAACGGTTTGTGATCTGATCTCATTAAAATTGTCGAACCCCACAATAATGAGCAAAATTTTACAATGGACCACTTAACAGCCAACAATTTATTCTCAGCAGTGGAATAATTGTATTCCGCCTCCCTCAACACTCTTGAGGCAAACGCAATTGGGTATTCTATTCCACCTACTAATTGGGATAACACAGCCCCTAACCCATGATTGCTAGCATCAGTGGTAAGTATACTTTTTTTGTACATCCACTTTAAAGTGGGTGTATTGTTTAAATCCACTTTTATTTTGTTAAATCCACATTCACACTGGTCTTGACTAGCTTCCTCATATTGAATGATTTGCCCGCTAGATCTGTAATGAATTTGGCATAATATTCTGCCATACCTAAAAATGAGATCAGTTTATCCCTACTGGTGGGACTTGGGAAATTGATGATGGTGTTCACTAACTCCACTTTGGGTCTGATATCTTTATTTATCTGAAATCTCATGCCCTAGATGTTTATACTGAATCTGTTGAATTTGCACTTGTCCTTGCTAAGAGTAAGACCAGCTTCCTTAAAAATGTCTAAAACTTTATGAAGCCTATTATCATGCTCTTCTGGGCTTTTCCCGTAAACTAACTCCTCATCTTGGAAACATAGTACCCCTTGCATGTGATGAAATAATTGATACATTATACGCTGAAATACAGCTGCTGCAGAAATGAGACCAAAAGGCATCCTTTTACACTGGAATAAACCTTCAGTGGTGATAAAAACTGTGACATTTCTGGAAAGAGGATGCAACATAATCTGATGGTACGTGGATTTACTGTACTGATTACCTTGGAATCTTTAATCATGCCCAACATTTCCGTCATGTTGGGCAACGGATGCCTATCTGGAATTACATACTTGTTTACACATCTGAGATCTATACACAACCTATGTTTTCCATTCAGACGACTCAACTCTTTCTATCACACCTTGTGCTTCCATTCTCTCAAGTTCTTCTGTCACAGCAGCTTTGATTGCTAAAGGAACTGGTCTCACCTTTTATACCCCCGGAATGGCATAATTTCTCATTCGAATCTTGTGATTGAAATTCCTTAAAGTGCCAAGTTCCTCTCGAAACATAGAATGTTGTTCAAATAAACCTGATGAAGTTTCTTCATCTACCGCATATACTACTTCCTCTACATTGGGATCCAGTTTTATTTTCAGTCTCCTTTGGGATGGGACCAGCTCGAGAGTGGTAGCATTCCTTTCTTAGATAGTTTAATATTTCCTTTTGCTATTCTGTCATTAAATTTCATAGTGGACCAAAACCACCCTTCCAATTTAATGTGTTTGCCCCCATATGCAACGGGTCTAACACCACTTCTTTCAATGTGGTACTGGTCTTGACATTTTCCTCAAAAAGTACTTTGGACAATAAAATGTACTTTGCACCAGAGTCAGCTACCATGCTAAGGTTCATACCACTTGTTTCTATTGTTGCCATGGGTTTTTGCATCTTCATCCTCAATCATGTTGATGTCTGAGTCTTCTACTTAGAAGGTACACTCTTCTACATTCTCACATAGTTCATCAATGCATTCTATGTTCTACCGTTTTGTTCTGCAGCAGTTGGTAAAGTGTCCTTTCTTACTGCATCTTTTGCCCACTTCTTTAAGTCCAGGACATTTATCACTACTGGCTAAGTGATGTATGTTATCACATCGATAACATCTTCTCTTGTCATGGGTCTCTTTTCTCACTTTGAACCTTGTTGCCTTCTTTTTTACATACACTGGATCCATTTTTCCAAATTGCTTCTTTCTAGTTGTGTTATTTTCTTGAACTACCACGACTTCTGGTAATTGAGACATTCTTCTTTCCAATTATCAGTTTATGCTCTTTTTTCAAGTTCATTCACACATTTGTTTGTATGTGCCACTTCTTTTGCAACTCTAAGGACTTCTTCTATGGATGGATTTCCTTTGGACCATAATGCTTCCCCCACTTTGCTGTCAATGCATTCTAGCATAAACTGATCTCGTAATCGCTCATCCAAATTATTCATAAACTCACACAAGATCGCTAATACTCGTAAGGCAGTGATAACTTGCTCTACAGTGTCACCAGGTTCTTGTTTTCTTTTACCATGAGAATAACACTTAGTTTTTTCCTAATGTGATCCAACATTTTAACACACTTTTCATATTCTGTCCCACCGACTGTTCTTCTGACAGAGATGGAATATTCTCAAATTGCTCTTGCCCATAGTTCCCTAAACAATGTATAAGTAGGCACGTTTTCCTTTCATTGGCAAAATTTAGGCCATGAGCGGCAAGAACATAATGCTCAAAATGTTTCTTCCATCTTTTCGAAGGCAATGCAGGTTCACCCTTTGTGTCTAAAAAATAGCTAGGAGGAGATATCCCTTACATGGTTGGCTTGGTTGTTGTGGTTCCTTAGTAAACAAAGTGTAAAACTGTGGAATGCTAAAGTTTATGACTCAGTTTATTGATGTTGTGTTTGTTTGAATTGTTTATGTTTAGTTACATCTCCTTTGTTTTGTATATTTTGTTGGTATAATGGTGAAGTAAACTGTGGTATAATAGAGAAGTAAACTGTTGCTATTTCATAAACGTTTTACAATTGAACTTTGCTTTCTTTCCCTTTATTCCTTCACAATTGTGCACTGGTTACTTCACTTTCCCATGAATGCTTGGATACAATAATGTGCACACGCGTGTGTGTACGATTCATGCAAGGTGGATGCCTTGAGTTCAATTCAGTTGCTAGGTGTTTATACTTGACTCTGTTGCAGCAAGGTTGTAGTGCAACTGTATATTTTGATAACTTTATTTCATTGCTGCGGAATGCGTTTGGCACAAATTATTTCCATTCCTGTGCGTTGTAACTATTGTGCGTGGCAGCGCTTTAACTGGTATAAATTTGCTTTGCCATTTATGTGTAAGGTCGGTTACTCTCGGGGCAAAATGGCGACACGCAAGATGGACGTAACAAGGTCCTTTACTCTTGCTTTTATGTGTACGGCGTGCTGTGACCTTTGTACACAGTTGGAACACTTTTCATTGGAAGGTTAATGCTCTGTCACTCTCTCTACAATGCGATCAAGTCGTTCGCGCATAAAAATTAAGTAAGGCTTGCCAGTGGTTAAGATTCATTCTAAACCTTCCATCCATGACCTCTTTGTTTTTACATAAAACCAGCGGCCAGTATGATAGAACCATTCACAAAATATTTGGAAACAGATTTGGGTAAATTAAGAGAAAAGCACTTTAAGAATCAAATGCAACTCATAGTATGCAGCGATTTTCATGCAAAAATAGGAGATGTTATTAGTGTAGTAGATGTTAAATTCGGAAGAAGAGATATCCTGCAGGTTACCCTCAGTGTGCCCAAGGATGGAAGTAACAATGATGAAGGCTTAAACTATTTACTTGCAAGAAAGGAAGTTTAAGTTAATTAATGTTAGAATACGTTTCACATTGTCTGGAGACCTAACGTTCTTGGGTAGTCAAGGATTGTCTATTATATATTATTTTTCATGTCATTAGAGGAATGGTCATGGGTTATTGCTCCAACTACAACACCAAAATCAGATCAGGCAGCATTGTCATTAACCTTTGTTATTCCCTGTAAAAATTTAGGGCAAAGGGAAATCACATAATTAAAAGATGACCAAGAAACATACTGTATACAAAGATTAAAAAGGGCACACGTTGCAGGGCAGGACTTTGTGGAATCCACCATGACCTGTAACAAAGCCCTGATTTATTTTTGCTTCCAAGAGGATTACACCCAGGGGTAGATTGTATCCAGGTTTGAAACCCAATTAAATAACATTGAAGAAGCCATAAGTGTACACTCGGAAGCACATACGACATTGGATAAGTAATTATGGCTAAATGATGATTGTAAAAAAACGAATACAGCGAGTATGATTATGTTATTTATTTTATTTTGTTTAAAATATTTTATTTATTACATTTTTAGTGAGGTATAATACATGAACAACATAATCCAACAGTCAGAATACATCATGAACAGAATATACTTCAATTAGAGAACAATGCAGCAGCCCTGTACAGGCCACTAAGTATATAAGACATTTACATATAAAACAATAGTTTGGTAATTCCGCATCAGAAACTACTGCGTTCCACTTGTAAACATAAGCCTCCCAAACATTTTAGGGTTGGTGAGACAGGGAAATGCTAGAGATGTAGATTTCTTCCCTCTCTGTTGTATATACTAGTTCTTTCTGCCACATCTGGTGAGAAGGGAGGTAGGTTAGATGTATATCGTTTCAAGATGCATTTTTTGCCAACAAGGCATCCTAGATGAAATACCCTACGATTTTGAATAGTTGTTTTGCCTATATCTCCAAACAGCTATTTTGTTGGTGCCTGTGATGGGGTGCATGCATCATTTCTGCTTGCGTATGTGCAACCTTAGACCAGATTTCCAACACTTCTAGACATAACCAAAACATGCGTAGGAGGTCCGATGGTGCTGTTTTACATTTAAGGCATTCTAGACTTACCACGGAAAATAATTTAGCAGTTTTCGTATAATGTAGCCAGTTGATGACTTTAAACTGTATCAGATGGTAGCTCTCATTTAATGAGACTTGTTTTGTGAAAAGGCATTATTTTGCCCCTACCTCGTCAATCAGTGCGTGCCCAACATTCAATTCCCATTGACTACAGACCTTTTTTACAGTCCCAAGGATGTCTTGTGATATGTTCTATAGTTTAGACTCCAGCTTGCAGTGAATTATGTCCTGAGTGACAACATCAACCAAGGAGTGTGTACTGGATTCCGCAGGGAAGGATGGCCATTTCCACCTGAAAGTTGTTCAGGCATATTGTAGCAGCGAGATCAGAGTGCACCCCAACTTAGCCATGAATTCTGTAATTGACAAAAATATCCCCCTCAGGAACATGTCATCCATCAAAAGCCTGTACTCAGTGTCCCGTGTTATGTTATGTTATGTTATATGTCACTTGTATAGCGGTCATTGGTATGGCCGTGAAGCAGTGTGGGGTTGAACACCCTTCAGAAGACCATTGTCGGAGATGTAAGAGGTGATGAAAGAATTTCTAAAATGCATGTGTGAATTTCTAGTCTACACGAAGTTGGTTAGGTAGTGGCAAGGTCCATAGCAATAACCCATAGCTATCCGATGAGAGAATGGGTGGCATGACAAATTGTCTGGGGCGTGGGAGAGTCGAATGGGTAAGATTATGTGGAGAACTGGTCTAAATTTTGCCTGGGTCCCAGCTATGTTCTATTGGATGAGATGATACGTTATTCCGGTGTGTGTAATCTAGTAGTGTATATTGAGAGGTATATTGGTGAGCGGGATATGCCAGTGTGGGATACGGTTAAGCTTCATAGTGGTGACACTGACACCTAGTTGGAAAGGATCTTTTTGAATTTATCATAAAGGCTTATCACAAAGGCATGACTGGGGTGCATTTAATTGGGGTGCTGATATGTCACACCCTTGCTGACAATAGCAAAATACAGTTGGGATACCCACAACCTGGACCCTATGGGAAAAACAAGTATGACAGTGGAAAGCAGTAGCAAAATACAGCTGGGTAATTTTATTGTCAGTATTCTTATTAGTTGTTTTAGCATTTGTGTCCACTAGTGAATTTCATTAACACCTGACACACTAGAAAGCATTGCATGGTGAAATGAAGGGCAGCAAAAATGATGTCTATTACACTTAGCATTTCGACCTCTGACACACCAGAGGTTTCCAAGCAGGCACTGATGAATTAGATTATGTCTTTGTTGCAGTAGAAAGAGTTATATTGTGATACTGTTGCATAAGGAAAAGCTTTTTGGGAATGATGAGTATGTGGTTGAAGTGCCAGGTAGTGCAAGCATTGAATATGGTAGATACAAATATTTATTAGCATAAGGGCCACCCACATCTTAGTCAGAGCCTCCCATATTAAACTAGGCCCATTTAAGAGTTGACAGCTTTCTGTCTGTCGGGGAACTAAGCCGCATTTTTGAGCTTCGGTCCCATTCATTCATCAGACTTTATTTTTGCTCCCCCCAGTGATTGTTCAGACAATCCTGGCCTTGGAAGGAGGGTGAAGAGCCACAGAAATATTGGTTATTGTTGTAAGACTTAGCTGTTCCCAGATGCTTGCGGCAGGAGATAGGTAACGATATATTCCCTAAATTAGATAAATATGATGGCAGTGAAGGACACATGTTTGTGTGAACAAGGCCTGGAGGGAAGACCTAGCCAGAGTGTTGAATTAGATTGTGGTTATACTGCCCCCATTTAGAAGTGGTAGTACCATAGGAACTTCAGCTGACAGAATAAATAGAGCAAATAAATCTGAGAAATGAGTCCTCAAGAGCAGTACCTCAGCTGTGTTTTTTTATGAATACACCTGGTTCCCGAGAGAGATATGCAAGGATGTATAGTAGGAAAGCAAAATGTTTCAAGACAGGAGTCACATGAGGTGTTGACAAGTGTACAACTGCAAGGTCTGAGAATCGCTGAGGGGTGCCAAGTTGTCTGTTCTCATGAGAAAGTATTATTGTGTCCATTTTGTTGCGACAGGATACTGACTTCACTGTTCATACTCGCTTCAGGATAGTGTCAACTGGGGGGCATGCACATCATAAAGTTGTCCTGGCCAATGGGAAAAGGCCATTGTAGCAATAGTAATGTCAATAATGTTGTCCAATCAAAACTGAGAAAGTATTATTGACTACAAAATGTTGTCATTCATAGGAGGTAGCATTTAAATGATCATACAGAGGTTACTCACCAATGAGTTTGGGTTGCATAGGCTGTGTTTCTGTATAGGGGCTAGCCGATGGGGAATGTATGATTAAAATGTACTTGATATTTGTAACACATTTTGTTTTGTGGTTTTCGTCACTCAAAACTGTAACCTGAGTTGGGTGTATCGAGAGTGTTTTCTAGTTTAAATTCTACAGAACTGACTAATCCTCCCAGCAATAAATATTGTCTTTCTTGCAAATTGTGTACTTTTTATTGTCTCCTTGGATTGTTTTCCATCGATCGGTTTCTGGACCTACCATACAACTGTGGTAAGAATATGCGATGTGGTTGACAACACATAAGCGAGATTAAAAAATGCAAACCCACCCCAGAGGTAATGTGGTAAGAAAATGCAATGTGGTGTAAGAGGATTCAATTCAACACTACAGCTAAATCAATGTCTAGTCTGGGATACTGAATGGAAACCCTTATTGATATATCTTTATGTCCAGTTCATGCGTTCTGGGTGACTATCCACACCCCTATATAACACCCCTCTCTTGGAATCCCCTGACCCCACTGAGCCAAGAAGTAGTTCTGTTTTGCAAGTTTAAAAGGTTTTTTTGATAATTTAAACAATATATATATATATATATCACACTTTATAATAAATTAATAATTGAATATCACACTTAATCTGAGCAGTAATCAATAATGGATAGTCCGGCACTAGCACACTTCTTTATAATCAATGATGAGTGGTTATAGGATGGATGTGATAGCAACAACACTTTTATGGTTTCAAATGGATGCAATGTGGAATGAAATGCAGTACAGAAAATAACTTGATAGGATTTCAGCAAAAGACAATGTAATCACTTTCTTGGACAATTCACCCCCCCTTTTATGCACTGTAAGGAGATGAAGATGACACAGTTCTTAGGAATGCAATCAAATAGAATTCAGTTCAATTCCCCCCCAGCAGCTTATACAACAGATAGGAGTTTTGAAACACAGGCAAAATGCTTTGAATATGGTGACAATGCAGTGAGAAATATGCTGAAAATGGTTTTAATTCCCTTTAGGAGGTTCAGGGTGAGTGAAATATACTTGGAATGAGTTCAGGCTCACTTTAGCAAGGATCTAGGAGTAACTAGCAGGTTAAACGAATTTTTGGCAAAGGAAAGCAATGAAGCTGCTGTTTTCACACGTGGCTGGATTTTTAACCCAAATTGCAAATCGTGGTAAAATTCGTGAGTGCGAGAATCGTGATTACGGCAAAAGTATGAGGAGTAGGAAGTTAAACCAAGTTCCTAGCCCAAACGGTTCCAGAGATACGGACGATTAAATAAAGGTAGTTTTTCGGATTTGAAATTTTAAAAGTTCAAAGCGACAGGTTAATGCTTGCAGCTAGAAAATGCCAAGTGACAGCTTTGCAAATGACAGGTGACAGTTAGGAGGCAGTTCTGGTTAGATTAAAATAGATTGAATTATATTATTTTAACTAAGAGATAGGTTCTGCACAGTTCTGCTAGGTACTCACAATATATTTAGAAATAGGCCTCGCCACGGATCTGGTCAACAGGTTTTCTTCACTCGCCACGGACAGTTTCTGCGTACAGTGTCTGGGTCAGCTCTACTCTGCTGGTCTGGTCTGGGTCTCTGGTTCTGATCAGGTCTGTGGGTCCGGATACAGCGGTCTCCGGTTCAGCTGGTCTCTCTCTGGATACAACACTGCTCCCTGGCAAATGGCAAGAGTTCTTGCAAAGAATTCAAACAGCTCGCCTGGCTGTGAATAGTGGCAATGATTTGAGGCCTGCTAAAGAGGGATTTAGCTTGTAGTTGACCTTTCTGCTACAAATTCTGAAGTAAAGTCTTGGTCTCTGAAGGTGGATAGATTGAAGTCTCTATGTTGGCTCTCTGGAGGTTGATGGAGGTAAAGTATGAATTTTCCCAGCATAGCGTCCCGCAGCAGATGGAATAGAATCTCCTCTCTAGCTTCCAGTGGCTCTTTTTATGTCTTTTGAAAGTGGGTGTGTGTGCAGCATCACTAGCCAGCCCCTCTCTCAACTGCCCATTGGTCAAGCTTTCCTTTCTCTCTTGATTGGGGAAAAGAAGTGGAATGTCAGAGCAATGTCATTTAATGGCTTGCAGAAAGGACACTCCCCTGTCAAATTACACACAATCTATATTTGACCTAAAGACATATTTCATAGATACACAGTGGTTTGAATTTACATGCACCCATCACATATCACATGAGGTATACCCTGTTCAAACTCTGCTCTTCCTGGGGGCTTGGGTTAAAAAATGGCAACATTTTTCACTTTTTGGTCGGGTTACCAATATTGGATTTGTCCCCGCATTTACACAAATGTTCGCAAAGTATGTGGGCATTAGGTGGTGGAGTGTCAGATTTTTAACATACATACATTTAGAGTAATATCCTCTTTTCCGCTAAAAACCCCCCTGAACATACCACCGGGTCCCTAACACGTCTTCAAATGTGCACAGAAAAATCACAAGAATAATGATATCACTTATAAAATTTTCACAAGTCCGCTCTATGAATGATCCATCTTTTTAGATTTATGTTCTGGCCCAAAGGGGTGTGGTTTCCCAGGTCACATGGTGTAGAAACCAGTTTATCCAGTTTCTGCCAAGCTCAGAGACCCTGCCCCTCCCAGCTTCTGCCAAGAGGAAGCTATTTTACGGTCCCCCTAATAAACCATCTGCCTGTGCCCTGGAAGGCCCATTGTTCAAAAGGAAGCCATTTACGACTACCCTAATAAACCATCTGCCTGGGCCCAGGACAGGCCTTTGTTCAACTCCCTGTAGCTGCTCCACCCCTAATCTAATCAGAGAGGTGACAACCCCTTTTGGCAAGGGGAAGAGTGGCTGAGCAGGTTTTAACTCCTGTGGGGGTAGATGTCAGGCAGAATTCAGTTCCTTAAGCCAGGCCCCAGCTAATGTCACTTCTAGTTACCCAGTTTTCTGCATTCAAATAAACTAACAATTTTTACACATGCAGCTAGAATGTTGATTCTAAGTTTAAAACTATGACATGTAAACAATTGAAACCTATGTGACACTCAAAAGTAGGTCACTCATTTCTTTTAAACATTTAGATTTTTAGTGTCTTTCAGTCCAAATTTACTTAAACTGCTGAAATCCACAGCTCAGCCAGTTTTGCTATGAACATTATTTTAGGCTCATCCTCTTTCCAGATTTTGTATGCCCACAAGACTTTATTCTCTCAAATGTCTGCTGGTGTTCAGTGAGATTGTTGGATATTCTGCAGTGTTTGAAATGGGCATTCTGAGCTTGCCTTCAGAGAAACAAAGGGTGATTTTTAAAGTGCTTTCTAGCGAACAGGCACTGCTGTTTTTCTCTTTGGCACCCCATTTCACTCATTGCTCTTCTGACCCAGCACACCCGCACCAGGGGGTGGCAAGTCAGGCGACCATTTTGGTGTGTGCACAAACTGCGCGGTTTTCATAGATTCTGGCGCACATGTGGGCTTTTTCGGCCATCTTGGATTTCCTAAGCCCACAGCACCAAATGTTGTAGCATAATAGTCCAAACGTGGGTCAGGACACCCAACAGTGGTCACAACACAACCGCGAGATTGAGAAATGCAGACCTCGCCCAGAGGCACTGTGGTAAGAAAATGCAATATGGTGGAACAACACAACAGTGAGATACATGTGAGTTGCATGCTATTATCCTGTGTTGGAAGAATGTTAGGAAATCCCCACAGGGGTGGATTAATGCTGTTGGGAACACTACTACCCAGCCACCCAGACAGTTTGGACCAGACGCTGACCGACATTCAAATATGATTGAACTTACAATTTGTGTTGTATTTATCACTGAAAATAACAGAGCAATGGTTCCGCAGTTTTGCAGCATATATTTCTATTTCTATGTGACGATGAGTAGGGATTGACGTGTATATTGCAGATAGGCCTCATTATAAGTTTGCCGGTCCGGAAACAACAGTACCGATAAGTTTGCCATGAATGGTGCCAGTGCATCCGTCCTCCCCATTCCTATTGAGTCCATTAGGACTCCACTGGGAATGGGGAGTAATATTTTCCGGCACCCGGGAATGGGCAACTACCAGGTCTGCTGGGGTTTCAATGTCCCAGTAATTGTCCATTCCCGGGCGCCGGAAAATTCATGACTCTGGTGACAGCCGTTTCGGTATTTACTGGCACGGCTACCGCCAGGGTCATAATGACCCTTGTGTATATTGCACTTGGACAACCAGGCAGTACACTCAAAATCAATAGCTTCAATACCCCTGTGGTCATAAGGCTTCAGCATTTCTGCCCATGCCACTCTGGCGGTACCTGAGCCCCAAAGAAACTTTGATGCCAAGGAACGGAGTGTATTGAAGAAGGTCCTGCGAGGCCAAATAGGAATGTTTATAAAAGAATAAAGGAGTTTGGGCAGCACTACCATCTTCAGGAGTGATAATCGATTGTGTAAGGATATTGGGAGTCTGGACCAAAGCTCCAGTTTAGTCACAAGAGATGGGAGATAGGCGGCAAGTTTATCAGTGTGCAAGGAACCAGAGGATCTAGATACTCAGACTTCAAAATACATTATAGCATCTGAAGCCCATAGGAATCCCATCAAATCACTAGGTGGCTGTGCAGTCTCAGTCAGTGGAAACAATTCCGACTTGGACCAGTTGATATGGCAACCAGAAATCTGGGAGAAGCCCTCATTTTCCTCAAGGATAAAGCAGAGATTACGTTCCATATTATGAATGTACAGCAATGCATCATCAGCATACAGAGATAGTTTGTTTGTTTGTTTGTGTGCGTGTTTATTTATTTCTATTGCACACCAGACCCGGAGGTAACAGGGCACAGAATTTACACAGAGATTCACAGCTTAGGTTACAGAAATAAATAACACATGGCAAGTATAGAATAGTCACAGTCTACAAGAGCACACGGTTACAAGTCATCAAACAGAGATAGGCACACAACCAGGAACACATTGTCTAATACCCAAGAGCAGCATTTTAAGAGTCAATGTACAGTGTAGTGAGAGTGGTAGGCCTTAGTGGTCTGTTGTCTTAAGCCAGTTAATGCAGCTATGTCTAAAGCTCTGGTATGATTGATCGGCACAGAGTGAGGGTGGCAGGGAATTCCAAAGCTGGGCCGCTTTGACAGGAAAGTTGCTGCCCCCAACCTTAGAGAGGTTAAACCTGGGAATGGAGAGGCAGTTAGTGTGGATTAGTCTAGATGGTCTAGGAGGACTTCCTTCTGTGGAATCTCTCAGAGAGATAGCTAGGAGCAGCATTGTTTAGTGATTAATAAGTGAGTGAGGCAGTTTTTAAACTGGATTTCTATAAAACTCTCTCCCACATTCAGTACACTCATGAGGTTTCTCACTTGAATGTATTCGATGGTGACCAGTTAGCACTCCCTTCCCAGCAAACCACTTCCCACATTCAGTGCACTCATGAGGTTTCCTACCTGTATGTGTTCTCTGGTGGGTAGCAAGATGTCCCTTCTGAGCAAACCCTTTCCCACATTCAGTGCATACATGAGATTCCTCCCCTGTATGTGTTCTCTGGTGGGTCGTAAGATCTCCTTTCTGAGCAAACCCTTTCCCACATTCAGTGCACTCACAAGGTTTCCTACCTCTATGTGTTCTCTGGTGGCAAGTAAGATGGCCCTTCTGAGGAAACCCTTTTCCAGAGTCAATCCACACATGAGGCTTCTGGCCTGTATGCACTTGTTGGCAGATCAGTCTATCAAATAAATGGATATTATTCTCAAATTCAGTGCACTCATAAGGATTTTCACATATGTCCTCATGTGGGCAATACGTTTGTTTTTGAGATGGCAACATTCTCAACATTCTGAGCATGGGTACGGTTTCTCACCAGTGTATGTTGACAGGTACTTAATAAAAGGCCCTTGTCCACTGATCCTTTTATCAAATTCAGGGCACAGGTGAGCTTTCTCGTCTATATCTGGGGGGACCATAAATGCATAAAACTGAGCCACTCAAGTTTCGCACAGATACATTCGGCAAGGGGTTTCATACATACAGGAAAAAGGTGAGGGGATAGACGGCAACCCTGTTTAGTAGCCCTGCCTAATGAAATGGCAGATTATAATGCACCATTCAATCAAATCCTAGCTAAAGGAGAGGACTACAGAAGCCGTAAACAGCTGACAAAAAAGGGACTTAACGCTGTGAGCAGAAAGTCCTACGAAACCGAGTCAGTTTCAGCATTGAGGATTGCAGCAACAGCATTAGATTGGAGATTAATCTGTTAGAGAAAACCAACAAGACGATCTACTGTGAAGGGTGAATTCAAGGGTGCAGCCACCTTCTCTGTAAAGGTTGAGAGGTTACGTTGTCCATTTATGTCTCCTTGTCTAACACTGACTTTGTGTCATGATTTGAGTATAGGGCCTGCAGAATGTTGCAAAGGCATCGCATATGGCAAAACTGTAAGTGTGGATCCTATCATCTGATGTGTGTATACCCATTACCATTGCACATTGGATCGTATAGCCTGAGAGCGTGCTCTGCCCGGCCTATTTACTTCCCTGTATCTGCATGCCATTGTGGGTTTAATAATATAGCATGCTTGTCTTTCCGTCAGATCAGAACTCAAGCAATGCGGATTTATTATCACCTAGTAGACCTGCATAGATCATTCCTCCATACAGATTCTCAAGAGCACGGATGCTTGCTTCTTGGGAGAAAAACTCCACTCTAATTGACTTGAGAATGCCCAAGGATGTAAACAATGCCACTCCCCCTAATAAATACCTGAAAATCCTCCCACGAGGTGGAATATGAGTAAATCCCATGATGTCATGTTAGTTAACAGGAACACAGAGATATTCTCTGATAGTGTTTGTGCAAACACTGGATCATGTTACGCTGATGGGGTTAGTCTCCATAATGAAAGGGTTGCAGTGGAGCGATCAACATCCAGACTCAGAATGGTGTTAAAGTCACCCCCGCCCATATGATTGAGAGCTCATCCCAGGCACTCAGGAGTGCAGCCAGTTGTGTGCAAAAGGTGGGGTCATCTAAGTTAGGGCCATAGTTGTTGACCAGGATGATTTCCGACCCTGCTACCTTCCCCCTTATAACCACATACCATCCAAGGGGATCAATAATAGATTCAGAGAATTGAAACGGGAGGGCCTGTTAGATCAATGTTATCACACAACGTGGCTATGACGAATAAGAGGTGTAGCACCTAGTCTTGCCCCACTTAGATGTGAAAGTGTTGTGTTCATTGAAATGTGCATGAGTCTCTTGCACCATCAGTATTTGGGGAAGTGATGTTCGATAAAAGTCACCAGTTTCTTGGCTTTAATTTGATTTGTAATGCCCTGCACCTTCCAACTAAGGAACGTTACTGGACTGGCAAAGATAAAGACATCAAGAAATTACATTATGGTGTTTATGCAATGTGTATTCTGCAGTATATGATAACAACAGTGTCTGGCATTCATAGAACCTCAGTTGCAGAGCAAATAATGTTCAAACAGAAACCCCAAAAATGTTCCCCCCTCCCACACTGCCCACCCCAACTTGACAGTGCCACCCAAACCAACCTGTGTCCGAATGGACTTCAGCGGGGGCACTAATATCAGCGTGCTTGTGCGGCTCAACTGGGCATGAGCAACCTATCTTAGTAGAAATGTACCATGCACAGGACAATGTAAGCTTGGACCAGTGTCACAATTGATTCCAGGAAGGATAGTGACATAGACCACTAGCACGTTATGTTCACAGGTGCTGTTCATGAAGGGGCAGTAGGACTCCAAAACACGCTATCAGAGGTATTGCATTGGAGAGCAGCTATTGCGTCCAGTGCTGAAATAGGTATGAGACCATGCTTCTGAAACCATATGTTTAGCTCTCAACAGCTCATTCAGTTCTAACAGTGTGAGGGGGTATTGTGGCCTCGATGAAGGATTTGAACACTGCAAGTGACCTAAAAAGTGTGCTTATCTGCTATATTGCAGCCTCAGTTTTGATGGAAACAACATAGTGTATCGTATATGGCCATTTCTGAGGAGTCTCTTGACTGTCAAATGATTTATGTGTTGTCTGCACCGTTGGTGAGAAATCTGGATATATATATGCACCCTGATGGATTTATATTGTAGCTCCCCTTTCTCTCTCGCCAGTCTAAGGATGTCCTGCTGTGCAGTTAAGCAGTCTCTCTATAATAGTACATGGTGGGGCCCAAGATTTTATGGGCCCTTCCCATGAGGAATTGGGAGGAGAATGCCGGTGTGTCAAGAATTGTATTAAGGAGATTCTCCACAAATGATTTCCACAAATAATTTCATAGGCCCCACAGGGGCTGCATTAGGTATTTACACAATGCTCACATTATTGTGCCTGGAACACTTTTCAAGGCCCTCACACCTTGTTTTGATTGACATAAATTCTCTTTTAAGGGACTTGATAGTTATTCATCTACTTTCTGTTTCGAACTTAGTGCACATAGAACTGATGCTGGCAGTCAGGCCTTCTAGTTTGGAATTGATGGTGGAAATCCTACTCTGCATTGCCTGCATTGCCTTCATCATACAATCAGGGTGATGTTGTTCACATCATAGAATGATGGCTGCTGCCTCAATGCCAAGCAGCAGGGCCCTCCCATCCAGCGTGGCTCAGAAGGAGATGTGCTCCATCCCACAGGGTCCTCAAAAGAAAATCATCAAAGAAGTGTGTTGGTCCCACCTCTGCAGTGGGCATTCCGAAGAGGTCGCCAAAGCCACAGCACTGCTTCAGCGGTAGGAACTCGCATCAGTATCCGGTGCAGCTCCAGCATGGGGACCACAGCCTCGGGCCTGAAGTGCCATGACAGGCGTAGGCAGGGGCCCAGAGGCTCACTAGAGTAACCAGCCACACAGCAAAGTCTCACAGCCACTGGGAAGGCGTTTCCAGGTATGGTCTCCTTTTGGCACCAATTATATGCATTAGAATATAAAGTCAGTTTCAGGAGTTCTGCTCCTAGGCTGCCATCTTATTTGGCACTCAGTAACACCCCCGTTATTATTATTATTATTATTATTATTATTTATTATTATTATTATTATTATTATTATTATTATTATTATTATTATTATTATTGTTAAAAGTGAATAGCACATCAAGATAAGACATAATCATGAAAAGGAAACAGTATAAAAAACAGCTTGCAAGAAGGAAAGCTAAACAGACTGAGGAATGCTGGAATTATCTTGTAATGGTGATTGCTCTAAGTAACTCAAGAACCTTTTTGAAGGTAGTGGCAAATGGTCCCACATATTGTAAAACCCCAATAATTGAGAACATAATATCCTTTGATCCATGGCATGTCCACTACCAGAACATTTATGATGATTGCAGTAACCACATAGGTTGTGCCAAAAGGCAGGCTGATATTACAGAACCCGATTTGGTTTCAATCATAATTGTGAAGATAACTAAAATTATCTCACCCTATGAAGAGAGTATAAAAATGATACCCCTCCAGATCTTTAGCGTGCCCACATAACGATTTGGGCAAGAGTTACTTGCAATGTATTTAATGTAATGGCCGGCACAAATATGTTTCTGAGATCCTGGAACAAGGCAGTTATAGTTCAAATTTGTAAAAGGGTGAAAAGTCGTTGCTGCAAAGTTACCATCTGATATTACTTTTAGATTGTTCTTTTAACGTTGTTCTTTTTGCACATTTTAAAAAGAATTACTAACTGGGAAGATGCCAGACAATAATATCTGTAATCCAGTTCAATTTGGTTTTACAAAGGATGTGGGCACAAAGATCAAGCAGTGGTTTTGTATCTGGTGGTGGTGACATCCATATTTATCAAGCAAGAACAACTGTAAGTGGCTTTCATGAATCTGGCAACAGCATTTGACAGGATAAAAATACATTATGGCACAAACTTGATAAACTGGGACTCACATGGTCAATCATAAAAATCTTGATTAAAATTGTTGAAGAAAACCGGACAGCTGTTTCCTACAATATTGGTTACCTGTCAACTGATTATTTTTCTATCTGCGGTGCAGTTAGACAGGGCCGTGTTCTATCACCCACACTGTTTAACCTTTATACTAATGATACGTTATGTATTTTAGCCAAGCTTGGGTTTGAGCGATATCTCAAGTGATGTTGTCTTTAGGAATGATGGCATGTACATAATAAAATGCATTGAAATGTATTCATGCAGTGAGCATATATCAACAGTTATGAAGAGTTGTTCCTATTCACTTTGAATGTCTGGGCTTTGAGACAGACTAATAAGATGTTTGGGAAAAAATAGGTACACTACGTGGGATATGCTCTAATTGTTCTTTTGTTTTTGTACATAGTACTGATTGTCCGCTTTAACAATAACAGCGTTCTACATGACTACAATGGACTGCAAGGATTCTAGGCTACGCTGGATGTGAGGGAGATCGTTGACTGATTGGCATCGAGCTGTTAGAGATAATTCGGCTTCATGCCTTGACATCGAGCCATTAAAGATTATTCAGCTTCTTGCCGTTATACCTTGCCTTGGTTAAACATTGGTTATGATGCTATAGAGAGCTGTTCATGATCCTGGATGAGGCAAGGCTGGAGGCAAGCAGAGCTGAAGGACCCAGGAACAGGTTGGAACCACTCTCACCATACAAGCCTAAGGAGAGCAAAGGGTGATCATCCCTCCTTTATTCTGATTGGATTTTGAAGAGAGGCTCTGTGAGGTAGAGGTGATAAGAATTGTGCCATTTGGCATCCCTGGTGGGATACACTGCTTAAACAATCCTATACCCTAAAATATTATCCCTACTTAGCTACTGAAGAGGGGCTAAAGGGGTTGCAACCGGCCTGGCAATACCAAGATATACATATAGAGATCTTAAAAACACACTATAGTGAAGAACAGGGTGTCTTTTTAAGCAGCCAATCTTAAAAGCTATCAAGCTAAGAGATACTGGAATGGATAACCAACCTATTGATGTCCATATACCTGTAGATTGTTGCCAAGTAGTAACCATATGGTTACATGAAGGAGGTGTTATGGATCTTAACACCAATATCACAGTGGAGGATTGCCCGGGGAAACCCTTCTACACATATGAAGACACCTGCATCAGGTCTGGGGCAGGTTTGAAAGTCTATAAATTAGAAGGAATCTAGACAAAATACAGTACACACCCTATATGCATCCCTAGATAGATTTGCAGCAGGTAGGCCGTCAGAACTTGTTTCAAGGGGGTTTGACATATTCCACTACCAGTGCTAAGTATGACCTTCTTGCTATGAAAGGGTTAACCTTAGAACACATCCTTAGGTACCAACCAAATAGGAAGGCAAATTAACCCTATACCAGGGAACACAATGGGCCTCATTACAAGCATGGCGGTCCGGGAAGTACAGTACCAGTAAGCATGCCGGTACCATTATTCCCAGACCTCCATACTACGTGCTCTGCTCGCGGGTGCCGTTTCACCTGCCAGGTTTTTCCTGGCGGGTGTAACAGCACCTGTGAGCAGAGCACGTTGGATGCACCAGCACATGCAGAGTTGTGCTGGTGCATCCAGCGTCCCCATCCCCATTCAGCCCTATGGGGCAGAATGTGGATCGGGACACCCTTGATTCCGGCACCTGAGCTCGGCATGACCGGGTTCTTGCACATTTGCGCGTTCCTGTTACTCTCACCTGACTCCCACGGAGGCGCAGGCCTGGTTTGGAGTGCTGTTGCCTCTTCTATGGTGAAGCGCAGGACTCGGAAGATGGACAGGACCGGGCCCTCAAATCTGGCTTGGCTGGCTCGCAGAAATATCCTTCTGTGTGTGAAAAGGGAGTATTAACAATCTGCGGGATAATGTGTAAGCCTCCCACTCCCTTCTCACCCTCCACGAAACCCTTCTGCGATTCCCCGTGAAGCCTCACCTTAGGGTCTGAAAGGACGAGCTCTCCATCCTGCTTCTGATGCAGGGGCGCGTTGTAATCCAGTTACTTCACTGGATTGTAGAGAGTTCAAGTTTGCTTGACCTTCCCGGTAAAGTACTATGAGAATTCTGTCTATAAGTATGAGCCCGAAATAATAATTGTCCATTGTCTCTATTTCAGGTGCAGAACAAAGATTCCGAGATGAGCAATGGAACCGACGAAGGAAACTCAGGTGAGTTGTTTGATGAGAGGTTCCTTTAGTGTCCTTACATTAATGCACTAATGCTTGTGTCTTTTTTCCCCATAGGGGCCGGGGTTCGGAAATGCCGGAGATATGGCACCGACCCGAAGTGAGAGGTGCAGTTCCAGTAGATATCAGGTAATTCTTAAATGAGCGTTCAGGTAATGTCTTAGCATTCGCTCACTAACGCTGATGTCTCTTTTTTCCCCTTAGGGGCCGGGGTCCGGAAATGCCAGGATGCGGCACCGACCCGAAATGAAGTGGGAATGACCCAACAGGTAAGTCGTATGATGGCGAATTAAAGTTTTCTTATTCTCTTCCCTAGCTCACCTTTGTTCTTGTCTTTTTCTCCCTAGGCACTGAAATGTGGCTGCGGATCCAGATGGTCGCTGATGAACATGGAGGCGCCTAGTAAAGGTGAGTGGAATGCGGCGCTGCAGCGATCGACGCAATGTGCTTTTAAAATGAATGTCTTCCTTTTCAGGGTCGTCGGCGAAATGTCTCCGGAATGTGGATTTAGCCGGTAAGGACTCTTCGTTCTCCAATTCTCTTCTCTTCTCCCTTTGCAGGTGTTCCAGGATGCTGGCGTGCGTGGCAGAAGTCAGGATGCAGGAGCAGACACGGTGAGCGTCCAGCTGCTAGATGCAGAACAATGCGAAGCGTGAGTTGCTGCTTGGGCGTGGCTTAAATAGCCTTCAAAGTAGTTCCAAGTATGTATCCTTCCTCTCAGGTATGTATTCTTCTTCCGGCCACACCCGTGTGGTTAAGTAGTCCCCAAAGATAAAGTAGTCCCATTCAGGCCTCTAGATGGCCCGGATGTTGCAGCATGGTCTGCATCAGGTAAATTTACACCAAGCACCTTTAAACACAAAGTCATCTTTTATGAGCCTGGCACCTATGGCGCCAGGACTGTTGTCTAATATGAGCCATCAATCTGAATTGGTTCTGGTGGTTTGATCAGTCTGGTTCCTGGTTGCACCGGTTTCAACAGTGAGGAGTGAAAAACAGGATGAATTTGCATGTTCGCTGGTAGATCGAGTTTAAAGGCCACCGGGTTGATTATAGCTTTGATGGGATAGGGTCCTATGTATCTGGGGTTGAAAGTCTGCGGTCCTTTGAGAGGTAAATGTCTAGTTGCTAGCCACACCTGGTCCCCTATTTGGTACGGAGGTGCTTCACTTCGATGTAAATCAGCATTTTCTTTGTACTTTCTCTTGGCTTGCTGAAGATGAGTCGTAGCTTCTTTGAAAGCTCTGGTTATCGTGGAATGCAAATGATCTACCGCAGGCATTTCCAGGTTTTGAGGAGGGTCCAGGTCTGAGGTTTGAGGATGATGACCATACAAGGTGTAAAAAGGGGTTTGTCCTGTTCCAGAATGTACAGAATTGTTATATGCATATTCTGCGATCCAAAGAATGTCTTTCCAATTGCTTTCAGATTGGTGCAACATACACCGAAGATATTGTTCAAGGGTTTGGTTAGTTCGCTCGGTTTGGCCATCGGTTTGGGGATGGTGACTGGTGGATAGTCGTACATCAATTTGCGCCAGTTGACAACATTTCCTCCAAAAATGGGAAATAAACTGGCTTCCTCGATCTGAGACTAATATGGATGGAAAACCATGCATACGAACTATGTTATCCAGAAATTCCTTGGCCAAGATGGAGGCTGAGGGTAACCCTTTTAAAGGGATAAAATGGGCCATTTTGGAGAAGAGATCCACAATCACCAAGATAGTGTTGTATCCATAGTAAGGAGGCAGGTCAGTAATAAAGTCCATCGACAAGGTGTGCCAAGGTGCCAGTGGAATATCCAACGGTTGTAGAAGACCGGCTGGTCTTTTCTTTTGACCTTTATTTTGGGCGAAAACTCTGAAAGACATCACAAAAGATTTTATGTCTTTTCTCCAGGATGGCCACCAGAATTGTCGTTTTATCTTTTCCTCAGTTTTAGCGATACCAGGATGTCCTTCCATTAATGTATCATGATAATGGGCAATAACGAGTTCTTGCAGTTCTTTGTTAGGCAGAAATAATCGCCCCTGGAAGTTCGGTAAATCGTTATTACCGGAAAAGTCTGACCCCTTTTGGCTCCATTCTTGTAAGGCTGTGGAGTCTAATAGTTGTTTAACTCGAGTTTGAACATCCCCAATAGTTTGTAAAGAGGTCAAACCCAAAATTCTCTGTTCAGGTATAATCGTTACAGGTTCTAAGCTCGAATTTGTTTCTTCCATCCCAATCCGGGATAAAGCGTCCGCTTTGCCATTCTTGCAACCAGGGAGATATGTGATTACAAAATCAAATTCCGCAAAGAATAAAGCCCATCGGAGTTGACGTGATGATTGGGCTTTGGCCGTCTTTAAATATTGCAAATTTCTGTGATCTGTAATCACCGTGATGGTGTGTCTTGCGCTGAGGAGGTAATGACGCCAAGCTTTGAAGGCGGACTTAATAGCTAGTAACTCCTTGTCGGTGATTGCGTAATTAATTTCAGGAGCCGAGAATTTTCTGGACCAAAAGGCTACAGGGTGTAGTTGGTTAGTTATTGGATCCCTTTGAGACAGGACAGCTTCCATGGCTAAGCTGGATGCGTCAGTTTCAACAATGTAAGGGAGATCTGGGTGTGGATGCTTCAACACAGGTGCGGAGGTGAATTTAGTCTTTAGGTCTTGAAAGGCCTGTTCTGCCTCATGAGTCCATTCGAAGCGTTTATTCTTCCGTAAGAGAGCTGTGATGGGTTGGACCACTCGAGAAAATTCCGGGATGAATCTTCGATAAAAATTGGCAAAACCAAGCATGCTCTGAACCCCCTTCACAGAGCTAGGAGATGGCCATTTGAGGATGGCGTCCACCTTTTGCGAGTCCATTCGGACTCCTTTAGGTGTCAGGATTAATCCGAGAAACACGACTTCTGTGGTATGAAAAACACATTTTTCGAGTTTTGCAAACAGTTTGTGCTGGCACAATTTTTCAAGAACTGCCCTGACATGTTTTCTGTGATCGGATTCCAAAGAGGAGTACACCAGGATGTCGTCGATATATACGATGACACAAACATTGATAAGTTCCCGAAGAACATCATTCATAAAGTATTGAAAGGCGGCAGGTGCGTTGCACAATCCGAAGGGCATCACCTGATATTCAAAGAGCCCATATTTGGTGCGGAATGCAGTCTTCCATTCATCGCCTTCTTTTATACGCACCAGGTGATAAGCTCCCCGGAGATCTAACTTGGTTTACATACAAGCATCTTTTACCTGGTCGAGAAGTTCAGGGATCAGAGGCAGAGGATAACGATTCTTAATCGTTATTTGATTTAGTGCGCGGTAGTCAATACATGTTCTAAGGTTGCCTTCTTTTTTCGGCACGAAGAACAGAGCTGAGGAAACAGGAGACTTTGACGGGCGAATAAAACCATTGGCAAGGTACTGATCTAAATACTGACGCAAATGAAGGTTCTCAGGTTCAGTAAGAGCATAAATCCTACTACAAGGCGGTTGAGCATTGGGTACCAGATCTATTTGACAATCGTACGACCGGTGGGGCGGTAACGTGTTGGCCTGTTCTTTTTGGAATACGTCTTGGAATTCTTGGTACTCAGCCAGTAGTTGTACAGTGGCGGAAGTTACTGAGGCCAGGCCCATATTTGGATTTCTTGGATAACAAGTTTGTTCACAATCAGGAAAGGTTATTCTCTTTGCTCGCCAGTCTATTCGAGGATTATGTGTTTTTAACCAAGGAATTCCTAGAATTACTTGAAACTGTGGGGCCTTCATTACGTCAAACACATTAGCTTCCCGATGTCCATCCTGACCCACTAGTGTCACTTCTGTAGTGGAATGAGTTACCGGCCCTGAGGCTATTTCGGTTCCATCAACTGTAGTAATGACATCCTTGTTAGTTTTCGGACGGAGAGGGAGATTAATCCTGGAGGCCAATTCACGATCTATATAGTTTTCAATAGCTCCACTGTCGATGTATGCCTTTATAGCATGCAACCGCCGAGGCTGTTTCGGATCCACGAGGACCATTCACATGATGAAATGCGAGGTCAAAGAGTTTGTTTTCAAGCTCGGCAAGCGGACCTCTACGCTTGTCGGGCTTGGTCGTTTCCCGAATCAGGTTCTATTAAATTGTTGTCAGTGGCTCCAACCACCTTCTTAGGTGGTTTTACTGGACAATCTCGTAGAAAGTGACCAGAAGCCCCGCAATAGAGACATAATTGCTTTTGCCGCCTTCTCTCCCGTTCCTTCTGCGTTAACGGTCCTTTAACTCCACCGATTTGCATAGGTTCTGAAACGTCGGTACTCTTGGGGTTAGCGTGAGTTTTGATCAACACTCTGGTTTCAAACTTGGATTGATCTGCTTTTCTATTCTGAAGTCTGTGATCAAGTTGGACCACAAGGTCTATGTACTCCGCGCAGACTTGGGGTGGATTTCCTATTTGGGCTAGCACGTCTTTAAGTTCTCCGCGCAGACCTCGATGAATTAATGTGATCCTTTTATTCTCTGGCCACCCAGTTTCCACAACCAACCTATTAAAGGTGGCGATGTAAGATATGAGATCCTGGTTACCTTGTCGTAAGGATAGCAGTTCGTTGTCTAGGGCCTGTCCCTGAGAGTGTCGAGCGAATATTCTTTCCATGCTTGCCTGGAAGCCTTGAAAATCCTGGAGAATTGGGTCATCTTGATTTACCAAAGGAACTGACCAATCGGCAGCACTGCCGCTGAGATAAGATAGTACAAAAGCTACCTTGGTCTGGTCATTAGGGAAGGCCCCAGGTCTGCATAGGAAGTGTAAGCGACATTGGTTCATAAAAACGGCATATTTCTTGGGGTCTCCAGCAAAACGTTCAGGCGGGGCCAAAGGCATGTTTCCAGGTAGATTGATTTGTACCGGGTTATTCGAAATCATAGAAGTGGGATTACCCCCGGAACTAGGTAAAGGAGTTTGTCCTGCCTGACCCTGCAACAACCGTTTGGCCAGGTCATCAGTTCTTTCCTTAGATAGGATCAGTTCTCTTTTGAGAGCGTTAGTCTCCTGGCGGGCGGAGTGTACTTCTGCCCGTAATTCCCCCAAAAGCTGGGCCAGCTGGTCTGTCTCGGAAGTTTCCATAGCGCCCGGGTGGGAAATTGTAGGTAGGCTTCGCGTTCTGTTACGCTCACCTGACTCCCACGGAGGCGCAGGCCTGGTTTGGAGTGCTGTTGCCTCTTCTATGGTGAAGCGCAGGACTCGGAAGATGGACAGGACCGGGCCCTCAAATCTGGCTTGTCTGGCTCGCAGAAATATCCTTCTGTGTGTGAAAAGGGAGTATTAACAATCTGCGGGATAATGTGTAAGCCTCCCACTCCCTTCTC
The DNA here is from genome assembly GCF_040938575.1 of Ambystoma mexicanum. Taxonomy (NCBI): domain Eukaryota; kingdom Metazoa; phylum Chordata; class Amphibia; order Caudata; family Ambystomatidae; genus Ambystoma; species Ambystoma mexicanum. Next base: position 1,340,708,215 of record NC_090929.1, on the reverse strand, counting down.
ACCCTCCACGAAACCCTTCTGCGATTCCCCGTGAAGCCTCACCTTAGGGTCTGAAAGGACGAGCTCTCCATCCTGCTTCTGATGCAGGGGCGCGTCGTAATCCAGTTACTTCACTGGATTGTAGAGAGTTCAAGTTTGCTTGACCTTCCTGGTAAAGTACTGTGAGAATTCTGTCTATAAGTAGGAGCCCGAAATAATAATTGTCCGTTGTCTCTATTTCAGGAGCAGAACAAAGATTCCGAGATGAGCAATGGAACCGACAAAGGAAACTCAGGTGAGTTGTTTGATGAGAGGTTCCTTTAGTGTCCTTGCATTAATGCACTAATGCTTGTGTCTTTTTTCCCCATAGGGGCCGGGGTTCGGAAATGCCAGAGATATGGCACCGACCCGAAGTGAGAGGTGCAGTTCCAGTAGATGTCAGGTAAGTCTTTAATGAGCGTTCAGGTAATGTCTTAGCATTCGCTCACTAACGCTGATGTCTCTTTTTTCCCCTTAGGGGCCAGGGTCCGGAAATGCCAGGATGCGGCACCGGCCCAAAATTAAGTGGGAATGACCCAACAGGTAAGTCGTATGATGGCGAATTAAGGTTTTCTTATTCTCTTCCCTAGCTCACCTTTGTTCTTGTCTTTTTCTCCCTAGGCGCTGAAATGTGGCTGCGGATCCAGATGCTCGCTGATGAACATGGAGGCGCCTAGTAAAGGTGAGTGCAATGCGGCGCTGCAGCGATCGACGCGATGTGCTTTTAAAATGAATGTCTTCGTTTTCAGGATCGTCGGCGAAATGTCTCCGGAATGCGGATTTAGCAGGTAAGGACTCTTCTTTTTCCTATTCTCTTCTCTTCTCCCTTTGCAGGTGTTCCAGGATGCTGGCGGGCGTGGCAGAAGTCAGGATGCAGGAGCAGACACAGTGAGCGTCCAGCTGCTAGATGCAGAACAACGCGAAGCGTGAGTTGCTGCTTGGGCGTGGCTTAAATAGCCTTCAAGTAGTTACAGGTATGCATCCTTCCTCTCAGGTATGTATTCTTCCTCCGGCCACACCCGTGTGGTTAAGTAGTCCCCAAAGATAAAGTAGTCCCATTCAGGCCTCTAGATGACCCGGATGTTGCAGCATGGTCTGCATCAGGTAAGTTTACACCAAGCACCTTTAAACACAAAGGCCCTCATTACGACCCTGGCGGAAAGCGACTGACCGGACCGCCACAGCGTAAATAGCGTTTCCGCCATTGCACGATGGAGCAAAGTGCGGCCCATTCCGACCCATCGGGCACGAGCACCACGCCATGGCGGAAGTGCAAAGTCCGCGATGGTGGAAATGACCCCAAAACGGCCCACACCGCCGCCGTACGGCGCCCTAGGTGCAATACCGCCACCCATCATAGCGGACACCGCAGTGAGCGCCAACCGGAAAGTACGGCGACCGTAAATATACGGAAACGGAAGTAAAAACATGGGCCCGGAACGGGAAACAACACCCCGTACACCTATAAAACCACAAAATACACACAACCACTAAAAACACCACCCTGAGACACATCCCAACCCGTCATCCACCCTAGTGAAACCAAGAAAAATGGGAAAAGTAGCGAAGAAAGCGTGCGACCGCAAGCGGCAGGTCCACTTCTCCCGTGAGGAACTCACCGTACTCACAGAGACCCTCCAGGAGAATGCCGCCGCCGTCTTCTCCACGCAAATGACCAGGACGGCACTTGCGAACAAGAAGGCCATATGGGCCCTGGTGGCACAGCGGGTAAGTGCGGTGGGGACCGCACCCCGCAACCCACAGCAATGCAGGAAGCGGTGGGACGACCTGCGGATACGCGTCCGTAGCATACTTTCTGCCAACCGCAACATTGCCACAGCCACCGGGGGAGGGTCGGAATCACCCATCAAGTTGACCCCCTGGGAAGAAATCTGTGCCTCCACCATTGGAATGGAGAGCATAGAGGGAGTCGGAGGGATGGAGAAAGGAGTGCAGACATCCGGAGAATCAGGTAGGTGGCCCAAATAAAACCATGCCAAATCCACAATGTCCAATCATGTGACTCACATGTGTCCACATAGCGCAACAGCAACACATGGCCAGGAGAACGTCCACACACATTGGCCGGATAGCGCACTTTAAAACACACAATAAATACATAAATAAGTAAAAACCCCAAAAACACCCACTACACGTGCAGCAGGCACACCCTAACTGCAGGCTGCCAAACAACTGCACCCTCACTCCACACACAAATGAAAGCACCTCCAAGGCCCCGACCCAAATCACCCTCAGGTACCACCCCAATGCATGTGATACATTGCCATTCCAATTCCCACAGACCCATTAATAACGCTCGCCCTCCTTTACTCCACCACAGGGTCCGATCCAAACGACGAGCTCCAGGACACCCCTACCAGCACACCTGCAAAGAGGGCCAAGACCGACGGCCAAAGACCCTCCACCTCAGCTGCACGCATCAAGACACGGCAGCAGCACATATCAAGTGGCAGCACACAGGAGGGAACATCAACAGGCACCCCAGCAGCCAGCATGCCCACAACAGCACCACCACAGGTCCCCCCAATGGATGCCACAGAAGGTACTGCCTCTGGTGGCAGCAGCACCATAGGTGACACCCCATTAATGGCAGCATGCTCCGACACAGAAGACGGGGATGTCGAAGTCAGATCCATCCATGACCTGTCCCAATCCCCCTGTCTGTTCCATCCCGTACACCATGAGGATACCACGCAGGGGCACCCACAAGACGACGACTGGCCATCCCCCACAAGCCCTGTGGCAGGGCAACATGAGGCGAACAGCCCCTCTGTGACACCACCGCAAATGACCATGGCCCAGCAGAGGCAACAGTCCCTCGACCAGTTAATCGTGCAACAGCAGCAACTGGCCACGCTCCTCAAGGACCATGCCGATGGATGTGGGGGCACTAAGGCAGACATAGAAACATCAACTGAGACACTTAGGGCACAAATGGAGAGTAGCACCGAGAGCCTGAGAGTCCAAATGGAGAGTAGCACCGAGAGCCTGAGAGTCCAAATGGAGAGTAGCACCGAGAGCCTGAGAGTCCAAATGGAGAGTAGCACCGAGAGCCTGAGAGTCCAAATGGAGAGAAGCACCGAGAGCCTGAGGGGGGAACTGCATGCGACGTCCAAAGACGTATGTGCCGAACTTGCCGCAGTGCGCCGTGTGCTCACTGAGCTCTCACAAACCCTTAGGGACATGCATGGACGTGAGCAGGCAGAGACATCATCCGTTGCAAGTTCCGTCCAGGGCAGCCCCCAACGTAGATCTGGGAGGAACCTGCGCTCCACAGGCAGGGGTGCCCCTGATACCCGCAGAGGGGGCTTGCAATAGCGACTGCCCACTGACAATGAGCATCTTTGGACACTGGTGTTCGGGGGGGAGGTAGGAGGGTGGAGGGGGTGTGTTGGGCTCACTTGGGTGGCGGGTCGATAGGGTGTTCAACATGATATCACATATGCCATAAACAATGCACGATCAAACAATGAGATGTGTGGACAATGATCTTTGTGTACTAGGCCATCATAGGCGTACAGTCCATATTGTGCATGTACCAGACACACACAGTGCCACGAGTCCCGTGTCCATGTATCAGCCACCAGGCGTGAGTGCTAGAAGCATGCATCTATGAGATGCTGACGAATTTCACGGCCCTCCTGTGCCTCGCAGACTCCTTGAGGTGCTGCCACATCCCCACCCTCATCATGACCATCTTCAGGTGCTTGCAGTTCTGCGTCAGGGGGCATGGGCACATTTCTACGTACGCACATGTTGTGGAGCATGACACATGCCATGACCATCTTTGCAACCTTCTCATGGCGGTACAGGAGTGCCCCGCCAGACCTGCTGAGGCACCGGAAACGAGTCTTCAGTAGGCCGAATGCCTGTTCAATGACTACACGGGTACGTGAGTGGGCATGGTTGTAGTCCTCCTCATGCTGGTCCCGTGGGTTCCGGACTGGTGTGAGGAGCCATCTCTTCAGTGGATATCCGGCATCACCTGTATGTGGACGATAAACGAATTATGTGGAATGCCATTGCTACGTACGCACCCCCCCCCTTACTGCCAGGTCATTGCCGCATCACATACCCCACATCATCATGCATGAAATGAGACTCACCGAGTAGCCAGGATCTGTTCCCTGCGTGTCGCTCCATGTAGCGTGGTATTGTAGAGTTCCTCAAGACCATAGAATCATGGGTTGATCCAGGGAATCGGGCACAACAATGTGTAATGATCCTGTTGGAGTCACACACCATTTGTACATTCAGTGAATGAAATTGTTTTCGGTTGCGGTACTGGGCCTCCATGGCATGTGGGACGACCAATTCCACATGGGTGCAGTCGATGGCACCAATGCAACCCGGTATGCCGCCAAGTGCATGGAATCCCACTTTTGTGTTGGTAATTTCCTGCTCCGAGCGTGGTAGAGAGATGTAGTCGTCTACGTGCTGCAGGAGGGCATCGAGCACTTGCAATAGTATCCGTGAGAACAGTGGCTGAGAAATGCCATGCAACTGTCCGACTGTGTGCTGGTAGGTGCCTGTGGCCAGGAAGTGGAGTACAGACACCACCTTCAGTAGGGGTGGGATGGCGGTTGGGCTATCTATCATGCTGACAAGGTCAGCCTGTGTCATGTCCACAATGGCGGCTATGGTGTCCCGGTCCAAACGGTAGAGGGTGTGGATCTGCTCATCAGTGAGGTTGAACGGATGTGCTCGGAGGCGTGGGATTGCGGGCTGCCTGCGTGGTGGTAGTGGCTGTGCTGGCAGCCCTTGCTGGCCCTGCCTTGCCCTCCTCCTCCTCCTGCGTCTCCTCCGTGCGGCCGGTTGTAGTTGGTGTTCGTCTTCTTCTTGGAGTTGGAGTACTTGCAGTGCTATCAGGTCCCCCAGGGCCAACATCGCGAGTCCTGCCGGTAGCATTTCGGAGTGGTTGTGGGAGGAGACTGGGCGTGCAATTTATGTGTTTTTAGGCTGTATGGCCTCCACCTGTGGTGATTCATTCCACCTGTGCAAGCTGCTCTCCCCTTTGGGCGAGCACGTCCCGCACACAACGCTGCAATTCGAGGAATGGCATCTTGCTATTACAATCATGTATTAGTACCCGATGGCCGTGTAACATTGGTTGATATGTTCATTCGGCTATGGTCCCATTGTTTCACATGCATTCTATGCAGTCGCGAACAGACTTGTGAAGGGTCAGTGGAACGTAGTACTCGAGTAACGGTGGACCCTCATGCATCACTGTACCGAGGTTCACCGACGGGCGGGGCCTCCCATTTGTGAGTGAAGGCAGTTGCCATTTTCACACACAGCCGCACTAGATGGATTAATTTGTGATTTCAAGCGGCCACAGATGCCTTTTCGACGTGATGTTGCAAATGAGGAATTCGAAGGGCGGCGCTTTCGGTCTTCAGCTAGCGGCGAGGAGATGCCCACAGGTCTGACTGCAAATATAACGTTCTATTGTTCAGTGTCCTTGGGACAGGGGCCATGGCGAGGATGCAATGATTGATATGAATAGTTTGGGATGCGCAATAGCGAAGTGGATGATAAGGCCGGACGTTCCCAAATACATGTTACTTCACAACACTGGAATTACGGGCTGGGGCACAGTGGATTTTGCAGGCTGCATAACACACAGACTCAATGGAATTCTCACATGTTATGTGAGTATGGTAACAGGCGTTATCATTACGGGATGAGGGAATGATGAATGGATGCATGGGCAGATGATTTGATACGGTGTTTGCCATGTACAGGGCTTCTTGGAATCTGTCCACCTCCCCTGCGCTATGTGATGCAGGGCTGCCATAGTGGGACCATCGTCTATCTGGCCTTGTTGAGCCCTCCCTGTCTCGACGCGCCTTCAGACACTTGTGTCCATGCACGTTACCAATCCCATCTGATGGATTCTGTTTTCACAGACGCATGCACAGGTACACTCGTTTGTGATGGTGTTTTCACCTCGATATGGATAGTTATGAGTCGCAAGTGGTTTTGGGGTGGTGATGATCCTTTGGAGTGGGCTAGCATGCATATGGCTGTGGATTTAGTGTGATCATTGAGGTGAGTTGTTCGGATGTAGTTCTGATGGCCATTCTTTTCTTTTTCTTTTCTTTTGGTTTACAGGTATCTCCTCCCCTTTTGCCACTGCCATCTGTATGCCACTCCTGCAGATGGGTTTTACTCCCGACACCTGCTGCTTCGTGTTAATCAGTGGAGCAGCATTACGATCTTATGGGACGATCGCCAATGGGCCACATGCCCTTACGCAGTACTAGTGGCTCGGAGCAACATTTCGGCCTTTCAGCTGGACTAGTGCCTCCCTATTGGGACGGCCCTGCGGTTCTAGGCGCTTCCATGTTGCCTTTTCGTACGGAATGTAGCCCCTGTGTACCATGAAGGAACAGGGCGTCACACAAGAAGTAGCTGGTCATTTCTTGCGGATGCAGCCCACAATGGTGAAATGTGTTTTGGAGTTCATGGCCTAATGGCTGTATGGGCTTGGTGAATTTGTTGTGCATTAAATTTCTATTCTGATATGGGCCGTGTAGCGTTCTTCTTTGCAAGTGATGTGGCATATTCCTATTTGGGGAGCGATGTATTGTGAGGAGATCTGCATTGGGTTCCAGCTTCGGAGTATAGTTGCGTGGTACTGTGCTGGGCGCGTTTGCCTACGAAGCCCAGTGAGGTCAGGGGTGAGGGCTGCCAATATGACTGTTTGGATGATGTCATGCTCAGGGGCGGGGGATTAGGTTTTGTGTAACAGATGCCGGTCAGCCAGGTGGATTGGTGGAATGATGTGATTATCGGAATATTGCTGGTCACAGGTGCCTGTGTTTGCGTGCGTTTCTTGGTGGGAGACTGGGGTCATGTCCATTGGTATAGCTTCTGTATTCGTGCCATCTGTGCCCTGCAGCTCCCATTGGCCCCTCTTGTGATTCTTTTGTTCGTTGGCATGCATGGGTGACTTGTACATTTCACTGGTTGCATTGTGACTTCGTTGCACCTACGGGGAGTTGTACTATGTGGCCAGGGAGCGGTGTACAGGCACTCAGTGGGGCCGTTTACGGTTGATTCGCGATGCCGTACTTCTCACCATGGCGGAATGGTACTTTCCGCCGTGCTTGATGGCGTTAAGTACATGTCCGCTAGGGTCGGAATTCGCGTACCCTTGCGCCATGGTGCTGATTACGGTTTGGCATGGCGCGCGCGCGCGTACTTGGTGCAGTTAGCGTTGGCGTTCACTACGGTGTCGCTAATGGCATCGTACTTTACGGTGACGGGTCATAGTCGCACCGAGCGCTATTCGATGGCGGTATTGCATTTCCGCCATCGTTTTTCGCTTTCCGCAAGGGTCGTAATGAGGGCCAAAGTCATCTTTTATGAGCCTGGCGCCTATGGCGCCAGGACTGTTGTCCAATATGAGCCTGGCGCCAAAGGGCCCCTACTTGGGGCTGCTGAGACTTCCCTCGGGGACATGATGTTTGCCTCTGGGGTAGCTGGGCCTGGTCTGGCTCCTTGGAGGTAGGCATCATGACAGTGCCGGAAAAAATGAAACTCCGGCGGCAGAGTTGTAATGAGGCCCAGTGTACTTTTGAGGAGACACCTTGTCACTGTTTGTGCTCAGTTTACAGAGTACAGAGTTCTGGGGCCTGATATTAGCAGGGGAGGAAGGAACACTTCCATTCCAGACCCTCAAAGCCTTGTTGGGCACCTCCTCCACTAGGCAAGAGGAAATTCCTAAATGGTTTTCCAAACAAATGAGCTAGCTTGATGCTGCCTACCCTCAAGTTACCCTTCTGCAGAGACAGGGTGCTTTAGCAATCATAATGCCAGCAGTTTGTAATCCACCTATTGAACATTGTGAAAGGTGGGTTTAGTGTATAGTGGATTATAGCTTCATTAAATAGGTACTCCTTCAATAACAGCACTAGCCTCCATTCTGGGAGAGATACTGAGCTCTCAGTGAGCAGAATAGGTAATGAGTTTAGGACTGGCAATAGCTCAGAGCAATTATCTCATGGGAATACTCATGCCACTAATGAAAGAAGAATCAGTGAGACTAGTAGTCTTGAGGGACCTTGTGATGTTGCCAAGTGAACACAAAAAGAAACTCCTGTTTGGTTGTATCATGACAGCTACTTATAGGTCCCTAGGTAAATATCACCTGGGTAGACACCCCTGGGAGGGGACAAAGAAATAAATACATGAGAGTTAACACTCTGAAAGGGCAGCACATACTAACAATATGGGTACCAGACAGGGGTCAGGCAGAAACACCTTCTAAGCTAGAGGTATGAAGGGGAGGACAGGCGCTTCCAGTCTCTCCCCCATAGCAGAAGAAGAGAGGGAGACCTTTCATAATAGAACAATATATGTAGGTAGGGATAGCACAAGGCCCAGGCAGGAAGTTGTTTGGGGTAGAAAATCCTAGAAGGCAAAAGGTGGTGAGAGATGTATCTCTCATTTCAGGGCTATGGCACAGCTTAGGCAACCCCAATGATAAAGAGGTGAAGACTACCCCTCGTATTCTTCACAGAAAGAAAAGAAACAGGGCTCAGCATCCAAGGGTGAGCAGAAGCCTGACATGTGGGAGGAGAAGAAAGGAGAAAGGAAACAAACAACAACTTTCAGAGTTGACAATGACAAAGGCACTACACCAGACTCACAGTCTCCATATTCAGAAAAAGGCATATGAAGGTTTTACATCACATTTCAACTGATCAGAAAATAGAGGTTATTACTTCCACCAATAAGTCGTTGAGGACAATGAAGTATACATAGTAACGAAACAACTTGTAGGGGAACATCCACAAGAAATAGAGGCACTATTTTGGTCTAAGTTGTACATAACACAGGATGGCCTTTTTAGCAGAACAAGACTGACCCAGGCTTTCTGTTAGGGAAAGCCCTAGGGGGGGAAGAGGTAATTAAGAGAGCTTTTTTAGAAGAGGTTGAAGAACACTTAGTGAACGCTTATGCAGACTCATGGGCTAGTCTAGGTGCAGCACAATTATTCAAAAATCACGTAGGACATGACACAGTTTGCCCTCTCCATAGAATGCTGTTGTGTGCAACACCAACGTGTCAGAGACAATAGCCAATCAAAGCATAGGCTATCCAACATTTATGGATAATAGTGGATCAGTTGTTAGGCCAGTTGTTAGGCCAAGGGGTGCTGGTAAAACAGGCCAGGCCAAACAACACAGTACTACTTCCGCTGAGCTCAACGCTTCATATTATCTGGTATTTGACTTTAGGACTCTAAATGCAAACACATGTGCAGAGGCTGTTCAGAACATGCACATTTCACGCCTTCTGAATAAGATACATATATAGAAATATAACTCTGTGTTGGATCTGGGGAACAGATTTTTTGCACAACCTTTCGATCCAGAGAGCTATACATACACAGCTATAACATTCAGAGGGAACAGCGTTGTTTTACAAGACTCCCACAGGGTTACAAAAATAGTCCAGGGATGTTCTCAAGTAGAATGCAATGGGTCTCATTATGACTCTGCCGATGTCATAGTGGTCATACTGCGGGGATACCAGCAAATGACAATATTGTTACCGGCACTCACTTTGGTGGTTTGACTGCTGAATTATGAGTGCCGTTAACGGCAGTAAATCCCCTTTCCATGGAGTCCCATTCATCATGGGGGATTGCCAGTATTGCCGGCATCAGTATGTTACTGGCTATGTTTTGCTGTTGCTGGTAGTATGACAGAATTACCTCCAGCTTTCAGCTTGAGATAATTCCTGCCACCTCACCGGCAAACTTGTACTTTGCTGGTGTGGTAACATGCCGGTATGCGTATATTACAGCACCTTATTACTTACCCGGCAAAGTTAGAATGAGGCCCAATCCCTCTTAGAAGGAATTCAGACTTGCTGGAAATATGTAGACGGCATATACTGCCATCTTAAACAGATGATTTGATCATAAGGACACTAGCAGCAAAAGGCTGCATTTTCAATTTTAAGAAATCTAAAATAGCCCATAGAGAAGTAATATTTCTGGGGTTTCCATTATCTGATCACGGAAGGGGTTTGCACCTCAGTTCCTGGAGAAATGTGCACTCTTTCAGAGGCCAAGTACACTTAAACAGTTACAGGCCCTACTTGGTCGCTTGAATTTTGGACGTCATACTTTGTGCAGATTATGCAGCATTAGTGAAACCACGATATGACCTGTTGAAGTCCAATTCCATCCATCAGACTTAATGTAGCCCTCTTCAGGACAGAAACACAGAAATGGACTTAGAAGTGACATTGTTTCCTTTGCTGAATGTATTGACATATGTAGTGTGTAACCATGGAAAGACAAGACCCATAGCATGCCATTCACTTGTCTATTAAGCAGTTCAAATAATAGTGCAGAAGCAATGCACACTAGCTGCAGATACAATTATGCACATAAACACTCTGTTAGTGCAGTTACATGCAGCTACACACTGTAGTATTTTAAATGGAAAGGCACTACACTCAACATGGGTGCAATGGGATTCCACTCAGATAGCACCATATAGAAGATATCAATTTAAACCAGAACTGTTAGAAATGTATGAACTGGGATGGTCTTTAAAACCAGAAGCAGAGTGTTGTTCCAGCAGTTGGGTCGCACTCTAAATATTCTGCTGCCTTTGCTAATGTAAAAGGTTGTTTCAAACAGAAGAATGAGTTTGAACACCATGATACCAAAACAAAGTGTTTAGGTGAGATGTCAGCTCAGTTTGGTGAGTTAAAAGGCCTCCTCCTTGCACTGCAACACGTTGGTCCACATTAGTCCAGGTAGTTGAATTGTGTCTGATTCAGACTATGTAGTGAGTGGTTACAATGTTGACCTATAATGGGGGCAAGCACATTAATTCAGAGATTCCAAAGGCAAAGAAATATTGTTTTAGGAACTTTGGCTAAATGTACGGGACATGAAGGAGGGCAGACCTCTCATCTAGGTTCTGCATACCAAAGAGAACAGAAAGAATTCTGTGCACAGTGCAGGCAATGGGCTTGCCGGTTAATCTGCAAGACAGAAGACTAATGGTAGTGGCGGCATTAAAACGCTCTGCTACATATATAGATGAGGACATAAAAGCATGTTGGGATGCTACTTATACACTGTAGAAGAGAACACAGTGATGGTCACAATACCTAGGTCAAAGGGAGGCCCTATTGACAGGCATAGGAGATTGAAATAAGCAGGATAGATTTAAACTAATTTCTGCAGCACATGCAAGTGTATCCACAACCCACTTTGGGGTATTGGCTACTATACAGCTCTTGCAAGACAGGTAATGGTGGCCAAGGCTTAGTAAAGAGGTACAGCACTACATTGCAAATTATTCCATATGTTTGCAAACAACTGTGGAAAATTCCTAATAAAAAAACGGAGAATACAATAATAAGGGCAACAGCGCCATTTGAATGTATGTATATGGATTACATAGGTGGACTGGCACCTGTCCACAAGTACAAATATGTGTTTTTCGTGGTGGACTTTTGCAACAGATTTACCTGATTAATTCTCCAGAGGAACACTGATTGTAAAGAGATCATAAAAGGATTGCTGTCCTTAATAGCTATGACAACACCAAAATGACTCCAAGCTGCCAATGGGCCAGCCTTTTCTGGCAAAACCTTCATAGAGGCCTTGTCAAGTTTGGGTTGTACTCTTCATGCCTCAAACCCATTTCACTACAGTCAAATGGGGTTGTTAAGAGAGAAAATGGGATAATAAAGCAAACCTTGACTAAAATCAACCTGTCTTCTTGTAATTGGGTAAATCCTTTACCTTAAGTGCAGTGTAGCATGAACAACTTACCTTGCCTTTCTCAATGTGAGGGTTAAACACCTTTTGAGTGATAGTTGGTGCACCCATGTGCATGCCTGACTTATATAATTGTTGCAGTTCTCTCACTAGGCCAGACCAGCTGCTTCTCACAAATCTCCTGAGAGACTCCATCACTGCACCTTGAATTCTGGGCTCTATATACTGGAAAGGATCCATAAAAAACAAGCACTTGGACCATGCTACAGCCTTTCTGTCAAAGTACTGGAACTCATTTGCTCAAGAACAATAGTTCGGCCAGATATGCCTCCCAAAAACGAACGTGTTAAAATGGTTGCACCCCTGATCCAGAGGGAGAAGACTCTATCTTGAACAACCTGACAAACCGGCATGAGTATATAAATAAAACCACACACTGATCTTGTTCAGCACCTATTAAGTGCATCTGCCTTACACTCACCCACTGCTTGTTTTCCACTGCTTGTAAGTGCCTTTCTCAAAACTCCTCTCAAGGTTTGCTTTACATCTGTGCCTCCTACCTTTCTGTGCTGTATTTGTACCTCTAGGGGAAATTCAAATCTATGTGTGTTTTTACATCTGCATCCTCCATTTCTGTGCTGTATTTGTACTTCTGGGGGAATTTCAAAGCTAGGTGTGCTTTTACATCTGTGCATCACACTCTTGGTGCACTTCTCACTTGGCGCAAAATGGCATTGTCATGGCCCAAGTTCCTCAACCCAATTTATTTCTCTTCGATCTGCACCTGCCGGCCCTCATCAACTTCCTACCTTCTCCAGCTACTCCTCCTTCCTCTCTCTCTGCACCTTCTTCACCACCTCCGCTGGGTGTGCCACCCCCTTGTAGCCCTCCTCGGAATACCTTCAAAGGTAGTGACCAGCAACAGCCACTCTGAACACTCAATCTGCTGTCAAACATTCATCTGATATTCACCTCCTTCTTGAAGACTTTGATCTGAACGTCCTCGATCTCACCAAGATGTGGCTCAATGCCAGCTACATCACTGATTTTGACGTTGTCCTCCCTAATGACTACAAGATCCTCTCCAAGCCTCTGCCCAAAAGGTCTGGTGGTGGAGTAGCTGTGATCTTCCCCGAGTGGGACCCTACCTCTCATACCCACCCAGCACTAATCCTCCTTTGAAAGTCTTGTCTGCAAGTGTGGTATCTCTCTGACTCTTTCTCTCACCTGTACCACTATATACAGGCCCTCTGGCTATGTGTCTGTCTTCCTATCTGAATGGGCTGACTTACCTCCTATCTTCTCACTTCCACCTCTAAACTCCTCCTTTCCTTATTGGTGAACTCAACATCCACCTTGTCTCCGCTGTCCTTGCCTATTTAGTCTTGATCTGTGTACCTCTCTCTCCCTTTCTATTCTCCCTTCCAGCCCTACTCAATCTGCCGGACACACTCTTCATGCCTTCATCCCTACTGATCTCCCACTCCAACCCTTTCACTACCCCTTTCTCTTGGTCTGACCACTCTGTCCTCTCTTCACATTTGGGACCCCTGAACCACCTGACTGAGCCTACACCAGCAATGCCAGCCTTCTTAGCAGTCATACGACTGATGAAACGAACGTCAGCTGCTGCATTTTCATCCACCTTCATCGCTCCACCTTCCCCTCCTCTTGACTCTCAAACTGACTCTGTCCTTGCCAATCTTCATCTTACTATCACTAACACTCTTGAAATCTTTGCCTCTGTCATGCTGATCCACCTGAAACCTGCCTCCAAGCATAACAGTTGTCACGACTCTGATTGAGTCGTTTTGAAAACACAAGTGCAGATTTGCTGAATGGAAGTAGCAGACCTCGGACTCATCCTCTGACAAATTGGCCTGTTGCCCACTCCAAAGGCAATACAATCTCTATCCATTCCAAAAAGAGATCCTACATTCAGCCCTGTATATCTAGAGCCTCTAACAACACGGCTGAACTCTTCAAACTTTGCAAGGAACTAGCCGATCCATCTGCAGTCTCCACCTCACCTTTTACTTCTCAGGCCCTCTGTGCTGCACTGGCCTCCCATTTCACCTATACAATTCAGGACATTCTGACCTCTCTCCCTTCCTTGCCTTCTTCCACTCCTCCTCTGCCCCCCTCCTCCCTTGACCTCTCTTCCAACCCCAACCACTCTCTCCCCTTTCTCACCTATCACAACGGATGTGATCGCTAGAGTAATCTGATCTATGAAGGTCTCATCCAAACAGATCTCTACCTGTTCTTCCAGTACCATACAGGACACCACCTTCTCCCTCGCTCCGTATCTTGCTTAATTCTGCAACCACACCTTAACATATGGCTCTTTACCCTCTTCCCTCAAGTGCTCCGTTGTGCACTCTCTCCTAAAAAAAGACTTTAGCCGACCCCTCGTGTCCAGCCAACTACCTCCCCATCTCTACCCATAAATTGGTTTTCCCCTACTGACCCAACACACTGAACTTGTTGGTTATTTACATGACCATCAATCTGGATTCTGAACCTCCAGGGGCACGGAAACTGCTCTGCTAAACACCAGTGAAGAATTGATCGCAAATCTTGACTCTAACACTCCTGCTGTTCTCATTCTCCTTAACCTCTCTTCCGCCTTTGAAACGGTTAACCATTCTATCCTCATAAAGCAGCTCCAAGATACTCTTGGTATCTCAGACCATGCACTGTGTTGGTTGACCTGCTAACTCAATGTCCACCCTCCCCAGGTACTTCTGTGCTCCTTCTCCTTGACCACCACTCTCACTACACAAGGTGTTCCCCAGGGCTCTATCCTCTCGCATTGGCTTTTCAACATCTACATTACACCTCTTACTCTCCTCATCTCTGTCTTTTCTCCTCATTTCTAGTGGTCTGCAGTTGACACACAACTCTTCTCCAAGATCCCCTCTTCATTTTCCCCTTCCTCCTCTATCATCCCTTAGGTGCTTAGGGTTACAAAAGCAATTCTGCATTAAAGTTCCACCAACATGTATTCAATTTTAAATTGAGTTTCTCAATGCAAAATAGATTGGGCTTTATGGGAATAAAATCTAACTTTGTGTACAGTGTAAATGGGCGAGCACATGACATTTAAATACATGACACCTATGTTGCATCTCAAAATGCATTCCCCTGGGCCCCAAGATTTACCTAGGTAAATCTACAGGGACAGTTTTTGATTTATTGGGATTTAATTTACCTTTTCAAATGTGACATCCTATTTTGGAGAGTTAGCTGGGGACTCAGTCAGTCTGGAATCCCCCATCAGCAAGTCCTCTTTGTAGCTGGTGATCTGGATACCAATTGCCAAACAATCTCTCAATGGGCTGGTCTCCAATCAAAATGCTCTCCCATCTGCAATTGGTTCCAAAATCCTTAATGTTCATCTCCCCATAGTCCATACTAATAATAATCCTACAAGCGGTCAAATATATATTGTTTGACTCCTCCCAATCTTGTCACAAAATTGTGGTTTCAATCAGCCTCATGACAATATCGTAGGGTTGTGCGGATTTGCCATCTGCCAAGGGTGCAACGACCTGGCTTTTTTGATATTTAATAATAAATAAAATGATATAGGTAATTCCATCTCCCCAAGGGGAATATGGTAATCAGATTTAATGTATGCATGCTCCATGCGAAAATCAAAGTATACTTATGCCCTGCTGCCTCAGTAACCTGATCTGCAGCGCCTGTTCTACCAGTGTCAAAGAGCAGGTTCAAATGTCACAAGTGCCCACTCAACAGTCACAGTGAAAGCCAACTCTCAGCAGTGCAGGGGCGGCATTTAAGATATGCACCCAAGTACCAAAACTATGATTATCATAAGTAACAAATGATAATGGCAGGATAACCTCTCAAATAAAGCTATGCCTGAGTTGATGGCACTACATGTGATCTGGGCCGCAAACATCCATATTTATAATTCACATGTGTCATGTCATGTAAGTCAGCTCTGCTGTGGAAGGTGATGTGTATTCTAGCCAGGTGGGTTGAGACTGCCAAATGACAGGAAAGAAACCTAAATGGCCATGCCTCTTCTCTGATCTGTTTGTGAGGGCAGGTAACAGCCTCAGCCAGAGACAGCTGCACAACAGGCAGCTGTCCTGGTCCCAGGCATCAAGGGAGAAGGCCCATTCAAACAGAGTAGCTTCACACCCAGGTGTCACATCTCTCAAGGACTATGTTCTTAATGAGAAGGGAATGGGGGGCGGGTTTAGAGTAGACAGGATGGCTCTGTTGAAAGGAAGGAGACTTCTGCCATTTCTTTTCTCTACCTTTCTCTCTCCTTCCTGTGCCTTCCACTTCCTCTGGATCAAAGCACTTTGGATGTGATGCCAGAAAGGCAAAGTCCCTTTCTTTGAAGGGCAGGGATTGTACCAGTAAGCAGGACAGCTTTAGTCCAATCACCTGTGGACTTTTAACTTTAAATGAAGGGGTCTCCCACCTATTCAATGATTCACTCTGAAACATCACATGAGAAGGAATCACTGGATCTCTTTTGTGAGAATTGTATTTTTCAAATCCCTCATCCTGAGGTGAACATATATCTGGCCATGCCAGAGGAAACCTCTGCCCCTTCCCACTCCTAAGGCACATTGGTGGTGACTTGATCTGTGGACCAGGACCTACCACTCTGCATCACAATCTCCTAAAGCTAGGAGAGAAGACCCTCACCAGAACCCTCCTGTCCTCGAGTCCCCTTGAGTGGGCTTCACAGCATCCAGAGGACCAGGCCAGCTGTTTAAGATCTGCCTTTTTATTTTATTTTTCCGAGTGCTCTCGTTGCGAGCAGGCCCGGCGGCGCGGCCCGCTCTGCCGCTGCCCCCTTTTTGAGGACTACAGGACCATCGCGAAACTGCGAGAAGACCGGACAGCGCAATCCGGATATTGGCCTTCGGGAGCTGGTTGAGAAATATCCCGCCCGCGGTGGGCGAGTGTCCAGACGTGGTCCAGACGAGGGGAGGTGGCGAGCCGCTTGGAGGGGTGCACGCAGTCGAGCGGCCCCGCATCAAGAGAACTTGGTGAGTATGCCACGCCCAACAAGCAATGTGAAATTTTGAAAGGAGGGGGGAGGAATAGAATACAGGAGGTGGGAGGTGTTAGAAAGGTGCGCGGCGAAGGGTTGATAAATTAGTGAATGGTAGCTGGACAAGTGCGAGAGCAGTCCGCTACGTTACGAAGAAGGGTGGGCGGAGCACAAAAACATCACGTGCGGCTGCTCGTAGACACTGATTGGCCTAGGTCGCGACCACCTGTAAGGGTGTGTGTGTGTGTGTGTGCGGTTTCCTACAAATTGGCGATTATTGATCAATGAGTAGATGAGGATCCCTATTGATCGAGCAGAAAACTCGATAGATAGATGACGTTTCCCTGTAGGCGGTAGCTAGCTGGTTGCCTAATACGGAAGATAATTGATTGGTTAAGCCCTCCTGTCGAGGGGCGTATCACACGCGAGGCGACGCAGCGTGCGCAGTCTGATTATATTGTTGATTACCTTGTTCCAGGCGTGACAAGAGGACAGCTGTGGGGTTAACGGGGATAGATGGCAAACTTATTTCAAACTTTTAAAACATGAAAAGAACTTATCGGTAGTTTTGGAAGAGGTCGGTGACGTCACCAGTAGGGTTTTCATAGGATATCTCGAGCACAAGGCATTATTGGAGAGTGGTGGGGAAGAGAATAATGGTAAGGGAGTGGAGACGGAGATAAAAGGTAACGATTATATCGGGGCAAGGTGAAAAGAGGGACGTGGCCGCGCACGGAGAACGCCGGCCACGACAAGTGAGGAAAGAGGAGGAGGGGTGAAATAAAGTGGGACGGCTGTATAAGCACGTCACACAAGGCACGCAGCCGCAGGGGGCTACGAGCGCCTCGGCCGTAGGGGGCCGTAACGGTGTTAGGTGAAAGAAGAAAAGAGAGAAAAGAATATTATAAATACAAATACTATATTTTACTATTTTCTTTTAGCGGACGATCGCAAGTCCCCAAAATTACGGGGCCAGATAAAACATCTGAAATTGTATAGCGTTCATTATTAGCAAGATAACCGCTACCATATTGAGGGAGGATAACAACAGACTGCTACTATGTCATACGGGACAGAATCGGGAGGGTGGGAGAACACCCTCACTACCCCGCTACAGCATATATGTAAAACACTGTCACCCCATAGGGAGAAACTGATTAAATACAGCATAGAATGGACACAGGGGATGGACAACAAAATGACGACACCATGGCCGCCCAATGGCAGTTTCGACCCATATGTACAACACTCACTATTGACCCATATGCATAACACATACAAGGGGAAGAAGTTGACACACCATGTGGAGGTGTTTAACTTATGGAGAATGTTCCAGGGGTCCCGACAAGGACCAAACGGAATGTTCACTGTTGGGGAAACAAAGGAGGAGAAGAAGGTTAAGGAGGAAGAACAGAATGGGGAAAAAGAGAGTGAAGGCACACAGTGCACGGAGAAAGGACAAGAGGGAGGAGAAAAGAGTAGCAACCTAAACGAAAAAGAAATAAAAAAGGAACAGGGCGAAGACATGCCCCTAGCGAAGGTAGTGAAAAAAGAGGAAGGGGGTTATATCCTTTAACGGAACTACGAGAAATAGTGAGAGAACAATTAAGGGCGGCTGAGAGGTATTCAAACCCAGCATACAGCCCACCACCATATACAGCTACAGGTGGATACACGGGAGGGGAGCCGACAAGTACGGTAGGGTCAATTTATACGAAGGTGCCCGCAGGGGAGGGGAAGACTAGCGAAGAACAAATTGCAGCAATAGGACATGATGAGTGGGTAGCTGCACAGGTATTATTAAAATTGCGAGGTTCATTAACAGGAGAAGAGAAGGAGGTAGTAAGGAAAATGAACGAGGACAATGAGTGTAAGAGCGAGATGAAAGGGGAAGGGGGGAAAAGAAAGGAGGAAGAGCTGTTACGAGAAAAAGAAGAGATTTTGGAGGAACGATTAGCAGAATTAAGGAATGAGCAAAATGCCCTGATCAAGCAGCTTGAGAGGGAGGAAAGAGAGAGAGCACGGGAAAGGAAAGAAAGTAAGAATGAGTTGGAAAAAATGAGGGAACGAACTGAAGAACGAAAGAGAGAAGCTGAAACGGTAAAGGCAGCAGCAGAAAGGGTATCTCGAGCAGCACAGTGCGACAAGAAAAGAGAGGAAGAAGAGAAAGAAAAAGAAATGGAAATATGGAAGAGGAAAATACTATCAGAAACGACCAAGAAATACGAAGAAGGGATGAGGATAGAAAGCATATTAGAGTGGGAAAGAGAGAGATGGGAAAGGAAGAGAGAAGAGGAAAGGATATTGGAAAAGATGAGTAGTGAGGTAATGGAGGAATTAATAAAGAAAAGAGAGGAAATTGGTAGAGAGATAGTAGAGAAAAAAGAAGGGGAACGAGAAGATAGGAGAGGGGAGAGTGAAGTAAGGAGATATGTACGCAGAGACACAGAAGTAGCAACAAAATCCGCACAAAGGGGAGCAATTGGTAAAGAAGAAATGGGAGGAACGGATTTAATAGATTTAAAAACAGTAACGATTCAGGGGAAAAAGACAGATTGGGGGTTGTCGCTCCTGGATGACTTTTGTAGCGAGGAAGAAGAAGGAAAGAGAGAGAAGGAAGAAATGGGGAAAGGGAAAGCTTGGATAAATTGTACATCACCCGGACTAACAGGGAATCACTATGGGCCTGCAGAAGAACTGGGGGGAAGTGAGGGGGAAGAGCAAGGAATGGCAGGGAGGCACACACGTGCAGCTACACCCTCATCATCCCGTCCAACATGCTCCACTACCCCACACTCATTCCGTGCAACATGCCCACCTACACCTGCACCCGCCCCTCACAAACACACACCGTACGCTGGTAGGCTTAGAGATCTCCCTGGACGCAGGCAGGAAGAACGAGTACACACGCCCACATCAAATAAAGGAAATGATAAAAGAAGGGAAAGAGATGGAGGAGAAACAGTTACGAGCAGGGGAAATATGGACATAACAGACGATGTAGACGACACGGAAGAAGAGGAGGCGTATACGGACTCGACTCTGGGGAAACCGGGGGGTCAAATAGGACACAACCTAATGCCACTCTTGGAGAGGGGAGGGGTTAGACCACAATACGTCCCTTGGAAGCATGCAGACAAGGAAAATATAAAGTTCAGGCTCCCATCATTAAGTGGAGGTGCGGGGAAATGGATATATGAAATGGAAAAACACACCGCAGGACAGAAATTGGCAGTAGGAGATGTAAAGGGCCTCCTAATATCAATATTGGGGGATGCAGCAGATGACATCTGGAAGAGAGCAGGCTTCCCCGGGGTCACAATAACAAACACATCACACGACGGGGCGCCATTCGCAAACTGCAGACATGCATTATGGCAAGCACTGAGGGTACAATACCCAGACACATCAGACATAGGAGCAATTACATCACGCAAGATGCGTGAGAACGAAGATCCTGTTGATTATATCCAGGAAATTCAGGAGAAGTGGCGTATGGAAACTAGAGAGCAATGGGACAAGACACCAGCAATATTTGATCATATACTAATACAAGGGCTCCCGGAAGCAGTGCAGAAACAATTGAAGAAAGTAGTGGGGATGGAAGCAAAGGCTTGGCCGGAAATACAACTGAGGATAGTACATCATTGTAGGGCATGGCAAGAAAAGATGAAACAAAAGGAAGAGGATAGGAAAGCGGAAGAGGCTAAATTAGTGCAGAAAAAACTTACTAAGTACACAATGGAAGGTGCACTAATAACTACACCTACAACAATGACACCAAACCCCACACAAGTAGTGGCTGCACAAGATCCCTCCCAAATACAGTCACCACAGATTATAGCACAACAGCTGCCACCACCCCCACCATACACGACTAACATGGGAGGAGGATACTGAACACCAGGAGCTGGATATTATAATTACAACAGGGGAAGGGGAGGAATGATGAGGGGGAGGGGATACGGCTATAACGCACAACAGCAAGGGGGAGGATTCAGAAGTTTCTACCCCACTGGGCAACCAGTATACCAGGACAATTCAGGGAGTTTCCCATGAGACCAGGGAACCACCTGTATGTTGGATTTGTGGATTATTAGGACACATGTCACGCACATGTAGAATTAGACCCGGCACACCAGCATGGGGAGAACAGGGACAACAAGGGCCTACAAGGGAACAGCAGGGCCACCAACAACAGCAGGCACTGCAACCGGGAAATATGCAGCAACAGTTAGTAACACAACAACAGCCACCGACATATTCACTACTGCAACAACAGGTAGCGATATCACAACAACCTCAAGTGCAGCAAGTACAGCAGCCCACTCAATTTCAGACCATAAGGTAACCTCTACCAATACACAGCTACAGCAAACACAACTGGGAAGGGTGACGGTCCTGGGACACAACCCTTACACAGGAAGTGGTCAATCATTATACCCACAATAGGACAGCCCACAGACGTCCTTGGTGTGTCCCATCCTGTTGGTAACACCTAATAGTGCGGAGGAACCATGCATAGAGGTAACGATAGGTGACAAAAAATTATCATTCCTTGTTGACACTGGGGCAACCCGGTCTTGCATAAGGGAAGGTAAATTTAAGATGTCAGGTGAGGCCATGAACACCCAAGGATTCTCTGGGGCTAGGGGGTTGGCTCCCTTTACTGATAACATCCCCTTATCGATAGGGGATTATGACATGTCCGTCCCGCTTTTATATTCAAGGGACTCGCCAGTAAACATACTTGGGAGAGACATAATGAGCAGGTTGAATATGACAATCTCCTTCACGGAGGACGGCATAATTTGTTCCACTCCTGGAATAAACATGCTCACTGCACGGCAAATTATGCAAGATTACTGTGGGCAGACAGTGATTAGGGCCGAGCCAGTAGATGGTGAACTGTTCCAGTATGGAACAGACATGGCATTCGCATGGATGCCAGGAATAGAAGGGAAGATCTGGAAGAGGCCAACAGCCTATCTGTTCAGACCGGAATCACCAGCCAATGAACCAGAAGGAAAGGTGATTTCAGTGAGCATGGAGAGCATTATAGCAACTGCTGATTACATCGCAGTACATGCCCAAGACCGGGAAGGAAGAGCATGGAGGATAGTGATAGCACTAGCTGAGGGATGCAGGCTCACCCAGGTGTCAGACGAGGAGCTCTTTTCAGAAGAGAAGGAAGAGGGTGAAATGGTATTTATGATGAGTGTAGATATATGGCTAAGAGTGACATACAAACAAGTGGCACAGAAAATTGCAATGTCACTTGAAGCACCCACATCCACCCCAGTTCCCTTTTTTGAGGAGGATATGGCAAAAGTTCCAACATCATTGTGGACTACTAGTCCCTATGACGTGGGGTGTATAAAAAGTATCGGGGGAGTAGGAATAAAACTGAAAAAAGGTGCAATACTCCCTAGAGTGAAGCAATACCCACTATCAAAAGAGGCAGATGAGGGCATATATGAAACAATAACGGCCCTTATAAATAATGGCATATTGGTACCATCAGAATCACCATGTAACACAGCCATATATCCAGTGCGCAAAGCTAAAGGAGGGTCTTGGCGTTTCATCCAGGACCTCAGGCCCTTGAACAACATAGTGGAAGCAGAATACCCCATAGCAGCAAACCCGGCCACAATATTGTGTGGAATTCCAGCAGAGGCCTCACGATTTACAGTGATTGACCTCAAAAATGCCTTTTTCTCAATACCCCTGCATCCAGATTCACAAGATCTGACAAGCTTCACGTACAGAAACACAAAATGGAAACACACCAGGTTGCCACAAGGGTACTGCGAGTCACCCTCAATTTTCAACAGAGTAATACAGATGGACTTGGGAAACATTGAATTGGAAACTACAGTGTTGCAATATGTTGACGACATAATAATTTGCAGCACAAGCGAAAAAAGGTGCAGGGAGGACTCATTGAAGATGCTGACAATATTGGCTGAAAAGGGTTACAAGGTAGACAAAGAAAAGTTACAGTACTGTCAGGAACAGGTATTATACATTGGTCAGCTGATATCCCAACACGGAAGAAAGATTGCACCACAAAGAGCACAGGCTATATCAAACACGCCATTGCCACAAACAGTGAGGGAGCTGCAGCAGTTCCTGGGATTGTGCAACTACTGTAGAGCCTGGGTATTCGATTACAGCTCATACATATGACTCCTACTTTAAGCATTGAGAGAAGCTAACAAAGGGGAGAAAAAATTGGGGTGGACAATGGAAATGAAAGAGGCCTTTGACGAATTGAAACACGCAATATCAACTGCTCCGGTACTGGCCACCCCAGATTATGAACAACAATTCTTTATATTTTCACATTGCGACTCAGCAGTAATGAAAGCAGTGTTGGCTCAAAAAACAAGCATGGGATACAAGCCAGTAGCATTTTACAGCGGTCACTTGGACCCTGTTATGTTAGGTCATTTCCCTTGCGAACAAGGCCTCGCCACAGCTGCCTTCGCGGTAGAGAAATCACCATCTATTACAATGGGGTGCCCAACCACACTATTTGTGGAGCATGCACTATTTGCAATATTGAACAAGCCTAAGTCCACACTAACCACGCAGAGGGCGTCAGGTTATCAGATCATCTTATCTAGACCAGAACTATCCATTGTTAGATGCAGCACAGTTAATCCTGCAAGGTTTATAGCGGAAGTCATTGAGGAAGGTGACTATGCTCATGATTGTACGCAGACTACTGAAATGTACTCATGTACTAGAAAAGTTGAAGAGGATGCGCTAAATGGAGGAGGGCTGTTGTTCATTGATGGGTCATCGACAATAGACCAGAGTGATGGGATAAGGATAACTGGGGCAGCAGTTGTAAAAATGACAGAGGACTTGGTGTGTGTGGCGGTGAAATGTGTACAGTTACCACAACATTATTCTGTTCAAGCAGCAGAATTGGTTGCACTGATCTTGGCGTTGAAGGAAAGCTTTGACAAAAGAGTTACTATATATTCTGATAGCGCATATGTCACTTCTACTGTCCACTCGGGGTTGACAAAATGGCGGAGAAGGGGGTTTAGGAGAGCTGACGGCACCCCAGTGCAACATGCTCTCTTATTAGCCTAGTTAATTGAAGTAATAATTAATCCCCAAGAACTAGCTTTGGTCAAATGTCCCGCACACACTAATGGAGAAGATCATATCTCAAAAGGGAATGAAGCAGCAGACGCACATGCGAAGTATGCTGCTTATTTTGGTGAGATCTGGAACCCCCCAGAGTCAGAGAGAGGGAGAGGGAGGGGGATAGCTAAAGAGATGTTGATGAAAGAAGGGTACACCCACCTCCCAGCCACACAGATAATGGAGTTACAAGCGGCTGCACCAATGGCAGAAAAAGAAATATGGGTAAAAAGAGGATGTACAATGTCGCCAACTGACGCACTATGGCGTCAGGGTAACACTGGAAAGATGGTAATGCCATTGGCACTATTGAACACCGCCCTGAGCCAGCTCCATCACCCAGCTCATACAGGGAAGGAAGTTATTGCAGCACGAATTAGGGAAGACTGGTTCTGCCCCGAGTTAAATTCTCATGTAACAAATTTATCAGCAATTGCCTCACATGTCAACAGTTTACGGCCGGTCACACGCTGCAAGTGATAAAAGGTACTATACCCCGGCCAGAGGGACCCTTCCTGCACATTCATATTGATTACGTTGATATGATCAACGTATGTCAAGGAAATAGGTATATGATTGTAGTAGTATGCACATTCTCCAGGTGGATTGAGGCAGGACCCTGCTCACATCCAGATGCGTTCAGAGCAGCTAAATTTCTAGTGAGGGAGGTTTTCCCCAGGTGGGGAGTGTGCGAAGTACTGCGGTCAGATAACGGCCCGCATTTCGCTAATGAAATGTTTCAGCACATCACATCCTTACTGAACACCAAGCATAAATTTGTGTGTGCATATCACCCGCAGGCCAACGGTATATGTGAACGCCTGAATGGTCTTTTGAAGGAGGCAATCGCAAAGATACAGCAAACAACAAAGAAGAGTTTGTTGTATTGCCTTCCGCTAGCTCTATTTGAGCTAAGGAATAGACCAGGCTCCGACCACCACCTCACTCCTCACGAGGTGGTGACCGGACGTCAAATGCGCCTTCCTCTAACGGCAACATCAAGAGCATTCACAGACTATGAAAACACTGCAACTGTTCTTGGTGATGAAATGTACCAATATGTGTTTTCTTTGATTACTAGTGTAGTGTTTGTGTCTCAACAGCTCGAGCACACGCCGGGCGGGTCTAAGAGTTATCAACAAGAAAACGCGGACAAAGAATTGCAAAAGGAAAAACTGTGCAAAATTGCTAAAGGTGACCACGTGCTACTCCGCAATTTCAATAGAAAGTGGAACAGCCCACGCTTCACTGGTCCCCACCTGGTAGAGGAGGTATCTACGAGAGCAGTAAAGTTGCAGGATAAGCGTGCTTGGAATCACCTACACGACGTGAAGATCTGCAAACTCCAGACCCGCCCTAGCGTCACCGACAGGGCCATTGGAAGAGCAGCGTCAGCGTCACCTACGGAGAAAGAGACGTCTACCACAGCTGACGACCTCAGTGTCTCCATACCCTGTCACCCCCCAGAATCTCCAGAGACAAGTACTGAAATAGACACTGGTGATTTGCATACCGCCCATCCCATGGTCACAAGATCAAAGAGTAAACAGACTTCCACCAGTCGAGCCCCAGACCCTCTGCCCACAAACCCTCTGCCCACAAACCCCCTGCCCACTACAGCCACCACCCAATTGAAGGACATTGTTTTGCACATATACACGTGTAAACACTTGTATGTTTTCTTTTTCTTTCTCGCACATGCAGGTACCGTGTGTTATTGTATTGCTAAGAAAATAGGTATCTAACAGCGTACATTGCCCAGGAGTAGATGCTACCCTCAGACGATAATTACCCTGAAGCCCTATCACACCAATTTGTATATCACATAAAAAAGCCAAAGTACCTAAAAAGAAGGAGGGTAGGTGTTTACTACACCGCATTTATCTTGGCCATAGAACAATCAATGCCCCATCTTCACCAGCACTTACCTGCTCTAAGAGACGGATCGCTTAGATTGGCGTGGGAGCAGCTCTTTGCCTGGGCACTGAACGACTACCTGATAGGGAGGGCTTGATAACGACAACTAACAATAATAACAAGCGTATTGAGAATATTCAGGCGGGCAACGTCGAAAGAATAAGCTGCCGGACTGCAGCAAGGTAAGAGTAAATGCCGGTGAGACTAGCTTTTGTAATAAAAATGATAGGGGTTTTGGTGATCACTGGTTTTTTGGCTGCCTCTGTATGGCAGAAAAGTTATGCTATCAATATTTTGGCTGCACCCAAACCTAACGTACCCCAACCCACGGTTGCAACAGGTGTTACGTCAGGTGGTACTAGCAACCCTCCACATAAGGGAAGTAGAGTTAAACGCAGCACATACTCAGATAATAAAGGTATTGATAATTACATAACAGATTCAGCACACGTCTCGAACAACATGTGGTACCAGCACATGACCCAAATAGGTCAGCAGACAACAGAAGACAGCTGCTATGTCTGCTCATTGATCCCATACGCCATGAGCGCTTCTCGAACATTCGTTGCCACAGAAATAGAAGAAAAGACGGCACAATGTATAATATACTTGGCACTATTCCAAACGAGAGGGCGATTTCAAGGAACGGTGGTGAGACTGGTGTGGAAAACGTGAGACACATATCCATACGAAAACAACTTCCTCAAGTCTTATTTGAGTTACCACAAGAGCAGTTTGCATGCTGAAGCATTCAGATACATGACAAGTGGTCCTGAAAAGGGAGAAACGAAGAAAGTAACACTACAATACCTACCATGTGACTGGTACGCCACCGAAGTTCCTGGTACACAAGGCTGTTGGGAAAGACCACTGGTAACAATAACGGGGAAGGTATACATGAACAATAAATGGGACATAGGAGTGGTTGGCAGCAACATGGTAACAAGAGAAAATATTACCACCATTGATGAACACAATAACAGATGTTGGACGATTTGGGGCAAGTACGTACCCATGCTGACATGGATGGAGAAGGATGAAGACCCAATGAGCATACTGCCGCTGTCTGCACCTAAGCTATGCTACCAACACAGAGGAGAAGTGGACGTGGGATACAACACCAACTGTGCCAGCGTGTTAGAGCTACCAGAGGGGGGAGCAGGAACAGCAGTATTAATGGACCACTACTGGGCCTGCGGAAACAAGGCATACCACACACTGCCCCCTCTGTGGAACAGTATATGCACAATGGTACACATTAATGTACCATCACTAGTGGTGCCCCAGAAACATGTGAACATGGCGAACTTCCCCAAAATGGATGAAGGAAACAAGAGGAAGAAGAGATCTGTACAATCTCAGAGGGTGTCAGACAACGAAAACAACAACAACAATAATGTCCTCAATAGAAAAAAGAGACAAGGAGAACCTCTGACAGGAAATTACCTATGGGGAAGGTCGGAAACAGCACTCACTTCAATCCCACCAGAACACAGACTATTCAGCAGAGCAGCAATGTTTTTCTCGTCAATAATAGACCCTGGACTGCAAGCTTATGCAAACGCAAAATGGCTCCAGATAACCCGATGGGAGCTGATGATGACAATTAATTCTACAGTAAATTGTTTCAACGCAATAAAAGAGGAACTGCGAGCAGTGAGGATGGTAGCACTACAGAACAGATATGTATTAGATCTCCTTACAGCAATGGAAGGAGGAGTTTGCGCAAAGATAGGACAATCATGCTGCACATTTATTCCTGCTAACGATGCCGACAATGGTACACTCACCGAAGCAATATCACAACTAGCCCAGATGCACTCCAAAATGATGGAAGAAAGTAAAGGAGTGAAGAAGGATGACAGCTGGTTTTCATTGTTATGGTCATGGATGCCATCATGGCTGTCGGACGGGCTGAAGATTATAGTTGGATGTATAATACTGGCTGGAGCTGCACTGATTATAATAAGGTTCTGGAAAGCCCGGAAAGCACGCACTACAGACGAAATGATCGAAATGGTTAGTATGCACCCCTTGATGCCAACTGATGATGGCCAGCACACAGACACAATAATAAAGGAAAGATAAAAACTGCGCAAACAGATCATCACCAACCACCTGGACCCGCCATCAGTGAAGCTCGAAAACCCAAGAAACCCGAGAAGCTACATCGGGAAATGGGTATACTGCACACCGGGAGGAAGTTGTGTGTATATGTATTGGTCATTTGAGGACCATGTCAACCACTATGGACACCTGGGAGGACTAACTAAAATATGGAGAGCAAGAGGAGATAAGGAAAAGGATATGTTTGTGGTCGACAAGTCGACCAGAGGGGGGACTGAAGTGGGAGAATGGGACAAAAGACTCCCCCCAATCTCCTCGCGCCCCTGGCCTAGAGGATCGCCCACCAGCCTGCCCTGCTCAAGCCGACACCTGCGGCATGGATGAACTCGACTAAACCTTTCAACAGTAAATAAACACATCATTAGAGATGCCATGACGACCTAGCCAACTGACAGAACACCCGTGCAACCATGCACACTGGACACCCCCACACCAATCCACACGAAGAACATATTCAGTGCTATGACGTAGGTGACGGACACACCCACTGATGCGCATCTTTATTAGTTTTCACATAGGTTTTTCAAACTGCAGAAACGCAAGACGCACAAAGCACTCATCTAAAATGCTTGCTGACGCTTCTCCTAACCCTTGCATTGTGATGAAAATACAACGAAGACATGATACTGCCTATGAAGCAATGTGATACCGCAACTTAAAGTGCTGTGCATTAAACATCCCCACCTATGCACCAGGCCCAAGTAGGCCGCAAGCAAGAGCCTCCACGAACATTGAACGAGCAAGAGTACAATTGCTGACCCTGCAGAATGAGCCCAGCGAGAACTGACAGCCAAGGGGGCAATGTTGCAAATCGCATGCCACAAGCCGAAGCCAAGGTCACACCTGCAAACTAAGCCAGACACACAGTGGAAAATACAACATTAAATGTGCAGAATTCTGCCTCAACCACGGTCTCTCCTCACGTGACCAAGCCGAACCTGACAGGGTGCCAGACCCAGGAGGGAGAAGTCGCCTGGGTCCCACGTTTGAAACAGAGGATGCAACAATGAAATGGCCCAATGGACACCTACAGTGATGGGAATAGTCTGCTCTCAGGCATATGAGCAAATCCACGCATTGTCTGCACAAACACATAGTTACATATTGTTGCAAATGACAGGTACACCGCGAGCTGGGAACAACGATGGTCCCAGGCTGGGGGGCTCGCGAGTGGACCAATCAGAACATGGGGCACTCATCACTGACGCCATTAACATTAGCCAATCATTAGGGGTCTTTGTGTAACAATTTTCATGTATCTAATAGAAGGGACAACCCAAGTATACCACCTGACTGACCCTTTACCACTAACAGCGTTCTCTATACGTATGCTATACTAACCCTACCACTCGAGGAACCAATCCAGAGTGGTGATAGGTTTTTTGCTAACTTTCCCAGGTGACGCAAGTAGCGCGTCATACTGAGGCAAAAAGGGGCCTGCGAGCCCCACGAATTTCGAGAGTCTGGACGGACGCGTACGATCCCAGACCCATCCCTGCCGTTATTCAATAAACAGCAGAACCACCTTGCTTCTTGTGTGTGTCCCATACTCATTTTTGGAATACGAGGGAGGAGTTGGGGCCTCCCTGCCCGGAGGTCCGCGGAAGGCCCCGCCGACCCCGGGAGAAACCCCCCGACACTATAATATTCTTTATCCCAATCAGAGCCCATTTGAGTGTCTCAACATTCGTGTTCTCCATCTTTGTAACGTTGCTCCATTCCTCTGTATAATGTGATTCACTGAGTAATTTTATCATGGGGCAAATAGGTTTAGCTTTAGATTTGATGTATAATAAACATCTCCTTTTAATCTCCTGAGCCGGTAAAGAAGTTAAACCCAGATCAAGTCTTAATAGCTCAATTG
This sequence comes from Ambystoma mexicanum, assembly GCF_040938575.1. Lineage (NCBI taxonomy): Eukaryota > Metazoa > Chordata > Amphibia > Caudata > Ambystomatidae > Ambystoma > Ambystoma mexicanum. The sequence goes on along the minus strand of NC_090929.1, from coordinate 1,340,678,296 downwards.
GCACGCTCAGGCCAAGTCCAAGAAATACTCTCCAAAATGTTTCTGCTAGGATTTTTAACCAGGACAAGTCACTCATATAAGGCACTTCTATACCGAATAACATAGTGGAACAAATGCATTGTTTGTATAATAGAGGAATTCCCTGTAGACTGTATCCAGAACTCTCTCTTACAATCTTACAGATAATTGCTGCTAGTGTGACTGCTTTCATCTACTTTCCTGAATGAATTCGGAATAGTCACCTCTGGTGGTCAATGTGATTCCCAATTATGTATAGATTTTGACTTGGGCTATAAATTGTTCCCTTAACATAATCTTAGGCACTCACTTTTCTTTATATGAGAAGTGCATACTTTTGTTTTTATCATAATTTATAAGTTGGGCATTGGCCTCTGTGTGCTTATGCAGCTCCTGCAATGATCTCTTAATGACTGAGAACGTGCAATCACATATAATCAGGTCATCAGCATATATAGTACTGGTAACTTTAACATTTTTTAATGTACAGGGACAATTATTCAATTTAGCCAACACTGTGGGTTGATTAGTGAGATAGATATTGAAGAGCAGTGGCGCCAACACACAACCCTGCCTCACCCCCTTACTAGTGTAGACAGGGTCAGAGAAGGCACCCCTGCTGTCCAATTCCGATTGGACCTGTCTATTATGTGTATTATAGTGCAGTCCATGTATCACATTTAATAAATTGATTGGACAACCTCATTTTCCAAGTTTAGCCCATAGGATATTCCTGTTGACTGTGTAGAACGCTGCTTGAAAACCTTTCATTACAGTGTATAAATAAGGCCATTTTTCCTTTTCTTCCCATTTATTAGTCTGTCCATCAATTTTAGATAGTGGGTTGTACTATATTCAGATCTAAAACCCATCTGTAAATGATTCAGAACATGTTTTTGATCCCCCCACTGTATTAACTGTTGTAGTACGATGGATGCAAATACCTTCCAAAGGCAAATTTGCTGAGTCAGATCATTTGCCTTTCTTATATATTGGGACTAATAGCAATCTCTTCCACAAAGTTGATATTTTCCCTTTTTCAGACACTCTAGTGAAAAGATCATGCAGTAATTGCGACCAGAACACAGGATTGTGTTTTAAAACAATATTTGCTAAACCGTTAGATCCGGGGTTCTATACATTTTTTTTCAATTTAAGTAATATGTTCTCAATGTCAAGCTTATCACATTTTAAACTAATTTAAAGCTTTTAAGGGTACGGACTTCCATTTTAGAGTAAGGCTGGTCGGGACCAAAGTTACGACTAATATGTTGATTCCACTCGTGTGCAACAATAGTACTACTTATTTGCTCAACTGATGGGTTTTATGAGGCCTGGAATTTGATGGATGGTGACAAGCCCCTTGAAGCCCAGGACTAAAGACCCTTTTCTGGCATTTGGCAGTGGGTTTCTGGGAGTGTCTCCCTATAAAAATACAATGGTGTAGAAGTGCACTCTGGTTTTAAGTAAATACTCTATTGGTTGAATAAACATTAATAGTGTTGGTGATTTAGAAACACAAATTCAACAGTAATCTTAGATGCTCCAGATTCAGATATTGTGCTACAAGATCAATTATATACAAGAAAGATGAGTCACACTCAGAGAAGTGACACTGAATTCTGGGGACACTTTACAGCAATATGGTTTGCCTAAATTATTTAAATAGGTGATATCTGGCCCACCAATTACCATCCCCTTATCCAGTATATTTCATCCACCTCCAGATCTTACCAACCTGGTTGAAGGGAAGAAAGGAACACACTATTCCTCACATTCGAGTTATTCCAAAGACAAGAGACATTTCTTGGACACACAGGCCAGTAACCTTATTTATATCCAAGGTCATAATGGATATGGTTTAAGTCACCTTTAGAACACGAATTGTCAAGTGCGTTTATATTTATTTTACATAATCTATGAATTGATATACCTAATGAAGGGCAGCACGCCCGAAACGCGCTGTATTGACAGAGAAAGATGTACATAGAGCATCCCATTCAATTGAAGTGTCTTTCTTTTTTCTTCTCTTTTTGAAACAAGGAATGCATTTATTTTATGTGTTGAAGTAATTGTAATGCTCATCACTCGGTTCAGAGTGCAACTATGATCACTGATGTTAGGTTTTTATTGAGATTTGAATATTTTTTGAAGATTGGTTATTGTCCCAATGTAAATATATTTCATTGATGTTTTCACACGAATTACATGTTATGATAAAACTGTATATAAGAAATTGCATAACCTATTTAAATCATTTAGGCAAACCATATTGCCGTAAAGTGTGCCCAGATTTCACTCTCACTTCTCTGGGTGTGACTCATCTTTCCAGTTTCTCCTTATAAACCAGCCTTTCGGACCTTGAGGCCTCCTGTGTTGTTATTGTGAATTTCTGAGCAGTCATTTGTATAACGGGGCCACTCTGAACAGTTCCTAGTTCCCCTTAAGGGAACTAGAAATATATCTGGGCCAGAAGTCACGGGGCATTTGTTCCTTTACAACTGAATTTCACCATTAGCAAGAAGTGGCACGCCTTAAAAAACAGACACATTTTCGTACAAATGGTTTCCGAATTATAAGGCCAGGTTAAGAAATCTTTTTAAGATTCACAGTTGCGAGAATGGGTGTTTTGGTTCCCACACTGGGTCCTTACGTTGATTACAAATTCCAGATACTACGGCTTTACTCAGATGATTTCAATATACATTCTGTGTCCTGCTATATTCCTTAGAATGTTGGAAAAAAAACTATTGTTTACAAGTGGCAGTACTCCAAAGTATTGTCCCTGGTCTTTAGTATTTACAAAAACTACATTGAAAAGGAACTTCGAAATGGCCGCAGCTGATAACGTTATGTTGCTTTGCTCAACAAAATATTCTGAGGTGCACGTACATTTATTTTTTGCAATGGCATCCTATTTAAACATGGCAGAGAGCAAAATGTTCAATCCAATAGGAAGTATGCTCATCAAATAGTGCCTCTATCACTCTTTCATGTAAGCTTTCTGTCATCAGTTTATTCTAAGCCATCATCCTTCACGCCAAAGTAATTGCAAGAGCAATCATTGACCGAACTTTGTTGGCACCATAACACATTCTTCTCCATGGGCATTAGTGATGCCCTTAATGGAATGGAATTACTGCACTGTGAAATGTCCTGCATGGACTAGCTTCCAGTTTTGTCATATACGCATTTCTCGTCGGAAGCAACAATTGTGATTATACCTGATGTCCAAGGAAATAACTGACATACAACGAAAGTACCTGCATATAGGACCCTACACTTGCTATACTATGTCGGTACTTGGCAAATGTGGCTGCAATTATTAAACAATATGGTATCTGCAGATATAACTGGCATGCTGTTGCTTAAATGTGCATGCACGGGCACTGCTCTGCCCTGTGTTGGCTGTGCTTGGTGTACAACTGTCATATTAAGGCAGCACAGGAATCAATAATTAGTTGTGACGACCATTCATGGACTTGAACATTTGTTTTATTAACAACTGCCCCTGCGCTATAAGTCCCATAATGCAAAGAAAAGACAGGATCTGACAAGCATGTACCAAATCGAATGGGCCATGTTGCAACATATAGGAGGGCAGGGGAAAGTGGACATTTTAAGACTAAGGGGTTGATTTACAAAACTGTTTTAACATGGGAGAGCCCCATTGAATTGTATTTAGTAGATCAGGCCCTAAGAAGCCATCTCAGGATTGCGCCACGTTGGCACAGTACCGTGCTAGACTGAGGGAAGTGGAGATTGGTGGCATGTATGCTTGCTATAAAAAAAATACATGTATGTTTCAATGTATTTCAGCGAGTAAGGCCTCCTATACTTATGGGATCCTAAGATTGGTGGGATGCATGGCTGAATGGCAAGCAGGGTTGGGGGTGCTCTTTTCGGTGTCGTGCAAAGTGAGGTGTAAAATGGTCCAAAAGTCATTTGAAGCTGCAAGGTCATTCAGGACTATTAGGGCTTGCCAGGCTAACGGACGCCTGTGGATAGGGAAAACATGCACATGGAAACACTTATGACATACCAGCTGGACCAGAGCACTAATAAGAGGATGCCCAAAAGAGTGCCTCTTTTGAAAGGCCAGTGGGAATGGGACTAGCCTTACAAACTATTCATAAGTAACATTACTTTTATTTTTTGCCATAGCACAGAAAAAATAGACAGAACATTTTCATGACACAAATGAAGACCCATTCCTGAAAACAAAGGCAGAATGCTTGCATACTAATTCGATATGTGGGTTGAGTCGTAGGGCCGAATGCAGAATGTAATATGGGGGGCCACCAACATTATTTTGCACCTTGGACCCATACAATCTTGTATCAGCGCTAGGGGCACATCTGTATGCATCATGCGTCCAAATCCTACACGTCTCCACATGTTTGCATCCCATGTGTAAGTAGGCCATCCAGACCTGGTCTGATTTCTTGCACGTCATGTCCTTCTTGCTGGCTGCTCTTGGAAACCCCATTGGTGTTTTCTTTTTTGTTATGTTTTAAAGAGCGCGTGAGTTAGAATGCATCAGTGATAAACGCATTTATAAAAGTCGGGGTACACATGTTGTTATTTGTCTTGGCAACACATTAAATTCTCGTGAACACGCGTGAAGAGTGGAACATATGTTGGCTGAAGAGTAGCAGTACTATGTCACATAAGTTAAGAGGACGACTGTCACACTTGCACATTTAGATTTCATGAATTGAAAATACGTACTGTTTTACCATTGTGTTGAATTATGTTGTTTTATCGATCGTGAACTGCACATAATTGCCGTTTTTTTTTTTATTAGAGTATAATTTGTAATTCTTGAGTGCAATGCAATTTATATACATTATTTATTATTGACAGAGCGGCGCATTAGTCAGCTGGGCATCTTTATTGTGGCCAGCAGTGACCGATTATGGTCACCCCAGTGTTCATTAAAGCACCAAACGCCGCCGTGTCCAGAGCCCATTACTAGACTCCCGTTTCCTGTTAGTTATTCCCTCTCTTGAGAAATGGACACACAACCAGAAACCGAGGTCTGAGTTAAATATCGGTTTCATTTCTTCAACGTTTTTGACGGATTGCCTCATAAATGCGTCTATCGGTGAAGGCTCGAATGATGGTTATGGTACAAAGTTGCTCATGATGTGAACCAGAATAGTGTTAAATTGCAACGTCGGCAAAAGTTGGATTATTGTCCTTTAATGTGATATGTTTTGCTTAATAGCAGTTTGTGCTGCGTTGGCTAAGTGCATGGGTTGCTTAATATAAATGATTGCATTTGCTTATGATTAAAAACTCTTTCCATTAGAAATATAATATCGGAACTTGTAAATGCTTTGTTGTTAAAGGTTTCTACCTCATTAGCCACGTCATACACAGTGCAGAGTCACTGTCTAAGAGCTAGGAAGACTTGTAATGAGCTGTATAATATGGGCCTTGTTGCAAGATGTAAAAAGAGATTAAATCTTTGCGAAGCAGTTTAGCATGCAAATTGAACCCCAGCAGCCTCCATGGAAATCTGTCGCTGTAGGCTGAATTGTATGTCACATTGTCTCTGGCAAGGCATACTTTAGCCGTCAGAATCTGCTTTCAGAGTGGTTGAGTGATTGTAAGAAATTGTGTAATATTGAAGCAAAATACATGCACACTCAGTTTCTGTTATTTAAAATACATTTTGACACAGCACATTGCTAGTGTTCACATTATACTGTTATAGGGCAGCATCTTGTGAAAAACCCAGTCCTACGACCTTTGAAACTTATAAGAAGTACACGCACACTGCTCAATTTGTAAGGGCAAAATAAGGTCAAACTATGGGTTAATGCCCTCCTTTTTGTTGTCGGCCCTTACTTATGAGGGAGTAATCTATTGAAACACAATGCAGCTAAATACAGGCTACCCCACCCTTTGACACTAATAGACATAGGTAGGGAACAACAGTGCAACAGACATATGAATTATTCTGTCATTATACGACAGACAGCGATTAGAATCTGGTAGAACACAAATGTATTCAAAATATAACACAAACATCAGGTTTAAAAACACTTGAATGAAGATCTAACAACAGTTCTGATGTATTCAACTCATTAAGACACAGTAAGGTTGAACGTACACGAATGTAGTGAGGTTAGTATGAGTGACTTAGTGTGTTGTACTTCATTTCGACACACTTACAAGTGGACATATTTTGTGTTTCCAGCATGAGGGATATCTGAAGGAAATTTCAGATTAAGTGCATATGCTCTGCTCCGTGCTATCCTCAGGACTATGATCTAAACGCGATGTGGTTCCAGTCTAGGCTTCTAGTTGAGGACTGAGCGACTGATATCCAAGCACACGCCCTGTGGAGTTTGGTTCCCAAGGTTACCCACACCATAAAAGCACACACTGTACAGAGCGCTCTCATTTTGCCCGGAGACGCTGCTCGACTGCACGGATAGAATGATTCAGCTCGCAGAAAACAGTATGATATTTAGAATGGGACATGCGGCGCACGGTTATAGTAACCATCTGTACGAAGTCACCGACCCTATTTCTTTAATTCAGATTACAGGATGGTGACACTTGGCTGAATGAAAGTATACTTACGTAGAAAGGCCGCAATAGAAAGTGACCTCATTGTCCAGTGGCACCCTTACAGTTTTGTGCACAAGATGGTACCCACCAGCAGGTAGGGTGTCATTTCCAACACGTATATAAGTAAGACAGGAGCACATAACAATACTCACTTTATCTTCTTGCCAGTACATTATAATCTTGCCACATTATAATAGAGCAATCACTGTTTTTTTTTAGAACACGGGCAAAGAACGCAACAGGGACCCTGTGTTCCATTCAAATGCACGCACATTGAGAACGAGAGATACTACTGGAAGCTTTTGTTACACTGTCCCTTATATTATTCATCAGATGTCAGGCACAAAGTTTTCACCTACTCTGTAGTGCACTTTAGGATAGTGCGGTTACTTAATTTTGTACTATTTACTTTGGCCATATTTACTGACAAGAAACCTATGAATTTTTCAGGGCAACTCCAGATAGGTGATGCCACACCAGGCATATAGAGGAAACATAGGACCCCATTCCTAGGCACCCATATAGTGACCTCCGGTCGGCAACCATGAGAGGTAGGATCACACAAACTTAGTTAATGTGTATTATGGAGACTATGGTAGACTAAGACCATATCTAATGGACTCTATCCCTATTGTCATTTACCACTATACAGAGTGTATATATTAAACAAATGAAGAATCAGACTTAGATGAAATCTTGTTCCTGAAGAAGGGATATCAGATCGAGAAACACGTTGAGCTTTTGACAAAACCATTTTGTTTGGTTTACATTGATTGATATATTTTGAAGATTGTTTATATGTTATGCTTGAGAACATTTTCAAATATTTTGAATTCCTGACAATTGCACTGAATATAGTGAATGTAATATGGTAACATGTTGAAAAGAAATACAATTGCATTCTTTTAAGTAAAAAACCATGTACTTGATATATAGGAGATTGTTCTGTCTCTTCTTAAACAATATAGGTGGTTACTCCACTTTCTAAACATCTTCCTTTTAGCCTGGATCATCATCCACAGAAACATTGTTTGTTCTTTACAAAACCTCAAGTGTGCATGGGCGACAGGTGTCCCACAGACTAGGGACACAGTTTTCCATTGTTCACATTGACATCTATACCAAGCCCAACTGTTGCCAGCATTGGGCCCATGATCATCACTAAGTAATCACCCGACTGACATCAATCATTCTCAACATGATGCTGCTAGGTTCAATAAAGATCTAACACATATTAAACGATTCTGATATCATGGACAGTCAGCCGGTTGCCTTAATTAGATCTAAGTGGTGAGTTAGATGGTGTATTAAGATTTTGTTGTACTTCCTTGCCAGCATTTCCCTACTACTAGTCATGTTAGCTCCAAGTCCTTTCAGCCCTCTACACAGCACAGGCCGCTTCACACAAACGTTGCCTAACCTAGTCAGAGGGATTCTTAGGCATTATTGACATACCTTCTGGGCCTCATAACCCTGCTGACTTGGTCAATATTGATCATCATTTACACTGTCTATTCTCCGCGCATGCTGCGCCCTGAGTTGACTAGCAACCACAGCACGACAACACACAGGCAGCTGCCTATAACAATCACTGTGCTGCAGACAAGCCCCTTGTTCCACCACACATGCAAGCAGCAGTCCCAGCGGTTGCCTGATCAGGAGCAGTCAGCCGTTGCCTCGTTGGAATCCAGTAAGTACCTTGGCTCTCACACGCAATATTAATGCACTTCCCTAAATCAAACACATAGACGTTTCGATTTATAAGCATCTACCACTACGGCGTAGACATTTAATAGAGCTTTGCGGTTTGATGCCCCAGGTGCTGAATCACTTTGCATGACTCGTGAACAACAGATACATGCCGCACCTAGCAGTGACACCTGCACAACAGACGTTTTGAATAGACACCATATACAGTCGTGCAGACACAGTGCACTTCCTCTTTTCACTGCCTAGACACGTTGTTCAACATCCCCAACACACATGAACGCATTAAGAGCCTGACTACTCTGAGACACATAGCCACGGGGTAGCCCCCATTCCATCATGGGGCTATGCACATTTACAGCACTTAATGTTGCACATCATTTGTTTGTGCAGCCACTTAGTCTAAGCAATAAATGGTGGCCATTTTTAAGTTCTATAATACGCTCCAATGGCCATCTATAGGGGAAACACATTGGACCATTTGCTGAGGAGTCCACATGGTAATAGTGACATGAATTCTCCCACTTTACAGAGGAATCCCCTACTCGAACAACAGTTCATGTACTGAGATGAATACAACGGAATGTCATCCGGAATACCACGTTACCGAACATTCAGGTATTTAGGGCTCCATTTAAGCCAATCTCACAAAATGCTTTTAGTATGAGTGACACAACGAGGAACCTCTGTCCTCTTATTCCTCTATGCAGCTTTGACCAGCTTTCAAACAAGACTTTGGGCCTCATTACAAGTTTGGAAGTAGCCATGGAGCTGATAGCCTCTGGGCTCCTTTACCGCAATGGGGATTTACCGGGTTACTCCGACATAGGAGGACCCAGTAAGTCCTCCTTGCAGGAACCATTCCCCATTCCCATTTGAGCCCCCATAGCGGGCTCCCTCTTCCCCCTGCGGGACTCAGAAAAGACATCTGGTTTTACCAGACGTCTGATCCGGGTCCTGCTTTTGTATTGAACCTCATATTACGCGCACCTGGAATGAAGGGGGCCGGTCCCGTACTGGCCCCCTTCATTCCGGGAGTGCAAGGGTCCTAATGAGGCTATTAGTACTTTACCTACAACAGTCCAACTTGGAAAACAGCCCAAGACACAAAAAACTACCACCAGGTAGGTAGCGCACTCCAGATTTTAGGGTACATGTTACTGCATTTAATTTCATAGATTACACTGACAGGCATACTTCATCCCAACACCTTTTATTCTTTCTTGGTTTTATCAAGATATCATTCTCAGTCCCCAACCAGAAGCCTAGACTGGGACCAGATCACGTTTAGCTTCATAGTCCTGAAGAAAGCACAGAGGAGAGCATATGCACTGAATCTGAAATTCCCTACAGATATCTCCCATGCTGGAAACACAAAATGTGTGGATTTATAAGTGTATTGAAGGAAGTACAACACACTAAGTCACTCATACTAACATCACTACATTGATGTGCGTACAACCTTACTGTGTCTTAATGAGTTGAATACATCAGAACTATTGTTAGATCTTGATTCTAGTGTTTTCCAACCTGGTGTTTGTGTTATATTTTGAATACATTTTTGCACTGTTGTTCCCTAACCATACCTATTGGTATCAGGAAATAATAGCCCTATATATATATATATGGTCGCCTTATATAATGTTGCAGGGAAAAGATTGTGGCGACATTACATAGGTGACCATATATGTATAGGGACAGGTGGAGCAGGAGTTGCGGGGGTGTCCCCTAGCCCCTTGGAAAAAAAAGGGTTTGGAGGTACCAGCGGTATCCCCCACATGTTCAATCTAATAATGTCCCTGTGTTATTTTTGAGGGGACATTATTACATGGATCTATTAGTGTCAAAGGGTGGGGTGGTCTGTACTCGCCTGGATTGTGTTTCAATAGATCAAACAATGTGCTAGTGCAGTGCACAATTTATTTGTAGCACGCCTGTTTCACATCAGGGTGGGTAGCTCCCAGGACACTGTTATCAACACCCATTGGAGCTCCATGCAGTGTGAGCATATTTGGGGTTTAAGGTGCAACTCCCACCTACTCTTTGGGGGTTATGGATGCACTACCTAAGGCATGCATGCATTGTCCAGATACCAATCAACATAGCACACAATAACTTAACATGCCAGTTGTGCCTTGAAATAAGAGACATATTTAAGTGCTTCTTTGAAAACATCAGTCCTGATTTATAAAGTATTGTGTCATTGTAAAACACGCTTGTAAATCAAGCCCATCATTGTAAACATGTGGCTCTGATTCTATAGGTGACAAATTGAACATGTTGACCATCTATCTCCAGAAAGAAAGAGCAAATGTGCTTTATTCTAATAGAACATTGATGAACACATTCCGGAAAAATCAATACAGAGCTACTGAACTTGCCTGTCAGACACTGCAGCTAGATCTTCTTGTGCGATCTGAACTCAGGACAGGCACTCCTCTTTGACTGTAACCTTTTTCCTTTTCCATAGCCATGTCCCTGGGTTGGTGCTGCTGGCTGGTGACTGTCCCGTTATTGTCAACTTACACTGCTACGGCAGTGATGCTGATTATTACAGCAGCAGAGCTGCACCAATGCCATTCAGGCTAACTGGAGCCCTGTGTGTGCATGGACTAAACAAGCACCCAGGATTGATTCCCACCTTCCAAGTTATGGCTATCCATGAAAATAGATAATCATGAGCACTCAGTGTTGTCTACTCTATGCACATACATCACAATTATTAACAATCTGTTTAGATATTGGCAACTCATGCATGCATATACTTTATGGCTATTCTAAATCATGCTCTTTAATCAATATTTGTTTTTTAGTGAGTTGTTTAACAAATCAGCATCTCTCTGTGCTGATGATATACTATCAGTTCTAACAAATGTCACCGTGAATTGTGTATGGAAAGGAGATAGTAGAATTGGTATTATCTATGTGTAAAGAAATGTATTGATCCAGACAGTTGAGTCACTATTACAGATTACACACGGCAGAGGCCAGCATCTAAGTATTCATTGCACAAAAGTGAGTGTGAGCATTTTATTGCAGGGGTTTCATGTTATCATGGTTCCATTAGCGGAAAATAACCATTCACGGTTTGAGACGGAAAAGAAAAGTGGGCCCACAACGGTACCACAGACATTTCATTCCATTGATTTTTTGTAGTATTAACAAAACAACCATTAATCTGGAAAGTAATTGGTCAATAACAAGAAGCAATTTGTGTGTGGACATAATGCATGTTGTTGTACCAGAATGAAGGATGTTTGTGAAAACATCTGAACATAGGTGGTGACATATGACCCATGTTCATCATTATGGACATTTAGCATGTCTATAATATGCCTAGCCAGACATGGCATACCCTTTCGGTTAGATATTTGAATATAGATATGAGTAAGCAGCACCAACTCTGATTTTAGTGAAACAGTGCTTACCCCTACCCATGTATCTATTGGTATGGTCTGATTAGTCACTTGGTTCTTGATCAAGTGAGGCTGTCTTGACCTGTTCCTTAACAAAGTATACCTTATATTTCCTCTCATCACGTGACCCCTCAACTTTCAAAGTGTAGGATGGGAGTTTTTGCAGTGCATCACCGGACATATACTGTAAATTGGAGACTGTTGCGCCTCAAAGGAATACATTACCTTTGAATAAGCCAACAGCAACCATATTCAGATATCCATCTGCCTCGTAGTAATTGCACAATCACTGCATACACCTCCTCCAAAGCCGAAATTGCGGCTAGTTTCATGTGCACTACCATAATGTATTCTTACCATTGTGTATGACTGGTGGCATGAAGAAAGGAAAGCAGATTACATTGTCATCAAGGGGTTATGTTATCACGTGGACCCTTTACACTCTTATAAAACGGAATATCGTCCAATAACTGTATGATATATGACTATATGCTACCGACCTATGAAAGACTAGCATGAGATCCAGTTGTGTGAGGGTGACCGAGGTTGCGTGATTTGTGAAGAGTTTTATATTGCAGTCATGGACACTGGATTGGAAAGGTATCCTTGTGTTATGGCAGCGAATGAGCAGCAAAAGCAGAGGCTCGGAATGTGTCACTTCTTCCAAGTTTACCTCTCTGCCCCAAGGACAGATTATTCAAATTTCTTGCTGCTAGGTACAAGAAAGATCTAAGACTTATTCTAGAATGTTGATATCATGGACAGTCAGCAGGTTGCCTTAATTAGATCTACGTGGTGAGTTAGATGGTGTATGAAGATAGTTGTTTTTTTGACCATACAAAGCCTTTTGGACCAGGCATATCGCTTTGAACAACACTCTCTTCTAAACCGGCAGTCTGTGCATTAATGCCAGCCCAGGTGAAACATAATCATAATTCTGAAATTTTCAGTAGAAGTCTAGCAACATAATTGTACACTCATTGCAACTAAGTAGTTTGTTTCTCGGATTTTCCTAGGTATATACTACTCCCAAAGTCAAGACACTTTGACACAAAAGCGTTCATGTGTATTACCTTGTGGGTGAAAGGTAAAAGGGCAGTACTCATGGAACCTTTCCTAGCAGAAAATTAAAATCATGATTTTAAAGCCTGATAAGTTACTGCATATCATTAACTGGTTGGAACGTTATTTTGCAAGATGGCAGCATTAGTAGCATAGAGCTATGCCCATAGAGAAATGGCCCCCCTATTGAACTTCTGACCTTCTCTTACCCATGAGTGCGATGGAAACTTGTTTCCAGGTGAAGGTTATTTAAACGTCTAAGAAACAAATGACTGTGGGACTCATTATGACCCTGCTGGTCCGGAAAGAATGGTGGCGGTAAAAATGCTGCCACCATTCTTTCCGGACCGGCTGATTCAGAGACCTGCAGGCAGGAGGTCTAACCTGGCGGGACTAACGCCACCCGCCTGCAGGCGCAAATGGAAACACTGGCTCCGTCATAGACGGAACCAGTGTTTCCATTGTCCCCATCCCCATGGAGTCCTATATGGGAATGGGGATTTACAGAATTCCGCCTCCAGAATTCCCAGGTCACCGGGGTTGTAATGCCCCGGTGATTCCGGGAATCACGGAGGCAAAATGGTAATACTGGTCCGGCAGTAGCCTGCTGTTTTTTCCAGCACGGTTACCGCCGGACACGTAATGAGGCCCTGTGTCTTTCAATATATGAAGCCACGATTCAGATCAAGCTAATGAATTTCAAGACGTTGCCGAACCTATGCTGGAAACATAGGTACTTATATATTTTGTAATAGTCACAAGTGTGACACTAACAGAACTTTACAAATGTTAAAATCTGTGTGATGACCTCCCCCACCAATAACAAACAGTTTAAAACTATTGCGGCGGTTATGAACACGTGGAACGTTTGTGTAAACTGTTCCTTTCATTTTATCTCCTCTAACTTCAAGTGCCAATGGGCCATCGCCTATCCCCTCGAAAGACAGAGGTAGAAAGCAGGTTTTGATAATAAAATAAAAGAAACCTGCCTGCATTAAAGCAGAACTTCCAATTGAAGGTATTAAGCATAGAATTTCTTGGAGTTATGAATCAACAATACTTGCCAAGAATCATGTACACGGTGCAGTGACCATCTGCATCAGGTAATCTTCTGCATATCAGGGGTCAGAGGTTGCTGGGAATATATATATCATTCAGGAATAATTATTTCCTTCTCATTTCCAGTTCTTTAGATTCCTGCTCTCCAGGGATGAACCGGTTACATCCACAAAAATGAATGCTGGACTGAACCCTCACATCCACAAGGGACTCAGAAAGCCTTCATCGCCCTTAACGTTCGACACCCAGGCAGGGCCCAGAGAAATAGCGTTTCTGGATTATAATCACCAGCCCCCTCTATTCTTTGGTTTAGCTCGTGTGTACATTCTTCCTGGTTCCTGAGAGCAGTTGAGTATCGCGATCTGACATTTACAGTAACTTTCAATCCCAAATCACTTTGGTGGAGGGATAGTGGCCCTTCCAAGGAGCAGCAACAGTTTGACCAAAGACCTCAGTATGGTACTGAGGGAGGAGAGAAGTTCTCTCAGATTGAGCAACAGGACAATCAATTGAATGAGAGTGTTGGACAGATGTTGAGTGCCCAACCGAACCCTCAGACTGCCAGTGTTCCCCAAAGTGTCCCAACAGCTGTGTCAGGTTGCCCGTGGAGGGGTCAGGGGCAATGCCAAGAGGCAAACAATCCTAGTTAAAGTATCCTAGGAGAAGAAGAAAACAGGGATATGGATGAAAAGATATGCTAAGCATTTGAGGAAGCTTCCTTGTTGACCGATTCATTCAATGACCCCTGAATTAAATAAAGAAATACAAGAAAATAGTCGTGACAAACACTTTCCACTGGGAAGTTGCACCAAAGGAACAGAGGAAAAGTGTGAAATTCCAATTCACCATTGAGACAGAGCAGAACCCAGAAAACCCAGAATCTGAAAACATAGAAAAAGAGATTAAGAAGTGGAAAGAAACTCCGATATATGAAAGCCAATTGGATAAAACAGATATTTTAAGCTCAGAAAATCAATAAACAGTAGTGGTACCCTCCTTCCTAAAGGATTACGAGGATTTTCCTGTGAAAATAGAAGACAACAAAGAGTCTGTGAAAAAAGGGTTATGCCTACTCCCTTTCTTTGTTCCAAATTATTGTTTATTCCAAAATGTTCCCAAGTCAACTTGCATGAACTTGGAAATACACAAGGGGGGCAAACCAGGGTTTTGCCCAAGAAATAAATGCCATCAAGAAAAGTCAATCGGAGTTGTCAAATAACTCATGCTTTCTTTGTAGGCTTGAGTCTGTAGAAAGTAGGTTCTAGTCTCCTGTCCAGATGAAAGGTCAGTGTGATTTATCAGCTCTGAAAGATACAGGGTCACAGGTAACTTTGAATTCAAAGCAAACATTTGAGAATCTCAAACTTTTTAGAGGGGCGAGACATACAATTCCTCTCAAACCTCTTCTGGGAGAACTCCAAAATGTTGATGGAAAGAACATTTCTGTCAATGGGATTGTGGATCTGGAAATAAAAATTGGGAGACACCATCTGAAACATGCAGTGATTATTGTGGCTCCAGAGTACACACCCTGCTTACTGGTGAACCATTTCCTTCGAAGGCTGTCACCCCTGATTGATTGTGTGAACCTGGTTCTCTGGACCCAAAAAACTGTCCCATCAATCGGAAGAGAAAGACTGATTATGTCAGACTGAATTATACTTCTCGCTTGATTGAATTCAATCATTTTCAAAACCATCAGGTTACCGAAATCACCATCATCTCAGTAGAACTGTAGTGAGGAGACCTCATCCCAACTATTAAGAATTCATCTCCCTCTGGTTTTCCACATTGGACAGAGATACCTTGAGGTTTTATATTCAGGAGGACCATAAAGAAATTCAAAGTACTCTTGAAAAGAGTCAAAAAAACATAGTTATAATTTGACTGACCTCCAGAGAAAGGCAAAAATCATACTTCCCCATTGGGATACATGAAGGGGAAAATGTTCTGCTTGCCAGAATCTGTTTAAACAATGGAAAAAGCTTCATAAGCGAAGAATTGTTTGGGCGACTCCAAAAAGATCAGAACAATTCCTGCTTTCATTTGACAAATGAAGGGAAGTTGGTGTGGAAACCCAACATTCAAAACTTAGCAGGTGAATGTCAAAAATTCTGATTGGCAATAAAACATTTTCCATAATTGTTGGATCTTTAGAGATGTCACTTCTGAATTGTATCTAGTTAGTGATATTTTCGATCAATTTGCAATTAATTATTAATGATAACATTTTGGGAAGACAGGGTGTTTGACAATGTAGAGAAAACATTTTGATTACCTCAATTGTTATCTTATGACCAAGCAAACGGGGAGGTTACTATGCCAGGACAGGTGCGGCAATTCTGCCAATCAAAATAAAAAGAGGACAAATCCTGAACAATCAGGAAGCATTCATAGACTTCAGTTATACCCTATAACAACAAGGATTGCCCCTACATCCCACACCCTTAGTCATTCTAAATTACGATAACCACTCTGGTGGATAACAGAGACCCTCAAAGTATTACTTTGGGCACAGACATCTCTACTGACATGGCAGTCGCTTGCATTATTATTCTACCGACTTAGAAAATGAAATCCTAGATCCAATTCCTAAAAAGTGCTATGATAAAACACACAGTATCCAACCAGAAAAGATCAACACCCGAAATGGGGGCCATTTCTTGTTGTATTCTTCATACCCTTATGGGGTACAAGAAGTTACCTGTGATATCTTGGAAGACGGGTTAGTATTTAGAGTTGGTAATAACTATATTTAATCCACTGAACCTCCTGTCCAGATAAATACCATTAAAAGAGATCTCTCCCCCCAACTGAAGGATACTTCTGAAATATTAACAGCAGAGGTGTTTCAAATTTCTGGCAGAGGGTCAAAGAACGGATCAGTTTGGCCAGTGCCTGTGAAAGTGATGAACAGCGACAACAACTGATACAGGTATTTCTGGATTTCCAGCGTATCTTCTCAGTTGACTACTATGATGGCATGTATACAACTATCCATTCTACAACAATAATAATGGACACTGATATGGCTCCCATGTTTGTAAGACAATACAGGTTGCCTCTTGCATCCATGGAATCACTTGCAGAGATCCTCGGAAATCTGGAATTTCATGGTATAATTAGTCCTATCCACAGTACCTTTAACAACCCAGTACTGTGGATCCTAAAACCCAATGGACAATGGAGATGGTGTGCTGATCTGTGGGCATTGAACAAGCGGGTTCACATGTCAAAGTAGCCTCTTCCCTACATTGATCAAGGACTGGAACAGATCCAAAGATAAAAAGTGTCATTAGCCCTTGACTTGACAATCGGTTACGGGACGGTACCCATGAGTAGATCAGTTCAAGCTTATCTTTACATTCGGGGGGAAACAATAGACTTCAACATGTACTCCCTTCAAGGACATCAATTCAGGAAATGAGTTCTACATTTTAATTCACAAGGCCATGTCTGAACTGAACGTAATAGGAAACTTGGCCTATGTGGATGATCTGTTGATTAAGATCGCAACTTGGAGGAACAGCTGGCAGAAATCAGAAATGTTTTACCAGGTTGCAAAAAGCTGGTGCAATATTGTCTTTCCAGAAAGCACAGTGGTGCAAAATCAGAGTGAACTTTCTGGGACATGAAATCACAGCTGAGGGCCTCAATCCCTGGAAAAAGAAGGTAGAGAACCCCACAACTCTGAATGAACTGCAAAGCCCCCTTTGATGTACTCATTATAGTCAAAAATCAATTCAGCCTTATGCAGAGATCACTCAAACTTTGGTCCACTTATTGAAGGCAAGGGTAAAGTGACAGTGGGGTGAAGCACAATCTGAGGCAGTGAAGCAACTGAAAACTAGCCTGTCACAAGCTCCATGTTTGGCTTACCTATCAAAAATAATTAGTTTTTCTTAGAGACTGGTTTCACAGATATCAGTTTGATGGCATTGTCAAATCAAAAACATAACACATTCAAAAAGGTAACTTCCTATGTGAGCAAATTATTATCTTCCTTAGAATACAAATTCAATGATTACAAAGAAAAAGCAATTAGGGCAATGGTGTGGGTGTTGCAAAACTACTGCCCATGTATCCAGGGGGAGCACATCATAGTAGAGACCACCCACCTACCGTTACAATATCTAATTCAAATTGGCAGGCTTACATGGTTGTGCTGAAAAACAATGTCTCAAGCATGAAAGTCTTATCAATAATAATATGGAGGCATACCTGGCATCCCCACTCAAAGTGTATGAAGAAAACACTTGTCAAGGGATATCCACAGTTTTTGTGTGTGGATGTTTCTACAATATTAAAGAAGACTGCAAGAAAGAATTGGTTGCTGACATTAAGAATGTCTGGGTAAACGATCTTCCCAAACCCTCTGCTGGTAACACAATAGGTCTCAAACTAGTCAGGTGGCAGAGCTGATGGCAATTTATCAAGTGGTCCTCATTGCTGTAAACCACCAATTCACAGAAATGGTGATTATCACTGATTCTCATTATGTGTGAAATGGGGTGTGGAATTATTTGGGGTCCCAGATTCATACAAATAAATCAATTAAATAAAGGAGAATTGTCCGTTTCTGGTTTGGGCTGGGCGAAAAAATCCCCTGAATTAGATATCTCCCGGTTAAAACATCATACAGTACAAATCTGTTGGTATAAAATCTGGTCCTGACAATTTATTACATTTTCGTAAAAACAATAGAGTCTCTCACAGGTGTAAAATAAAATCACAATCACTAGGTACTGTTCATTGTGTTCTCTTCTATTTAGTCAAATGTGTTGGCATTTGAGCTTGCAAATTGCAAACAGGCCCCCTTGACACAGGCAATCATAAACAAAATTATCTAACATTTACACCTGAGCTAGAAGTTGAACTCATACATTTAGCAACAGTTTTGGGGCTTGGATAATAAATACATAATGGAGCAAACCATTTTGTCCCAGAGTGAGACCTACCTCCCAATCGCATTATCTAAAATAATTTTCCTCTTGACAAAAATTAAGCAAGCTGTATATAGTTCAATGTGTTCTGCATAACATAAACATAACTGTGATAACTGCATTTTATGCTATGCACCTAACATAGTAACATATTAGCCTGCTACATTTTTTTCACAAGTGCAACCATTGTTAGATACTACAGATTTTGGCAAAACCTTGATGTTGAACTCACGTGTTAATTTTTTAAAGTTTTATCGAAAAGGTAAACGTTTAGAAGATCTGGTTCTTGGTAAATACTATAATAGGCACACATTACAGAAACTGTGCGTCTGTGCAAGTGCAATTAGCACTATGGCAAACATTGCCCAAGTGAAACAACATGTTCTTTCAATGCCTGTTTGCACTTGCACTTCTTACTAATGCTATAAATAGAGAGCACATGTTTCCCTAGAGCAAAAATGCATTAGACACATTTTTGTCATGTAGGCAAGTTTTGCCCAAAAGCTAATGGCAAAGATTTTGTAATGCAACTCTATATTTAGTGCTGTGTAGCAGGCACATTACGTGTTAACACTCCAATCCATTATATTCTCATTGGAAAGTGTTTGGGAGTGAGGGGCCAGTAGGCCCCCGTCCCGCCTTTCCTTAGTACAAACTTGGACCACATGCCTCCAATGGTGAGGAGTGCCCCCGTAGCCCATATGGGATGCCAGCATCGGCTGGCACTTGCGTAGATGGGACCATTGCACAGGACACAGAGCATCCATTTTGTGCACCCTTGACTCCATCTTGGTAACCAGGCCTCACTGCGATAGTACAAAAAGGCTTCTCTCCCTTTTGCAGCGCTGCACACACAGCGCACATGGCCCCCACCTTTTCTCTCACTGTGGCTGGAAAACTCTGCAGCCCCCTTCTCACACTGAAGCCAGAGGTAATTGCAACAAAGAACAAATGTAACATCTCACTCTTCCTCTGAGATCACTGCCCCGCGTGTGAACCGGCTTTAGCCAAGCGCTGTGGCTCATCCGTCTCCACAAATCAGTCCATGCCTCCTCAACCTTGCTATTGGAAAATGACTGCCAAAGTAACCCTGTGTCCCCGCAAGGTATTCTCTTGATGTGCCAGATGTGTGATCCCGCCACGGTGCCCACCTAGTGGGCCCCCAACCAACATTTAGACCTATGTAGCAGTATATTGTCTTTCACTACTAACAAACGCCAACGTGCCTAGATACTTTACGAGTCCAGACCCTCGGTTCAATCAATGTTATCATGATGGTCAAAACCCTTAACCTGATGCCCGTATAAACTGCAGTTATTAATGATGTAAATGCATAAATGAAGTTTATAGGTTTACAATGATTTGTTCAAAAGAGTTTCAATGATCATTATTTAGTGCATGCTTCACAAAGATGTATTATGTTAGCTTAGTTAGTGGCCTCCCCGCTTCATGACAACCTGACCTTCACCCCTCGTGGACACTGACCACTGGACCACGTGATGTTCACCCTCCCGCCAAAGGAGCAACCAATCTGGATGAAACAGTACCGCCACAACTATATAGTGCTATAATGACTGTCCAATCCTGAGATGACTTAGTACCCTATGTTAATTGCATCACCTATGACAAATTTTTCTCTTTATAATATGATGTAAGTGTGATATTTGTCAGAGCATTCTCGGGCAGCAGAATTCTTTGGATGCCAATTACATGAATATTTTTTGAACTCTTGCAACCTGTTCTCTTAACCTTATTCCCCGTCAGGGGTTTGTCTCATTTATTCTTTTCCACGTCTAAGACGGGGAGGGCTCTTACATTTGGTGACCCCCGTGACGTGATTTGGGACAGCTGCCTCGAGACCTGTGCAGTGCAGCGCGATCCAGCACGCCCCCCAGCAAAACCATCACCTCTGCGGTCGACTAGCCTGTGCGCACAACGAGAAGGGGCCAAGGGTTCCCGGTTAACGAATACCCAACTGTAAAAGCTGCTCGCCGAGGTGGGCCACGGCTTGGTTGGGGTGCAGACAAGATTGTGGATAAACCGTTAACGGTGACTCTCGGACCACCCAACTGAACACGTGAGTACTGGTTGCGAAAATTCACAAGAGGTAAGGGAAGGGTTAAGGAAGAAGGGGAACAAGTTACAGTGGGCAAAAAGGTAGTTAGGGTCTGTGCGAATGATACTGTGGCTTTTCTGATCTATCCTTTATATGACCCTTAGGTTTTGTGGAGATAAAGAGGTAAGAGAAGAGTGAGGAAGCCTAGCCCGAACGGGGTAGAAGGCGGCGCCGCGTAGCATTGTCTTGTGCAGTGCAGATAAATAAGTGAAGATAAAGAGAAAATAGTAGGTGTCTCGTATATGTAGTAGACTCGGGTAGTAATTTAGAATATTCTTTTTCCGTGTAAAAAAGATTCTTGGCAAGGTAGTGAGGGGAAGTAAGAGGTGGGGATTGCATGAGGAAACTAGAACAGGGGGTGACAAACCAAACTAATTGGAAAAAGGGGAGTAAAAGTGCACAGGTAGTACATGTTATATGTTATATGTTTTTACGTTTTATGTTTTCATGTATGTCAAAGTGTCATATGTTGATCTATTGATAACTGTTTATGTACATATAAGTTGGAGACGATAACTAAGGCTAATTAAGAAAATTGAAAATGCAATGTATGGGGAAAGGTTTTAAGTAATGGCAAATGATGAATGTCCATAATTGAAATAATGTACGGTTTTAGTAAACAGTGAACAAGGGAAGAGGTTGTTGAAAAAGTTTTGGTACCAAAAGGTAAGAAGGAGGTTGCATAAGAAATTGAGGTGAGAAGAGTGTCAACCAAGTGCCTGTGTGACTGCACGCAGGGAATTGTATCACCATGGGGGGAATAACACCATTGGCGCACATCTGCCAACACCTCCCATTGTATAGTGAGAAGATACAGAAGTGTCATGACCAGTGGGTCACAGAGATAAGGGGAGATAGCGTAACAACCATATGGCCAGAGGGAGGTTCTTTCGATAAAAGGATGCTGGATCTGGTATCTACACATTTGCTGGCGAGATATAAGGAAAAACAGTTGCAGAACAGGAGGGAAGTATTAGATTTGTGTCGGATGTTCGAGGAAATAACACCCGCAGGTGAGGTAAGTACAGACAAAGCGGCCGAGGAAAGAGAAGGTGGCAGAAGAGGTAGGTGGGGCAGCAAGAGGAGAATGTATGACAACCACAACTGAGAATGATACAACTAAAATATTCCCATTGATGACAAGGCCTGTGGTAGGATACAGCAGGCCCCAGTATGTGCCCACGTGTACCACCCCGGCCACCCCAGCAGAGGCAGCAGCCACTGCCCCACCCCCGTTTGACAGAGGGGGGCCCTATGGCCCCATTAGCGCCCCACCAGTGAATCTAGCACGACTAACTGGGGATTTAGACAGACAGGTTGAAACAAGCGCAGATAGAAAAAACCCGATAAAGGGCACTATGCGACAGGGGCCAGATGCTACTGGGGGGGAGAAGTGCCACCATTGGCAGCGGCAAACCTCACGGCCCGTCCGAGTGTTGCAGGGGACTCAGCGATGCCAGCACCATCACAATCGGCGCCCTCACAATCGGCACCAATACCAAAAGGGCAAGAACAGGAGTGGCAATCGGGAGAGTTCCTGTTCCATTTAAATGGTAAGCCCGTGAGAATAATATGCCCGACAACTCCAGATAGCCAGCGTGGGGAAAGACAAGAAGAATAAAGGCAGCAAGAGGAAGAAGTAGAAGAGGTGTGGAGCGATCTTGATGAATATGAAAAAGGGTTAGCAGCAGTGGGATCCCCACGGTCATTTCATTTCGATGACCAAGATGGAAGGGCAGGTTAAGACAGCGAGTGGGAAACATGCTGGTGAGTAAGACAATGAAGGGGATGGTAAGTAAACCAGGAAGGAAGCACAAATTACAAATGCTATTAATACACAAAGGGGCAGGAATGTCACACTACATTCCGTGGGCCCGAATGGACAAGAACAATTTGTTGAAACTTCTACACCCACCCTCGGGTGGGGCAGGGAAATGGATACACACATTCAAGAAGAACACAGCTCGGGTGTCCCATTAGCAATAGGGGACATAAACAGTTTGTTGGTGTCCATTGTTGGTGATCAAGCAGACGCAGTATGGGTGAAAGCGGGGTTCCCTGGAGTGACCAGGTGCAAGACCTGTGGAGAAGTGAAATGGGTACGGCGTGGGATCAATCCACCGCCCAGTTTTATTTTATAATTAAAAAGGGGCCTCCGACGGAGGTACAGAAGGACTTGGATAAAATAGCTGGGATAGAATCCAAGGGCTGGCCTGAGATTCAAAGCATATTTGTACACCACTGTAGGAGGATCAAAGAAAGAGAAAAAGAGATAGCACAGAAAAGGTTGGCAGACAAAGTGAAATTAGTACTGAATAAGTTAGTGAAGGTCGCAGCGCTGAACGCAACCACATCAACTGATAGAAACATTGAAGGGGATGATGGAACAGGAAATGCAGCAGTCAGAATGGCCGCAACATGGGCTGCAGGAGGACAAGAACAGTGGGATGGAGAAGAACAATACAGAGGGCCCCAATGGCACGGGAGACCTACAAGAGGATGAGGTGGGTACAGAGGGCCACAAGGGGGATTCAGAGGAATGGGAAACTGAGGATTCGGTGGGCCTGGGAGGAGAGGAGGACCACAAGGGTCATGTTGTAATTGTGGAAGATGGGGACACTATTCAAGAGACTGTAGAATGTGACCCATGGGTTACTTTCAAGGGCAGCCCCCTATGGGAAATGAGCAGCAATACAGACATCCACACCCAGGTAGCACCTACGGGTTACCTATGGGATGGGGTGGGCAAAATTAACAATATTATAATGAACCCCAAATGCAACAAAGATAGCCCCCCCTGCAACAGCAGCCAAAACAGAGGGGAGCACAACAGCCTATGGGCAGACAAAATACAGTAGGGAACGCAAACTATAACATTTTTGCAACATCAGTTAATGGTTCACCTGCACCTTTTTGCGGCACAGCGGTGGTAGGAGATTACCTTTTCTCTGTGCCAGGAAGTGATATTTATGCAGATTAGGACAGCCCACAGAGAGCAATTGTGTGTCCAGTCATATCCACTACCCTATGTGCAGAAGAGGAACCACTAGTGGGAGCAGAGATAGGAAACAAGAAGTTTATCTTTATGGTAGACTCAGGAGTGGAAAAATCATGTCTCATGGAAGGGTGGCATCCGCTCTCGGGAAGAAATTTGGAAATGCAGGGGTTCTCTGGGGCTATTTTGAAAGTTCCTTACACAAAAGATCTTGACATAACAGTGGGGGGAAAAACAGTGTGCACACCCTTACTGTATCACGAAGATGCGCCAATCGCTTTGCTGGGAAGAGATTTGTTGAGTAAGTTAAATATGACTATCTCTTTTACTGAGCTGGGAATAGTGTGTTCAACCCCAGGAGTATGCCCCGTATGAGAAATGCTAATGATCATAACAATGACAAACAAAGTTGCATTAAGTGGGGTGCCCATTGACATGGATATATTCATTTATGGCATCAGAGCGTTAGCTCGGGTAGTGCCAGAGATAACAAGAAAGAAATGAAGGGTACCCTCTGACTTTATATTTCGTCCAATTGTAAATACAGACGTTGTGCCAGGAACCATTTTATCTATTGATCTAGAGGGCGTTCAGGCCTCAAGCAAACGTATCACAGTGATAGGACTGGACACACATGGATGCGAATGAAGAACGGTACTATGCATAGACCGAAACATAATGTTGCCGATTTAACTGATGAAGAGCTGTTCACTGACAATGAGATTGATGGAGAAATAATAATGGAAATAAGTATACCATGTGACATCATGATTCAATACAGGGAGATAAATAATCCACTCATGGCTAGTGTTAATGTGCCACCC
This sequence comes from Ambystoma mexicanum, assembly GCF_040938575.1. NCBI lineage: Eukaryota > Metazoa > Chordata > Amphibia > Caudata > Ambystomatidae > Ambystoma > Ambystoma mexicanum. Next base: position 1,340,653,571 of record NC_090929.1, on the reverse strand, counting down.
ACAATATTTGAGGAAGACATTGAAAGAATACTGCCTTAGATGGACAACAGGACCCTATGATGTAGGATTATTGCATGAAGTAACACCCATTAAGATAAAATTGAAGCCAAGTGCCATACCCCCAAGGGTTAAACAGTACCCACTATCAAAAGAAGCAGATGAGGGGATCCAATAAACAATAAGTGCTTTATTAAAACAGGGAATAATAGTTCCATCCAACTCCCCATGTGATACGGCAAATTTTCTGATCAAAAAAGCAAAAGGTGGGGCATGGAGAATGATACAAGATCTCTGCCCACTCAATGACGTCATTCAGAAAGATTTCCCATTAGTGCCTAACCCGGCATCAATACTGTGCGGCATACCCAAAGAGGCCACATGTTTTACAGTGGTAGACCTGAAAAATGCCTTCTTTTCAATAACACTCGAACCAAGCTCCCAGTACCTCACGGCATTCACGCTAGGGGAGAACAGATACGAACATTGCAGGTTACTGCAGGGATATTGTGAAAGCCCCAGCATTTTTAATAGGGTCTTACATGAAGACCTTGGAAATATTGATGTAGAGAGTACAATAATACAGTATGTAGATGATTTTCTCACCTGCAGCAGGAGTGAGGAACAGAGTAGAGAAGACACTGTAACACTGCTGAATTTGCTAGCGACAAAAGGATATAAGGTAGATAAAGGAAAATTGCAATACTGCCTAGCCGAGGTTCTGTACCTAGGGCAACTAATATCCAAAGATGGCAAAAGAATACTTCCTGACAGAGCAGCTGCTATACGGCACATGATAATACTGAAAACAGTAAAAGACATGCAAAAGTTTCTCGCCATCTGTAATTACTGCCATGTATGGATACTTGATTACGCAGCATACGCGCACCCATTGCTACAAGCACTAAAAGAGTCACAAAAGAATAATGCCCCAATAAAATGGACAAATGAAATGATGAAACAATACTTCAAGTTATAAGACTTGATTGCTCACGTGCCAGTTCTCTCAAACCCAGATTATGACAGGGAATTCTAACTATTTTCACACTGCAACGGTACACTAATGACTGCAGTATTAACACAGAAAATGTCACTAGGCCACAAGCCATTGGCCTACTACAGCTGAACGGTGGAAGCGGTAATGCAAGGCCACTTCGCATGCAAACAAGCTCTCGCTGCAGCGGCCTTCACCATTGAAAAAAGCACCACAATTGTAATGGGTCGGTGACACTGTATGCAGAGCATTCACTCTTTGCCATTTTAGAAAGACCCAAATCAACAATGACAACACAGAGGACGACAGCGTATGAAATAATAATTTCCAGCCCAAATGTGCATGTGGTCAGATGCAAAACAGTAAACCCAGCCACGTTCATTACAGAACCATGCACTGTAGAAGACATGCAGGAGCACGACTGTGCCACGTACGAGGGAGAGGAAGATGATATCCTCAAAGCAAGTCAGAATGCATTACAGGAGGGGGAAATATACTTCATAGATGGGTCAGCATCTATAGATACTGAAACAGGGGAAAAACATGTGCAGATGGCAGTGGTAAGAATGGAAGAAGACGATTGTGAAACGATTGTCCAAAAATGCCTCCCTTCTCATTATTACGCACAAGCGGCAGAACTAGTGGCATTAATTGAAGCGCTGCACACAACAAAAGGATGTGCAGTAACAATCTATTCGGATTCAGCATATGCAACAAGAAAAGTACATTCAGGATTATTGCGATGGCGATGGACAGGGTTTCAAAGGGCAGATGGGTCACCCTTTCAGCACGCTACATTACTAAATGAACTAATAGAAGCACTAGCGGAACCATCAATAGTGGTGGTGGTGAATTGCCAAGCCCATACTAACAACACAGATGCGATCTCATTGGGAAATGTGGCAGCAGACGCAGCAGCGAAAGACGCCTCGTATTTCAATGTGCCCCCAACAATTGAATGCATCGTCACAACACCCACCGCAGAACCATTAGAAGAAGGGTATAGCAACACACCAGTAACACAAATAATAGAATTGCAGAGGAGGGCACCAATAGAGGAGCAAGAGTTATGGGCCAAACGAGGGTGCAAGCAATCACGACAGATCTAATATGGAGACAGAAAGTGACTGGGAAGGTAGTAATGCCAGTGGAGCTATTGGAAGTAGCATTTCAGCAGCTGCATTTCCCGGCCCATGCAGCGTAACAACATATTGCAGCAGAGATACAAGAGCACTAGTTCGTTCTCAACCTGCAGGACATCTGTCCAAATTGACCATAGAATGCACCACATGCCAAACATACAGTTCAGGGATGACCCTAAGAACATTGTGAGGCACTCTACCGCGTCCTGTGGGGCCCTTCAGAGAGCTCCACATTGATTATGCGGACATGGGGGAGAGATGTAATGGGGAAAGGTATTTGATTGTAGTGGTGTTCCCCTTCTCAAGGTGGGCAGAGGCAGGACCATGTCCCCACCTGGATATAAAATGTGCAGTGAAGTTTTTGCTGCGGGAGTTGTTCTCAAGGTGGGGAATTTGTGATGTAATAAGATCAGACAACGGCACACACTTTGTGAATGACCTCTTCAAGGAAGTGACATCGCCCCTGGGGGTTAAGCACAAACTGTGTTCTATTTATCATCCAATGGCTAACGGATTGGTGGAAATGATCAACGGCCTGCTCAAAAGTAAATTATCAAAGTTGTGCAACACACTCAAGAAGAACTGGGTGTATTGCCTGCTCCTAGCACTGTTCCAACTCAGAAAGCAGCCAAGCAAAGACCACCACTTAAGCCCCCATGAAATTGTGATGGGCAGGCATATTCATACACCACTCTCCCCAATAAGAAAAGCATCAGATGTGCACCGGGCTGCCACAGTGCTGGGGGAAGAATTTAAGGAATACCTTACCCAGTTGACACGCGCAGTACGTAGCATACCGTGACACATTGCACCACCCTTTACTGAAAATGCTGTGACAGACACTGCAATTCCGGCCACAGACAGTCCAGGTGGCCCATTAATGCCAAGTGACAATGTATATGTGAGAAGTTTTGTTCGGCGGTGGAACTCGCCGAGATTTCATGGACTTTATGAGGTCGTTTATTGCACACCCATCTCAGTGAAAATTAAGGGACTGAAATATTGGGTGTATCTCTCAGATGTGAGAAAGGCACACAATAGTGCACTCCCTCAGTGTGAGCAAATAAGCAACACTGAAATAGTCAATGAAGTGGAAAAGTAATCGCAAAAAGGGTAAAAACAATGAATATGAATGGGCTTGCATGAATATCTCTCTCTCTCTCTCTCTCTCTCTCTCTCTCTCTCTCTCTCTCTCTCTCACTCACTTTTCTTCTTTCTCTCTATCTCCCATTCCTGTGTCGTGTACTCTCCATCAAAGTGAATAAAGGGTCAAATAAATTGTGTAAATAAAGAAATGATACAAGTAGACCAGTATAAGTAAAATGTACAATGAGAAGAAAAGTGCTAAATTAAAAGATGTATAGCAACACGTAAGAAGATAGTAAGAAGAATATCACAAACAGTAATGAACTATGCAATGTAAATAATTGATTTATGCTCGTTAGTGAACCATTTTATATCACCCCGCCAGGTGACACAATGGCTGAAATGAGCACGCTCACCGACAATGGCCTAATGTTCGTTAGTGATAGGATAAACAATAGAGCCAATAAATACAGTAATGTTGAGTGTTCTTTGAAGTATTCGGCTGTTTTGTTGTCCGTAATGTTGTCCGTAATGTTATTCTTCATGGTCTGGTACTATACCATCCTAGGTATTGCCCATGATATGAAAAAAGGAGCGACAATGGCCCTCATTACGACCCTTGCGGAATTCGGAAAACGATGGCGGAAATGCAATACCGCCATTGAATAGCGCTCGGTGCGACTATGACCCGTCACCGCAAAGTACGAAGCCATTAGCGACACCGTAGTGAACGCCAACGCTAACTGCACCAAGCGCGCGCGCGCGCGCCATGCCAAACCGCAAACACCACCATGGCGCAAGGGTACGCCAATTCCGACCCTAGCGGACATGTACCTAACGCCATCAAGCATGGCGGAATGTACCATTCCGCCATGGTGAGAAGTACGGCATCGCGAATCAACCGTAAACGGCCCCACTGAGTGCCTGTACACCGCTCCCTGCCCACAAAGTACAACTCCCCGTAGGTGCAATGAAGTCACATGCAACCATTGAAATGTACAAGTCACCCATGCATGCCAACGAACAAAAGAAACACAACAGGGGCCAATGGGAGCTGCAGGGCACAGATGGCACGAATACAGAAGCCATCCCAATGGACATGACCACAGTCCCCCACCAAGAAACGCACGCAAACACAGGCACCTGTGACCAGCAATATTCCGAGAATCACATCATTCCACCAGTCCACCTGGCTGACCGGCATCTGTTACACAAAACCCAATCCCCCGCCCCTGAGCATGACAACATTCAAACTGTCATATTGGCAGCCCCCATCCCTGACCCCACGGGCTTCGTAGGCTAACGCGCCCAGTACAGTACCACGCAACTAAACTCCGAAGCTGGAACCCAATGCAGATCTCCTCACAATACATCGCCCCCCAAATAGGCATATGCCACATCACTTGCAAAGAAAAACGCTACACGGGCCAAATCAGAATAGAAATTTAATGCACATCAAAATCACCAAGCCCATACAGCCATCAGGCCATGAACTCCAAAACACTTTTCACCATTGTGGGCTGCATCCGCAAGAAATGACCAGCCACTACTTGTGTGACGCCCTGTTCCCTCATGGTACACAGAGCCACATTCACGTACGAAAAGGCAACATGGAAGCGCACAGAACCGCAGGGCCGTCCCAATGGGGAGGCACTAGTCCAGCTGAAAGGCCGAAATGTTGCTCCGAGCCACCAGTACTGCGTAAGGGCATGTGGGCCATTGGCGATCGTCCCATAAGATCGTAATGCTGCTCCACTGATTAACACGAAGCAGCAGGTGTCGGGAGTAAAACCCATCTGCAGGAGTGGCATACAGATGGCAGTGGCAAAAGGGGAGGAGATACCTGTCAACCAAAAGAAAAGAAAAAGAACAGAATGGCCATCAGAACTACATTCGAACAACTCACTTCAATGATCACACTAAATCCACAGCCATATGCATGCTAGCCCACTCCAAAGGATCATCACCACCCCAAAACCACTTGCGACTCATAACCATCTATATCGAGGTGCAAACACCATCACAAACGAGTGTACCTGTGCATGCGTCTGTCAAAACAGAATCCATCAGATGGGAATGTTAACGTGCATGGACACAAGTGTCTGAGGGCGCGTCGAGACAGGGAGGGCTCAACAAGGCCAGATAGACGATGGTCCCACTATGGCAGCCCTGCATCACATAGCGTAGGGGAGGCGGATAGATCCCAAGAAGCCCTGTACATGGCAAACTCTGTATCAAATCACCTGCCCATGCATCCATTCATCATTCCCTCATCCCGGGATCAAAACGCCTGAATAATTACTCACATAACATTAGAAACATCCATTGAGTCTGTGCGTTATGCAGCCTGCAAAATCCACAGTGCCCCAGCCCGTAAATCCAGTGTCGTGAAGTAACATGTATTTGGGAACGGCCGGCCTCATCGCCCACATAGCTATTGCGCATCCCAAACTATTCATATCAATCATTGCTTCCTCGCCATGGCCCCTGTCTCAAGGACATTGAACAATAGAACGTTATATTTGCAGTCAGACCTGTGGGCATCTCCTCGCCGCTAGCTGGAAACCGAAAGCGCCGCCCTTCGAATTCCTCATTTGCAACATCACGTCGAAAAGGCATCTGTGGCCGTTTGAAATCACTAATTATTCCATCGAGTGCGGCTGTGTGTGAAAATGGCAACTGCCTTCACCCACAAATGGGACGCCCCGCCCGTCGTTGCAACTCGGTACAGTGATGCATGAGGGCCCACCGTAACTCGAGTACTACGTTCCACTGACCCTTCACAAGTCTGTTCGCGACTGCACAGATAGTACTGGAAACAATGGGACCACAGCAGAATGAACATATCAACCAATCTTACACGGCCATCGGGTACAAATACATGATTGCAATAGCAAGATGCCATTCCCCGAATTGCAGCGTTGTGCGCGGGACGTGCCCGGCCAAAGGGGAGAGCAGTTTGCACAGGTGGAATCAATCACCACAGGTGGAGGCCATACAGCCTGAAAACACATAAATTGCACAGCCAGTCTCCTCCCACAACCACACCGAAATGCTACCGGCAGGACTCGCGATGTTGGCCCTGGGGGACCTGATAGCACTGCAAGTACTCCAACTCCAAGAAGAAGACGAACACCAACTACAACCGGCTGCACGGAGGAGACGCAGGAGGAGGAGGAGGCCAAGGCAGGGCCAGCAAGGGCTGCAAGCACAGCCACTACCACCACGCAGGCAGCCCGCAATCCCACGCCTCCGAGCACATCCGTTCAACCTCACTGATGAGCAGATCCACACCCTCTACCGTCTGGACCGGGACACCATAGCCGCCATTGTGGACATGACACAGGCTGACCTTGTCAGCATGATAGATAGCCCAACCGCCATCCCACCCCTACTGAAGGTGGTGTCTGTACTCCACTTCCTGGCCACAGGCACCTACCAGCACACAGTCGGACAGTTGCATGGCATTTCTCAGCCACTGTTCTCACGGACACTATTTCAAGTGCTCGATGCCCTCCTGCAGCACGCAGACGACTACATCTCTCTACCACGCTCGGAGCAGGAAATTACCAACACAAAAGTGGGATTCCATGCACTTGCCGGCATACCGGGTTGCATTGGTGCCATCGACTGCACCCATGTGGAATTGGTCGTCCCACATGCCATGGAGGCCCAGTACCGCAACCGAAAACAATTTCATTCCCTGAATGTACAAATGGTGTGTGACTCCAACAGGATCATTACACATTGTTGTGCCCGATTCCCTGGATCAACCCATGATTCTATGGTCTTGAGGAACTCTACAATACCACGCTACATGGAGCGACACGCAGGGAACAGATCCTGGCTACTCGGTGAGTCTCATTACATGCATGATTATGTGGGGTATGTGATTTGGCCATGACCTGGCAGGAAGGGGGGGGGGGGTGTGCGTACGTAGCAATGGCATTCCACATCATACGTTTCTCGTCCACATACAGGTGATGCTGGATATCCACTGAAGAGATGGCTCCTCACACCAGTCCGGAACCCACGGGACCAGCATGAGGAGGACTACAACCATGCCCACTCACGTACCCGTGTAGTCATTGAACAGGCATTCGGCCTACTGAAGACTCGTTTCCGCTGCCTCAGCAGGTCTGGCGGGGCACTCCTGTACCGCCATGAGAAGGTTGCAAAGATGGTCATGGCATGTGTCATGCTCCACAACATGTGCGTACGTAGAAATGTGCCCATGCCCCCTGACGCAGAACTGCAAGCACCTGATGATGGTCATGATGAGGGTGGGGATGTGGCAGCACCTCATGGAGTCTGCGAGGCACCGGAGGCCCGTGACATTCGTCAGCATCTCATTGATGCATGCTTCTAGCACTCACGCCTGGTGGCTGATACATGGACACGGGACTCGTGGCACTGTGTGTGTCTGGGACATGCACAATATGGACTGTACGCCTATGATGGCCTAGTACACAAAGATCAATGTCCACACATCTCATTGGTTGATCGTGCACTTTTTATGGCATATGTGATGTCATGTTGAACACCCTATCGACCCGCCACCCAAGTGAGCCCAACACACCCCCTCCACCCTCCTACCTCCCCCCCGAACACCAGTGTCCAAAGATGCTCATTGTCAGTGGGCTGTCGCTATTGCAAGCCCCCTCTGCGGGTATCAGGGGCACCCCTGCCTGTGGAGCGCAGGTTCCTCCCAGATCTACGTTGGGGTCTGCCCTGGACGGAACTTGCAATGGATGATGTGTCTGCCTGCTCACGTCCATGCATGTCCCTAAGGGTTTGCGAGAGCTCAGTGAGCACACGGCGCACTGCGGCAAGTTCGGCACATACGTCTTTGGACGTCGCATGCAGTTCCCCCCTCAGGCTCTCGGTGCTTCTCTCCATTTGGACTCTCAGGCTCTCGGTGCTACTCTCCATTTGGACTCTCAGGCTCTCGGTGCTATTCTCCATTTGGACTCTCAGGCTCTCGGTGCTACTCTCCATTTGGACTCTCAGGCTCTCGGTGCTACTCTCCATTTGGACTCTCAGGCTCTCGGTGCTACTCTCCATTTGTGCCCTTAGCGTCTCTGTACCTCTCTCCATTTCTGCCCTAAGTGTCTCAGTTGATGTTTCTATGTCTGCCTTAGTGCCCCCACATTCATCGGCATGGTCCTTGAGGAGTGTGGCCAGTTGCTGCTGTTGCACGATTAACTGGTCGAGGGACTGTTGCCTCTGCTGGGCCATGGCCATTTGCGGGGGTGTCACAGAGGGGCTGTTGTCCTCATGTTGCCTTGCCACAGGGCTTGTGGGGGATGGCCAGTCGTCGTCTTGTGGGTGCCCCTGCGTGGTATCCTCATGTTGTACGGGATGGGACAGACAGGGGGATTGGGACAGGTCATGGATGGATCTGACTTCGACATCCCCGTTTTCTGTGTCCGAGCATGCTGCCATCAATGGGGTGTCACCTATGGTGCTGCTGCCACCAGAGGCAGTGCCTTCTGTGGCATCCATTGGGGGGACCTGTGGTGGTGGTGTTGTGGGCATGCTGGCTGCTGGGGTGCCTGTTGATGTTCCCTCCTCTGTGCTGCCACCTGATTTGTGCTGCTGCCGTGTCTTGATGCGTGCAGCTGAGGTGGAGGGTCTCTGGCCGTTGGTCTTGGCCCTCTTTGCAGGTGTGCTGGTAGGGGTGTCCTGAAGCTCGTCGTTTGGATCGGACCCTGTGGTGGAGTAAAGGAGGGCGAGGGTTATTGATGGGTCTGTGGGAATTGGAATGGCATTGTATCACATGCTTTGGGGTGGTACCTGAGGGTGATTTGGGTCGGGGCCTTGGAGGTGCTTTCATTTGTGTGTGGAGTGAGGGTGCAGTTGTTTGGCAGCCTGCAGTTAGGGTGTGCCTGCTGCACGTGTAGTGCGTGTATTAGGGGTTTTTAATTATTTATGTATTTATTGTGGGTTTTAACGTGCGCTATCAGGCCGATGTGTGTGGACGTTCTCCTGGACATGTGTTTCTGTTGCACTATGTGGACGCATGGTACTTCACATGGATGGACTGTGTGGATTTGGCATTGTTTTATCTGGCCCACCTACCTGAATCTTCGGATGTCTGCACTCCTTTCTCCATCCCTCCGACTCCCTCTATGCTCTCCATTCCGATGGTGGAGGCACAGATTTCTTCCCAGGGGGTCAACTTGATGGGTGATTCAGGACCTCCCCCGGTGGCTGTGGCAATGTTGCGGTTGGCAGAGAGTATGCTGCGGACGCGTATCCGCAGGTCGTCCCATCGCTTGCGGCATTGCTGTGGGGTGCGGGGTGCGGTCCCCACCGCACTTACCCGCTGTGCCACCAGAGCCCATATGGCCTTCTTGTTTGCAAGTGCCGTTCTGGTCATTTGCGTGGAGAAGACGACGGCAGCATTCTCCTGGAGGGTCTCTGTTAGCACGGTGAGTTCCTCACGGGAGAAGTGGACCTGCCGCTTGCGGTCGCACGCTTTCTTCGCTACTTTTCCCATTTGTCTTGGTTTCGCTAGGGTGGATGACGGGTTGGGGTGTGTTTCAGGGTAGTGATTTTAGTGGTTGTGTGGTTTTAGTGGTTTTATAGGTGTACGGCGGGATGTTTCCCGTTCCGGGCCCATGTTTTTACTTCCGTTTCCGTATATTTCCGGTCACCGTACTTTCCGGTAGGCGCACACTGCGGTGACCGCTAAGAGGGGTGGCGGTATTGCACCTAGGGCGCCGTACGGCGGCGGTGTGGGCCGTTTTGGGGTCATTTCCGCCATCGCAGACTTTGCACTTCCGCCATGGCGTGGTGCTCGTGCACGATGGGTCGGAATGGGCCGCACTTTGCTCCTTCGTGCAATGGCGGAAACGCTATTTACGCTGTGGCGGTCCGGTCAGTCACTTTCCGCCAGGGTCGTAATGAGGGCCAATGAAACCATTGAATATGATGGTGACTATTTTTGACCAAATTAACTCAACAAAATGAATGTTAATGCACAGACAACAGGAGAACCTACCTCACTTCATATTGCTGCTGCTAATGAAACACCAGAACCATTAGCTGAACACACAATGAATAATGTTAATGACACCGCATGGGCTGGGTTGTTCCCAATACACTATCGAAAGGTTGGAAGTTATCGCAAAGGGGAAAGAAGGAGAGGGAAAAGGGGGGCGGGTGGCAAAATATGTGACATCTACCATGGCTTGGGATTAGATGAAATAGAGGACCCCCGCCACCCTGACCAGTCAAATAAATGGTACTCAGACATGAGCGCCACAGCAAAACAAGCTACGAATGAGAGCTGCTATATTTGCTCACTCATTCCGCATGCATCAGGGACGCCCAAAATACTGGTGCCACAAGAAGTGCCCTTGTCAGATGCCCAATGTTTAATTTATCTCGTATTGTGTAGAATTCGGAGAGAACATGCACAAGCAGACACCAAGGAGTAATCTGCGTCAAAGAACCATTCTTCGTCATAAAAAGAACAAGATTTGCAGAAAACAAATGGCATGGCGAAACAATCGAGTGCAAAGCTGAAGCACTCAGATGACTCACTGATGAGACCTTCCAATGGGTAAAAGAAACGTGTGCCCCTGTCTGGTCCCAGCACATTGCGAAACTAACGTGGGTCACTGCACTAGAAATGCCAATAAAGATGCAAAAAGAAATACCACATGAACTATGCTTTCACGGAGAAGGAAAAGTGCCCAAGGGTGTCAACAAGCAATGCAATAAGACAATAATAATTCCAGACATGAAGAAAAGCACAGCGGCCCTCATGGACATGTATTAGGTCTGTGGCAAACAAGCATAACTGCATCTCCTGGCGTCATGGAAGGGCACTTGAGCCCTAGTCACCCTACATTCAGCTCTGATGGTAATCCCAGAAAGCCACATCCAAGGTGGAAAAGGAGAATCTGCTGGCACATCGGCAGCAGGAGAATCGGCTGGCATATCGGCAGCAGGGCAATCAGCTGGCGATTCGGCAGCGACCCAACCAGTGGTAACCAATCCTCCAGCATACGAACTGTTGTCAGAAAATGACTTAAAAAACCAACTGTCTCGCAAAAGGAGATCATCCAATTACATCTCCACTGAATCATCTGCTCTTGTTGTTGAGATCCCGCCGAAGTATAAACTCTACAACTCCGCAGAGACATTCTTTGCTTTGCTCCTAAGACCAGGACTGCAGGCCCGAACTAATGCCAAGTGGTTACAGATAGTCCGCTGGGAGCTGATCCAACTCACCAACGACACTGAATAAGCGTTCAATTTGATAAAAGTTGAGCTCCGTGCTTTGCGCCTAACGACAATGGAGAACCGGTTTGTCTTAGATCTCCTCACGGTGATGCACAGCGGTGTTTGCCGAGAAATCGGGAGCGCTTGTTGCACATTCGCACATCTGAAGATGCAGATAATGGAACACTTTCCCATGTGATCTCAGCAGTACACAGCCTGGGAGAAAGGATGTCGAAAGAAGGGGGAGTAGAACAAAGCACCTGGTTTGACAACATGTTCAGCTGGATACCGTCCTGGTTCAACACCATGATGAAAATTTTCGTTCCTACCATCGTCTTCATAATGCTATTTTTCTGTGTGTGCCAATTAGGTATCCGATGTTGTGCAAAAACTATGCCTAGTTCAACTATGATGATGGTAACAATGGGCTGACAGGCAACGTTAACAACTATGATAGATGCGCAAATGCACACTGGGGAACCTAACCCACCAAAATATCGCATGACAGCGGCATACCGCCAGAATGGGGACAGGGTTGACAATCTGTATCACACCACCATAAAGGAACCAAGAGAGCTGCAATGGTAAAATGAAGTGTGGGTGGACCTGGATGGGGATGGAGGGATATATATGACATGCACTCCTGATGAATATGCAAGGAAAGGGCACAGTCCGAAGAGTGTATGTAAGGTGTGGATGCCCATAAAAGGTACACCAGCCTGGGATGAAGCGATAGCTGAAGCTGAGTATTAAAAGAACAAATAGTTTGTTAGTTTAGATGTAACAAAAGGGGGGAATGTGTGGGAATGAGGGGCCAGTAGGGCCCCCGTCCCACCTTTCCTTAGTACGAACTTGGACCACGTGCATGTAATGATGGGGAGTGACCCTGTTGCCCTTATGTGATGCCTTCATCGGCTGGCACTTGTGTAGATGGGACCATTGTGCAGGACACGGGGCATCCATTTTGTGCCCCCTTGACTCCATCTTGGTAACCAGGTCTCACTGCGATAATACGAAAAGGCTTCTCTCCATTTTGCAGCACCACGCACACAGCGCACATGGCCCCTACCTTTTCTATTACTGTGTCTGGAAAACTTTGAATCCCCATTCTCAAGCTGAAGCCGGAGGTAATTGCAACAAAGAACAAATGTAACATCTCACTCTTCTTCTGAGATCACTGCCCCGCGTGTGAACCAGCTTGAGCCAAGCGCTGTGGCTCATCCGTCTCCACAAATCTGTCAATGCCCCCTCACCCTCGCTATTGGAAAATTACTGCCAATGTAACCCTGTGTCCACGCTAGGTATTCTCTTGATTTGCCAGATATGTGATCCCGCCACGGTGCCCTAACATTTAGACCTATGTAGCAGTATATTGTCTTTAACTACTAACAAACACCAACATCCAGACCCTTGCTTCAATCAATGTTATCATGATGGTCAAAACCCTTAACCTGATGCCCCGTATAAGCCGCAGTTATTAATGATGTAAATGCATAAATGAAGTTTATAGGTTTACAATGATTTGTTCAAAAGAGTTGCAATGATCATTATTTGGTGCACGCTTCACAAAGATGTATTATGTTAGCTTAGTTAGTGGCCACCGTGCTACACGGCAACCTGTCCTTCACCCCTCCTGGACACTGACAACCGGACCACGTGATGTTCACCCTCCCGCCAAAGGAGCAACCAATCCGGATGACACGGTGCCGCCACAACTATATAGTGCTATAATGACTGTCCAATCCTGAGCTGACTTAGTGCCCTATGTTAATTGTTATGACAATTTTTCTCTTTATAATATGATGTAAGTGTGATATTTGTAAGAGCGCTCTCGGGCAGCAGAGTTCTTTGGATGCCAATTACATAACTATTTTTTGAACTCTCGCAACCTGTTCTCTTAGCCTTATTCCCCGTCAGGGGTGTGTCTCATTTATTCTTTTCCATGTCTAAGACGGGGAGGGCTCTTACAAAAGGAACCACGTTACAGCATGCAAATGAAACACGTTGCAGGCAGAAGTACTCGAATGTTTATTTAATCCATGCCTAGGATGTAGGCTGAGAGCACGCAGTAGAGCTATACTGCAGATTGTGGATTTTTATTTTGATGTTTATAATTTGAGATGCTGGTCATCAAGCGATCAGGCTAGAATCACAGACGTTTGTCTTTATTCAGGTGTCACATTTCCAAATGCTCTAAAGTTGGCCAGGAACTGCATGGCTCTATCTAGATTCATCCACGTGCATGGGGAGGGTCCGGTCAGTGTAACCTTGCAAATCAAGGCAGATTTGTATGGGGTCAAGCTGTGGGGCTTCTGCAACCTAGCAGACCTATGGTCCGCAGAACAGAAATTTCTCAAGTTGGCTTTGGGGCTCCCTGTGAACATGCCAAATAAACTGGTACTGTGGCATCTGGGACTGCAGATCATTGGGCGAGGCTGGTGTTTCTCTGGACTAGATTATGGTCCAGTGGTAAATTGGCCCAATATAGGAGAGCTTGCACGGCTTGCACGGGTGGCTTAGGCCTACCTTGGTTCCGGGCAATTCATAGGGTCCATGTTATGCTCACCTGGTCTCTGCGGAGGCATTTGGGCATGGTTGCAGCCCTCCCAGGGGTGAGGTCGCTTGGGTCTGATTTCACCCTCTACACTTATGTGGTGACTGGTGGTAATAGGTGATGCTGCTCGGGACTGCTCCTGCATGGAGAATAGGGGGCATGAGTATGGCAGCTTGTGTGCCTGATCCGCTTCCAGACCTCTTCCCTGGAAAGCTCACCTGTTGATTAGTTTTGGCAAGCACTCTGTCCTGCTGCTTCTGGCAGGGGCACTTGTTTGATCTGGACCGAGTTCCATCACTGGTTCCTTGCACGTGGTGGTCCAGTCCTGCTGCGACTAAGCCACTATACTTCAGGTAAGTGTTTCTGTTTGCCTTTGTATTTCCCTGTCTGTTTTTGTTGTATTGTAAAGTTTGTTGTCTTGTATTGCTGTCCCTTCCACTTTTGATGCTTGCTCTTTTACTTTCTTCCCTTGCAGGTGATGTTGCCAGTCCGGCAGTGGAAGGATGTTCTAACCTTGTCTTTCTTCTTCTTCACAGGGTCCGAATTTGTGGATGCAGAGTGCGGTGCTGCGGCGTCAGGATCAAGGTCACTGGATGTCAGGAGATGAGTCTGCAGATGAAGCGATGAAACACCGGTTTCCTCGAGGTGAGTATGCAGGAGACCGCCTGGTTTCAAAGGTAAGTAAACTGGTCCAAGTGGTGGTTAGCATCATGTTGCACGCGAGTGCACAGTAACGCGAAGTACCAGCCTTAAGGATGGAGCAGCTTATATAGCTGAGCTACTGAAGCCACGCCCACCAGGTTCAGCCTGCCTGCAACACCCTGCCACACCCGATGAGTCAGCACATGAAGACCAGGCCTAGGGAGCCACACCCGATGAGTCAGCACATAAGGATGTTCTCTGGAATAAAGGCTTTCGGCTCCTGGACATTTCTTGTAAAATAAAAGCACTCCTGCACTGAAATAAAGTAATAGCACTCCTGCACTCAAATAAAGTGTTCCTGCTCACATCTCTTTATGATCCTGGTGACAAAGGCGCCAGGACTGAGTCCAGCCAGGGCCCCTGTGTTTATGGGTCCCAAAGGGACCCATAAACACATAGACATGAGTCAAGTGACCCATTTCCCCATCACTAGATGGTGTGGTTTTTGTGTTCTGGGGCCTGTCGCCATGACAGCACATCCGCTATGGGGATGGAAGGTTACTAGCAGCAGCCCGATTACATCCCGAGAAACTTCAAAGAACTTTTTAAGAAGACCTCTAAGGACAGATGGGAGAGAGACACTAGAGCAATCCTTGGACGCGCAGCTAGATTAGCTCCCTACCTAACCAGGAAATAATCCCTCAGGGTTTGAATGGTACCAGGATATCATGCCCCGAAATTAATGAGGGTCCTGTACATGGAGACATGTATTGGCATACTGCCTTTGGCCTCTGTTAAGCATTCTTGGAATATGTCCTATCCGTCCATCTGTCCATTTTGCTCCAGTGCGGTCGAAAGCATTGAGCATTTTGTTTTTTTTCTGCTCAGCCTATAAGTACGCTAGTAAGAAATATCTGCTACCCTTAGTTATTCTCTCTAACTTCAATCGGGAATCCTTGGTGCTGCACTTTTGGCTGGCTGGCGATCCTAGTGTGCTTTTTTATATAGGGCACTTTTTGTGGTTGGGATGGGCTAAGCGATTCGAGTACCTGGCCGCTGGAGGGCCAGGTTTATGAGCTGTATCCACAACTAATTTCATAATGTACATTTTTTTTACTCTCAGTATGTTTTACATGTTATCGTTGGTTTTATTGCATTGATGCATTTTATTGTCTTTTCTGTGTATTTGTAGGGCTTTTAATGACCTCCTACTGGTCCAAATAAAGTTTGAATTGAACTGAATTTCCAAATGCTGCTACAACTTGCAGAATCCCTTTTACATTCTAGATTCCTCTATACTGTTGATATTTTTACTAATCGAGATTTCATAGATTGTAGACTGTGCTAAATGTTTTGCATTTTTAAAATGGAATCAAAGTCTTTGATTTTAGTGTCACTGGTGTGCACTTTGGAGATTGCAGGAGGAAAGTGGTTGGAATGAACCATCCTCCAAAAAATTCTGCAGGGGCAGGCTTAATGCAAGTGTTGCAGATCTCAGGGCACAGAAGATGGGCTAAGGAATATTGGGTCTGGCCTGTTAACATACACATCACCGTCTTGTGGCCAATGCTGGATTTGACTTTTATGAACTTCATTGATTCCCAGTGCGTCACCCTTTCTCAACTCTCATGCTGGATATCCTTTGCATCTTGTACTCATGATGGCCCTGAATCATGCTGTTCCCATCTTCATCTTGTATCCTGACTTGCAACATTATGAGTTACTTCTAACCTCTGCAATTGTATTCACTCTCCCCGCTTGCTTCTCCACCCTTTTTGACTGAATACTCTCTCTTCTTTCCTCTTCTCCCTTTCTTTATTTTCCTATCTACTCCCCTCCTCTCCTCCTCCCCTCCTACCCTTACTTCTTCTATGCACTTATTCTATCAGAATTGTCCCTGGACCTAGTATGATAGCAACCTCGTCTGTCTCCTCCGCCTCCCCTTACTTACCCCCCCCCCAGCATTATCTGAAATGTCATCAGGCATAGTACGATAGTCGCTTGTTTTGTTCCTCCCCTCCTTTTCTGCACCCCTCTCCCTCACCTTTTGTTTTTCACTGGCTCTACCAGAAATGTTGTCAGGCCTAGTATGGTAGTCGCCTGTCTGTTTTCATTTCCGTCCCACTCCCCCCCCCCCTTCCTTATCTATGTCTTAGCTCTTGCACTATTTTAAATGTCGTCAGGCTGAGTACGATAGTTCATTTCACATCCTTACTGTTCATGGCCTGTAAGAATGTCATTGTATTTTCCCTTGTTCCCTCCCTTGCCTTGAAGCGCTTTAAAACACATTGGGCCTCATTCCGAGTATGGCGCTAACCAATGGCGCTATTAACGCCTTGGTTGACGCCGTACCCGGACTGGCAGCGCCTTGGTGGATGGCAGAATTACCGCCCCATTCCAAGGTTGGCGGGGCGGTAATTCCCCATTCACCAAGGCTCTTCCCCATTCCCAAATGAGCCCCCATAGGGCTCAATGGGAATGGGAAGATGCAAATAACGTTGACCGTTCATTACGGTCACCGTTATTGGCTTGGAGGCCCCTTTGCGCCCTCGACTTTAACACCTGCTCAAAGCAGGCGTTAAGGGCGAGGGCGCAAAGGGAACTCGGAGTATGGCGGTAAGGGATTACCGCCACCGGTCTCGTTACCGGTGGCCGCTATCCCTTACCGCCATACTCGGAATGAGGCCCATTGTGTATAGGCGTTATATAAATAGACTATCATATTATATCATATCATTGCGCCATTATTCCAATGATTCCCCCTGGTGTGTTGCATATAAGTTGGTAATGGCACCTTATTACCTGAACATCAGATGATCACAGATGATCCAAGAGACAAATGCGGATAAAGGGGAGCAAACCTTCTCATGTGGGATATCAGGCAAAGACCAGCATCATTCCAATAATCTGCAATCGTCTACAGGACAATTTGCAGGTTATTTATACAGATACCATATATTCCTATCCATGGACTTTGTTGTTTTACAAAAGTAAGGGCATCCACTATCACAGGCATTTCTGTAGCTGTCATGAGCACTACTCCTGAGGAGCCAGGACTGGCCCAGCGCCCCCGGAAGCAGACCCTTCTTCCACATCTCCGGACCCAGCAGACCCCTACAGGGGCCCTTTGGACCGTGTCCTGGCGCCTTTGGCGCCAGGCCCATAAAGGACTTCACTCCCGGCGCCATAGGCGCCGGGCTCATATTGATAAACTGTGTAATAATGCTTGGGTGGACTTACCTGAGGCAGACCATGCTGCATACTTACCCAGAACAATCCAGTCTGGCTGAAGTCCCCAGCCATCAGGGCTGTGAGGAACTATTTCCTCTATTCAGGAACTCTTTTCTTACCTGGGTGGGGCCGGTGGAAGAACACACACCTGAAGCACTTCTCTGCTATTTAAACCACGCCCGATGGAATACACGTGCTTCGCGTTATTCTGCATCAGCAGCAGGATGCTCACCGAGTCGGCTCCTGCATCCTGGCTCCTGACACGCCCGCCAGCACCCGGAACACCTGCAAACAGACAAGAAAAGAGAAGGCGAGCATTAGAAATTACTTACCGGAATCCGGCCTCAGCAATCCTACCTCCGACGATCCTGCAAAGGAAAGGTACAAGATTAGCAGCGCTCTCAAACGCTCGCAGCTGCGCCGCCTTGCCTTACCCATCCGTGGCCTCGCCGAAGTCCACCGCGGCCACGACGCCGGCAGCATCTCGGCACCTGAAAAACAGAAAAAGACAGTCATTAGAGGTGCCCGCTCTAAAGCGACCACATTTCTTCCACTTACTTACGTGCCTCATCACGCGCGACAGCGGCTGTGTCGCCGGCAGCATCTCGGCACCTGTAAGCAGAAAAAGACAATCATTAGAAGTAAGCAGTCGCTTTTCTTTCACTTACCTTCCTCCGCCGCGGCTACGACGCCAGCTACATCCCAGCACCTGCATAAGAGGAATACATGGTGAGCACTAACTAAGCACGGAGAACAAATACTCACCAAGAAACTTACCAGCTTTAGGTTTCTGGGCCCCGGCTCCTGTGGAGAAAAGACACTCATACTTACGGCTACCGCTGGAGAGACGAAGGACACAGTGTCCGCAACTATTTCCCATCCAGTGACGGAACTGGATTCTACGCACCCCTGCACCTGAAGCAGGATGGAGAGCTCATCTTTACAATACCTAAGGTGAGAGCTCGCAGAAATCAAGTTGGGGGTCAAGAAGTGTGAGAAACGGGAGATTGGTGGGAACACATATCCACCCCAGCTGGTAATCAATCCCTTTTCTTCCACCTGCAGAAAACTTACTCTACAAGCCAGGCAATCCAAATTCGGAGGCCCCGTCCAGAGCATCTTCCGGGCCCTGCACCTCACGATAGAAGAAACGGTAGCAGTCCAGTTCGGGTCAGCGTCTCTGTGGGAATCAGGTGAGCGTTACAGAACGCGAAGCCTACCAATAATCTCCTACCCAGGCGCTATGGAAACTTCTGATACAGATCAACTGGCCCAGCTACTGGGGGAATTAAGGGCTGAAGTTCATGCTGCTCGCCAGGAGACGAACGCCCTCAGGAGAGAGTTAATAGTGTCAAAGGAACGAACTGATGACCTTGCCAGACAGTTATTACAGAGCCAAGCGGGGCAAACCCCTCTGCCCAATGCAGGGGGGAATTTTACCCCAGTTACTTCAACCAATCCCGTTCAAATCAACCTACCTGGAAATGTGCCACTGGCACCACCTGAACGTTTTGCTGGAGACCCTAAAAGATTTGCAGTGTTCATAAATCAATGCCAATTGCACTTTCTCTGCAGGCCCACGGCCTTCCCTAATGACCAGACCAAGGTAGCATTTGTACTTTCGTATTTTAGCGGCAGTGCCGCCGATTGGTCAATTCCACTGGTTACACAAGATGATCCAATCCTTCGGAATTTCCAAGCCTTCCAGACGAGTATGGAAAGACTTTTTGCAAGGCATTCCCAGGGGCAGGCCCTGGACAATGAACTCCTTTCCCTACGACAGGGCAACCAGGATCTCTTAGCCTACATTGCATCCTTCAAAAGGTTAGTTGTGGAAACTGGATGGCCCGAGGAGAAAAGAATCACGCTATTTCACCGAGGTCTACGCGGCGAACTCAAAGACGTCCTCGCCCAGGTCGTAAATCCACCTCAGGACTGTTCGGATTATATTGATTTGGTGGTCCAATTAGATCGCAGGCTTCAAAACAGGAAGGCGGATCGATCCAGGTTTGAAACCCGAATCTTCACTAAGACTCAGAGCAACTCCAAAAGTGTCGATGGCACCGAACCTATGCAGATTGGGGTTGTAAAGGGCCCCTTAACCCAGAAAGAGCGTGACAGAAGACGGCAAATGCAACTATGTCTTTATTGTGGGAACTCGGGACATTTCCTTCGAGACTGCCCTGTAAAATCACCTAAGAAGACCGTAGGAGCTTCCGACAAGAATTTTGAAAAGTCTGAGCCAGGAAACGACCTTGCCCGACAGGCGTAGAGGTCCGCTTGCCGAGCTTAAAAACCAGTTCTTTGACCTCGCACTTCATTATGCCAATGGTCCTCGTAAATCCGAAGCAGCCAGAAAGATTGCATGCAATTAAGGCATACGTGGACAGTGGAGCTATAGGAAATTACGTGGACCGCGAGTTGGCTTCCAGGATGAACCTACCTCTTTACCCAAAAGCTGTTAAAGATGTCATCACCACTGTGGATGGGACTGAGATCGCCTCCGGGCCGGTAACACATACCACTACTGAAGTGACATTACTAGGCCAAGACGGGCATCGGGAGGTAATAGTGTTCGACGTGATCAAGGCTCCGCAATTTCAAATCATTCTGGGAATCCCTTGGTTGGAAAAACACAATCCTCAGATTGATTGGCAAGCAAAGACGATAACGTTCCGAGAGTGTGCACAAACCTGCTATCTACGATCAGAAATTGGCCTAGCGTCAGTAACGGCCGACAGTTTGCAATTACCGCTAGAGTATCGAGAGTTTCAAGATGTTTTCCAAAAGGAACAGGCTAACACCTTACCGCCCCACAGGTCATACGATTGCCAGATAGATCTACTACCCGGTGCAACTCCTCCTTGCAGCAGGATCTACGCCCTTACCGAGCCCGAGAACCTTCACCTGCGACAGTACCTGGACCAGTACTTGGCCAATGGTTTTATTCGTCCATCGAAGTCCCCTGCATCCTTGGCTCTGTTCTTCGTGCCAAAAAAGAAGGTGACCTCAGAACCTGTATAGACTACCGCTCTCTGAATCAGATAATGGTAAAAAACAGATACCCTTTACCTCTGATCCCGGAACTCCTTGACCAGGTGAAGGATGCTTGCATATATACAAAACTAGACCTACGGGGGGCTTATCACTTGGTATGGATCAATGAAGGCGATGAATGGAAGACGGCGTTTCGCACTAAATATGGGTTATTTGAGTACCAAGTGATGCCTTTCGGACTGTGTAATGCACCGGCCGCCTTCCAATATTTTATGACTGATGTCCTCAGGGAGCTCATTGACGTCTGTGTTGTCGTCTACATAGATGACATTCTTGTTTACTCCTCTTCGGAAGCAGATCACCGAAATCATGTTAGAACAGTACTTGAAAAACTTCACCAGCACAAGCTATTTGCCAAACTTGAAAAATGTGTTTTCCATGCCACTGAAGTCGAATTTCTGGGTTTTATCCTGACACCCAAAGGCGTCCACATGGACTCGCGAAAGGTGGATGCTATTCTCAAATGGCCATCACCTACTTCTGTAAAAGGCGTTCAGAGCATGTTAGGCTTTGCCAATTTTTATCGCAGATTCATTCCGGAGTTTTCACGAGTGGTACAACCCATCACAGCTCTCTTAAGAAAGAATAAACATTTTGAGTGGTCTGAAGAAGCTGAACAAGCCTTCCAAGAGCTAAAAGCCAAGTTTACTTCTGCGCCAATACTGAAGCACCCACGCCCAGATCTCCCTTATATCGTCGAAACCGACGCATCCAGCTTAACAATGGGAGCGGTCCTCTCACAAAGAGACCCATAGACTAACCAATTACATCCCGTGGCGTTCTGGTCTCGAAAATTCTCGGCGCCTGAGGTTAACTACGCCATCACAGACAAGGAACTGTTAGCTATTAAATCCGCCTTTAAGGCCTGGCGTCATTATCTCCTTGGGGCCAGACACACCATCACGGTGATCACCGATCATCAGAATTTACAGTATCTGAAAATCGCCAAGGCTCAATCCTCTCGACAGCTCCGCTGGGCCCTGTTCTTTGCCGAATTTGACTTTGTGATCACTTACCACCCCAGCAGCAAAAATGGCAAAGCAGATGCTCTTTCCCGGATTGGAATGGGAGACACCATTGTCAACCCACAGCCTGTACCAATAATTCCTGAACAAAGGATCTTGGGCCTGATTTCTTCACAATCCATCGAAGACATTGAGGCAAAAGTTAAACAATTTCTGAACCCAACAGACTTGCAGAACTGGCTACAAAAAGGAATGGATTTCACTTTAAACAATGACTTGCCTTATTTCCGAGGACGATTATTCCTACCACACGCCGATTTGCAAAGGCAAGTCATCTCCTGCTATCACGATTCATTGATAGAGGGCCACCCTGGCATTGCCAAAACAGAAGAGAAAGTGTGAAGACAATTCTGGTGGCCTTCGTGGAGAAAAGACATAAAAGAATTCGTGATGTCCTGTGGTGTGTGCGCTCAAAACAAGGGTCAAAAGAAAAGACCGGCTGGTCTTCTCCAACCATTAGACATTCCACCGTCTCCCTGGCAAACCCTTTCTATGGATTTTATCACAGACTTACCCTCCTGCTCCGGGTACAACACTATTCTCGTTATTGTGGATTTGTTTTCCAAGATGGCCCACTTCATTCCGTTAAAAGGCTTACCCTCAGCTTCGGTACTAGCCAGAGAATTCCTTGAAAACATTGTCCGGTTACACGGATTCCCATCGGTATTAATCTCAGATAGAGGAAGCCAGTTTATTTCCCATTTTTGGCGTAGTTGCTGTCAATTGGCTCAAATCGATGTAAGACTCTCAACCAGCCATCACCCCCAGACCGATGGTCAAACTGAAAGAACTAACCAGACTCTCGAACAATATTTACGATGCATGCTACAACAGTCAGAGAGCAACTGGAAGGACATCCTTTGGATAGCTGAGTATGCATACAATAATTCCGTTCACTCTTGAACCGGGCAAAGCCCCTTCTACACTTTGTATGGAATTCATCCTCGAACTTCCAACCTCGATCCACCTCAAGATCTTGGAACACCCGCCGTGGATCAGTTACACACTGCTATTACCAAAGCCTTCAAAGAAGCTGCTGCACATTTACAACAAGCTAAAGAAAGGTACAAGAGAGGAGCAGATCAACACCAAAGCGAGGCCCCTCAATACCAGATTGGGGACCAGGTCTGGTTGTCCACCAAACACTTATCACTCAAAGGACCTTGCACTTTTAATCCCAAATATCTCGGGCCATATCCAGTTACGGCCATAATAAACCCAGTGGCCGTTAAACTAGGATTGCCAGCTGATATGCGAATACATCCTGTTTTTCACGTATCGCTTTTGAAACCCATGCAATCTGGAACCAGACTAACCAAACCTCCAGAACCAATTCAAGTGAATGGAGAACCTGAATTCGAGATTAAAAACATTTTGGACTCTAAGATCATCAGATCAAAGCTGTTCTACCTGATTGACTGGAAGGGTTACGGGCCTCAAGAGAGGTCATGGGAACCCTATGACCACGTCCATGCTCCTCGTCTAATCAAGAAATTTCACCGAACCTTTCCGGATAAACCAAAACCCCCGGGGAAGACAATTTTGGGAGGGGCCTTGAGGGGGGGTGCTGTCATGAGCACTACTCCCGAGGAGCCAGGACTGGCCCAGCGCCCCCAGAAGCAGACCCTTCTTCCACATCTCCGGACCCAGCAGACCCCTACAGGGGCCCTTTGGACCGTGTCCTGGCGCCTTTGGCGCCAGGCTCAAAAGGACTTCAGTCCCGGCGCCATAGGCGCCGGGCTCATATTGATAAACTGTGTAATAATGCTTGGGTGGACTTACCTGAGGCAGACCATGCTGCATACTTACCCAGAACAATCCAGTCTGGCTGAAGTCCCCAGCCATCAGGGCTGGGAGGAACTATTTCCTCTATTCAGGAACTCTTTTCTTACCTGGGTGGGGCCGGTGGAAGAACACACACCTGAAGCACTTCTCTGCTATTTAAACCACGCCCGATGGAATACACGTGCTTCGCGTTATTCTGCATCAGCAGCAGGACGCTCAACGAGTCGGCTCCTGCATCCTGGCTCCTGACACGCCCGCCAGCACCCGGAACACCTGCAAACAGACAAGAAAAGAGAAGGCGAGCATTAGAAATTACTTACCGGAATCCGGCCTCAGCAGTCTTACCTCTGACGATCCTGCAAAGGAAAGGTACAAGATTAGCAGCGCTCTCAAACGCTCGCAGCCGCGCCGCCTTGCCTTACCCATCCGTGGCCTCGCCGAACTCCACCGCGGCCACGACGCCGGCACCATCTCAGCACCTGAAAAACAGAAAAAGACAGTCATTAGAGGTGCCCGCTCTAAAGCGGCCACATTTCTTCCACTTACTTACGTGCCTCATCACGCGCGACAGCGGCTGTGTCGCCGGCAGCATCTCGGCACCTGTAAGCAGAAAAAGACAATCATTAGAAGTAAGCAGTCGCTTTTCTTTCACTTACCTTCCTCCACCGCGGCTACAACGCCAGCTAATCCCAGCACCTGCATAAGAGGAATACATGGTGAGCACTAACTAAGCACGGAGAACAAATACTCACCAAGAGACTTACCAGCTTTAGGTTTCTGGGCCCCGGCTCCTGTGGAGAAAAGACACTCATACTTACGGCTACCGCAGGAGAGACGAAGGACACAGTGTCCGCAACTATTTCCCACCCAGTGACGTAACTGGATTCTACGCACCCCTGCACCTGAAGCAGGATGGAGAGCTCATCTTTACAATACCTAAGGTGAGAGCTCGCAGAAACCAAGTTGGGGGTCAAGAAGAGTGAGAAACGGGAGATTGGTGGGAACACATATCCACCCCAGCTGGTAATCAATCCCTTTTCTTCCACCTGCAGAAAACTTACTCTACAAGCCAGTCAATCCAAATTCGGAGGCCCCGTCCAGAGCATCTTCGGGGCCCTGCGCCTCACGAAAGAAGAAACGGTAGCAGTCCAGTTCGGGTCAGCGTCTCTGTGGGAATCAGGTGAGCGTTACAGTATCAACAAGTATTGGACCATTATGGATTCCTTACTTATACTAAATGAATGAAATTATTTTTAGATGCAGGGCAGCATGAACGCATGGTCCTGCAATACTTTTCATGCTGTTCTATCCCCTTCATGGTTGGTAGGCACACAGCAGCCCATTGCCATGGCAGGCATTGGTAAAAACATAGTGGCAGCGGAAGTTGTCCATTTGCGCCAACTATGCCCTACATCAAAATAGATGCTAAGTGTTAAAGTCATGTTCGCAACAGTTTCACTAAAATAGCTTCAGATTTGATCCATCTAAATCCAGGCAAGTTAGCAAAGAAAAATGTAAACCATTACTTAGCCTTAACGAAGAGGACACTAAGGCATACAACTAAGTCATACACATTTACCATCCATTACCACCTGGTTTTATGCTCTATATCATAATACACACATCAGTATTAACTGCAACACTTTATACCTCATAAGAAAAACCTGCTTTTGATTATGCTTTGCTTTATCTATGGATATTTTCCACAATGCAGGTAGAAGCGGGGGAGACAATAATGTATGGTTAGAGTTGAGCCAGAGGCGAGCAATGAAGCCTGGCTTGGCTCCGGGATCCAAACCTGAGTGGAGCCAGGCACATGATTAATGCATCACCATCTACCTCCCCACCCTCAAAAACAAAACCCATACCAATTATCCTGCCTCCTGAACCTTTACAACAAAAATAAAATACCTAACATAATTCCTCCTTCCTCTGCCCTCCACAAGACAAACCTATACTTGATGTCCTGCCTCCCCGTCCCAGTGAGAGAAAAACCTATACATGGCATCCCAATTTGCGAAGTTACAGCACATTGTAATTACATTATTTGTCCAAGATCACACACTTCTGTAAAATTGGATTTCAGCCCAGTCTGCACGTTAGACACGTGACCTCATATCCTCTTAAATCTAGCTGATCTAAAAAAGTATTACTTTTCAGTTTTAATGAGCTAAACAAAGTTTAGTTTCATAAGGATTGCTTAAAAGTACACAAACCAAAACATAAAACAACCTGACAAATATATAAAACCTTACGTTAAGCAAAATGTGTGATTATAGCTTTGTTTTCAATATCCTGAATGGAATGCTACATGCACCAGAATGGAAGGTAATAGTGGCCTAAGCAATTCCCTGTGCTGTGCAATTATACTTCAAGCCAGAGTTATCTTTTGTCTTTTTTAAGACAGCAACTCCCAAAAGGCACCTGGTCGGAATCAAGAAAACCTGTATTGAGAACAGAAATGGAGTGCACATGAATTTGCCAATCCGAGATGCTATAATCAACACTCAAACTACCAAGCCCGGAAGGGACCCGGGTGAATGTTGGGGGCAACAGAAAAAAACAAACAGGGAGTGAAAAGAGACTGTAGGGGAGCAGGGTAGACACAGAAATCATCCCAAACCGAATTGGAAGAAAAACTCACCAGCACATGAAAAAAGCCACAAGGAAAATGAGCAGACTGAGCACCTAGCTGCTGTGCTAAAAATGAATATTTAAAAGGGGGTAGGGTGAAGAGCATTTTTAAAGCTGTGCACCTGTGTCACCCAATCCTTAGAAAAAGAAGGGGCACACCAGGACCAATGGCATTGGGAGATAGAAATACAAAGAAAACAGTATAAATGTAGAGTGAATGAGAGTGTGGGTTGCAGGTTTGAGGTAAAGAGCCATAGTGGCAGTCCGAGAGACAATTCAGAGAGTGGGCGTGGAATGCTGAAGAGTTGCTGGTGTAGTTGGTTTATAGTTAAAAAAAGATCTGAAAAAATAAGCTTATAGACGCCCATCTACTTTACATTTTCAGTAAAGTAGTTAGATTCAATAAGATTCTGCAGCATTCCCCTTAGCATTTTTCTTACTATGCTAATGGAAATAATGGACAATTGTATACTAGAAAAAACACACAAAACACATTTCTGTCTGAAATTCTTCTCTCTAGTATACAATACACACCATAATCCATTGCCATTTATAACTATCCACAGTCTTCGCATTCCCCTGTCTAGCCCATTCCTTATTAGAAAACCCAAATCGCACATGTACACATCGCGCAAAACAGCCTTTCTAGTCTTTTTACTGTTATGTTTGTAACACTCCCTCATAGCCTGTGTTAAACCATTTGCACATATATCCACCAATCACTTAAAAAAACCTCTATATATAGCCTATCAACATATTAAACTTCCACCCACCAACTGCCACTTAACAATGTTCTACAAATCTTTTGCATCTATATTTCCCATACGTATACCAACAAATTGTGCATAGTGCTTCTATTAATACACATATTCATTGTGTAGTGACAGAAGTGCATGCTCATGGGAGCTCAGGAGGGAAGTGCCAAAGGACCCCAAGGTGGGAGGCCTCTAGCTAACTGCTGGAGCACGGGAGTACCAAGGGTGGGGTACATTTTAACTGTAATGTCCCTTTAACAGAGTTTTTTTTCTGTCAATTGAATAGGTTTTTATAAGTGAACATATTTCATAATGTTACTCCACTGTATATAAGTTATTAATAATTCCTCTTTTAACATATATGAAAGAACTATAAACCTCCTTTAACAAACATATCTTTTGCAATGCATACTTATGTGAGTCGTTATCAGCAGGTTATATCCAATAGGCAAATCAGAGTAGACATTTGTCCTTGCCGAAGGCCTGGCCCTTTACCCACGGCAGAAATGTTATATCAATATTTTATGTACTTACATTTCTAGAATTCCAAAAAAGTAAAACACAAGACAGATTTTCAAAAGCATCCTTTCAGATCCTTGCTGATGTTCCCAGCACAACTTTGCTGCAATCCCGTCCAGCACTCGGGCTGCAACCACAAGCAGATTTATTTCCCCATTTAAACCTACAGCTTTGGCCATGCTACATGCCCCAAAAAGTAAATTAATGTAGGCATTCGTCCTTGGCGAGGGCCAGGACCATTGTCCATGCACCGCACTTATATCACTATTTTTTGTGCCACTGCCAAAGGCAGAAAAGTTATATTACTATTTATTGTACTTGCGTTTCCACACTTTCAAAAAAATAAAACAAAGGTCAGATTTGGAAAAGCATAATTTTAGGTCCTTGCTGATGCTCCTCGTGCAGGTTTGTTGTCATTCAGTACAGCACTTCAGGCTGTAGCCACAAGCAAAATATTTCTTCCCATTCAAACCTAGGGTACGGCCATGCTGTATGCCCCAATAATTAAATCAGAGCGAATGATTATCAAGTAATTGCAGGGTGGTAGACTGGGTAGATCACTGCACTTCATCTAGTACTTTAAACAGATTACCCTCCTGCTGGCGATGGGTTTCTTTTGTGAAGCTCCCCTTCCTTCTACAATTGTTAGGCTTGGAATAGGAGAGAGAGCCCTGTTCACCTCAGCACTGGGTTATTCAATAAGTAACTGTTGTCATAATGAAGCAGTTTTCAAAACCATTCTTGATGCTATATTTATTGTAAAACTCAGCCGACACGTAATTCAACTCTCTAGAGTCTATCTCAAGGCATGTGGATTGTGGGACAGTCATTGCTGTGAGTTTTTGGAAATGAGTTCAGTATCCAATTCCTATATCTTGTCCCACTTATGTCGCAAATAAGGGTAAGTAATGATTTCAAGGGGTTGCCTGGTTACCAAATGGGCACCTTGTTTGGCACGCTTGGTAGTTATCTGCTGCTTAGCATTGTCTCGGAGTCTATGCATCGATAGTCACCGTGATCTGTTGATGCAATACTGCGCAACACTTCGGACTGTAGTCAGGGACAGAATTTTAGCCATGGCAGAATATATTTTCCCATTCAAACCTCTACCGATTTTGAAAAACTTCACCACATAGCCAGTCCCTGGTGGCAATGCCCACGTTAACCCCATTGACAGTCTCTTTTGGTCATGGCCAGTAGCCAGATTTTCCGAGTCATGGCCTTTGCCCATAACTCGTATAATCTGACCACTGCCCATGGAAACAGGCCATGACTCTGACAATCTGGCAGCTGCCTATGCCTACTGGCTATACCTCAGTCACCAATGATATATCACTATTTTTTGTACCTACATCATGACACTTTTCCAAAAATAAGACACATACACATTTGCAAAACCATACTTTCAAGTCCTTGCCAATGCTCCATGCACAATGTTCCTGGAAATCCATCCATATTTTATTTTATGAAAAGTGTCAAAATGTACATACATAAAATAGTTATATAACTAAGCTCCCAGTTGACAAAATCCATATAGACTTTGCCGAGAAATTCAAGGTTCGGTCTATAATCTTTCCAAAATCTTTTGTGTACATTCTTCAAATGGCAACAAAGTTATAACCCATTTAAAAATGTTAAACGCCCCTTCTAATTTTGACCCCTCTTCTCAAAATTCCACCAATCTTTCCATAAATATTCAAATCTGGGTCTTAAATCTTTTTGCATACTTGTGTGCAGATTTGTGAAATGGCACCACATTTATAAGTCTTTCAGATATTTTAAGACCCCCATCTAATTTTGTTCCTTCTTGGCAAAACAGCAGCAAACGTTGTAGAACCATTCAAGGTTACGTATAGAATAATATCACAGATTCCTTGTCCCATCCTCATCACCCCTCAACTCCCCAGAGATTGTTTTATTAGTTTGACAATTTTGTGTTTTTTTAATATATTTTTACTGTGATGTTCGCTGACAACTGGCACTATGCGCAAATACAACATGGCGGGTGTTTCCACAAAATATGACGCACCTCACGCTTTTTACCATTCAATCAAATGCATGTCCGATGTCCGCGGACATCACACCGTCCTCTGGACCAATCGGAGGCCTGTTCCTGGACCGAACAGGGAAGTGAGTGTTTGGACCAAACCCATATATCACTAATTTTGTTGTACCTACTTTTTGGACATTTAAAAAAGAAACTACTGGACGGATTTACACCAAATTTACAAAAGCACGCTTTTGGAATCAAGTCGATGTTCCTGCCGCAAATTTCGTGAACATCCATCCAGCAGTTTGGGCTGTAGACGTGAGTACATTTATTTTCCATTGTGTCTATGAAAAAAAAAAACATTTTGGGACCCCCATAACTTTGCCGCCCTGCATGAAACCTCACCAAACTTCACAGAATCAATCTGATGGGGCCATATACATTTTCTGTACATTTTGTGTGAGGATTTGTGTCCAGAAGGGGGGGCAATGTTATAAGCAGCCCAAAAAGTGCTTATTTTATGGGTTGAGCTACTTAATCATAACTACACACTAATTAAGAATGCACATTGATATAAGCTGGTACAATGCAGCTTTAAATAGCAATTATAACCATATACAAACAGATTATATTGCATTTTTCACTGAAACAACTTTGTTAAAGGGACGTGACAGTAAAATTAGACTTCATCATCAAGTGTGTTTGAGACTTTCTTATTTCCCCATGTATGTGTACCATGAACTGAAACCGAATTCTAAGGAAAGTGCCTTCACAGCATACAACAAGGTTAATTTGTAAATATGTAAGACCTTTTAATTTGTAAAATGTCTCTATCAGTGAAGAAAATAAGTTGGCCTATATATGTCAGTGAACAAAAATAATTGGGCCAGATATGTGATGTCATCAGTGATGTCATAAATTATGTTTGTGATTTAATTTTTGATGTCCTGGGTGTTAGTTTTAGCAGTGCATGGAGGTGATGCGAGTCATGGTTGCCTAGCATAACATAAATGATGAATTTCAAGGGTTTTTCGGTTTTATTTGTAATCATAACGTCCCTTTAACAACATTTTTTTGCTGAATTTCATGGGTTTTTGTTAGTGCAACTTAACCATAACGTTCCTTTAACAATGTTTTTTCAGTGAATTTCATGGGTTTTTGTCAGTGCAACTTAACCATAAAGTCAGTTCAACAACGTTATTTCAGTGAATTTCATAGGTTTTTGCTATTGCACATTAACCTGCCACAAGTTCCTTACATTATACACCCCCAATGTGGCAGCTAGGAAGTCAGTGGACAGCGTGGTAGTCTGCGGATATTGGACAGCGTTCACAAGGCTCAGAAACATAGGGAGACCCACAAAAGAGGTACCCATGAACCAACAAACAGATGCACATAAAATCACAACTAATGTTTACAACAAGCAAATATACCTTTTTGTACACACACTTACTTTAAAAAATACTATTTTTTTTATTTAGCACACAATACAATAGAATGCACCAATCACAAACCATAACTGTACACTTAATATAATATACTCACTGCAACCCTGCATACAGATTGACAAACACCAGGTGCTTATTGGGCAACACATTCTCACTAAATAGTAAGTGCATTGTATTTATTTCTCTATTGTTAGCTTTCATTATATAACCATGCGTTATAAGACAGAGGCACTTTTTCACAGAAATGGCAAACACACTTCAGTGGTTAGAGGAGAACTTTGTGACAATAACATCTCTAATGATACTAAAATAATAATTTCTGTTTTTCTTACAGTACCTAGTTTTCATGAAGAAACCACACAACAGTTTAATTAAACACAATCCGAAAAATCTCAAGTCCTATCCCGAACTTTAAAAAATCAAATCATGAACTTGTCTAAAAAATTGGATGAACTAAGTAATGATTTTAAGGAACTTTTACAGTATGTCAAAAATCATGTAATTAAAAATGTTCCCTATCACTGTCATTCTTGCACCTGTCCCCATTGTCCGCAGCAATCACTCTGAACATTTTAATCAAAGACGCTTTGCTGAAACCTGACTCCCTTCATCTCCTCATGATTATTGTAAATAAAATCCTAATTCTCCTGTTTATCTTTTCCATTCTGATACTGCATCCGTTTCTTGAATAAATATATATGCTATACCATAATGTTTTGTATATTGTTGTGTGATATGTATATATTTTTTAACTCAATTGTGAGTTTGCGGGCATTACATCTGTCTCGGGTGTCCGCACACAAAATTGAGGTGCACCCGGACACACACAATGTCCGTACATGTTCAGTTTCGCATGATGAACTTTCAATGAATCTGCGGACACCACGCCTGTTCTACGGACACCCAGCGCATGCACCTGTTATTTCCCACCTGAAGGCTGTCTGAATGGTGTTCATGACGCGGACAATACAAAACTGGATTTTCCGCCAATCTAGAGTGTTTCAAGTTGAAACTTTACCCTTTACCCTTGCACAGCTCCAAGACTCATTCTTGGTTGATCTGGAAACTTTTTAAAGTATTTTTGCAACTTGGTAGTCCGTGGACAGCTCATCTAAAGGCACACACCCATTAATGGGCCCAGATGCCCTTGGGCCAGGTACGCAATATAAATAAACTAAATACAAATACTAATTTTCCTCATTCTCAATCTACCTATCCTGGGTAAACCATCTTGGAGCACCTGCTTTGCAGAACTTTGCAAAACTTTCTTTGTGGACAGCATCATGGCCTCTGCTAGGGTACTTCTCCTCCCCCAACCACGCCCGCCACCACCACCATCTTCATCTGGAGGGCCTGGAGAGGCATATAGACACAGTGACAAAGAAGAAGAGTTTCAAGAGGAAGAAGAGGATGAAGTGGAGGAAGTCCCTGTCCCAGTACTCAGAGTCCTGAGTGTGACAATTCTTTACTACCATTGGTAATGTCCCAAAGGCTTGTGCAATTAAGGCTCGATGCACTGAGTGCAAAGTTGTACTCAGTAGCGGAAAACCTGGCTGTATTCCTATGGGACAACTTCCATGAGGCACCACACCAAATCTAACAATCCAACTGCTCTGAGAAAGGCAATACCTTTCTCAGGTAAGAATAGGTTGACTTCCTCCGCCCCATTATCTTCATCTGCTCCTGTTACCCAAAGCATACTCCTTTGGGGCAGAGGATCCCAATAGTGGCTTCAAATGTATACATAACGTTGTTGACCCTTACCATTCAAGTGTCACAGTGCTATGTTTGTACTGTGAAGCACCGATTTTAATGGGGTAGCAGTTTCAGAGTGCTTTCGAGACTGCGAACAGGAAGCATGAGAAAAATTGCCACCTACTTGATTAAGGCCCACCCAACACCTTCCTATCTTCACCTGCCCCTTCGTCCCTGTGGTTGGTGCTCCATTCCTCCCCTACCCTGCCTCTCCTGAAAGAAAGCCAAAAAAACTATAAAATCAGCAAAACACAAATAAAACGGTTCCTTTAGGAGTCACCTTTTACAGATAAAAAATAGAAGTGAGAAAAAAGTCATAGGCCCCTGTGACAGATCATTAGTCTGCGGACATTTAAAACATTCCAGGGAATTGGGTGGGAGAACTGAAATAATTTTAATTGTTTTGTGTTAAAAAGTATGGCTCTTAAAATAACTATAAATTGAACTAAGAAAACAATGTACTGAATTTAATTATTTCTTCCCAATTTCACAAAAACTGCTTCCAAGCATTTTGAATGTTTCCCACAAAAATCTGATTACCCACATTAGTTAGATGGACTCCATCTCTATGAGAAAATGTTGGCAATATAACATTTACAGCCTGATTCATGGAATTATTTGTGTGAAAAACGCAGATTTGCGCGCCTTTCTGCCTGGAAATCACTGATTGAAGTATGGGGATTTTTGGGCCGAAAGGCACACAAATCTGCGTTTTTCACGTAAATAATTCCATGAATTAGGCTATTAATGTTCTCATTATGAAACAATGTCAGACCAACAGCACAAACAGCTTTATTGAGGTTTCACCTCACTTTTTCCATTTGCGGACCAAATGAACTCGAGCACATCCACATCTGTCTCTGGGCAATGCGTGAAACATTATTTTTGAATTAGAGAACATTTCTCTCAACTATTACAATGTCTCCTTCCTTGCTAACTGCAATGAAATTCCAGTCACGTTCCCCAAACTGCTCCCTCCACAATGAACAATAATAATGTGTGGATGTTTCAATTCAACCATACTTGCACCAAATGGGAGCAGGTCCACCCACTTCATGCCTCACACTCCATACTAGAACACTACCAATTCAGGGAATCCAAGATTTCAGGCTTTTCCACAATGCTCAGCATACACCTTCAGCCAATGAACCCAAGAGTCCCCTATAATCCAAACGCTGTGCCATGGATGTCTGTGGACATGAGGGGATTAGCCAATCAGGTTTTCTGAGTGTAGTATATGGGAAGAGAGGGTAGAATGAGTTTTGTTAGTAAGAGGATTAAAAATGGCCATGGCAATGTCTTTCAGCAGGCAGAGTGTTTGGATTTTGGGGGCACTTGGACGAATCCACACAAAACTCTGCAAAAAAAGTATATGGCCCACTCTGAATTTCTTTGCGTGAGGTTTGGTCCAGGGGGGGCAGTTATAGTGGGGGTCCCAAAATTATTTTTTTTCCCATAGACTGAATGGAGAAAAAAAAAATTCTCGCCTACAGCCCAAACCGCTGGATGGATTTTCACCAAATTTGCGGCAGGAGCAGCAGCTGGGTCCCGAAAGTGTGCTTTTGTAAATTTGGTGAAAATCCATCCAGTAGTTTTTTTTAAAATGACCAAAAAGTAGGTCACAAAAAATTAGTGATATCTATGTCCACTCCACGGACACACTTCTCTGTTCGCTCTGCGAGCAGGACACCGATTGGCTAATCAGCTTGCGTCATGTCTGCGGACATGTGACGTGTCCCCTGATTGGATGGTGAAGAGCATGAAGTGCGTCAGATTTTTGGAAACACTCACCATCTTGGATCCGTGCTTGGTGTCCGCGGACATCGCGGTATAAACATATCGAAAAACACAACATTTCACTTGTCAAACTTATACAATAATCTCTGGGGAGGTGAGGGGTGATGAGGATGGGATGGGATATGGCTGCAAGAAGCAAAAAACGGGTGTTTTTTTGTTGCAAAAGTGCAAACAGTTAGGATGTTCGTGAACAGTCCTGTGGAGGACCGGAAGAAGTGGTTGATTGACTTACAATCTATGTTTACAAGTACACCATTTACGTTTCTGCCTCACCATCTGTGTTGCCACTGAAATAATGCAATCAACCTGAAAATTAGTGGAGGTTGCAGGCTAAAAGCACTGTGCAGAGAAGTGATACAGTACCCACTCCAAAGGGGTAAGGAAAATTTGAATGACGCTTGATGTTTATAAATTGATGTTGTTGTGCTACACCCAGAGCGCGGCAAATAAAGGGCTATTCATGTCTGTGTTAAAATGTAATTAAAGTAATGATGGAGTCAGACTGGGGCCCCCTACAGTCGGCACCTCAGACAGCCACCTGCACTGCCTGATGCAAAGACCGCCCTGCACGTGCATGAGAATTACAATTCTCATGGATGCGGTGTGGCAAGTTGTTGCAAAGTAAGAATGTATTTTGATTCTGAGTGAAGGTCACCAGCTTTGAATTTTTGTTTGCGAGCTCAGGAAGCCCGCGCATCGGACACACAGTATAAGGTTCAATTGTTTTTTTACCTTGAGAGAAAGGGATGATTCTGAAAGGAATTGAATGAAGAAGGGTTGTTATAATGTAAGATATGATAACGTTATGTATTCAAAAAGTGGGCTAAGGAACATGTAATTTCAGTTTATGAAAAATTGTTGATGCGAACAGAGTCTGCCTTACGGTCTGAGTTACGCCAAGAAAATGGAAATGGTGAATGTAATGTAAGTTTAAGAGCATCAACTTATCATTATCTGAGCATTATTTGTGGGTTACATTGTAGTCGTTTGTTCTGTGTGGCATATTACAATGAAACACAAGTATAACCTTTGTGTGTAATGTTCTTTTTACCGTCCAGATGGGCATGCCAGCATTGATATGCATGTAGACCACTACTCAGTTCTCCCAGGTTCAACGCTAATATTTCATTAAAATGCCATGTATGAGCACATAGAATTTTAGCATCAGCTTTCGTATCCCGTTTAGAGTTGATCATACTACATAGCAATGTTCTCGGAAGCAAATTGTAATAAAGATCGGCTAGTGAGACATATTTCTATTATGTTTCCGAAACAGGTACATTTTGCCATTTTGCCATTGTCATAGATTCCAGATGCCAACTGACAGATTATTTAATCAGCAGCTCCAGCTACTTGTGAACAGCTGGATGTGTTTAACAGTTTTTTGGGACGATCAGCAAGGGCGGATATGCCCTTATGCTGTAGTAGCGATTAGGAGCAACATAACATCCTTTACGGTGGTCTAGCCTCAAGTTGATGCACAAGCCCTGGAATTTACTGTGCGACCCAAGCGCTTCTTTTATCCAAAACGAAAACCTTGTGTACGCAAAAAGAACAACGCATGACTCACGATAAACATTTTGGATTGCAGTGAAGAAAGAAATTTCAAATTTGATTGAATATGGCAATAGTCGGATGTTGTCGGAGCGTTTATTGTGAAATAAAAGTACTTCACAAATTGTACAGTCTTGTTGTTTCTTTTTAAAGTACGGTTTAGTATTTCGAATTGTGCCGTGCTGTGTTGTGAGAAGTTGTGTGCTGATTTTCGGGTTCTGCGTCACGTCACGTAGGTGATGACTGGGTGCATTTGGGTACGCTGCTCAGGAACGTCACTGAGAAAGGTGGACAATATCACTTGGTTTTGTGATGTGAGGCTCAGGGGCGGGGCATATGATTTAGTGCCATCAGGGAAATTCATCTTAGGCCAGTGGTCTTCAAATTCTTTTGACCGGGGCCCGCCTGAGCAAAATTTGGGAAGGTCGGGACCCTCCAGAAATGCCAAATGGACAGTATATATTTTGCTATGTCACCTGCTCCCATCAGAGTCGCTGGGCTCCCTCATCCCACTTCTACCCAGTCCCTGGTCTCTCCGCACCCCATCACACACCCTGGGCTCTCCCCACTCTGCTCCCACCACTATCCCATGGTTCCCGCCCATTGTGCTTCCACCATAGTAGGTGGGTTTCCCCCATCCAATTTCCACCACAGTCTGAGGGCCAGTGGCGGCTGGTGATTTTTTAAAGTCGAGGAGCATAACTATTTCCCCCAAAAATGCCATAACGACCGAGCACAGTGAGGGAGCCAGAACCAATGAAGGAGGGTTCGGGGGCGTTTCCCCCTGTGAATGTTTTTTAAATAATGGGTTAAAATGTTGCATTGTAGAACATACATTTAACAAAAAATGGGTAAATAGGCAAACAGTTTGCAATTGGTGCTGGGGGTTCAGGGGGCAGGCATGACATTTTTTACTGGATATCTATAATAGATGTCCAGTAAAACGATACCATCCCTGTCCCCTGGGCCCCACTGGGCCTAACAGAATCAACATGATTACGTGTGTATGCAAGGTTCTGCACATTTATACAGCAATCACTCTATCATTGACACAAGCATCCGTCACCATCCATTCACTCATAACATAAGCATACTCGCATCCATACACATGTTTAAATAAAAACAATTAACATAAACGTACCTTCTGTATTGGCCTGCGTGTGAGTGCTGAAACGCCCTGCTCAAGGCTGCTCTGTCCGTATGTGCGAGGAGGCGCAGGAGCTCCTCCTCGGACAAACAGACATGAAGTGCCCAAGCCAGCATTTTCAATGAGTTATGTAATGCTGGCGAAGCAAAACGCCCCAGCACTTGTATGGCTCAGTGAACATGTGCGGCTGGGGAACTAAACTGAACTGCCAAAGGTAAACAGTTTTCCCTTTGACAGTTCAGCCAGCCCAGGAGCACTCCATCAGCTGAGGGACTGCTCACTGTTTCACTGGGCTGGCTCCTTAGCTCCTCCATATTGGATGAGCCGCCAGGCTCGGACTGGGCTATAGGGCAATGCCTGTACCAAAAATGTAAAATTGTAGTGTGGGCCAGTCAAAATGGGCTACCATTTTTGCAATGTGGACAGGTTTGATGAGTTACTTAACTATGCAGTTAGTAATTTTGACCATTGGTGCTGAATATATCACAATGTACTTACATTTTAACAAAAAAGCACCCCCTTGGGTACTATTGAAACAGTGGGCCTCACAACGACCCTGGCGGTAGCTATGCTGGTAAAACTGGGCAATTACTGGGTCATGCCGAGTTAGGCGGACCTGATAATTGCCCTTTGGCGGGTACCAGTAAAGATAGATCCCCATTCCCATTTGAGCCCCATAGGGGGCCGGTGCATCTGATGAGCTGTGCTCACGGGTGCCGCACGGCCCGCCAAATCACACCTGGCAGGCTGTCAGTCACCCGCAAGCACAACTTTTACTAGCTTTACTAGCTTACCGGCAGCGTTGTTAACGTACCGCCATAGTTGTAATGAGGCCCAGTATGTGACTAAAGGAAGGAATATCAATTTACAACTGTAGGCCACTTTTTCATTATTACCTGAGACAGTTTCATGCTTCAGCCCGACCATGTGAGCCACTCTGCCCATTTCTTCCAATCTAAAAGAAAAAAAATATATATATATTTTTTTTTAGATTTCATGCTGAGCTCTCAGGGCCCCCCAGTGATGCACCCGTGGACCCCTGGGGGGTCGCGCCCCACAGTTTGAATACTGCTGCCTTAGGCCGATGCACCAATGGGTAAGATTAGCACAAGATGGCCACGCCCTGTTGCCAGATTTCGCATGTATGCAAAAGAGGAAAACTAAGGTACGGTGCATTGGAAATGTTTGTGCGATCGATCAACGTATGTATAAAAATACATGCCTAAACCCTCGGAACAATAATATTTTCAGAGCATTGCTCTTGTCAAACTTATCAAATAATCTCTAAGGAGGTGAGGGTTGATGAGGATGGGATGGTATATTTGTGACTTGATTGTGAATGAGTTTACAAAGTTTGGGGGATTCTGTCATGAGGGGGAAATTTAGAGGGGGCATCCCAAAATAATTAATGGCTTTATAAATGAGGTGACATTTGATGAATCTACACTTATTTTGGCAAATTGATAATCGAGCTAGTGATGTCATCAATGACATTTGTGATGTCATCTTTGATGTCCTGGGTGTTAGTTTTAGCAGTGCACAGTGGTGGCGCGAGTTATGGTTGCTTAGCTTACCATAACTAGCACATTTTGAGGGGTTTTTTGGTTTTACTTTGAACCATAACGTCCCTTTAACAAAGTTTTTTTACTGAATTTCATAGGTTTTTAGTAGCACAACTTAACCATAACGTCCCTTTAACAAAGTTTTTTTACTGAATTGCATAGGTTTTTATCGAAAAACCCCTGAAATTCGCCAGTATGGTAAGCTAAGCAACCATAACTCACGCCACCACCGTGCACTGCTAAGACTAACACCCAGGACATCAAAGATGACATCACAATAATCATTGATGACATCACTGATGACATCACATGTGCATTTACATTTCACACAAGGGGTTGTGAATGTAATGTTGTCAAAGAAGTATCAGGGATTATATGGACATGTGTAATACACTACATAGTTCATTACGCAATGTAGTGTTCTAAAGAACATTCCATTGCAGTGTGCTTTCTAGTACAGGAACCTATTCATACAGAAATTTAGGTATTGGCTGTAGCATACACCACAGAGGTGCTATATTTGCAATTTTCCAAAGTTATATAAGAAAACGGTGAATGCTTCTGTATTAGACTTTTCCGTACTGTTAAACATGTAGTAATTAACAAATAATGCATCACGTACTACATATTTCTACTAATACACACAAAACATAAATAGAGTGTAATGCATACAAATATGGTGCATATATATGGAGAGTACAATAAGCAAACAAGAGGCAGTATCATTAGCAACTGTGTATTATGTACATGATTGTATTCACGCACAAAAATGATTGATGTGTTTCAGTCCTGCTTCTTCCCCTATGTATATGCATCATATGATGCGACTGAACTCTAAGGAAAGTAGTGTAAGAACATATGAGAAGGGTAATGTCTACAAATGTAGTACCTTTTTGAATTTTCTGTTCGTGACTCAGTGAAGAAAACCACCTGGCCTAGATATGTCAGCAAACAAAAAAGAAAGAGCCACACATGTGATGTCATCAGTGATGTCATCAATGATAATTGTGATGTCATCTTTGATGTCCTGGGTGTTAGTCTTAGCAGTGCACAGTGGTGGTGTGAGTTATGGTTGCTTAGCTTACCATAACTGGTGAATTTCAGGGGTTTTTCGATTTTAATTGTAACCATAACGTCCCCTTAACAAAGTTTTTTTTTTACTGAATTGCATAGGTTTTTAGTAGTGCAACTTAACCATAACGTCCCTTTAACAACGTTTTTTTTTACTGAATTTATTAGTGCAACATAACCATAACGTTCTTTTAAATGGATGAAGACCATTACCACCATAGGTTCCCAAAGCGGGAACCCGGGGTGCTAAAAAAAGATTTTTCTTCCCAAACCGGTATGCCTGCGGCGTCCCAGTGTAGGAAGGAAAATCCTTTAACAAGATGGCCACCATGGAAAGGGAAGGTGGGGTTCCATACAGGGCCCCTCTTCACTTCACAGCATGTGTGCGCGGTCTTTGCAGCTATGTGTTTTCTACAGCGCATGTGCATGTTCAGATGAGGCGCGAGTGAGCTTGGATTCATGTCATTTCTGCGTGTTTTTCTTCAACGCGTGTGCGTGGTCTACTCAGCTACGTGTTATGTACAGCGCATGTGCGTGGTCTTGAGAGCTACCTGTTATGTACAGTGCGTGTGTGTGGTCTTCGCAGCTATGTGTTATCTACAGTGCCAGCACGTGTGCGTGGTCTTTGCAGATATGTGTTTTCTACAGTGCGTGTGTGCGGTCTTCAATAGTACGTGTTTTCCGTTAACTCCTGTGCGCGGTTTTGTTCAATGCGTGTGCGTTCCCAGAGCGGGAACCTGGGGTGCTAATAAAAAGATTTGTCTTCCCAAACAGGTACGCCTGCGGCATCCCGGTGTAGGAAGGAAAATCCTTAAGCAAGATGGCCACCATGGAAAGGGAAGGCAGGTTTTCATACAGGGCCCCTCTTTACTTCACAACACGTGTGCGCATTCTTCGCAGCTATGTTTTTTCTACAGCGCGTGTGCATGTTCAGATGAGGCGCGTGTGAGCTTGGATTCATGTCATTTCTGCGTGTTTTTCTTCAACACGTGTGCGTGGTCTTCTCAGCTATGTGTTATGTACAGCGCGTGTGTGAGGTCTTCGCAGCTACATGTTATGTACAGCACATGTGCGTGCTCTTCCCAGCTACGTGTTATCTACAGTGCCAGCGCGTGTGCGTGGTCTTTGCAGCTATGTGTTTTCTACAGTGCATGTGCGCAGTTTTCACTAGTACGTGTTTTCCATTAACTCCTGTGCGCGGTGTTGTTCAACGCGTGTACGTGTTCGGATAAGGCGCGTGTGAGCTCGGAAACGCACGTGCTTGGTCTTTGTAGCTACGTGTTTTCTACAACATGTGTGCGTGCTCTTCGCAGCTACATGTTATCTACAGTGCCAGTGCGTGTGCGTGGTCTTTGCAGCTACGTGTTTTCTACAGCGCGTGTGCGCAGTCTTCACTGGTGCGTGTTTTCCGTTAACTCCTATGCACGGTTTTGTTCAATGTGTGTGCATGGTCTTCTCAGCTGCGCCTTATCTACAGCGCGTGTTTGTATTTGGATAAAGCGTGTGTGAGCTCGGAAACGCATGTGCCTGGTCTTTGTAGCTACGTGTTATCTACAGCGCCAGCGTGTGTGCTTGGTCTTCACAGCTACGTGTTATCTACAGCGCGTGTGCGTGGTCTTCGCAGCTATATGTTATGTACATCGCGTATGTGCAGTCTTTGCAGGTACGTGTTTTCTACAGTGCATGTGCTGCGGTTTTGACAGCTACGTGTTTTCCATTAACTCCTGTGCGCGGTCATCATTTCTGCACATTTTTTTCAATGCGTGTCCGTGTTCAGATGAGGCGCACGTGCGAGTTTGTAAAAGAAAGGGTGTGCACATTTTGACTGGCGCGTTATATGTCAAGAGCGGGTGAAGTAGTTTGGCGCATGCGCTTTACTGCGTGAGCGTGGTCTACACCGCTACGTGCTTTCTTCGCATTCGGATGTTGTTTAGTTAACATGTTTTTGTGCTTCTTGCAGCCATATTCCATCCCATCCTCATCACCCCTCACCTTCCCAAACATTATTTGATCAGTTTGACGAGTGCAATGTTGTTTTTTTTAATATGTTTTGCCACGAAGTGCGTGGACACCGGACGAGATTCCAAGATGGCGGGTTTCTCCAAAAATCTGAGGCACTTCACGCTTCACCCCAGCCAATCGGAGAGCACGTCATATGTCCGCGGACATCACGCAAGCCGCTTGGCCAATCGGTGTCCTGTTCGTGGAGCAAACAGGGAAGTGTGTCCGCAGAGCGGACATAGATATCACACATTGTTGCTCCTTACGTTTTGGTCATTTTAAAGAAAACTACTGGACGGATTTACACCAAATTAACAAAAACACACTTTTGGGACCAAGCCGCTGCTCCTGCTGCAAATTTGGTGTAAATCCATCCAGCGGTTTGGGCTGTAGGCGTGAGCAAAGTTTTTTCCCATTATGTCTATGGGACAAAAAGACTACTGTGGCCGTGTCATATATATACATATATATATATATATATGGAAAACACTTTACTTGCAGGGAAGTTATTAAGGTGAGCAATACCGTGCAACAAAACCCTTGAAATTCAAGGAAAAAACTAGTTGCAGGGACGTTAGGGTGAGAACGTAATGCAACAAAACTTCTGAAATTTTGTTAAAGCCACCTTAACTTCGCACCCCCTGTTGCACAGCCTATGACTACAATGATGACATCACGGATCACATCACTGATGACATCACTAATTACATGTTGTATGACAACACTTATGACATTACAAACCACATCACTGAAGCCATCATTGGTAACAAAACTAATTACATTACAACAATAATTGGCCTTAAGCATGGCTTCAGCCATGGTCAGTTTGCATGGGCAAATATATTTAAACACATGAATGGGTACTAGTCATGGCCTTTGGTTATGGACAGTGGTGACAAACTTACCCATGTGCATTGAATATTTTAAAACACTAACAATCTACCAACCATAGTTTATGGCCTTTAACAGTGGTACAAATTTCAACCGTGTCCACTTTATATCATATGCACCGGTCAGGCACCTCTCTAGAATTTCTAATAACTCTTCAAATAGAGTATGCCAATGCTGCAAATGTTTGAAAACTCTAGCTGTTGCTAGCAGCACCTTTAATAGGTGCAGTTTGATTATACACAGCCACAGTTCACAGCTACAGCAAATTTATAAGACCACATATAAATCAAAAAAGATTGCAGCCCGGTATTGGCCAGACCATCTTGTCCAATTTCTAATAAGCATCATCCACATCATTCAAGAAGATTCGCACCAAATGACTTATCATGATTAATGACCCCAAGCTTTGAGATGAAACTTATGAAGTCCCACAGCATAGAGCTTGGTTGCAGAATATGCAAAGTTCCTCATCTGCCACTTTCATGGAACAGTGTTTTTTTTAACTTTAAAGAAGTACCAACTCTCAGCAGTGCTATTCATGTGAGTTGGCATCTTCATCAGTGGCAATCAGTGGTGTAACAAAAAAATGTGGGGGCCCCCCTACAAGCCATGCTGAGGGCCCCCCCAACTCAGCAACAAATCACAGGTTGTGCCACACTCTGGGCGGCCTTAGATTATCACGCTTGCACAATACGCACACACGTTATGCTGAAGGGGTATGCCGCACACTGTACTAGGAGAAAGATATAAATGGGCCTTATTACGGGTCTGGCGGTAACCCTGCCGGCAATACCGGCGGGTTGCCACCAGACCCGAAAAAAATGACTTCCATCTGACTTCCCGGTAACACTAGGATATTAAAACCCCGGCGGCCTGGAAGTCAGGCACCAGTAATTCTGTACATCCCCATTCTCATAGAGTCACATAGGAATCTATGGGAATGGGGAACACGGAAGCACTGGCACCGTTAATAAAGATGCCAGTGTCTCCATTATAGTCTTCTTACCATGGCCACTGTGCACGGCAGGGTCAGACCTGCCGGGCACAGCAACTCCGGCAAGCAGATCCATAGTGTGCTGGTCCTGTAACAACGGAGCCGGTAGGCTTACCAGCAGAGTTGTTACCGGACCGGCACACTTGTAATGAGGCCCAAAATGTCTTTTAATTTAATATACAGCATACTTGGTGAGAAGAATTGGCTAAAAGGCCAGAGTGTTTGCAATTGTTTTGTAGGGTAACACCATTCCAATACAAGCAAGTCACCAACAATGCACAGGAACATTAATTCTTTGCTATTAAAAATACCATGCCACATTGAAAACATGTCACACTAGCTGCACAATATAAACCAGTGTAGACACATATTAACGTTACAGTAAAGCATGCCAGGCCACATTTGGACATACCTAGACTGGTTGCACCAAAATGGCAGTCGAAGCAATAACACTCATCAAGTAGAGAGCACACATTCAGCCCCGGTGTCTGCAGCCTTTAACAACACGACCAAACCTTTTAAAATTT
Source organism: Ambystoma mexicanum (assembly GCF_040938575.1). NCBI lineage: Eukaryota > Metazoa > Chordata > Amphibia > Caudata > Ambystomatidae > Ambystoma > Ambystoma mexicanum. The sequence goes on along the minus strand of NC_090929.1, from coordinate 1,340,609,178 downwards.
GCAAGGAACTGATCATTCCTGTTGCAGTCTCTACCTCTCTGTTGCCTCCCAGTGCCTCTGCATAGCTCTGGCTAAAACTCAGGACATCCTGTCCTCTATCCCCTATTCCTCTCCCTCTTCCTCTCTCGGCCCCCCTTTGGCCATCTCTACCTCTCCTTTCTACTCTTTCTCTCTGACTATACCTGACAAAGTTTATAGACAAGTATGATCTATAAAAGTGGCATCCAAACAGGTGCTCCCCTGCTCCACCAGAACCATCAGGGAACATATTGACACCCTCGCTCCAGCCTTGGCCAATTTCTGTAATCACTCTTTCACCACTGGAATGTTCCCCTTTCACCTTAAGCACTCCCTTGTGCACCCACTCAAGAAGCTGTCTAACAATCCTACCTGCCCGGCAAACTATCACCCAATCTCCATCAGCCCTTTCCTGGGCAAGCTCTCGGAAAAGCTGCCCATCTCCAAGCTTACTCTCCACACTGAATCTGTTGGTTGTCTGGCTTAGGAGCTGGCAGAGGCACGGAAACTGCTCTCCTGAACACCGTGAAGATCTGCTCTCTAACCTTGATTCCAGCATAACTTCTGTCCTAATACGTCTTGATCTTTCCTCTCCTTTCGACACAGTAAACCATGACATCCTTATCAATTGACTATGTGAGAAACTGGGCATTACGGATCAGGTCCTGGAGTTAATGACCTCCTTCCTCTTGGACTGCCCCTCCCAGGTCCAACTTGGTCCCTTTCTCTCCATGACCTCTCTTTCTACCTGTGGCGTTCCCCAGGACTCTATCCTTTCACCCTTGTTTTTCAACCTCTACTTGGCCCCTTTGGCCACCTGATCTCTACCTTCTCCTCTAACTTTCAGTGTTATGCGGATGACACTCAGCTTTCCTTCAGGTTCCTCTCCTCCCTCGCTCATTCCTGATTGTCTATCCATGATTCAGGATTGGTGCGCCTCCAACACCCTCTGACTTAATGCCAGTAAGACGGAGATCCTTCTCACTGGGACCCTTGCCTGTGCTTTCTCTCTCTCACTCTGTCCGCCCACCTTGGGCCCTCGTCCTTCACTTTCCTTCAAGGCAAACACACGTTGTGTCATCTTTGACTCCACTCTGTCTTTCTCTCCTCACATCTTGGATGTTGCCAAGAAGTCCCACTACCAGCAGCTCCTCCTCAAAGGGAATCTTCCCTTTCGCACTTCCCCCAGAAGCTCACTGTCTCCAGAGCCCTGTTTCTCTCTAGCATGGACTACCGCAACAACCTCTTTCTCAATATGCCTTCCTCTACTCTCTGTCCTCTGTAACTAATCCATAACAGGACTGCAAGACTTATCCTTGGCCTCAAGCGTAGGGATTGTATCTCTCCAGCCCTGAAATCTCTCCACTGGCTCCCAGTAGCTGCAACAATCAAGTTCAAGACCCTTTGTATTGTCCACAAGGCTTTCTGGGGTCAGGCCCACACTATATCCAACACTCTCTTCCAAAATACCTTCTCTCTCAAGCCTTTCCCCCAGCTACCTCCAGCTCCTCTAAGGGTTAGACACTTCTCTAGGCAGAGATTGTGGGGTAGATATTTCTCATCTGCAGGTGCCTCCCTGCCCCTCCCAAACTTGAGCGGACCACCTGAAGTTACTGAAACAGCTAAAATTGTTCCTCTTCTCCTCTGCTTTCTCCCTTTCCCTTCCCTGCTGACCTACCTGACCTACCAGTCTGCTGTAGTGACTGATCGCTTGGCTACCCTCAGAGTCTCACTGAGTCCAGGCTCTTTCTTGATAAGTCACCCTTGCACTGCCTTCAGGCCTACCATGCACTTATGGGCTGTAACTGTCACCCTACAGTCCTTTGTTCTCCTTGCACTAACCAGAGCCGTGCTGCATTTACTCAGAGCATTACTGCCCTGTCTTCACCTCCCCTCTTCCTTTCACTCCCCCCCTCCTTTCCCCTTGCATTTTTCGTTCTTGCACTTGCACAATCTGAATGGCACAAGGCCAAGTAAGATCGTTTGTCTTGTCCTCCTTCTGTCTTCCCTCCCTTGTCTTGACGCGCCTAGAAACACTTGTGCAAAGGTGTGTTATAAATGACTTATATCATATCATATCGTTTTATCACAGATGCCCAGAAAAAAATACAATTCCGCAGTAAGAAACAGCTAGACTGGCAGTACCGAAATGCAAGTCTAGCCAGGTAATTACACTTAGCAGGAGTGCATTATCAGAAATGTGCAATAAAAAAAGTCATACAAAACTGAGGAATGACTAGACTGGCTGCACCAAAATGACTCTAGCCACTGATACCTCATATCATGCCTGCTTAGCCAGGACATGGACAACCATTATGATTTATCACACAATCCCGCCCCATACATCCCATCTCGCTCCCACCCACTACCCCAACCTCCAAAATCAACTCTGTGGCCCAGAATTACCTTCACATCCCGTTTCTTAGTCCCAGAGCTTACGTATGAGGATCCCTGCCTCATAGGTAAGTACTGGGATGAGGAAGAGTGGGACTAGGAATAATGAAGATTACATGTAGCTGAGTCAGGCATTAGCTCCATGCACCTCTACCTCATCCCAGTCCTTGTGTATGAGGCAGAGTGCATCATGCACAAGTACTGCCTCATACACAAGTACAGGGATGAGGAAGAATAGAGCTAGGAGTAATGATGATTACCAATAAGTAATCAAGACATTAAACACAAGTAGTGGCATAACACCATTGAGTTGACTGGGCTTCAGCACGCACCTCCTGAAATTTTGGGTTATGTTGACTCAACCTGGCTGACCTTCAGAGCAGTTGCTGAACAGAACAGGACACAGATGTTAAACAGCCCCTGGGTTTCGCTGTTAACAAGGGCCCAGCAATTACTAATGTAAAGCATTTCACTGTTAGTACCTGCATTCAAATACCAAATATTTTAGACAATTTAAATTGTGATGTGGGTTTAGTACTTGCATGCCAGGGGAGTGATTAGAAGGGTAGAGAGGGAACAGGAGACCGCTCATTCTCACAGCAGTCCATACGTGGGTGCTTTCAGACTTAAAGGAGAGATTTAACTGCTTGTAATATTGAAGTTGCACTAGAATAGTCTCATTAAAATGCGTAAAGAAGTTAGATGTCCCTACACAAATAAGTTTGCCTCTCCCCCAACGCTCGTGAAGTTAGCACCACTCCCAACATTTGAATGATCAGCCCCCCTGAAATGTAGGTTTTGTTGCACCCCTGAACACATGCACACACACCATTCACCATATACACACACGCACACCCAGCCATCCATACATTTAAATGTGCACTCTTTCACCATACATGCACACTCAGTGTGCACCCTTTCACCATACAGGCACACCCAAGCAGCCACCCGTACATTTAAGTGTGCACCCTTTCACCATACACTCACACAGACAGCCAGCTATACATTTAAGTGTGCACCCTTTCACCATGCATGCACACTCAGGCAGCTACCCTAAGTGTGACCCTTTCACTGTACACGCATGCATGCACACCCAGCCCGCCATACATTTTCGTGCACCCTTTCACCATACACTCACAAAGGCAGTCACCTACACATTTAAGTGTACACCCTTTCAAAATACACTCACAACACACACACACACACAGACACACATAATGTGGTTGAGGGGAGCTCTATTACTTCAATAAGAAAATGTTCATTTTTGAAGTTATTCTGACTTTATAAATACATTATTTCCGTGACGGACCGAACTATAACGGAAATAATTCCTTTATACAGGCAGTGTCTTCAAAAATAAAGGATTTCTTTTTGAAGTCATAGGGCTCCCCCTATCCCATGACATGGAGGCCTCCAACCTGGGGTCTTCCATGTCAAGGGATGGGCAGAGCCCTCGGACTTCAAAAAGAAAGTTTCTTTTTCTAGACACTCTGCCTTCAAAAAGAAATTATTTCTGTTACAGAAATTATCTCTTTATGAATGCAGAGTGAATTAAAAAAACATTTTTCAAAACAAAAACAAAAAAATGAAAACATTTGTTTTTCATTTTTTTTCTCCAAGTGGGGTCCCCTCCCAGGACAATTGTGCTAGCAGGGCCCCCACACTGCTGGAGATGTGGGGGGCCCCATTACGCCAGTGTTGGCAATGAATACATAACAGAATTTTAACATCATCACTGCTGGTACTCTCGTGATCAAACATGTTGGATATGTCCAACTGGGAAAAAATATCTGTAACAATAAAAATGACAATGCCTCAAAACATAAAAAAGGGAATATTAGAAGGGTTATGTCTTGTTTTATTGCACAATGTTAGACATATTCAAATGGTCAACTGGTGACGAAAATATAAAATAACAAAAAGACAATGTCACAAAAAATTAAGCCTCCTCTTTGAACCTCTGTAGCATTTCTAATGACTCTTCAAATAGAGTGCTCCAGTGCTACCACTGTTTGAAAACTCAGGCTGTTGCTAGAGGCACCTTTAATGAGTGGAGGTTGATTATGCACATCCAGCGCTCACAGCTACAATAAACACATAATCCAATTTCCAATACACATCATCCCAAGAGACTCACACCAAATGCTTTATCATATTTGATTTTCCCAAGCTTCTTCCCACATCTTTTTTATTCTTTTCTCAGTTCTAAAATGCTGATGTCTCTACAAGAAAATAAATACACTATTAGTAGAGTGGAATAAAGTGGATGAAAACCTCCAAAAGATGCATGGCATCAGAAAGAAAAGATCATAGGTAGACATCTTGCTCATCCAAGTGCTTCTACTGCAGATAGGAACACCACATCTGGAAACACTTCATGAAAAGCCTCCTCTCGGAACCTCTCTAGCATTTCTAATAAGTCTTCAAATAGAGTGTTCCATTACTGCCAGTGTTTGAAGACCCTGCCTTTTTCTGGCAGCACCTTGAGTGGGGGAATTTGATTCTGCACAACCACTGGTCACAGCTACAGTAAAGATATAAGACCACACATAAATCAGAAAAGACTGCTGTCCAGTATTAGCCAGACCATCTTGTCCAATTACCAATACACATCATCCATATCATTCCAGAACACTCACACCAAATGGCCCTCCCCCTCCAGAATATGTGCAATGGGTAAAATCACCACAGTAGTAATATGTGTAGTTATTTAATGTTTTAATTGTTTGCCTGTTAGGCGCTTATACAGTGGGTATTTACTGTTTCAAAGTACGCACAGGTCAGGGAGGAAGGGTGGGAAATACATTACAAAACAATATTGAGAGCATAGGGGGGAAGATGAAGAAGGACAAAATTGCTATGCCTTGTTAATATTCAGAATGTGCAAGTGCAGAAAGGAGAGGGAAGAGGGGTTAAGTGCTGAGGGGCCAGAGCTCGTGGTTCAGCCATGGACAAATTGCTTGGAATGTTTAGTTCTACACAGCCTGGGCCATGAGTGGTGTACGTGCGAGTCTCCACGGCGGAGGGTGTGCAGATGCAAAGTGCTATGGAAGACAGGAGCTATACTTGTAGGTAATGTAATAGGAGTATGGGAGAATCACTGTAGTAGGAATATGTGTACAGAAATTGTACGTGATGCAGATGGAGTACAAAGTGTTTGTAATATGGAGGAATTATGTAATTGAATTGAATACAGTACTTATGATTTTAGTACAATTGAGGATAATGCTCACATAATACTTAGTTCATTAAGATTGCTGTGGCTACTTAGTGTTGTAGTGTCATGTAGCGGCTTTTTGTGGTTTCTATTCTGTGGAGAAAAAAAGGACAAATGGTTATTCATGATAGTTCAAAAGCTGTAGTGGTGTACAGGTTTTAATATACATTTTTTATTCAGACCCTCATAAACAGTACATGTTAAGTACTATGTTTGCTACAACATCAGTTAATGACACACTGCTTTGTGTTCACTTTACATCATCATTGGGTCATTGGGACAAAAAATCTGCACTTGAAAAAAAGAAACCTGATTACATTTACGTGAGTGTAAGTCTGATATTATGTTTGTTTGAAGTATGTTGTAATGGTTCCAGGGGCCTCATTACGACATTGGTGGTAGCTGTGCTGGTAATTACCGACACGGCTGCCGGCGGAGTCGTTTTTTTACCGGCACCCGGCAATGGGGATGTACCGGGGCATTGCAGCCTCGGCGGACCCGGTACATCCCCATTGCCGAGTGCCTGTAATAATTACTCTTCGTTCCCGTTTGAGCCCAATAAGGCTCAATGGGATTGGGGAGGTTGGATGCACCAGCACCGTTCGTGAATGGTCTGACTTTGTGGGCGTACTGGAAACCGCGAGCAGAACTCATAGTTTGCCAGTCCGGTTGTAACAGCGCTGGTCGCTTACCGGCGCTGTTACTATCAGACCGACAAACTTGTAATGAGGCCCCATGTCTTTATAACGACACCCTAAATAACGGCCTACATTTGAAACGATTTTGGTTTCGTTTTTAATTTAGGGCCTCCCCAAACCCCCTGTTTCTACAGCCTTTTTACCCTCCCCAACTACCCCGACCGAATTGAATCCCTTACCCCACCCCTATAGATACTGTTACTAATAAATGTGACTTTTTGACGTTATGTATGTGTTGTTGTATAATGATTTGTGTCATTATTTTTTTTTTCGTTATTAACAATGCATACAGCATAGATGTATGCGTGGACTTGACATGCACGTGCAGATGCGTGCGGCACAGTCTTTTTAAGGTGTTCTGAGAAGAAAGGGGCGGGGCCACCTATAAAAGGTAAAAATATACGTTGTAATCAGTGAATTTAGTGAATTATTATACAGATATACACTAATGGATGGTGGTTAATGTCCTTTCAGGTATTAGTACCAGTAGATGTCCTGTTAAGGTGCAGTTAAAGCAAAAAGGAATCCAAGAGGTAATCCAACAGTGTGGCGTCTCACAAACAGCGTAGACTTATGCGTGGACTTGATGCGCGTGCGCAAATGCACGCAGCACAGTCTTTTTAAGGTGTTCTGAGAAGAAAGGGACGGGGCCACCAGTAGATGTCCTGTTAAGGTGCAGTTAAAGCAAAAAGGGATCCAAGAGTTAATCCAACAGCGTGCGTCCCAGCAAACAGCGTAGACTTATGTGTGGACTTGATGCACCTATGGTGCAGTAAACAAACTTGTAGTAGACCATCCAATTTGGGTATACTTGGAAGGTGTTTTTTGGAAAAATATAACTGTGGTCTACCAAAGATTTTCCCCATGGTTATTATACGTTATGAACTTGGCTTGAATTCATTAAGTGCAACTGTAAACTGGAACTCTGTCACTATATCACAAATGTCAGAAAACTGTAAATGATTTGTCGTCCACTAGATCAAGATTAACTTTATGGAGCAAGAATTAAGGTGTTGTAACAACTTGCAGATTTTGAATAAATGATGCAAAGATTGAAACGCTTTTTCAGTTTTTCAATGATTTTAGAATGCTTAGCATGACTACCAAATGGAATATCATGTGCAATGCCAAGCTCATCCCTTTAACTACCTCAACAAAATTGAGATAGATGCTAGTCGTGCTCATATAAATCAATAAAAGTTGACTTGATGACTTCAAACAACTAGATGCAGCTTTTATGTTATTTAAGGACTAACTCATAGAAAGTTTATTCCTTTTTTCTTTTCAGGGCTATTTAATTGTATTGTTCAAATATGTATGACATTTATGTGATCAAGTGTTTCTGTATTCTTATGTATACAAATGTGTTTAATATTTACAAAGTTGATTTGCAACTATATAAAATTAAATAAAAATGTAATTTCTTTTTTAAAAAGTTGAGCTTCAATGTCTTCCTCTTGTTGGCATTCAATGTCCAACATTTCTTTGTACTGGTTAAAATTGTCATTTGTTATACTGCTTTCATTCGCTCTAAATGCAGATTCAAATGTATCATAGTCACCTAAATATTCTTTTTCTTTTTTCCAAGGTTTAAAAAGTTGGAATAGGGCCATGTAACACAGTTCTCTATGGGGTGGAGTTTTAAATGATATCTTTACATGATTAATTAGACTGAGTTTAGTTAGCTTCACTAGGTTTCCTTCACAAGTTGAAACTGAACATATGGCAGTTGTCTCATTTGGTGTGGCATTGTTTTTGTACATGTAGTTTTGGGCAATTTCATAGAGTCATATGTTTTCCAAAGTAGTACTGTTTGGGTAGTATGTATCAAGTAAATTGTTTATTAACATGTCCTGGCTGGTGGGATCATTTGTGGCTATGTTTTCTATCTCTTGGTAGGATTTTAGTACTCTTTTTCAGATTGAGGCTGGTCCAGGGTTTAGCCAGACAATGTACTCAGATTTGCAATATAATGCTGTACCAGTTAAACGGTTTGCAGCTTCATAGGACCTGCATTATCTATGGAAGAGCATTTTTAATTCCGAAGCTGTACGATTTCTGTGATATGTTTGTCAGATGATATGTCATCCCAGAGGTCCTTTCGCTTTGTTTTCTCAGCTTTGGCTGTGACATATCTTATTGCTGCAGTGAAATTGTCTGCAATGTATTGTATGTCTATGCTTGCATTCCACTAGAGGGGAATGATTGTGTGGTATCTGAAGGGAGGGCGAAAGATAATGTATTTTTCAATAAATTGTAAAACAGTGGCATCAGAATCATGTCCACATTTTGGAGCATCTTTTATCCACAAAAGCGTGTGGATGTGTGGTGCTCCTCTGGATTGATATTCTTTTCTTCCAAAGAAGTGTTGCACTTCTCTGAGCGGAGGGGTAGTTTTATTGCAGATAAATTGCAGCATGGCTATGAAGTGATGGTGAAAGTACCTTGATACATTTCCAAGATCAAGAGAAATTAGTTATTCTGGTGTTTTTTGAATATTCTGTCTTTTGTGTGGGGTTTCCAGTGCATAAGACGTTGCGCAAGCCATCCCATGCGTACTCTGCACAACTTAAAGTAACAAACCATGTGGTTGGCCCTAGGTACCTTAGGATACAACGTACATAAGTGTGATTTTGGAACCAGTATTCTTTTCTACCACGCATGTTAGCCAAGAGGTTTGTGATACTTGACTGTAAAACCTCATCTTTGTCTTTTATTTTTTTAAGTTGGTTAGCGCCTACGTTTAAAAAGTTAGAGCCCGTTTTAATGTGTGGCAACTCCATAAGATAGAGTTGCTAGTTCACTTTCGAACAGGAGGTGGAAAAAGTATTCAATATTTTTCTGAAACTGGGGCCTTCAGAATACATTCGTAAAGAGTGATATTCTGATGCACTAATTTGTGTGGACCTTTGATCATATCTTCCTCCTTTTCCTGTAGGAAAGAGTAGAGGAAAAGAACGTGCTTCTACACTTTTTTTCCCTTATGCTCTTTGGGGATCCTTTTGCTTGATGCATTTGATATTTTTCTAGTGCATCATCAATTGTGTCTTTGGAGTGCACTGGGTGAATGGTAAACTGGTCTAAAATGTTGGCTGCTCTAACAGGATCTAAACATTCAAATTGGCCAGTTTCTGGTGAGTCCTCTATGGTTATATGTTTGTAGTAGTCATTGTTTTCTTTTAGACATTTTAGGGCTTGTCTAACTTTGTTTAAGTTGACTAGTTGTTGCCACATGTGTTCGTCTTTTGTTGGCACACCATTAAATAGTATAATCAAAGATTGATCCATTAGCCATTGTAGTCCTAGAGTTTGAACATTTTCTTTTAGGTCCAATCGTAAATATACTACTTTGCCACGTATAGCCTTTAGTAGTTTAGATGGAGGTAATTTGGCATATTTTGGTAGAAAGCGTATTATAGCTCGAAATGGGTGCACTGTTTCTATTATAATGCTCTTATACAAGTTAAGAAGCTGGGAAGCTTTTGGAAGTGGGAATATTGTTAAGTTATTAGTAATAGTACGTGATGGCATTTGGTTATTGTCAAGCTGTGTGTTGCAGTGCCTGCAAACTGTTGAGGGGTTAGTTATTTTGTATTAAGATTTTGCTATTAGATATAAAGCTAATTGGAACCAGTGGGATTCTTCATTGTCCTATATTTTGTAAGCTAGACCTACTATTTTTGTACTCTTTTTATAAAACGTTTTGCAGCAACAGACAAATATTTGGTCTGGTATTTCATCAGAAGTGTTTTTAAACCTAGCTGTTACTTTTGTGTATGTTTTTATCAGGATGTTGGTGTTTATCACATTTTCGGTAATGTTTTCTGAAGGTACAGAATTATCTAAGTCGCCTTCAGTTCCAAAGTATTTACGTTGGATTTGCTCTATTTCTCGAAGGAGTTCTTTGACTGTTCCATGTAGCAGAATGTTATTTAACTTTCGTAGTTCTAGAGCAGGACTTTATGCATAGTACAATTGATGTGCAAGATTCTGTATAGAGGAATGGTGTGTCGCTAACATTTTGATGTGGTGGAAAGAACTTTTGCATGCAGTTTCTATAATACAGGCTAATGAATGTCCTCGCAGAACAGTGTGGCTGTGCAGTGGACAGGAGTCTATGGTTTGTAAAGTTTTCATTTTACTTTTTTTTTTAATTTTACATAGTGATTGAGGTATTGCTGTAAAGATTTATTGGATTCTTGGTGTATATTACACATTGAGCTGCATGTCCATTTGTACACTGTACAGTTTGTTTGGTTAAAAGGAGCATTTGTTTCAAAGTTTGTTGGGGATTTTTTTTCTATAAAGGTTTCTTTTGCCATAATGGTTTGTTCTACCATTTCATACCCTCAACCAGTATTGTCTATGGCAATTGTTTTTTTGTTTTTCTTGTTTATAAGCTTCTTCATTGAAGTATGATTATGTGTTGCTTGTGTGAATCCATTTACCATTACATGAGTTTGAAAGGTATCGATATTAACACTGTGCATGTTTAGAAGTACTTATAATGTATTGATTAATTAAGTCAGTGGTTGCATTCTGTTTAAATTCAATATAAACAATGTTCTCTTTAGTAGAACAGCACTGTCGATTAGGGCTTGCATGATTACGCTGCTGTAGTTTTTAAGTTAGGATCGTGACTTTTTAGATGTTTTCATAAGATTGTGAAGAACTCTACGGTGGAATGTTTTTTGTAACATTTCTTTGGATTGCTTTACCATGACTATGTTAACACTCGTAGAGGATTGGGTTCGTTGGTAGGTCTGCTTTTCTTTGTATATAATGTTTTACTTTTGCTTTAGCAAGATGGTTCTTACCTTCTTATGGTTGGTTTAGATTTGTTGAGTGAGGTTACTAGCCATTTTGTTTTAAGGTTTTCTATAAATTGTTTTAGAGGTGTATGACTATGTGGTGTACTTTTAATCTTATCTGTTCTAGCTTTTCTTTCTCTTCTACTGAGTTGGTTTTTAGTAGGCATTTTGTTGCGTCTGTTGGGAAAAGAGAAAGGTTGTATTCGGAAGTTGGGCAATGTATATGCATGTATGTTGCGTGGGTGTGTGGGTGTGATTGCAGAGATGAATGGGGTGATGTTTGATTGTGAGGTGATATATTAGGTGTGGTTGGGAAGGTTGTGACAATACAAGTGTGCAGAGGTGTGATGGTGTTGAGTTAGTGAGGAAGGCAGTGGTTTTTTGATGGAATCAATATGGTGATTGTGCTGTTGTGATGAACAGAGTGGGTTTTGCAGTGATTGTGTGTAGATAGGAATAGTAGGAGTGTGAATGGTGGAATATAATGAGCTAGAGTGACAGAAATGTTGTTATTGAAAAAAGTAGTCTGGGGAAATATATATAGTGGCACTGTGCTGCTGTAATAACATACATACACCTTATCCATTAATGTACATTGTCGGAATCAAAGGGTATTTGTTTTTCGGTTCTAGTTTGCAGAAATGTGCTTATTTCCTGTAATTGTAAAAGAAAGTTAGTGTGGAGATGTGGTAACAGTGAAGTACTGTTAGAAAGGAAGGGTTATATTTGTAATGGAAGGAGGAGTGGTGGGGATAGGGTTAATAAAATTGCTGGACGATTAAAAATGGTTGCTTTTAGGAGCATGTTCTTGAAATTTAAAAATGCGCATGTGCATTTGCAGAAGTTCTGTAACAATTTGTGAAAGCAAAGAAAAGATGATGGAAAGGATTTGTACTACACTTTTACATGGCAGTTGGTTTGTATAAGTTTAATGTGTTAGCAGTATATGAATATTTGCCAACATGATGCATTATAATCTGTATGTGTTTATGTAGTCTTAGAGTTTTTGTTTGCATTATTGGACTTGTAGTTCCACTTCTACCATTATAAAAGTTGGAGTGCAAGTCACAGAATGTAGATACAAAAGTAGGACTGCAGAAGCAGCAGAAGATGGGAATGTGTTATGTTATAAAGTATCCATGTACTGTTACTATATTAAACTGGCACACACTGAGCACCAATTACAAATGTTGTACAAATCAATCTTTTCTGCTTTTACTTTGTTTTATGAAAAAATGAAACACTTCCAAAATATATTTCGAAAAAATCACAGCAGTACATATGATTATTTGAAATACATGCCACACTTTTGAATTGTGAAGTTTAGTCATGTTTTTTCCTTTGCATTCTGGAACTTGTAGTGTCAATTTTATAATAGGAGAGGTCAATTGGAAATGACAGAATGCAAAGGAAAAAAGAAAGACTTTAGAAGCGCTCATACATGGAATGGGCGATGTTAGGATGTATGCATGTGCTGCCAAGATATTAAACTGTGAGACACTAAGTGGAATTTCAAAATGGTGTGGAGGTCTATTTTTCTGGTTTTCCCTTATGTTATGGAAAAGTTACACAGTACTGCTGTGCATGCACATATGCATTTTTTAACTTTCATCAAAATGCTTGTAAAAATAAACCTTTTGAAATGAAGAGCATGCTTAATGTTTACTGCTTCAAGTGAGCAGGTGATAAATGCTCCACTGCCAAGGCATTTGCTAGAGTGGTCAAAAAAGACAATGGGCCTCATTACGAGCTGGCGGTAACCGAGCCAGAAAAACCAGCAGGTTACCGCCAGACTCGTATTACCATTCCACCTCAGTGATTCCCGGAATTACCTGGGCATTACAACCCCGGTGACCCGGGAATTCTGGAGGCGGAATTCTGTAAGTCCCCATTCCCATGAAGTCCCATAGGACTCCATGGGAATGGGGAAGTGGAAACACTGGCACCATCTTGTAATGGTGCCAGTGTTTCCACGTCCGCCTGCAGGCGGGTGGTGTTAAACCCGCCAGTTCAGACCTGGCGGGAATAACACGTCCCGCCTGCAGAATCCGAGATATATATATATTCAGTGAAAAAACTTTCTTAAAGGGACGTTATGGTTAAGTTGCACTACTAAAAACCTATGAAATTCAGTAAAAAAACTTTGTTAAAGGGACGTTATGGTTACAAGTAAAACCGAAAAACCCTTGACATTCGCCAGTTATGGTAAGCTAAGCAACCATAACTCGCGCCACCACCGTGCACTGCTAAGACTAACACCTGTGACATCAAAGATGACATCACAAATGTGTATGTACTTTTCATGAAATATGTGTACACGGGATTCTTATTCTAATGTTGCAAAAAAAGTGTCAAGGATCATTGCAATAAATATCATACCCTAATTAGTGCATTGAACGATGCATTGATGTAAATAGCATTCTATTATGGGGTTCTATCTAGTTTACTAAGCTACTCATGCAGAAACATAACATTGTGTGCAGCGTACAAGATGAAGGTATAATATTCGTAATGTTAAAATGTTGAATAATGAAATGATAATTGTTTGCTTAATAGATTTTTGTGTACTGTGAAATATGTAATAAGTAGCTAATAAAACACATGTATTACATAATTGCATTACTATAGACAAAACACAAAGGGCCTCATTAGGACCCTGGCGGAGAGGGTATTACGCCAGCGTAGTGCATGGCGTACCTCTCCGCCATACTACGAGTTCCCGTAGCGCCATGGAGGTTTTCTCCGCCTGGTTTTACCAGCCGGAGAAAACCATGGCGCTACGGGACCTCGTTGTTAATTACGCCACCGTATTTTACGGTGGCGTAATTAACTCCTTCCCCACTCCCATTATACCCTATGGGGCAAAAATGGGAATGGGGAAGGGCAGAATGGGGATTGGGGATTTACCGCTCCGCCGAGGTCGGAATGGGGCGGTAAATCCGCCAACCCCCATGGCGCTATCGGCGGCTTTCCGCCATGCTTCGCGGTGCATTTAGCACCGCGAAGTCCGCCTGGGTCGTAATGAGGCCCAAAGACACAAGAACACATACCAATATGGGTATATACAGGGAAAGTGAAGTTAGCAAAAAAGCACAAGAAGTAGCAGAAACAATTCATAACTTAACTACTTTCCACAAATGCCTTTTACCAATTCAGAGGGAAATAATTTTATTGTTTTTGGTTGAAGGCGTATTATTGCTTGAAATGGGTGTACTGTTTGAATTATGATGCTCTCATATAAATTAAGTTGTTGTAGGGGTTTTGGTAGTGGGTATAATTCCAAATTATTTGTGATAGCACGTGAAGGAGTTTGGGTGTTGTCAAGTTTTGTAGTGCAGTAACTGCAAAGTATTAAGGGGTCACTTATGTCATATTCGTTTTCTGCTACAAGGTAGAGAGCTAATTCAAACCATTTACAATCTTCATTGTCTTCTATTTTATATGATAGGTCTACAGTTTTCGTGTTACGTTTATAAAAAGTTCTGCGGCAACATACACAGACATGGTTTGGTACTTCATCTGATGTACTTTTAAATTTTAGTATTTCTTTTTTGTATGTGTTTAGCAAAAGGTTGCCATGTGTAGAATTGTTGCTAATTTGGTTTAAAGCTATTTCATTCTGTAAATGGCTTTCACTTCCAAAATATTTTTTCTGGATATAGTCAATTTCTTCAAGTAGGTCTTTCGCTGTACCATGTAGAAGAATGTTATTTGAATTTGCTAGTGCTAAAGCAGGACTTCTAGCATAGTACAGTTTATAGACTAGATTTCTTATAGTTGAATGATGTGTTGATATTCTTTTTATATCATGGAAGGTGGTTTTACAAGTATGTCCTGTAATGAAGGCCAATGAATGTCCTTGTAGTCCTGTGTATTTGCGCACTGGACAAGTATCCATATTTTGCAGTAGTTTAATTTTGATTTTGTCTTTGCTTTTTACATATTGATTGAGAAATTGGCGTAAAGACTTGAAAAATTGTTTAGGAATGTTACATATTGACGTGCATGGCCATTTGTACACTAGACGTTCTGATTCAGTTGAATGGAGGGGTAATTCTAAGTTTTCAGGGCATTTTTTTGTAAGGAGTACTTCTTGTTCCATTATGGTATTATTAACTTTTTCATAACCTCGACCACTGCTATGTATGGCAATTGTATTTGTTTGCTTTTGTTTGTACGCTTCTTCATTAAAGTATGGTTCTGTGCTCGTAGTGTGACTCCATTCACCTCCACAGATACTTAAGAAGTTCTTTCTGTTGACATTTCGTTTATTGAGAAGTCTTTTTTGTAATTTAGTTATTAGTTTTGTTAGTGGTTTCATTTTGTTTAACACTAAAATAAATAACTTTCTTTTGAGAAGAATTGCACTATCAACGCTTCTAAAATGAATTTCCTACGATAGGTTTTAAGCATTGAACCTGATTTCTCTCCTGTTTTTATTAGATTTTGAAGGACTTTGTGACAGAACATTTTGGCTAAAATACTTTTCTTGGTATGCTTACTTTGCACTATATTAAAATGTAAAGAAGTAGTTTTATCTGTAGTGATAGCTGATTTTCTGTTAATTGTTTTTTGGTTTGTTTTACATTTTGATAGAGGAGGCAAAGTTTGTGTACTTGAAACTTCTTGTGTTTCACTAAATGACTGTATTAGCTGTTTAGTTTCAACTTTTTTTTTACAAATTCTGCTAGAGATGGATGCTTATGTTGGACACTTTTATTTTCATTTGCTCTACTTCTGCGTTGCTTTCTACGTACTTGACTTTTGGTAGGCATTCTTTAGGGTCTGTTGAAAAAAATAAAGAAGGTATGGGTTGTGGTGTTCTGCAATGTATGTGTGCTGTGTGCATGAGTGTTTGAGTAAGATGATGTATGTAATGGTGTCTGATTGTGCATTGGGAACTACAACTAGTACGGATGTGTATTCTTCAATTAATATGTTACTAAACTCAGGTTCAGATGACAGAAAAAAATAAGCTAGTGGTGTGGAGGAGTACAAATAGTAAATCTAATGTATACAATAAAAACAGTTGTTTGTTCTATAATATGAAAATTCTAGCGGTTGAGTTGGGTAATTTGTGTGTCCAAAAGTAGGAATTTGTGCACCATTCTGACAGTAAATCGCTGTTTAAGACATGGGGATTTTTGGACAGAATGGTGCACAATCTCTATTTTTAGGCACAGAAAGAGCATGAATTAACTTTACAGTATGTTCGAGTAATAATACAAATATTATGGTGATATTCTACTTACTTTTTTCCTAAAATTAGCAGTTTAATTCTTAGTTCTTCTTTGTTCTTGAAATTCGGCTGCTTCTTTGCGGGAGAATGGTCTTCACTGCAATTGTAAAAGAAACAAATTAGTAATTTTGTTTGTATATAGCATTGTTTTTAATTTAGATATTGATTTTTTAATTGAAATCCTCAGCGCCTTCCTTAAAACCATTAAAACTATTTTATTCACATAAGATACGTCGTACCAGTTAACTACATATGATATGTTCTTAATGAACAAATTGTATTGCAATGAGTAACTGTAACAAACAAAATATCTTTAGTATGTCTTGTGAAATTCATAATGTACCACTGAATACCACCATTTCTGTAACTAAGCTGTTCTAGGTAATAGTGCCTTAATGTCATGCTAAAATTAAAGTAATCAGATAAATAAATAAATAAATAAATAAACGTAATTGTATAAGTATTATGTTTTGAGATTGGAACATAGAGTGTGCATGCATACAATTTTGTTTGAATATATGTAGTCTGTGAATTTCATTTAAAAAATGTTAGTTTAACATGATTTGATAGTGTGTGTATAAAGAAAGTAAGTAGTATAACGGTTCATAAGTGATAGTTGATTTTAGGAAATTGGAAAAAAGACAGTAGATTCATTTTACAGATTACACAAGCTAAAAGTCAGTTTGAAAATGTGTTCATGTACTGTACAGAAAATATGCATACCTGTAGTTTGTGTTCATGCATATGGATATGCATGGAGCTGCAAGTAGAAATCTTGGAGACTTGTACAGTATTTCTTGTAGATGGTGCTTGCCAATGATATGACACTTGTACTCAGAGAGATTCACAGTACATTTGCAGTGCTGATCTATGATGATGCAGTTAGATGTAGAGGTCTTGAATGTGATTGGTGCATGGTCATGTGATGTCTTAGCTACATCCAATGAGGGAATGGCACAGAGAGTGAAGTGGAAATGGTAGAAGGGCTGTTACGATATGTCCGCGTACATGGCAGTAGTTCGCGGACATCGGGAGTTACACCCGGGGATTTTTGGGTTCAGAAGTCATGCAAATGAGAATGAGCAGTGAAAGGGATTGGTCAGGAAAGTTTAGTGGGTGTGTTGTGCCAGGAGAAAGTTTCTCAGATACTCTTTTTGCTGAGAGAACAACAGATAGCTATGGCTGTGTGTTTCAGAAAAAATATTGTTTGGATTTTGGGAGATTCGTGGATACATTGGTTGAAGGTGCATGCAGAAAGCTGTGGAGTAGCTGTAGATCTTGATCTTGGATTTCCACATGTGGAAGTACACTGGCATGGAATACGTGGAATGAAGTGGTTGGACTTGCTACCTCTCTCTGCTACTTTGGAACCAAAGCAACATCCAGACATAATTGTAATTAATTGTGGAGGGAACAGTTTAGGACATGGGTCTAGAATTTCTTTGCAATTTGCTATGAAAGAAGGACTTGGGAAAGTCATTGACATGTTTCCTAATTCTCAAGTAATATTTTCACGGATTGCGCAGAGACAAATGTGGCTTTGTTCTTCTTCATTTGGTCCACAAATGGAAAAAGCAAGGCGCAATGTTAAAAAGGCTGTTTGTGCATTTCTAAGAGATTTTGGCATGTCCTCGTTTCACAATGAAAATATTATGTTTCGTAGTACATACATTTTTCGCAGAGATGGAGTCCATCTTACTTATGCTGGCAATCAGATTTTTCTGAGAAATGTACAAAATGCACTGCAACCTTTTTTAGAAATACAGCATCCATTTTGAAGAAGGTGTTAAGTATTTATAATTTTTGACATACAAACACCTCCCAAAGGCTCTTTTCAGAGCCACCACTTCCTCCCAGAGAAAAATGCAATGGTAACAATAGGGTAGCACCCCAATTTTTAAATGTTCGCAAACTGTCCGTGGACTTTTAAGAAATACAAAGGGCCCTGCTTTATTTATCTTCACTTCTATTTTTTAACTGTGAAAGGCGGCTCTGAAAAGATCCTTATTTTTTTTATTTTTTTATTTTTTGGGGGTTTTTTAGACACGACACACTAGGAGAGGAGGGGAAAGGAGGGTAAAGGGGGGACACCAACCACAGGGATAAGAAAGGGCGAGCTGAGAGAGGAAGATGTAGAGTGGGTTTTATTTGGGTAGTGAGCAGGTCTTCTCGTGCTCTGAGACGATAGTCTCAAAAGCACTACGAAGTCGCTCCCCCCTGCAGAGTACTCTGTCATAGTACATACATACAACTGTGACCCTTCGAAAGGTAAGGGTCATCAGAATTCTGTCTGGCCTGTGAGGCAGCTTGAGGAAGACGCTGTCCCACAGAGGTGGTCCTTGTGGTGACAGGATCAGAAACAGAGGATGAAGTAGAGGAAATCAACCTACTACGTTCTTCGCAAGGTACAACCTTGCGAATAGCCCCAGAGTGAAATGACCTCAGGTGTCGCTTCATGGTCGTGGTCCCAAAGCTGCACGAACCATGCTTCCCGCGACTGAGTATCATTTTGCACTCATTGCAGATAACACGGTTCGCACAAGCCTTAGGACCAATCCCATAAATGGAAAATAACCGCCACACCCAAGACTCACGTCTAGTGCGGGTAGTAGGGATTTCCTCTACCTCATTCTCGTCATCCTCTTCTTCCTCCTCTGCATCCTCACTCCTGTTCCCCTCTTCAGGCCCTTGGGAAGGTGGTGGTGGTGGAGGGGGTGGGGGTGGTGCTGAAGCAGGTGCAGCACCAGGTGGCAGTTCTGCAGCCAGGGATGCCATCTCGATGGTGTAATCAGCAAGTTGCTGGAGAAATAGCTGTGCTCAGGAAGAATCGCCAGAAACACAATGAGAATAAGCTCAAGGGTGTGGTCTTTTATAGGGGTGCTTGTACGCAGTTCGCGGACATGTGCGCTGTCCGCGGACAGATCGAACACAAAAAAGGGTTCAAAAAGTTTCAAAGCATATGTAGAAACTCAGGATTACTATGTGGGACTTGTGCCATGATGAGTTTTTATGGAAAAATATTGTGGATTACTCCAAAATGTACTTTTAAATTGTTCGGGGACACGAACAGTGTCCGCATTCAGAACACGCGATCAGCATGGGCACGGCCACATGATCCCCTCACGAACAGGTCCGCGAAGGAAGCTCCTGTCCGCAGGACACCAAATGCACGGACATTGGTTTGCGCACGCGCGTTGATGTTCTACTGACAGTGTTCGGGTCCTGAATTAATTAAAAGTGTGTCACACATCAAACAAACATTTCTGGACATCGCGTATGTTCTAGAACAGTTTAAACTTGCTAGCGAACACTACGGACAGATATAGTGTTCTTTAGGACACTTCCATTTTCGTTTGATTACGAACTTTTCAGGACATCAATTGTGTTCTTAGAACAGTTTAACTTGCTAGCGAACATTATGGACAGGTATAGTATTCTTTAGGACACCTCCATTTTGGTTTAATTACGAACATTTCAGGACACCAATTGAGTTCTTAGAACAGTTTGAACTTTGTAGCGAACAGTACGGACAGGTATAGTGTTCTTTAGGACACCTCCATTTTCGCTTAATTACAAACATTTCAGGACACCGCTTGTGTTCTTAGAACAGTTTCAACTTGCTAGCGAACAGTACAGACAGGTATAGTGTTCTTTAGGACACCTCCATTTCTGTTTAATTACGAACATTTCAGGACACCGCTTGTGTTCTTTCAACAGTTTCAACTTGCTAGCGAACAGTACGAACAGGTATAGTGTTCTTTAGGACACCTCCATTTTCATTTAATTACGAACATTTCAGGACACCGCTTGTGTTCTTAGAACAGTTTCAACTTGGTAGCGAACAGTACGGACAGGTATAGTTTTCTTTAGTACACCTCCATTTTCGTTTAATTACGAACATTTCAGGACACCAATTGGGTTCTTAGAACAGTTTCAACTTTCTAGCGAACAATACAGACAGGTATAGTGTTCTTCAGGACACCTCCATTTTCGTTTAATTACAAACATTTCAGGACACCGCTTGTGTTCTTAGAACAGTTTCAACTTGCTAGCGAACAGTACGGATAGGTATAGTGTTCTTTAGGACACCTCCATTTTCATTTAATTCCGAACATTTCAGGACACCGCTTGTGTTCTTTGAACAGTTTCAACTTGCTAGCGAACAGTATGGACAGGTATAGTGTTCTTTAGGACACCTCCATTTTCATTTAATTACGAACATTTCAGGACACCGCTTGTGTTCTTCGAACAGTTTCAACTTTCTAGCAAACAATACGGACAGGTATAGTGTTCTTCAGGACACCTCCATTTTTGTTTATTTACAAACATTTCAGTCCGCGGACATCTACATTGTTTTTAAAAAAATAAAACATGGGAAGTAATTACAACACATTATAAAAATGTAACTTTATTTCACATATATTAATAATTTATGACAGAGAAGGTGAGGCAGAAACAGAAACAAAAACAGGAGAATTAGGGGTTTCAACATGATTGGTATCAGGTGAAGAAGGGATGGACGTCTCATCAAAACATTTTGGATTATGGAGAGGGTGTGGGGATAATTGACTGGGATATGGTGAGGGGGACAAGTACATGTGGGACAATGGTATGAGGTTTTTGTTTTAAAATGATCCTCAACAAAAGTTTTCAAATTATTAAAATTGCTCAATAATAAATACATTTTTTCTTTTAAGCTGTCAAGCGTGTTTTCCATAACAGTTTCTTCAGACATATTTTCTAATTTGGTATGTTCTGTACAAAAAGAAATTTACATGTTAAATATATATAAAATAATTACAATTAAATGGTTTATATTGTAAAGTGTGTACCATTAGCTTCACTATTTTCTGACATTTCGTCATGTGGGAAGTGCTCATATAGCCATTCCAGAGTACTAGACATTTCTGTGAGAAAAAACAAATATATATATTTTGTTTTAATCTAATACAGAAAGTTTATAAAGATATGAGTAAAATGATGTACACTTACTATTTCAGGTAAGATATATTCTGAGTACTCTGTAGGTCTGGTCTTGGTCTTAGTTGTGGAGTGTCTGTGAAGTAATTATGTCGGAAGCCTATTTATCTTCTCTTGGTAAATTCCATTTTAGAATATATTGTATTTAAATGAATGGTTAGTGCGGTACATATATGGGTTATATTTCTTATGTAAATGTTATCATGTTGTAATGTAACAACTAAACATACCCCCCCCAGACTTTTTAGGTAGTGGTACTGTTGTCCGAATATGTCCGCGGACATCAAAAATGTCAGCGGACATTACATTCAGTAGAAGTGGTTCAGTATGTTCCATATTACATGTACATAAAGTCAAAGTTACTATTGTTAAGCTTTGCTACTAAAAACCTATGAAATTCAGTTACAAAACTTTGTTAAAGGGACGTTATGGTTAAGTTGTGCTACTAAAAACCTATGAAATTCAATGAAAAAAACTTTGTTAAAGGGACGTTATGGTTAAGTTGTGCTACTAAAAACCTGTGAAATTCAGTCAAAAAACTTTGTTAAAGGGGCGTTATGGTTCCAAGTAAAACCGAAAAACCCTTGAAATTCGCCAGTTATGGTAAACTAAGCAACAATAATAATAATAATAATAATAATAATAATAATAATAATAATAATAGTTTGGCATTTAATATTATTATTATTATTATTATTATTATTATTATTATTATTATTATTATTATTATTATTATTATGGTTGCTTAGCTTACCTTAACTGGCGAATTTCAAGGGTTTTTCAGTTTTTCTTGGAACCATAACACCCCTTTAACAAAGTTTTTTCACTGAATTTCACCACCACCGTGCACTGCAAAGACTAACACCCAGGACATCAAAGATGACATCACAAATGGCATTGATGACATCACTGATGACATCACATGTCTGGCTCCCCCTTTTTTCCTTTACTGACATATCTAGGCGACATGGTTTTCTTCAGTAACAGTCAGGAATTAAAATTGGAAAAGGTAGTATATTTGTAGACTTATCCTTCAAGTATGTTCTTACAATAAATAGGTTTTGACATAACTTTCATTAATACTGCCAATAAACCAATACTGCAGACACCTGGGTGCATGCGCATCGCA
The DNA here is from genome assembly GCF_040938575.1 of Ambystoma mexicanum. Classification (NCBI taxonomy): domain Eukaryota; kingdom Metazoa; phylum Chordata; class Amphibia; order Caudata; family Ambystomatidae; genus Ambystoma; species Ambystoma mexicanum. Next base: position 1,340,586,692 of record NC_090929.1, on the reverse strand, counting down.
TTCCCTGTGTCCTATGGACAATGCGCTTGTCCGGCATGTCAGGAATGTTGTGGTGTACTTTTAATTAGTTTGTGGAGCCCAGCCCTGTCCAGCGGACAACTGGGTGCATGCGCATCTCATCCCCAGGATCCTGCGAACAACAAGTCTGTCTGGCATTTCCACAAATCAGTGATTTACTTTAATTGGTTCGGGGAGCCCACCCATGTCCGACAGACACCTGGGCACATGTGCATCACCCCCTCTGGGTCCTATGAACACTACACTTATTCGGAAATGTCTGCTGCACGTGTGTTATTTGCTTAGTTAGGGGAGCCCAACACTGTCCCTAGGAAACCTAGACGCATGCGTACATCAGATCCAGTTCAATAGGTGTCCTACAGACAGTCGTCCCTTTCGCAGACGTTTGCGACTTCACCATGTGACTGCACTCACACTGAGAGTCGGCCCTTATTCGCGTTCAGGGACCGGGACCCCGAACGCCAAAAAAGTACTTTTTGGGCCAATCAAGTTGTTTTACTGTGAACCTTCACCCTTGCATAGGTCTCAGACCATGCCCCTGGCGATCTAGAGACTTTTTGGAACTTTTTTGAGCCCAGCATGGGGTTCGAAATGTCAGCGAAGTGCATGACTGTCCGCAAGCGCTCCCCAGCACCCCTATAAAAAGGCTACACCCCAGTGCTGCTCCTCATTCTGTTTCTGGAATTCCTGGACAGAGCACTCTGCCAGATTACTGCTTTACAGCTCCATATTGCTGGATTACTGCAGTACTGCTGCACATTGCTGATTGCTGCATTGTTCAGCTGCTGAGTTGCTTACTGAATAATGGCATCCACTGCTGTTACATCTGCTGCCTCTGCCTCAGCACCACCCCCACCACCATCACCACCACCACCACCTTCCGAAGGGCCTGGAGAGGGGAACAGGCATGATGATGCTAAGGGGGAACAAGAAGAAGAAGAGGATGAGGCAGTGGAAGTCCCCACTACCAGCTGCCGATGGGAGTCTTGGGTTTGGATGCTTTTTATCACCATTGAGGGGTAGCCAAGGCTCAAGCAGTCAAGGTTCACTGCAATGAGTGTACTCAGTCACGGCAAACCTGGGCTGTACAGTTATGGCACCATATCCATGCAGCGACACATGAGATCGAGCCACAAAGCAGCAGTTCGGAGAGTCGTCCCCTTCGAACAGGGTAGTAGGTTGAATTCCACTGCAGCATCCACAAAATCTGCTCCTGTCACCACAAGGGACATTCCTGTGGGGCAGCAGATCCCTGACTCAGCATCGGAGGCCATATGCACTGGGTAGATTCTTACATTTCAAAGGTCACTGTTTTATGTGTGTACTGTGATGTGGTACTCTGCAAGGGTGAGCAGTTTTGAAGTGGTTTCGAGGCTGCGGTCTGGTGCCACAAAGGAAAGTGCCTCCTACCTCAATGAGGCCCACCCAACATCTTCCTCTCTCCATCTGGCCTTTCTTATCCGTGTGGTTGGTGCCCTTCCCTATCCTCCCTTCCCTACCCTCCCTTGTGTGTCATGTTTAAAAAATCCCCAAATATTACACAACACAAAAATAAAAAAGAAACAGCTCTTTTCAGAGCCAACTTTCACAGTTTAAAAATAGAAGTGCCAATGAAATGGTGCAGGCCCCTGCGCAGTCTACAGAGACTGCAAACTGTGCTGTAGTCAGCAGACTTCGAAAGCATGCAGGGGGTGGCAACATGTAAACCATTGCATTGTTTTCCAGGAGAAAGTGGTGGCTCTGAAAAGAGCCTTTTTGGGGTTTATTTGTGATCGTGGAAGTTTTGAAGTGGCCAACACCTACTGCACAAATGCTTTCTATGCTTGCAAGAACGGTTGCAAAGCATTTTGGATATTGTGCAAGTAAGATGTGCGCCATCTCTGCGGAAAATGTTGGTGCTGCTAAATGTAATGTTTTAATTGTGCTAGGAAGACATACCAACATCTCACAAAAATGTGCAAACAGCCTTGTTGACATTGCGCCTGGCTGTCTCCATTTGCCAACCAAATGATGAAGAGCACGGCCACATCTGTCTCTGGACAATGCGCCAAAAAATTCTTGAGAGTTTGGAAACATGTCAATGACTTTCCCAAGTACCTCCTTCATGGTAATGACCTGTGAAATGACCAACTGTTAGAATAAGGCAACATCTGTCTAACAATGCCCATACCACTGCAATAAATACACAACTGCATGTAACTACACCCATAATACTGCAAAGGCACTTCACAATAGTGAAAATGGAAATCCCCCAACAAGAATGAAGGTGATTGAAGACATACCCTGCAAAACTGTGAAACTGTAAACAGTTTGAATACACCAACTGGTATCTAACCGCAACCATAATACTGCCATATTATTTCCAATTACTACACAATTTAAAATCCACCAGCACAAATGAAAGTTCTTCTGAGGAAACCCTTCAAAACGTATTAAGTATAAACAACCAAAATACACCAACTGATATCTTACTACACCCGCAGTACTACAATTTTACTTCCAACAGTGAAACTGCCAAAATCAATCTTCAGCAATCAAAGTGCTCCAAACATAACCTCAACAACTTTCAAACTACCAACAGTTAGAACATGCGAACATATATTTAACTGCCCCACAATCCTGCTATATTAGTTTGCAATAGTACAGTACTTAAAAAACACTGACAGCAATCAAACAGCGTAAACAGATACTGTTATAAAGAGGAAACAGATAAACAGTTAGAATGTGCCAACTGGTATCTAACTGCAACCATAGTACCACCACATCCAAAAAGCAAAACACATACACCATTTCAATTCCTCCTACTGCAACAGTGCTTATAACAGCAGGACCACATAGACCTGCACCTTAAAGATTCCTGTATATCCTGCACACTTCAATGAAACAGAGTTTGTCAAATGACATCAAATGAATGGAGACGTTTTTTTTTAAATCCTGCATGAATTTTGTTTCCCACATACCCAATGATTATGCAAACAAACACAGTAACTGAGCACATTGCACAGTACACTTGATTGAAGCACAGTACTTGTAATGTACTCATTATGAGGGTCAACAAAGTACATAAATGTCTGAAATTAAATACAATACAACCTTACCACTACCTTCCCTAACAAGTTATGTTTTTTTTTGTCACAGCCAATGAAACAAAGATTTCTCCTGCATTTCCACATGCAACAAAGACAATATTTGCCCACAGTGCCACAATATTCAAATCTGCTATTCCCACTTCAATGATATTCTATCACTGAGTTCCAAAAAAGGTTTACAGTGCCTCAACAATATATACACTGAGTATACGATTATTGGTGTCATGATTCTTTGTAATCAGCAAATTGCATTTCTATACACATGTTTGTGCAATCCATATGCCAGTGTCACATACTTGAGTGCATGGCCGTATTATGCTGCAGTGGTTGTGGCCAGGCCCTAGACTTTTGGGCGTATGTACTATGGCCTAGAGCCTACAGCCACGCACCCAAGAGTCTAGGGCCTGGCCACAACCACTGCAGCATAATATGGCAATGCACCCAAAAATCTGCCCAGTGGCCACAACCTACACACATAAGGCAGCCGTCTGAGGCCCTGTCCACTTCAGTTCACATACTATTACACTACTTGCACCCACTACAAAGACTCTTATACATCCAAGAATCTCAGGGCATCCCAATAAGCCAGCTGCCACATGCCCTGTGCACTTCTCTGCACATACTATTACAGTACTTCAACTAGTGGGCAGACTCAAGTCCAGCAGCTTGCCACAATCACCACAGCATAATACAGCCTATACAAACATAGTCATATTATCTACATTCTACTCCCCTACTCTAAGCTGCCTGAGGCCCTGCTCCCCTCTCTAAACATACTATTGCAGTACTTCAACCAGTGGGCAGACTCTTAGGTGCATGCGGCCATGCACGCAAGAGTCCAGGACCTTGCCACAACCATCACAGCATAATACAACCTATAAAAACATCCTCATATCATCTACATTCCACTCCCCTCCCCTAATGAAGCCTGCCTGCAGTCACCAGATAAGCTCCTCACCTAAGGACCTACCCGTTCACATACTATTACACTGCACTGCACAGACTCTCATACACCCAAGAATATCGGGGCAGTCCAATAAGTCACCTGCACACACCCTATCCACTTCTGTACACATACTATTACACTACTTGCAGCCAGTGGGTAAACAAGAATCTGCCCAGTGGCCACAACCCTTGAGGCAGTCCAAAAACCCAGCTGGCACACACCATGTCCACTTCTGCACATATACTATCACATTACATGAAGCCAGTGGGCAGACTCTTGGTTGCAAAGAGTCTAGTAGCTGGCCACAACCACCACAGCATAATACAGCTATGCACCCAACAATCTGCACACTGGCCAAAACCCAAACACATAAGCCAGCCACCTGAGGCCCTGTCCACTTTTGTACACATTTTATTGCAGTACTTGCAACCAGTCGGCAGACTCTTGAGTGCAATAAGCCAGCCACCTGGGGCCCTCTGCACTTCTTTACACATACTATTACAGTACTTCAACCAGTGGGCAGACTCACCCAAGAGTTCTGGAGCTTCCCACAACCAACACAGCATAATACAGCCTATACAAACATCCTCATATCATCTGCATTCCACTCCCCTACCCTAATGAAGCCTGCCTGCAGTCACCAGATAAGCTGCTCACCTGAGGACCTACCCGCGAACTGCTCCGGTGTCTGCAGACACGGCAGACACAACACAGTCTTCTTCAACCCAAACAAATATGTCATATGAACCATCTTTCACTCACCCACCCTTTCCAGCCCCTCTTCCCAACACCAAATGCCCCAAAAATAGGTTTTCCAGCCCTGTTCGAAGCCGTGCTATCCACGTATATCCACTGATACAATATGGCGGGCGTTTTGGGAAAATGTGACGCACATCACGCTTCCGCCCAGCCAATCAGCGGGCACGTTGGATGTCCGCAGACAGGACATGGTCCTCCGGACCAACCGGATTCCAGTCCACGGAGCGAACAGGGAAATGGGTCAGCAGAGCAGAGCCAGATATCACACATTTGTTTACCTACATTTTGCCTGTTTTAAAAAAAAACTGCTGGGTGGATGTTCACCAAATTTACAAAAGCATGCTTTAGGGACCAAGCCTCCGCTCCTGCCGCAAATTTGGATAAAATCCATCCAGCGGTTTGGGCTGTAGGCATGAGCAATTTTTTTTCCATTCAGTCTATAAAACAACGTTTGATGAAGATTTGTCCAGTGAGAGCGAAGTTATAAGCCGTCCAAAAAGTGCTCTTCCTCTGGGTTTAGCTACTTAACCAGAACTACACAGCCACTACCACAGGCAGTGCAATATATTTGTGAAAGATTACAAGAAATGTTTTTTTTTAAATATAAGCATACCTGCGCTATGTTTTGTTAGATGCAGATCTTTCTGAATCTGGAAATAGAAATCTTGGGCAGTTGCACAGTAATTTTGATGCAGATGCTGTTCATCAACAGGAGATATGTACTCTGACAGTTCAATTGTACCTATGAAGTGTTGAAGAGAGATGACAGGGTTAGGTGTAGAGATTTTGGATGTGATTGGTGGATGGACGTGGGACTCTTTGTAAGTAGGCAATGAGGGAATTTTAAGAACATGGATGTGGAAAAGGGTAGAAGGGATCCCCTCTGTAAGTGGGTCTGCGGATGCTGCATTGTCTGTGGATGGCACGTGCCACATCCAGGTCTTATGTGGATGCCCGGCATGGAAAGGGGACTGTGAGGAGTAGTCAATCAGGATTGCTGGGTGTGGTATACAGGAAGAGAGGGTAGTATGAGTTGTGTTTTCAACAGTTGTGAGAGCAGTGATAATGACTATGGCTATGTGTTTGAGAAGGCAAAGTTTGTGGATTGTGGCAGAATCTTCAATTCAGTCATTGAAGGTATATGCTGATAATCAGAGCACCCTTGGAAATATTGGATTGGTAGAAGTGGAAGTTTCCTGGCATGCAGTTTGTGGCAAATAACAAGGGGGGCACTGGGAGTCCCTCTGACAGACATTAGTGCTGGTTATGAGAGCCTTACCCATAGTCTCTAGCTTACTATCTTTCACAGAGGAGAAATATCCAAAACATATCAGTATTTGTCCTGCCCTGGGGCAGTCCAGCACCGAAATGCTAGGCAAGGTATAGACTCCTCTGAACAAGAGTACCAACAGCAACCCCAGACACATGTTTCGGTCTGGGTGGACTTCATCAGTAGGGTAGAAATGTGCCTCTTTAAGAACAGTGAGCAAGGGGTCCACGTCTGGATTCCCGAGTAACTTAGGGTGAGACCAATAGTTACTTAAAATATGCAAATAACAAAGGGGGTCCTGGGCGTCCCTCTGACAGACATTAGTCCAGTTATGAGAGCCTTACCCAGAGTCATTAGCTCACTATCATTCACATGGGGAGAAATATTCAAAACATATCAGTCTTTGTCCTGCCCTGGGGCAGTTCAGCACTGAAATGCTAAGCAATTCTCCTGTGGCTCAATGTGGGCAAGCTTGCTTTCATTTTGTGAGAATACAGCTAACTTCAAATATCCAGATATTGTGATTGTACATTGTGGGGGGGGGGACTGTTTGGGGTTTGTGACTCTAGTGTCTTTGCAAGTTGCACTGAAGGATTTTTTAAAAGCCTAATTCAATTGTTTCCTGCTGCTCAGATTATTTTTTCACATGGAGATATCCAACAAACTTTTTCAGTCATCAAATTGAACAATCAAGACAGATTGTCAATAAAAGGGTATCTGCTTTTTTTGTATGCTTAAGGAATGTCATCTTTTGAGAATTATAATATCAATTCTCAGGGAGCGATTGTTTTTTGTCCAGATGGAATTTACTTCACAGATGTCGGGAAGTGCAATTTTCCTTTACAATGTAAGGAGTGCATGAAGAGGTTCCTGTAAGGAAAACAAAAAACATAAAAGAAAACAAAAAAACTATTTAAAAAAGGTGTTTGTTTACAAACCCCCCAAGAAGTAAAAACAGGTTATTTTCAGAGACACTTTCACTGTGTTTAATTTCCCTCCTCGCCCCGTTAAATTGGATGGCATGTCTGCAGATGCCGCGGTAGTCTTCGGATGGCACGTGCCCCATCCAGGTCTTTGGTGCTGCCTGGCATGGAGAGGGGACGGTGAAGGCTGCAGGGGATCTTCTAATCAGGTTTCCTGCGTGTGGTGTACAGAAAGAGAGAGTAGAAGGAGTTTTTATAGTAGGAGTTGTGAGAGGAATGAAAATGGCCATGGCAATGTCTTTCAGCAGGCAGAGTGTTTGGATTTTGGCGGACTCTTGGTTCCACTGGGTGAAGGAGTATGCTGAGCATTGTGCAATAGCAAAATCTTGGATTTTCTGAATTGGAAGTGTTCTGGAACGGAGTGTGTGACATGAAGTGTGTGGACTTGCTCCCATTTTGTGCAAATATGGTACAATTGAAGCATCTAAACATTATTATCATTCATTGTGGTGGGAACAGTTTGGGGAATGTGACTGGAATCTCATTGCAGTTTGCAATGAAGGAGACATTGGGATGGTTGAAGGAAATAGTCCCTAATTCCAAAATAATGTTTTCTTGCATTTCCCAGAGACAGATGTGGGTGCGTTCCAGTTCATTTGGTGCGCAATTGGAAAAACCAAGGCGCAATGTCAATAAAGCTGTGTGTGCTTTTGTTTGCAATGTTGGCATGACATCATTTCGTAATGAGAACATTAAATTTGATAGGGCCAACATTTTACAGTGAGATGAGTCCATATAACTGATGTGGTTAATCAGATGTTTGTGGAAAACATTCAAACTGCTTGGAAGCACTTTCTGTGAAAGTTAGAAGAAATAATGAAAATCAGTGAAATGTTTTTCTTTCTTCAGTTTGTGAAAGTGAAAATAAAAATATATAAAAGTAAAAAACTTGAAAACACTGACACCCCAAACTATTTAGCTGTGGATACCAAACTACCTTGGATATAGCAGCGAATATCAGCAAAACTGCCGAAAAAAATGCTTTCATGCCCCCCGCACCTCACAAGTGCCCCCCTCATCTCTGACATCTTTGTCATCTGCCCCCACTCCCCAGATGGCCTCCTCACCTCCACTACCCTCTCCCTTTCCCCCCACATCACACGCTGCTTCTGTGATGCAGTTTGCTATGAGATGTCAACTATTTGCAGGTGTAGCTGAAGCTATGGAAAGGTTTGTGTTGCAAACTCGGTCCCTGTACCCCCTCCAACTCCCACATTTCACTCAGTGCTCTCTAGCCATCCCCCCACCTTCACCCTGACAGCATTTGAATGCTTTTTGACTGGCAAATAGCTTTTTACTGTGGTTCATTTTCCAATAACATCAGCTTTAGACGCAAATATCTCTTGCATCGAGGGAAAAATAAGATGCTGGTTGTTTCATTTCTAAAAACCATTATCCTGCAATGCACCATGGGAGAAATAACTAATTTTTGGGGAAGGAGGCACCCCTTTGTCTGTCAAATTTTAAAATAACTGTGGCACGTAATAACCCCAAACCACGTATGGATCACAAGTCAACGCTTCGTGCCCAAGTTTTTTTGGATCTGTTCCAAATCCGTCCAGCAGATTGGGCTATGCGCTTTGGCAAAAATTGACCTTTTTTGTCTATGGGAAAATTAATGGGAATTAGGCCACACTTTTGGGGAAAAAAAATGCTTTGATGCTTAATACATTTTTAACATTTATTTTTTAATATTTCTTTTGAAGAGGAAGTGTCAAGTATCGCACCCACTCCAGTTTCCCCCTCGTAGTGCCCGGTACTTTCAAACCAAAATATGTGACGTATGATGAACAGATAAACCAGCAGAGAGCAGCACATGGGCTCTGCCCAGTACCTATCAGAATAACAGCACCTATTGAAGTACCGACACCTAAGAAAACATGGACAGTAAGGTATCCATTGAGAAAGACATATTAACAGTCGAGACAAAATGACGGTTGTCAGAATGGAGTATCTGAAGAAGCCAAGAAGATAATGAAGGAAGATGAATGGTGATGTCATAACATATTGTACTGATGCACATATAGAAGATATAATGACCTGAGAATGCTGACAAGAGACGAGAGACTATGGGCCTCATTACGACCTTGGCGGAGGACCATGGCGCTATTAGCACCATGGTCCATGCCGCTAAGGTCCCAACTCCGCCATGGTGGATGGCGGAATTACCGCCCCATTCCAAGGTGAGTGGGGCAGTAATTCCCCATTCACCAATGGCCCCTTCTCCATTCCCATTTTTGCCCCATAGGGCATAATGGGAATGGGGAAGGCGATAATTACGGCACCGTAAATTACGGTTGCCGTAATTATCGCCAAGGTCCCTTTGCGGCATGGTTTTTAACGCCTGCAAAAAGCAGGCGTTAAAAACACCATTCCGCAAAGGGACCTCGGAATCAGGCGTTAAGGGTCGGCGCCATTTACGGCGCCATTAACCCCTTAACGCCTGACTCGTAATGAGGCCCAATGAATGAATGACATTTTTGAGCCTGCGATGAAAAGGTTGATGTTAAAATGAAGAAAGTCATGCCACATGCATGATGAAGATATTCAGTCAGTTTAATCGTGTACAGAAGCAAATAACTGCAAGAAGCAAAGAAATTGTGACGCTTGCTTATGCTTAATAGTAAATAGATTGCAGCAAGCGCCAACATGGACAAGTATATACCTCAAACGAACGTTATGTATAAATATAATTCCACTACGCACACAAACAGAATCGAACAAAAGGTTACTTAAGGCCTCAAAAGGAGTGTGTCGCAGTAAGAAAATCAAGAATCAAGGCAGCATGAAACCCAGCTGAGCATGATCATGCCAAGAAGCTGAGGTCTTATCTGGCTGGAAACGGCCGACATTGGATACAATTAAGGAGAAAAGAACAGAACATCCTGTTCAGAAAGGTCAAGATAAGCCACAGATGGTGGAGGACTGGTAGAATTAAATCAAATATACAAAAAGACACAGAGAAAAGCCGATTTCACAGTGTCCAGTCACGTGACAAGGCAGGCTGGAATAGTGAGACTTTCACACCTACACATGGATCCCCGCCATGCTCATACTCCTTAAAAGTTCTCAAGACCACAGAGCAGACTCAAGGCCAAAATACAAAGCAGTAATTGACACATGGCTACTGAAGTGATGATTGATTGTAACATAATTGGTGGGGAGCGGGGATGAAGGCGAACTCCTCTGCATTTGGATGTTCTTTCTGTGTGCTGCTAGACGTAGGTGGAAAAGTATGAGTGGGGTTGATGCCAACCCAATCACAGTGGACCATGTAATCTAAAGTCCTATAGTGAGTAGAGTCAATCCGACGTTGTACTTTTAGTGAATTTCATGGTGGCCATTTTGAAGGGAGGGCTTAGTTGAGCAGTTGCTGATGTTCGTTGTACTCCCCGTTTTATTAACTTGTCATTAAACCGATTCTCTTTGCCAATCTATTGAGTTGTCATAGTTATTTGATGCAAGAGTATGAATCTGCATCCCCATCTATCTCGAGGATACTGCTATTCATCTTAAAGGGCTGTTTGAGAGATCGTCCAGTTCACTTGGTAGCAGAGATTGATGGTTTGATTAGATAAGATACCCATCGGCCGTCGACAGAAGTAACTTCGGGTCTTCTGCAAAATCACGAGTCCTTTGCCATCCGGCTGTTAGAACAAGAAGCTCCCCGTAGATAATGGTTGAATTAATTGAAAACCCTGCAGGATAGGTGCGACGGGACCTTAGCTTTCTTCCAAAACCCCCTCCCACATCTACGAGTAGCGGATTGGACGAGCAGCACAGAGAGGCGGTAACAAAGGCGGTGATCCCGAGTGTCCGTAGATGAAAAACATGTGAACGGTGAGTAAAAAAGACTAAATGTTTTGCAAAGCGTGCATGCCTTAAAAAAAACAAGTAAAGGGAAGGTAACGGAGGGAGGCGGGACAAAATATAACGACAGAGTAAGAGTGTCACTTAATATATATATAAGGGAAAAATATTTACTCGAGAGTGGCCGAGCAATATAAAGAGCTATCGTGAATTTGACCATGATAAGAGTATATGCCCAGTGCCTAGGTTTTAAAGAGCGGTAGCAGAAGCCTTTCTCTAAAGTCCTGTAAATGGGAGACGAGAATAGATTGAAGATGATCCGAAAGAGAAGTGCTTAAATTTCCATTTTGGAATAAATATAGGGGCAAGATGCATCTAAGGAAGCAGATGCCATAACGTTTGTGTGGCCAGCCAGAGTCTGTCTGTTTGTTTTATGTATTTAAGTCAACTCATGACGTCACAATTGAAAACAGTTTTTATGGAAAAAAGAGCATGAAAATTGCATGATTGTAAAGGGAAAATGTTGCAAGGAAAAAAGATAGGCAGAAACAAGAGCAGTTATATCATGACGAGCAGGTCAGAAAATAGGAAAAGGCGGAAGAATAAAGAAAACGCATTAATAACAAGAGAACAGCTGATGATCAGGATAAAATAGAGCAAAGGAGAATAGAAGAAGAAGAACTAAAGATACGAGAGAAGAGAATAAAAAGACGGATAGATGAGGAAATGCGATGGGCAAATGAACAAAGAGATGCGAGGAAACAAGAGGAAGATAGGGTTATAGAGGAAGCACGGAAGTGTAGTGAATTTGATGACAATATAGAACGCAAGTGAAGACAGAGAACACATTATCTCGAATATCTGGAAAGGGAAGTTAGAAAACCTGATCCCAGCAAGTACATCAAGTTCTGTTTGCTGTTAGAAGGACTTCGTGGGATTTGCGCTGCGGTTTCCTGACCGGAGTATATTGGAACGTGGAGCAGGGTGTTACTACTGCCGCGCTGCTGTTTGTTCATAAGGAGGACGTCTGGAACAGCAACACGGATTTGCCTGGTTCACAGAAATAGAAAAGGGTATTCATTGTCTAGCCCCGCCCCTTGGCGTGCGCGCTACCAAACAAAAGCACCGGCATCAGCGCACCCGCGCGCGCACCCAGCAAGTACATCAAGTATTGTTTGCTGTTAGAAGGACTTTGTGGGATTTGCGCTGCGGTTTCCTGACCGGAGTATATTGGAACGTGGAGCAGGGTGTTACTACTGCTGCGCTGCTGTTTGTTCATAAGGAGGATGTCTGATACAGCAACACAGATTTGCCTGGTTCACAGAAATAGAAAAAGGTGACTGTTTAATCTGCCAATACGAGCGGCTAACATCGGTCGCTCACACGAGCTACTAAAAAGCTACTAATGAGAGTTGTGTAATTGTGTTGGGCACGTTGACAACAGCGTGGTGTGAGGGGGAGTGACAAGCAACTTATTGGACAGAACGTAACACGTCCCTTTTTTTCTTGTTGTTTGAAGGTACTCATTGTCTAGCCCCGCCCCTTGGCGTGCGCGCTACCAAACAAAAGCACCGGCATCAGCGCACACACGCGCGCACCCAGCAAGTGCATCAAGTACTGTTTGCTGTTCGTGGGGTGCGGAGTGCGGGGTCTGGGTAAATAGGTGTGACATCAAAGGACAGACACTTATTTGATGCCTGCATCGATGGAGGTATGAATTGCAAATTGCAGGGTGTTTAAAGCAGGGTTGACTCGATTTATAAGCGGGAATTTATATAAGGAGACCGTTGAGTGACTGGGGGGACCTTAACACAAGATACTTATAGCAGTATTGGAAAGCATTGTGTTAGTTTCACCGTGTGGGTACCTTGTAATATCTGTAACCAATAGAAATGTGTGTTTTGTGGCTACATAGCATGGTTAAAAAGTTAAGAAACGGGAAAAGGTGTCTTAACGGGTCTCCTTCTATGCTAAGCGAAGGAAACATGTCAGAGGATGAGTTAGCTCAAGACACTATAAATCAAACAAAAAAAAAGGGAGAAGTATGAGTAAGACTTCAAGTGATAAGGAACTAGCTTCAATGCCAACAAACACACCCACTTTAAACTTACCAGCGGTTGAGATGGCAAATTCAAATGAGGCACCGAAAAAAATAGAGACACTGGCTCAAATACTCATGGAGAACACTGATGGACTGATATATCCACCAAATCCTATATGTAATATACCCATTACTGATAGCTCATTGCTGGGTGCGGTAATTGAGGGACATAGTTTGATTACTGATGATACTTCATTAGTCGCACCAGTAGTTCTGGCAGAATAACACAGCAGAACCCGTTTATCAAACGGTCCCTCGACCCCCGCAGAGAGCTCCTGGGGTTTGAGAGAACAGGTTCACTTTCATGCAGCAATAGCGGCCAATCTCAATCAATTAAAAGAAACAAGAAAAAATGAGATGGCCTGGGGTGAAAAAGAAAAAAAACAAAATGCAAGTTCACCTACCCATGATTTGGTGAGCAATCCACCTGATATAACATATCCACACTCACCTGTTCTAGGGTTTAACCCACTCCCAGCAAAAAGATTGTCTGACTCAGCACGCCAACCAAATTCTTCATTACCACTTTTCCCACTTGAAGATACGTTGGTTGATCTTAACCAACAAGAGTCACAAAATGTTCCTGTGTTGGCAAGAATCTTAAATCTGCTCTATAAGGGACACAAATATACCCATGGAGCAATTGGTGCACTTAGTACAGCAACTTCTGATATTGCCTCTAGATTGAGCAGAATTGAAGGCTACATGATGGCACAGGAAAATGCCATACATTTTGGGCTGAACAACATCTTAGAGGCAATACAAGAAATGACACAAATGTATTGGAACCGATAGGAGCGGTAAACAACTGTACCGCCCCTGTCTTAAAATCACAATTTACCCAAACGAATTTGGGGTATACAGATAATATCTTGGAAGTAAATATAGAGTCTTGCTCATCTGTAAAAAACACAAACCAGATTCCCCCGTATGCAGAAATTGCAAAACTCCAACATGAGAGAATCTTGGTATTGGAACAAATTATTTTGACTGCAAACTTAGTGCCTGCTGCAGTTCCATGTGGAGAACAGGCTGTATATGGTGATAACGTTGTCTCTTTATCCCACAGTGGTCCGGATAGCCCGTCGGCTCTCACTGATCTTATTGACTTACATGAAGGAGCTAATATAAAAGCACACAAGCCTATCAAAATTGTAACCGAAGAGCCCAATGAAATTCAAACACCATATTTTATGTCTCGCAAAGCAAAAAAACTTCATGCGAGAGCAAAAAAGAGACAAGCTCTCACAGGAGTACAAAAGGGCTTACCACAAGTGGGGTGTACCCTAACTGAAAAAAATGGGAACAAAAAACAAAAAAAAATGTTGATGCTAGGAGAGACCTTAAAAAAAAAAACGTAAACAAAACAAAGGATGAAACAGTCATTGACTTAACCCAATTAAATATGGAAAGCCAGGCACTTCTGGAGGTCAATGATGGTATGGTAAAAGGGAGGTCTGCAGCCGTATCTGAAAAGGGGTCTAATAAAACACCAGAACAGAGATGCAGTGAAGACACCTCGGTAGTTGCTAAAGATGCTGCTAATATATCTACACCTCTACTTATACAAACACAGCTTCAACGCTTATTTGAAAAGATGGATAAAAAAATAACTTCTCTAACTCATCCATCTTATGGTACTGTCCTTAATACTGAAGACATGATAAAGACCTCAGACACAGCGAATAGTAAGGATACTAGTCACGCACTAAATGAGAAAAAAAATATGGAGCATCTAAGGTATCTGGGTCTGGTAATTCACAGACAAATATGATACAACTAGATGCCCATGCTAAAGAGAAACCCAATATAGAGATCAAGATACAGGATGGACAAGATCAAAATGGTATGAAAAACCATAAACAAGGGTCCCCAGAGATGAAATTGGTGATGGGGTGGACGTTAGATCCGTCAAAGGTTGAAAAACCAAATTTAAACCAGGCTTCTCTGATGAAAGTATTTCACCAAATTCCAAACTTGCGTAATCTGGTATCAAATGATATTGATTGGATTAGGCTCCCATATGTTCCTAATTGTAGGATGTTGTGTAAATATCAAAACATAATAATTGCTTCTTTAATATGGCAACATGTAAAAGATTTTGAAATGCTGGGTTAGGAACTATCAATGTATTACTCAATGGAAGATGCAAGTAGTTTTGTTGAATATCAGGTTCCATTGTGCCAAAATGAATCTAATGCTGACGTAGGTTCATGGAATTGATGTGGCCGGAAGAACTTGAATGCATGGTTCCAGAAACTACAACATTGTAAATTGCCTGCTATAATGGTAGTACAGGAAACCATGGCTCTGGAGGATATTTATTTAGAAGGCTACACAGCATTTTGTGCACATGCAGTGAGGGGCGTAACTGGGCGCCCATCTGGTGGACTTACATCTGCTGACATACTCTCAATAGAACTCATACAAAGTAATGTAATGTATCCACATATATTACTGATTTCGTTATATTGGAATCCAATGGTAATCAATCTAGATTCTATAATCGAAAAATTAAATAATGTTATGTCGGCAGCTGTAGAAGACTCTCCTAATGTTATGATCATTATAGGTGGTGATTTTAATTGTAATCTTTCTGAAAGTAGTGTGGTCGAAGTAACACCTAATTATCGTTATGCTGCAGCTTCCTTTGAAAGGGGACAAATATGGTCAAAGTATTTTGAGCAATGGGACATGCAAACAATACCATATCTTGCTAGGGATCCATTATTCACTTGGTCTCGTGGTGACAAAAAATCTACAATTGACTACATTGTGATGTCTGGATCCCTAGCTAATACTGCATCTAGGTGTAACATTATAAACTCACACCTAAGTGATCACTGCATATTGGAGTGTTCACTTGCATGTACTCTTCCCACATATAACGTGGTACCTGCTCTGTCGTTACTGGAAATTGATCGACAACCCCTATCCATACGATGGAACACGAGATTGTATAGGGAATTGAATTTCTTGGTGAACAGGGACAGTGTTAAAATGAATCCGCATATGATGAATATACCCGAGGTTAAGACCATCGAATTACAAAATGCTAACATGATACGTAGGCATATTGAAGGGTTGGCAGCAAAAAAAGGGAATGATATAAAGAAAAATCAAAAGGGGTTGAATAACGCCAAAATTGCTACTAGGAAAAAGAAGAAGAACCTAGCACTGCGTAACCTGATGAAATTCTGGAATGGTAATGCATCTTACAGCATAGAAAAAAAGGCTATCATGACAAGTTACAAATATGATATCAAACAAATAAAATTGGCTAAATATAAAAAAGTTAATCAGAACATGATACATAACCTTATTCAAAAAAATACAAGAGAAATTTGGGCAATGTTAAGAGATCCCTTAATGAAGGAAATATCACCTTTGAGCTCGGCTGTAAGTGGGGAGGTTTGGACAGATGTATATCGTAACAAATATGCACTGCCATTTAAATTTAGACATCTGCAGACTGAGGTTAATATATCAGATCTGCCACCAAAATGCCCATGGGGACTGGATGACATAGAAATGATAATAAGGAACTTGAAACCATCAAAAGCTGCTGGCCCGGATCGTATCCCTTCCTGTGTCTTAAAAGATGATCCCAAGTTGTGGGCGGGCATTATATTGAGGAGCATAGAATGTGTCTTGCAAACCAAGAGAGTACCGGTATCCTGGTTATCAGCCATTGTGAACCCTATACATAAAAAAGGGCCACTCAATGATCCAGCAAACTTTAGACCGGTAGCTCTTATAGATGCAACAGCAAAAGTATTTGCTGCCCTAATTTTAAAAGATTTAAACATCTTTATTGTAAAACACGAGATCCTCTCCCGATTCCAAACCGGTTTCAGGAAAGGGATGGGCACGCAATTAAACGCTACCATACTGGCTCATCTATTAAAGTTATCTAGGATGAAAGATCATGGGCCGATATATATGACTCTGCTCGATATATCTGGAGCATTTGACTCGGTAATAAGAAAAATCCTCTGGAGAAGAATGCAAGAGCTTAATATACCATCTCAAATTATAGCAATGATTGTAGTACTTCATACTAATACGAACTACAGGATAAAAATAGATCAAAATGGTTCTCTTACTTCCCCAATTGATACACATATAGGAGTTAAGCAGGGTTGTAACCTTGCAGCTACCCTATTTAACTTGTATTTAACAGAGATTGGCGCAATATGGTCAGGCTGTAATTCTTTCGCGGTTAAACTGGGAGTATTGCGTCTGGTTTGGATGGCCTTTGCGGACGATTTAATACTATTCGATCTTACCCAATTCGGACTCCAAAACAAACTGACATGTCTGGTTGAATTTTGTGACAATCACAATTTGAACCTAAATACATGGAAATCAAATATTATGGTTCTTACTAACAAGAAAAAGCTAATTCACTACAAATGGAACATCAAAGGGCTGTGTATCCCAAGGGCACTGGGGTTGATATATCTAGGGTACAATTTAACAAATGCTGATTCACTTGCGAAATGGCAGTTGGAAATTATCACCAAAGCATCGCCACTAATTTCTCAAATGAAATTAATACACAAGAAGCTTTGTCAATTTTCATTAGTTCCACTAATTGATTATTATACGCTTAAAGTGGAACCGATAATCATCTATGGGCTAGACCTATGTACTCTTGAAATTGGCATAATTCTTAATAAGGTGCAAGGCAAAATATGGAAGCAAGTCTTGCATTTACCTATGTCACTGCCAAATTCGATAATTACTCATGAATTGGGGCTCACCACGTTGGCTACGAAATAGTTGTGGTGCAAAATGGCCAGTTACGTAAAAATGCCAGACCCAGTATCAAATTCATTGTATGAAGATCTTGGAGACATGTTAAAACAGGGAACTCCAAAATCTGTATATGATACTGGTCAACAATGCAGAATAACGTTTGAAAAAATTGCTATGAACACAGACGACTTAATCAAACATCCACAAATGGTGAAGGTGAAATTACGTCACTATGATTGGGCAGTTACAGCTGACACAATTGGATCCTATACATTGTATAGGGAATATGCAAAATTTCAGCATAGCCAAAAACCAATACTGGAATATATCAAGCACGTGCCTGATCAAAAGATCTGTGTTATATATATATGTGTTTTAGATTCAACCTTTTCAGAACAGCAGATCGGATCAAACATTGGCAGCATAGCCTATTAATAGGTGTAGTAGGTTGCAGATTTTGTAAATCAACAACAAATGAGAGTCTGAAACACCTAGTAATATACTGTCCTTTCTTTGCAAATGATAGGAAAATCCATCTTGTGAAATATGTGAATGAAACTGATATTTATGATTTTGAATCTCTGTGGTTACAATGTATGTGGGGATACAGGAAATCATTGATTATTGACTGGTTCTATTTTTTAACTGCTATTGAAAGCAATCTGGAAAAAGAATCAATAATAAGCATGAATTAACATTGAGGATGAGATAAAGTGATCAGTAAAAGCTAAATAGTAACTGAATGTAAAGTTCCAAAAATTGCTCTTGATATATGGGTTAAGGTATGAGTATGTTGTCGATAGTTATGTCATAAGTATGATTTAAATCTGTTCGATACTTCTCTTTACTTGCCTTGTAATTGTGTTTAGTATCATGAAATTCTTGTAAATTAGTAATGAAAAGTAGTAAGAATACTGGTTTTATGCTGTTTTTATATTAATTTTATAAAATTTTGTTTGTTGTAAAGATATATTATCGAAAAACAACAATAAAAATAAAAAAAAATAAAAACCAGAAAACCTGATCCAGTAGTAGAATGGGAAGATATAGAAGAATTCTTTCCTGAGTACGATTCAGACCAGGCACATCTAGAGTAAATCTAGAAGGTGACTTCGACACCGGAAGTATCGGAGGGACAATCGATAGAATATATGATGAGATGGGACTAGAAAAAGTACCCCAGGAAAAGGAGAGGATGAGCGTCTTGAAAGCACTCAGTTGTACGATACTTAGCAAAGACAATATCAGATGCAGAGAGAAAAGAACGTTAAGAAAGAGAAGAAGAGAGAAGTCGCGAGAGATGCTACCCTAGGAGAAAGGGAATAAGATGGTTGGATTCTACTGGTCCGCTCCTAAAGCAGCAGTGGGGGTCATTACGACCCTGGCGTTAAGGGGTTAACAGCGCCGTAAAAGGCTGCGGCGCCGTTAACCCCTTAAAGCCTTACTACGAGGTCCCTTTGCGGCTCCCGACCTCAACCTCAACCTCAACCTTGATGGCAATTACGGTACCGCAATTGCCGCCTTCCCCATTCCCATTGAGCCCTATGGGGCAAAAATGGGAATGGGGAGGGCCATGGAGAAAGGGGGAATTACCGCCCTGCCAACCTTGGAATGGGGTGGTAATTCCCCTATTCTCCATGGCGGACTCCGGCATGGACCATGGTCCTAATGAGGGCCAGTGTCAGTAATACAATCAGATCGGCATGACGGATTGTCTCACGAGGAGGTTGTTTCCTAAGCCATATGTAAGCAGGTTAAGGACATTACAAGGTAGACGGGGATGTGGGAATATTACCCCTGCAGTAGACAGAAAAATGATGAGAGAAGAAAAAGAGTTTAGTGTGTCAAAGATCCCCTCATTAGAGAAAGGAGGAACGGGGCCACAATATATACCTTAGCCACAGATGGATAGATAAAATGTTAAAAACAAGCTCCCAATGTTGAAATCTGGAGCCGGAAAATGGACACACGAGTTAGAATAAATGACGGGAGGAAAAACATTGGCTATAGGGAATATTAAGGGTATTTTGATCACCATACTTGGTGATAGAGCTGATGATGTTTGGACACGTGCAGGTTGCCCTGGTGTGACTAAAGTTATTACTGCGCATGACGTAGCACTGTTTAACAATTGCAGACCCGTGGTATGGAAGCTATAATGACACACAAGATGAAGGAGGGAGATGATCCATTGCTTTACATTCAGAATTTCCAAGATGCGTGGATGCTGGAAACGCGTGAATCTTGAGGGAAATCTATACCAGCATTTTACCATATATTATGCCAAGGGCTGCAGTAGCAGGTGCAGAAGCAGCTCAAAAAACTGGTAGGACTCGAAGCTAAACCATCTTCAGAAATACAACTGACATTTGCGCATTTCCATTGCGAATTATTGCACACCGCTGCAAGAGAAAAATCACACAAAGGATACTTTAAGGAAGGGCAAAGAGGCTAAATGAGTGCAGAAAAAATTTGAAAAGTATGCCCTTGATGGGGCAATGATAACTAGCACAGACAGATCAAATACACAGCAGGTCAATAATCAAAGACAGTTTGATGAAAGCAATAATGGGTTTAATCCGAGAGGAGGAGGCTTCCGAGGAAGGGGATGGCAAAATAATCAGGGAGGCTTTCAAAATATGCAAGGCGAAATCAGAATATGCAAAATGGGCAAGTAATCAGACCACGTCCAACTTGTTGGACTTGTGAGATGACAGGGCATCTAGCACGTATGTGCAGAAGTCAAGGGATGGTGCAGAGTGACCAATTCACAAGAGGGGGGATGATGAATTCACCTACATGCTCGCAGCAAGTTTTGCACCAGCATTTGCTAATGCATTCATGCATTTGTTTGAACAAACATTTGTATTTGTCAGCCCTGTTTTTCTTCCTTTTATTCATTTGTGGAAACGTTACATAGATGACGTTATTTTGATTTGGACTGGTTCACAAGATTTACTTCTTGTATTTGTCACCTACCTAAATAACAATGATTGGGGTTTACAATTTACTTCTACTGCTAGCCAAACACATATTGATTTTCTGGATCTTTCAATTGATTTAGCTCCACTGGTCTAGTCACAAAAACTTTTCGTAAATCCACTTCTGTTAATTCAACATTGCATGCAGAAAGTTGCCACAAAAATCATGTCATAGCGAATATTCCTAAAGGTGAGTTTATTCGTGCCAAGAGGAATTGCTCTAATTTGAAGGACTTTGATCATGAAAGCATCGCTATCAAATCACGCTATCTTGAGAGAGGCTACCATCATAGCTGTCTCAACAAAGCACTTGCTTCAGTACGTCAGTTGAAGAGAGTGGATCTCCTAGTCCCTAAAACTCATGACAAGTCATTTGTCACCCAGAAAATTAGGTTTATCACCAGGTTCAACTCGGACAGTCACAAAATCCATAATGTTTAGAAGAAACATTGCCACCTGTTACATCTTGATTCAGATATTTCCAGCTGGCTCGATCCTACTGTGAGCATTACATTCAGTAAAGGAAAATCGCTTAAAAATAAACTTTGTCCATCCTTTATGAGTATACCCACTCCAAAATCTACTTGGTTGCACACAGCACGTGCTGCGGGATTCCACAAATGTGGATTCCTAAACATGTGCAAATTCACATTGGAAACATAACAGGTCTCCTTTGGAGAAAGCGGAGATCACATAATGGATTCTTTTATCAATTGTAATTTCAAATGTGTGGTCTATTGCATAATAGCCAAAATTTGGTTCATTTATCCAGATGTCAAATATTTGTTCCATATTAATATGTAATCTGATTTTAGTAAATCATGTTTTTTTAAAGTTGGTTTTATCAATTCCAATTTGCATGACTTAGCAGCAGTGCACCCACAGACAGCGCCTCCTTTTCCTTTGAATCGTTGGCCTTCAAGTATCTTTTGATTCCCCATTTTTTTTGTTTTTTCCTTAACTTAATCACTGTTTATTTCATTAGCAGCTCTTCCCTTAATCTTATTCCCTCCTCGCGCGCGCTTATAAATTTCACAAAATCTTGCATCTAATTGTTCCCTGTCACTTTGGTTTTCAGTACACCTAACATGGTGGCTTACATTTACTGCTTCGTGGGCAAACACGGCCCTATTATCTTTGGCTCCTTTTAGAGTTACTTCTATTTAGTCCTTCCTTACTCTCACGCCTCCCGCATTGATTCTTTGCCATTATATTCATATAGCAGCTCAGGTAAGACATTTTTCCACGGCCCCCAGCCGTACAGGCACTTCAATTTAGCTAATTTGTTCACTTTAGTGTTCCAATTAGTAATTTAAGTCAGATTCTTCCATGCTAACTTTTGACATGGTGTTTGATCGCGGTTGATCGCGTGTGACTCCGGGCAATGAATGTCTCCATTAATTAGCGCCTTTTGTGATTTTAACATGATTCAAGATTACTTTCACGTAATGATATAGCCCTTTCGATTTCCTCTTCCAGCCTTTCCGCATTCACAAAGCTTTGAGGTATGCTTTTTTATTTATCTATCACTTGGTTGGTTATTGCAATCTTGGCCCTTTTGCCTATATTTCATTTTTTTATATTGTAGAGTTTCCTTGGCATCGGCCTAACCGTAGAATTCCTGTGTCCTTCATCAAGTCAAGGTAATATTTCCTTTGACTTGTGGGGTTCCTACACAAATTAATACACATATTTCACCTCCTTGATACTTACTTATATGGCTGTACTTTGATTGCGCTGCTGCAGTCATTGGAATTGCACAGTTGTAACCCATATATTATTTGTTTTCCCTTTCCCTTTTCTTTTCCTTTTTTTTGTTTTTTTTGTTTTGACTATTAGTTATCTACCTTCTAATCATCATCAGCCAATGCGGTATTGTTCTTAATTACAATTTTTATTATTTTTGTGTGACCTTTTCTGTCCAATGTGGCTTCTACCCCCATTTGTGTTTTACTATTTGTTTGTTAATTGCACATTTGTAAATCTACCACCCATTTCTGTCCCTGGATGCTTTGCCTTTTTGTACACTGCCCTTATTAATTGATGCTGTTACAATCTGATATTATCTTTTTACACTGCATGTTACACAATTTTTTTTATTATTTTGATTTGTAACTTATGTCTAATATTAGCCTCAGATGAAGAGCCAATCCTTTGAACTTCATGATCTTACTTGCATTTTTCTTGGCGCAGTGAGAATGGGACTTTCTCATGTTTCATTGACATGAAAGTACCACTGCTGTATTCGAGACAGACTCCTGTAAATATATTGGGACGAGACTTGATGACCAAGTTAAATATGACAATCTCGTTCACGGTGAAGGGCATAGAATGTTCAACTCCAGGAATGCATTATTTAAACATATACAAAATGATTAGAGCAAACGCAGGGCAAATGACTATGAGAGCTATTCCATTGGAACCTGAGATATTCGCATATGGAGTGCGCATATTAATATCAGGGCTACCATACGTTGCAGACAGAATAACGAGAACACCAGATGAGTTTCTGTTCAGGCCAAGAATACATATGCACGAGGAAAAGGGACAAGTATTTCCCATAGCAATACAAGCAGTCGTAGTGCAAGGTGAAATGGCTTTGCTTGACGGCTGTGATGTTGAAGGCATACAATGGTGTGCAATAATCGCCATAGGGGAAGGTTATATATTGACTGACGTCACTGATGACGATCTATTTGAAGAACAAATAGGTGAGGATGAGATGACATTTGAGTTAAATCTCATTCATTGGGTAGAAGTGATTAAAAGAGAGGTGCCTCAAAGAATGATGCTGGCACAAAAACGTAACGATTATTTTGATGATGACATGGCAAAGGTGCCTATCACAGTGTGGACTACAGGTCCGTATGACATAGGCTTACTGAAAGGAGTCAGAGAAGTGAACATTAAATTGAAACCAGGAGCAATTCTACCAAAAGCACGACAGTATCCATGTCTAGGGAGGCAGATGAAGGGATTTTGAAGACAATTTCTGCCATGATGGATCAGGGCATCTTGTGATGTCAGAGTCACCATGTAATACATCAGTGTACCCTATCAATAAATCTAAGGGGGGGGTTGTGGCGTTTAATCCAGGATTTAATGCCAATAAACCAGATAGTAGAGGCCGAGTTCCCTCTAGTCCCGAACCCATCCACGATCCTATGTAACATACCTGCTGAGGCATGGTATTTCACGGTGATTGACCTGAAAAATGTATTTTTCCCAATCCCATTGCACAAAGATTTGCAGGATTTGACATCATTTACGTTCAGACTAGTTTGTCTGAAAAGCACAAGGTTGCCTCAAGGGTATTGTGAGTCCCCTTCGATTTTCAATAGAGTCCTGCAGATGAACTTAAGCAATATTGCATTAGAGAGTGTTGTCTTGCAATATGTGGATGACATTCAGATTTGCAGCACAACATAGGAATAGTGCAGACTGAATTCCATTCAACTTTTGATTATACTGGCTGAGAAAGGATATAAAGTTGACAAGGAGAAGTTACAGTATTGTCAGCAAGAAGTGTTGTACATAGGCAATTTGATTTCACATGAAGGGAAAAAGGTCACCCCTGAAAGAGCTGAAGCTATTTTGAAAACAGCTAAACCACACACAATAAAACAAATGCAGAGCTTTCTAGGATTATGTAATTATGTCAATGCATGGGTCTTTGACTACAGCTCTTATACCAGGCCCTTATTACAAGCCTTAAAAAAAGCACAGGCAACGAAAGAGAACATCGTTTGGACTAAGGCCTTGGAGGGTGGGTTTGATGAACTAAGAAAGGCCATTTGCAAGGCACCAGTCTTAGGGATTCCCAATTATGCAGAGGAATTCTACATGTTTTCACACATGGATGGTACTGTTATGACAGCAGTCCTTACACAGAAAACTATGTTGGGGTACATGCCC
Source organism: Ambystoma mexicanum (assembly GCF_040938575.1). Classification (NCBI taxonomy): domain Eukaryota; kingdom Metazoa; phylum Chordata; class Amphibia; order Caudata; family Ambystomatidae; genus Ambystoma; species Ambystoma mexicanum. Next base: position 1,340,562,059 of record NC_090929.1, on the reverse strand, counting down.
CTAGCATACTACAGTGGGATTCTAGATCCAGAGATGAGAGGTCATTTCCTATGCCAACAAAGTTTGGCTGCCGCCGTGTTCACCACAGGGAAAGCTACAACCATTGTAGTGGGGTGTCCAGTGATGTTATTCGTCGAGCATGTATTATTTTCTATTTTAGAGAAGCCAAATGGCACATTGATATCACAAAGAGCTTCTGCTTATGAGGAGGTCATATCAAACCCAACGATTAAAATAGTTTGATGCAGAATAGTGGGCATAGCAGTCGTGAAGTGCATAAGCATAAGTGCATAAGCATAAGCCCACACGAAAGGGACAGATTTTATCTCACGTGGAAATCAAGCAGCAGATGCTGAAGCCAAGCGTGTGGCAACTGAAGACGAAATAATGATGGATGTGCAAGTGCCTGAAGTGTATGAGAAAATGATTGTTGTACGAAGTGAGCCAGAAGGCGATAGAAATATGTCAAACACTCAGTTAATGGAGTGTCAAGGAGAGGCACCGCAGGAAGAAAATAACCTTTGGAAGCAAAGAGGGTGTTCTTTAAACCCCTCTGAAGCTTTATGGTGACAAGACAACACTGGTAAACCAATGATACCTATAACCTTATTGAAGATAGCACTGGAACAGTTACACTATCCAGCGCACATAAGAAGTGAGAATCTAGCAGCAACAATTGCTGAAGACTGGTTTATACCGAACTTGGCAGAACATGTTGCATTTTTTATGATAAATTGCATAATCTGTCAGAAATTCACAGCTGGGAATACACTACTTGTGATCAGGGGAGTCATCCCAAGGCCTAATTGGCCTTTTCAGCACTTGCATATCAATTACGTAACGGGTACAGGTACTTAATGGTTGTGGTATGTCCATTCTCTAGATGGATAGAAGCAGGTCCATGTGCTCACCCATACTCTACCTGTGCAGCCAAATTCCTGGTAAAGGAGGTGTTTCCCAGATGGGGAGTGTGTGAAGTAATGAGTTCAGATAACGGTATTCAATTTGTAAATGCAGTATTTGAACAGATGAGCTTGCTGCTTGGTATAAAGCACAAGTTTTCTTTGGCATATCATCCGCAAGGGAATGGGATATGTGAGAAACTCAATGGCTGGTTAAAGGAAAGCATGGCCAGTTTGAAGCTTACTCTGAAGAAGGGATGGTTGCACTGTCTTCGACTGGCATTGTATGCACTGAGAAACCAGCCTGGTTCTGATCACCATCTTACGCCACAGGAAATCGTGACAGGCAGAAGGATGCAAACACCTTTAACACCTCGAACTAGAGCTAGATGTGATGCTCAGCCAACAGGAGAAGTGTTAGGACTGGAAATGCAAAACTACCTGAACTGTATGACTTCCAATTTTTCTGTAATTTCAGGACAGCTGCAGAGATGACAAGAAGGGTGTAGGGCAGTACAGAACACAGAAGGAGATGCTACAACAGAAAAGGTTCCAGAATTACGTATACCTCAACTATTCCCTGGGGACACTGTCTTAGTTTGGAACCAAGTCAAGGTTCCACGGCCTGTTTATAGTGGAGGATATCACCCCATCAACAGTCAAGTTACAGGAAAGAAGAGCTTGGATCTTCCTGGGAGATATCAAGCCATATATTGGAGAGACCCCTCTGCCTGCACCCCACCACAAAGAGACTACTGACAACGGGGGAAGAACCACAGCACGTGCAGACAAGATCTATGACATGGACAAAGGATGTATGACCAGTCAAATGACAAGGAAGGAACCTTTGTGTTAGGTTGTGGCTTAGTTCTGGACATTTCCTTTGAGCAAAATAAGGGAAAAGGGACACAAATATGAACACTATGTGCATCCTAGTTGCAGGGAGAAATAAAGAGAACTATGTGCATAAGCCACAGATAGCTGTTGACTTTGTACTGAGGCACAATGAAGCCTTGATAAGAAAAGCTATGCCAAATTTTGATTAAGGGTGCATACACTGGAAAAGAATACAGTATCCTGAGTCCTTTGACACAGAATCTTTGTTTGGACTTACTTATGGTGTCACGCAATAGTGACCTCACCAAAGACATGCTGATTTATTTCGAATTGGTATTAAGGTTCTACCCGACGTTGGTGGGAAGGCTCACAAGCATAACAGAGTTTCTTCAAGATCCTGAGAACGGAAAGACGATAAAGAGGCTGCTCACAGTGATCACAGAACAGTTTCTTTTACTTCCGGGGTACAGCGCGGACAAGACAAATGTGCCTATCTCAAGAGAATCATAGACTAGCAAATGCAGTGTTCTTTCGCTTAATCGAAGACTTTCCAGAGCTTGTGGGGAGACATGCCAATGTTGACGTCCTCACTTTCATCCGAGACCCAGCTAACACTACGCATCTGAATATGCTTTTGCACAGTATCGTGATACAGGTTGCACTTTCTGATCATCATTAATATCACAGAAGAGTGTAGAAACTTTCATTCAAGAGACAGATCGTGAAGGTGTTGTCAAAGACTTCACTTTTGTTCATGCTGACAAGGAAGTTACATGTCATCTGGAGTGAAGCGATTCGAGGCATTGACTGGGAGCTAGTCTACATGGAGTATGCAGTATAAGACTTACTGTACCTTCGCCTCATTTGGAACTTTCATTTGTAGAAAAAGAACTGTTTCCAGAAACAAGAGAGTCTATTATTCGGATCACGAGGACAATTGGTCCAGTACTATTGATCAACATGCAGAGACAGCAGAGTCTAGAAGAAGTGATAATGATAAAAATGTATTAAAGAACCAATTTTTGCTTTCTTAGATGATCGAGATGGGAAGCTAGAAAAGCAGCATCATTCTCCCCCATGAGGAGAGACATTCATATTACCCCAGGAATAAATGCTGTAAACTCACCTACAGGTGTATAATTTATACCTGTGTTGTATTCATGATCATACTGTTGTCATTAACGATTAGAAATGCATTTTTATAGGTGCACAAAGTGTTCAGAACCCCATGCATCCACTTAAGGATGTGAGCATGAGACCTACAAAAGTGCCCAGACCTTATATAGTCATTCCTTTTCCTAAAAAGAATGATAGAGCAACTGAGCTTGAGATCGATGTGATAAGCAATAATACACATATAACGCTTGTGTTAACAAATGAGTTGAAACGCTGGAGACAGGGTCGGCAAACCAAATCAGATAAGGGATTGATGAAAGTTACATCTACACAGAGAGTGAGTAAAACCACACCTGGCCCAGTATCAATGATTTTAGAATCACATTTCAGAGAATGGGGAAAGCCTAGACAAACAACAATTTGAGGTGTTACGCCAAAAGAAGTTGAGCGGCAAAAGAAGAGAGCTGAACTTTTAAAGAGTCAAAAAACTGTATAGAGTGAACAAACAAAGATGACGCTTGCAAGCACACCTGATCCTTTGAAACATGATATCAGGATAGTGCCTGGAAAGACATGAGCAGAAATTCTGAGAGACATTTTCATGCCAGATTTGTATGTTGAAACGATGAAGCTTATTGTACTTTCTCCTACTCAAATAACATTGACAAAAATGTCCAGATCAGTGATGAAGATGCCTGAGAATCCTCCAGCAAGAAGAAGCTATGCAGAAGTATTATGTGATATGTTGGTGAAAGCTCATATCAAAAGAATAAGAGCCAAAAGGAGCACACAAGAAGACAATAATGAACTGAATGATTACCTGCATAGCACAGCACATTTGGGAAACAAAATATGTTGGAACCTATGAAGGAAGTTGGAAGGCGAACTTCAGATGAAGAATGTTTTGTTTGTGCACCCCTACCGTACAACATGGGGAAGTCAAAAATCTTCATAGCTCTTGAGATAGATGTTAAGACAGCACACTGTCTGTTACATATAGCAATATGCATGACCAAAGGTCAGTTTATGGGAAGTGATGCTTCGCTCAAATGGGCGACGGAAGCAACTGATAGAAATGAAGATGATTATGTCCAAGACATAAAAATGAGAAATAATGGCAAAACAAAGAATACTGTGATCAGATATGAGAAGCCTGGAGTAAAAGGAGCAGAGATCAGAAGAGAAGCAAACAAAAAACTGGACTTCAAAGGATAAACAACAGAAGACGTTTGCAGATGGAAGAACAGAGGACAATTGCAAATCTGGGGAACAGTATTGTCGCTAGACGGTTGGGAGAAAGGAATGGTGATCTGCAGAGCATGGATGATCATTGGATACCAGAAAGAAACAATCGAAAAAGGAACAAATGATATGTAAGCCATTGTGGTCGAAGCTTGCAAGACTACTAACATGGGTCAAAGACAGAGGAGGACCTTTGCAGATAGTGCCATTGGATACTTCAAAGCTATGCTTCAGAAACAATGGTGCAGGAAAAATGTGAGAGAATCAGAACTGTGGCCAAATATTCGATGCAGCAGGAATGATGCATGGAACTGCAGTGATCATGGATCACTATTGGGCATGTTGAGCCAAAGCATATATCAGATTGCCAAAGAATAAGGGTCGCATATGTACATTGGTGAATATCCATGTACCATTTTTGGTGATGCCAAACAGTGATCTGAATATTGATTCCTTCCGGAAAGCAGATGCTCACCTGAGAAGGAAGATATCTGTGGAACTGCTAAACTGAATGAAGAGAGAAAATTACTTCTCTGACAAATCGATAGAAGCCTTTGATGCAATCCCATATGAACATACGTTATTCAGCCTGACCTCATCAGTGTTCACGACAAGCCTGATGCCAAGAATTCAGGTTGGAGCAAATACTAAATGGTTGCAGACAACCAGATGGGAGTTACTGCAGACCATCAATACAACCATAAAAGGATTCAATGCAATCAGGGAAGAATTGAGAGCAATCCGACTGATGACACTCCAGAACAGATATGTTTTAGACATGATCACAGCTATGGATGGAGGTGTTACCTTATTTATAAGGCAGTGGTCCTGTCAGGCGGGAAAAAAAAGGTATAGATTAACACATTATAGCTAGACTGGCCTCCAGGAAAACCGGAGGAGAGACTCAATTAGACCCAAATCTCATGTGGCAGTAGAAAAAATATACATTTTATTTTCTGAACAAATTGATAAAACACATATTAAATCTTAATTGACCCTTAATGCATGTTTACTCTGTGAAGAGCTATCACAGAGTAAACACAGTGATTTGTATGCACAGTATTTTATTGAGTAAGACCCAACATGCATTAAGGGTCAATTAAGATTTAATATGTGTTTTATCAATTTGTTCAGAAAATAAAAATGTATATTTTTAACTAGTCCCTGCTCTACGTCAGAGTTACGTTTAAGGATTACTCTACAGTTTAAAGATAATGTTAATATTTTTTTCCAAACCAGCTGTGTTTTCTAGTGTATTTAGTCTTGTTGTGGCTTGTTGACACATGGGTAGTGTCATACCATGTACGTCCGTTTTATCGGTGGAGCAAATTGCAATTATTGGTTGCATTTCTTTTTTCAACATTGTTTCATTGAATTTTGAACAGCTTGCAAGAGTTGCCATCAAGGGCATACAATTAACAAGTTTGTGTGCTAATTGTTCCATGACATCAGTAGCACATGAGTTATGGCCAGAGAAAGCTCGGATGTGCCTGGTTTTTAATATTGCTTGTGCTTCTTGAGTTATTACACCAACTCTAATATTTTTAAAATGTTGGTGTTTGTGAGGTCTGCAGACTGTGCTCATGTTCTGTTAATTCTCTGTGTTGGAAATGTTGCCAAAGGTCGACATTTCCTATGCTGCCAAGAGTTTTACGGCTCATTTTGTGCCCTAAGATTTTAAAAATAGGTTCAGCTTTCATTGGTGTCAATTGAATATCTCCAAAAACAATAATGTGTTTTCCTCCAAAGAGCTGTTCGTAGTCTGTTATGAGGACCTCTTGCATTCTGAGTTGAATCAAAGCCAACATAAGGTTGGAGACCATACTCACCTCAACTATTAGCAGCATTTTCATTTGTTTGAAAACTCTGCATAGTTCCATTGCAGCTTCTGTGGAAAGTTTGTAATAGTCTAATTAGTTTTGCCTGAACCAGCTTCAACACTCACGTACAGCAGTATAGGTTTGTAGTCTTGGCAGGTACAGTTCTTATTTTCATGTTCCACGCCATGTTCAATTTGTTTTGTTATTTCTTGGAGAATGCTATGCTGCTCATTGTTCAGTTGTGATTGTAGTACAGTGAAGTCATCTGTAGCTTGTTCATACGGACACATGGTATTATCTATTTCTATCATGGCTAATTCTGCCTCATTTGTGGCTGTCCAAGTGGTTCTTGGCTTCCTGTTACAGAAGGTTGACTACTGTTGGTTGTGTCCACTTGTAGTTGGGCCGGGAGTTCTTCTTCATGTTTCTGTTCATTGTGCAACATTGTTTGGTACTGTGTAAAGTTTACCTCTGTTATAGTGCTTTCATTTGCTTTGAAAGCGTCTTCATAGGAGGCATATGTATCCAGTAACTCTTCTTCTTTTCTCTATGGTTTAAAAAGTTGTAGCAGGAACATGTAATACAGTTCTTTATGTTGAGGAGTTTTTAAAGACAATTTGATATGATTAATTAAGCTGTGTTTGGTAAGTTTCACTAAGCTGCCTTCACAATTTACCACTCTGTAACTACCTTTCTTTTCATCTGGTTTAACATTATTTTTGTATGTGAAGTTTTGGGCTACATGGTAGAGACACATGGTTTCCAATGTGGTACTCCTGTTTCGGTATATGTGTCTAGTAAATTGTTTTTCAAAATGTCTTGGCTGTTGGGATCATTTTTGGCTATTGTTTCTATGTCCTCATATTATTTGAGAACTCTTTTTCTAGATTCAGCAGGACCAAGACATAGCGATACTATATTGTCAGATTTTCCATACAAGGCAGTACCATTAAATGGTCTGCAGCTTCATAGCAGTCATATTCTCTATGAGAGAGCATTTTAATGCCTAAGCTGTACAATTTCTGTGATAGTGTTTTGTCAGATGATATGTCATCCCAGAGGTCCTAAAGCTCTGTTTTCTCTGCTTTGGTTAAGTAGTCTGTGACATATCGTGCAACTGCAGTGGAATTGTCTGCAATGTACTGCACATCTATGTTTGCATTCCATAGGAGGGCAATGATTGCATTATAATTATTTATGTATTTTGATTTGTTTGTTCTTTTTATGTAATATGTGTTCTTAGGTGATTTACCTTGACACTATGGGGCCGATTCATGGAACAAATGTGCGCCGAAAAAAGTGGTGCAAGCTGGCACAAGCAGGCGCAAGCGTGAAAAACAAAGCGGACGTGCACACGTGCGATTCATGGAAGTCTCTGCGCGTGCTTTTCTCGGGATGTGTGCCAAACCCGTGCCTGACGCACATGGGTGCACACGTCATTGCAACATCGCGAACACTGTGCGCAAAAGCACACAATGTCCGCGCACATACCAAAAAGGGGGCGGTACATGGGGTGTAACACACTGAATGTGGAACAACGCATGAAAAAGAAGACATAACTGGGGAAGTACTGCAGGGAAATACACGGTATGCCCACACGTACGCGAACAACTCGTATTCATGGATTTGAATAAGGGAAACAAGCTCACGCTAAAAAGAAGCGCACAGGCGTCAACACGTCCGCCACAGGAAGGCAGGCAGAAGCGTCCCTGCGCACAGTATGAATGCCCCATTTGTCGCAGCACTGATCGTGGGACACCGCAGGAGGAGAATAGCCAGGGCCCGCATTTATTCCCCCCAGACAAACCTTTTTGGGATGCCTGACGACCAGGTCTACGGCAGGTATAGGTTTCCACCTCGTATCATCCTAGACCTGGTCAGGGAGTGGGAAGATGACCTTACATCGCTCACCCTCTGCTCAAAAGCATTGAGCCTCTCAGGTGCTCAATGTCCTGCATTTTTTGGCCACTGGGTCATTTCCGCCAACTACTGCCATAGTGGGGGGTTCTCACAGGTCACGCAGTCACGCTGCCTACACCATGTGTTGGCAATCATGACTCCGCGCCCCTCAGTTCGCAGGCAGATATACATGCCCAGAACACCTGCAGAAAGGCAGGCCATTGTCCAAGACTTTTACAGGGTGGCACACTTCCCCAAAGTGCTCGGTTCCATAGATTGCACCCATGTAGCCCTAAGTCCACCTAGGGCCACTGAGCAAATGTACCGAAACCGCAAGCACTGGCATTCCAAACAACATGCAGGTGGTATGCGATGCCAAGGGAATCATCACCTCTGTCTATGCAAGCTACACTGGCTCCATCCATGACAGTTTCATATACAGAATGTCCGCCCTGAGCCGGGGAGCTGGGCAGCATGGCGACACATGGCTCCTAGGTGAGTACAAATGCCCGTGCACATGCATGCATGTCACACACAGACAAATACACAAATCCCAATAATCACAACCATTATCACCTCTCCAGGGGACAGTGCCTACTCTCTGAGCAACCACATGATGACGCCAATCCGGAACCCCACCACACCACCCCAGGTAAGACACAATGCTGCCCATATTGCAACCAGGGCCATAGTGCAGCGCACATTCGGAGTGCTCAAGTCACGCTTCTGCTCCCTTGACCGCTCTGGCGGGCAGCTACTCTATGCACCCCCAGTAGTGTGCAGGATCATTGTCCTGCACAATGTTGCAACACGGCAGGGCGTACCGGTGGACATGGTGGTGCCCCCACATCCCCAACCACAGGCACAGGTGCTGCCCATGGGAAGGGATAGGACAAGTGGCGAGGCAGCCCGGACCCAGTTTGTGGCCACATTTTTCACCTAAACTCCCACCCCTGTGGAGTGTTTATAGGCCTGGCACATACCAGGTGACATTCGATGATGACAAAGAGACAGTCAACTGTCACAACCTTACCACCCTGAGAATGTTGCCATGGAAGTGCCACATTGTGTGCATCCCTAGCTACTTAAACCTAACCAATCCTGTGTGACCAAAAGGTACACATGCAAGGTGTGTATCACACAGACTTGCAAAACAGGCCATGACAATCACTGGTATGTCACACAAAGCCACCAAAACCACAACATGACATGGCAAGCAATAGCAAAACACCAACACAATAAAAATAATGTACGCATTGACAAATGAAAAATGCAAAGTGGCGTCAGACAATGATGCCTGACATGGAATCAGATGAAATGACTGACCAACAACCTCCTACACAAAGCAAGTCATACCCAAATGCATAACAACTGTTGTAGCTTGAAAATAACAATGAATGCCTGTTCACATACACATTGTGCATGGCAAAATAAACACTGCATAATACGTGTGCTGTGTTCATCTCCTGCAACACACTGCTCAGCACACAGCATATTGACCAGTCTATGTGTGTGATGCACACCCTGAGCATCACATGAAAATGACACACTAAATAAAAAACAAATCACGCATGTACAGGATCCACAAATGGTCATAGATCATGTGCTGCAGGGACACAGTGGTCCCAGAAGGCTAACTGTGTGCACACGTGGACATGAACGGGTTGTTTTACATGTTGTGCATTATAGTGCAAGTGTGTGTGTCAGTAGGGACATGCACTCTATACATGCATGTGCAATCAAGTGAAAATCAGTGTCCTCATCACATGTGAACATTGCCCATGTGCACACCCCCCGTGATGGTACATACACAGTCAATGCAGTAAGTAAAGCGCCGGTGGGTGCGTGGCAAATGTAAGACCAATGTGTCAAGATTCACACAACATCCAATCTACCCTGGGTAAGCATCCAGACGCATTTAGCAAGGTACGACTTCAGTACAAGTCGTGTTCCAGCATAACCTAAATAAAGTAGGTAGATCATGTGGCAATTCAAACCTGTAAATGAAATGCACTGCACACGCGTCTGTCCCTCGCTGTCTGTCCCTGTGAGCTGCTTCTTTCCCTGTGTTGGAACGCTACATGGCTAATACAACTGCCTCAATGGACCATGTTGGACCGGAGTATATGTGCCACTGCCCCTGCATGTGCCCCTGACAACTTTCCCATCAACTACCCATTACTCCACCAACGAATCTTAGCTGTACTGTGCGCTTCAAAACCAATATCTGTCCAATTTCAGCGTCAGTGGTGCTACTTAGCATGCATGTGCAACTGTCCTGGTGGACGGTTGGCTGCGGTGTGGCCCCTTGTGCTGCTCACCTTTCCTGGAGTTCCTTGAAACATATCAGCTTCTGTATGATGTATGAGCGCAATCCCTGTGGCTCTGCCTGCGCACACATGGGCATGTCTGCACCACCGAACGTGGCCAGCTTCCAGACATCCAATGGGCCATGTCTGCTGGGAAAGGTGGTCTGGAGGCTCATCCCCCTGCAGAAAGGGCAAAAAACACATGATTAATGCATGAAATTTCCCTGTGTGTGTCTCCTCAGGCATGTCATGAGTGGACCATGTCAGAGACGTACATCTGAAATCACTCCATCAGTGCGACTTTCCCAGCCAAAGTGTGTCAGCCACTGTCTAAAGCATGAATTGCATGAAGGACACCCCCATTTTGTTGAACACATTCAACTTGCCAAAGAACAATATGGACAGCGTCCTCAGAAAACCCCCATTTTGTTAATTTACGAACATTTAACAGAACCATGAGTGTTCTTAGAACACTTTCAACTTGCAAGCAAACAATACGGACAGCGTCCTCAGAACACCCCCATTTTGTTAATTTACCAACATTCCAGGACACCGCGAGTGTTCTTAGAACACATTCAACTTGCCAGAGAACAATACGGACAGCGTCCTCAGGACACCACCATTTTGTTAATTTACGAACATTTAGCGGACACCACGAGTGTTCTTAGAACACTTTCAACTTGTCAGCGAACAATACCAACAGCGTCGTCAGAACACCCCCATTTTGTTAATGTACAAACATTTCAGGACACCGCGAGTGTTCTTAGAACACGTTCAACTTGCCAGCGAACAATACGGACAGCGTCCTCAGGACACCCCTATTTTGTTAATTTACGAACATTTAGCGGACACCACGAGTATTCTTAGAACACTTTCAACTTGCCAGCGAACAATACGGACAGCGTCCTCAGAAGACCCCCATTTTGTTAATTTACGAACATTTCAGGACACCGCGAGTGTTCTTAGAACACATTCAACTTGCCAGTGAACAATACGGACAGCGTCCTCAGGACAACCCCATTTTGTTAATTTACGAACATTTAGCGGACACCGCGAGTGTTCTTAGAACACATTCAACTTGGCAACGAACATTAGGGACACCATCCTCGGGACACCCACATTTTGTTTATTTACGAACATTTCAGGACACCACGAGTGTTCTTAGAACACATTCAACTTGCCAGAGAACAATACGGACAGCGTCCTCAGGACACCCCTATTTTGTTAATTTACAAACATTTCAGGACACCGCAAGTGTTCTTAGAACACATTCAACTTGCCAGAGAACAATACGGACAGCGTCCTCAGGACACCCCCATTTTGTTTATTTACGAAGATTTCAGGACACCGCGAGTGTTCTTAGAACACATTCAACTTGCCAGAGAACAATACGGACAGCGTCCTCAGGAGACCCCCATTTTGTTTATTTACAAACTTTTCAGGACACCGCGAGAATTCTTAGAACACTTTCAACTTGCCATCGAACAATACGGACAGCGTCCTCAGAACAACCCCATTTTGTTTATTTGCGAACATTTCAGGACACCGCGAGTGTTCTCACAACACATTCATCTTGCCATCGAACAATACGGACAGCATCCTCAGAACACCCCCATTTTGTGTATTTGCGAACATTTCAGGACACCGCGAGTGTTCTTAGAACACATTCAACTTGCCAGAGAACAATACGGACAACGTCTTCAGAACACCCCCTACGAACATTTCAGGACAACGTGAGAGTTCTTAGAACACTTTCAACTTGCCATCGAACAATACGGACAGCGTCCTCAGAACACCCCCATTTTGTTGATTTACAAACATTTCAGGACACCGCAAGTGTTCTTAGAACACATTCAACTTGCCATCGAACAATACGGACAGAGTCTTCAGGACACCCCCTACGAACATTTCAGGACAACGCAAGAGTTCTTAGAACACTTTCAACTTGACAACAAACAATACGGACAGCGTCCTCAGAACACCCCCATTTTGTTAAAATTTCAGGACACCGCGGGAGTTCTTAGAACACTTTCAACTTGACAACGAACAATACAGACAGTGTCCTCAGAACACCCCCATTTTGTTTATTTGCAAACATTTCAGGACACAGCAAGTGTTCTTAGAACACATTCAACTTGCCAGGGAACAATACAGACAGCGTCCTCAGGACACCCCCATTTTGTTTATTTACAAACATAATACGGACAGAGTCCTCAGAACACCTCCATTTCGTTTATTTACGAACATTTCAGGACACCGTGAGAGTTCTTAGAACACTTTCAACTTGACAACGAACAATACGGACAGCGTCCTCAGGACACCCCTATTTTGTTAATTTACAAACATTTCAGGACACCGCAAGTGTTCTTAGAACACATTCAACTTGCCAGAGAACAATACGGACAGCGTCCTCAGGACACCCCCATTTTGTTTATTTACGAACTTTTCAGGACACCGCGAGAATTCTTAGAACACTTTCAACTTGCCATCGAACAATACGGACAGCGTCCTCAGAACAACCCCATTTTGTTTATTTGCGAACATTTCAGGACACCGCGAGTGTTCTCACAACACATTCAACTTGCCATCGAACAATACGGACAGCGTCTTCAGGAACCCCCTACAAACATTTCAGGACAACGCGAGGGTTCTTAGAACACTTTCAACTTGACAACGAACAATACGGACAGCGTCCTCAGAACACCCCCATTTTGTTTATTTACAAACATTTCAGGACACCGCGAGAGTTCTTAGAACACTTTCAACTTGACAACGAACAATACGGACAACATCCTCAGAACACCCCCATTTTGTGTATTTGTGAACATTTCAGGACACGGCAAGTGTTCTTAGAACACATTCAACTTGCCAGAGAACAATACGGACAACGTCTTCAGAACACCCCCTACGAACATTTCAGGACAACGCAAGAGTTCTTAGAACACTTTCAACTTGCCATCGAACAATACGGACAGCGTCCTCAGAACACCACCATTTTGTTGATTTACAAACATTTCAGGACACCGCAAGTGTTCTTAGAACACATTCAACTTGCCATCGAACAATACGGACAGCGTCTTCAGGACACTACGAACATTTCAGGACAACACGAGAGTTCTTAGAACACTTTCAACTTGACAACGAACAATACGGACAGCGTCCTCAGAACACCCCCATTTTGTTAAAATTTCAGGACACCGCGGGAGTTCTTAGAACACTTTCAACTTGACAAAGAACAATACAGACAGTGTCCTCAGAACACCCCCATTTTGTTTATTTGCAAACATTTCAGGACACAGCAAGTGTTCTTAGAACACATTCAACTTGCCAGGGAACAATACAGAAAGCGTCCTCAGGACACCCCCATTTTGTTTATTTACAAACATAATACGTACAGAGTCCTCAGAACACCCCCATTTTGATTATTTACGAACATTTCAGGACACCGCGAGAGTTCTTAGAACACTTTCAACTTGACAACGAACAATACGGACAGCGTCTTCAGGACATCCCCTACGAACATTTCAGGACAAGGCAAGAGTTCTTAGAACACTTTCAACTTGACAACGAACAATATGGACAGCGTCCTCAGAACACCCCCATTTTGTTTATTTACGAACATTTCAGGACACCGCGAGAATTCTTAGAACACTTTAAACTTCACAACGAACAATATGGACAGTGTCCTCAGGACACCCCCATTTTGTTTATTTACGAACATTTCCGGACACCGCGAGTGTTCTTAGAACAGTTTCAGCTTGCTTGCGAACAAAACGGACACATATTGAGTCCTCAGAACACCCCCCATTCAGTATATTTAGAACATTTCAGAGCACCTGTGATGTCGGCAATCAAATCGAACACAACAAGAACGTCGACCTCATAAAAAAACACAACTTTCCACCTATCTGATACTCTCCCACCCTCCCCAAACACTCCTACACACCAACACACTCTACTAAATACAAATTTTGAACCAAGTTTCACCGCGCTGCCCGCGGACGTCCGCGGTGGGCGCTACCGAAAATCTGACACGCTTCACGCTCGACACCGTCCAATCAGCGAACACGTCGTCTGTCCTCAGGCACCACGCAAACTGATTGGCCAATCAGGACACTGTCCGCGGAGCGAACAGGGAAGTGTGTCCACGGACCAAACACAGATATCACAAATTTTTATGACCTACTTTTTGGTCATTTTTAAAAAAACAACTGGACGGATTTTCATCAAATCTCCAAAAGCACGCTTTTGGGACCAAGCCGCTACTCCTGGTCCAAATTTGGTGAAAATCCCTCCAGCAGTTTGGGCTGTAAGCGCAAGCACATTTTTTTCCCCATTCAGTGTATTGGAAAAAAAAGTTTTGGGACCCCCCTATAACTTTGCCCTCCCCAGACGAATCCTCACCAAACTTTGCAAAAACAATCAGAGTGGGACATATACTTTTTTTGCAAAATTTGGTGAGGATTCGTCCAGGGTGAGCGAAGTTATAAGACGCCCAAAATGTGCTCTTCCTATGGAAACACCAACTTAACCATAACTACATGGCCACTACCGTGGCCGTGTAACATAATTATATATATATTCAATGAAAAAACTTTCTTACTAACAGTATACTAACTTTGTTAGTATACTGAGCTACTAATGGAGAAACATAGCATTGTGTGCAGCGTACTAGATGAAAGTATAATATTTGTAATGTTAATATGTTGAATAATGAAATGATAATTGTCCTGAAATGTTCGAAAATAAACAAAATGGGGGTGTTCTGAGGACGTTCTTCGTATTGTGTGACTGCTTAGCTGTATGCAATGAGGGAATGGCACAGAGAGTAAAGTGGAAATGGTAGAAGGGGTGTCGAAGAGTTACGCTGTCTGTAGACAACGCGGCTGTCCGTGGACAGGGCGTGCTACATCCAGGGTTTTCCAGCAAATCCAACATGGAAAGAAGACTGTACGGATTAGCCAATCAGATGTCGAGGTTGTGGATTTGTGTTGAAAGAGACTGTGTGTGGTGAAGATGGCAGAAGTAGAGAAAGTCAGGGTGTTGGTGCTTGGAGATATGTTTGTGCATGGTTTAAAACAGTACGCTCGATGCAGGCATGTTGAAAAGAACTTTGATGTGAAATGAGTGGAGGTGGTGTGGAGCACTGTGTCTGATTCCAATGTACAGGGAATTGTACAAGTTTGTGAGGATATGGCCACGATGAACAGTCTGCATGTGGTAATTTTGCACTATGGTGCTTTCCATTTGGGCAAGGTCAGTGCCCCTACTTTGTTGGCTGATTTGAAACGCTTGGTTCAAGCCGTAATGAAGATCCTTCCAAATGCGAAAGTAATTTTTTCTGGATTACTACCTAGGGCAATATGGGACAATAGTTCAATTTTTTGTCCTCAGCAAAACATTGCTAGGTGTGTCATCAACCGAGGCATGTGTGCCTTCATGCTTAGAGCTGGTATGTTCTTCTGTAATAATGGGAATATTGATGCCAGTAATACTGTTAATTTTAAAGAAGATGGCATCTCTTTATCTTTTACGGGAGATGCCTTTCTATTTTGGAATGTAAGGGTTGCTTTGGAGAAGGTTATGTGAAGATTTTAGGAGTAAAGTAAGAAAAAAAACAAGAAAAAAAATACTAAATAACAGGTGTCTGTCAAACATCTGTAAGAAAAACAAAAAAACGGCTCTTTTCAGAGCCAACTTCAAAGGGGAAATGGGGCACACTATTTAAATTCGCGGACATCAAAATCACTACGTGGGGGTTCAGTATGTTCTATGTTACATGTATATGAAGTCAGGGATATTATGGTTAAGTTGTGCTACTAAAAACCTATGAAATTCAGTGAAAAAACTTTGTTAAAGGGACGTTATGGTTAAGTTGCGCTACTAAAAACCTATGAAATTCAGTGAAAAAACTTTGTTAAAGGCATGTTATGGTTAAGTTGCGCTACTAAAAACCTATGAAATTCAGTGAAAAAACTTTGTTAAAGGGACGTTATGGTTAAGTTGCACTATGAAAAACCTATGAAATTCAGTAAAAAAACGTTGTTAAAGGGATAATATGGTTCAAAGTAAAACCGAAAAACCCATGAAATTCGGCAGTTATGGTAAGATAAGCAACCATAACTTGCACCACCGTGCACTGCTAACACTAACACCCAGTACATCAAAGATGACATCACAAATGTCATTGATGACATCACTGATGACATCACATGTGCATTTACTTTTCATGAAAACTCTGTACAAGGGATTCTTACAATGCTGACCAAAAACTGTCAAGGATCATTGGGATAAATATCATGAGCTAATTAGTGCATTAAGCAATGCATTGATATAAATAGCATTCTGTTATTTGTATTTGTATTTGTTTATTTATAACGCGCAAACCCACAGGCCCAGGGGCATCAGGGCGCAATTTGTACAAGGTTGCAAGAAAGGAACATACAGGGATATAAATTACAATAAAAGTGTGTCAAAACAGCAAAAAACAAACTTAATAATTACAAATATTACACAGGGTACAGTATCCCTAGGCTCAGCAGAGGAAGTATCCCTGAGGTAGTTGGGAGGGTAGCAGCCCGGAAATCATGTAAGGGAACAGGCGGGTTGGGTAAGCAGGACAAATGTCTGACACAACTATTGCTGGTCAAAGAGCCAGGATTTGGTTTTATTCTTGAAGGTGTTGAAGGAGTCTTCAGCTCTGATGGCAGCGGGGAGGGTATTCCAAAGTTTGGAGGCTAGGACAGGGAAGCTGGTGCCTCCGGCTTTTTGGAGCTTAAACCTGGGGATAGTAAGGCAGTTAGTCTGGGCAGTTCTTAGTGGCCGGGAAGTGGAGTGGCGCGAAAGCCGACTGCAGAGATAGATCGGAGCCTTGTTGGCTAGGCATTTGTGCGTGAGGGCAAGCGTTTTTAGGGAAATTCTCTGCTTCACGGGTAACCACTTAAGGCTAGTTCTGGCTTCTGAGATGTGGTGGTTACGAGGGATGTTCAGGGCTGCTCGAATTGCATTGTTCTGGGTGGTTTGGAGTTTGGATAGGTTTTCTTGGCTAGTGCCTAAATATAGAGCACTGCAGTAATCTATTTTTGCCATGATAAGTGTTCTCGCTAGTGTGACGCTATTGTGGGTGGTGAGGAAAGGTCTACAGGCTGAAATGAGTTTGCACGTGTAGGCGGAGGTGGACCTGACTGCATTAGTTTGTCTTGACAAGGATAAGGTGGAATCTAGGTAAAAGCCTAGTGTTTTAGTGTCTTTCGAGACTTGTATGGAGTTGCCGTCTATGATGAATGACTGATAGGATGGCTCAAGTTTGAAGTACCCAGGATAAGTAGCTTCGTCTTATCGTCATTCAGACATAGCTGGTGCTGGGCCATCCAGGCTTGGATGACCAAGTAGACGTCATTGAGGGCCTTGGTGTCAGCAAGATAATCACCAGAAATGGGAATGAGTATCTGGGTGTCGTCCGCATAGTTGGTGTAGGAGACACCCAAATAATCAAGCACATCAAAGAGTGGTTTCGTGAAGATATTGTAAAGAGTAGGTGACACGCAAGAACCCTGAGGAACACCGCAATGAATAGGGGAGGGAGCTGCGGCAGCGGAGGGTGCAAAGACCCTCATAGATCTGTTGCTCAGGAAGGATTTGATCCAGGCCGCTGCGGAGGGAGAGAAGTTGGCAGCAGAGTGGAGGTGCCTGCAAAGGATCTGGTGGTTAACCAAATCAAATGCGGCGGAGAGGTCGAGGAGTAATAGCATAGCTAATTTGCCCTTGTCCTTCAGGACTTCGATCTGGGTTTTTAGGTCTAGTAAAGCCGTTTCGGTCCCATGTCTGGGCCGAAATCCGGATTGTCGTAGACCTAACAGATTGTTAGATTCAAGGTAGTTTTGGATCTGCAGATAAGCTGCCCGGTCCAGTATCTTCAGCAGAAATGGTACTGTAGTGATGGGTCGGAAGTTCGTGGGTATGCTTGGGTCAAGGGACGGTTTTTTTAGTAGCGGGATCACCCAGGCGTCTTTAAGGTTGTCCGGGACAATACCTGTTTCAAAGGATGAGTTAATGAAGGTTGTAATGAATGGGGCTAGGTCATGGGCGGAGTCCTTAATGATGGGGGCTGGGCACGGGTCACCTTGGCAGTTGGAAGGTTTCATCCTGAGGATGATGCTTTCTACTTCGGTGACAGTGAGGGGTGCGAAGGTGAAAGGTTTGATGTTGGCAGAGTTGGAGAAGTTGGGCCTAGTGGGGGAGAATGAGCGGTTATCCCGCCTCAGGCAGTCCTGTTTTTCATTTATTTTAGATTGGAGCGTAGAGATTTTGTTTAGAAGGGCTGCTTGAATGTTAGCACACCATTTGCTGTCTTTCGTGCAAGTGTCTGGCGTGGAGACTGGGGTTTCGAGCTCTTTTAGGACTCTAAAGAGTTCCTTGGAATTAGAGTCGGCTTGCATGATACGATTATTAAGCGATTCTTTTTTAGCAGTGATGATGGCGTCTTTATAAGTGAGGGAGGCGAGAAGGAAGCTGTCTTTATGCTCATCAGAAGGGTGGCTTTTCCAACGGTTTTCCGCGCAGCGTTTGGCTTTGCGGAGGATTCTTAGCTGTGGAGTGAACCATAAGTTGAGATGTGCTCGTGGTTTAGCCTTCCTGGTTTTAATTGGTGCTATGGTGTCAATGGCCGTGAGCATCGTTTGGTTGTAGATGACTGCTAGGGAGGTGGGATCAGAACAGGCGTTGGTCGCCGCATTAAGAGAGGGGAGTAGCAGTGGGAGGAGTTGTTCTCTTGTTATGTTTTTTTTATTACGGGTGGGGAGGGCTGGGGCTATGGGTGTTAGGGCTCGCGGGGTAGCTTCAATGTTAAATGTTATGATGTGATGGTCAGACCATAAGCAAGGGGAGTTATTGAGGACCTGGATGTTGCAGTTGGAACCGGCTAACCAATCGATGGTCCTACCTTTGATGTGGGTCGGTTCTTGTAAGTACAAGGTGAGGCCAAGGTCGGTAAGAGCATATTCCGGATCAGTTGCTACAGGATCCTTAGGGTCACCGCGACCAAGATTGAAGTCACCTAAGATGATTGTTTGGGAGTTGTTTTTTGTTTTGTCAAGAAGAAGAGTGGAAATTTCACTGACAAAGGTGGGTGCCGGCCCTGGAGGCCTGTAGATAAGGTGAAGGGTGGCCGTTTGGTTAGGTGTTAGTAGTAATTTGATTGTCAGCAGTTCAGCTGATTCAAGTTTGGATTCGGATACCACTCTTAGGTCAAGGGAGTTTTTGTGGATGAATGCCACGCCGCCACCTCTAGTATGGGTAGAGGAGCGGTCACAGCGAGTGATGCCATAGTCAGGCGGTAAGGCCAAGGATAGAGAAGGGCCAGAGGCGGCATGTAGCCAGGTTTCAGATATGGCAATGAAGTCAAGGTCGGCAGTGGTGATAAGGTCGGCTATGTCAAGAGCGTGTGCTGTGAGAGATCTAGCATTGATGAGGGAACACTTGAACACAGGCAATTTAACCCCTGTGGTCTTAGTTTTGCAAGTGGCGGTGGGCGAAGGTGGGCTGGGTGGAGTGCGTGGGGCTTGCTTGGTAGTGTTGGTGCGGGAAGGACGAATGCGGAATCTGGTGCCTAGTCTCGTGTTCCTGAGAGTGAGAGGGCAGGGTTGGTTGGGGGTAGGTTTTGTGGCAAAGTGTTTGAGCCAGAGGGCTGGGTCATTGAGGTATTGGTTAATCTGGTTGCAGGGGTGGTGAGCGTCAACGGTAGTTACTGAAGGACTCGTTGAGGGTGTCAAGCTCATGGTGGGTGACGCTAGGTCAAGTGGGTAAGGGCAGGCCAGGTTATTAGCCTCAATGGTAGGAGTGGTTGACTTGGGTGGTTGAGTGAATAGGGACAGATGTGTGGTAAGGAGGTAGTGCAATAGAAGGCGCACGCTGATGTGCATGATGGTGATGCTGGCTGCCAGAGTGGGTTCCCTATGAGCTAGTTGGCAGGGACAGGAAATGGTCTGTAGGCGACCAAAAGGCACAACACAATTGAAGTGGTCTGTAAGCTTTTGTGTGGGAAATATGTATGTTCTGGATCCCACATCCTTTGTATTGGTAAGGTTTCTCGCCAGCCTATTTTGTCAGAACCTTAATAAGAGAACCCTTTTCACTGAAACATTTCCGGAATCAGAATGCAGATGAGCTTTCTCATGTGCAGGTAATTTCTAGTGACAATTCCTATCAACAAATTACCTTTACATTCACAATGTATATAAAATAGCGTTCTGTCAGGAATAAAAGACAAAACAAAAAGGCTGTTTGATGTACAGTACAAACACAATTTTTCAGTAATCTATCATTCGAGATATGTTTTGTAGCTCTATGTTGCTGGATGTTACCACAGAGGTGTTGAATGGGCATAAACATTTATGTATTCAATAGCCTTCTCATTCCCAGTTCCTGAATACTCTGAAAAGACAACGGGCCCCAGATGATATCATCCTAAGATGTTAGGTAATTGCATGTTCCATCATTGAAGCCTTCCATGCATTAGTCCAGAGGAATTTAACAATCACTTTTGTTGCATTTCTACAGCATCAATCACCTGAACTTCTGCATGCTTCTAGTGTCTCAGCTCTCTCCAAAACATCCGGAAAATGGCATGTTGCACTGTACGGGTCAGCTACAGCAATAACGGCTCTAATACTCCTTCAAAGTTTGTGCTGTATTTCACATTTCAAAACGCGGCATTTGAGATCCCGGAGAGACAGCAAGCAACTCCTCCGCCGGTCAGCAGGTCATGAAGTTCTATACAGTATACTAAGCTACTCATGCAGAAACATAGGCAGTGTGTGCAGCATACATGATGAAGGTGCAATATTCATAATCTTGTCATGTTGAATAGTGAAATGATAACTGCTTTCTTATTAGAGTTTTGCGTACTGTGAAACATGTAATAAGTAGATAATAAAACCCACTTAATGCATAATTATTACAGACAAAACACAAAGAGACAACAAAACATACAAATATGAGTATATACAGGGACACTGAAGTAAACAAAAAAGCAGAAGTAGTAGCAGAAAGAGTTCATAACCTAACTGATTGTCTTTATGCAGAGAAACTATTGCTCTGTTTCAAAGCTGCTACTTACCATATGTATGTATATCACATGATGTGACTGCACCCAAAGGAAAGGAGAGTGAGTACAATGTATACATATATGAGCAGATACAGGGAAGGTAGAGTTTAAAAACTTGATATTATATTGTATTGTGCACAGACCCTTCTTGGCTAGTGCCTTACCTTCTGTCTGTTCTTCTGTGTGATTAAAAATTGAGTTCCTTGGCATGCACGTGAAAAAACGGTTTGCAAACTACATTACCCAGTGGCATTGTAGTTCCTGCGCATATTTTTCCCGTCCTCAGGCGCGAACGCGCCGGTGCGAACGGGACAAGCAGGTCTGTACGTGTATAACTGCCAGACCTTGCATCCTCCGCCCCAGACTGTGACAAGACCACACAGACCAAGAAGAAAACAAACCCATGACTACATACTCAACCCGAGAAGATGGAGAAATGAGGCTCAAGCCTCGGTATCCAAAAATCACTGCTGATGGATAAAAATCTATCAGCAAGAAGAAGAACAAGCGCCTCCGCCCCAGAGATAGTCACTAGGTGATTGCCTGTTGTAGCACTTTTTAAATACTTTTTAACTTTTTGTGTGTATAATTGAAAGTCTATCAGTATAGTCTGCAGAATTGAGAACCATTGAACTTTGAAGTTGTTTTAAATAGTTTAAAACTTGATATTATATTGTATTGTGCACTAGGTTTGTTGTTCTCTATTGGTAATATGGAAACCAGAGGTAAGGAAAACAAGCCTTCTTATGACCATATGCCATTTACAGAGCTCATAAGCGAGGCTGCTAAATCACCCCTGCAAATAGTAGCTACTAGTAGTCATTCAACTCCTACATCAGACCAAACTAGTTTAAGTAGTAATAATGCTCCCAAAACACACACAACAGCTAAAAGAACATCACCACAGAGAATAGAAACTTCACCCTCCGAACTTACCATAGTTCTGCTAAATACTCACTCTTTAGTTAAACATTCACTAGATATACACGATTATATTCAAGAGAGTGAGGTAGACATTATAACCCTGATTCATGGATTATGGGTAGCGAATAAAATGTGATTTGTGTGCCATTCTGCCCGCAAATCCCTGTTTAACAAATGGGGATTTGCGGGCAGAATGGTTCACAAATCCCGTTTTTTTCGGCGCAAATAATCCATGAATCAGTCTTTATGTGTCTCACTGAAACATGGCTCTCCGAAGCCCACAGGCCCACTATAGAACAGGTGACCCCACTGGTTTACGTATTTTTAGGGAATTAGGGAAACACTGTGAGGGCAATGTGGGGGGTGGAGTTGCTATCATATGTAGAACACAGGGTTCTATGAGGTCAAAATTGAATGTAATGGGAGTGACATCATTCATGTTAAACTGATCTCCAACCCTAATCACAGTTTGAATGTGGTATTGCTCTATCGTCCACCTGAAGTACCGTTGCACCTATGCTGACCACCAATTCTGGGTTGGTCATTCTAGGGGACTTTAACCGATTGAAAAGTAATAAACTGGACAAAAAAGCACTAGAACTGGAGAAAAATGTTGAAAAGTCACCATGTTATAGTACACCACAGAACCTACGCATTATAAAGGTCACATATTAGATTGGATTGGTAGCAGAAACATACAAATTGGTAATATTGAGACCACCTCATCTATCTGGTCTGACCATTTCTTTATAACATGTGTACTTAAACTCCCTGCTATAACACGTAGAATACATGAGCCCCCATGTATAGTCAAATCTTGAAACTTTAAGGGTGTCAATGCCCCAATTCTGTGCTGCTGTATGCAATCGCTGATGACCAAGACAAATGACCTAGATGGCCCTGAAGCTCTGATAGGTTTTTATAACGATGAGATTACTAAAATGCTCGCCGAACACGCTCCCTTAAAGACAAAACTGTCAGAGACCTACCTAATCCCCATAAATGGTTTTCTCCAATTTTGGTGGGACTTAGGACAAAAAAAAGACAAGCTGAAAAGGCCTGGTGTAAGGATAGCTCTACGGAGAATTTGTTGGCCTGGAAATCCAAAGAGACGGTTTATAAGATTAAAGTTGCTGAGGCAACATTTTTTTTTTATAATGTCCAAATTAAATCAGCAGGGGAGAAATAACTCTTTCGCCTTTTTAGATCATGGGAAAAACCTGCTGCACCCAGCCCCTCCATTAAACCCACAGCTGATGACTGTAACCGAGTACAGAGGGCATTTGCCGATAAATTACAGAAAGCACACGACAAAATCAAGAAGGAGGCCCTGGTACCATCCTCACCCGTTCTGACCACCAATCAAATCTAAGTGAGATACTAGAAACAGATGAAAATCCCCTAATAGAACCGTTGAATCAGAAGTCTGTAACTCCAACTCAACTGGAACAGCCTACCGGTTTCAGGTTCAAGGAATCCACCACAACGGACATGCTCAAAATAATTAAAGCCATGCACCCTACCAGCTGTCCTGCAGAGTTGCTTCCGTCCAAGTATATCTTGGAACATAAGGACTTGTTTGCCCCTTTTCTATGTAGATTTGTGAACTTATCCTTTCGAACAGGTGTTATCTCCCAGTCTATAAAGAGCGTGGAAGTTACACCGTTGCTAAAAAAAGCAGGACTGGAACCTACTGATGCAGCAAACGTAAGACCTATTACTAATACCTTATTTTCTCTTAAGCTTGTTGATAAAGTAGCTACTATACAATTACAATCTTATGTCCAGGCAGCTGGTGTACTACATGCATAACAGTCAGGTTCAGGAGATATAATGGCACAGAAAGTTAACTCCTGGACCTACAGACATATTTGCTCTCCAAGCTGTAACACAGCAAGTCGGGAGTGCTGATGCTGTTAGGTCTGTCGGCAGCCTTCGACTTGCTAGATCATAAAATATTACTGGACCGGATGTTAACCGTCGGAGGTCTTTCTAGGGAGGCCATTATTTGGCTAAGATAATTCCTAGAGGGCCGCCAGTCACGTGTGCACTGGGGTGACAGTGTGTCCGACTCACAAACCATAACATGTGGAGTGCCACAAGGGACGTGTCTTTCCCCCTTGTTATTCAATATCTACATCCTTCCACTATGTGGCAATCTAGGACTACTTCAGATATTCTTTTGTAACTACGCTGACAATTTTCAGCTGGTTCTAGATATTACTGGCGACCATGACAAGGATCAACAGATGCTGAATGGGGTTTACCATATGATAAAATGCTGGATGTCCACTAACTGGCTCTGTTTGAATGCAGCCAAGACTGAGCTTATGCTCTTTGGTCCCCGGAAGACACAAACCAACTTGGACCAAAGTTATGCCAATTCAACAACAGATGGCAGCCAAATCAAGGTAACTCAGAAGGTGAAGGCGTTGGGCACATACATAGAAGCAAACTTAGATTGCGAAGCCCATGTATCTGGTATTAGCACACCCTAGCGGGTGTTTGGCATTGCTGATTGGTCAATCTGCGGGCTATACGCACTGGTATAGCCCGCAGATTGATTACAGCCCGTGGTTCGGGCTGCAAGGAGTTACGGAATCCAGCCGAGCTGCCTACAGTAGTGGACACGTTGATCAGTGTGTGTATTCCGGAATTGAAAGAGTTAACTTTCTGTTCCGAAATACACATTCCTAGACCAACTTGTGCAAGTAGGCTCACAACAGGAAAAAAGGAAAGCAAAGCAATGGGAACGCTTTCCCAGCATCACGCTCACAGACATTGTTATTAAATAAAAAAGCAAAGGAAACGCTTTTGCAGAGTTTCAAATGAAAAAAGGGCTGACATGAGCTGCATGCAGCATAATGGGGAACAAATAGAAAAGTTTATATTTAGCAACGAAATCACAGGACATTTTGCAGACATTTGTGGACGTTGCACAGAAAGGTAAGTAAATTAATTGGCTGTTAAGTGAATGTATGTATATTTGGAGCTTGTAGAAGTTTATTAACTTGCAGGTTTGTGTGGAGTAAGTGGTGCCTAACATGTGTGTAGAGGGGGAGAATAAAGCACACCTAGAGTAAACGAAATTAGAGCAGGGGACAAGCATACCCACACCTGATTCCACTTTAGTATGATACTCTTCCCACTCTAGCACCTTCCACCACCCTATAAAAAAAGAAACATGTTTAATTGAAGTACAAAAAATGTCTGCAACATTTATTTACCATTTTGCAATTTTTTTGTACTTCCATTAAACATGTCTCATTTATTCAAATGTAATTAAACAGTGAGGGTGTTCTAATAGCTTTATAGACCTGCAGCGAGGGCCGTACCGGGCGTTATGGTCCCTCATACCTCGTTAAAGGCCCTCACTTCGCTCGGGCCATTAACTCGGTCTTCAGGGCCCATAACGCCCGGTATGGCCCTTGCTGCAGGTCTATAAAGTTATATTACTATCAGTACCAACTATCACCTTAAAGTACTTAGGCAGGTAGCACCACTGATTTTAGTGGAAAATCGTACTCAACTTGTGAGAGCGATGATCCTCCCAGGTATTGATTATTGCAATGGACTCTTAGGAGGTGAAAATAAGGCGGAAGACCAACACCTGCAAAAAATCCAAAATGCAGCCATACGTATCATCTTTCAGATGAAAAGATCAGAGCCAACGACCATAGCTAGGAAAAAGTTACACTGGCTCCCAGTGGCAGCTAAAATTCAGTTTAAATTGTTAGCCACATGCCACAAGTGTATTTTCGGTAATGCCCCAGCATACATGAAGGATAAAGTTAAACTCTATCAACCTCGGAAAAATCTACGATCAGCTGAGGGCTCCCTACTGGAATCACATCGGGTAAACAGAACCCGAGGCCTTGGTGGTTGTGCTTTCCATGTTCAAGGGGACAAAGCATGGAATGCCTTGCCATTACAACTACAGAAAATGGAGAATCATCTCACTTTTTGCAAACAATTGAAAACGATTCTCTTTAATTAGCATAACTGTCTAAATGTATCCTCTCTACTCCTCTCTCTCAGCGCCTGGATGCCCACGGGCTTTGGCGCGGTACAAGCTCAATAACAATAACAATCAGTGCAAGCAAGGGCGATCACCGGGTGCTATGGGGACAACCACTGCCAATGACTATTACAAGGGTCGCAGAGGCAGCAAACACTGTGATTCTGCAAAGATGAGGTGGGAGACTACGGCCAAGTATTTGTATGTTTATATTTTTTTTATGTTAAGAGGTTGTGGGCTGAACCGGGACTTTTCAGGGGAGTTAGGATGTATTTATTTAGTCCTGACGACTTGCCTGCAACTTGTGGCAGCTCTGTGTGTCTGGTGTGCACGTCGTCACTTCCGGCTTCACTTTGCACTGAGGTAAACTCAGAAGTAGAAATGATGTGTTTCTTTCGTTGCATTTCCATCTCGTTTTTTTCCTTACATTGTGCGACGAAGCAGAATCAACGTTCTGCATAAAAATTCTAAAAGCAATTTTAATGCTCTGAAAAATGACATTATATTATGTAGAGCAAAAGAGCAATTAGGTTCTCATCAATATTGTTGATATTCCTATCCTCCTATCTCTTACATAACAAATATATATGTGTAGTGTGAACTTTCCTGAAATTCATGTGGTTAAAATCTTTCTTCATTTTTGCTAATTGTATACATTAGATTAGTACAGAAAACAGATTGAAGACTACACGTAAGAATAACGAGCTTTGCTTTTAAAACAATGGGCACCTCACTCATCACCTGTAATAGCGGAATGCATCTCATGGTAACCTGCAAAATATTTTATAAACTGTACCCTACTGTATTATTGTATAACATGTAAATGCATGACCTACCTGTACCTGCACCCCCTGTAACTAAGTTCCCTGCATGTAACAGCGACTCTATGGCCACGGGCTGTTTGTGCGATATACAAATGTAAAAAATAAATAAAAATAAAGAGCATTGAATAGGCTATTTGGGAGTATTGATATGTAAAAAGAAAATCACATTTAAACAGTTGAAGCTGCCATTAAAGAGTATTCCCTTATTTCTAAAATACCACAGACATATCACTCGCACACGTATATGAAATTAAATTGTAATTGCAGGCATAGCCTCAATGTATGGAAAGCTCTATATATTTTTTTTGTTCTGTTATTGAGCAGAATTTAATTTAACAATGGCCATGTTCAGCAAAAAGGGCTCACAGAGAAGTAAAGATGTCTTTGTAGTAATAAAAGCCGAGTACAGATTTACTGGGGTAGGATGTTAACTGTAATACTGTGAAATGGTAGGTTATTCTGTGTTCAAGAGCTACATTTATCACAAAAATGATGATATACAAATCACTTCCATATCACAGAATGTTCTTGGTCAAAATTGGCTTGAGGCAAGTGATATCTTCGAGTAAACAGTATATGAAGACCATATCTTAAAATGATAGATCACCTCATTTTGTTCTGACAGAGGTTTTTGCCTCAACAAACATCTGTCATTGAAATACCAATTCAGAGATATGGAAGCCAAATTGTAGTGCTCTTTCGGCGTTCGTTCACACTAACTTAAGTGCACAGTGCTTACCTTGGAATGGACTTTAAAATAGCAAGATTTACAGCTTAAAATATGCATAGCATGAAAAGTGTCAGCAGGCATGAGTAGATATTGTAAATGCGAGCTAAAATCGTGGTTTTTCGAGGAGTTCTGGAATGAAATCAAGCCTGAGATGTAACAATTGTCTTACTGCTTCTGTCCAAAATTCATTTTAATGCACATCCGCATGCAGCACCAGGCTATATTTCGTGTTTTTTGTAATGGTATCACTTTATTCGTGCATGTTTGATAGAGGTGATTTTTTTAGCAGGATTGACAGCAGGGGAATATAAAGTCCCCCATATTCCGACAGATGGCATTGCGTTAGCAGTTTAAGCCTATGCGAAAGAACGCACCCATTTGCATGAACCAACTCAGAGGACAGTCTCTTGGGGGTTTAGTATGCAGTCAGATATTCCCCTTTCCAATAGGGCGCCAGTTGTGTCTTAAGTGTTTTTTTCAACATACATCAAATAGGATGTCAAATAGATTTGCACACTTGTTTTGCATTTGCCACGTGGTCTAACTGTGGTCGAAAATACTTCGGATCTCTACAGAGCTACCGAGTTTTTGGATCTATTCTACTAAATGTGACATTGGGACAGATACATATAAAGGCTGTTGCCTCTGAAGCACTCCTTTTGGGTTGGGTCATACCAGTAACAACAAAGAGTGTTTCAGTTACCACTTATTTTTACAACCCTTCTGTGTATGGGGTATGAGGCATTTATATCTTGTAATATTATGTCGAATACTCTATGATGAAAATATCTCATTATCATGAGTTGGCAATCTTTCTGCAAATTGGTGGAGTTGAAAACAAAACAATCACACATCACCTTTCACTTAAGGGGCACAGTTATACAGGGGAACCCAGACAGATGTGGACATACGGCCATCTCGGATGACACATTCCCATCCCCTTCAGGCATGATGAACGGAAAGGCCTTTGCAAACCCTGTATGCATTATTTGTGAATGTATTTTTATTTTATTGACGATTTATACTATGCACGGATATGCTGGCATGCTATCATGGCGCAAAGAGGGGAATTAGATAACGAGCTGGCGGAAATAGCAGAGCAATGAAAACAATTGAAGTATGAGCACAGGATATCAGAAAAAAGACAAAGAAAGAGAGACATGTATGCAGTGGAAGGTGAACACACAATAACCTACCTAGGAAAAGAGAGAAAGGCGTGAATGGGAAATTAAATTGTAAATGAAGTAAGCAGAACATATCCGATCTCAGTTAATGAGGAGTTTCCTTTTAGGAATTCTGTGGGGATAATGAAAGTATTAAGTGCTGGTGTAAGTGCTAACCGAGATGGACAGCGGTCTCAGCGCTAGAGGGAGGGTGTCAGATACTAAAAGGCAAGAGTTTGAAACTATAGGTATGTCATAGTAACAGGGAGGCATGCAACAGTTGATGGTACAGTGGCAGTGTCATTTCTTTCTTTTTTTCCCTTTAAGGCTTATGGCTAAAACGAAATTAAGCCTTTTGCATATATATACAAAATGCAATTAATTTAACAATTTAACATTTCATCATAAACTCATAATAAATAACCAAATCAGTATACTAAAATAAAAATCCAGATACCTTCATAAAAAAGTTCATCTTTCCTATGTATAATATCAGTCATAATCATCCATAGGCTCCAAGGGATTTCTCACCTCCATATACTAATCAGCTCAGTTTCCTAATAAGCTGGGCCTAAAGCCTTTCCTGTTCACTTCGTTTATGAAGTAATAGGGGCTGGATCCTCTCCCATACATCCATTGTTGCAGCGGTAATGACCAGGGATTCTGTCGCCATGATCGTGGTCCAAAACGGGTCCGATTCAATCGGCAATAGTGAGGTACAACAGCGTTTGTATCCCTTTAGATACAGATCTGCAGCCTTCTCACTTGAAGTTAAAACGTGTCTACTAGTCTCTACACATTTTGCACAACATACATCATCACCAGGAGTATGTTTAAGCGCAAATACAGAATGAACCATCTTAAGGTATACAAACAGACCTCAGTCAAGTCAAATAACTACACCGTTTTTGATATTCAGAACGCTGTGCTCCAAACTCCACATACCATTGCATGTATGGGACTGCCTTAAGTTTGTTCGCATTGTTTCCAATCTCGTCATGCTCAAAAGTGGCCAGCCCAATCAGGGGTCAAGTGCTAAAAATTAAGGTAAGGGGACTCATCAACAAACGCAATGGGATGTGATGTGACCAGAAAATAGCATATCAAGGTGAAACATGCACATTTCATTAAATTGGCTTCGTATAACCACCCAACTTGCACAGGACGAATGGCAGTGGCCTTTCATAAAATCAACACACACACACAACAAAGAGAGGATATCTTGTAATAGTGTTTTTGAAAATGTTAAAAGGTCTACATGTTTTAATCTCCAAGAATCAATACAAATGTTTTCCCTGGAATTTTCCCTGGAATTTGCAGTACCGAAATGGAACATTTTACATTTAGTTGTTTTGTTAATTTTCATCAGATTATATAGTACAGTGGCAAAGTTTCCGACCTGCAAACCTTGCAGTTCGATCCCCGAGGGTGGCTTTAATTTGTAAATTCAAAAAAGGACATTACATTTTTCTCATTTTAGCTGAGGGGGGACTGAGTCCACCCTCTGAAAAAGTAGGTGGACTCCGTAAACGCCCACCATCATAAAATCCTACACAACACAACAAATCACTAAATTCACACAAACACAGCACTATGCGTACACAATGCATGAGCTACAATGCGGCAGAGCACACCGTGTAAAATCCTGAAGATGCAACCCACACCATTATTCCATGGCACAGAACACATTGAGGGCCTAAAAATGGCTTGCATACAACCAGGGATATGTGCATGTGTCCAACCATAATCTACCGGCATGTGTGACTAGTACAGCTGTCCATCATTATTCGCATGACATTTACCTTTAATTGCCTCTCATGCAGGTGATAGTGGCTATCCCTTGAAGCCGTGGCTCCTCACCCCTGTCCAAAACCAACAGAACAGGCACAAGGAGGTCTACAATCGTTCCCATACCCGTACATGTGTGGACATCGAGCAGACCTTTGGCCTGTGGAAGGCACGGTTTCGCTGCCTCAGCCCGTCGGGTGGGGCACTCCTCTACAGGCATGAGAAGGTGGCCAAGATCATCAAGGCATGTGTCAAGCTGCAAAATATGTGCATCTCCCGTAAAGTGCCCCTGCTCCCTGATGTTGAATCGCCTGGTGATGATGAAGGGGAAGAAGAAGATGTGGCTGGACATCATCGCCGTGGCGATGCACAGGAGGGCCGAACTGTGTGCATATCAGTGATTGCACAATATTAGTGACCCACATGGCAGCAGAGGGTGACATGATGGTTGGACAGAGAGCACTACAGAGGGCATTGGGTGTGGGGATACATCTACACTATGCACTGTAACTGAATAAATGCCACATGCGCAATGATGAATGTCCACTCATGTCTTGTTTTTCACACAACTGGTGTATTAAATGTAACAATGTAAATGTAAGTGAAAATACCCTCCACCACCCTCACCCCCATTCCACTCCCCCCACAACTCCCCCACACACCCTCACTCCTCTCCCACTCCCCCACAACTCCCCCTCACCCCCTCATCCTCCCCCCACAACTCCCCCACACAAGTCCCATAGAGTCTCCAGAGCCTACATGTGGCTGCCCTGACAATTAATTGGCATTCCCTGGTCCAGGGGACGGCATGTCTTGCCGGCACAGGGTATGGGATGACCTGCAGAGCGGGCTTGTGTGCGTTGAACTAGAGGAAGACGGTGTGGCCGCCTGCTGTGGTTGTGTAGTGGGTTGTCCTGCCTCCATGGCATCCGCTATGTGGCGTAACACCTGCCGGAGGGCCGAGACCTCCTCGCAGAGGCGGCTGGTGTTCTCAGTGAATAATTTCACTATGGAGGAGTGTTGTCTGTGATGGACCTGCCTAGTGCGGCTAAGTCCTGATGCCACTCCTCCCTGGCCAGTCGGTTGTCCTGGACGAACTCCCGCACAAGGGCAGTAAGCAGGTCAGCCCACTGCGGCCCTGTGGGTGCACCTGTGGAGGTAGTCGGCCCCTGGCTGTCCTGCCCAGCCTGCTCAGCCTCCATAGCCCGGAATATTGGACTGAAGTGTCCCTCCCTCTGGTCATGACCAGACTGCTCCTGGGTGGTGGCCTGCTCTGTATCGAGCGACGATACTTGGGGGGATGCCGGTGGAGTTGGGGTATGGACCACATCGGAAAGATCATCCTCCATGGGGACCCAGTTGTCCTGCTGTGTGTCCTCCACAGTCAGGGGTGCCATGGCTGCCACCTCGCCAGCCACACTCAACTCCTCCGAATGTGGTGCCTCGCATGTGTCATCAGGCTGAGCAATGGGTGGAGGTGGTGGTGGTGCTTTGCCCTCAACGGGCCTTGGTGGCACCAGTGCAATGGGCACCTAGGATGGCTTGCATGTTGGTACATGGCGCCCCCTGGGTTGGCCCCTTGAGGTTGAAGGGCTGTTGCTGTCATCCTGGGACCTCTTCTGTGGATGCAGTGTGTCCACCAGCATCTGCAGCTCATCCTCATTAAACCGTTTTTTTCTGAGGCGTGCAGCTACCTTCTTCAGGGCCTTATGCATAGTGGGGTTGGAGGTGAATGTCTTGCAAAAATCAGCAGCGTCCCAGGGGTCCGGTGTGGTGAGGATGGCAATGGATTGTGTTTTTAAAGATGGCTGCCGTGCTCCTTCCCGTTCCTGTGTGATGACGCTATTCCGGTTCCGCTTATTAGCGGTGACCTTAATACCGGTAACCGCTAATAACGGTCACCGCTATTTACAGTGACCGCTAATGCCGCATTGAACAATGTCGGTAGTGTTATCTGCGCTATGCTTGATGCCGCTAAGGGCATTTTGGGTGCCTTTAACAGCATGGCGCAAAATACCTTACCGACATGGTGTAAAGCTCGTGCCCGCAAAGTTGTATTAGTCCTCTATTAGCGGCAGACACGCTATTTACGCCATGCCGGTAAGGAACGTTACTTACCTCCAAACTCTGAATGACCTCCAAAGACACTGGGGAGGCCCAGCAGATGGCGAGAACTACTGCAACAGTGCACCACAAGACGCTGGATTTAAAAACCCAGGGAATGTAGGGGATATTGTACTTTTAAGGAACTTCATGAGGTGCTGGAATGCACCACGAATTAGAGGACCACATATCCTTGAGCAGGTAGCAGACCGTTCTGTCAAACTAGAGGGGATGTCAGTCTGGAACCACCTCATAGACATCAAGCCCTACAAGGCAGCTACCTCACCTGGCAACGCGATCAAAAGGGTCAACATTCAGCAACTGGAAGAAATACAAACAAACTTTGAACATACGCGGCAGAGTGGAGGACACCCAATGTTTAATTGCTCTCAGGCAGCAGAAATAGAAACTGGACCACTCATTGACTTGGATTGAGGCTACATTGCCTGTCTGTTCTTCTATTCTCTACACACATTCCATGAGTAAGCCGATGTAGTTGTTGATGATTATTCACGTTGCTCACTGCCCATCACCCAGATACTTTATCAAATCAATTTGTCCATGCTGTGAGAAGACCCAGTAGTTTTAGAGCACGATCCCTCAGAGTATACTATCTTGCCTCAATAGAATATTTGCCCAAACATACCTACAGCTTGAGCACGGCAATCCCCCTATCCTCGCCTAAAACTGAGAGACCCAACTGTAAGAAAAGTGTCGGAAGAAGTGTTTGCATTCGATATAATCGATTATTTGGTCCATGGAGCATAAGAGATATCCACAATACTAAAACAATAATGCTTTTGTTCATGCATTTCAGGCGGGCAACTATATCTCCAGGGAGAAGGAGGATCAGCAGCACAGGTGAAAATGAACTACATATTAGAAAATGCAATGGTACTGTTTGTCTTACTTATTCCTAGCGGTGTTATTGTGTTTGTATGCTGGAATAATTCTGGCATTGCTAGCGCTACCGCTGTTCTCTCCACTAACATTCCTCCAACCCAAGCAGGTGGAACAACCATGTCAGGCAGACAGGAGACCACTGCAGTAACGTTAAGGAGAGGTAAGTGCAGTGTTGACACAGACATGAAAGGGGTAGACATCTATTTCACTGACACTGCTTAAGTGTCTAATGACATGTGGTACAAACACATGACCAAAATAGGTAAGGAAACCACTGGGGATAGCTGTCATGGCTGCTCATTAATCCCCTATGCCATGAGTGCCTCCAGAACATTTATAGCAACTGAACTACCTGCAGCAAGGGCACAATGCTTAAGTATATCTTGATGGTGACAAATTGAAGAAGGTTCCAAGAGAAGACAGCGACATTTAGATGGATGTCCAGAGCAATGTTCCCGTATGCAGACAACTACATAAAAAACATTAGACATGATGAACAATTATTGCCAACTAGATGAAGTTATACAGTACATAACTGACGGGCCTGACAATGGAGAAACAAAGACTATCACCCTGAAGGAATTTCTGTGTCTCTGGACGAAAGTGAAAGAAACAGGAGGAGAGCCTGACTACTTGGAAAAACTGCATATACTTGTCTATGGCCAAGTGTACACAGAAGATTGGTGGAAGGATGGAGTGATAGGGAGCAAGGCAATGACACTAGCACAATCTCCAGTGAACACGGTACAAGAAGAAACCAACAAGTGCCTGAAGGAATGGGAGGCAAGCGCAAAGTTAATGACATGCGTGGAGAATGAAGCTGGACCAATGCCGATAATACCCCTTAAGACACCCACACTGTGCTATCAGAACAATGGTGAAGTTGAAGTTTGCGACAATTTTGGTTGCAGAATCATTGGAAAACTTGCAGCTATGAAGGCAGGCAGGCAAGCAGTACAGATGGAGCACTACTGGGCATGTGGATTGAAGGCATAGGAGAAGCTGCCACCCAACTGGGTAGGAGTTTGCTCGTTGGTACACATCAATATGCCGTCATTGGTCATGCCTCACAAGGATGTGAAGCTGGATGAGTTCCTGAAGATGGACAATAACAAAAGGAAGAAGAGGTCAGTGGAAGGGGCACCAACAGTCAACCAGAGAAGCAAGCTGAATTGAGCAGAGTAAAGAGAGGAGGAAATGACTTCTCAGAAGCATCAGAGACAACGCAAGATGAAGTTCCAGCAGAACACAGACTGTTCAGCAGGATACACATTTTCTTCGCCTCAGTAATACTATCTGTACAAGCATACACAAATGCAAAATGGCTGCAGATTACCCGTTGGGAGTTGATGGTGACAATAAACTCTACAGTGAATGGGTTCAATGCAATAAAAGAAGAGCTGCGAGCAGTGAGGTTGGTGGCACTCCAGAATAGACACATTCTGGATCTGCTTATAGCAATGGAAGGAGGAGTTTGCTGAAAAATTAGGAGTTCCTGTTGCACGTTCGTACCTGCCAATGACGAAGACAATGGTACGCTGTCAGAAGCGGTACTCCAACTATCCCAGATGCATGCCAAAATGGATGAAAAAGCAAAGGGGACTGGAAAGGACCAGAGCTGGATAGTATACACATGGTCATTTATGCCATCATGGCTGTCAGAGGAACTAAATGTGATAATGGGAGTACTAGTGCTGGCAGCAATATCAATGTGCAGGATATAAATATGTATGGTTGTAATGATTCAACACTAACCTGACTCGTGCAGCAATCAACGAGGCAAATGGAGAGTCCCCTGAGGCCCCTAACACCTCCCTCCTCCCTGAGAGGGAAACAAAGGGTTGTGCGAGGGATCCCAGGGAAACCCTCCTGGGGGAAAAAACCCTGCTGGAACGGATGTGGAGGTGAATCGGTTGCTTATCCGCTGGCAGTTTACAGGATTCACTGGATCTGGTCACAGAATCTCGGCGAAGTCCGGATTCTAGATAAGTAAACAAGAGATGAGTGAAGGAACTAGGTACGAGAGGAATCAATGTAATGGTTGGTGATGTACCTAACGTGTCTGGAAGGGGAGGCTACCAGAGTTTCCTGTAGACTCGTGAACAGCGGAACGGGAAGGCTGGGCAGAAAGGCAAGGCTGTAGGAAAGAGCAGGAAGGAAAGATAAGCATAGGAATAAGGTATAGAATAATAAATTCCCAAGATGCGAACTCACGTAGCGTCTGTAGAGAGTAGCGACGCACTGAGCTTCGGCTCTGCTGGGCCATATCCGGAATCCATGAGAGAACGAGATGACGTCAGAGGACGTCTGCCATGCGAACGTGAAAACACTTCACCGTAACCCAAAGGATGAGGAGCCATCTTGGAAGAGGGGGAAATGGAGAGTGCTCGCAATCTCCAGCGTTGCCACAGGGAACGCCAGTGCCAGTAAGTCGTGACAATGGTGAAGTGCAAGAAAATTGTGGAGGAAGCTATCGGGATGCAGGTCCTGATGGATGTGAACATATGAGGAGCAAAGGACGAGATTGTGTCAGAAAGAAACAAGATAAGAGAGAGGAATAAGAAACGGGAATCATTTCCACTTGGAGCTATGAAGTTGGACAACCCATTTGATGCAAAGTACTATGAGGAGAAGTGGGTGTGGTGCAACCCGAAAGGAGTGTGCTGTTATATGAACTTGTTGTTCGATGATCATACAAACTACTATGGACGCCTCGTAGTAATAACGAAGATATGGCAGCCAAAAGTAAAAGGACTGTTATATAAGGATGCGGTTGACAGGTCGACCAGAGGGGGGACTGAAGAGGAAGTTGGGATCCTGCGAGCCCCCCATCAAGTTCATGACAAGATGGAAGGCCAGGAGACACTGCAATCACCCATTCTATTTCGGATTAATCCCAAGTGCACCAATGATCAATAATTACATTGAGATTGATCCCTTCAGCCAGCCATACAGACCAGGTACAGTACAAATCTATCCATGTGCAAATGAAGAGCCACAGGCGATGGACAGAAACACAAATATGGACAGCCTGGACTAAGCACCAAGAAGCCATGTTGTTGACGTTGTTAGAGACACCACGGCATAGCAGCCTCAGACAGCAAGCACACATGCCATCCGCACTTCTTGACACAAACACACACTCGAATACATGAAGCACACAAGCATACATTTCTTTAGTTAGAGGACATATACATACTGTCATTGCTTTAATATTTTCACCATTAGACAAATGCAGCAATGCCGAAACCGCAAGGCACAAGAGATCCTGAGCAAAGCTTGCAGATGCTTAAACACGAATAACTCTAGCGGACTGCAAGAGCAACTATGGGACCTGACAGAGCTAAGTGTGACTAAACTATGGAGAATATATTATAGAATGAACGATGTGTAAACCACATTATACGATTTAGGAATTTTACAGGAGGCCTCAGACTACTGAGCAAGGCATACAATTAGCTGATTCAGGCTGGACAGAGAGCATGATTTGTGGGACAGGGCCTGCAGCCAAGGTCAAGAGATAGAGAAGACATTCCAATCTCCAGACAAGAAAGGGACCAGCTGCCGAAAAAGGGAATAAATCATCATAATTCGGAGCTGCAGAGCTCAATTCCGTGGTCTCCAAACACGTTATACAGCTGAAGCAGACTCTGGTGGTGAGGAAGGAGAGCCAATCCCAGGCAACCAGACACTGACTCCAACAACTATGCAACAAGTGTTGTGCTAAGCAGGAGAGACACATATTCATTCCCATCACCTTGAAAAGGTCTCTCATTCCTTGAACTTACTGGGCAAGGGACCAGTGGCGCGGGTGGGGAGGTGAAGTGCTGGATCCATTCTACAGGGCTGAGGGGACAGGGGTTGTTGATCTCTGGGTCTGGGTTGAGGCCTGTGTGATGTAAGTATGGGTGATAGGGAGGTAGGAAGCTAGTAGGTGCAATTGTATGAACCAAAGGTACGATGGTAGCCATGGTGAGTGTAACTCGTCATAAGGTGGCCATGTGGAAAGGAGTAGGATGACCTAGGTGGGGTGCAGGGTCGTTTGGATTAGCACCGTGGAGTGTGCACAGTGAGAAACTTGATGTGGTACCATGAGCTAGGTGCGGCCTAAAATGATATGCAGTTCAGCGAAAGGTGCGCTATAGGCTGGGTACGGTCCACTAGAGCTGCAGTTCAGGGCTGAGATCACAGTGGGCTGGTTCTTGGATAGGGAATGCAGTGCTCACATCACAGTGGGCAAGAAGCAGTGCACTTGGAGAGGCAAAAAGCACAGTGAGCACAATAGGCTAACACAGTATGCTTCGATAGTTAATGCAGTGCTCATTTCAAAGTGGGCAAGAAGTGGTGAACCTGGGAAGGCAAATACAGGACAGTGAATAGAATAGGCTAACACAGTATGCTTAGATGTGTAATGCAGTGGTCATTTCACAGTGCTCAAGAAGCGGTGCACTTGGGGAGGCAATTACAGGACAGTGAACACAATAGGCTAACACAGTATGCTTAGATGAGTAATGTAGTGATAATTTCACAGTGGGCAAGAAGCGGTGCACTAGGAACGGCAGTAGGAACAGCATTCAGTTATGTTGTGCGATCTGTTTGAATATAGCTGTCCCAGCTGTGTCTGGGCCCTGAATAAACCTTGTTACTTCTTGCCTGCGTACACTGCTTTTTTTCTACATTTGTAATTTTGTATTGATGAGACCCGAGTAGACCCCTGACACAGGGGTTTATCAGGGAGACATTACAACAGACATATCAGACCCAGACTCGTTGTGAACTTGTATTGCTAGTCATGGGTATTGAACTCGGGAAAGGCATTAAGCTATACAAC